>NW_026526765.1:64211175-65549389 GCF_024362965.1 Panthera pardus | reverse complement strand
CAGCAAGTCTGAGGAAATGATGAATGGCATCAGCGATGTGCCGTTTATGACCCCATCAGCATTTTTACAATGTTGCTGGCAATTAATTTAATTAAAGACCCTGTCCCAGATATGGTGGCATTTCATATCTCACTGGTTTAATGCCAGCCTGGCCAGAGTGGGGGCCAGGGGTGGTGCAGGAGCAGCCAATAGCTCCCTAGCCTGGCTCTGCATAGTGTGCACCGGACAGGGCAGGGCAATTTCAGCCCCTGGACAGAGCTCAGAGACCAGAGGATGGCCGCACAGAGAAGTGCCCTTGGCCAGTGGGAGATACTACCCACAACCACAGCCAACAAATGCCCACCCACACACATGAGCACGTGCGCGCACACACTCACTCACACATGCACATACACAGTCTTAGCACAACATGGCTTTTCTTATCTAATCCTCATGATAATTCTAGGAGGCAAAGAACTATTAACTATTTTTATTTATTTATTTACTTATTTTAAAAAAAAATTTTTTTTTTTAACCTTTGTTTATTTTTGAGACAGAGAGAGACAGAGCATGAATGGGGGAGGGTCAGAGAGAGGGAGATACAGAATCTGAAACAGGCTCCAGGCTCCGAGCTGTCAGCACAGAGCCCGACGCGGGGCTCGAACTCACGGACCACGAGATCATGACCTGAGCCGAAGTCGGAAGCTTAACCGACTGAGCCACCCAGGCGCCCCTATTTACTTATTTTTAAGTAGGCTTCACACCCAGCATGGAGCCCAACACAGGGCTTGAACTCACAACTCTGAGATCGAGACTTGAGCTGAGACCAAGAGTTGGATCCTCAACCAACTGAGCCACCCAGGCGCCCTGGCAAAGAACTATTTTAAATCTCCAACTTCCAGGCAATGAAACCAAGGCAAAGAGAGGTGAAGTCAGTAGTGAGTGATGGGTTCCTACCCAGGCCAGATGGCTGTAGCACCCTAAGCTCTTAATCAGGATATGTGCATTCACCAAATATGTGCCAGGCGCAATGCACCAGGCACTGTGTTAGGCACAGGCCACACAGTAGTGCCCAAGACAGACTCGAGTCCTTGACCCAAGGAGTGGCCAGTGGCCACAGCCCCACCTAGGAAGTCCTAGGCACACAGTGTTCCAGAATCATATTGGCTGTGCCTCGTGCTCTGGCATTCATGGGTGCACACACACTGAGCCTTGTACACACACACGTATAACAGTACTGCCTATCGTCCTTCGGGCTAAATCTGGCTGCTGTGGCCAATGCCGTCACCAGGATGAAAACCCTGTGGCCACAGGTCATCAGCCATCCTGTGATCCCATTCTTAGCAGCTGAGTCCATCTGGACTTCTCTTCATAAAGGACCCACAGGAAAATCCAGTCCAGATCCAGCTGCTCCCAGCAGCAGTGGTATCTGAGCCTCCAACCCAGCTCCTCCTCTGCTCCCCATCCATGTGGCTTGCCCACCTGTGCTCTGCCCTCTCTTGGGTATTCTGCTCCCATGGCTTCCCACCAGCCTCCTGACCATGGCTCCCCAACTAGGCTCCCTAGCCCCGCTCACTGCTGGCAGCTTTCCCTGCGTCTGGATGTCTCCCAGAACCTCACACCAGGCATGTCCCAAGTCAGGCTCAGGGGCTCCTCCAAACCTTCTGCCCTTAAGCATTGCTCTTAGTCAGCAGCGCTACACCCCCAAGGAACTTCGGTAGGAGTCTTAGAGCCACCAGGCCCTCTTGCTCCCTGACCTCTTCTAGCCCCCTGAGTGCCACCCCAGGCTTTCTTCCACCCACTCCTTCCTCTCTCCATTTATGGCTACCCAGCTCCTCAGGCCCCCACCCCCTGAGGGTGCCCCAAACTTGCCTTCCCATGACCACCTCCTGGCTTCGGTGCCCTCCTCAACTACACCACACAGTGCTATTTCTAGAAAGAAAATCTGATCCCACACTTCAACCCCTTGAAATAGTTCCCACTGACCACAGGGTAAAGGTCATAACCCCACCCCACCCAATGCAGCAGCCTCATCCTGGGCACCAACCCACACCCTGCAGCCAGCTCAGTGAGTCCACAATCCCCTCTCACTGCACACTTGGACCCTTGCCCTCACTCCGACACCCCCCTGCACCCGCAGGGCACCCCACTCACTCGCAATGCTCACCAGCCCTGTCAATTCATAATTCGAAGGTATCACCTTCTCTTGACACCCCCCACCCCCCAGCTCCTCTCTGCAGTGGAGATGCATGGCTTGCTCCTCTGGCTTCCTGGCTGGGAGAGCATTATCGACTGACACAGGCTGCTTGTGCAGCGGCTGCTTCTTCCATCGGACGGTGCGCCCTTAAGTACGTGCACAGATGTGAGCCACCTCTTCTCAGCAGTGTCCACCTCAGGGACTGGCAAGCTGGGGGTCAGTAACTGGGTTGAGGTGAAGCATCCCCCTTACTGACTTCAAGCTCTGGGCTGGGAACCATGTCATTTATATCCCTGCCAGTGACCGGCCCAATGCACATACTTGCTGAGAGCAGGGCACAGAGACCTCAGTTGGGCATCAAAAGACTGGGTCTCCAGTCCTCAACAAGGGTATGAAGTCCTGGGCAGGTCACTGCCCCTCTGAGCCTTGGAAGGGTCACGGGTGGCAAACTCAGGTGTCTTCAGGGGCCGGGTGGGAGCCAGAAGTGAACAGTAAAGATGCCTGTCCAAGGGGTCAGTGCAACCCAGCCAGCTGCTACTACACTTTCTTTGAAGAGAAGCTGGGAATCCATTTTTATGTGAAATTTCCTGTTTTAAAATGTTGACAACTAATTTAAACATTTAAACACCTTGTGGGCCAAGCAAGTTGGCCGGCCAAAGATAGACTGGATGATGTCCAAGGTCTCCTCCAACTTTACAGATCTAAGAACCGGGGTCACAGCAGGGTGAGGCCCCCCCAGTCACTGCTCTGCCCCTCTGGTATCCTGCTCCTCCCTGACTCTTCCCACCCTTGCCGGCACCCCACCATCCTGCCTCCTCTCTAGGATCTCTCCTCATCATGGCCTCCTGAAGGAAGTCCCCCCAAGTTCTGGGCAGCAAGAGTCATCTGTATAGCACCCCAGGTGGCTGGGATTTAATTGTGGGCACAAGCATCCTCCCTTGCTTGAAGCCTGCAGGCACTGCCCCTTTCCTAGAGGCTGAGGGTTGCAGAAAGGGCGGAGAGATGCTCTCTGCTTGGGAAAGCAGAGGGGGTCAGGAGGGGCCAACAGCAGGTTAGGGGCTGCCCTGCCTTGCTTGCCTTGGGTCTGGTCCTCAGATCCTGACCCCCGGAGAGCCAGAGAAGGCTGCTGAAGACAGAGACACAGGTAGAACTGGGGCAGGCATCCACAGAGGAAACCCCCTGCGACGACCCCTCCCAATTCTGGGTGGGTAGGAGCCCAGCCTGGCTGTGAACTTCCAGCTGGGAAGAGGGTGTCTGGCTGCGCCCATCATACCCCTGACGAGACAGTAATGAGCCCTCACCCCATTTTAATTACCCGCTGTCCAAATAATTACCAGCTTGTTTATTTTACTTAATGGCAGCCGTACTTTTTTCTCCTAATATTGATTTCATGTTTTCCTGGTTTGTTCATTATCTTTCCTGCCCCTTTAATGGGCTATGAGGTCTTTCGGGGGAGGAGAGGCGAGGACTAGAGGAAGATAGGGGAGAGGGTATGAGTGAACATGGAGGAAGGAGAGACTGGTGGCCTGGGCCTTGCTGTGCAGCCTGAGGCAAGCCACTGCTCTCTCTGGGCCCCGCGTCCCCAAACCCCAGATCCCTGCACACTCTCTCATCCTCGATGCAATCAGGGTGGAGCATTTAAAAATGAAAGATAGGAAGGGAAGGGCAGCAGGGGAGAGAGAAGCTGGCCTACTCTTTCCCCTAAAAGGATAGGAAGACTCAGACAAGTGTGAGGGTAGGAGGGATATGGGGGAGGGTTGGGAGTGGGTGGAGCTACACTAATGCCAGAATGAGGTGGGAAGGGCGTGCTCCTGGAAACCAGCCTGGAGGAGGCTACAGGTCAGTGGGGGTGTGTGGAGGGACTGGTGGGCAGCCTCCTCATCCTCAAGTCCTCCAGGTCTCGTTGGGAAGGGAGAGAAAGCCTCCACCCTCATGAAGCCCAGCCCCTCCCTGGGCCTGACCTTGGTCCTTGGCCTCCACCTCACCTGTCTGACATAGCCATGGAAACATGGGTGATGCTATTATGTCATCATTTCTCTGGTTGGGGGTGGGGGGGCAATAAGGAGAGATAGGGGCAAAGGGGGAGGGGAGGGCAGGGGCCTCTGTGGGTGAAGATTTAGAGCCTCTTGAAGGGGTCATTAGCTCTTAATAAATCACTAATAATTGCATGAATATTTAATCTTAATAAAAAAATACAGTGGGCCCAGTGAGTCTCCCTGTGTGGGTATTTATTGCTCTCAGGCTGGAATATATAAAAGTTGGTATCGGTCTGATTGAACTGCTGTTATCGCCACAGCTAAATGGGTAATTGGGAGTGAGAGACGCTATCTGCAGATATAAATTACATACAGTAAACCGAGGGCATTAACTGAGGGTTTATTATCAATTATCTCTGCGTTTGTTCCCCTTAAAACGAACTTTAAGTATATTAATGAGAAATTTACAGGTCTTAATGAATTGAGGGAAGCTAAAGGCTGCTGAGGGTCTCCCACCTCAGCTCCTATTCCCTGGTGGGGGCCCGCACCCAAGGGGGGCCCTGGAAGAAGACTCATGGGTCAGCATGCTGGTCCACACACACCAGCTCTCCTGCTTGGACCGGCTGGGACAGCAAGCAGGTCAGTCCCTGGGGTGCACGGTGCCCCTCTCCCAAACCCCATCCCAGAGGAAGGTGCTGGGTGTGAATGGGGAGGTTTCATCCAGCAAAGACCCAACCAGGGCTTGGTCCTCTGTTGTGTGCACACGCTTAGAGCCCAACTTCAGCTTGATGTACACAAGGCAGACCTTCATCTGCCCCTGAACCTGTATGTGGGTGCTGCCATTTGAGCTGCATGAATGGAGCATGAGGGGATGGGGGGCCGGGAGGGGACACGGGGCTGGGTGTGGGTGGGGTGCAGGTGGGAGTGGGGTGTGCACTTGTGTAGCGTTTGCATCCACCCTGCTTCCCCTCCAGGCCCTGCTGAGATGTGCTCACAGCCCACAGGCCTGCTGGCTTCAAGGTCAGCATGACCTCCTTCTGGGCCAATTCACCATCCAGCAGTCTTGGCTCCCTCTGGGGCCTCCACACCAGGAATGTGCTGCCCTCCCGGGCATCCTCAGGCCCTGCCTGGTCCTGGGTAATGGCCTGAATTTACCATGGAGGGAAAAACCCAGGCCCCTCTCTCAGGAGCTCACTCACTTATGGGAGAAGGGCATTGGCTAGGTGTCAGAGCAGTAAGTCCATGATTATAACCCATAGTCAGAATTCTGTCAGAGAAGCACTGGTGGTCTGAGAACACCTTGATCTGAGGTATCCAGGGCTTGATCTGAGGCATCCAGGAAGGCTTCCTGGAGGCAGGGTTACTGAGCTATGTAAAATGCCTCAAAGGCCCAAGGGTCTCCAAGGATACTCAACTCTCCTCCCTTAAGGACAAGAAAAATTCTTGTTTAACTCTTTTCCCCTCTCCAGCCTAGGTCTCTTTTCTCTCTTGCCCTCAGGGCCTAGTTCTGTCCTCCATCCTGTTCCTGACTCAGCCACAACAGTCTGGCTTCCTCCTCTACCTCTCCATTGAAACCCTTTCTCCATTTGCCAATGACTCCTCTATCTGATTCAGGAGCTCTTCCTGGCCTCTGCCTTTAGGGCTCTGCTGAAGATCTTCCCTTTCTCCTGGACCTCTGATCAGCTTTCTCCTTGCTCTTGGAGAATGGCAGGCTTCAATAAGGACCTCAGAGCAGAAGACTCCAAAATCCCCACTGCAGGACCTTCGGGCCTGTCTCTGCAGGATGTTTCCTCTTGGCCATCCAGTGTGGCCACTCCAAATGGTCAGCTCCCCATGCAAATAGCACTGTCTGGAAAGCTGCTGGCTCTGCCTCTCCTGTTCCTTTTTCTCCTGTCCCTTCAGATGTCATGGGCCACTGTCCTCCCTAATCACTATCTAACACCCGGCTGCTTACCTGTTTTCCCAGCACTCTGAGATCAGTCCTGCTTTGGGGTCATTGTACCTGCTGTTCCCTCTGCCCGGGATGCTGTTCTTACTTGATGCTGTAGCTCACCCTCATTGTCCAGATCTTGGCTCAGGTCACTTCCTCAGAGAGGCTTTCTGAGCACCCCATCTCAGATAGTGCCCCTGGCACTCTTGGATAGGTTCCCTGTGGGACGTGTGTGTTGTCCATCTGCCTGGAACTAGACGTGCAGCTCAAGAAATGGACAGCTTGTCTGTCTCATTCACCTGGAACAGGGCCTTGAACACTAGAGGCCCTCACTACCTCTTTCTGAGCGAAGGGATGAGTAAGTTTCTGCAGGACCTGCTCTGTGCTGGGTGCTGAGCCCTCCGCTGCAGAGAAGGCTTCTGGGGTGTTCACCATCGGGCAGAGGAGGAATGCAGTGGGGCAGTGGGTGTGCCCTGCTGCAGGGACGGGGACGGGGCGGGAGGGGCGGTGGGTGGGATGCACTTGCCTTGGGGAAAAGGTAGGGGCCTGGAGGGGGCAGCGGAGAGGGGTATTCTAGTCCGAGGGAATAGGAGAAGTAAAGAATCTTCTGAGTCAGGACATATCTGGTGGCAGCGCGGTTGGACACTGAGCATGGGACACTGAGCATGGGAAAGCGGGGCCGGTGGGATCAGAATGCTGTAGAGACAGCTCTGCTGTGTGAGGAGGAAGAGAGTGGAGGCTGTCACCACTGCAGAGGGAGCCTGACCTGGAACAGGCCGCTGGAGACGGGGAGTGAGGAATGAGGAACGGATGTGAAAAGCATCTGGGGGGCAGGGTAAGGAGGTGACCGTCCTGACCGGGAGGGAGGCAGCAGGGAGCAGAAGATGACTCTGTCATTTCCTGCCTGGTTGAGTGGATAGATGGCCAGGCAGCCAGGCATAAATAACTGGAAAAGCCCACTGCTCGCACTTGGGGGAGGGCAAGATCAGTGCCCTCTGGCAAGCTGAGAGAGCCATCGACCCACCCTGTGGCAGACCTGTGTGTGTGTGTGTGTGTGTGTGTGTGTGTGTGTAGCAGCTGTCAAGCTCTGGGTGGGGGAGGGCTGTGGAGTACGGCAGGTTGGGGAGATATGGGGCAGGAAGGCACTGAGCCTCAGTCCTGCCGGGGTTCTCTATCTTTAACTGGAACAATAAGAGGCCAGGCTGGCTTTCAGAAGCTGCAAAATGCTGGTCCACAGGCCTCTAGATGTGTCTCATCGGTTTAAACCAACATTTAAAAACTAGGAGGTTTCATGCAAACACTGTGAAGAAGGGAGCTGGGGCCACACCAGGCCCACACCCCCTGAGCCATGACTGGCTACACTCTTCAGGCATGACACAGTTCACCCATGTCCTCTCTGGCCCCTTCTCTCACTGGCCTGCTAGAACCAGTGGGCACCCACGTTTGGCTCAATCTGGCCTCTGCTCCCACCTCTGTGGGTGGAAATAACCCCCTGATGGACAGGAACAAGAAAAGCCCATGAGAACAGAGTGAGGCTGGGCAGTGGTGCAGACACGGGCCCACATGCCCCCTGGGATTCCAGGGGAGAGGGACCCCATGTTTGCCCCACCCCCCACCCAGAGAACCCTGGCACCCCATGGGATCCCAGTCCGTCTCAAAGATATGACAAAGCCCGGGATGTCTGATATATCTGTTGAGACACTTTCATCAGCGTGGACCTGAGGTTAGTTATGGCTTTTATTTAAAAAGTGCCTTTTACTCCCCCAAACACAGCCCCATTTGCTTAACTCTCTCTATCCCTTGTTTCCACGCCTTGCTTCCAGGCCCCTCTCCCTCCCTGTTGCCTCCTGCCTCTGTAAATAATCCTCTGTGTCTATAATTAGCCCCAAGAAGAATAATTCATAACAAACTTTATTTCTCATGGCATCTTTCTTGCTAACGTGTCGCTGAGCGCCTCACAGGATCAGCAGGAGGGAAACCAGACTCAGGAAACAGCTGAGCGCCTCCCCATGTGCTCCTCTCCCTGTCTGTCTGCAACCACAGAGCGGGTGGGGTGGGCTGAGACTCCCCATTGTGTCCTCCCCAGCCTGCCCGAGCAGGAGGGTGGCCCTGATGCACAGCCAGGGTGGGTCTGGGATGTGAACCATCAACCCAGAGACTCTTCCAAGGCTAATCATGATATGAATGGTACTACTACTAATAATGGCAGCTAACACTTACATAGTGTTTACTACACCCCAGGTTCTGCTTTTTAAAAATTGAGGTTGTCTTTGGGGCGCCTGGGCGGCTCAGTCGGTTAGGCGTCCGACTTCAGCTCAGGTCATGATCTCGCAGTCTGTGAGTTCGAGCCCTGCGTTGGGCTCTGTGCTGACAACTCGGAGCCTGGAGCCTGCTTCGGATCCCATGTCTCCCTCTCTCTCTGCCCCTCCCCTGCTCACACTCTGTGTCTCTCTCTGTCTCTCAATAATAAATGTTAAAAAAATATTTAAAACATCAAGGTTGTCTTTTTTGATGTATAAAATGCACCCCCCCACTGCCTTTAAATTTATAGTCTGATGATGTTTAACAAATGTATCTATCCACCACCACAATCAAGACAGAGAATAGTTTTGTTTAGCCCCTTTACTATCAATCCCTTCTCCCAACCCCAGCAACCACTGATCTGCTTTCTGTCACTAGAGTTTTGCCTCCTCTAGAATGTCACAGAAATGGAATTAGACAGTATGCAGCCTTTTGTGCCTGGCTTCTTTCACTTAGCACAATGCTTTTGAGGTTCATCGATGTTGCTGCTTGAATCAGTAGTCGGTTCCTTTTTATTGCTGAGCAGTATTCCATTATATGAATGTACCACAGCTTGTTTATCCATTCACCAGTGCTATTTCTAGATTTTGGTGATTACATAGCTGCTGTGAACATTCACATATAGGCCTTTGGTGGACAGGTCTTCATTTCTCTTGGGAGTGGGACTGCAAGGACATATGGTAAGCATGTATTTAACTGGATTAGAAATTCTTTGTTTTATGTACCATCTACATTCATATATAACCTATCACTGAATTCTCTCAACAACTACATAAGTTAGGTACCATCATTATTCCCATTTTATAGGTGACAAGCGGAGGCTCAGAATGGTGAAGCAACTTTCCCAAGATCACACTGCTAGAAGTGGCAGAGCCAGCAGTCTGGCTCTGGGGTGTGTGTCCAAAGGCCCCCCGATATACTGCTTCCCGCAGCATTCCAGCGTTGATCCCTGGGTGAGGCTTGGGATAGGGGCTAGAACTCTGATCTGAGAGCTGAAGGGCTGAGTCTGAGTCCCAGCTTCATCTATGGCTAGCAGTATGACCTACACAAGTCCCTTAGACTCTGGTACATCCCTGTCTGCAAATGGTACCCACAACTGCCTGTATCACTGAGCAGCTCTGTGGCTGGAAGAAAATAAATTGGAGCAGATGTTTGGCACCCCCTCCAACTTTAGCTTGGTGATCACTATCATGCTGTCTGACTTCCTGACCTTACAAGTTTAGTAGAAAAGGAAAGAAGACTCCCACTATCTGCCATGGTGTTCAATGCACAACCAAATCACACTGCACGCATTCAATGCCTGGTTATTCATCCCCCTCTGCTATAGAATAAATACGTGTGTCCCCCTCTCAAATCCATATGTTGAAATCCTAGCCCCCAATGGTATTAGAAGGTCTCATGAATGAGATTAGTGCCCTCATAAGCCAGACCCTACAGAGCTCCCTACCCCTTCTGCTGCCATGTGAGGACACAGGGAGAGGACAGCCATCTCTGAACCAGGAAGCAAGCCCTCACCAAATACTGAATCTGCCAGTGCCTTCATCTTGGACTTCTCAGCCTCCAGAACTGAGAAGTAGATTTCTGTTTATAAGCCACCCAGTCTGTGGTATTTTTTGTTATAGCAGCCCGAATGGACTGAGACACCTTTTTTCTGGTGGAGGAGTTTTCCAGCGAGGAAATCCATGCCCAAACACCCAGAAGGAGGGAATCAGAGAGCAGCAACCTTCCCACCTTGGCCACTCAAGGACTGGGGACACCCATGAGGAGGGTGAGAGTGGAGGAAGCAGGAAGCTGTCACCAACCCTGCCCCCACCTGCTTTTTTGCAAGAAGGCTGTCGATGTGGGGTTGTCTGGGTAGGTCTCCCTGTCATCTGGTCCCATTTGTCCCAGTGCAGAATGAGATTTCTCCGAAGCTGGCTTAGTGGTTCAGAAGAGGGTCGTCAGGGAGGTCTGGGGCCAGGTTGGAGAGAAAACTCCCTTTTGGCCTGCCCACCAGCTCCCTCACAGAGAATCCCTACTTGTCCCTCACATGAGCTCCTGGCCACCCTGAGGTCTGCTCCAGATCAGAGGCTCCTGGACGAGGTGAGGTCTTCCATTAAACAGAAAGAGATGAAGAGATGTGGTCAGCCCCTTGTTGAACCCAACTTGTTATTAAAACAAGAGCTTGAAGGGGAAAGTGCTGATGTGAGTATTGCCTCATTGAGGGAAGCTGTAAGGCTTGGTGGTGGAAATGAATCATGGCTCTGGTCCCTCCCCAGGCTCACTGCCCAATCCCTGTCACTGCACTACCTCATGTCTGCCTCCTCCCAGCATGGCTGCATCCCTTCCCCCTCCCTCCGACACACAGTTCCAGTCTTCTCTCCCTTAGACCAGCAGGTTCCTTCCAAGTCCTTCCTCTCCACCAACTCCCCCACCCTTGGCCAGTGGCAGAGAGGCCTGAAAGGTTAACACTTTGAGGAGAAAGAGGAGGTAGTGAAACCAAGGTAGGAGAAAGAACCCAGGGTGCTGCCTGGATCCTAGCATCTGCTCTCCTGGGACGCCTACGGACCCTCCCCCAAGTGCCTCCACTTTTGGGTTAGGCCACCTTCTCCATGCACATGTGTTTTCCTGTCACATTTTGACTGGCACTGCCAGGATAGTTTCAGGGGCAAAGACTCTACCCACAGACTGAGCCAGTCCAAGCTTTCACTAGGGGAGATGGCAAGGGACAGCCCAGGCCATGTGGACATAGCCATCAGGGACAGCCCTGGGCCTGCCCAGCCAGCCAGTCCTCCTGGCCTGTCTGTGGCTCAGCGATGCTATTATCCCATCCCACTGAGCCAATGTGACAGTGGCCATCCATCACCCAGTTCCATCCAGCACACGTGCCCTGGGATGCATGTCCACTCTACTCACTGCCTGTGGATCAAGGAATGGTGGGGAGACAGAAAGGAGAAGTAAGCTGGAAGTGCAGTGAGGGATCAGAGGAGGCAGACATGACTCCCTGAAGGGTGTTTTGGGAGTGGTGTTAGGAAGGCAGTAACATTTGAGAAAAGCCTTGAAGGTGGCACAGGGTATCAGTAGGTGGGACAACAGGGGAGCAGCAGGTGTAAAATCAGAGAAGCAGAAAAGAGCATACTCAATGACTGGACACCTGCTGACTCCTCCCCAGTCTCCATCCTCCCCTGCCCCCAAACCATTTCTTAGGGAATCCCCTCCTGTTCTGTATTCAGCTGTGTGGTTTAGGTGGAAATGACTCCCCCATCGGCTCCAGGAGTGGGTCCTGAGTGGCTTAAACCAATTGTATTTCTTTGTATTTCCTGTTCTGGCTTTGGCAATTGGTTTGGGAAAGGTATGGGAGCTAATGAATGAATGATGTGGGGGCGATGATGTGGGGGTTGGGCTGCTGCAGTCATTTTATTACCAAGACAAGGATGTTATGGAGTTGCTGGAGGCTGCCCTGAGGAAGCCAAGGATGTAGCCAACATCACAGAAGACAGAGCAGAAAAACGGAGAGAGTAGTGGCAGATTGACATGGTTTGAGCCAGTGGATCAAGCCTTGCCCAAAGTCAGCCATACCTTTGGGCTTTTCAGTTTTACAAGAGTCAATAACATCCATTTACTGCTTAAGTCTGTTTGAGTTCAGTTTTCTGTCATATGGTAACCAAAAGATGTTTAACTGAGAATCCAGTTTGGCTGGAATGTAGGAAACATGAGAAGAGAGGCATGAAGACTGGCAAGATGGAGCAGCAACACTTTACCAGGGGCTTGAATGACAGGTTGGGGAACCGCTATTTATTTCCACAGACACTGGAGGACCATGGAAGGTTTCTCAGCAGAGGCATGACTGGATCACACTGGCTTCCAAGAATCCTAAAATACCATCTGAATTGGGCCTCACCAATCCCTACTCCCTACCTCTTCAGCTCCCTCCCACAAGTTAAGCAGCAGAACCAGCTTTGTAAGAAGCCATAATCTGTTCACCTTCCACGAGCATGCAGGACCATATTGCCTGGAGCAGACTCTAGGAACATCAGTGGAAGCCTATGGGGCAGGAGTCCACACCTGGAAGGATAGAGGTTCCACAGGGCAAGTATCTGCTTCCTTCAGTGATGTGCTCCCAGCATCTAAAACAGAGGCTGGCACGTAGTAGGTAGGTGCTCAGTCAATCTTGGTGAATGGATAAATGAATTCTCTGTAGCTGGTGGGGACCTCCCCACAGGAGCTAGCAGACGTAGGCAGCAGAGCAGCCCTAAGAGGGGGCAACAGCACCTCATGGAGCTGCCCGTGGTGCTGAAAACGTTTGCCGCGTCTGGGACTGCTATCCGTGGTGCTAAAATAGAGCCTACACAGCCCTTACGTGGTGAACTGGAAAGGGCTCAAAGCACCTAAGAACCACAGTGGGGAAGCAAACTCCATAACCTTGCTTCCCCTTGCTAATCCCAGTCCCCGAAGACTTTCTGCATGAGGCAGATAACCTGGCACAGACCCAAACAGGCCTGTTTTCTGATGGTAACCTTGTCCCCAGCATAGGTATCAGTCCATCCTCAGGTGCCCAAGCTCTCCATGGTTGTGGGCTCCCAAAGGGCTTCAGCCAGCCTCTGCTGGGGACCCTGGAAGAAGCAGCCAGGCAGAGATGGGCCCTGGGCAGGCAGCCAGACAGAGACTGCATGCCAACAGCATTAACTGGAGGGCCTGGCAGGAGATTCCAGTCCTCATTGGCTCATGGGCACTGCCAAGCAAGGTGCCTGTGCTAGAAGACAGTACATAGAGGGAGGGTGTGGCTGCTCTATGAGGATAGATGAGATGGCAGGGGAAAGATGGTCAAGATTTTGACCTTCACAGATCAACACTATGAAGGCAGAAATTGGAGAGTGGGGATGGGGAACAGCAATGAAGGTGAAGGACTGGGGAGGAAGTAAAGTTTCAGAACACAGGTGACTAGTGAGTGAGGAGCCATTCTCACCAGTTAGGGACAAAGCAGTCCTAAATACAGACTCTCTCACACAGATACAGATACAGGGCTACTGGGTTGTTAGGTCTGGCCCAGGCATTTGGCTCTGAAGGGACTTCCTCTCTGACATCATGCTTACAGGGTTGAGGCCTCCCAACATCCTAATTTTGCCTAAGAACCACTCTGACTCTTCCATCCATGAACTTACCTAAACCTTTCTGGAAGCAATTTATATTTCCAGCCTGTATCACCTCCAGGGAAATGATTTTCAATGTTTATTCCCTGCTGAGTGCAGCAGGATTTCCTGTTATTGGTTTTAAACTTACCTCTCTTGAGCTTTGGTGGGGTCCAGGAGTGGAGATGGGTTTGTTCTGCCAGTCTGGGATTTAGTGAAGGAGCCCATGTCCCTTCTCTATGCCCCTTCTGATGTTACAGATTTTTACCATATTCCTGCTTAGCTTCTCTCTGTATACTGAAGTTGTCCCAGGCGGGCCAGTCTGATTTTATATGACAGTTCCCTTCTCATCACAACTCTCTTGATAACAACCACTCATGGTTGTACTGAACTTTATAGCTACCTATACATTGTCACCTGTGTGCCGTCTCAGTGTCTTTCACACTCCCTGTGAAGCAGACCCCAGAGATCATTACCTCCACTTCACAGATGTAGAAACTGAGGGTAAAGGATAGGAAATGAATTACTCAGATCATGTAAGTCTGGAGTAAAACCCAGGTTCCCCCCACTCTTGGGTGGATGGCTCTCCAAAGAAGGCATGACCACAAGCACACCAGAATGTTGGATGCAGGTAACCCTCACTCATGTGTCAGGAGAAGGGAACATTTATGGCTTCTTTCAAACTCCCTTCCCAACCATGTTCAGCCTTCTATTGCTCTTCTGGGTCCCTCCTTAGGTAAGAAGCTTCAAGTAAATTCCCTCAGACACCATCCACATTATTTTCCCCAAACTAAAACTTGCTGGCCATTCTCTGCCCAGCCCACTGCCTTTCAAGATAAGATTTTCCTAAAGCTTATCCCTCACCAGCTTGGCATTTTACTACCACCCAGGAGAGTTTAGATTTAACTGCAAACTTGGTGATTTCACTGTACACATTCTCTTCCAGATCTTTTATTTAAATGTTAAAAAAAAAAAGATTAGCTCCAATTCTTGGCTGAGCTCTCATCTTATACTTCTTTATCCAGAACACTGTTTATTAATTCAGACCTTTTGTTTCCTTTCTTTGTCAGCTCCTTATCAATGATAAAACAGTTGCCTCAAATTCCAGATGAATCCATTTTTAAGATACATTTACACATGAGACCCACACCCTAGAAAACGTAGGATACACAGAGTCAGAGGACACACACACACACACACACACACTTTATCAAAGCATCCATTTATATTGATGCTGGTGCCTCTACACCCATGCTAAGGCACACAAGTGTTTATTCACACACTCACACTTCCTTCCACACTCACTCATACACCTGCATGTTGAGGAGGGACTTGGCATTGCCCTTTGAGGAGCCCAGTGATTTCATATGTTTGACAGGAGGGAAGGAGATAGAGCCAGGCAGGAAAATGCCAGCACATGAGAGAAATGGATCAGAGGCTCTGGAGCATCTGGAACTGTTGGGAGGGGATCAGGGAATTTCCTGAAATTTGGACTAGGGTGGTTAGAGAATCCTGGATGAGGACCTCTCTCAGCCATGGGCAGGGGGCCCAGATAGCTGTGTTGCCACACAGTGGATTGGGCAGGCAGCCTCTGTTCATACTTAGAAGAGAGGCAGGTCTGGCAGGTGACCATGGACCCCCAGGGGTGGGCATCCCTGCTTTCCAAGCATGCAGTGAGGTCACCTTCACCGATGGGCACATATTTTTTTCTCAGTCACACCAATACCAATGTCCACCTCCAGGTGTACAAAGTCAGCCCCTGGCCAGAGGTCCCATTTCCAGCCTCATGAGATGTGTGAGAACACTTGTCACCCTACCAAGACACGCTGAAGCCACCTCTCTCCCTGACCACACTCCTTGCAGAGTGCAGAGGTTGTCCACAGTGTCAGGTAGGGACCTGGAATTTCCAAACGCTTTCATGAGAAGTAGCTGCCACTTTAAACCCCAAAGGGGTGATGACTCCCAGCCTAGAGAATCATATGAGCACCAACCATGGCCCAGAGCACACTTATCACCTTCCCGCATCCTATTTTGCCTTGGGGCTACCACACTGGCATGTTTTCTCTGGCCACCTGGAACAGGGTGGGACCAGCTCACTGGTCACTCTGGTCCAGCTACAGGGAACGGAGCACACTGAGGCTGGTCTCCGCAGGATCCCTCACAGTGCACGTGTGGCCCCTCAGAGGACTGGGAAGGACAGGGGAGGGACAAACCAAATTATAACCAGGGAAAACATCTCCCAGCACCTGGGACAGCTTTCCCTTAGGAGGATGGGATGTGGGGTCTCAGACTCCTGCAGGGGTGCAGGCAAAAGGTGAAAGGGACGGGGAAGGTACTTACACCACTAGATAGATAAGTCTCTGAGTCACTGGGCCCTGCTCTCTACTGCATCTGTCCTGCTGCTTGGGAGTTCTGAAATCAGATTCCTCTTGCTCTCTTTTTCGTCCTCTCCTGGCATTTTTCTTTCCCTCAGCGTCCTCAGAGGAGAAGGCTCCATAGAAAGATCTTTAAATGAATGGCCCCTCCCGGGCCCTGGGGAATATATTAGAGTTCTGAAGTGATAGCCAAAATGGTGGAAGTAATCCAGGGAAGACAGGGAGACATATCGGGCAGGCTGGACCGCTAATGCCAGCCATGCATCTCGGTGGGCTGGGGAGCCGAGAGCCACTTCTCACAGGCAGACAGGCCAGGGACCGAGAGGAGGAGAAAGGAGGGGGGAACCCCATCTCAGCTCCTTCTTTGTTCTCCTCTGCACTCTCGACAGCATGCAATTATTTCATTTCTTCATTTGCTCACTGGCTCGTTGCCCATCTCCTCCACTAGAACATCAGCTCCAGGAGTGTGCCATCATACTTCCCGGCACCCACAGTATCCAGCTCAGTGCCTGGTACAGAAATGGTGTTCAGCAAACATTTGTGGAGGACATGAGTTAAGGACTGTATGAATGAGTGGGAGAGTGAATAAATTAATAAGTGAAGCCATCCAGGCAGACTCCCAGCCTGCACCCAAGCCTGTCCAGAGACATGACCAGTCTCATGAGGTTGCTCAGAGAAGCCCCACCTCAGTCCCTGGCAGTGGCCTAAAGATTCTCTTCCTTGGGATGAGCACTGGGTGTTGTATGGAAACCAATTTGACAATAAACTTCATATATTGAAAAAAAAAAAGATTTTCTTCTATACTTGGACTTGGCCTCAGTCCCAGATATTCCTGCTGTGCCCTTGGGCTTAGCCAATTACCTGCATTCTTGAGGCAAAAGTGGCCACCATGCACGCCAGACCCATGCTTAACATCAAGTCTTCATGACTTTGGTAGTATCCCTGCCATGGCCAGGGTACAGGCCTTGTCAGCCCTCATCTGGATCATTCTGGTTCTGAGCTTTGATCTGCCGTTGGGCCACTAATGATCCTTCTAAAACCCAGATCCGATCACATGTTTCCTGATTTAAAATCTTCAGCAGCTCCCTATCTCTGGAATGGCTTGAAACTCCTTGGTATGGCATTAAGAGACCACTGCACAATGTGGACTCAACTTATCTTCACAACCTCAACTTCCGCCACTCTTACCACGGCGACAGCAAGGCCAGTAGCTAAAAGGTCCTCAGTTCTCACTACACACCTTGCTCTAAGCCACACATTATGGCATGGGCTTATTTGATGTCCTCATCCTATAGGATAGGTAAGCCATGTCTCCATTTTACAGATGAGGGAAGTGAGGTGTAACTAAAGTAGCTAAGCAATTTGCTCCAGGTTGAACAGCAGTAACAACAAAAATTATTATTAGAACTAGAATGTATTGACCGTGAACTATTCCTGGCACTGTTCCAAGCATTTCACAACTGTTACCCATTCAATCGTTAGACCAACCCTGTAAAGTCGGACTGACAGCCAAACATTTGACTTCTCTGTGCCTCAGTTTCATATCTGTAAAATGGGGAGGATAATGACAGCATCTCCTCAAAGTTCTGTCATGAGCAAATGTGTGAAAGTGCTTAAAAAGGGGTGGTTCCCAAGCAGGGGTGTGCCATTTGGGTTTTGGGGAGATACAAGTATAGCAGTAAGGCTGGGTTGAACGTTGAGGGCAGGAGGACAGATGAGGACCTCTGTCAGGAGGCAGTGGTCAGCAGTCAGGCTCTGGGAGGTAGAGGGAGGGAGAGAAGGAAGAGACAGGTTCGAGGTGACAGGGCTCAGGGCAGGACCAGGTCTGGACAGTGCTGGAATCCAAGATGGTGCCCAGGGCAATGGCCCTGTGTGGCCAGAGGCTGGGGGTGGCCACAGTAGAGCAGGGTCATGGGCAGAGGGCCTACTTAAGGGAGCCAGCCTAACACCGGCATGTCTTCCATGGAGCAGAAAGAGGGGTCAATCCAAGGTTCACCCTGCAGGGAATGGAGCCTCCAGGATGCTCCTGTGTCTGTGCTGCTATATCACCCTTGGCATTGGAGACCTGGCCTTAGGGACAGGGAGAGGGGGGCCCTGGGGCCTCTACACCAGCTGACTGGAATTGCCAGCTGCAGTCCCATAAATCGTGCCCTGGCCCAGGCTGGCAGTCCATTAACATGAAAGATTTTATCGCGTTTTACAACCTCCCTGTCTTGTACGGCGACAGCAGGTAATTAAAACAATAATTGTTTTCTGATGTTGCTTCTGCTGAACGATAAAAGCTTCCAGTTATTTTCTTTTCACTGGGGTAAGGTGGGGGAGGAGGGGTCTGATCTGGGGGTACGCGGGTGGAGTGAGGAGCCACAGAAGTTTTGGAGGTGCAGAAGGGTGAGGAAGGGCCTCCCGAGTGGCTACTGTGGAGTGAGGCCAGCAGGAGCCTGATTCTCACTTGGCAAAGCTCTGAGGACTTCCTATCACACACACACTAGTACATAAGCAGATTCATGCCACACACATGCCCCCTGCAGGCACATCCTTCCTGCCCAGACCTTGGCTGCCCTGTGAGCTGCTCTGGGGAGGCCATCCTGCTTGAGAGCCCCTAGGAGGGGAGGAGGGGGCTGGCAGCATCTGGGATCTGAAGGAAATAGTCTGTCCAAAACCCTTGGGAGCCCCTTATGGCAGCTCCCATCCATCCTGCGAGGGAGGCATAGACAGGTTCTAAAGAATGGAAGTGATGAGGAAGAGTTGGGGGGTGGGTTGGAGCCTATGAGTACAGCCCCAGTGCTAATGAACTTGTATTTCCTAGGTGCTCAGAGTCTGGCACACCAGAGGTGGCTTGCTGGGGAAGGGCTGGGATTCCTCAAGTCACAGAGGGCTTGATTCAAGGATGACAGGATACATGGTATGGTGAGGGGTCTTCTATACCCTTCTGTACCCATCCATCCATCCCTCCCTCCCTCCATCCATCCACTTATCCAGCCAACAAATACTGAGCTTCTACTTAGTGCCAGGCCTGTTCTAGGCATAGGTGATATAGCAGGGAGCAGGTCACAGTCCCTCAAGAAGCTTGTGTTCTAATCCTGGGGGTGGGGGGGATAAACAAGTAAAGAAATCAGTAAAGGAGGTCACCTCTGATATTGCAAAGTGCTGTGAAGGAAATAAGACAGAAGTTAAGCCGCTACTTGAGGTTAGAGGGCCAAGGGGAGCCTCTCTGAGGAGCTGACTTTCAGTGAGTCTTGAATGACATGGAGAAGAGGGGGGAAGAGAGTAGGGGCTGAGGCTTCAGGGTCCCAGTACCTTCAAGGGGCCCTCAGACCTCCCTGTCTCCACCACCTGGTCCTGCCACATGCCCGCTCCTTGCAGCCCCACGTCCAGGAAGCCTGTGATGGACACAGGTGGGAGTAGGGTGATGACTGGCGTGAGCTCTGCTTGTGCGGGTGCCCGTGAATGACATCACATCTGGGGCTCCCCTGCCCCTGCCCCCCACCGCCCTCCAGGCCTGCAGTAAATCATCCTGATGCTTTAAAACAAATACTTCTTAATCACTAAAAATTGAAATGATTTCATGTGAAAATGTTAATGTATTCGGAATCACAGCCGCGCACTGCGTCTGACAAATTAGCACCCAGCCCGTCGCATTGTTTGTAGCTACATTTATCCTGGTGATGAGACACACACACAAAACGGAGCAGAGGGGTGGTGAGGGCAGCTCCTGGCTGGGGGCATGCACAGAGGAGGAGGGAGGGGGCAGAGGGAAACAGGAGTCTCAGAGGGCAGAGAAAGGCCCAGCCCCATCTCTGACAGCCTGCCTGACCCCATTGCCTGCTGCAGGACTGCGTGTCCCCAGCTGCCCCAGTCCCCTCGACCTCCCCTTGGATGCCAGTTCTGGACCATGAGACCCTCACCAGGCAGGGCTGGCTGGCCTAGTGGCAGGCTCCCCAAGGACTCAGGCATTAGTAAAGCAGGAGCACCAGGAGAGGAGAAAAACAATTTTTGCAAGAATTTAATGTGTCAGAAGTAAACGTTAAGATGTAGAAAAACTGGAACCCTCATGCTCATGCATGCAACATAAAATGGTGCAGTTGCTGAGGAAAACAATTTGGCATTTCCTCAAAATTAAACCCTAGAATTACCATTTGACCCAGCAATTCCACTCCTAGGTTTATACCAAAGATAACTGAAAATGGGGTTTTAAACAAATATTTGCACATGAGTATTCAAAGCAGCACTATTCACAATAGCCAAAAGGTGGAAACAACCCAAATGGATGATAACGGATAAACAAAATGTGGTCGATTCATACAATGGAATATTGTTCGGCCGTAAAAAGGAATGAGGTACTGATACATGCTACAACATGGATGAACCTGGAAAACATTTCGCTCAGTGAAAAAAGCCAGACACAAAAGGCCACATGTTGTATAATTCAATTTTACATGAAATACCCAGAATAGGCAAATCCGTAGGGACAGACAGCAAGCTGGTGTTGCCAGGGGCTGGGGGAAGGGGGAATGGGAAGTGACTGTTAACAGGGTGTCCCTTGGGGTGAAGAAAATATTTTGAAACTAAATAGAGGTGATGGTTGCACAGCATTGTGAATGTACTAAATGCCATTAAATTGTGTACTTTAAAATGGTTAATTTAAAAACAAAAAAAAAATTTTAAAGTAGGCTTCATGCTCAGCGTGGAGCCTAAGGCGGGGCTTGAACTCGCAACCCTGAGATCAAGAGTTGGACATTTAACTGACTGCCCTCTGCCTGCCCCTGCCTCAGGATCACCTCCATGAAAGCCCAGGGCTGGTCATTCTGGATCATTTGCTTCATTTCACAAATGAGGCAGAGGAGCACATCCGGCCAGGGGCTCGCATTCTGAATACAGAGCAGTCCTGGGACCCAGGCCTCCTGACTGCCAGTCCAGGACAGTGTCTACCCTCTCCAGACCTGGGCTCTCTTGTGCTGCACCCTCTTCTCCTAGTCACTTTCCTTATCCCTGTTGGACTTCTCAGATCTGCTTCGCAATTTTGTGCCTTTCTGGTAGGCAAGGGGGCATGTAGCATAAATGAACACAGAGATACGTCATTATGCTCTCTCTTCACCTAACTCCACGTCCCTGCGCCCAGACCACAGTGGACCCTTTAGTAGCCAAGTTCATTCCCACCTCCAGGCT
Organism: Panthera pardus; assembly: GCF_024362965.1. Taxonomy (NCBI): domain Eukaryota; kingdom Metazoa; phylum Chordata; class Mammalia; order Carnivora; family Felidae; genus Panthera; species Panthera pardus. The sequence continues at coordinate 65,528,357 of NW_026526765.1, read as the reverse complement.
GCTGCACCCACAGTTGGATCTTCCTGTCATTCAGGTCTCAGCTCATACCTCACCTCCTCAGAGAGGTCTGACCATCCAGTCTAACCTGGCACCCAGCACGCCCACATGAGCCCACTCATGGTCATGTGGTCACGTGGCCCTCTCTGCCTGCCTTCCAACTCCTGAAGAACATTCCTCATTATCTGAATCTACTAGTTTATGGTCATCTCCTCCCACTAGAGTGAGTTCCTTCCCATCTCCTCCCACTAGAGTGAGTTCCTCAAGGTAGGGCCAGCACCTGCCTTGCTCACTGAGTATCTATGGTGCGAAACACCTAGCCTGGCACCCAGGAGGTGCTCCATCAACACTTAATGACAGGTGTGCCCCCACCTTCACCTAGCCCTGTCTCCCAGGCCATCCTCTCCACCTCCCTCAAAAACTCACTAGGGCCCTGGGCCTTCTGCCCCACCCCCTTCTGCAGATGGCACACAGAGGGGCTAGGGCTGTGACCTGGCTCTGTGGTGGCTGCCATGTGACTTTGTGAGGTCACTTCACCTCTGAACCTACCTGCAGAGAGGTTAGGTGCAAGTGCTTTGCAAACACTCAGCAGTCAAGCTTGTCTTGCCCCTGCCCCCTTTGCTCAGGTTCCTCCTCTGAAGCATCCACCAGAACCCAAGCCTTTTCTGGCTCATATCCTTGTACCCCAGCTCTATAATTTCCGAGTGCCCTCTGTGTCCTGGCACCCACTCTTCCCCACTCTCTAATGCTGGCTCTGGGCTTCTGCATAGGTCCCAAGCAGCTCCTCATGGCCTCCTCCCAGAGCACAGGTCCTCCAGGCCTCATCTGCATGCTCCTTCCTTGCAGCCTTCCTTGTGGCTGCCTCCCAGCCCTGCTCAAAACTTAAAAATTTCCTGGATCCTATTGTTCTCTCTTTGGTCTGCTTCTGGCTTCCTCAGAATCTCCTCCCAAATTTTCCTTTTCCATCTCAATTGCAGCCATTCCCCAATCGCTCTTTAGAATGGGATCTGAGCTCACAGTACCCATGACCAGCTCCTTAGGAATGGGTCTTTCATCTCCACTTCCCACCCTCATTGCATCTCAAAGTGCCAGTCCTGGCTTTCCAGTGATCTTTTAGATGTTTGCACCTGCCCATCTGCCACTGCCTCAAACTGAACAGGTGAAATGTGATGCCCCAAACACAGGCTCTCCTTGCTGGAAGGGAGGGAAGGGGAAGGAGTGTGCCTGCACATGTTTTCAGGGCTTGCTATGTGCAGAGCACTGTGTGGGATGGAGAGTGCAGCCTTGTGCGCATGGGCAGTGGGGGTGCACACCTGTCAAGGTGACAGCCTGGTCCTAGCTCCTGCCAACCCAGGGAAATGGGCTCATAGTGCCCAGGTCTGATTCTTCTTTTTTCCTTCTGAAAACGTTTTAAAGTTTATTTATTTTTGAGAGACAGAAAAAGACAGAGCGTGAGTGGGGGAGGGGCAGAGAGAGAGGGAGACATAGAATCTGAAGCAGGCTCCAGGCTCTGAGCTTTCAGCACAGAGCCTGATGTGGGGCTTGAACCCACCAACCATGAGATCATGACCTGATCCAAAGTCGGACACTAGGCGACTGAGCCACCCAGGTGCCCCCTATATCTGATTTTTCAAGGGAAGCCTGAAATCTGGACTTTTTGTTGTGCATTCTCTATTTTTTAGAATGCTGCATCTGCTACCTGGAGGGTGAATGCCCTGCACACTGCCACCTTTGGGTGCCTTGCCCACATCATCATGTCTTCCTCCTGAGATCCTGTGCCAGGCCTCTTTCAGATACAGGGTACCAAAACCCAATCCACACTGGCAGAAGCCTAAAACAGGAAGTTCTTGGCTTAAGGGCCGGAAAGGCTGTTGGGGCAGCTCACAGGACTGATAGAAAAGTTCAGGGAACTGAGTCTCCAGGGCCTTGGGACAATCTTCCCTTCTGTTTGTCTCTGATTTGCCTGTGTATTGGCCTCACTCTTCTCACCAGACAGGCTCTCTCCACACACGGGGGAAGTAGCTACCACTGGCCCAACATTCCCACCTGCATCTTCACAGGCTAAACCCAGAGGCAGAGATGGCAACTTCACCTGCAAGTGAGAAAAGCCATGAAAAGAATCCTGATTGGTCATGTGGCCACTTGGGATCAATTCATGTTGCCCAGGATCTCCATCAGGATTTGTCCATGAAGATGCTTTCCCTGGGGGACAGATGGAACCCTATGACTGACAGTCCCAACAGGACCACATGGTATTGGGGAGGAGGTCACCTAAGGGAGGGTAGGGGTGCTATGCCCATGAGACCATGTGTTGAGTACTCAAAACTACAGAGAAACTACAACACCTCACGAGATGGGGTCAATTCTCTGGAAAGCCCAGTTCCCAAAGGGCAAGAAACTCCTCAAGGACAATGAGTGAGGGTGGGCCTGAGAGGAGTCTGAGTCCGTTCCGGAGCCCCATCCTTTCCCCTTTACCACGAAGCCTCACCAAGGCCACCTGCCTCCCACCCATGGTCTCCTTGACAGGTCCCAACAGGGAATGTTCCAACAGCCCCACCGACTGGGAGCTCACTTCCTGCTAAGTCTACCCATGTCACTGCTTGTTAGGAAGGTCTTTCTCAGCCTCCTGTGCCTCTCACCTGCTGGTCCTGACCCTGCTCTCTGGGGCTACACAGAACAAAGCAAATCCACTTTCCTTTCCTGCCTCCAGTGCCTTAAATTAAATAACACAACCCCGTCGCCACCCAGACCTTTGAGGACTTCTCTCTTAGGACATGGCTTTAAGTCTACCCCTTGGTTTCCCATGGGCCAGAGCCAGTTTCTGTTGCTTATGGCCAAAGTGCCCAGACTGATGGCCATGCTCTGGAGAGGGCCTGGCAGGGTGGAGCTCCCTGGTTGGGGCCCCCAGTACTGTGGGGCCTTCTTGCTCTCCTGGCTTCTTTCTCATTCATTACACAGCTCCCAAGCCATTTTTTCTTTCTGACATCACTTCCCGTGGCTCAAAAGCTCTGAATCATGTTTGCCTCTTCCCGGTCCCATGCCTTCCACATGTAACATCCAGAGGCTCCTCCTTTCAAATGTCTCCCACAACCATCTCTCACTCTATCCCTGCTGCTTGCTCTCTGGGAAGGGGGGGGGCCTCATCATTTCTTGCCTGGATGACCACCACAGCCTCCTGGCTGGTCTCCTTGCCTCCAGCCTCACCCTGCTCCCAATCTATCCTCGATGCGCTGCCAGATTAATCTTCCTTAAACACCATTCACCTTCTGTCTCTCCCCAGCTCAACGATGCAGCCAGCCCTATTGCTTGTTGGTCCCCCGCAGGCACTGTCTGCTTCTGCTGGGCTGTGCCTCCTGGCTCCCCTGTACACACACTGTCACTATGGAATGCCTGTGCCCTGCCCCATCCGTTCACTGTCTGGTCCAATCCCACCACATGCCAAGGTCCCAGGTGGAGTCCCTTTCTTCTGACCTTAGGGACCGCCAGAGCTCAGAAGCAGAGCATGGCGGGGAGTGGCAGGGGGAGAGGGGAGGTGGTGGCCAGGGACGAGCCCCGAAGCCACAGTCCACCCTGCAATTCAGTAGGTAGGTTATCCATGCCTGGCCAATCTAGGCTCTCAAATGTCGCTATGGCCCCTGCCACCTCTCTGCTCATCCTTACACCTCACCCCGCCTCCAGGCTGTTAGGAGTTATACCTGGCCAAGTCACCGGGGGTGAGTCATCCTTCACCACATCAACTTTCCTTCTCAAACCCTTCCATGAAAGCTTGTCACCCCAGAATAAGCACCTTCCCAAGATTCCAGACCTGCAGGGTCTTGCCCTTGAGGCTCTCTGTCAGTGCTGTCAGCCAGGGACCTCATGCTCCACTTCCTTACACTTTAGGGGTGTGGTCACAGAGGTCTAAAGTGAGCGTACTCGGTGCAGTCCACATAGCATCGCAGCACCTCCCATGCACTGAGCATTTACTGTGGGCCTGAATGGGGCTAAGTTGTTCCACACGGAATACCTCATTTAGTCCTTGCAACCCTATGAGGTAGGAGCCTCTCATTATCCATATTTTCTGGATGAGGAAACTGAGGTGCAGAGAGCTGAAGCTGCCTAATGTCACCCAGTTTAAGCTTCTAACCCACACCATCACCGGCAGAACCCTGGCTCTTAGTGGCTCTGGTGCCTAAGTGACTCCCCACCCTCAGCCCACCAAAGAGCCTGGTGTCCAGAAGGAGCAGCCCCTCCAAGCCTGGGGACATCAGTGGGTCCTACAGGCAGAGGCCTAAAGACCCTCTGTCACTCTTTCCTTGTGACCACTTCTTCAGGGTGACCAGGGAATAGCAGTGTGCTACAGCCGGCTCACCTTTGCTAAAGACAGACCATAATTAAAATTTGTAGAATTTTTCAAGCCAGCTGATATCACATTGGTAGCTTAAAATAGGCCACAGTGGGAGTATTTACACCATGGAAATTGGCAAACCAGTCCCCCAGCTCTCCCAGAGTGCCAAGTGTTAAACTTTTACCAGCACATCACTGCTGAGGAGGGAATGCTGACCACCCTCAGAAGGGCATCCTGGCCTTTGGGTGGTGGGCTTCAGGAAATTCACACCAAAGACAGCCCCCGTCCCCCTCCCCCAGTAGAGCCAGATTTCTGAAAGTATAGGGGTCTTGAGAAGAATGGATGAGTCTCAAAAATGGACCTCTGGCTGTGTGAACCCAAAGGATATGGAGAAAGAAGGTCTCTAGAATAGTGTCAGGGAAGCTCTGAGCCCTCATGACCTTCCCCTTTTGTATACAACCTTCGTGGGAACTTGGGGGGGGCCCTGATCTCAGCAGCAGGGCCCAATGAGACAGGTAAGTAATTTCCCCTTTCCTGGTTCCTTTCTCACTTCAGGGCCTACTTTTTAAGTCTCTTGGCCCTTCTCCAACAACCCAATTTCTCGCCGGTACTTTCCCTTTTTTGCTTAAATTTTGAGAATCAATTTTGTTGCTTGTACTTGAAAACCCCTGATTCATTCACTGAATCAACTTGCCTCCTCTTTGGAAAAGCAGACGGCAGCTCATCATCTCCTGCCCCATGACCACTCCCATTCCCACTTCCTCAGAGCCCAGCAGCGGGCCTCAACGGTTGGGGTGGGATCTGTCTGGCCCCAGAAACTTGAACTCATTCAAAACAACCCCTTGGCCTCTCTGATCACGTCTTCTTGGTTTTCGGTGCTTTCTTACTAGAGTTTGTCCTGCCCTTCCAGTTCAGTGTCCTCAGCTGCAAAATGGTGGGATGGGAAGGCTGGCTTCCCAGAGCTCCCTAGTCAGCAGCCTTGCCCTTTCCTAGTCTTCCTCCTCCAAGCCCCCTCCTGCACCATGTGGCTTTGGCATTTCCCACAAGCCTCAGCTGGACCTGAGCTCAGCCTGCCCTGCATGCTTCTCTACTCCATGTCTCTTGTCAGTGTTTTTGTCCTTGGTTTTGGGCCATCTTTCCATGCTGGTCATGTCCATTCCTGGAATGGAAGCCAGACAAATATAAAACCCAACAAATGTCCTGAAGGGGCCACAGCATGATGACCTGACGCCAATCCCAAGCATGATTCTGGTGGAGCTTCTCTGTCAACTACAGATGACTAAGGAAAGTGGTAACACAGAGAGACATACTGGGACTCTGGCAGACCCATCACTCCAGACCAGCTTCCCTTATTATAGTTACTGTTCTGGTAGATCAGGGCCAGACTGGAAACAGTGTGTCTGGATTTCAGCCAGGCACCTGATAAAATATCTCAGGATCTGCAAATGGAGATACATGAACCAGATGACAGAACACTTAAGGGAATGTAAAACCTGTTGAATGGCTGGCGTTGTTTGTAACACAGCTGATTAAATAGCTAAGGTCAATCCAAATCCAAACTTGGGTCTTTACCTTTGAGCCTCAGGCTGTGTCCTTGGTGCTATTCAGCATTTTGATTAAATATTTGGGCAAACTGTATTGATGACACACTGGTTAAATCTGAGGACAATGTGCCCATCTCTTCCTGGTGAACAAGCTGCAAATGGTCGCAAATAGGACAGTGGCATAGGTGGTTTGGACCCAGGCTAAATGGCAAAACCCTAACTGCTGGCTGTGGGGACTAGCTCACATGGCACAGCACTTGAGTTGGCCCAATGGGGAAGGACCAGGACATGTGTTAGATGGCTGAGGGAAGAGATGCTCTCTCCTTCCCCCTGGGCTGGGCCTGCAAGGATGTAGCCCTGGTAAGTTGTGGCAGCCACCTTGGGACTGTGAAGGGAGAGGTTGTTGGAGAGTGGTGCCAGTCCCCCAAAAGAGCAGAGATGAGGCATGGATCCTGGCCATGCCGTTTTTTCTGGATCCAACCATGCCTGAAGCTAGACTACCTTTTAGTTGCATGCACCAATAAATCCTTTTTTTTTTTTTTTTTTGCTTAAGTAACTTTGGGTTGGGTTTCCTAATATTTGCAACAGCTACACTTAGTATTGTGTGATAGTTCGTGCCAGAGCATTGTATCACAGTGGGATGAACTCCTGGGACTGACATCCAGAGGCAGGCAACAGGAATGTAGGGGACAGGGAAGGGGCTTAGAACCATGCTACATGAGAAACAGCGGAGAGGACTGGTGGTGACTGGCCTGGAAAGGGCAGATGGGGCCAGGGAGGAGCCCTGTCTTAAATAACTGAAAAGGGGGAATCCTCCTTTTGTCAGAAGGAGGAGCCAAGAACCATTTGGGGGAGGTTACTGAGAAGGATTCCTCCTTGTAACAAAGTGGCTTTGAACAGTCTCAGCCACCTGTCGATGTGTGGCCTGGGGCAAGTTGGAAAGCCAACCCCCAGGCAGGTTTATATTCAAAATTCTGTGGCCTGGACAGCCCTGCCTAGGTTGAGGAAGCACCCAAGGTGGGGTCAGGAGGCAGGATATACAGTGCAAAGAGCTTGGAGAGATGAGGGGATAAGCCCAAGACCAGAGAGTATCAAAGTCTCCTGACTTTCTTCCATAGTCTTTCATGTCCATGGGGCACCAGACAAGGCCTTGAGAGTAAATGACCACCTAGGACAGCATTCTGCTACCCACGGTGTGGGAGGGGGTAAGCAAGGGGGTCAGGCTGAGCAGTAACAAGGTTCCAGCCTTACCATTTCTTGAGCCTCAGTGTCTTTTTCTAATAAATGGGACTAACCTTACCTATCTCGTGGGTTGTCCTTAGGTTCTGATCAGATGATGCAGGAGAGCCCAGCATGGGCCATGATTACTACCATCATGAAGTTAATTAAGGAATAAAAAATGTAGCAAGTCTACAACCACCGAAAGCTCCTCCTCTCTCGGCCCCAAGCTTCTCTTCTAGCTGAAGGAGGATGAGATTTGGAGTCAAAGACCTGGATTGCAACTCCAGCCCTGCCTAGTTTGGCCAGGGACTGCAGGAAGCCGTGCCCTCCCACATCTGTGAAATGGGACCCAGGGCAAGCAGCGCATTCGAAGCCCCTCGCCCGCAGGAGGTGATCATGGAACGCGGCGTTCTCCTTTCCGCAGCGAGGTCAGCCGGGGTGCTCTGGAGGTCTCACGCACACCAGACCTCCAGTGTGACCCACCGGCCAGCCACGTCTACGGGGCTCGGAGAAAACGGGGTGGGGGGGGGGAGGAGGCGGGGGTGCTGCTGGGCGTGAGAACCGAGGCGCAGCGGGGGCCGCGGAGCTGCGGTGCCGGGAGGCTGGACGCCCGCTCCCCGGGCGGCAGCCGAGCGCTCAGCCAGGAACTTGTTAACAGGCCCCGAACAAAGAGCCACTAATCCGGCGGGCGGCCGCGGGCGGGCTGGCGGGCGGAGGGATCCCGCCCCTTCCCCTGCCCCTGCCCCGAGTTTACAGCGCTCTCAGCACCGGCGCCGAGCGGGGGCGGGGCCGCGGGGCAGGACGCCCCCGGAGGCGCCCCTCCCCAGGGCCCCAGCCGGCTATGGGGCCGACGGGCGCAGTGGCTAATGGCTAATCCCCTGGGCTCGAGCTCCTAGAGAGTGGCTCGGGATCCCGCCGCCCCTCGGCCGCTAACGTGCCCTGCAGCTCGCCTGGCCGGAGGCCCGCATCTAGCCCCGGACCCCGGCCTGGCAAGCTACCCAAACAACGAGGCAACGGGGTGGGGATGGTGTTTTGGGAAGCAGGGTAGGCTCCTGCCACGCGGGGATCCTAAGGAAGCATTCCTACCTGCCTGTGCCTGGCACCCTTTTATCGGGGAGGAGTGAGGGGTCTGGAAAGATGCTGACATGGGAAAACCCAGCAGCCCCTCAACTCCATCCGGTCTCCGCCCCAATCAGGAGGGAGTAAGGTCTCACTCCGGGTGTACTGCCGGCAGGCTCTCTGCTGGACGTGCTGGGGTGGAGCAGTGCGGGGTGGGGCCCACCTGCCGTCCTAGCTGGGTAGGTATAGGGCAGAAAGGATACATCGTCGGAATTCCCTACCCAAGGGCCCTGCAGTTGTAGCTCTCAGGCCCCATCAATCTAGACTGACCCCCATCCTCAAATCTCAGACACATATTTGCCTGGAGCTCAAGGTCACCCTGAGCCTTCCAGATGGACACAGCTCTGACATCTAGGTGTGGGGAGGGTCTGAGTTCTGGGAGACTCACCCATCAGGGCGCTGGCCCTTGGTGCTGTCTTCAGGGGCCTCTTCCTCCATCTAAGTGGAACCTAAAACCTACCCCTTTGGGGCCTACCTTAGGGATGAGCAGCTGCCATTCAGGCCTCCCCAGATTTCTGAGTCTCTCCCTCTCCCCCATCTCAAACAGGGCTGGGCTGGGCTTGTCAACAACCACACCTGGAGAAGGGGAGGGGAGGGGACTTCTATAAGCGCTATTCCTGGGTGTCAAAAGAGACAATCAAAACACAGGCCTCTCCTCATGCCTGTGTCCTCCCACTTGAACCCCTAGCTGCACCCCATCCCGCAAAGATGGCACCAAAGACTCCCCCCAAGTGAGGACAGAACAGTATCCTCTGCCACATCGTTCATCGGCAGTTGCTAACACTGCATGCCTACTGTGTGCCAGGACTGTCACACACTGATGACATGTATCAGTCCACCTAATCCATACAACAACGCTGTGAGGTGGGTCCTTTTATGACTCCATTTTATAGACAAGAAAACTGAAGTGCAGGGAAAAGCTAGATTGCCAACTGGGACTAAGGGTGGGGCACAGGGGGTACCAAGGGCACACAATTTAAGGAGGCTGGCCCTGCCCTTGCACAACTTAATTTCTGCACCCTGGGCACCTCCCTTGTCTCACCCTAGTCCAAGTCCTCGTCCAAACTCAGACTTCAGAGCTTGCCCACTCAACCCTTCTACCACCTCCTCAACGTGCCTGGGGGTCTGGCTCCCAAGGGCCAGCGGCTGCCCGTAGCACCTGACATTAGTGCCTCGGAAGAGGGTGGCCTTAGACACTGGCACTATGACCTTCTTGGGACCATAAGAAGGCCTGTTTTTGCCAATGCGGGTGTTCACCAGCTAAAGCAGGACCTTATTTCCTGCCTTGGGTGCTGGGACTCACAGTTCCTACCTCTGCTTCACAGCCACTTTCAGCCCTGCCACAGCAGCCACCTGGCTCCAAGGCAACATGGCAGCTACCGCTGGGGTGGCTGGAGCCTTTGGCAGGTGCTGAGCATGTGTGAGTGTTTCCTGGGGGAACCTGATGCTGAGTGCACAGTCCACCCCAAGCCTCCCTGCACACTAGCCTCTGCTCCAGTAGAGTCATCAAGTCCAATGCTTTAATATACAGAGGTCAACAGCCCAGAGAGGTTAAGTGACTTGTCCAAGGTCACACAGCAATAGAATGGCAGAGCTGGGACTAGAATTTAGTTCCATCCAGGGACCCCACCCCCTTCGCTGCTATTTTCTGTGTGTCAGAGCTGATTATTAGCACATGGTTCCAGGACAAGCTGCACCCAAATCATCACCTTCATAGAATCCCAAACAAAGCTCTTTGCACACTGGAGGAATCGGTGTCTGAGTCAGGCCCAAGTCCCTGCAGGAGGTGGAGATTGGGGGGTGGGGGGGTTGCTTCTTCCAATTAAAAGCATGACTCTTTCCTGGGACTCCTGCCTGCGGCTGGAACAGCGACAAATGCTTTCTTCTCTTATCTCTGGGCTTGGGCCCTGATCACCACCTTAGGACTCTAGCTCTGTCCTAACTCATGCCCCTTCGAAGCCAGAGAAAATGGAGGAAGGAGATAAACAAGCCACAGGGGTCTGCTCCATGTCAGGTTCCATCCTGGGGCACTCTCTATGTTGACCACTATCTCATTACAATAGCTTCAGGAAGCAGAAATGACCCTATTCTAAAGATGTGGGAACAGGCTGGGTAGTAAAAGTTACTTGTCCAAGGTCAGGTGGCTTAGAGCGAAACCTAGACCTGTCTGTCTCCAAAGCCCCTGCCCTTTCCACTCTACCTGACGGGAAGAGGGGGCTGAGGCTCCCCAGAAGGCAGGAAGACCTGTCAGTGCCATTCCCATGGGAGCAGAAAAGAAGGATAAAGGAGTGGACCAGGAGAATTGATCACAGGAAGCTGAGCTCCCATCTGGGTGGCGAGGATGGCTGGGGCTCATGGGCCAGACTCTCCTGGTGCTTGGCCTCAGGAACCAGAAGTCCCAATAGGTGTTGCACACAGCAGCCCAAGTTTTGGTGTCAGTTCCATTCCTGAGGATCAGGGTGGGGCCTGAGGAAGAGGCCATGAGACCAGTTTGTCAGGGTCAGGAAGGGCAATGCCATGACTCTATGCCCCTTAGCCCCACCTTCCAGGGCCTTGAGTCTAAAGGTTTGGTGCCCAGAATGACATTATTTGCATGAGAAGACACCCATCCAGGAACATCTATGACTGGGAGGGGGAGGGGTGAGCAGGGAGGTTCCTGCTCAGTAGACCTGGGCCTACAACCTGTGTGAAGGACCCACAAACATGCATGATCACATGAGCTGGTTTGCCATCCGTGTGAGGCTCCAAGACACAGCCACCCCATGGTGAGGCTTTAACCTGCTCATTCCTACCCTGGACAGGAGCCATTTCCAGCCTCCCCAGAGTAAAGCAGTCTGTGTCCAGGGACAGGGATGGGGAAGGCTGCCAAGGGGGACAGAGTAAACTTCTCTCCCCCTCTCTAGCCATAGCAGCCCTCCTTACCTAGCCAGAGAACCCAAACACACATGGAGGGGAAAAAAAAGAAAAAAAATAAGAACTTGACTGGCCATGACTCAGAGCATGTTGGGGGCTAACAGCAGGGTCATAGGGCGGTGGACAGTGGCAATACCCGTAGAAAACACTGGCATGAATGAATAGCTAACTTGGGCCAGGGGCCTCTGGCAGTTGCCCCAGGCCCCATGTGCCTCTCTAGGCCTGAGGAATCCATCCTGTCGGCCACTCAGAGCTCATCGATGTGCCATGGCCCCTGTGTGGGCCCTGGGAGGAGTTGGGGAGTCCCCTTGGAGGGAGCTGAGATAAACAGAACAGTTGTACTGGCAGCAGCAGGTGGGCTTGGCCTAGGTCTGGACAGAGCAGGAGACGTTGGGCTGTAGGATGGGGAGTGTGGCTGGCGGGGCCAGGGGCACCAGGTCCTGCAAGGCAAGGGAGCTATAGTGCAGAAGCCACAACTTGACTGGGGGTGTGGATGCCTGGCCCACCAGCAGTTAAAGCCAAGTTCCAATGGATCAGCCTAGTCATGCATGGTGATACAGGTGTTTCCCTAAGTGTCCCCAGACTCAGGTTTGGACTTCACCTTCAGGCACTGGTGAGCCACAGAAGTCTTTTTAGTGGGGTCCCAGCCTAGATACCAGGGGCATTAAGCAAAGTAGAGGAGGTACATAAAGGGGATGAGTGGGGTGGCCACTGCACTGGTCCAGGTGGGAAAGGTGAGGGAGAAAGGGGCTGGGGGGGGGGGCAGGTGCGGTGACAAAAGAGGAGAGGGACACAAGCAATGTCACAAGTAGAAGCGAGCTGGAGGACTTAGTGACAGATTAGACATGAAGCGTGAAGGAGAAGGGAGAGCCAAGAGAGACTGCAAGGTTTCCAGCCCCAGGCTGGAGGACTAGGGGGGTGAGGGGAGGCAGCGGGAGGGGATTGGCCTGGATAGAGTAGGCTCAGGCATGCATATATGTGGACACACGTGTTCCCAGGCAGCAGCCAAGCCCAACACGACCGCCTTTGCAAGAAGAAGGGGTCCCCCTACCCCGGGCTTAAGGCAGCTCCTGCCTTTGAGACTGCAGGTCTGCAGGTCTGGGGCCCAGAGCAGGACCAGGTGGGAGGAAGGTATGTGAGACAGGAGGGGCTCCTAGCCCTGGGCTGAGGCCAAAGTTGGCTGCTCATAGAAACCTGCCAGTGACCCACGGCTGGGGGCTTGGTACCTGGATCAGTACCAATCCCCGGGTTCCCGAGGGAAGCCCCTCCCAACATGGGCAACAGGGAACAGACAGGGCCAGCCCTCTCCTGGGGGTACCTGGGAGGCCCTGAAGCCCAGCCCAACCCATCCCCAAGGCAAAGTGAGAGCCTTAAAGAATTAAGACACCCTCCCCCAACCAACTGCCCCAGTTTGGGGTGAGGGGTGGACAGAGGGGTCCAGGACCAGCCCTGAGGATGGGGGTGGGGCTCGGGGAAGAGGCCATCAGGACAGATTGTTGAGGTAAGGATGGACAATACCACAGCTCAGTGCCCCTCAGCACCACCTTCCAGGAGAGCCAGCTCTTCATGGGCCCCTCCCCCTAGGAGTGCAGAGATCTGTGTGGCAGGGCATCCAACAGGTGTGAGCGGCCCACAGGGGTGGGGAGGCAGGTGGCAGCTGTGTGACTGGGTATGAATGGGAAAAAGCTGTGAGACAGGGTGTGGGGGAGTGTCCCCGTGTGCAGGGGCACACAGACGGTGAGTGTGCTGAAGGGACAGGCTTTTGTGTGAAGCAGTGACAGAGGGTGGGCCCTTGGCCTGGGGAGCCTGAGGCTGCAGTCCTGCTGGCCCCCGGCGCCCCCTGCCGCCTGACTGGCCGTCTCTTCCTCAGCCACTCACACACATTTTTCACTGGCTGCTGTTGCCGAGGAGATGATGGGTGGTGTGGGAGGAGGTGTGGGAGGAGCTGGGGTCATCTCAGGGCCAGCCTGCCTGGGCACGTGTGCCCAGAGCCTGTGGGGGACAGCAGTAAGGGGCCCCAGATAAGAAGGGCCCCTGCATGCCGTTCAGAGGCTCCTCCCACAGGCCCGAGAGTTCATGCCCAGAGGCAGCCTCTGCTCCAGGGCAGCCCTGCGGCACGAGTGCCCACCTGCCAGCTCCCTGGGCAACCATGGACCAGGCCCCAACAGGTGCCCCACCAACCAGGGATGCGGTTCCCCAACTCTATGACCTTCTGAGAAATCCATGCGGCACCCCCCAGGCTGAGGCACCCTGACTCACCAGCACCCATCACCCCCTTATCGACACATGCTCACCTGTGCAACTGCTCACAACGACCACACACATGTGCAGGAGGCCAGCCGTCACACAGGCTCATCTGGCCACACACATACCAATGCCATAGACACTGCCAGCCCTCATCGTCACCGGGGCACACATGCCAACCCACAGCCTTCACACGTGCTCAGGCATGACCACACAGCCCTCTCACACACAGCCGACTTGGTAAACATTTCCCGGGCACCTACTCGGTATCTGGCAACACCTCCCCTGTGTGAGGAGCATGAACACCCCCAGTTTACCATGACCAGCTCACCAACCCTGCACTCCCCTGAGGGTTGCACACACGATCCGAACACGGATATATGTGCAATAGGAACACACACCCAGCAGTAGTGCAGCCTCCTGGCTCGGTCAGGATTAAAAGGGGAGGTCATGGGGCAGAAGGGTTTGTTAAAGTGAGGATTTAGGGGGGACAATGGGGTGTTGGAAAAGGGATGGGATAGAGTAGAGGGAAGACTGAGGGGGCAGAGTGGGGAGGGCAGCCAGGCAGAATGGGTGCATGATGTGCAACACAGAGACCCTTTAAAGAAACAGCCATCAGCCTCAATCATGGGGCTGGTGTAAGCTCTCACTCATTGATCTCTAATCAGTCTGGCTTCGTACCTCAGGAACCCCAAAGCTCCCTTCTGACATCTAGGATTAACAATGGCCTGGCCAGGGTAGGAGGCATCCCCCAGGTTCTCAGAGCGGCAGGAATCAAGAATTGCTAGGGTGCACCCCATGTCCCCTTGATCACACAAATGACCCCCCCGCCCCCCCCCCCCCCCACACACACATAAGCTCAGCTCTGCTAAGTGCATGGATGGTGGGGAGGAGAGATCAGGAGGCCCTAACAACTCAGCCTAGGTGGAAGCTCAGGGAGAGCAGACAAAGGATGTAGGGGAACTCCCCCCACCCCAAGGGAGGTGGGCTGAGAGCCTAGTTACCAAGCAGGTTAGGATGGCCAACGGGACATTGAGGGAGGAGGAAGGGCGGTGCAAGGAAAGGGAGAAGGGAAAGCGGCAGCGGCCCCACCATACATAACTCTGGCCCCCACGCACCGAGGAGGCTGGGAGCCACAGCCCTGGCCAGGGGCCGCGGGCCTTTGACTGTTTAGGCTGTAAGGGCTGGGGGCTGGTGTATGCGCCTCCACGCCTGAGTGTGTGCGTGTGCGAGCGTGTGGCGGGGACAGAGGAGGACACTGTGTTCTGGACGTGGGCAGAGGCCAGTTGCCAAGTGGGAATTGTGAGTAGCTGTTTGGGTCAGATGCTACCGGGAAGAGGTATCTTAAGCCCCCTCCTCAATTTCCTGGGCACTGGGATGTGGTCAAAACCTCTATCTATGACTCTCAGAGTCAGGCTCCCCCGGGCGTTGATTCAAACCCTCGACTCTGCTCTGGGGCCGGGCAACCAGCAAACTTCCCCCGCCCGGAGGCGTAGAGCGTTTACACTCGCCAGCCCCGCGCGCTGACAGCTGCTCCAGCACTTGGCAGAACCCAGGCTTCCGGGGAAGCGCGCGGGGAAGCTGCGCAGCAGCGAGAGGCGGCCCCCGCGTCCCGCCTCGCAAAGTTTGGCCTCCGGGGGCTTCCAGACGGGTCCGGCCGCGCGGGTCAGGGACCCCCCATAGCAAAGAGCGTTCGCGCGCACAATCCCCCGCAAGCCTCCCCAGAGCGCGCGCGTGACTCACCCGTGCCGTGGAGCCAGGCGGCGAGGACTATGCCCAGGAGCGCTGGCCACAGGCCGGGCCGGACGGCCATGACCGCGGGCGGGCGAGCTGGCCGGCCGGGCGCGGGGCCCCGCGGGCGGGAGGGCGGCTTTCAGCGCCTCAGCCCAGAGCCCCAGCCCGGGGCGCCCTCGGGGCCCATGCCAGCGGACTGCGCTGCCTTGGGGCAGCCGGCTGCGGGGCGCACGCGGCGCGTGGCTCCCCTGGGCACCGGGAGCACAGCAATGCAGCCGGGGCGGAGCGCAGCGCCAGCCGCGCCGCGCACCGAGCCAGCCGCCGCGCGGAGCCCGCAGCCGGGGAGCGGGCCGGCGGGCGCCGCAAAACCCGGACTGGAGCAGCGGAGCGGGGCGGCGGCAGGGCGGGGCGGGGGAAGGAAGGAGGGGCCCGGCCGCCCCACGCCGCGCGCTTGGGCCACCCCCAGCTCCGGGGATCCCTCCCGGCGTTGCCCGAGGCTCCCCCGGGGAGGGGTTGGGGTGGTGGGCGGGGAGGCCTCCCACCGCCCCGCGCGGTCTCCAGGGACAAGGCCTGGAGTCTGAAACCCGGAGTGGATCAGTTGTCCGGATCCGGGCTCTCCCAGACCCGCCAGCCTGCGCACAGGTGGCCCGGGAGGGGCCCAGGGCTGCGGCGACCCCGGCGCGGCGCCAGCCTGCAGAAAACGGCTTGGGGCAGGGGTGCTCGGGGCAGGTTCCGCTGCAGTCCTCTCCCCCACCCCACCCCACCCCACTCCCCGCCTCCCAGCCGCGCTCCGAGGCCGTCTGCGTGCCGCGGTACGCCACCAGCCCGCGGCTTGGATAAGGGACTGCGGGAGAGCGCTCTGCCCCGGCCCTCGCGTAGAGGTGCTCGGGCAAGCCAGACTCAGGGCCACCTGCAGTCCCAGCCATGTAGCTTGGTGGACTCCAGCGTGACCCAAGATTTCTCTAACCCCGTGGCGCCCTTCGCCTAAGGAAAACAACCCCAGGACACAGCGTATCTGGGCGCGCGGTGTTTGCGCCCTGAGCTAGCACCGCGCCAGAGACGTGGGCGTGAAGGACTGGGCAGGGCTTTGGGAGCCACGGAGACCCCGGTGTAGGATCTAGGCACCTCTCCACCTTCTAGCTCTGTGACCTTGGGCAAGTCACGTTGTCTCCAGCAATGACCGCTGCTGGAGTCTCCTGCTCCCCACCCCCATTCCCTAATCTGGTTAAAGTAAACAGAGGGTTGCCTTGAAGGAGAAAGGAAATGACAAACGCGCAACATACACACAGGACGAATGGTCAGAAAAAGAGAGGGTCCGACTTTGGGAGGGATGAGAAGGGTGGCGGCAAGGTCGCAAAGTAAGCCTCCTACAGGGGCCAGTCAATAATTTAAATTGGTGCTGCACGCTGGGTGATGTAAGAATGGTCTTCCCTTCCACAAAGAGATATGAGCTCTCCTCTATTTCTTGAAACCACGAGGCCCTCTCTCGGTCTGTCTTTTGTTTCCCACTTTTGATAGAGAAGGGTTATGAGAAATGTTTTCCTTTTCTCTTAACTAGTGTAAGAAACATCAGCCAATGTCCAGATACTCATGCATGGATACTGGGCTTCAGCACCAAGGAGGCAATGGCAGTACTGGAGACGAGACATCAGATCCAATGGAAAGGTGCAGCTGGCTCTTCTACTCTAGGTCCCAACTGAGGGTGTTGGAATTGGGGCCCAGCATGGCCCTATCTTTCAAATTATCAAGAGAAGCCATTGGATGCAAAATCTTCTGATTTAAAATTTTTAACTAAAAAATATATATTTTTTTAACCTCATGTGAGCCCAGGTGAAAATGTCTGCAAATGTCCAACAGCTTCCGGTTTTTGAACTCCGCTTTAGGGATTGCTTGTATGTATGCTGTGTCTACTTGATCTACCCAACTGGAGTGTGTGTGTGTGTGTGTGTGTGTGTGTGTGTGTGTGTGTGTTGTGGGGAGCAATGTGTGCTCAGGCCCCTCCCTCTGACACTATGCCCCACCCTGCTTCAAGGGAAGAGGTGGATGGAAGAGGTGAAACCTTAGGAGGACTGTCATTTGGGGCACCTGGTGTAAGAGAGGTGATTAGGAACTGGGTTTGGGCACTAAATGGGGAGGATGAAGGACTGAAACTGGGGTCTGGGATATAAGAGGATATCATAATGGTGAGTGCTGCACTCTGCTCTGTCCTTGCCTACGTTAATAATTTGCTCCTCACATTCAATCCTATTAAATAAACATTATCATCTTCATTATACAGTAACGGTAACTGAGATTTTGGGAAGGGAAGTGCCTGAAGCCCAGGGCCAACGTATTCAGTGTTTGCAGGGCTAGCTGAGATTGGGCCTAAGGGAGGCTGACTTCAATGTCCATGCTCCTTACATTTCCTCTTCCTACAGTTTCTGCTCTGGGATTAGAATTTGGGAATAAGGTTTGGGGAACAAGAAAAGAAAGGGTCTCCTTCTCTTTTCAGTTTGGTGGCTGTGTTCACTTCTCTGGCCTTCTTTCTTCAGCCAGAATAGTATGGTCTGTAACAGGGTAGACTAGGTTATGTCATGGTAACAAACAGTCCCCAAATATCAGTGGCTTCAGCCAACAAAGGTTCATTTCTCATTTGTTCTTCATGGGTCTACTGCTCCAGATCATCCTCAATTGAGGACCCAGGCTGACAAAACAGCCACTCTCTGGAACATCGTTGGTCAGTGAGGTGGGAAAAGAGAGGTCTGGAGGTAATCAGTGGCTCAGCCCTGAAATGACATGTGTCACTTCCACTGACAATTCATTGGCCAGAGCTGGCCCCATAGCCCCATACAAAAGGGCCAAGAAATATAGTTCTCCTACATGCCAACAGCTGAAATGTGAGGAAAGCAGCATTAATGATGACCGCTGCCTCCAAGCTCAGCATGATCTGGCCCCTGCCTACTTCTGCAACTCTGCCTAGGCCTTAGCCATGGTCACCTCCCTTCTGTTTCTCCAGCATCCAAGTTCATCCCCACCTCTGGACCTTCCCACTTGCTTTTATTCCTGGAACACTATGTCCCCAGATCTTCACATGGTTGGTTCCTTTTAGTCACTCAGGCCTCAGCTCAGCCATCCCCTTCCAATTGGTACTCAGGGCATATCAGGAAAAGGAGCAGGGATGCCCTTGAGGAGATGGTGAGTTAATTGTCTCACCTGAATTCTGCTTAAGAATCTAGGTGGGAGGACTGCCAGGAAGTGCTTGTCTCAGGCTCAAAGGTAGATGGTCAGATAGGAGGACTCCTAACATCTTTAACTTTCATTGCCTTTGAGCCCCAGACTCAAAGGGAGGGAGCAGCAAAACCCTTCCTAGGATAGACTCTCCAACTAGTGTCTGTAGTCCTATCCAGTGACCATGCATGGGTTTCACCTCCAACCATTCTGCTGGCTAGGAATTTCTTCTCCTTAGGCAGCAGGAATCTGCCCCTCATTGGATTCACCTTTTGGGGCCTCATCAAACCTGTCTGCTCCTTCTTCATTTCTGTTATTCAGAAGACTCTTCTTTTTTACTTCAGATGACAAAGTCTGGGTCTATCCTGAATTTAGACCCAAATAGTCTTTAGACCCTTTAGACCAAATAGTTCTGCTTCTGTTACTGGAATAGCAACAGAGCTCTGGGTCTCTGTCCTTGCCACCTTGGCCCCCTACTGTAAGTGCTTTCCACCAAGGCTGCTCCTCTGAAGGCATCTCTTAAAGGAAATTGGCACATCTCCTGCCTGCATGGCCTGATGCATTAGCAGGGTCCCAATCAGTTATTGGTCAGTGACATCACACTGTTAATGCCCACTGGATTGGAGGGGAGGGGCTCTGAACCCATGGTGAGGCCATCAATGACTTGGAGATGTGCCAGAATCTCCTATGGTGCTGGTTAAAATACACATCTCCAGGCCCTGCCCTATCCTGATTCTAATTTAGTATGTCTGGGGAAGTGTCTAGGAATCTCTGCTTTTCCCACCCACTCCATCCCCAACCAGCTATTTCTACTGGTGCCAGTGGTCTGAAGATTGCACTTTGAGGAACACTGCCCCATGTCTTTTCATAGGTGCTGCCACCAGCTGGATGTTCCCCATCTACCCTTGCACCACTGGCTTTCTGAATTTAAGTGCAGAGACTTCAGTTCATTCCAATTCTATTCCATTGTATTACATCTAATCCCTTTATCCTATATGGAGCCCTCTCAGGTTGAGGAAGCTGTCAGGCAGGGTACTTGCTATTTTCTTCAGCTTCCTGTCATTCCCAGATAAGATTGGGAAGTCATGTATACTTTCAACCAAGTCCTTGCTAAACAGGATGCTGAGAGCAGGACCAAGGAGAGAGTCTAGTGGCTCCCCACTTCAGACTATCTTGCAAGTTGCACCAGGGCAATAAATCAGTATCTCTTTCATTCACTCAGGAAACCTCTGACCACACCATCTTTCAGCTAACATCTCACTGCTGCACCCACAAAATAAACAGAAAGACCCTACAGAACCCCAGATTCATGAGCCTCCAGCTTTATCCTAATCTACCAGGCCAATGACTAAAACAAGAAATTAGTTCAGCAGGCTGGACTTGCTCTTGGTGACCCCATGTTGGCCCTTGATAGTCTAGTCCCTGCCTTGATCCAAGCATCCATATTTACCCACTGCTCAGCATCTAGCTTCTGTCTTCTAGAAGCAGCAGCTTCCTGTCTTTCCTTTGAGAAATCACCCTTCCTCACCATTGGTGTGTGAGATTCATGTGGGGCCACCCCACCCCAGTTCCAGAGGATGACACATGCTTCAGGTCTACCTACTCAGCAACCACTATTCCTTGAACCACAGTGATTCATTTAGAGATGGGCATATGGCCTGAACAAAGGGCTCAGGCTCTTTTCTGGGATTTTTGTTAGAACTAAGAAGAGAAAGAGTTTCTTTTCTTGCTGAACTTGGAGCAGAAAAGAAGAGACACTGGAGCTGCCACCATGTGAGGAGAACATACCTGAGACTGAAGCCTGGGTAGGGAAAAGCAGAGCCTGGAAAAGAGAGACACTGAATACTGATTCATCACTTAAGGCCCTTAGATCCAGCTGCTCCTGAAGCTGCCAGATATACCCCTGGTTTTTCAGTTACATGAGCCAATAGATTCCTCTGTTTGTTGTTTAAGACCATTTGTTTTTTTGTCATTTGCACCTTTAAAAATGATACATAATCATCTTTTATAAAAATATTTTCTTGAACCTTGCCCAAGATGGAATAAGCATTTATTAGTGCCTACTGTTTGCAAGGCTTAATACCACCCAACTGGGGAAATTGCAGCCTGTGGGAGAAGACATAGTCTTCCCAGTTGTAAGTTAGGGTGGAATGAGCCAGGTCATAAGACAAGTGATGAATGGGGTGGGGGGGTGGTTAAAAGGGAAAGAGAACTAGAAACAAGCCCCTTCAGATGACCTTCAGCAATATCTGGACCAGTCCCTTTCTCACACAGAACCCCAACACCCACACATCCCTGAATCTAACACACACACACACACACACACACACACACACACACACACACACACACCATGCCAGCACTGTCTTTCCTAACTCAAATGCACTTCCCAAACCCAAATCACACACATGTGCATGCCCAGCAACTGAACATAATCAATAAAAACACATTTCCTGTCTATACTTACATACATGTAAAAACACTTCCACATATCCCCACTTCTTTCCTGCACAGACTATTGTACTCTCCATGCTGCCCTATGCTATTGAGAACTCTCTGCCTGGGCCTCTCCTGTGCCTGACCACAGGAATGGAGATCTCCTTGCCTTGGGTCCTTCAGGACCAAGGACAGTGCCCAATATTTCTTGAGATCTCACCTTGTGTCTAGCACAGGACTCAGATCCTTAGCTGGTTTATCTTTTTCAATTCTCACAAACCTTTATGAAATGGATGCTATTATCATCCCCATTGTATAGATACAAAAACTGAAGCACAGAGAGGGGATGTACCTTGACTAAAACCACTCAGCTTGTAAGAGATGGGGCAGGATTAAACCTAGAAGGTGCCCCCAAAATGTTTGCTGAGTGACTGAAAGAATGTGCAGTTTAACAAATGGTTTTATTAGAGACACATACTCCTATGAGGTATGTTCTGTCACACACATACAACACACATACACACATGTACTCGGAAACACACACAGAGAAACACACACACACCCAGACACAACATTTCCAGCTCCATGAGCTCCATGGTATCTCAGATTCTGAGGTTTCCCTGGCTACATAGCCCCCATTTCTGGTTTCCCCACTGGGCACTCTCAGGCAGGTTTGGTAGTGAGATGTTCCCTGCTGAGGGGCCTGTTGAAAAGGAGAGGGCGGGGAATCATCAGGAAGGGGCAGGAGGAGCTGAGGAGGGGGAGGAGGATGGGATTGGACCAAGCGGAAGCCTGGCACTGTGCCCTCTGCAGATGACCTGATGAGCATTTTGCAGTTAATTTCATTAGCGTCTCTGGGAGATGAACAATTAGCAAGATGCTCTGATGCCTTTAAAAGCTTAAGAGAGGGAGAAGGATGCCTTCTTGGCTTCCCCACCAAGCCACAGTGCCCCTCCTCCTCACTCTCTCTCCATGCTCCCTCCATCATGCTCCCCCCATCTCCCATCCACCATCATCCCATCTTCCCCTTTCCTCTCATCATACCATCACAGAGTCATTTCTACCCGCCATCCTACCCCAGGAACTCCACCCCACTCGGCCCCACTCCTTGGCCACCACGATGGCCCCTCTCTCCCTTTTCCAGGCTCCCACCTGCCCCTTGAAAAGCCCTATGCTGGACCACTGCCCACAGTGCATCAATTGGTCCCCCGTGTTTTGATCACTTAGACACCCAGGGCTGGGGTTTGGCACTGGTCCAGGCCTCCAAAGTAGCACAGCTATTCTTTGGCACCCACAGAGGGCACGGCCAGGTAGGAGGTCTCTTTTTTTATTGATTTTGCTACCAGGTCCTTGGCAACTCCCAGACAGGGTTCTAACCCTTGATAGCTTGGAGCTCCCATTCCAATTCTAGGGCTTCTCTGGTGGATAGGGCTGAAGTAAGCTTCTGCCTCCTCTCCCAGTGCCTGGCATATTGAATTTCCAGGCCTGGGGGGAGGTTGGGGCTCTCAGAAGGGAGGCCCAGGTTACTGTGGGGATCATCCATAGCTCCATTGAACAGATGGAAAATGGGACTCCAGACACCTTGGGTCAGTGTTTGTTCTAGATCCCAGCTGCATGATCCGGTCTTGGGGACCCACTCCTTATTTTGCCTTATGAAAGTCCTAGACCTGTGTGAGGAGTTCTGGCCCAGCTGCCAGCCTCCCCCAGCTTCATTTGGGGAGACCTGGGGAAGTCTTATATAGGAAGGTCCTGCTGGCCAGGACTCCAGCCTTTGTGAGTTGAGATTCCAAGCTCTCTAGGACTAGATGGGGGCTCCAGACAGACCTCCTCTCAGACTAGATGATCCCTGATGGTTCTAAACTCCCTTTAATCCCTAGCCCACAGTCAGGGCATCAGAATTCCCTGGGAGCTTACTAAAATCTGGATTCCTGGACTCCTTCTCCGATCTACTACAGGATCTCCAGGTGGGGCCTCAAATCTGCATTTTTAGAGGTTTCTACCTGGACCCTTGAGACTGGGAACCTTGTCCCACAACATCAGGGGTCACAGACCTCTGGAGCCAGAAATTCTTGCTCTGTATCATTAATTCTCAATGGGGGCAGTATGACCCCCAAGGGGGTGGAGATTTTTCTATGGGGGTGGTGGTAGGTGAAAAAAATGGACGCTTTCTCTATATAAAGCATAAATCTATGTACAGTACATAAAGAGATATATGATGTATCTGTGGTATACAATTTCAGAGAGGGCGTGATTAGGAAAAAAATATCTACAAAGGCTCCTTATGGGGGTGATAGTGAAAAACAGGTTGAGAAACTGCTCACTACTGTAAGATTCTAAGAAGCATAAAAGCATAACACACACCTCACACTCCACATCCTGACACGTACACACATACCCAGGGACACACACACATACACACACACACACCAACACACCCTACACACAAATGCACTGAAAGTCTTCTCTCACACATATGCAAATACACACACTCCTGTCTTCACCCTCCCACACAGACATCAGGAGGCTCCAATAACACTGCATTAGTGAAGAGAAGACTAGGTTAGGATTTTAATAAGCTTTCAAATAAATAAATATATAAAAGCCCCTTTACCAGAGCCTCTATGCTTCTTATTAATGTGACATCTCTGGCCTCACGCTTCTTGAGAACAGAGGAGCCATGTGGTCCTCTTCATGAATGTAGGCGTTTTTCTGAGATGGTGCACGTTCTGTTCATGGCTATGAAGGAGAATGTGTACCTGTGTGTGGTGTGCTAAATGTGGGGGCTTGTGGGTGATGGGTCAGAAAGGAGTGTGTGTGTGTGTGTGCATGTGCACATGAGGGTGATTCTGGAGTCACGGTCAATTTCCAGAGAATTCAGTCTCTAAATTCTCTCTGTTCATCATTGTACTACTTACCTTTGCTAATACATAGTGCATAATCCATAAATATGTGCTGAATAAATGAATGTAATTTTACAAGGCATCTTGATCTCTGTTCTCTTAATTAAACCTCATGTCCTAGGGATCACTGTGCTCAATTTATAGATGAGGAAACTGCGGCTCGGGAATTTAAGGCAGCACCACCATCCAGTAAGTGCTAGATGAACACAAGACTTCTGGTCCCCAGGCTACCCTGAAGACACTTGGGAGACCCAAGTAGGGTGGCCCAGGCTGACTTCTCTGTCTCATTTCACCCAGGATCACTTGCAGGAGGGCTGCTGAAGAGGGGCCATGTTGGAATCCAGCACCCACAGCAAGACCCCCCCCCCCCAAAAAGGTTCCTAACAATCCCTGCCTGATTTTCACTCCCATCCTCCCTGGTTCCACCAGACCCCAGGACCTCAGGGCCCACTGCCTCAGTCCCTTGAGGACTAGCCGAAGCTAACACAGAGCAGATGGGCGATGTTCACCCAGCGTGGCAATCGTGACTCAATCCCTCGGGGGTTGGTACATACTGTGTGCCAAGGTTAATTAAACCGGTAATTAGAAGGAGAGATGCTTAATCTATCTGGTTAATAAAATAACCCCCCTTGCATAAGCGTACAGGCGCTGTCACTTGGCCAGTGGAAGTGGAGATGCTGCAGCCCTGATATTATGGGATCAGTCCAGCAGCATGCTCCCCACTCCAACTGGCATTGGCTTCCCACCCTCTCTGCTCCTCAAGTCCTGGAACCGATTTCTGGGTCCGTCACAGCCACCTCCAGGGGGAATCTTGAAGGATCAAGTCTAGGAAGGCATCCAGGGGTGCCCAGTCCCAGGGAAGCTCAAAGGTTAACGGCAGCACCTGCAGGGAACACTGCCCAGGCAAGAGTCCTGGGGTGGTGGCCCAGCTCACCTCCTCTGCCAGCCGGGATTCTCTTGTGTCCTTTTGTGACCCTTCATGCCACTTTCTTTAAGAGCTATGTCTGACCCTCACACTCCAAATTACATCTTTGGCGAATATCTTTAAAAATTAATTTTTAATTTTACATGTAAAACATGAGCACCTTATTATTGTAAAAATTTTAAAAAAGACTGCAAATAACCTCACCGCAGATCTCAGGGATTTGTTTTTAAGGAGGAAGCCACTGGAAACCACTGTGTAGCCTTCTGGGCCTTTCCCTGCATGTATACAGGTATGTCTATTGATGTAATTAGACATAGTTTCACTTGATTTTTGACTTTTTACAACATGGTATCTTACTGTATGCTTCCTTCTGCAGTGTGCTTTTCTCCACCCTGCCCCCCAGCAGTGATGTGGAGACTTGATGTTTTCTTCAGTTAGATTTCACAGAGATGGAATTTTCCAGATAGGGAGAGAAGCCTCCCTTGTCCTCAGGACCTCATGCTAAGAATGGCCTGACACCTACATCAAGGCATCCCTTGAATATGGGCTCTCAGCCCAGTGGGTCCACCTTGTTCCCCACAGGCCCATTGACCACTCCCTGTCTGCCTAATGTTCCCCTGGACCCTTTTTCCCTCAGCAATTAGAGTGAGCCAAAGTCACAGCAGTGCCCCTTACCTCCTTCAGCCTCTGTCTCTGAGACACAAGGGCAGCTCAAAGAAGACTGTCTGCATGTAAGGCCTCCACAGATTCACATGCCAACCCACAGACTCCCCAGCTTAGGAGCTGGGTCCTCAAAGAGACTGGCCACCTGCCATTTCCCATTTCCCAGAACAGCTCTGGAGGAGCAGGACCTGAATGACACCCCTCCCTGGGGGACTGATGTGAGGACAAAGGTGCTCAGCTCACCTGCATGGCTTGCCAGGCAAAAGGGGTGGCCAGCCTCTCTCCCAACTCCTGGTAACAGCCATAGGCAGGCCCAGCTGATGGGCACATCAGGTGGCAGACAAGGGCAGAGGTGTGCCCATGCAGAGGAAAGGGTTTTATTAACCTCCTAATGATCGGTTTAATGGGCGTTGAAGTCAGGTGAATTCAGCGACTAGAGCAGGTGTCACTGAAGCCACAGTGCATGATTTGGTGTGAAGCGGGGAGACTAAAGGGTCTTTAGCTACCAGAGCTCCAAGTCAGGTCCTAGTCTAAAAGGGCAACAGGACACACTTTTTTTTAAGGGCAAGAAACAAGTTAGAGAGTGATGACAGGACCAGACAGGGTATGGGCTCAGTCCACTCTCCATCCATTCATCCACTCATTCATCACCCATTCACCCATCCACTCACCCATCCACTCACTCATCCATTTGCCCATCTACCCATCCACCTACCCACCCATCCGCTCATCTACCCACCAACCCACCCATCCATTCACCCATCCACTGACCCACTTATCCATCTATCTGCCCACACAGTTACCCATCCTCCCACCCACCCACCCATCCACCAACCATCCATCCATCCTTATATTCATTCATTCAACAAGTATTTATTGACCACCTACTCTATGCCAGGCCCTGTGCTGTGTGTAGACAATGTTTACACACAGTTACAGGTAACTGTACTTACCTACAGTTGTAGGCAAGAGAACAACTGGCAATAAATAAGCAAACAAAGCAACAAGATAATTCCAGATGATGAAGAATATAAAATAGGCGAAGTGAGAGAGAGTGAAGGAGAAAAGGTGTGGTGGATATCAATACAAAAGTGTGGCCAGGGGAAGTCTCTCAGAGCATGATGTTTCAGCCAAGACCTGAGTAATGAGAAACTGGGGGAAAAGTGTTTGAGGCAGAGGGAACAGCAAGTGCAAAACATCTGAAAAGGAAACAAGCTTGGTGCATTTGCATAAGCAAAGGAAAGGTGGTGTGGCTGTGGCAGGAGGGAGTGGTGGGAAAGGATGAAGAGGATGGAATCTGAGAGGTAGGCAGGGACAGGATCATAAGGACCCTTGAGGCAGAGGAAGGGAATCTAGACTATTCCAAGGAAAGCCAGTGGAGGGTTTAGGCAGGGGAGTGACATGATGTGATCTGCTTTTAAAGTTCATTCTTCTGGCTGCTTTGTAGTGACGACTATAAGGGGGGGGGGGTGCTAATGATTTCTAGGCCCCTTTCAATTCCAAAATCCTACTGTTCCCTGCCCCTCTTCCATTCTAACCTGTTAAGGATAATCTCTAACATTTGAAGAGTGTTTCACCATTTACAAATCATATTCATGGAACCATTCTGTTTAGCTCTCATGCAGTTTCATTCAGCATTTTCCCAAGGAAGTGGCTCCTCTGAGCCCCTGAAGAGCAGCCCCAGAGTGGAGTCTCCTGGGACCTGGAGCCCTAAAGAGTGCTGCTCTGCAATGCCAGCTGCAGGGTAAGAATATCTCTGTTGGTCTTGCTGTGAACTTCTCTTATGTGCCATCCAGGCTCCCAGGCCCTCTTCTGGTAGCAGCACCCCCATTGTCCTTTGGAAGCCTCTACCACCACCACTCACAGTCTCTGTGGTTCAGATGAAGCCAATCCCACCTCTGGCTCCAGGGATGGGAGTCAAGAGTTTCCCAGTCTCCTGGCTTCCATCATGGTTGGTTCATAAGGGACATCTAATTTATATGAGAATCAATCTTGGGTCTTAAGCTGGGGCTTATATAGGAGAAGTTCCCTTTCAGGTGCGGTTGGTCACCTGTCAGCCTGGGGGCCTGGAATGGCTGATGGCCACACACTGACGAGAGCCTACCTAAGAAGGAAGGCCCTACAGAAGAGAGCTAACAAGGAGACAAGCAGAGAGGCTTATTCTACTGGAGCATCTTGATCCAGCCAAGCTTAAAGCCAACATCCCCCATCTCAAGGCCTTTTTAATTGTAAGTGCTCTTTTGAGTTTGAGTCAGTTTGAGGTGGATTTCTGACCCCAAATGAGTCCTCATCATGCACATTTTAACAACCCTTGAAGGTTTATGAAAACACTCTTACACGCAGGGCTTAGTTCATTCTTAGAGCAACTCTCAGAGGTGAGCATTATTATCTCCATTCCATAGAGGAGGACAAGTAGGCTGAAAGTTGTGTTGTGTTGCTGAATGCAGGACTAGTACTCAGATCCAAGTCCTTAGTCATTTGTGTCCTGGAGGGCGAGTACAAGACTGCCATGCATAGGCCTCCACCATTTCTGTCATGAGCCAGACATGACTCATGTCACCCTTCCTTTGTCTACCAAGGAGCAGGACCCACTTTTCTGGCTTCTCTTTCCTAGCCACTGCCCTCTTTGGACTGGGGTCCTTGGAAGCCTGCTGCCCATGATTCCTATCTTCTGCCAGTTCAAACAGTCAAGGCCCTTTTGGGAAAGCTACAGTGAGTGACTCAAGGGACACAGACTAGGCCCTAAGACATTCCTCCAGCCAGCTGAGAAGCCACGTGCCACAAAGGAGAAATTTTGGACACATGATTAATACTCGAGTCTCAACTATTTCATCTGTAAATGGGGTTAGTAGTACACTAGCTTCAGGTGATCAACATTAAGTGAGGCAAACTGAGCAAAGCCCTGGGTAAAATGAGCATTGGCATCGTGGGCTCCTTGCAGGTCTCTGTGGTCCTGGCCCCTCAAAATCGTGCCTGTCCTCTGACCACATAACTCTGTTCTGTTCAGTTTCTTGGACATGTGCTTCTCACCCTGGGGACACTTGGCTTTTTCCTCTGTGATTCACTCATTTCACTGAGGGAATATTTATTAAATGCCTACTGTGCTCCAGGTTCTGCTCCAAACAGTGAGAAACAGCAGTGAACAAAACAAGAGCCTGCATTCTTTAGGGCAGACAC
Organism: Panthera pardus; assembly: GCF_024362965.1. Taxonomy (NCBI): domain Eukaryota; kingdom Metazoa; phylum Chordata; class Mammalia; order Carnivora; family Felidae; genus Panthera; species Panthera pardus. The sequence continues at coordinate 65,499,950 of NW_026526765.1, read as the reverse complement.
AGACTAAAAACATACAGAGGAAATATTTTCTATATGCTGCACAGTAAGCAAATGAACAAAACCCAGGGAGATGTGATAGTGCCCAGAGGAAGGAGGGGGACACGAATTGGAATGGTGTAAGGCCATCTGAGACCTAGATGATGAGAAGAATTCAAGAACTGGCAGCTAAGTCAAGAACTGGCAGCTGGAGTGTCCTAGGAAGAGAGTATGGCAAGTGCAAAGGCCCTGAGGTAGAGCCAGGTTAGAGGAACAATAAGGATGGTGTGGATGGAGAACTTTGAGTGAAGAAGAGGATAGGTAGAGCAGACCCTGGGGTCCTTGTAAGCCATGGGTAGGATTTGAACTTTATTACATATGCAATGGGAAGTCATGGAATGGGGGAGGTAAGCAGGGGAGGGACAGATCCCAGGCCCATTCTGAGAATAGCAGTCTGGCAGCTGTAGGAGGATGCTTGGAAGGGGCAAAGAGGAAGCAGGGCTGCCAGCCCGAGCCCCTGCTTTGTCCACACCCTGCTGGAGCTAATGCCCCCAGCCCAGCCCACCCCCAGCAATCAGATGGTGTCAGAAGCCCCTGAGCTCTCTGCTCATCTGGAGGTACTGGTGAACAGTTCAGGGCACCCAGGGAGAAGTGTACTTGATGAACTTGAGCAGACACTAGGGTTTCTGCTCCTCAACGCCTCATCCCCAGGGATCAACATCCACCCACCATCCCCCACTCCTACAACTGAAATGGTTTGGAATTTCCTACCACTGTCACTAACAAAGGCATACCTCCTCAGACCCCAAGTAATTTGCATAAGAGAAGACCCTTTCCCCCTACTGCCAGAGATTATTTCCCTCCTCAGTAGCATCTCAGAATTTGGAGGGTCCAACACCCCCTCTCCTCCCACTCTGGTGAGCACTGGGATGTGCGTGTGCAAATGCTCTACCAGGGTGTCTTAGGGCCGTGTGTGTGAGAGCTGATGACCAAGGGCAGGAGGCGGGGAAAGGTTCTGCTGGAGCAGAGAGAGGCCCCAGGCTACGGGAATCCAGCCACCACTGCCTGTCGGTTCCCATCATGAGAGCCATCGGCCTCACCGGCTATTTCGTCTGTGTTTATTTGTCTGTCTGCCTGTGTCTTGCTCTATCTTCTGATGTGTCTGTCTCAGCCATCAGATGCCCCCTCAGCTGGAGCCAGTGTTTCTGAAATCAGACAGCTCGAATCTTTCTCCTAGAAGCCGGGCATGCACGCTCTCAGGCCATGGGACCTCATTGCCTCTCTGGGAGCAGGCCCACATCCCGTGTGAAAGAGCAAAACAGCCCCTTTGGCTGCACAGTACTTTACAGTTTGCATTTCTCTGTCCCACGCATGTGTTTAATTATATCTTGTCTTGTTCCCGAAGGAGTTCAAGCCACTAGTCCTATGTTTGTTCTTTGCAGTGACACTAGGTTAGTGGGCAGACACTAACCTAGTCTATTGGCAGCCAAGAAAACTGAGGTTTAGAGGGGTTTTGTCAAGGTCATGGAGCTAGTGAGCTTTAGGGGCAGGGCTGGGACTCCAGCCTCTGGCGTGGGTTGGATTGCTATTGCAGGAAGTTTCCAGAGCTCTCCCACTCCCGGAGGTTTGGAGCTTGCTCTGTCTGGAGGTGTCCCGGGCCACCTGCTCTGTTATGGGCTCAGTGAGGAGTGCTGGACATGTCCTGGCTCTTTCATACCTCTGATCCAAGCCTCAGTTCTCCTGTCTGGAGTTCTGGGGAAGGTTCTGGGAGCAGCAAGTTGGGGAATCCCATGAGAAGTGGGGGAAGGGGAGGGGATTGAGAGTCTGGGCTGTGGGTACAGGGCAGGCAGGGCTGCTCTGAATGCCCCTGCCTGTGCTCCTCTCTGCAGCCTGGCCATGAGGGACTGAGGGCTGGGGAGGGCTGGAGGGGGCTGGAGGCGGCTGGTGGGGGCATAGTGGGGGAGAGAAGGGGCCGCCCCACTGACAGCAGGTGACAGGATGACTTGGAGCCCAAGCTGCTGCTGCAACAAAGGAGGGGAGCGAGGGGGACAGCGAGGCTTGGCAACCACTCTCCCAGCTGCTCTGGGTTTGAAGCTGAGCCACTTTGCTGGCTCCAGCACAGCGCGAACAGGTGGCAGCAAGATTGGCACAGCCAGGAAAATCCATCTTGCGGAGGCCAGCGTGCAGCAGAGCGGGAGAGGAGCAGCCAGACGGAGGGGGTGGTTGGAGAAGTAGAGAAGGGGAGGGGCTGTGGAGAAGGGACCCTCCACTCCCCCTCCACTCCCCCTCCGCAGGCTCAGCCACCCCGGGGGGCCCCACGAGTGTCTGCATGTGTCCACATGGCCACCTCTGCACACCCAAGCCGAGGCACTCAAGACCTCTTGAGGACCCTTAGGGGCCAAGGGCTGGCCAGGTCTCCTGCCCCAAAGGGCTCACAGGATACCTGCCTTCCTCTTCTGTCCTGTTACTTATACCTTCCAGCTAGCTCACCTCTTCAGCTAGTGCCAGCTGGCACAGGGGACACCTGAGCACCTGGGGTGGATGGAGGCACCTGGGCATCCCAGATGGGCTCCCAATTCCAGGAGTGGCAAGTCGAGTTTTCTTGCCTGGTTTCTTGCTCTGACAGAATGGGGAGCCCCCAACACATGCTGTTTGGTGATGTGGCTGAGAACGGGCTCACTCCACAGTGCCCTGACTCATGACCACGTGGGCTCCATGAAATCTGCCTGCGTGATGTTTGCCACTCAGCCACTGCAAGGCTGTGTATGGTGCTACTTAAACACCTGGTTGATGCCCAGATAAACCAGGTGGCTCTGGCATTCACTCAGTCTCCATTCAGTAGATGTCTGTGAAGTGTCTACTCTGGGCCATGCACTATTCCAGGTATGGAGGACACAGCAGGAAAGAGGATAGACAGGTCCAGAGCTCATGGCACTTACACAGTAGAGAGACGAGTCAAACAAAACAAACAAACAAACAAACAAACAAACAAACAAACAAACAAGGTAATTTTAGATAGTGATAGATTCTGTAGAAATAAATAGAGTGAAGTCAAAAGGAACTAGAGTGGTAGTTTTTTAGATGACGTGGTCAGTGAGGGTTTCTCTGAAGAGGTGGCATTTGGGCTAAGACCTGAATGAAGAACTTGTCATAAAAAGTGTGGGAAGAGTGTTCTCAGCAGAGGGAATTGCATGTGCAAAGGCACTGAGGAAGAATGACACTGGTCTGTTTGAGGGACAGAAGGAAGACTAATGATGTTGGGAGCAGGTAGGGCCTGGATCATGCAAGACCTGAAGGGAGTGGGGAGGAGTTAACCTTTAAAAAATTTTTTTTAATGTTTATTTATTTTGAGTGAGAGAGAGAGAGAGAGAATGTGCGAGCAGGAGAGTGGCAGAGAGAGAGGGAGACACAGAATCCGAAGCCGGCTCCAGGCTCCAAGCTGTCAGCACAGAGCCCAACGAGGGGCTCGAAATCACAAACCATGAGATCATGACCTGAGTCGAATATGCTTAACTGACTGAGCCAGCCAGACGCCCCTGAGCTTTTTATCCTCTGTGGGATGAAAAGTGTTTGAAGGAGGGATCCATCTGGTGGCTGTGGGGTGGGGAGGGAGGCATCCGGAGACAAGGTTGGGGTGGCTGCTGTTGGCTGAGAGGAGGGGTGCTGGATTGGAGTGGAGGTGGGGAGGGGGTGAGGAGTAGCTGGATTTGGGTGCGTTTTAGAGGCTGAGCCTACACCACTCTGGAGTTGGATATAGAAGAAGAAGAATTAAAGATATGTTTGAGGTTGAGCTGGGTGGAAGGGGCATTCCCTAGGCGGGGGAGGATTGGGGACTCCCGTGCAGTCAGGGAGGAGACACAGAGGACGTTCTTTCTCCTCTTTCAAAAGTACAACCCAAAGGGGATCCCCACACTCTGCATGTCTGGAGCAGTGTGTGCCCCTGCCCCCCGTCCCCACCTGAGAGATGAGTGTCCATCTTTATTCCACAGACACATCCCCTCGGACCCCAGCTCTCCCGTGCATTCTGAGCAAGTCGGATCCCTTCTCGAAGATGGACGGCACTTTACAAACTCCATATGCTCAGTTTTCTTTTATTATTTTAATTTCTAAATACTTGGGAAGGGTTCCAGCATTGGCTTCTGCTGTGATTCTGGTGCCAGCAAACACACTTTGCTCTCTCCCCCTCCTCCTCATCCCTTCCTTCATCCAAACCACAGAGCTTTCTTCCAACCTGGAGGAGAACTGGCACGCGGGGAGGGAAGTTCAGCCAGCACGTGGGTGCCCTGTGGGTCTGGTCAAAATTAAATTGACCCCAGAGACCCCGGGGGGGACAGCAGGTAGGGCCTGGCCTCGTGGGTGGGAATCCAGGATATGGGTCAGGTCACGGGTTTCTAAAGATGCTTTCAAAGAGGCCAGGGCACCAGATGGGAACAGCAGGCTTCCCCACACTGCCCGGTCCACACAGCCACCCCTCCAGGTCTCTCCCTTGCCCGAGTCCCACAGGGGCTGGCTGCCCTCCTCCTCCTGTACTAAGCTCTTCAGCACCCACTTCGCCAGCAGCTGGCTTGCTTTCTCTCTCTCAGACAACTGTCAGGGACTTCGCTTTGCTCTTCCCTCTGCCTGGAGTGCTCTCACCCCAAACTTTTACAAAGCGTACCCTTTCTCACCCCAGTGTTCCTCCTCTGTAAAGCCCTCCCTGGATACCCAATCTGAGTTGGCTCCCCTTGAACATTCTTCATGGTCCTCGTCATGCTGAAATCTCATGTATTGCTTCAATGACATGTTCCCATAGGATCAGGACTTTATCTGTCTTTGTTTTGCTTGCTGCTGTACCTCCAGTGACTGGAACAGTGCCTGGTGTGGAGTAATAAATTCTTGTTGAATGAATGAATGGGTTTCCTGCCCATCTCCTCGTGCCAGATCCCATTTGTGGAAGGGAGACGGGGCATTCTGGGTAATGCAGAGTTAGGTATATGGAGGAACAGGACAATTATTGACTGGCTACACATGCCAAGAGCAAAACAAGTGACCATTCAATGTGTTACCCCCATTTTACTCACAAGAAAACGAAAGCTCAAAGGAATAAAGGAACCTGCCCAGAAGCAGACAGCTTGGAAATTGGGGAGCATGGTTTAAATTCTCGGCTTTCCTACCCACCAGGCTGCAGATGGACTACAGATAAATGACCAATTTTCAACAAAGTGGAATAATAAAGTGCACTTAGCACCCCACACTATTATTGACCATAAATCAATGGCACTTTGATGACTCAGATGGTGATGATTTCAGAGCCCCTCAGGGCCCTGTCGTGCTGGGTCCTGATCTCTTGCATGGAGCCACTCTTGTGCACAGTGTGGGGCCAGGATAAAGCTGCAGTGACCCCATGCAGCACCCTGGGGGCTGCTTTCCAGGCTACACCTCTCATCCCTGCAGACTGGCTTTTGCTTTTTCGTACTGAAGAGAGGTGGACAGGGCATCGATGTGAGGTTTCCTGGGGCACGTCATCGTGACCAGCAGGAGTCTCCAAAACCAGCCTCAACCAGGAGGGGATGGGTTCCGTTTCTTTTACCTGCTGTGCTCCGTCCCTGGGCATCTGCAAAGCCGTGGCTCCACCTCTGCCAAGCCGGCACTCTGCCAGGTTTTCAGTGAAGCTTGACCAGGCTGGTCTGCAGCAGAGCGTCCTGTCCCTGCTCTGCCTTCATGCAAGTCACTGACCACCATCTAAGATGCCGTGCCTTTTGTTTATTTTGCTTACGTTTTATCTCCCTACTGCCCCATTAGACTGTAAGCTCTGTGAGGCCAGGGTATTGCCAGCTTGGTTCCCTGCTGTATTCCCAGCACCTGGCACCTGGTAGGCGGTCCGTGTTTGTGCAATGAATACTCCCCAAACTTCGGTCATTCACGTCCCACCTTCACAATCCTGGTGAGAGCTGTGTCCCACTTGTACTATCTAATATTTTTCTTTTAACCATCCCCCTTTAAAAAACTTAAAGAAATGAAATGTAAAAGAAAGCTTTTTATCACTGCCATAAATGGAAAGCCAATATCACTTGCCATAAATAGAAGACAACTGTTAAAATAAATGCCACGAAAACAAAACAGTGTGAGGGAATTTGAGCAGGAGCCTGTTGCCTGCAGAAGGCAATAAGCTTAGGCCTGTTCTCTCTCTCTCTCTCTCTCTCTCTCTCTCTCTCTCTCTCTGCTAAAAGGAGGGGTCAGCAAGTGCTAGAGAGGTGTCCAAGACGGGCCAGCATGAAACCGAGACCTTGTTTTTGATAAGAGATTTTAGAGAGAATTGCATAGGCAGCCACCTTCTCACCATCCGAGTGAGACAGTTGGCTTAATGCCACGCTCAGCACCTCCTCAAATCCCTACCTGCCATGGTCCTCGTCCCGTACTTTGGGGAACAGAGAATCTGGAGAACTCGATAGGGGTACGTGTGGAGGGACTGCTCCTTGAATGTACCTGGTGCCTGGGGCCATGATAGCCCCTAAGGTGTCTTTGTGTAAATTTGGAAAAGCTGGTCTCTGGGTGGAGGTGGTACCCTTGTGGGCAGAGAAAGTCACCCTGTCTCCTGGGTCCTGCCTTCCTGCATCGTTTTCTCCAGGCTCCCAGGGCTCACTGGTCTGGATCTTGATCTTGGTACTTATCCCAGCCCTGCTTGTGCCTCAGTGAGCCGTTTGAGCCTAGTCTTCCTCACCTGACTGGGGGCTCTCTGCTGTGAGGACTGTCCTGTTCGTACCTTATCTTCCGTCGCTCAGCAGTGTCCCTTATAGGGCTGGCTTTCAAGAAACATTTGTAGACTTGACTAGAATCGGTGATTAATCAAACTCAAAATAGCCAACATTTCTCCCTGTCCAGACAAATAATACCAAAAAATTCATCTAGTCTCTCAGCCTTGGCTTTTTTCTGAAGTTTTCCTAGCACCGGGTGGGTGGGTGGATATTCCAATTTCCCACATCCTTTGGAAGAATTTCGTCTTCCTGACTCCCAAGCTCTCCTTCCTGATCTTTTCTTAGTCTAGTCCAGCTGGCAGAGAGTTTCAGTTAGCATGTTTTGTGTTGCAAGTGACAGGAAAACTCAGGTCTGATTGGTTACATCATAGGGGAGTTTATTGAGCTATACAGTTTTAAAGTCTGGAGGCAGTGTTAGCATCAGGTGTGGCTTGGTCCAGCAGCTTCAGAGGTGTCACCAGAGACCTTGCTTCTCTCCATCTCTCTTGTCTGACTTCCTTGAGTGTGTCGCTCTCGGGCTCGCACAGAATCTCCCCCCACCTTGTGCAGCTCCAGGTTCTCCCTTCCCAGTAGCAAAATAGCTACAGCCATTCTTGTCTTGTACCACGTCCTTCAGGGGAAGAGTGAAGATCTCTTCTAGACCTCTACGGAAGACAAGAAAGACCTTGCTTTCCCAGAAACTCTAGGAATATTCTCATGTCTCATTGACCCTGATTAAGGTAACTGACCATCTCTGAACCAATAGCCACAGCCAGGAGGAAGGGATATGCCGGGTGGCCAATCAGGTGGTCTGCTCCTGAAGATGTGTGGAATCAGCTCACCAATCATAGGCTGAGATATGGGAGGGGTGTTCCTAAGGGGAGTTTGGAGGCCAACTTCCAGAAGGAAGAAGGGATGGATTCTGGGGGCAAACTACAGATGTCCTCAATATAGGGGACATAACCCAAGCAAGCCATCCACTGCGGGGCTTTTGTAACAGCTTCCCTTCTTCCCCAAAATACAGGTGGGTGAGACTACAGGCTGGGGCTATTCTCTGAATCCAGATGCTGCCAGGTTCAGAAAGGACAAGAGTAACCACATGAAACCCACACAAAGCCCCACACAAAGGCATAGAAGGTTAGGGCTGGAGGAACCATCAGATCAGGGGTTTTAACCTAGGATCCACAGACAGATTTCAGGGGCTACGTACAGGAACCTTTGAAATCTCTTGCCAAATCCACGGGGTCCCATGTGTGCAATTTTCTGGGCAGAGGGTCCACAACTTAATGAAGTCTCATAGGAGGTTCACTGAGGGGGACAGCTAGGCCCTCAAGGTTGAATAAGAGCTGGAGACAGAAGTCGAAAGAGAACCTGGGTTTCCAAGTTCTCCACCCCTCTGGGTGTGGGTGGGGTATCACCACAACATTCTCGTTGTGCAGCAGCCTACTTTAATCCTCTGCAAGTGCCCTACGAAGTAGCTGCTGTCCCCATTTTGCGGATGAGAGAATGCATGATTTGTTCATGGTCACAAGTGCCTTAGTGGGTTCAAGCCCAGGTCTGAGTCCACAGCACACCAAGCTGCCTCCATTTATTTTATTGCTGTTATTCCTTAGAGCCACCCAGTGATGGGAGGTCAGGGACAGAGGCTCAGAACTGCCAGGCTACTGCCTGGAAAAGGGAGTCTCATTTTGCTTTGCATCGGAGGATGCCCACCACCAGACTGATAGTCACCTGGCTTGGCTTCCTATGAATCTGGCAATTCTCAGCATGCTGCCTCAACTCTCAGAACTTCCAGTCCCTCGGCCTGAAGTGGGACCAACAATCCTTACCTTGCAAGGCTGTTTTGTGGGTCCCCATGGGTCCTCACTGCGGCAACATCACGTGCATGGCCAGGCCGGATGCAGGCGAGAGGCTGCTCCTGGTATTGGCAGACCTAGAGTCTTTTAGAGGTTGTCTGGTTGCTCACCAGGACCTCGGCTTCCCCACAGCTCACAAAGCAGGAGGAGAAAATCATTCCAAGTGATGGCACGGCTCAGGAAAGCAAGTGCGGGGGAGGTGGGGGGTGAAGTCACTTGGCCAGGTGATACAGCAGTGGTGGGCTGGGATTTGAACCCAAGCCTGCCTGAGGCCAAAGGTGGTGCATTTCCCCTGCCCTTGCTCTCCATGAGCCTCAGGGCAAAGTCTTATGCTATTTAATCGAGGTGCTGGGGGCCTCTGCAAGTGTGGGCTGGCTACCATTTAATTTAGAATCGTTACTTGCAAGCCTGTCAAGGAGGTACCAGGGGCCATGGCCTGGTTGGGGACAGCCTGGCCCAATCTCATTGCCCCTCTTGCCCTCCCAGCCTGCCGGCCCCAAGTCACATCCAGCCCAGGGCTCCCTGGCCCCACTGCCCACTACAGGGCCAGGCTGCCCTTGGGCTCTGACATGGGAAGGGGGGGGTGAGGGGCTTTCCGCTCCAGTGTGAGAAGACACTGCCACCACACACTGCTCTGAACGGCTTCAAAAGCCATAAAGCAGCAGAGAAAAAATGACGGCGGGAGAGGAAACGAGCCACGGAGGAAATTAACTCTCACCCAGGGAGCTGCGCGGCTTTCTGCTGACAGAGAGGGCCGGCTAGATCATAAAACTAAACACTTAAACTCTCCTCTTTACAATAATTACAGTGCCTTGAATGCCTCTTCCCCCTGCCCCAGTTGGCCCAGGCCTGCTCTGCAAGGGGTACCAGGAGGACCTGCAGGGGGCTGGGCCTCAAGAGAGAAGGGACAGAGCCAGGCTTGTTATTGCTGGATCAGACTTGGGGACCGGCTGCTCCAACCCCCTCATTTGACCGATAAGGAACCTGGGGGCCCAGAGAGGGTTTGTGACTAAGTGAAGTTCACCCAGCCAGAGATAGGTGGGACGGACTAACGCAGCTCCTCTCCCAGTGGGCGGTGAGACCCATTTCTACCAAATCGCTGCCTTAATTCTACAAACCCTTCCTGAAGCCCATCCATGAGCCAGACCCTGTGCCAGAGCCCAGTGAAAACACCAAGGGCCTGTCCTTGGCCTCAGTTAGAAAATGAGCTCCTGTCCCCCTCACCCTGTGTCCGGCCCCGAGAACAACACCCTTGTGACTCCAGGAAGCCATCTGGAGGGACCTGAGAGCAGCAGGTCTGAATGCCCTCTCTTCTGGGTGCCCTCCTCACCCGCTGGCTGTCTGGGGCACCCCCAGGAAGACACTGACTAGAAGCTACCAGCAGCAAAGGGCCACAGGAATGAAGGGCATGGCTGCCAGCAAGGGCAGTGTCAGACTCCAAGCTGGAGAGGACAGGGCTTTTCCTCCCCAGCTGCAAACTGCTCCCTGGACCTTTGACCCCAGCTTCTGTCTAGCTCTACCCTGTTTTCAGGGCTGCCCATCGGCTCTGCTGCAGGGGGACCCCTGCCATCTGTGCCTACACACCTGTTTTCCTGCCAGCTCTACCCCCTACCTCCATTCCTCACTCCTCACTCGGACTCCTCCCCCTACAACAGCCTTCCTCTCCTGCTTGGCACGTGGCCGCCTTCTGTACTTCCAACGCTCCCCCTCCATCCCTCTCCCTGAGTGAGGGACAGCTGTTGTTTTTTCCTGCAGGCATCATCCCTCTCTGTGTGACTGCCCCTCCCCCTGCTCAATCCTTGAGGTTTGGAAGGAGCTGATTGTTGGGAGCTGGAGCGAGTGGTAGGGTGGTGCGTGCCCCAAGGCCTGGCCAATCAACATACCTCATTGCCTTGGTTACCAGAGTAATTTAGAGATAAACAGGGAGACCAAAGTCTAATCCAGGCGAATCTTGGGATTGTGGGGAGGGGTCTTCTCTTCCTGCTGGGACTGCTGAGCTGAGCATATATATAAGCCTGATGCTGCCTGAGGACTTGAAAATGAAGCCAATGCAGTGGAAAATGACATGAGATGGGGACTTACAGCTTCCTGATGACTTGTTGAGCACCTGGATCCAGCTATGCCTGAAGTTATATGAGTCAGGAAATAACATTATAATGATATTAATAATTAGATTATATAATTATATGATTGTGTTTACAATTATATATTACTATTTTTGCTATTGTCATGTTTTATATATTGTGAATAATAATTTTATTATTGCTATTTTGCTTCAGCCAGTCTGAATTTGGTTTCTGTCACTTGTTACTGAAAGATACTGAGTGATACGGCAAGACGCCCTGTTGAAGGACCCAGCTGACATTGCTATGGCCTCTCCCCAGTTCCTTCCAGAAGGGAAGTCTCAGGACCTGCCTGGGCCTGACCTCTTGGCTCTGTTACTCCCTTCTGCAAGTGAAAAAGGTTGGGTCTTCTGGGTTTGTTCAACAGCTGCTCCCTGTCACTCTGGGGACAACTGCATCAAGCAGAAGGGTCCAGCTGCTCCTACCCAGGCTCCTGAAGGTACATATCATGACTTTTTCCCAGACCCTGGCTCCCAAAGAGGTGAGCACAAATACAGCCAATTTAGCTTGCCAATTTATGCTTTCAGTGGTGAATCACTGTACACGTAGATTTGTCAGCATATACATTCTTGTATTAGAAGGCCACATTAAAATGAAATTCAAAATGAAAAAGATAACTAGAAATGAACATATGGTAGCCCCTGTTTTACCACCAGCCCAGTATCCACCCTCTTCTTCCATCTCTTTGCCTGGATACTTTTCCTCTTCAAGTTTGTCCTGACCAAGGCTGGTCCACTCACAGCCTGCCATCCCTGACACAATGATGTCAGGGTAGACATGTGGCCCTGGACAAGACAGGAGGACTCCATTCTGGGTCACTTATCACATCCATGAAAAATGATGTCCTCTCTTTCCTCTGTGGTACTCGGCCTGTAGAAAGTAAATCTGGAGCTGCCAGGAAGCACTTCAGAGACGGAGGCTGATGAAAAATAAAGCCAAATGCCACAGAAATAGACCTGGGTTTGGGGAGAGGAGCAGAATCCTAATGACAGTGTTTTTATGCCTGGATCCAGCCATGCCTGATGCTGAAGCTCATTCCCTTAGACTTCCCAGTTCCCTTGTTTTCTTGAGCTGGTTTGTGTTGGGTTTCTAACTCTCACCAACAAAAAAGTATCGTCGAATGTAGGAAGTATTCCAGAGAAGTCATTTTAAGGAAATAACAAAGACAACATTTTACAAGATGCCGAAGTTATGTATAGATAAATAACTAGGATAAATGGACTCGGAGAGGAGACTGACCCCTCTGTGCAAGCCAGGCTCTGAGTAGTTGGGTAAATAGAATGACGCCTTTCTTTTGCCCCTTTGGTGTAGGCTGTGACTCTCGAGTAATGGGACAGCTTCCACTAGCCTCAGTTACCAGGTGGCTCTGTGCAGCTTTGTTGGCTGCTCAGGTTTTTCCTGCCTTTTCTGTCAAAGGGAAAAATGGGAGATACCATTCGCGAGCGGGGTCCTGAAGGCTGGCTGTGCACCCCACCTTCATGCCTAGAGGGAAGAAGGGTGGAGGCTTTAGGCAGAGCAGAGCCATGAATCAGGTGCTCCCTGGTCTCCTGCTACACAGGCTGTGTCCTGTCGACCCTGATGGGAATGCCCTCTGGCCAGAGCACTCAACATGGAGGCCCTGCCTGTTCCCAGCCCATTCCCAGATACTCGGCTGGCAAAGAATTCTAGCTGGAAGACACATTACCCAATCGCTCTCGGGCCCTAAGTTGTCAATACGTTGCTTCTGGAGTCCTATTTAGCTCTATTCCCCCTTTTGGCACAAAGAAAACAAGATACACAGGTGGCTTTGAACAGTTCTCCAAAGAAGTTGCCAAAGGTCCTTACCTTTTCAATCCTCCCTGTCTCTCTGTCTCTGTCTCTCTCTGTCTCTCTCTATTTCCTGCATCACTGACAGCATGTGTCATTCCCTGTTCACAGCAGTCCACTGCCAACTGAATTGAATCTAAAGTTTTGGCCCTGATTCTAAATGCCTCCTGGGCCACGGTTCCCATACACCTTTCTGGAGCTGGGTCTTACTATTCTAGGCACTATGGCTGCTTGCTGTTCCCCAAGCACATCCCTGCTTGCTAGTGCTGCTCTGTCCCTCGAATGCCCCTGTGGGCCCAATAACCACCATTTATCGTGCTCCCGGCACATACCAACCACTTCACTCATTCAGCCTTGCGGGTGTACACATCACCATCCTTTCTAGGGACAGGCAAACAAGCTCTCAGAGAGGTCAGGTGAGTAGCCTCCACTCACACAAGTATGGGGACAGGGTTGGAATCTGAACCTCCGGTGCCTGGCTTAAAACCCTTTCCTGATTCCAGGATCCCTGTTTCCCATTCTTACCCCTGAAGACACTGCAAATGCCCCATCACATACCCTCCTTCCTGAAGCGTTCCCTCAACTTCCCCCTAGAAATCAACCGACATTGGGGTCCCTGGGTGGCTTAGTCCGTTAAGCATCTGACTTCGGCTCAGGTCAGGACCTCACGGCTCGTCAGTTCGTACCTCGTGAGTTTGAGCCCTGTGTCGGGCTCTGTGCTGACAGCTTGGAGCCTGGAGCCTGCTTCAGATTCTGTGTCTCCCTCTCTCTCTGCCCCTCCCCCACTCTCTCTCTAAAAAATAAACAAATATAAAAAAAATTAAAAAAAAAAGAAATCAACTGACATCTTTTTTTTATGTTCACACCCTATGATATCAGGCAGGTTTCCGACAGGGGGCAGAGGGCACTCAGCTGGGACTTTGAGAAGAATTTAATGAGGGTTTCGTTTGCAGAGGTGCAGGCAGGGTTATAAGGGAAGCCACCGTGGGTGTGGAAGCACCGGGGACAAGCCACAGGGGAAGCCATTGCCAGCCCAGCAGAGGGAGAGGAGGAAAGAGCAGTGTGGCCAGAACTGGGGAGAGCTGCTGCAGGGAGGAGGGCCGTCCACAGTTGCTCAGGATACAGGCACCATCAGAAGCAGGGAGACAGGAAGAAAGAGACACTACTCTTTCTCCTTCTACCCTCCAGTTTCCTGCCGATGTACCCAACTGTGAGCCCCAGGTCCAGGGAGCCTGCATGTGCAGTCATGAGAGCATCAGCCTCCCACACACAGAGCTGAGAGAGGAGGGGGCAGAGTGGAGCTGGGAGGTGCCATAATGCTGTCTGATCGCTGCTATAACAAATCACCACCAACTTGGTGACTTAGAATAACACACATTTATTCCCTTAAAGTCCTGGGGGTCAGAAGTCCAAAATGAGCCTCACTGGGCTAAAATCAAGGTGTCATTCCTTGTGGGAGGCTCTACGAGAGAGTCTGTTGCCTTTCCCAGCTTCTAGCATCTGCCTGCACTCCTTAGCTCACGGTCCCATCCTCCACCAGCAATGGAGCCAGCCTCATGTTGCCATATCTCTTGGTCCTGACTCCTCTGCCCCGCTCTGTCTCCCATGTAAGGACCCTGTGATTACATTGGGCCTACCCAGAAAATCCAGGATAATCTTATTTTAAGGTGAGCTGATTAACAACCTTAATTTCATCTGCAACTTTAATTCTCTTGGTTGTATAACCTATGATATTCCCAGGTTCTGGGGATCAGACTGTGGACATCTTTGGGGGGGGCGTTTTTCTGCCTACCATATACACTAAACAGAAAACAATTGGTTCACCTGCTTGATATGCTGGTTACCTGGGGAGTTGGTTTATTTCCTCTACTGGATGAGTCACTTAAAAGCTTGGGTTACCTGTTGCATGTAACAATCTGCTTCAAGACTCAGTGGCTGAGTCTATCATCACTCATGCATCTGGGGATCAGCTTGGGTTTAGCTGAGCAGTTGGCTGCTGGGCAACTCTGTGTCTCATGGGCATCTGTGTTGGCTGGCATGGCTCTGCTTCATGTGTTTCTCATCCCCTTGGGCCAGCAAGCCAGCGGGGTGGGCCTTTCCCAGGCAACGACAAAGATGCACACCAAAACAGGGAGGAAACACTCGACGCCTTCTGAACTGTCACTTCCACCCATCTGCCATTGGCCAAAGCAAGTCCCATTGGCAAGCCCAAAGCTGAGGGGTGAGGAGATGCCCTCAACTCTCAGGGAGGGTGTTGCCAGATGCAGGGAGGAGGGAGATATGGGATTACAATCCAGTACAATCCAGGGCCATGTCTTAATCATATTTGCTTTCCTACTGTCCCAGAACATGTTTTTTTTACTGGGTTGAGTCTGCATGGAAATGTATCAAGTGAATGAATGAATGAATGAATGAATGAACAGTTGAGCTCCCATACGTAGGATATACTCATCCAGGCTTAGTGTCTCTCACTGTGGTTCAGATGGGCTGGAGATCACAGCTGGCAGGGCACAAACTCCTTTGTCTGGTGTGGATTTTGCAGCATAGGAGGGAGAGTCACATCTGAGCCAAGAGCTCAGCTCCCTTGTGTGTGTGTGTGTCTTGGGGGTTTCCTGAGGGGCTGCAGAGTGCCCGGGTGGTGTGGCTCCTGCAGACAAGCCATCTCTGCCACCTCAGTTCCTTCACTCCTTTTCTCCCTTCCCCTGAGCCCCTGCCTGGGGGACTCAGGTATTCAATGGCCCACAGTACTCAAGATTGCCACTGGGGCAGGCCCTGCCCTCAAGATGCTTATGGTCTCCTGAGGACGCAAAGCACGACAAGTGAGGACAAGAGGGTTGCAGCATCTGCAAGAGGAGTGTGGAAAGAGCGCCCCAGGAGCACCAAGTGCCTCCATGCACCCTCAGAGCTGAGCCTGGAAGACCAGACCCTGCTATGTGGGCAGACAAGTGGAGAGGGGCCTTCAGGGATCGGCAGAGACGGCGTGGGTGAGCACGTTGTCCCTGTGTGCAGGGACTGGTCCGGCAACTAAAGAAGTTCAGTACTGCCGAGAAAGTGTATTAACTGTAGGGAGGCCATGAAAGTGAGTGGCAGACAAGGAAGGAGGTGGTTTTAGCCAAAGGGTTTAGATTTATCCTCTAAGCCAGGGGTTGACAGACATCTTCTGTAAAGGGCCAGAGAACAAATATTTCAGGCTTTGTGGACCATGCAGTCTGTATCGCAACTTCTCAACTCTGCCATTGTAGCATGAAAGCGGCCACAGTCAGTATGTAAATAAATGAGCATGTTTGTGTTTCCAATAAACTTTATTTATAAAAACAGATCTGGGCAGTGGATGTAGTTTGTCAATCCCTGCTCCAAGCCCAAAGTCACAAACTGGCAGCCTTCAGGAATATCTATCCCACAGATTTTTGTTTTGTTTTGTATCATTTAGCCAACATTAAAAGATGGAGTGATTTTACATAAAAATCTAAATCTAGATTTCCAGGCTCCTTTAAAAGTCTGAAGCTCTGGGGACGCCTGGGTGGCTCAGTCGGTTAAGTGTCCGACTTCAGCTCAGGTCGTGATCTCATGGTTCATGAGCAGTTCGTGAGTTTGAGTCCCGCATCGGGTTCTCTGCTGTCAGTGCAGAGCCTGCTTCAGATCCTCTGTCTCCCTCTCTCTCTCCTCCTCCCCCATGGACTCTCTCTCTCTCTCTCTCTCTCTCTCAAAAATAATAAACAGGGGCGCCTGGGTGGCTCAGTCGGTTAGGCGTCCGACTTCGGCCCAGGTCATGATCTCATGGTCCGTGAGTTCGAGCCCCGCGTCGGGCTCCGTGCTGACAGCTCGGAGCCTGGAGCCTGTTTCAGATTCTGTGTCTCCCTCTCTCTCTGCCCCTCCCCTGCTCATGCTCTGTCTCTGTCTGTCTCAAAAAATAAATAAACATTAAAAAAAAAATTAAAAAAAATAATAAACAAAACTTAAAAAAAAAAAACAAAAAAACAAAAAAACTCTGAAGCTCTGGTTACACCAGGCTTTCAATTCTACATGGCGGTAACCGGCTGGAGTCCCCTTGCACCAGGTCATGGTCTCTCCAATTTGCCAGAGTCTCCACCATTTCCTATTGCCTCCTGCTTATCATTTTCCCTCTGCTGTGCTAATGTTTTCTTTGTTCCCTGCTCCCCCGCCCCTGCAACTGTATTAGTTTCCTAGGGCTGCCTCTGTACAAGAAACGGGGCAGCTTAAATGACAGAGATGTACTGTCTCACAGTTCTGGAGGCCGGAAGTCCAAGGTCAAGGCATGAGCAGGGTTGATTCCTTCTGAGGGCTATGAGACACTATCTGTTCCATGCCTCTCTCCTCACTTCTGGTAGCCTCAGGCATTCTTGCAGATGTCATTCTCCCCGTGTCCTCCCACTGTCTACCCTCATGCGTGTCTGTGTCCAGAATTCCCCTTTTTATAAGGACATCAGTTACATTAGATTAGAGCCCGCTCTAATGACCTCATTGTAACCTGATTACCTACATAAAGACCTTATCGCCAAATAAGGTCACATTATGAGGTACTGGGGGTTAGGACTCCAACATATTTTTAAGGGGGGGGAGACACAATTCACCCACCCATTCCTTCCCAGCCTTAATATTTCCTGCCTGACTGCCCCTGCCATTAGCAGTGAAGACACAGAAAAGTGTTCTTGGAACATCTGGATCTGCATTTACAAAGATTTTACAGGTTGACAGCATGGCCAATGCCTTTGGAGGGGGCAAGTCCCAGACTCAGAGGTTGGGTGACAGCAGGGAGGCGGGGGGGGGGGTTTGATATGTGGGTACCTGGGCCACATAGGACCAGAGGAGGTGGCAGGGTCAGGAGGGAGGTGAGAGGTGAAACCCATGGGGCTTGGTGAGAGCCTGGAGGAAGGGGAGAGGGAGGCTAGTATCCAGGTTTTAGGCTCAAGAAAACAAGTGGGCAGTCATGCTTTTGCTGAAGGGGGGAGCAAATTTCAGTGAAGGTTTTGTAGGGGTGAAAACTGCAGGCTGAGATGAGGAGAAGACAGAATTGTACGCACAGACTTCACTGGAAAAGAGCTGGGCCAGGCTAACAGAAAGAAATAGGGGAAGTTCAGTAGGCAGGGGGCAGGAGGGGGCACTGAGGAGGGGAGAATGGATTGGACCACCTCCGAGGGTCGTAGCCTGCCAGGTCTCACAAGGTCCTCAGGGACCATGTAGCCCAGGGCAGACTGATTTGTTGGTCCCAATTTTTATGGCTTTCTCATGTGACTTTGCAGTCTCTCCATACAGAAGCTGAGTGTCTCCCTGCTCCTCCAATTTGGGTTCAGCTATGGGACAAGCTTTAGCCAATGGAATGTGGGCAAAGATGTCCACTCCTACCCTTCAGAGGCCTCTTCATGTTTCCACTTTTCTTCTTGGGCGTCTGCCATCACCACCTGAAGACATGACCTGGTTACCCCACTGGGCCAAGAAGTTGGGAAATAGGTGGAGAAGAGCTAGACCCAGCCGGCCACCTGGTGGAGCCCAGGCTGGGTCAGCCAACACCCACATAACTGCAAACACAGGAGCCAAATAAGGCTTATTGCTGTATGTTGCTCAGAATCTATGGCTGTTTGTTGCTTAGCAATAGCTGACTGAGATACAGGCAAATACACCATTTTGGAGATGAGGAAACTGAGACCTCGAGAAGGTGAGAGATTTGCCCAGTGATATATAAATAAACTGCAAAGTTCTCCTGATTCTTGGACTGAGGGTCTTTCTTTCTACTCCATTGCAGTGACTGTCACCTAGCTTCTGATTTGTTCATTCATTCGTTCATTCAACAAGTATGCTACTAGAAATACCTAGATAACTTGGGTTTTTCCTTAGCTCTCGAAGAGCTTCATGTGGTCATAGACAGATCACGACAAATGTGGTAAGTGAGGCCCTAGAGATGTGCTCAGGCACCCAGAATAGGCACCTAACCCAGCTCGGGAAAATCAGGGTGGGCTTCCTGGAAAAGGGGGTATCTGGGCTCAGTAATAAAAAATGAGGCAAGGCAGAGGAAGGAATGGGTTGGCATGAGCCTGGGCAAGAGCTGAGGCACAGCCTGGGGCTGTGTGTATGGTCAGACCCTGGCGATGGAGGGCAGTAGCAGGAGAACTGTAAATTCTTTAGAGCTATTCAAGCCGTTTCAGATGAAGCAGGGCCTGGTGGGAGATGAGGCCGGAGATGAAAGTGAGGCCCACATCCAGCCCTTTATCACACGTGCTCAACCCTTTCACTAGCAGGTGATTGGAGGCCATTGTGAGCATGGCCTTGGACCAGTCAACTCATTCCTTGGGCCTTCGTATGTGCATCCCTAACATGTCCTCATTTAGTCTTTAGGGGCTTCTCCAGCTCTGAAACCATTGTGGGGGACTGCCTGGGGGTGGCACACCACAGAGGAGACTGTCTGTCCTGGCAGCCAGTCCATGCCAAGAGCTGAGAAAGAAGGGACCCCTCTGCCTGTGGGATGGAGTGTGGGTGGCACCTCCAGAAACCAGTCAATGCTTTCCTCTGCCTTGGTGAGGAGCAGGGAGCTCTCCTCTGAGCCAAAGTCTGGTCCTGGAACATGAAGAACAAGGATAAATTGGACATTTAACATTCAACATAGGAGCATCCAGATGGAGGAAGTGACTTTGTTTCCCTTTCTTTTCTCCTAGCAGAGGGAACGTAGGGGTTGGGAATGGTCACTGGCAAGAGGGGAGAGGGCCTTTCAGGTGGCCATCCAGGCTCAAAGAGCCATGTCCCCCTGCCCTGTCACAGAGCCCTCAGCAGAGGCCACCTGGAGGAAAAACAAACACCTAATACAAGAACCCACTATTTAACAGAAGAGGGCCAATCCAGCCAGGCTGGCAAGGAAATTTCAGGTAATTGATGTTATTTTCCCATTGACTATGTTCTGCTAGAAAGGATTTTGGTTACAGGGTGTAATCAAGTCACACTTAAGAATTCTACTAAAAGATTACTTTTATAATGAGAAAAAGGAATCTGTGGCACACCCTCCTCAGAGGGCAATTTGGCAATACCTATCAAAATGGGAAAGGCACACTTTCTTACATGTAGCAATTCCACTCGTGGGAAAGGGCCTCACAGGTGTTTGCACACACACACACACACACACACACACACACACACACACCTGTGTAGGAAGAGACGCTCTTCTCAGCATTGTTTATGGTGGTCAAAGATTGGGAACAACCTCAATGTCAACAGTGAGGGACGGGGGAGACCACTCAACAGTGCATCCATGCAGTGGACTAATATGCAAACATAGGTAAGACCATGGCAGTTGTTGGTGACAAAGAATCTCAAGCAACATTTATTTTTAAAATTTTTTTAACGTTTATTTATTTTTGAGACAGAGAGAGACAGAGCATGAACAGGGGAGGGGCAGAGAGAGAGGGAGACACAGAATCTGAAACAGGCTCCAGGCTCTGAGCGGTCAGCACAGAGCCCGACGCGGGGCTCGAACTCATGGACCGTGAGACCATGAGCTGAGCCGAAGTCGGATGCTTAACCGACCGAGCCATCCAGGCGCCCCTCAAGCAACATTTAAATGAAAAAAAGCAAGAGGAATTACACTGAGTGGGATATGCTTCACATATGTAGAAAATGAGGAGGGGAAATAGAGACAAGGGCAGGAACTCTGTGTCAGTTTCCGGTGGCTGCTATGACAAAATACACAAACTTGCTGGCTTAAAACAATAAGAATTTTGGGGCACCTGGTTGCTCAGTGGGTTAAGCATTTGACTCTTGGTTTTGGCTCAGGTCATGTTCTTGAGGTTCGTGAGTTCAAGCCCCGCACTGGGCTCTGCACTACCAGTGAGGAGCCTGCTTGGGATTCTCTCTCTCTCCCTCTCTCTCTGCCCTTACCTTGCTTGTTCTTGCTCTCTCTCAAAATAAATAAAGTAATTTAAAAAATAAAAATAAATTTTAAAAAACCAATAATATTTTTTTCCTCTCACCATCCTGGAAACCAGAAGTCTGAAATTCAGGTGTCAGCAGGCCCGTGCTCCCTTCTGAAGCTTTGGGGGAGAATCTATTCATTGCCTCTTGTAGCTTCTGGTGACTACCCACATGTCTTGGCTTGTAGCCACATCACTCCAGTCTCTGCCTCCAGAGTCACATTGCCTCCTACTCTTCCCTGCATCTGTTTTATAAGGATGCTATCACTGGATTTGGGGCTCACTTGGATAATCCAGGATAATTTCCTCATCTTCAGATCCTTACGTAATTACATCCACAAATACCTTATTTTTTTTCCCAAATAAGTTCACAGTCACAGGTACCACAGATTAGGGCATGGGCATATCTTTGGGGGGTGGTCCATCATTCAACTTACTTTGGATTCCAGTTCCATGGAAAGTGGAGGCCTCTTGGAAGGGAGACTAGGGGTCTTGCTTTTCATGGCAACGCTTTCTGTAGCCTGCAGACTTCTTTTCCATGAGCATGGGTTACCTATTTTTACAAACTTTGAACAATAAGTAAACCAGGGGCACCTGGATGGTTCAGTCATTTGAATGTCTGACTCTTAATTTCAGTTCAGGTCATGATCTCATGGTTTGTGAGATCAAGTCCCACATCAGGCTCTGTGCTGACAGTGTGGAGCCTGCGTGGGATTCTCTCTCTCCTTCTCTCTCTGTCCCTCCCCTGTTTGCTAACTCTCTCTCTCAAAATAAATAAATAAACTTAAAAAAAAAAACCCATAATCCAGCTAGCCAACTTTTTCAGCACCTTAAAAAGCTCTTATGCATACATCATCTCACCAAAATTCCGACTGCCTTTACTCAAGGCCCTGACCAGAGTGCCCAGGGCGGGGTTGGCCTTAAACATCTTTAGTGGGTTCCACAGCTGAACCCATACCAGATGTTGGAAAGGTCCTACTTATGGGGGTTGAAATCCATACTCAAATGGTAAAAAATGGTAACCTTCAGTTTCACTGAGAATATGACTCAAGGTGTTCATAAGCAAGATACACACTTAAGCTCCCAATAGTGAAAAATTAGTTTCCAGTGTTACCTGTGCAGTAAGAATAGCCCCCACTGCGGAGATGACAATCCTTCGGGCAGGGGCCAGAGGATCCTTCGATGCCACGAGGGGCCAGGCTGTAATGTTTGACGGGGAGGAGCTGCCCATAGCGTCTTCGTGAATTGCTTGCAGGCAGACACGCTTTGCTTGCATATTAACCGCGTGGGAATTGTCTCCATGTCTCAAGAAATAGTCTCTCTCCCATCTTTTCTGCCTCTTGATCCGTTTTGTTTGCCTATTTTCAATAAAGAGGAGCTCTGAGAAACATACTCCTTTCTTCTTAAATCTCCAGATAGAAGGTCAACTGGGCAGACTTGATGACAAATGGCAACTGACACTTGACCTCAGCGTGGGGAGAGCTTGCGGGGGGAGGGGTGGAGGCCGCTGCAAAGAGGTCAGAGCTCTGAGGGACAGCCTGTGCCCAACCCCAGCCCAACACTGCTGGCTCAGGGATCCAGAGCTTCAGGCTCCTCAGGAGAAACTGAACATCCAAATTTTTATGTAAACTCTCCCAATAATTTAATGTAGGAAACTGATTTAAATTTTCTGTAACTGCTGTGTGGGCCAAATAAAACATACTCATGTCAGATCTAGCCTGCAGCCCTCGTTCTAAAACCTCTGCCCTAATGCATTAGTGCTTTAAGTTCTGACCAGCCTCAAGCTATATCTTCACTTCTACTTCTACAGTCAAGCAAATCCTTATATGTTTTTTTTCTCAGTTCTTAGCTTCACGTGGTGGAAACAAAACAGTCCACGGCGTTGTACCGGGATAGGGATGACAGCTCAGGGAGATACAGGCAGAAAAATGGGCTTCCTGCTTGTTTGGGAAAAGGGGCAGCCTGTCCAGCCCAGACTGGAAGGGGGCAGTGTCTGCTCCCTGGCTAATCGCCTGGTTGTTTTGGACATTTGCTTGTGTAGACTGTTCTGTTCTCAACCTAATGATGCCATTTTTAGTGACTCATTAGGATCCTCATTAAGAGTTGTTAGCACATCAAAACAGTGTTGGTGAGGGCTGGCAGAGGGCGGCTTCCTGGACATTAGCAGTTGTCTGAATATCCCTGGCAGCAGGGAAGGGACAAAATGGCAGTAAATGGATCCCCAAATGCTGTCAGTTCAGAGGGTGCTGTTTTTGCAGTAAGCACTTATTGAGCACCTACTGTATATACGCGTGGACATACAGTGGCTTTCCCTGGTCCAGGAATAAGATGCAAAGCGGTAACTCCTACCCTTCTCCCGGCTCAGCCGCTCCAGTTATAACAACACTTCTATCCCATGGACATGTTGACTTGTGCCTGCCTCAGGGCCTTTTCACTTGCTATGTCCTCTGCTTGGCATGCTCTTCCCAAGTCTCAGCCCCAAATACCCTCTTTCTGGGGGGATTTTCTCTGACTCCCTGTCTGCTGTTGCAAATCCTTGCTAACTGCTCTTCAACACATTCCCCTATTTTATTTATAATATGGTGCTTATCACAGTTGAAGTAGTCATATTTATCTGCTTACTGGCTTACTGTCTGTGTCCCCTCCCCCTAGAGTGTCAGCTCCATGAGAACAGGAACCTATTCTACTGGGTCCCTGGCTCCCACAAGGAGCTTAGCACATAGTAGGAATTTACTTAATATTTGATTAACAAATGGGAAATGATAAGGAGACGCAACCCCTTAGCCCAGGGTCACAAATGATCTGGTGTACCCACTAGATTCCCCTATCCTGCCCATTGTACATCTCCAAGGAATATATCTTGTGGCTTTATTAAAGAAATCTGAGATCAGGCTTGAAGGAAAGATAACACATGAATTTCTTCAGGTCATAACTCTCCTTAGTGAAGGATACCTGTTCAGCAGCACAAGCCCAGGCCCCACCTCTCCCCCGCTCCGGTCAGCGCCTGGAGTGAAGCCTCAGGTGCCTGCTGCAGCAGGCAGAGATCAGGCAGGGGCATCCCAGGGCCAGGCTGTGCCAATAGATTATTTCTCTGAGTAATTAAGATGGAATTAAAAATTAATTCTTTCCTTCAGCCTGATTGCATTTCAAGGGATAAACCGAGTGTTATGGCTTTTGTGCACTTTTTTCTCCCTAAATTAAATTGGATCTTGTTTTCCAAGGTGGGGGAAGTGAGAATGTTAGGATTAAACCAGCAGCTCAAAATCCCTGGGGAAGAAACCAGGTGAATCTGCCTTGAGAATGGATGAACTTGAAGGTATGGCTGCTCTGGCCCACATGGTGGACTTGGCTCCCCAGGGAGCAACTTGGGTCCATGTTGGGGACCCAGTAATTCTGATCTGCTCTTGTCACTGTAATGCAGGAAGTCAGGCTACCTTGTCTGCTCCCCACAGGGGACTGAGCTGAATTAGCCAGAGTCAGACCCAGGCTCCAAGCAAGCTCTGCCACTTACTGGTGGCAGCTGTCTCGGGCAAGCTTATCTTCTCTCTCAGCCCCAGCTTTCTCATCTGTGAAATGGGTGTAAACAGCCTACCTCCTGGGGGTGTTGGGAGCAATATATGATAAGCAGGTTTGCCCAGTGGCATGGGCATTCGATGAATGTATACAGGCTACAGGAGAAAGAGTTTCCCTCATTTCTTTTAAGTTGCATTGATTCATTCACCAGGGTAATGCAT
Organism: Panthera pardus; assembly: GCF_024362965.1. NCBI lineage: Eukaryota > Metazoa > Chordata > Mammalia > Carnivora > Felidae > Panthera > Panthera pardus. The sequence continues at coordinate 65,475,829 of NW_026526765.1, read as the reverse complement.
TCCCAGGATTCAAAAGTCAAAAGGTAGAAAAGGGTATATAGTGAGAATCTCCCTCACGCCACTGTTCCCAGGGTACCAGCTCCTTTCTACAAAGGCAACCAGTGTTATCTGTTAGAGATATTTTATGTACCCATGAGCAAATACGTTCACATCACCCATTCCCTTTTTGTTACACAAATGGCAGTATACTAGATGCATTCTTTGACCCCTTGTTTTGTTTATTTTGTGTTTTCTCTCCACCTTAACAATGTATTTTGGAGAGTATTCCACACTGGTGCATAACATAGTTCCTCAGTCATCTCTACATCTGGATAGTTCTCCATTGCATAGATATCCCATGATGTATTTAACCAGTCCCCTGTTGATGGGCATTCACATTGCTTCCAGTCTCTTGCTATTCCAAAAAAAAATTCTTTAATATATAATTTTGGACAGAAATCATCTTCTTCATATGCATCTATATCTCTCAAATAAACTCCTGGAAGTGAAATTGCTGGTCAGAGGGAACAAACTCTCATTTGTTAAAAATAAGAAAAATCCGTGTATGGGAGAGGGAATACATGAAACGAAAACTGCAGAATATTTGTAAAAGTTGAAGCTGAGCCGGACATGGGAATTCATGATCTGATTCTTTTATGCATGCTTAAAAATGTCCATAATAGGGGCTCCTGGGTGACTCAGTAGGTTAAGCGTCTGACTCTTGATTTTGGCTCAGGTCATGATCTTGTGGTTCGTGCTGTGCTGACAGCATAGCGCCTGCTTGGGATTCTCTCTCTCTCTGCCTGCCCCTGCCCCCACTCGCATGCTCCCTCTCTCTCTCTCTCTTTCAAAATCAATAAACTTTCAAAAGAAATGTTGATAATAAAAAATTGTAAAGATAAGGGACTGAAGTTCTGACAAAGAACTTAGAAGTTATCTCTCCCATCCACACACGAGAAAGGCTGAGCAAACTGAAAATCAACAGCTTTTCTTAGACCCAGAAAAGAACTGAGGTCACGGGGCAAATTGCTATTCCCCAAATTGTGATACAGAGAATCACAACTTATCAGAACAGAAACCCACCAACAGAAAACTCTGGGAGAACCAGTCAAGGTAGGGAAACCTAGGCTGTAATTGATGAATTGCTGGAGGCCTAGTGTGGACAAGGTTCAGAGTCAAAAACTCAAAGGGGACCCATTCTGGGGGAGGTCCCCACAGTTTTGTGAGTATTTCCTCCAGGAGTGCTACCAAGTTCTCAGAGTGAAGATTAGAACAAAATCCCCTCTAACTTCTGGTCAAGGAAGGGGGAAAGTAGCCATTTTGAAATATACCAGAACATTCTGTTCCTTTTAACAAAGCCTATGTGCCTTCAAGAGAAACTATTTTGCCCGAGCTTAAATGACCTGGTGGGAGAGAAATACCCAACTTCAGCCCCATCTAGCTTTTGTCAGGGGAGGAAAATACTCAACTGCAGCCCAATGTAGCCTTCTTGTCCCATCTAAGGTGGGGTTGGGGAAGGGGTGGTAGTGGTAGAGAACAAAGAAACATTTGCAAAGGTCATAGCCCAGGGGCACAGGCTTGCTAAAAGACAGAGGTAATCTCAGGGCTACAGACAGAATGCTTCCCCTCACCCCACACCTTACCACCACATCGTTAAAGGCGTATTTACCACAGTTCCTTGTATTCAGTATATCATGTCCGGCTTTCAACAAAAAGTTACCGGGTATGCTTAAAGGCATACAGTTTGAAGAGACAGAACAAGTGTCAGACCAGATTCAAATACGGCAGAGATGTTGGAATGATCAGATTGGGTATTTAAAGTAACTATGATTAATATGCTAAGGGCGCTAGAGGAGCCTGGCTGGATCAGTTGGTAGAGAGGGTGACTCTTGATTTCAGGATCGTCAGTTTGAGCCCCACATTGGGTGTAGACATTACTGTAAAAAAAACAAAAATAAAAATATTTTAAAAATATTTAAATATGCTAAGGGCTCTAATGGAAAAGTAGACATTGCTGAAGAACAGAGTATCTTTCTGTATGCTAATTAGGTGACTCTTGGTGGGCCTCTAGATTGTTTCAGGATGGGCACTGGTGGTCAGAGGAATCAAACCATGTGATTAGAGGGTTGGAACTTTCATTCTCATCCCTAGACCTCCAAGGAGAGGTGAGGGACTAGGGATTGGGCTAGTCACCAACTGCCGATGATCTAATCAACCAGGCCTACATGATGGAACCCTCCATAAAAACTCCAAGCAACAGGGTCCAGACAGTTTCCAAGTTGGCAAATACATCCATATGCTGGAGGGTGATACATCCCAACTCCATTTGGACAGAAGCTCCTGCATTCAAGACCCTTCTAGACTCACCCTATGTGCCTCTTCATCTGGTTGTTCATTTATATCTTTTATAATACCCTTCATAATAAAGTGGCAAATGTAAGTCAATGATTTCAAGTTTTGTGAGCCATTTCAGCAAATTATTGAACCATCTGTGGTGCTATGGGAACATCCAACTTTGTAGCCAAGTCAGACAGAAGTGTAGATACCCTGAGGACCCATTACTTTTGACTGGCATGTGAAGTGGGCAGTCTTGTGGAACCGAGGCCTTAACCTGTAAAATCTGATGCTAACTCCAGAGAGTTAGTGTCAGAATTGAATTAAATTGTAAGACACCTAGTTGGTGTTCAGATAGTTATAAATTAGTTGGTATGAGGGGAAAACTCCCATACATTTGGTGTCAGAAGTATTGTCACTAGAGAAACAGTGTTCCCATAGGCTTGAATAAGTGTTTTGCCAAAGATCCAAAGATATACCAAATAGCCAATAAATACATGAAGAGATGCTCAACTTCATTAATCAATAAGGAAATGCAAATCAAAACCACAACGAAATATCACCTTACACCCATCAGGATAGCTACTATAAAAGAAAAAAGAGAGAGACAGAGAGACCAAAAAAACAGAAAATAATAATAGTTGGTAGAAACTGAAACTTTTGTACACTGTTGGTGGGAATATAAAATGGTGCAACCATTATGAAAAACAGGATGGTGGTTCCTTAAAAAATGCAAAATAGAATTACCATATGATTCAGCAACCCTTGGTAAAGTTAGTCTTAATTTTTTAATAGTTATCTCAATGTGGTTTTGTAATTGTTTATAAGGTTTATTTATTTTTGAGAGAGAGAGGGAGAGAGCAAGTGGGGGAGGGGCAGAGAGAGAGGAGACACAGAATCTGAAGCAGACTCCAGGCTCTGAGCTCTGAGCTGTGAGCACAGAGCCCAACGTGGGGCTCGAACTCACAAACCATGAGATTGTGACCTGAGCTGAAGTCATACACTTAACTGACTGAGCCATCCCAGTGGCCTTCAAGTGTTTATAGACCAATTCCATAGCCCTGCTATTGAATGCCTATTCAGATCTTTTGCCTGTTTTTCTATTGTCTTCTTTCTTTTACTCGATGGGAATTCTTCCTATGTACTAGGTAGAAGTCCTTTGCCAGTAATATGTCAGAAAATATGTTCTTCCCCTCTGTGACTGGACTTTCCACTGTCCTGACAGTGTCTTTTGATGAACAGAAGTACTTGATTTTAATGTAGTCTTATTTATCAGTATTTTCCTTGATGCTAGTGCCCTTATGTCCCATTCAATAAACATTTGCCCTCCCCAAAGTCACAAAGATATTCTCTAATGCTATCTTCAAGAAGCTTTATTATTTCGCTTTTCATATGGTATGAGGTAAGAGATGAGATAGATTTTTTCCATATGTCTATCCAGTTGACACTGCACCATTTGTTAAGAAGACCATCTTCTCACTGCTTTGTGATATCAACGTTGTAAGAAGCAACACTTCCACACGTTTGTGTATATCTGTTTCTGAATTTTATTCTGTCTAATTGGTCTATTCGTCTACCTGTATGCTAATATTACACTTTCTTAGTGATTGTAGCCTTGTATTAAATTTTAATATCTAATAATGCAAGTCCTCCTACTTTTTTTTTCTTCTGCAAGATTGTCTTGGCTGTTTTTCACCCTTTGTATTTCTATGTAAAATTGATAACTAACCTGTCATATTGCACTCAAATTACACACACAAGTAATGGGTATTTTGTCTCTGTCTCCCTTTAAGATTTTCTTTTTGTCTTTGATTTTCAGTAGTTCTACACTGATATACCTAGGTGTGGTTTCTTAACTGCTTGAATCTCTGGTGTGTTCTCTTTGGTATGTTTTCTCAGAAAATTCCTAGTCATTATCTTTTCAAATACTGTTACTGCTTACTCTTCTTTTCTATGTTCTCTTTCCTCTTCTTCCTGAATTCTAAATACTTACTACATGACTTATATGTCCTTCATGACTTATATTTTCTTTTCTGTATTTTTTCATTTTTCAGTTGGGGATATTTCATTCTGATCTTAACAGTCCCACAATCTTCCCTTCAGCAGTTTTCTAAACCCAGTTGCTTAGTTCTTGCCTGTAGTTGTGTTTTAAAATTATTTTTTCTATTTTATGCAGCTTTATTGGATCGTAGTTGACAAATAAAAGTTTGTAATATTTAAAGTATGCACTTTGATCAGGTTTGGCATATGAATACACCTATGAAACCGCTATCATAATGGATATGATGAAAATATCCATCACCCCAAAAGTTTCCTCATGCCCTTAATCTGTCCCTCCCTATGCCCTTTCCTTAGGCATTAACTGGTCTGCTTTTTATCACTATAGATTAATTTGCATTTTCTAGAATTTTATAAAAATGGAATGACATAGTTTGAATTTATTTTTGGTATGGCTTGTTTTTAACTCAGCATAATTATTTTGAGATTCATCCATTTTGATGCATCAATATGCATCAACTATGTTGTATTAATAGTTCATTTCTTTTTAATGCTGAAAAGTAGTCTACTAAATGGATAGCCTGCAATGTGCTTATCTAATGCTTGATGATTTTGGAACTTGGACCTTTGGATTTTTACAATTGTTGGCTATTACATATAAAGTTATTATGAGCATTCATGTACAAGTCTTTATGTCAACACATGCTTTCATTTTTGTCGACAAAAACCTTGTAGTAAATGGCTAGATTTTATGGTAGTTGTGTGTTTAAATTTTTAAGAAAGTGACAAATTATGATCCAAAATAAATATACCAATTTATACACCCACCAACAATGGATGAAAGTTCCAGTCGTTCTAGATCCTCATCAACACTTGGTATGATCAGTGTTTTTAATTTTAGTCGTTGTAGTGGCTATTTAGTGGAATTTCATTGTGGTTTTAATTTACATTTCCTTAATGGCTAATGTTGTCAGAGCATCTTTTCGTGTGCTTATTTGACAACCATATATCTTCAATGGCAAAGTGTCTGAATAAATACCCATCTTAAAAACTGAGTTTGTCTTATTATTTTCTTATTATTGAGAGGTAAAAGTTTTTAATATATTCTAGATACAATTCCTTTGTTAGATATATGTTTTGCAAACACTTTTTCCTGGCCTGTGGCTTGCCTTTTAATGTTCTTAACACTATCTTTTTCTCCCACATTTAAGAGCTTTATTAAAGTATAATTTACATATCACACAATTCACCCATTGTAAGTGTACAAGTCAACGACTTTTAGTAAAGAGTACGGTTGTTGAACTATCACCACAGTCCAGCTTTAGAAACTTCCATCACCCCCATAAGTTCCCTTGTGCCTATTTATAGTCACTCCTTACTCCCAATATGGGCCCAATCACTGATATGTTTATCTATAGTTCTGCGTTTTCTGGAAATTTTATGTAAATAAAAATACACAATATATATATTTTTCAGTTTGGCTTCTTTCACTTAGTAAAATATTTTTGAGGTTCATCTATCTTGTTGCATTTATCAGTAACTCATTTTCTTTTTGTTGCTAAGTAGTACTTATTGTATGTTTTACCATCCAGTGGAATTTGGATTGTTTCCCATTTTTGATTATTATAAATAACGTTGCTATGATTATTCACATGCAAGTCTTTCTGTGGACCTATCTTTTCTTTTAGGATTAGAATTGCAGGGTCATACAAGTGTATATTTAACTTTTTAAAACACTGCCAAACAGAATAGTGTCTTTTGAAGAGTAAATACTTTTAATTTGGATGAAATTCAATTTATTGATTTTTCTTTTACAGTTCATTTTTTGGTGGCATATTTAAGAAATCTTTACCAAACCCATCACTAATATTTTCTTCTAGAAGCTTTACAGTTTTGGTTTTTATTTTTAGATCTATGACCTACTTCAAGTTAATTTCTGTATATGGTGTGAGGTAATGGTCAAGGTGCTTTTTTTTCCTTTTTGCATACTTTTTGCATATGCTTATCCAAGTGTTCTAGCAACATTTCTTAAAAATAATATCCTTTCCTCATAGCTGCCTTGGAATCTTTGTCAAATATCAATTGGTGTGGTCTACTACTGGACTCGTTTTCTGCTGTATAGACCTGTAGGTCTATTTTTATACCAATACAATACTATCTTGACTATTGTTGCTTTATAATAAAGTCTTGAAATAAAGTAGTGTAAGTTCCCCCAACTTACTCTTCCTTTTCAAAATGTTTGACTGTTCCAGATCATTTGTATTTCCATATAAATTTTAGAATCAACTTGTCAAGTTCTACAAAAAAATCTTGCACTGAATTTATAGATCAATTTGGGGAGAACTGACATCTTAGCCACATTGAGTCTTCTGATCCATGAACACATATATTTCCCTGTTTATTTATATCTCCTTTAATCTCTCAGCGATGTCTTGAGTTTTACATGTGCAGATCTTGCACATCTTTTGTCAAATTTATCATCTCCTTTTATCATTTTTAGAATTTCCATTTGATTATTTTTTGATAGTTTCCAGTTCCCTGCTGAAATTCTTCTTGTCATCTAATATGTTGACTATAGTAACTTCAGTTATTTTAAAGTCTAGTCCTGATGTCTCAAATATCTGGATCCCTGTGATATGTTTCTAATATGTTGTTTTTCTCTTGTATTTTTGTTCCGTTGTTGGATTTCTACATGTTGGTTTTTCGTTGACTATCAGACATAATAGATGAACTTGGAAAAGGCATTTTGAGGCTCTGAATGTTACCTTCCTCCAAGGAGAAATTACTTTTACTTTTGCCTAAGCTAGGAGCACCAATCACCTCAGGTTGCATTCGTCCAATCAGGAATCAAGATGATTTGAAACAGGCCTGCAATCCCCAAGAGAGGGCTGTTTTAGTTCTGGACTACTTCCTCCTAGTGTGTAGTCCTTTAGGTCTCAAATGAAATCCTGGGCTGTTTATCAGGGTCCTTACTTCTTTTGTTTCCTTTTTTTTCTGTGTGTAACATAGAAGTTACCATCTCAAACATTTTTTTATGTACAGTTCAGTGGCACTGAGTACACTCACATTGTTGTGTGCAACCATCACCACCATCCATCTCCAGAACGCTTTCCATCTTACAAACCTGAAACTCTGTACCCATTAAACAATGGCTTCCCATTTCCCCTCCCGCCCTGCCCCTGGCAACCACCATACTACTTTCTGTCTTTATGGATTTGTCTACTCTCTATGTCTCATACAAGTGGAATCTTTCAGTGTCTGTCTTCTTGTGACTGGCTTATGTCACTTAGCATGATGTCTTCAAGTTTCATCGATGTTGTAGCATGTGTCAGAATTATGTATACACCGCATTTGGTTTATCCATTCATCTGTCAATGGACACTTGGGTTGATTCTACCTTTGGGCTATTGTGAATAAGCTGCTGTGAACGTGGGTGTAAAAATAGGGTCCTTACTTCTTAAGAGAACTGCACTCCAATCTTGGTCTCCCCAACCCCACGAAATTGCCAGAAGCTCTTCTCAGCCTCTCCGTTACTGCGTTAGAACTAGAAAATGCCTCAAGAGGTAGAGCACTGCCAGATATCAGGCTTCCCTCTCTGAGATTCCCTTCTCTCTGCGATCTTGGAGCCTCGGTAGCTCTCCAGTATCTTCAAACAGTGATTTTTGTACAATTTCATCCAGTTTTCCTAATTATTCTCAGTAGGATGATTGGTCTGATACAAGCTAGTCTATCATAGCTAGAAGCAGATGTGTCAGTGTAATCTTCATTTGCACCTCTCTTATTATGCATGAGCTTGAGCATCTTTTCTGATATTTACATGTTGTTTGTATTTTCTTTGAAATCCTTTCCCATTTTTCTACTGAGTCTTTCTTTTTATTGATTTGTGGGCATTTGTTACATGTCTGGAAACTTAGCCTTCGTCTTTCACCTGGAAAGAATTTTCTGAAGCCAGTTCTAACTTCCCGTATAATCAAGTCACTTTCACCTCTGAGACTTGGTTTATTCCTCTGTGAAATGGGTGAGAGGGCCAGACTTCACCATATGGTCTGTTTCCTTTTGATCTGTCATTCATGGCTTGATTATCTCCTTCTGTAAAGATGAGACAAAAAAATCCGGGTGGGAGGTTATTGAGATTAAAAAAAAAAAATGCCTTTCCACATCTTACCTCCACATTCCATGGTGGATTTGTATTGTATCCACTGCTCTCTGGCTTTAGAAAATTGATCACTGTTAACAGGAGGTGGAAGAAGGGAACCCAGTGTCTGTGCATGCTTTTATACCCTTAGGACCTCAGCAATGTGGCACAAAGCCACTCTTCCCACACTTCAGTCAGTCTCATGAGTTTTGCTGTATCTGCATATCACATGTACTATTATTTACTTACATTTCCAGTAAACCGACTCACTTGTTTTTAATCCAAATACCTTTAACTTCTTCTTGAAAACAATATGTGTGAGGGGTGCCTGGATGGCTTAGTTGGTTAAGCATCCGACTTTGGCTCAGGTCATGATCTCACAGTTGGTGAGTTCAAGCCGACAGCTCAGAGCCTGGAGCCTGCTTCAGATTCTGTGTCTCCCTCTCTCTCTGCTCCTCCCCAGCTTGTGCTCTCTCTCGAAAAAAAATATAAATAAATAAATGAACATTAAAAAAAATAGAAAAAGAAAATAATATGTGTGAAATTATAGGTTGCTGCATGAGGATATTTTTCTGGTATAGATTAACACAAACAAATAACACATAATTAAGAGCGTTTTCCTGGTACCCCCTCGACCCTTGGGGAGCAGCCCCCGGGGCTGGGATCCCCGGTCTGGTGGCCAGCCAACCATGCCATGCGTGGCCAGAACACCCAGAGCCTCCACCCACCAACCAGGAAACTTTGCACAAGCATTATTCAATGTTACTCATTATAATCGGGGTATTGCCAACTGATTCCCTCACACAGATGCAGAACCTTTCCTGCTTCGTGGCTGTGGGTTGTTTTTGTGCTGAAGTGTTTGCAGCCTTTGATGAAAGGTGGCCCGAGACGGCCTCCCAGACAGAAGGCAGCTTGCTGCGGCTACCACCTGAGGTCTCCAGAAAATTTTCTTCTTTCAGAGGCTGTGCTCTTGCAACGCAGAGCCTTTCTCCTTCTTCTTCTGAGGTCGGTTATTGCTTTTAGCCCAGAGCAATGGCAAGACTCAGAGAGCAAAGATACAGCGGGAGCCCTAAAATAAATTACAAAGTCCAAAATGGAACGCACTTCGAGTGAGCCCTGAGTGAAAAATAGGTAACGTTTTAGTGCCGTTTTCATAAAAGAAACCACCACACCAATATGTCATTGGGTCTTTTTAACTGTGGCATCTGAATAGATTTAAATCTGATTTTTGACATGACTGGTGCCTCTCAGACATTTGAGTGGCTGCAGCATATCCAGGCCGGATGGTAACTGACCGCTTTTTGATCATTCTTCAGCAAATTCATTCATTTCTTCAGCAAATATCAATAAAGACATAGAGAGTGCAAGCTCTCTGCAAGACACTGGGCTGCTGGTGATGAGCCACACCACCCGCAGGGAGCCTGGGGTCTGGTGGACAAGTTGAAATCATCTCGAGGAAACTTCTGGCACAGATTTGAAGACACCTGGGGGGCAGATTTGAAGGCCTCTGGCCCAGGAGTTTCCAGGAAAGTTTGGCTGGACCACAGGGGCTCAGTGCTCTGCGTCATTCTTTTAGAAGCTTTTCCTCCTGCGGTGAGCACCCTGGCCGCTGGCTCCCTCGCAGTGGAGCTCATTCCCCACCAAGTGATTGACAGGCACAACCTCACCACAGGATCAGGAACCTCTAAGCAACGTGAATGCAAATTAGCTAAGTTCCACGGGTGACTGCACCATCCCTCTTTTTCTGGATATAAGTCTGGTACAGATGCCAAAGTTCAGAACTGAGTGTTGCCCCAAAGGGGGCAACCTGTTTTCCTAGATGCACAGGGCAGGCTCTTAGCCCGTGAGCAGGGTGCTGCATCCTACAGCCATCCCTGGCCTCGGGAGCAATTGCAAACTTGTTCACACATGGCCTGGGGGCAGGAAGCGTTTTTTCCTCTTTATGCCATTGTCCCCTCTCAGTGTGCCCCGCCTTCCCTTCTGGAGGATGGCCAGAATGGGAAAGTGGACTCTCATTCCTGGGGCTCAGACCAGCATCGCTCCCATCCAGAGCACTGATGGGGAACAAGCTGACCTCTGACCATTCATGACCACAGGTGCCTACAAAACTACTCAGGGCAATGTAGCTTCCGCGTAGCAACCTGGCGGTCCAGCAAAAAAGGCAGGGTGCAAGTGTGAAAGGGAGGCACGTGACACTGATCTGGCACAGGCTCCCCTCCCACCTCCCTTCTCCCTCAGCCTCAGCCAACGCAAAACCCTGTCCATCAGCGTCTTCCTCCCTTGTGCCTAGGCCAGTGGCTTTTGAGCCTTTGCAGCTTGGATGTCTGGTTCTGCAGCAAGTGACTCATGCTTGGCTGTGGAGGCTGGGAGAGGAAAGACACCCTAAGGGCAAGGAGAAGAAATTCAGTTACTGCAGAGGTGGGTGAGTGGGAGATAAACATACTGATCAAAACTTCAATGTGCATGAGCTCATTCACCGAGCAACTTGCCAGAGACCCACCAATGAGTCAGGGACGAGTCTATTGCTCAGACCAGAAACAAGGACTGCCAGGAAGTTCCAGAGAGGGGAAGCCTCTTAGAAGGGGCTCTTCTGACCTTGGCCGTGAGGGCAACTTCCTCAAGAGTCTGGCTGGGAGCTGGAAGCAAGCAACCAGGCTTAGGGGCTTGTGAAGTTCTCTCCCCTCTGAGGCTAGAGGTAGTTTCCTCTTGGACCACTTCTGCAGTGGACAGCCTGCAGCCCCGGCTGGACAGAAACTTGAACTTTGGGAGTGTGTCAGGAGGGTGCTGAAGCCAATGTGAGCAGAAGGGAATTATTAGATGGCTTTGGGGGCCCTTGTCAAATCAGGAGGCTGGGGCACCAGGCCTGGAGATGAGCAGGACGTAAGCCGAGGAGGCAGAAAGCCCGGGAGATGACTTGAAGCCTTGTCAGCTTGGTGCTGGGGCCACTGAAATGCCAGAGCCACAGGGAGACAGGACAGGCCCTCCTGCTGTCTCCAAGGTCCCTGAGACACTTGATCAAAAGTCAGGGTTCCAGAAGCAGGCATCTGATTGAAAAGCTCAGGCCCTAAGCCCGCACTTGGCTGCATCAAAGGTTAGGGAGAGGAAACCTCGTAGTACCTTTGCTTCTGCCCTGGGACACGAGTGCCAGAGTCACTCAAATACAGAGGGGAAGTTTGGGGTAATATATGAGAAGAGGGTGGATCCTGAGCAGCCAGAAAATGACAAGCAGCCACCATCGGCAGCAGGACTGCTTTCCTATCTTTTGCATTTCCTTTGCTCTGTTCTTGTTTTCCCTTTAGCACATGTGAGTTGTAGCATGCAAGCTGGGTTCCCAATCAGAGGCCCCACCAGCCTCAGCAGCTGCACTGGAGATGAGAGAAGAATGTGAAGAGAGAGGCTGCACACCCTGAGCCATGGGACAGTCCGGTGCCCAGAACCGCCTCCTCTGGGGCTGCAGTGGACACCTGAAGTTTGGCTGGGCAGGCATCTTTTCAGTCCTCTCTCATATTCTCCTTTGGGCTCTGGGGGTGGGCAGTGACCGAGACCCCAGCCTATCAGTTCATTCCGTACCCCAGGCACAGTGGTTGGCCTACAAAGGTCCAATTCAGGCCAACGACATTCAGGGTCAGCCTGATCTTCCTTCTGAAGCTGACCCCAAAAAGAGGAGAACTCGAGGTAAGGCAGGTGCATCTTGCCACCACAGAGGGAGGTCCCAGGGCTTCTGAGGGCCCCCACGCTGAGCTCAAGATTGAAGCCAGCCCAGCAGAAGGCAGGCCCCAAAGAGAAAGACAGAAAGTGAGTCCTGAGGACCCCATTGCAATCCTGGATCCACCTGTGTCTGAAGACCACCTTCTGACTTTTCAGTTATGAGAACCAAAACATATCCTTTCCTGCATAAGCTAGTTTGGGTTGGGTTTTCCATCACTTGTGAACAAAAATGACCTGGCCAAAAAATACAGTGGGGTGGAACCTATCAGGGAAAGACACCCTCAGTCCTCCCAAAGGTTCAAGTAAGAGGCAGGTGTGTGAGGGGGGGTGGTTGGGGGCATCTGTGTATGTGTGTATGAGTGTGCAATTTTTTTTTTCTTTTAAATTTCAGCCCTACTCAGCTGTAGTGAAGGAAACTAGGGAAGCTTTTTATTCTGCTTGAGCCAGAGTTTTAGAGCAAGAAGCCACATCATAGGAGACTCCCACAGTAGTAGGGACAGAAATGACAATTCTTCTCAAGGGGGATGTGAAATTTGGGAGGGGAAGGTCCCAGCCAGAGACTCTTGTCCCTGCTGTTCATTCCCACCTGGAGACCCTCCTCCTAGAGCTTTTCTATTTTCTTTTAATAAGAGACCTGATTCTTTCCTCCAGTATGTAATCTCATATTTTAAATGCAGCTTGACTCAGCTTTCAAAATCAACAGATAATACTATAAATACCTGGTATTTGTGAAGCTCTGTCACCGCAAATCCTCACCCTTCCTCCGCCCCTCCCCTTCCTGAGTCCCACTGCTTCCTCAGCACCAGAGCAGAGCCATCATCTTCTCTCTGGGTCGGTGCTCACCCTCCCTCTGTGGCCTCTGCCACTGCCCACTCGCCCCAATGGGTCAGAACCAAGGTGACGGCAGCCCCAGACGCTGCTCACAGAATCGCCCTGCGCTGAGCCTTCTCCCCCGGTGTCCATGCTGCTCTCTGCTCCCACCTTCTACCTCACCCACCTCTGAAGCCAGTGCATATCCCCAATACCAGCTTCTCTTCCCTCTCTCCCCATTACCGGCGCTCCCATCCTCCACGAGCACGCTGTCACGGCCTGATGGCCCCACCTCCCACCCTTCACCTATGAGGTCCTCAGCCCTGCGATTTCTCTCCTTAGAGCCCACCATGGAGAACATTAGCCCGTCTCCATGAGCTCACTTCCACCCACAGCGCTCGGGCACGCTCAGGCAGGAGGGCTCCTGATCCATGGTGGACATTGGAAAAATTGGTTTTATTGAACATCGTACTCCTTCTAGGTCAGTGCCCCCTCTCCCCCCTGTCCCTATGCACACACATACTCATTCATTCACAAATCCCCACGCCCACACCTACAGGTGTCTCCCTATACACACACCGCCTGCTTTCTCCCTGCCTCAACACACACACACACTCCCACTGTTTCCCTTCCTGCAGACGTGCGCCCACACACCTCTAACATGGGATGGGAGGAAATTTCGTCTTCTGCAAGAAGTTCTTCCCCTCAGGGGGGCGAGGTGGGGGATCAAATATAGGCTTCTTGCAAGTCTGAAGGAAGTTCCTTTGGTGTATCTTACAGACACCATTCAATTTGGAGACAGGCAGGAAGTCAAGAGGGGGCAGAGTAATGAGACAGGGCTCCTTATCAAGGGTTAAATCATGGATCCACCTTGCCATCCACTCCCCACCTGGCATTAGGGCCTGGAGACCCACTGACAGTTGAATGCACTTCCCATGTGCTTCACAAACATGCTTTCAATGTTACAGAACAGTCAGTCAATGCTTATTTCTCTACCTTCATATCTTATTTCCTGAGTTTAATTGAGGAAATTATTTTTATACATATCGTTATTATACCTAAGAACGTTCACTACTTATTTAGTTGTTAGGGGTACGCCCTTGTCAGATACTGCACTAAAAGCACCACATGCAGCATTAATTTAAATCGGCACAACCTTATGGGTAGATATCACTATAGTCCCCATTTTACAGATGAGAATACCGAGGCTCTGACTTGCCCAAGCTCACACAGCGAACGTGGCAGAGAGCTGCCGCTTGAGCTCAGGCCTGCTGACAATTCAGTCACAATCTCGATCACTGAAGTGTAATGCTTTATGCTTGAGAAATTTCCATTAGATCTGAAAAGCTCCACTTATTTTGCCAGAGCAGGTGGTTACAAAATAACTTAGCTGTTCTTTGAGAGAATAAAATTATCTTGGATGTATGTGTTAATACTTTGTTGTTCTGAGACTTTCTTTCAAAACCCACTAAATGTGAGCTTCCTGTAGCTAGAAATATATTTGATTCATCCCTTCCATCTCAGTATTCTGCATAACATCACTTGGCACATAGGAGGTGCCCAGTCGATGTCCAAAGGAAATGAAATAAAATACAGTAAAATTCAGGTTTTTGCTGTAGATGTTGTCCCAAATAAGCTCTTCAACAAGTGCAGGGGCGGGGGTGGGGACCAGCAATGACAAAAATAACACCAAACGAATAATTCCTTCAGGGGTCAAATGGCCTAGCCCCTCTTCACAGCTCTTTAAGGACTCTTATCACACTTTTCTGTCTCTAACCTGGTTAGGGAGGCCACACTCCTGGCTGCAACCTGGTGAGCCGTTTTCCAGATTCCGAAGAGCCATCTCTCCCTCGTGAGAGAAACTGTGAGAAACACAGACTCCCATCCTACACCAACACGCTCGTGCTTCTTATACACCTCAGTGGATAAATCAAACCTTGCACACTTGCCAATATGATGCAAAGGGGAAGGGCATGCAGTCTGGACATGAACCTGGGTTTGAATCCTGACATAAGTGCTCTTATTGGTAAGTGACGGCTCCCACTCGCCTGTCAGGGTTGACATGAACGTTGAGGGCGATATACACCAGACACTCAGCACAGAGCCTGGCACCTAGCAGACAACGGGAAACAGCAGTGGCTCTCTTCCTGCGTATTTCTGCCATGGCCACTGGTTCTCCCTGGCAAAACAGAGGCATGCCCCGAGAGCCCGGCACCTGTCAAGACGTTCTCATCTTCTTAACCTGGTTCTGCCTAAGCCTCGGCTTCTTGGAATTTCCCAGAGATGGTTCCCCACCCAGGAGGACCCAGCTTTCTGATCCTTGAAGTGAATTTCTAAGCCCACCTCTTCTATCCCTGCCATGTCCCCATTTCCAATTTGCGCCTAACCTGGCCCTTGCCCCCCCACCCCCCGGGACCTGTGAGATGGAGCCAGACAATCGAAAATGGAATTCAGTCATACACGTGGGGAAAAAAAGATTATGAAAATGAAAAGTAAATAAATATGGATGTTGAGGACCTAATTCTGATAAGCGGATTTTCAAAATTAGCCATTTGCAAGAGTAGATTAAATGCATTTAATGTGGTGGGTGGAAGGAAGTCGATTAAGATGCACAACAAACCCCAGTTCAGCAGATTCCGGGGAGAAGGCATTGCAGGCCCCCTTTGCGGTGAGCTTGTTTGCTGGGATAAATGCTGAATGCCTTTTAAGAGCACTAATTTGCTGTTGTCGTGCTGGTAAACAGGCCTCCTGGAAAGGGGCCACTCACCGCCTTCTGTGCACGAGGCGGACCGGCAGGACAGGGAGGGGACTGCTGGGGGCCCGGGCTGCGGAAGGCCCAGCTCCGGGGGTGTGGGGGGACCATTCGCCGTCTGCAGGGATGCAGAAAGCGCCAAGGACAAAAGAGGCACTGGCTTCCCCATCACCTTCCCCAACCACCCGCCCCCCCACCCAGTCCTCTGCAGTGAGAATTTTGATCCCAGAATACCTTGCAGCTCCTTCCATGGCAACAGTCGCCCTCCCTCCCCGCACTGCCTCTGCCTCCTTCCTTCCTGCTCCTTCTCCCTGCAGCCCACTCCTGTCCCCAGAGCCAGGCCTCCGGAGAGGGTTAGTGCACCCCTCAGGCAAGTGGCCAATCCAGTCATCCAAGGAGGAGGGGCAAACACAGATACCAAGCCCTACCAGGTCCCAAACCCGAAAATGACCAGCTCTTTCCTTCCCTGGGGCACTGCATTTAAAGACCTCTGAAAAGAGCTCTGAAAGAGAAGCTCTGGCTGGATTTAGGTTTGAGGAAACAAAGGAGAGAAGGGATATTCTTTGCTGTCATCCCATGGCAGAGATGTGATCTAAATGAACACATCCTGATATCTTCACATGGGATCCCAGTGCCCAGACTTGGGAACAATCTTAAGTTCCTTATAGGACCTGAGGCCTCAAGTCACCGAGTCACGAGTCACGGTGTGACTTTATGGCTAGGACCCTGCAAGATCCGCCCGCTGCTGACCTCTGACCTCTCTCTCTCCGCGGCTCCTCCCTCCATGATTCTCTGCTAGCCACACCAGTGCCCTTCTGTTCCCTTGGTATTCTATGCCCGTTCCTTGGCCTCTCTGCCTGGGATGCTCTGACACTATTTACACCAGGTGATAACTTGCCACTCAGGTCTTGACTCAAATGCCAGCTTCCCAGGGAGGTGGCTCCAGGCTGTTATTGTCCATCAGCGCCCCCTTTTCCTTGCTTTCACAACAGTCATCACTTTTTTCAGTTACTTTGTTTTACCGATTTGTTTGTGGGTTGATGTCTGCCTCCTCGCCCTGTGAAAACAGGGGCTTTGTCCTGTGGGAGAGCTATGCCCAGCTCTGAGGACTTGCCCACGGTCACACAGGCAAGAAGCGGTGAAGCCAGGATTGGAAGCCTCATGTGTGTCTGGCGGCAGACGCTTTCCCCACCCGACAAATATCACCACTGGTTCTTGATGAGGAGAGGGACCAGTCCAGGGACTGGCTCCCATCTGTGATATCTCCTACCTGAGACAAGATGCTCTCCACCCCTTAGGAAGTCGGGCTTGGAGGAGGCTGAACAGAGGCGGTGGGTTCTGCTTCTCTCCCATTTCACAGATGAGGCAGCTGAGGCAAGGACGTGAAGTTCCCAGCCAAACTCCTACATCTCATAGTGGCAAAGATGGGGCTCAAACTCAGGTAGTCTGGGGTAGGAAAGGAGGAGGTTGGGGGGGGGGTTCTGTCCCCAGAAGCATGACATCTAGTCTAGGGGAAAGGGTCATAAACCTCTCGAAGCAAGAGACTCTCTGGAGTTGTTTGAAAGGTCAGTTTCATGGCCCCGGGGCAGTGATACTCAGCAGGACTGAGGTGGGGCCCTGGAATCCGGAATCCACATGTTTACCAAGCACCTCAGGTGACTCTAATGCAGGAGCTACAGGGACCCTTGTGCTTTGATGGGGTGGTATCCGGGCCAGAAACCAGAGGAGCTATCATGTGATGTTCTCTCTAAAGTCATTATCCCTCTCCACCCCATTATCCCTCATCTCCAGCCCAGTTCATCTCCAGAGTGAGGCCATGAAGCCTGATGGATGCAGTGGTGGCTTTGTGCTTGCAGTCAGTGGAATCTGAAAGTGTAGCTTTCTGCAAGGAGGGCGGAGTGGGCGGACGGGGGAAGGAAAGGCATCTGGGCAAGTTCTTCGCTGTCATCCCTGCACCTGGCCCGGACACCATCAGCAGCAACACGTGCAGGGGGAGAATAAGAAGCCTGGTGTCAAGTGACAAACTCAGTTCAGAGGAGAAGGGTCCCTCCGCGTGGCCCCTCAGGAGATGGTGTGTTGACTCCAATGCCTGCTCGGGTGTCTCGGGCCCTGCTCCGTTCCAGCTGAGGGTGGATGTGAGGTCTGGCTAGAGTCCTTCAGGGCCCAGCTGGGGACCTGAAGGTGAATGAGCCGGGCTGTCTCATCTTTGCTGTCATGACCCCAAGAAAGGACACCGTGCTCTGTGTGGTGTTCCATAAGCTGGTTTGCAAACCTGTTCCTGGAGAAGGGGCCTGGAACAGGGAGAGGGCAGTTATGGCCGCAGCTGCCCCGCTCTGTCTGGATATCCAGACGCTGGTCTATATGTTGTGATAACTTATCTCACTGCTCTATGGTCATGTTTGTCAGAAGATGGTGGCTGGACCGAAAAGCAGGCTTGGAAATCAGAATACGGCAAGCGTTTGTTGAGTAGTGGCCTCATGCCAGGCTCTAGGACCAGCACTGGACAAGGGTCTCTTCTCCACCCAAGGTTCCAGAACACAAAGTGTGAGACTTGCTCCCAATTCATGGATCAAAAAACTGAGGCCAGAGAGACTGGCCAGATGAATGACCCTAGAGCTTGGCCTCCCACCTTCCTCCAGGCCTCCCAGGCCTGTGTAAATGAGGACAGGAAGCTGCACGGCATGGCAGATTTGGCTTCCTCAGAAGCTGGGTCTGCGTCCAGGTAGTGGTTGGAGCAGTGCTGAGGATCACCCGGGGACGCACGGTGGTGTGAGCCAGTTGCTAAAATATTGAAAGGCTTCCATCTCAGATAGTGAGTAGCAGCTTCCTCTGCTCCCGTGGCCCCCGGCCCCTCTGTCCGGGCCACTCCGGCTTCCCTGGGCCTCCAGGACCCCCCGGACCTGCCCCATCTCGTGGTTGGCCACAGCTCTCACGGATCAGCCCCCGGACCTTCAGGTTGTTAATTATTTTGATGGTCACCCAGGGTTTCAAGAGAGGATTTGTCACAGATCTGACCTGAAATCTTCCCTGAGCCACGAAAATCTCAGCCCCTGTGGAGGCTGTCCACTTAGTTCAGCAGAACGACCCAGATGGGAGCCTCAGACTACCACAGATCTAGATCCAGGACTGTCTAGAAACAATCTTCTTTCTATGCCTCAGTTTCCTTCTCTGTCAAAACCAACGACAAAAGATAACACATTCTGCCTACCTCCCAAAGCCTCCCCAGAGTAACTTGGCAGGGGAAGGCAGAGGCTGGCCCCCGTGTGCACCGAGAGCCCTCCAGGCCACAGGGCTCTTTGTCTCCTGCAGAAGCCCCCACCCGAACCCTTTCTTTCCTGACAACCAGTATTTCAGAATTAGTCTTCAGTTCTGAACAAGAGTAAAAATCACTAGAATTTTTCATCAGGGACTTGTTTCATCTGTATTTGCCAAGCCCCATCCGAGGGTCTCTGCAGTTCATTATTTGTATTTTTCCTTTGTCACCAACAAGCTGTTTTCCAAATCCAGTTGCCCATGTTGGAGGGAAGCTTGGGCCTCCCACACGGTGCTCAAACTGGCCTTCTCCAGCTCACATGTGGGGGAAGGGGAAATGGAGAGCCAGATTCCAGATGGCTTAGGGAGCCACGGTGGGTTGGAGGAGATGGAGGGAGAGACGAGAGGGAGAGGGAGCGTTGAGCGCTGAGGTAAACAAATTTGAGGCCAATTACCCGTGGCAACCTTGCCCCCCCAAGGAGGGAAGATGGCTGGAAATATATGAAAATAATATCTAACCAACCACATGATGGTGGAAGTTGGTACCCAGCTGGGAATTTGCTGCCACCCCTCCCCCAACTCTGGGAGGTGGAGGAGGAGGAGAAAATTCCAGAATCTAAGAGGACAAGGGAGGTTGGCAGAAGAGTCTGTGAAGCTAACAAGTACAAAACACGGTTTGGAGGGAGGGGTGTGTGGTTAGGAAAGAGGAGAGAGAATAAGAGCAGGTGCCTCAAGCTGAGATGCTGTCCACCCCTCGTTGGCCACCCCATGCCCCCACCTGCAGTGCCTGCTGGGTAATGAGGGCCCAGGTCTGTTTCAGACACAGGGCACTCCCTTCCTGCAAGAACATCTTTTGTCCTTGAGCGGGTGGTGATAGATAGAGAAACCAACTCAGAGTAGTGAGGTAAGTAGCCCAGGGTCACTGAGAGAATTAATATCATAATTGAGAATAACAAGTAGGCCTCCTATTTACTAGATAAAATAGCGCCAGGGGATGTGCTGAGAGAGACGGGAAAATAGAATTTGAAATCATTTTTTATTTCTCTGCAAATGTAGTTGGTGTTGCATTTCCCCCCTCCTCTCCCTTGGAGATGCTGGAGCTGCCACTCTTTTTTCTGGCCCATGCATGGATGCTGAGACCCTGTGTTCCCCTGGATTTCATATCCTCCCACCTGTCAGGCAAGTTTCTCAGAGCAGGATCCAGGGACGGGCAGAGAATCATCAGGGGCGGAGCTGGCATGGCCACCAAGTTCACTCCAGGGCCCACCTCAGAAGATCAGAAGTACACCTGGGAACCGGGACTGACCACTAGCTCTCCCTGTACCAGGAGCTCAGGACAGAGGAAGGGGGTGGTGGTTCAAATCCCAGCTCTAGGGCCCCAGAGCCTCAATTTTCCCTCTCTGTAAAATGAAGCTACTCTTTTTTTTTGCTTAATTTTTTTTTTTAACGTTTATTTATTTTTGAGACAGAGAGAGACAGAGCATGAACGGGGGAGGGACAGAGAGAGAGGGAGACACAGAATCGGAAGCAGGCTCCAGGCTCTGAGCCATCAGCCCAGAGCCCGACGCGGGGCTCGAACTCACGGACCGCGAGATCGTGACCTGAGCCGAAGTCGGACGCTTAACCGACTGAGCCACCCAGGCGCCCCAAAATGAAGCTACTCTTGAAAGCTGTTATGAACACCAAATGCAACCAATTGTGTCCAAATGCTTCGGAAGCAGTAGGCGTGACTAGATCTCCATGCTTCCAGAGATGTCGTTCTCACATGCAGTGGTTAAACTGGAAGAGTTTACAGGGCAACTTATGTGAGAACTTTCAAGAGCTATGAAATTAATTGGAGGTGTTAACTGTAGAAATAAAGTAACAGAAAAAAATTACCTCTAAAGAATTAGAACAAAGCAATTAGCGAGAAAGAAAATGTTGTAGAGGAGAAGACGCATGCAAATAGCTGTAGCATTGAGACCCAGGAAAGCATAGCCCCTCCATCAGGGCACCAGAGCCACAGCGCTCTTGGGAACTGAGTGAGGCCATGGAGAAGCGAGAAACTGAGGCCAGCAAGCAAATGGACACCAGGTCCATGCAGTTAAGACCAGATTCCCAGGCAGAGGGGCAGACGGGACAATTAGATATAGATTCCAGTTTCTGTTCTGCATTCACTGGCTGTGCGACCTTGAGCATGTGATTGAAGTAAATTGGAAGCCATGAGCTCCAAGATCCTTTCCAGGTCCCAAATCTGGGAGTCTAAATGTTCTGGAATATCAAGGGCAGTGGGGTGGGGGGTGGGGGGAGAATGGGCTGAATAAGGAGAGATTGGAAAGGACTTGGAACAAAATAGAAAAAGGCTGGAATCCTCTGGGGATGTGGCCTTGGGCAAGTTCCTCTACCTCAGTGTTCTCATCTGTCAAATGGGAAGAAGATCTTGTTAGAGGCTGTTGAGAAGGGAAGTTGGATAAAGCATGTAAACACAGGCTAAGCTGTCATTGTCAGCTAGCGTCCTGCTTTCTTCCTAGCCAGGTCTTCCCTGCTCTGGGCCTCCTGCCCTCTGTGAGGCTTGAATAAAATTGATACTCTCCCCATCTCCCTTGGCCCCTTGAAGTGGGCCAGAACAATCAGCATATACTGTCCTTCCGGCCACAGCGACTGGTTGGGGGAATGGGCATGTGACCAGTCAGAAAGAATCTCAGGACTTGCAGGGAATGCCTGGCCAGAGACTTGCTCTTCCCCCTCACCTCAAATAGAACATGTGGTCTCGGGAACTACTAAATGTTCTCACAGGAAGTCCTGGATCCAGCCATTCCTGAAGATGGTTTCCACATGAACCAACACATCCCCTTGTTTGCTTGAAGCCAGCTTGGGTGCTGGCTCACTCTCAGCCACTACTTAATAAAGCCTCTTCCATCCCACCAAATCACCAGCTCACTTGCAATTGAGAGTCTCTTCTCACAAGTGCTCCTGCCTGGCTCCAGGGCAGGAATTTTCACCTCCAGCATGCTCCATCATCCCAGCAGCAGAAAGCACTGGGTTGCCAAATGTGGCCACTGCTGCCTGGCACAGCTGCTCCTCCTACTCGGCACCTCCATGTGCTCACCTCGCTATTGAGCATTGACAGGAGCCGGCCTCCTCTTAGCTCTGGGCCCCTGTGCAGCCAGGCTCAGAGATGCATTAAATAGACTGCAGCCCTGAAACTGTTCAAATGGATCTACATCAACAGGGACAGCGAGGGGATGCCTTTAAATAGATTATCACCAAGAGCCAACCAGGGCAGGCAAAGTTTGCCTTCAGCATTGTTCTCCCCCTATTCCTATGCCCCTCCTCTGTCTACTTTTACCAAGCTTCACCCCAAACCCTGTCATAAATTAATTCACACTGTAGCGGCTTCATGTGTTACTCTGCTAGATTTAAGAGAGGAACAGAGCACGGGAGTGGGCAATGTTCAACCTAAGGGATAGGTACCGAGATGAAGGAATTTTAGACATCTCAAAACCACAAGAGAACCATGAAATACATGCCTGGGGTCAGAGAAACTGCGACGCATCTCAAGCCACACCACCCAGCGCTCACTATGTCCATAATTTCTTTCACTGATGGCAAGCCCTCCCTGCTTTACTTTCTCCTGAAAGGCTGTACCTTGAAGTATATTCTGCGCAAAGTCCAGTCCAGGTCCGGGTACACCTTCCTCGGAGTGGATGGGAGTGGGAAGGGGGGCGCTTGAGTTCTTGGGGCAGGGTGCCTTAGTGCCCGGGATCAGATTTCCTGCTTGGCCAGGGATAGGATTCATCATTGGCTGAAAGACCCTGAAGGAGAGCCTGCAGGGAAATTTGTGCCCAGGAAGTCAGAGCTTCCCTGGGGTAAGGTCGCTACAGAGCTCACCGCAGAGCCAGGCATAACCCCACCTCCGCCCAAGGGGCCAGACTCCCCACCCAGAGAGTGCTCAGAGCTTTGTTTGCTGTCCTTGCCAAATGCCAGACACTCCTTAATGGTCTCGGGTGCATTGGCTCTTTTACTCCTCAAAACTAGCCTATGAAGTAGGTGTCATTTTACAGATGAAGAGAGTGAGAACCAGAGAGGTCAAGTAGCCTCGCCAAGGAGCCATAGAGTCAGGATTCAAGCCCAGGGAGGTTGGCTCCAGAGCCCAGAGTCTTGACCCCTACACTACACATCCTCCCTGTTGAGCCTTGTATTTATATCCTGCTGCATCTATCGGCTATTGTTTATTGCCTACCATATGCCAAACACTGAGCTAGGCGGTTCACGGTACATTTCATTTTCTCTTCATTACCACTCTACAAGTTAGGCCGATGAGCCCCATTTCACAGACTGAGGCTGAGAGAGGAGACGTGACATGACTGACCTCAGATCGCTCAGCTCATGAATGGCTGTGCTGGGGTTCAGGCTCGCGTCCCTCTGATTCCAACATCCACGCTCTCTGCCATTTAGGGTCCAAGAACTTCTGGGTTGTGACAGCCTACCAAAAGTTTTTCTTTTCATTTTGGAATTATTATAGATTCACAGTAAGTTGCATAATTAGCACAGAGAGGCCTCATGTACCCTTCACTCGCTTTCCCCCAACGATTACATCCTACATAACTCCAGGATAATACGAAGACCGGGAAACTGGCATTGGTACAATGTGTGCGTATCGTTCTGCCATTTTATCACCTGTGGAGATTCGAGAAATCACCACAGCAATCAAGACACAGAGCTGTTCCATCACCACAAAGATGCCCCTTGTGCCACTCCTTTATTGTCACATCCACCTCCCTCCCTTCCACCATCCCTAACCCCTGGCAACCACTAATCTGTTTGCCATCTCTGTAACTGCCATGTCGAGAATGTTATGTAAATGGAATCATATGATACGTTAGCTCTTGAGAAGGGCTTTTTTCACTCACAAAGGCCTTATTTTAAAATAAATGCTTACTGAGTACCTACTGCATATCAGGCAGGTGTTAGTCCCTTTTAGGAATGTATCAAAGACTCTTCTGGTTGCAAGTGTCAGAACCCAACTCAAACTACATTGTAAAAGGGAATGTATTGGCAGGGATAATGGAAAAGTCCAGAGGTGGGCTGGCTTCAGGCCCAGCTGGATCTAGGGGCTTGTTAAAACTGCTCTCATTCTCGGTGTTTTGGCTCTGTTCTCCTCTGTGCTAGTTTCCTTCACAGGCTGGCTTTCACCACTTGGCAGCCAGGGATAGCTCCCATTCCACCACCCACTCACTCCCAGGCCCAGGGGAAAGGAATACCCCTGTCCTTAGAAAAGTTCAGCAAAGATTCTGGCCCTGATTGGCCTGGCCTGGTGCCCCTGAACCAATCAATCACTTGGTGGTGGTGGTGGTGGTGGTGTGTGTGTGTGTGTGTGTGTGTGCGCGCACAGTGTTCTGGTTGGCTAATTCTTGGTCATGTGCCCTCCCCTGGATCCAACCTGGTGTCAGCCCCACCCAAATCCCAGGAATTGGGGGAGGGTCTCAAGGAAAATTCAGGGTGTTGTCGCTAGGGGAAGGGGAAAATAGGTTCTTGGCTTATGGGGTACATGATGGTATTATACCTCCCCAAACTCAAAACTTTTTTTTTAATTTGTTAATGTTAATTAGATAGATAGCTTGAGTGGGAGAGGGGCAGACAGAGAGGGGGACAGAGGATCCAAAGCGGGCTCTGCACTGACAGTAGAGAGCCTGATGAGGGGCCAGAACTCAGAAACAATGAGATCATGACCTGAGCCAAAGTTGGAAGCTTAACTGACTGAGCCACCCAGGCGCCCCTCAAGCCATTTGTTTTTCAAAAAATATAAAGAAAGTCAGACTTGGAAAGACTCACTGAAATTCAGAGCTCTAGGTCCTGGAAACTGCCCTGCAGGGACTTGCATCCTGGCTGGAGATGCCCCCACCCCTCATTTCTGTGCTCAGATGCCAATTAAAAAGTCCTGCCTTATATCCAGCATTTTAGTTTGTGCGGGGCCCAGGCTGTGGCCTTAGGCAGGGCCCAACCACTCCGAGAGTCAGCAAATGAACCACGTGTCCCTCTGGGGTCAGGAGGAGACACAAGTGGAGGCTGGCCCTGACGACACCTCCCCCTGCCCCACGCACAGGCTGCCACAGAGCTGCTCCCAGTCCCAGCCCCACGCGTGTGCTGGCACCCGATGCGTGCGTGGGCTGCCACGTGGCTCAGGGAGAGCCAGGAAGAGACGGCCGCTGTCCCACAGCGAGGACAGGCAGATGGAGTGAGTGACTCAGCACTGGGGACAGATGTGGCCAGATGAGAAGAATAAACAGGAAGGCCGGAGGCCAAACCTGCCATGGCCCCCCTCCGAGCCTGGCGGAGATGTCGGGGTCCCTTTGTGGTGACAGACAGACGGGGATGGGGATGGGGGAGATGGATGGCCCCATCAGGCTCAGCGGAGTGAGGAAAGCCAGACAGATGGTCTCGTTAAAGAAACCAGCCCTCACGCGGGAACAGGGCTCCGCAACAGAGCGGGGGAACCCAAGGCCGGCTCTTTCCTGACAGGGGCTGCTCCGGGCCTGAGGCGTTCTAGCTGGGGCCTGGGCTCTGCCCTCATGGTGCCTACAGTGGCCACCAGGTGCCGGCAGCCTTTCCCCTGGGTCTGGGTCAGGTGTGTCCACTGCTGGGACCAACTAATGGCTCGGAAGCACTGTCCACAACAGGCGGGCCATGAAGCCCTTGAGCTGGTGTCCAAATCCAAGAAGCACCCCACCCTCACCCCGCCCAGCTGCGCCTTCCCGTCAACACTGTTGAGGACCTGCCCACGCAGACACTGTACTGGGCATTCTCAGTGCATCACCGCCATGGTGCCTTTGGTGTCCCTCCAACCCGGAACCCTCTTTCCTTAGCGGTCACCTCCTCCCAGAGGCCCTCCCTGTCCACCCTGTGTGAAGTGGCCCCATCACTCTATCGCTGAGGACACCATTTTAGTTTTGTCACAGTCTCCTCACTATCTGAGCTCATCCCATCCATTTTCTCCCTGGCTGATCCCTCTGTTGAAACAGGAGGCCCTCCAGGACGGGGACCAGGTCTGTCTTGGTCCGTTCTTGGCTGTGTCCCAGGTCCTAGAAGAGTGCCTGGCACATAATAGATGCTTATAAATGTGTGTGGACTGAATCTTCACAGCTCAGAGAGAGGCCTGCCCAATCCTCCTCTCCCATCCCTGCTTCCTTTTTCTCCTTAGCACTTCCCACTGCCTCCCATTCCATGTATTTGTCTTCTTCATTCTCCATCTCCCCCACTAGAACAGAAGTGCCATGAGAGAAGCAATTTTTGTCTGCATCCCCAGTGCTTTGTTGGTTAGCAAATGGTCCTGCAGGAGCTGAGTGGGAGGAAGGAACTGCTCCCACATTACAGAGGGTGAGGCTAGAGCAGGGCCAGAGCCAGGCTGCTTGGCCCCAAGTCTTGCTCTTCTGCTATGCCAGGACCCCCCCATCCCAGGCACTTTCCCCCCACCCCCCACCAACCCTGCTCCTCCTGGCTTCCAGGGGAGGCACCTACGCCCTGAGCAAAGTGCACTGGACAGTGTGGCAGCTGAATAGTGGCCCCTACAGATCTCCAGGTCCTAATCCCTGAGACCTGTGACAGTGTGACCATATGTGGCAAAAGGGACCATGCAGATGTGATTAAGTTACAGATCTTGAGACGGAGAGGCTTTCCTGGATTATCCAGGTGGACACTAAAAGCAGTCACAAGCGTCTTAAGAAGAGGTAGGCAGAGGCAGATTAGACACAGAAGTACACGTGACAACAGAAGCAGGAGGCTGGAGGGGTGTGAGGAAGGGGTCTCCAGCCACAGAGTGCAGGCGGCCCCCAGAAACCAGAAAAGGCAAGGACGTGGATTCTCCCCAAGAACCTCCAGAAGGAGCCAGCCCTGCCCACACTTTGACGTTAGCCCAGTAAGACTGATTTTGGTCTTCTGGCCTCCAGAACTGTGAGATAATAAATTTGTGTTGTTTTAAAAGTCACCAAGATACAGAGTTTCAGTGTTTCAAGATGGAAAAACTTCTGGAGCTGTGTTTCACAACAATGTGAATATACTCTTCATGACTAAACTATACACTTAAAAGTGGTTAAGATGATAAATTTTAGGGTATGCAGTTTTTTGGGGTTTTTTTTTGCCACAATGAAAAAAAAATCACCAAATTTATGGTAATTTGTGACAGCAGCCACAGGAAATGAACACAGCCAGCCTGCAACTGACCAGACCCAGGGGCACCAAGGCTGCGTGTCTCAGGAAGGCCAATCCTGGCCCCTTCCCTGGGGAGCCTCCCCAGGGAGCAATGGTAGGGAGGGAGCACCCTGGGAGCCAGGTCTGTGCACTGACTGGCTTGACAGAAAGAGAATAGAAACCGCTCTGGCACTTAACGAGCCCTTCCTGGGAGTCCTCCTCCTGTCAGTACCCTTGAGAAGCGGTTTCTACAATAATCCCAGACTTCCCTGCAAGGCGACAGAAGCTCAGAGAGGTGAGGTGACTTGCCCAAGGTCACACAGCCAGTAGCAGAGCCGAGTTCTTAATCACCATTGCTTACATCACTCAAGGCTGATTCAGCCAGTGTCTCAGAGCTGCTGTCACAGGCCTTCAACGCCCCAGTGCAGCTTTTCAGCAGCTTTTCAAAGAGCCATAGTATTGCCTTCTTTCTCTCTTGTTTGTAACCAGGCATTCTCTTCCAGTTAATCATAGACCAGAGAGTCTCATTCTGTCCTGATACGCCCACAAGCGTATGAAATTGCCTAGAAAAGTGCAAAGAACTGAGTTAGCTCATGTTCTATGTACAGTCCTCCAAGGTCCTACAGTGTAGCCTAAGATGCTGGGCAGCAAGCCTATGCCAGCAGGCCATGCCTAGCCTGCAGAGGGGTTCTGCTCGGCCTGCACTACCTTGAGTGTTACCTTTAATTGGTGCCCAACATGTAACATCAGAAGAGTTCCCTCCAGAATCAGAAGTCAGGATAGCATTTAGCTTTGCAGTGTAGTCAGGGTGGGCTGGGCTCTGGTGCAGTAACAAACCCCTCTAAGTCTCAGAGGTTTACCACATAGATGTTTATTTCTTTCTCACACCGTATGTCTGATGCAAGTGGGTCAGGGCTCTGCTCCACACAGTCACTTAAGGACCCAGACTGATGGAGGCACCACCATTGTGTAGTGGCATTTGAGACACACGGCCTGGTCGGTTGCTGCTTCAAGGAAAGAAGAGACATGAGAAGAGCACATGGATATTGCAAAGCCCCAGCATGTTGCACGCATCTGATTTCTCTTCACTTGCCATAGACTAGATGTGATCATATGGCTCATCTGTATCCCGAGGCAGCTGAGAAGTAGTCTTCTGTGAACTCCAGTTCCACTAGTTCCAATACTGGTGAACACTGGTCTATCACACCTTCCCATCTGACTGCAATTCAATGGAGCTGAGTGAGCATGCCTCTGTCAGAGCTGCCATGGACAGGTGTTCAGAATGTGCACTGCACAGCACTTGGATGCTCCAGTCAGGTTGTATGTTCTGGGGTTGGCGCCCCCTGCAGGTGTGCAGAGCACAACCTACAGGGCTGTCATTAGCAGCCCTTCCCTCCCTAGATGGACACATGTGCTCCAGTTTGCCCCAGTGCCTGACCAACCTCTTCACTGAAGTCCCTGCAGCATTCTGATTGCTCCCCTGTCCCCACAACTAGGCTCAGTCTTTCTCCTTCCTTGAGGTGAACAGGACATCTAGATTTAGCCACCCACAGCTGTGCTAATCCTCAGAGGCTGTCAGAGGCAGGAGAGTCTCAAACTACTTTTTTTTGAGTCCTCTTATGTCAAAAATGCAAGAAGTACCCCCAAAGTGTTGCAGGAAACTGTGGGATAATTTCAATACTTACATTTAGCAATTCATTCATTCATTCAGCATGCATTCATAGGGCTCCTACTATGTGTCAGGCACTGTTCTAGGCACTGTGAAGATGCCAGGGAGAAAACAAAGGGTTCTGTTTTCATAGTCACCTACATTTAAGGTGAGACAGAGAAATAATAAATATGTAAAGGGTCAGGTGGTCCTAAGGGCTATGAAGAAAAACAGAGCAGAGCCAAGTCAGGAAGGAAGGCCTCCCTTTACTACTGGGTGGTTAGGGAACTCCCCTTTAATAAGGTGACATTGGAACAGAAATCCAAGGAGAGAGGGAATGAAGCACATGGAGATCTGAGAAGAACCTTCCAGACAAAGAGAACAGCAAAGGCAGAAGTCCTAAAGTGAGAGCATGCCTGCAAGGGGGCGGGCTATTGGAGCAGAGCCTGCAGCAGGAGGGAGAAGCTGAGACTTGGTGCTTCTTGGTGGGGTCACAGCAGATGGGACAGTGGGGTGCTGGAAAGACCCTGAGGACAGAGTTAACAGGGATTGCTGAGAGAACGCTCAGGGAGTACAAGAGAGAGCGGGACTTGACTATGACAACACTTAGGCTCGGTGGTGAATGTCATCCTTTTCGATCCTGACAGAGCCTCCCTTGGAGTCTACTATCATCTGGGGTCTGAATCTGAAGCTTGTTAACTGAGGCCCCAGCCAGCGGGCCTGCCCAGACCCCTTCCTTCCCTGTCAGAGAAGGTGCCAGTCCCTATAGCACCTTCTCAACTCCCTGGGGCAACCTGCAATGTGTGGATTGTTGGCCCATTTTAAAGCCTAGGAAACTGGGGCTTAGATGAGGGATGGGGCCCATGAGGAGTCGGCAAGGCCCCTGGGCCCTAAGGGTTAGTGTGTCCTGTTTCTGGAATCCTGCTGAGGAGCCTGCCAAGGGATGTTCTGTGGAGAGAGAAAAGAGGGCAAAACAGTCTGGTGTCCAGGGCATAGTGGAAGAGACAAAAGACCCATTGGGCCCATAGTGGAAGAGACAAAAGACCCAAGAAGCCCTGCCTTGACCCAAATCTGAAGCCGGTCCACTGCCAAGGGTGGGGTTCAAGTGGGCTGGCCATGTCTGGGGTTCATGGTCCTTCGTTCCATCCTGTCCTCGAGCAGAAAAGAGAGCCAGGGAGGCTGAGCGGGGAGAGTGACCACCTTGATGGTTCTAGAACTCCTTGTGGAGAAGAGCCGGGGAGTCTCCAGAGAGACACACACACACACACACACACACACACACACTGCCTGGGCCTGTGTGCCAGCAGAAACAGAGGACTGAATGCCCAGTGCAGCAAGGCTGAAGGAGGAGCAGAAACCCCATGCAGGGGCCTCCTCCCACTGACCACGCCTCCCAGACTAAGACCGCGCGTGCCGCCTGCCCCCACTCTGGGGCCTAGGAAGAAATGAAAGACCGGCAGGCAGTCCCATAGTCAGCCTGGAGACCTGCATTCCCATCTGGGGTCTCCCCACCTCTCTGTGACCCCAGGCAAGTCCCTTCACCTCTCTGGGCATCACTTTAGGGTGGTACGAAAGAGGGCCTGGGCCTTGACACTTTTGACGCGAAGTGTCTGTCTCGAGTAGGAACCTTTATACTCACATCTGCTGTTTAAACAGCCCCACGTGCCAAGTGCCACACAGCCGGACCTGTGGCAAACCGGCCAGGAGGAGATGACAGCCTCTGTATACAGTGCTGGGGCACACACTCCTTGCTTTTGTCACCTTGGTGCTGTTCCCGCTGTGCAGGTGAGGGAGCTAAGACCGGAGAGGGTGCCAGACTGAGCCGAGGGCTCCTGTGGGGCCACCACGCTGCCTGCGGTGAAAGGGCTAGTTGTGCCGCTGGTGGCCCTGGTCACTCCGGGAGCAAGTGGCGTTGCCAGTGCCCCACAGGCTTCCATGCCACACGTCCCAGGGTCAACCCCTGCCCCTCCTCCCCCAGACCCCTCCCTGCCCCCAAAGGAGAGTGCAGTTCTGGTTCTCTTAGCCACGTTTGGGGCTGCCCAGTGGTCTTTGGTCCTGTACCTTCTGAGGAGCTGGGCTGGTCACCCTGGCATCGTGTCCACGACAAAGCATTACCACTAGCCAAGACTCCCGTCCCTGACCCCTCACTTCAACAAGGCCCCCGAGGGTTACCACAGGAATGCAGGTGAATGTCAGTGGGGCTGAGTGGGTCATGGGTTCTAAGCCCCAAAGTCCATTTGGAGGAGGCTCGTACCTCTCCTCTGGGGCCACTGCCCTGAGCGGCGTGGTGGAGGAAGTGGCTGAGACCCCCCTTTATGCTATGGACCCTGGTGTCCCCTGCAGTGCTCAGGTCTGCACTGCCCCCAAAGCAGATTCTGGCCTGGTGTTAGCTCATCTTGGAGACCTTGAGAAAGAGCAGGGTGCATCATTTGAGGGTTGTCTTTCTTACCAGCTCTGAATGTCTCCTGTTCATTATGCTTGAGGGCAGTTTTGAGAAAAAGGTTTTACAGCTGCTGAGGAAAGAGTAAGTAATGCAAGATGGGGCGGGGGGAGCAAATTCACCAAGTCCTTTCTGCAAACGTTTGCCGAGCAGACACGCTGACAGAGGCAGATAGATGACCCGCAATTACCCGCCCAGATCCCCCCCCCCCCCCCAGCCTTGCCCAGGCTCCCTCCCGCCCGGTCTCCAAGCAATTTCAGACTTTTTGTACAGCTAAAGCAGAGATTGTATACGATTTCTCTCTCCGGCAGAAGCGGCTTTCAGGTGGGGGGGGAGGCAGCCCTGGCGTGTTTATTTGAGAACAAAGGCAGTTGGAGACAAAACGGGCACATGGCCCTCCCCCAGCCTCCGTTCTGGCTCTCTCCCCAAAGCCCAAGGCCCTCATTCTGGCTGCAGAGGGGAGATTTTAAGTTGTGTGCCCAGCTCAGCCTCTACAAACGTCGCGATCTGGGGACCAGGGTGTGGGCCGCTCTGCTGGGTTCCCACACCTGGTGCAGGTCCACTGGGCTGTTGGGAACAGGTGGCCTCTGTCAGTGTAGGAACCTGACTTTGGCTGTCATCAGGACAGTTCCCTAACTTGGGCCGGCCCCTCTGAAGTCTTCTGTCTTGGGAGGGAAGCAGGATTTAAGGTGTCCAGTTTCCACAAGAGGTCTCTTAATCAGTACCCCTAGACACGGTGGACAACTGGATGAGGAACAGGATGCTGTGGGCAGGTAGGCGAGCAGCAAGCCGTCACATGTGCTCAGCTGGGCAGGGGTCTGCATTTATAGGTGCCACCCCCATTCTCTCCCCAGCTCCCTGTTGGCTCCCGTGGGTGAAGGAATAGTCTGGGAGTGAGAAACAGCCCAAAGCTATAATACAGAGCAGTTCCCCAATTCAGCCATCAACTGTCATCGTCAGGATTTGGGTCACATCTATGTCTCTGTGTGCCACCTATACACTCGGCTACGTTTGTTGTTTTTACAACACAGGTAATACAGTCAAGTGGGTCCAAAAGCAAAACAAGACTACGAGGTGAGTGGGGAAGTCTCTCTCCTACCTCCACCTCTGTCACTCGGTTCCCCATCCCCTCCACCAACCACAGAAGGCAAGTATGTTTATTATTAGGTTTTTGTCTATCCTTCCAGACTTATCTTTGTGGAAGTATAATAAATATAAAGACATATTCTCATTTTCCCTCTTTCTGGTGCAAAACATAACATAACCTGTAGACTGTGGTGTATCTTATTTTCTTACCTGATAAATTGCATGACGTTCTACTTTATACAAATGAGATGATATGTAAAAGGTATCCACTGCACTAGAGCAGCAAAAGGTCAAAAGCAACTCAAGTGTCCACCAAGAGGGACTGGCTCAGTGAGCTGTGGCCTGTCTTCACAACAAAATACTACACTGTGGGAAAAAAGAGAGAGAGAGCCTAGTGGGGGCTGATTGGAGACGAAAATGGTTTCTGTGTTCTGATCAGGAAAGATCTCTAAACTCCAGGCTACAATAACTGAGTAGGATAGGAGTAATATAAACTCCCCAAAGTGGGAGTATTGTGTCAAAGGATATATGCATTCATAATTTTGATAGATATTGTTAAATCGTATTGGGAGTCTGTCTCCCTCTGTTTTTGCCCCTCCCCCACTTGCTCTCTCTCTCTCAAAATAAATAAAAATAAACTTTAAAAAAAATAAAGGATATGTGCACCGCAAAGACCGTCTGGGAGGCCGAGCCTCATGCTTACAGCCTGAATATACGGGAAAAGACACAAAGCCACCACTGCCCTTCTCTTGGCTTTAACACCCCAATCTGCCCAGCTGGGCCCTGGGTCCTGTCCCCACTGCCCCTGGAAGCGAGAGGAGAGTGCTTCTGCAGCCAGTGCAGCCACTGCCTATCAACAAACAGATTCTCGGAGTGTGCATGGTCCCCACTTTCTTTGTGATCCTGGTTGGTTGGGGCAGGTGGAACTGATGGGGGATCCTAGTGGTCAGGAGGGCCTGGAGAGCAAATGTCCAGCAGTCAGCTTCTACAGAGGGAGGCTGGCTCTTACTTGTCAGGAAGCAGGTTCTGGTAGTGGGTGCCAGAAACAAAGGATGAGAGTCCACTCCCAGAAGGATGGGACCCTGTGCTGCACTGGACAGGGCGGGCAAGAACAGATGTCTCAGAGCTTTGCAAAGGGTGCAAGGCTGTAACCCCAGCGAGGACCCAGTGGGCAGGCAGATTGTGGAAACATGTGGGGCGGCCAACCCAGAGGTCTGGGAGCTCCAGGAAAGGGGAGGGAAGACTAGAACAGGGGTGAGGGAAGAGGGCCTGTGATGGGGGTGTTAGGATGTGGAAGCTGGGAGGAGCTTGAGGAGGGTGAAGTCTCAGAACTGAAGCCTGAAAGTAGGGCAGGGGTGTTTAGGGAAAGGTTCTGAGCCTGGAGGGTGAGCCTGGGGACCTGGGAGGGGTGCTAGGTATTAAGGGAAGGCAAGCTGAGGGGACTGAATGGAGGACAATGGGGCACAGAGTAGGTCAGGGGATGGGTAGACTCTCAGGAGAAGGGTCACAGAGCGTGCACCCCCAAACTAGACCGCAGTCTCCTTCCTGAAGCTGGCAGAGAAGCCACACCTGCAGTAGGGTCCAGGAGGAGAGCTCTCGTGTCCTCTGCGTTTCCCCTAAATCCCAAGGGATAAGTGGAGCCCTCTTTGGGAACCTACAATTGTATTTTTCCTATGCCTGAGCTTCCCTCACACTCATGTAGCCACAGCAGGACAAAGAACCCCCTTGGC
Source organism: Panthera pardus (assembly GCF_024362965.1). NCBI lineage: Eukaryota > Metazoa > Chordata > Mammalia > Carnivora > Felidae > Panthera > Panthera pardus. Next base: position 65,441,791 of record NW_026526765.1, on the reverse strand, counting down.
TGCAGGCTCTCCAGCCCCTTCAGCCCATCCTCTTTCTCTTCACTGCTCTTTCCATTTGCGATGACCCCGCCTGGAGGGGTTGTGCCTGGCCCTGCTTCCTCACAGCAAGGCCATATCTTCAGCGAGCTTGGGGGGAACCCCATCTCCTCTCACACATCCAACAGCCACATACCCCGGGCTGTGTGTGTATCCTCCATTATTCATGGCCCTCAGATCTCAGCAAAACACACAGATCTGGGCTGGAACTGGCACAGTTTTCATCTGTAACTCCCAGCCCTCTCCTTCTCTCACGATGCCTTTGCATTTGATCTTCTGCAAATTTGTCTCTTTGTTCTTCAGACAGAATCATATTGCCAGGGGCTCCCGACGGCCCTTGGTGGCACAGACTACCATGGAAATTCTCTTTAAATAAAAAAATAAAAACGTCCCCAGAGCAATAAGCAAGACACCTCCAGGTGGAAATGTCACAACCTACCATAAGACAACAGCTCAGAGCAGAGAACAAAGGAGGCCGCGACCCAGTTGTACGTGGATGAGTGCCGAGAACTTGAGGGAAGAGAGGAGAGGCCTGTCTCGTTTTCTCTCTCCCTGGATCCTTTGTTTCCTCCATGTATTTCAAATTCTAGGCTTGAAAGTTGGTTGATGATAATACCGGCCACTGACGAGCCTGTAGAGACGCTGGCTACTGATTCACTGCTGGGGGTGGCATATGTTTCTAGCGATTTCCAGTTTCTGATTATTCACTTATCTATTTGCTCACCCAACAACATTGTATCAGGCCTCGGGGAACCAGTGACCCACAGTCTCGCTCAAATTTTGACCAGATGGGGCAACTATTGGCTCCCGTAACTGAAGAGTCAGGGAGTCGTGGCTGTTCCGGTTACCGCTGAAGCCAGGGGTTCAAAAGGTCTTCCAAACCCGTGCATCCCTTCAACTAGACATACCAAAACGGTTACGATGGTAAATTTTATGTCATGTGTATTTTACCCCAATTTAAACAATTTTTTAAAAACAAAACAAAAAAACCCCGTGCACCATGCCCCATCGCCTCAGGGCAAGGCCTTTAGTTGGCTGCTTCCACGTGGGAGGCAATCCCCTCGCATCACTTAAGCCTCCACGCCAACGCCCACTCCTCACAGAGCACCCCCACCCCAGGACCAATCTAAAGCGGCCACCCTCCTTTGTCCACTCGGTCTCACCCTTCAAAGCCTTTGCCTCTTGCTTATATATAGGCTTATTGTAGAGACTGATTTTCCCGCTAGAGTGTCCATGAGCTCGGTGAGAATGGCGCTCTGTCTTGTCCATGCTGTTTCTCCAGGGCAGAGAACAGGCCTGGCCCGGGGGGGGGGGGTGGGGGGGGGGGTGGGGGGGGGGCTTAACAAACAGATGTAGAAGGAGTAAACGAAGGAATGTGCTCTCTGTCTCTCTTCGTCCTACTCGCCTTGCACTTGACACCATTCTCAGGTGGGATCTCCCCGTAGGATGACAAAATGGCTGCGGGCAGCTCCAATGTCCCACCATCGATAGTACCTCACGGTCAATATTCCATCAGCAATACCGCGTCATCAACGCACCATCCTCAGAGCGCCGAGTTCAACAGGAGGAAAGGCTTCTCTCCAAATAACCCAAGGTTGCAACTCATTGGCTCTGACTAGATCATGTGACCTTCAGAGCCAATCCCTGCGAGCAAGGTGCAGTGCTCTGACTGGCCAGCCTGAAGCCTCGGTCTACCTATGGGGCCAAGAACAGCAGTAGCACCAAAACCTCTCTGCGCTGGCTGGTTCCCCACTGAGAGGATGTGGAGAAAGCGGCGAAGATGAGAGGCGGCAGACACATCGGGCCAATGCTGTGAGCACCTCAGACACACCAGGTTTGTATCAGGCTCCAGAGAGTCCAAGAATAAACAGCACTTTAATACACATTTGCCGAATAAGAACGACTCAATCCCTGATCTCTCAGCTGAGCGAAGGAGACAGATCCGGGTAGTAGTCATAGGATGTGTTTAGGCCCAAGGGAGACAGGGTTGGGTGGGGGCCTCTGTGTTCGTCTTGTGAGGTTGAAACAGGCTTAAAGCTCACCAGGTTGCCGGGATGGAATAGGCTCCAGAGCCAGGGACCTGCTCAACCCAGGAATTCCATGAATTTACTCAAAAGGAGAAGTAAACTGTATTGCACAAAACCGGTTGTTGCAGTGTTATTTGTGGTAGGGGAAAAAAAACTGGAAACAACCCAAATGTCCCCCAGTAGGGGACTGGTTAACTAAATTATGAAACATCCACTTGATGAAATATTCTGGAGCCGTTAAAAATGATCGTTATGAAAACTACAGAGCAACAGGGGGAAAGGCATCTGTTCTAATGTGCAGTGACAGTGCAGAATACAAAACTGTGACCATGAGAAGCAGCAGCACGTGCCCTGCCCTGGGCTTGGGGCACAGAGACTCTTGGGATACAATTCCTGTTCCCAAGAAGTCACTGGTCTCAGTGACCTGGAAACAAGTAATGACCCTTGGGGGGTGAGAAGGTCAACAACAGAGGAGGAAGGAATTACTTGGAGTCTCAGAAAACTGCCCTGGGAAGTGGTCTTTGTGCTGGATCTTAAGGACTGGAGCTTGTAAACAGGTGGGCACTCGTAGAAAAAGGCTTAAAGGCAACACATACACACACACACACACACATGCACACGCACATGAAACTAGTTGTGCTGGTAGAATTATGAATGATTTCCCCCTCTTTTTTTTAAAAAAAATGCCTTTCATGTTATATTGTGTTTACAATAAAAGCTAGTAGAAAACTGAACTCAGATAAGAAAGAATAATTTTCGCTACCAACATTTGTGTCTGTAAATCATACATGGGTTCATAAGCACTTTATTTTTTCAACAGAGCAGGGATGTGGGGAGATATTTATTGAACATTTTGCACAATGCCTGGTCCTGTGCTCAGCCATGAAGAGATGAGACGTTCACATTTTTCCAGGGGGGAAACAAGGCATAAACATACGACTTAGTACATTTTGAAATATGAAATAATTGTTTGAGATGACTCTGGTGGCCAAGGGCTGGGGCACTTCCCTCTGGGTGTCAGAGTACATGACCTAGGTGAACAGAGGAGGCACAAACATGGGCAGAGCAGATGGTGCTGTGCAATCAGTTTGATTTCAGCTGAGAGACACAACCACAGTGTGGGGCTTGCCTTTGGATAAAGGACAGGAGGTCAAGGGTCAAGAATTGGGAAGGGCAGGAGAGGGTCAGTCCAGAGAAGTGAAGCAGGACAGAGCTCTGAAAAATTTGCAGGTGGGGAAGGCCCCCTCTGGGGAGGCTCCAGATGCAGCCTCACATGGCTGGATGGCACAGGAAGGACACGGTATCACATCAGAGACCTCCCCGTGGCGCCACAACCAGTCAGTTGTGTGTATCACTCAGGGTTCTTAGCTCATCGTGGTACAAATCCTGTGAAGAACCCAGCCAGAGGGGACAATGCTGCCAACACCCTGACCATGGCCACCACAGCCTGCACAAGATACAGCATAGTCCCTGCTGCTACCCCAAACAGAATATTCTCCCCTGCCCTGCTTCTTTGCTCACTAGCTCCTGAGTCAGATCTGGGGCAAGGAGCATCTTATTGGCTGGGCTTGGGTACAGACTCACAGACTGACTGCTAGGGACAGCAGAAAGTGTGTGTCTGCATTTTCAGTTTCCACATCAGGAGGTGAGCCTCATAAAGTGAGCATCTCTGTAAACAAAGGATGGGCTTCCAGGGCAGTTACTGTTCATCTCCCCAGGACGCCCCAAACTCACCCCCAGCTACTCAGTTGTAAGGTGAGGAGGCAGGATGGCAGACCGAACACCTATATGTAATTGCACTGCCTTCCACTTCCCACTAAAACTACAGCAAATGATTTTTTTAAAAACATCAACTCAATAGGAAGGTGGAGATGGTGGTGATGTGACGTTGGAAGCTGGAAATCAGAAGTAACACCTGACGGAGAGGTCCCAGATAGAAGAGTAGGCTGTTTGAGTCCCTAGAAGACACTCAAGTGCTTTCACCCCAAGTCCCAAAGCCTCAGGAACATGCAGCCCCAGGGACACCTGGAAATGGGGATGAATGAGACTTAAAACAAGAACACAGCAAAGGCTTTTGTAATCTGTGGGAATCTGGATCTCCAACTCACTCCAAGCTGTTGGGTAACTGCTTCTCAACTCCCGAGCATAAGTCCAGAGCTTATTGTCTCAGGAGAAGGCACAGCTAAGAGCTTAGATACTATACTGAAAGTGGGATACAGAATACTTTGACCACCACCCAGCTTCCTTCTCCTACTCGGCTCCAGAAGCCACAAGGACAGACCTCTTCCCAAGGAGGAGACTAAAAGAGTTTCTCTAAGGAATCTGACCCTCCCCAGATGAAAGACCTCAAGGCACTGACACTGGTGAATTCCCCTACCAGAAGTCCATCAAGACCTCAGTGTTTCTAATCAGTATTTTGGTACTTAAGCATGATCTGGTGACCACAAGTCACCAGACATCTGAAGGACACCTCTGTCATGGAATAGAGCAAACAAAGCAGACAAATAGAAGATACAGTGTACAGAAACAAAGGCTGTGCAAGGTGCAGAAAGCTTTTAAAGATTATTATTAATAATCCCAGGGAGATAAGAGGAAACATTACATCCATGAAGCTCTAATCAAAGGAACATTCAGAGAATAGAAAATTAAAAGAGATTTCTTGGAAATTAAAAGCAGAAAGAAGTGATTTTTAAAAAGGAATAGGTGGATTTAGAAGGCCGATGTGAGGAAACCTCCCAGAAAATAGAGCAAAAAGACAAAGAAATGGAAAATAAGAGAGGAAAGGTAAGAATATTGAAAAATCAATTCAAGAGATTTGACAGCTGAGTAGCAGAAGTTGAAGAAAGAGAAAACAGAGAGGGAAAAAAATTGTAAATCAAATATTTCAAGAAAATGTCTCAAGAATGAAGGACACACACTTTTTAGCTGAAAGGACCCAAATTTCTCACCACAATGGATGAAAACAGACCCACACCAAAGCACAGTGCTACAAAATTTCAGAAGCCTGGGGACAAAAAGAGAAGTCTACAAGTTTCTAGAGAGGCTAGAAGACATGGTATAATGCTCTTAAAATTCTGAAAGAAAATTATTTCTTGGGCGCCTGGGTGGCTCAGTCGGTTAAGCGGCCGATTTCGGCTCAGGTCATGATCTCGCGGTCCGTGAGTTCAAGCCCCGCGTCGGGCTCTGTGCTGACAGCCCAGAGCCTGGAGCCTGTTTCAGATTCTGTGTCTCCCTCTCTCTGACCCTCCCCCATTCATGCTCTGTCTCTCTCTGTCTCAAAAATAAAATAAATGTTAAAAAAAAAATTTAAAAAAAAAAAGAAAGAAAATTATTTCTAAACAAGATTCTATACCCAGGCAAACTATCCATCAAATGAGAGTAGAGAAAAAAGCATCTGCAGGGACTCAAGATCTCAAAAAATTAAAATCTCTTCTGCTGTTTGTCAGGAAGCCCCTGTAGCCTGTGCTCCACAACACAGCGGGAGAGGAGATGACTGGAGAAAGTTTGAACATTTGTGGTCAAGCATAGTTAGGGCTCCAGAGCCACAATCACTGTTATTCCAAGATGAACAGACAGGCACGGTGAAGGTCAGAGGAGCCACCTCTTCCACAAGGTGATGCCAAGTAAGGGTGTGACAAAGTACATTCCTAACACGAATGGCCACACTAAAGTGGGGACTCTCGTCAACAACCTTCTTACATCCAACCCCATCTCACAGAAGGAAGCACAAAGAATTCTCTTTTATCTATATCTCTCCATATCTATATATGTACACACATATATACATATATATACATACATATATATACATACATATATATAGATATACAAGCCTGTGTATAAACAGGCAGAAGAGCATAAACATAAAACATATAACTTCAGATTGTGCCAAATGCTTTGGAAAAAAATAAAACAGGTTAGTGGAGTTGAGAGTGGCTATGGGGGAGAGAGGTTGAGACAGTCATCTCTAAAGAGGTGACATCTGAGCTGAGACCGGCATGATGAGGTGAGCTGGCTGTGTGACGATCTTGGGGGAAAGATTTATAGGTAGGGAGAATAGCAACTGCAAAGTCCCTGAGGTGGGAATAAGTTTGACATGTTGACGACGCCAGCAGACAGGGAGGAGGAGAACAGTAGGAGATGAGTTAGAGGGGGGCGGGTAGGGCTGGAGTCAGCAGGGCTGTGGCAACCAAGATGGAGGGGTACAGGTGACTGGAGGCTCAGGGAGTTTTAAGCAGGGCAATGCCTTGACATTACTTACTTGTGGTCACTATTAATATCCGGGGATGGAGACGGCTAACTGCCTTCCAACATCCACTCCTTCTGTCTTACTACAGAATCCTAGAAAAAGGGCTCAGAAAAAAAAAGAAAGAAAGAAAGAAAGAAAAAGAAAAAGCCCCTACATTTCCCAGCCTCCGCTGCAGCTAAGTATGGCCAATGCACAAAATTCTGGCCAGTGAGATGCAGGCTCTTTGCTGTTTCCTCCTTCCAGCCTGACATGATGTCCGGAAGTCCTGCAGCCATTTTGGACCATGAGGTGCCCTAAGATAAGAGCTATGCCAAGAAGGGCAATGGACAAGTAGAAAGAACCTAGGTCCCAAATGACCACAGATGGTCTTAGCAGCCTTACACTGCCAACTTCCAGACTTGTTTTATGTGAGAAAATGAACCTTGTGAGACTAGGCTGCCATCTTTCAGGTCATCTTGATTCCTGAATCAACTCCAGGTAGGACTGAGATCTTGCCTGGGACTCTTGGAATCACTGATAGTTTGGAGGTGTCAGTCTCTTATCTGCCCATTTCCTCATTTCACACTCAGGCAGCAGGTATCTCAAAGATTCCCTCCACCTTCCAAATCTCAGAATGTCAGAAGAGAAGGGACCTTTGGGGGAAGGGAAAGACCCCCCAGGAAAAGGCACCTACATTCTTTCTAAAGGAGGGGACTATGGGGTTTTCCCTTTCTTGGCTTCGTGGGGAGAGAGTAGTAATGGGTCAAATGACAAGCAGTTTTCTATGCTTAAATTTTTGTATCCTGGCCCCTTACTCAGCAACCAGAACCCCAGGCTATGTTTTTTAAACACACAGAATTCAGCCTTCAGAGTTGCAATTTGAGAGCTCAGAGCTCCACTAGAATCACCTGGGTATCCGATCATTAAAAATCAGATTTCTGGGTCCACTCCCCTTAGTCAGGTGCCCATGCAGGCACCCCGCTTTCCTCCCACATGTTTCTTTGCCTCCAGGACTGGTTCAGACTCCAGATCCGAACATTCTTCAGCTCATCCCCTCCAACATGCAATCTACCAGCAAATGCTGCTGGCTCCACCCCCAGACCTATCCCAGACCCCTCTGTCCACTTCTCTTCATCCACTCTGCTCCCTTGGCCCAAGCCCCCTCCTGTCTCACTATCACCTCCTGAGGTTTCCTACCCATTTTCTCCATTCTGGAAGAGCATCCAGTGTTTTGTTTTGTTTTGTTTTGTTTCTTTATAATACCCACCAGAGTGTGGCATTCCACATGTGAAGCTCTCCAATGGCTCCCATTACACTTTGAGTGAAATGCAAACTCCTTTCACTGCTGAATCCTTCTCACACTCTTGTTCCCTCTGCTTCAATCATTTTCCTCCTTTCCATCCCCGCCTCTCAACATTTACGCTGGTTCCCACCTCAGGGCTCTTGCCCCTGCTGTTCCCTCCGGCTGGTATGCTCCTTTCCCAAATTCTCATCATCTCTCAGGTCACAGCTGAAGTGCCACCTCCCTCTGCTGTCCCCGCCCCTGGCATTCTCCAGCACATCTCTCTGTTTTATATTCTAGTCTGCAGTTATCTGTGATGCTATGTTTTTCATGTGTTTGCTTACCTATCTATTGTCCTCTTCTTTCCCCACTGGAACGTGAAACATCAGCAGGGACCTCAGTGGACATGTTCAGCAGACCCTGAGGGCCCAAATGACACCTAGCACATAGTAGGTGTTTCATAAATACATGTTGAATGGATGAACAGATGTGTGCAGCACCTGCCCACCCAATGTCCTGTTGAATCCCTACAGCAGGGGAAGACAGTGGGGGCACAGAGGTGTGTGTCCCGGTGGCTAGATGGCTGGGCCATGACCCATCCACATTCTCGTCGCCCTAACCCAGAGGTTCACCTGTCTACCACGAGCCCGTTGTTGTGGGGCAGGGACGACCTGTGTTTTGCAGCTTCTCTCCCTTCTTTAGCTCCCAGCGCTGGGCTGGTGTCTGCATCCTCACTTCCTTCCAAAGGAGGCTGTGCCCGATGTTCTCAGCCCCTCCCTGTGTGGCCAGAACCAAATCCTCAAGCAGGAGAAGGGTGCTTGGAGTTGCTGCCTGGTGGGGGAATCTGCCTGCTCTCTGTATTCAGATATTTTCCCAGAGCTCCTCCTGGTGCTAAATCATTCCTCCAAATTAGCGGGAATGCTCATTACCAACCCAACCACCTCCCATTAGGCAGGAAATGTGTGTCTGCTGTGGAAGCTTCCCCAGGCCCCAGGCCACCCTCCATCACTCCTGGCTGGGGGTGGGGAGTGGGGGCTGACTAGGGAGTGGGGGCGGGCAGCCACCCCTAACTGGTGGGAGGGCACATCGTTGTGGCTGCAAGTTCCTGTTCTGTGTCCTCACCCATCAGTCCCCCACTCTACCACCTTCTGCTCAGAAGGGCACACACAGATGCTCTAGCTTTCCAGGACAGTCTGTGGTCCTGCCTCTGTCACAGATCTGTGTATGGGACTTGCTGCTGGGTTTTAAAGAAGACATTAGGGCAGGGGCATTTGTAAAGCAGCGAGAGACCAGAAACCATTTACTTATGGAAATGCTCTTAAAGTTAAAGTTCAATCCCTCCACACTGTACAATTTGATGAGAGCTTTTAAAATAGCCCATGGGTGCTCTCAGCCTCCTCTCCATTCCCAGGACTCCAGGGCTCTCTGCTGCCCGGACAGGGCCTGGAAACCACCTTGAATCCCAGGCTCCTAACAGATGTGCTGGGAATCTCCAGCTTACTGTGGGTTTTACAGGCTGCTCACGAGACTGTCTTCAGGGAATGAGACACTGATTAGAACTCAGGAGTAATGGCTCATCCTACACAATGTGTATAATAAATACTAGACAACAACAACAACAATAATAATAATTCTGCCTACATCTTCCACGTTGTCTAAGGAAGTGTCAGAAGCACAATTACAGATTGGTGAAAAAGCAACATTGAGCCGCTTGAAAATAGCCTCTTTTGGCTCATTAGCAGGGCGTGTGCCTGAGGGCAGGGAACGTTCATTCAGCTCTGGAATTTTTATCACCACAGAGGCTCCACACATCATACTGCATTCGGGCAGATTTCCTGAGACCTTTCTCCTAAGCATAAGGGGAGCCCTGGAGATCACAGTGTGGAGAATGCTCATCATTCACTTATCCCACACATATTAAGTGAACTTCTACTATGTGCCAGGCACTATTCACAATGCTGCGGTACTCAGGAGATGGGAAACATGTCGCTGCCTTTATGGAGGTTTGTCTGTTGTGCTGGAGGCAGACAAGCAAACAAACAAAACCCAAAAGATAATTACAGATAAGTGTAATGGAAAACTAAGAAAGCTAAGCAGAGGGTTGTCATGGAGAAAGACAGGGTAAGGGCAGCAGACAACTTTAAATGGAGGAGTCAAAGCAAAGCCTATCTGGACCAGTAGCTTCAGCATCCTTGAGAAACTAGGAATGCAAATTCTCAGGCCCCTGTGACCAGGGTTCAACAAGCCCTCCCTTAATTCTGATGCATGTTTGGGTGGTATGTGAGCTAACAGCTGAGTGACTGAAGCAGTGAGCCTAGGGTACTATGAAGAGAGCAGAGCTATGAGGCCAGCGAGCTAGAGCTCAGGGTACAGGAGGTGACATGGGGGTGGCCAGCAGGGGCTTCTCAGGCCTTCCTAAGACCTTTGGATTCTGTTCCATATATGCCGCTATTCTCTCACCTACCCCCTGGCTTCTCCTGGTGTGGTTTAAATGCTCTGGATTTCACTTTCCACCTCTTTCCTGGGGAAAATACAGGAGTGGGCTATTAACTCATGCCTAAACTCTCAGCAAATTTAGATCCTGTGCCCAGATGACTTAACTGGTCATTTGTCCCCTCCACTCTAGGATGGTGGAGAGGGATGGAGGAGAGACCCTACTATTTCTAAAAACAGGGAAATAAGTGTGGGGGCAACAAAAGTGGTAACGTGAAGGAAAAGTTGGGAGGGTCCAAGTAAAGCAAGACATGATGGTGGGAGTGGGGACATGGGCAGGGACCTCACAGTAACTAAGGAGAGATCCGGAAGCCCTCACTTTCTCCCAGCATCAGCAGGGAGATTTAAGAGACCCCAGAGCCACAGATAACAAACACATCAGTCCCCAACCTGCCACCCCACTCCATCCTGCTTCAGGGGCCACGGGGAGACCCACGTGGCATATGGCCACTACCAAACCCATCACGAGCTGCCTCACAGGCCACATTGGCGATGTGCAGCCAGTGGGGGGACAGACTAATGAGCTTTTGGGGACTCACTGGAGCATTTCTCCTACAAGTCAGTACAAGCCCCTCCGTGGACACTGAATAGCATGCAGGTGAGCACTGCCTGCAAAAAAAGCTGGTTGGTACTCCAGAAGCTTAGTCTGAAGGCTGGCGGGCAGCAGAGAGGCCAGACTGCCAAATGGAAGTCCCAGCCCCAGAAGCAGGACATACACAAGAAAGCCTTGATGAACTCAGAAATCAGAATGGCACATAGTGAACTCTGAGGCCATTCATTCACTCTTCCCATTGTCAGAGTATCTCCTGAGCACATACTACGTGCTGGGGACAATTCTAGGTTCTGAGGATCCCACATCCTTGAACAAGATGGACAAAGTACCTGCTCCCTTGGAACTTACCATTCTAAAGGCATAAGATAATAATAAGCAAGTCAACAGAGAGGAACATTTCAGATTGTGAATAGTGGTATAACACACAGGGATGTTTATGGTGGGAGCTACTTACGGAAGGCCGCCCGGGGGGAACTGAGAGAGGAGCTGAGACTGGCAGAAAGTGTGTTCCAGGCAGAGGGAACAGCATGTGCAAAGACCCTGACAGCAAGGAAACCAGCTGGGGGTAAGCGTCACAGGAGGCAGCACACACTCTTTCCCTTTCCCCCAGAACAGCCCGGGTGCTCCCCTAAGTGGGGTTTCCTCATACTCCAAGGGCTGGTGAAAAAGGAGATCAAATCAAAGACAATAAGCCTGATATTTGCAGGTCCCTGGAGCTCACATTTGGGGAGGCGGAGAGGGTTAGGGCCAGGGTGGGCGATAAAGCCAGGCGCTTTAGACTCAGCCAGACGTGGGTGAAGGTCCTAGCTCCGTCCTTCGGCAGCTGTGTGACCTGGGAAAATTGTTGCATATCTCTGGGCTTCCATTTCCTCACCCTTATCTTGTTTAGATGTTATTCTTGAAAATGAGATTTGTGAAGCCCTCCAGTAGGTAGCTGCTCCAAACACAGAAGCTGTGATTTCGGCATCAAATTTCAAGCCGCATTCTGTGTTTGTTCTGCGGGGTTTATCAAGCACCTACTAACCACAGAAGGGAAGATGACATGATTCTCATACCCTCCTTCCCTGACTTGTACACACCGAGGGGATGGTATTTCTGGAGAACGACGCAGAGCAGCCCAGTCACTGCAAGGGGACTGTATACTGTTGTCTTGTCTGCCCAGTTTCCAGGCCTTCTTTTCTGGAGACAACATTACGAGTTTCCATCAGTCCCTGAGGGTCAGGCGGGATTCCTCCCGCCTCCGAGGATCCGGGCCGGCCATTCAACTTGTGCCAGCACCACTCCACTTCAGTGATTGGTCAGGGATGGACCAATGAAAATCGCTCTGGGCCTCAGGCAGAACAGTGGGCAAACCAGCAAGACGAGGGCCTGGACTGCTGAGGCCCCCCTTGCAGTAGTTTGGGAAAACTTCCAAAGAATAAAGTCCCTTGGACTGGAGCAGAGCTGAGAGAGGGAGAGAAATCAAATACTGATGACAAAGTCCCTGGAATCACCTGGGCCTAATGCCAGCAGCACTACCTCTGGAGTTTACAATTATGTGGGACAATTCCTTTTTTGGCTCATGCCAATTGTAAGAGGGTTTCTGTCCCTTGCAACCAAAGAGTCCTGATTGATACAAAAGGTTGCATATGGAGGGATAGAGCTGGAGCCTCCACGAATGCTTTTTTTTATTATAAAATTTTATTTATTTTTTTATATTCAATATAATTTATTGTCAAATTGGTTTCCATACAACACCCAGTGCTCATCCCAACAGGTGCCCTCCTCAATGTCCACAAATGCTTTTGGATCAGTGATCAGGGAGAGGTGAGGATATAGATTGAGAAATGGTACGAAATTCCACTGAGTGGGAATGTGGCATGTGTTTGTTGCTTCTCCACCATCTGTTTCCTCCCCTCCCCCTTCCCAAACTTACTAGCCATGCATTTGGGTAGAAACGACCCTACAGGCAGCTCGGAGGTGAGCCCAGCTTAGCTTAGCCAATCAGCATTTCCCATTGCACAGTGACAGGTAAATTAATAAAGGAGCACATGACCTATGTCAGCATGATCAAGACTTATGACATTCAATTCTAGGAATCTTTCCCACTGGATATGAATATGGAAGCAGGTGGCCTTAGAAGCTTCTGGCAGCCATTTTGGAACAATGAGGAGAGAGCCTGCTAAGAATGGAATCTGTTCGAAGGCAGATCCAAAATATGGAAGGACGGTCACATTGTTGGAGTCCTGAACTGAGCCTTGCCTGGAGAAGGAACAATCCCTGACCTCTTCAGCTGAGTGAGCCATTGTAGTCCCTTTGGGCTTATGCCGGATTGGTTCAGTTTTCTGTCATGGGTAAAAAAGAATCCTTTCTACCTCCAATGAGACTCAATGTGGTACTCTCATTTCCTGCCTTCCCACTTCCCAGAGGCCTATTCAGCATCTAGTGCATCCTCCCACTTTACACCTTGTAGCCTCCAGAGAAGTATTTTGTTTTTCTCAAATTCTCAAACCACCAGAATGTAGGGATCTGTCTGGGGCCTTGGAACTGAGATTCCTGAAGGGACCAGGGATCGATAGAAGCCTGTCTGCCATGCAGACTGGAGTGAGCCTGAGCCCCAGATGCCCTGGGAAAGGTAATAACTCATCCTGGATCCTCTTCAGCCCTTCCCCCAGCCAAGTCTAGGCAAGGACAGCCATCAATCCCACTTATCAGGCTCCTTATTTCATCCTTTATCCAGCTGTCTCAGATGTCACTCCACATCCTTAACACAGAGTTATGAGAGATTGAGCGCTCAGGCCTGGGCTGGCTGACGGATTCATGAGTCCGGGGCTGCCCATTCATCAGGGATAAATCTCAGTGGCTTTAGGGGGTGGGGTAGAATTTGATTGACTGGGTCTTGGGGTAGGTGCTTTGCTGTCAGTGATCACAAATATCAAAGTCATGCAGAGGAGGGTGGTGGTAATGGTGGTGACATTGGGTAAAGAGAAGACCCCTATGTTTCAGGGAGACTGTTATGGGCCACCCAGTGTATAAGGAAGACCAGCTCCAGGAAGCTCCAGGAAGTAGTTATATTTGGCAGACAAACACACTTTACTCAGTAATTGTGGGGCTTCTCAGACAGGAGGATCCTGGAAGGTAAGGAGCCCCACTTGCCCCAAAGTAATCCAGAAAATCTTTTTAAAACTTGTACTAGACCATGTCTCTACCCTGCTTAAACTCCCCCCCAAATGGCTGCCCATTATAGTTAAAATAGAATCCTGACCCCTGACCCCAGCCCACAAAGCCCTCCTTGATGGAAGCCCAAGCCCACTTTGCCTGCCAACATTCCAGATCCTCCAGGCTCTGCCTGTTCTTAACACAAACACTCAGGCTCACTCCTGCCTCAGGACCTTTGCACTTGCTGTCTCCTCCCATTAGATGCACTCCCTCCAGGGTATTGTGTGACTACATTCAAGGCTTAGTGTAGATGGAATCTGGCATCTCCAGAGAGTCCTCCCTGACCTCCTTAGTCTCCCTCTGTCATATTCCCTCCATAGTGCTTAGCACTGGCTGTAATTGTCTTGTTCCTTTTCTCTTTCCTTGAACAGAAGCCAGCTAGAATTCTAGTCCCTGAAGGCAGGTTCTGTCTGTCTTCTACTTTGGTGGGTCCCCAGCCAGCATTTGGTGCGTTGCTGGACATCTTAGGCCCTCAATAAATACACATTAGAATGAACCAACTACTGGCCAGCTGCATCTTTCAGAGCAAAGCCCTAGGACAAGGTGAGTCCGAAAAGGTGCTGCAGACCACATTATGGTCTTCTGTTCAGGGTGCTGAAGGCTCCATCGGCCACCACTGCTGTGGCTTCTCTAGGAGACAGAGGAAGAAGGCAGTCCATTCTGGGGAGAATGGCTGTTTTGTGTCACCAGGAGGTTGCCATAGGAACGCCGTGCTGTGCAGCAAAGACCCCTGCTTAAAGTTAGAGATGTGGAGATATGAAGTGATTGTGGAAGTCAATGAAGTATTGACCAGTAGCTGTGGAGCCCTTGGGGAAGGACTTTCGGGTCACATCCCTCCCCCGCCCCTACCCTCAGCTTCATCTTGAAACTCCTTTCTGTGCCTTTACTTCCAGCTTCGTCCCCCCCATCCCCCCGCAGCCCACTGCCATCTGGGTGGTCAGAGCACTTGCCCGGGGGGCCATGAGAGAGAAGAGAGGGCTGAAAGCAGGCCAAGGGTCATGCCAAGGTCATCCCAGGCATCTATGCCTGACGGAATAGCAATCATAGAAGTCATAGATGAGGTATGACAGTCCACATGTATGGAACACTTACTTTATGTACATCAGAATCCGTGCTTAGACCGAGTGCTCAGACTCATGAATTAGTAGACTGAATCCTATATAACCCAGAGGGAATTGTTATTACGATCCCCATTTCACAGAGGAAGAAACTAAGGCTCCGAGAGGTTACATAAAATTTTTGAAAATTCCCACCTAGTAAGAGGTAGTTCCAGAATTTTAACCCAGGGAATCTGAATCCAGAATTCAAGCTCTTAACCACAGTACCATCTCAGCAATTCTAAACACGGCAAATGTAGTAACTCCTATGTGTTGAATGGTTACTGTGGAGCACATATTCTGGGAAACTAAGGATTGCAGGGGCAAAGTCACTCACCCAAGTGGTAGAGTCCGGATCTGCATACCTGCCCAGAGCCGAAGTTCATTCTCCCAACATCAGCAGAGGCCTGAACCTACAGGGCCAGAGAAGACCCTCCAGTCTGGCCATCTCTGGACTCCAGGTGGGACTGCTGATACCTGCACCACCCCAGCCAATGCCAAGGTTTAAAGCAATGACCCTTTTCTCCAAACCCACCATGCCTCAAGACCAGGGCGGGCACTGAAGACACCTGACAACCTGACCCCAACAAAGTCACTGGATGGGCTGCAGAGTACCATGTGACCATAGCCTAAAGGAGAATGGGACTCACCACTGCTCATATGGGCAAGGCCCTTACCATCTCTGAGCCCAGCTTTCGTCATCAGAACTGTGGGGTAACCCTCCTCCTTCCACTCAAATTCATAGGGGTTTTGAGACTAATGTGACAGTGCTTCCTAATCTGTCACTCAGTGAACGTAGCTGCTATAATGTAGGCGAGCCCACCATTAGGAAATCAGATAGAGAGTCAATACTTACTGTTGCAAGGCTTCCTCTCTTCTTCGCTCTCCAACTAGATTCTCTAAAAGGCATTTCAAATGGAGATTAAATTATAAAACTTTAATCCAAATGTCATTTCCTAGGAATATGCCAACTGCATGCAGTGACTAAGAGCTGAGAGGCTCTGTTGGGGCCCAAACTAGCCCAGACCAGAGGTTGCCCTGAGCTTGCTGTGAGGACATGCTCTTCTGCCCTCTGTCTCCTGGCTCCAACTTCATCCATCAGGGAACAGGTAGCAGAGCTCATGGCTAGTGTGGGCTGGGCTGGGGTCTCACTGCTCTTTTAGGCCATGTTCTGGCATCTGCCCCCCCCCCCCAAAGCCCCTTTCTCCCAAGCCCCCTGGCAAGAAAAGGCATGAGACATCCTGACAGAAAGAAGACCAGACACCCTTCTGGATTCTAGAGAGCAAAGGGGGCTTTTCTGGGGGAGTCCTCTAATTTTCTTTCTGATATTCCCCCTAAAGCTCTAACTAACCTAGCAACCTCTGTCTATTGACATTAGTCAGCTATTTCTGTGATAATCCTGTACAACAAACAACCCTAAAATCTCAGTTACTTACGACCACAAGTATTTTTCTTGTCTGTAGTCTGAAAGTTGGCTGGGTGGTTCTGCCTCAGGCCACAGGGCGGGTTCAGCTCTGCTGCATGTGTCTTGCATTCTAGGACTCGTGACTATCCAGGGCATGCCCCTCTCATGGTGGATGGAAGAAGTGCAAGAAGCCAATGTAAACCACACAGATTTAAAGCCTTTGTGTACATCATGTCCCCTAAGGTTACATTGGCCAAGGTGAGTCGTGTAGCAAGTCCAACATCAGTGGGGTGGGGAAGCGTCCTTAGCCTAGAGAGTGGGAGCTGCTGTGAAGTCACATGGCACCCCAAAATCTAAGCCTCTGTGTTAACTAAACAGCAAAAGAACAACAACAACAGCTAGAGCCATATGGCAGAGGGTGTGGTTATATAATTCCATTACAGGAAGAGAGTAGTTACAAATAGGATGGAGTGGGTTTAGGATGGTCATTGCCTTCAAGTCCATTTTCCTTAGGGAGGATTCATCCTGTTTGGAGCTGCCTTGTTTTCAATTTGAGTAGGACTGATTCCACTACCAGCTCTAGAGATAGGCCTGGGCTGGCTCAAAACAATCTCACAGCCCATCCCATGGCCACAGTTGTTGTTTCAACAATAGGCATATGACTGGGGCACCCGGGAGGCTCAGTGGGTTAAGCGTCCAACTTCAGCTCAGGTCATGATCTCACTGCACGTGAGTTCGAGTCTTGTGTTGGGCTGTGTGTGGACAGCTCTGAGTCTGGAGCCTGCTTCGGATTCTGTCTCCATCTCTCTCTGCTCCTCCCCTTCTCTCTCTCTCTCTCTCTTTCTGTCTGTCTCAAATATAAATAAACATTAAAAAAAAAAAAAGAATAGGCATATGACCTAATTCAGGCCAACAAGAGACACTGAATCCCAAAAGAATCCAGACAGGTCCTTCCATTCTCACTGGAAAGAAGAAAGAAATGTGGAGTTCAAGGAGCTTCTGGCAACCAAGTTATGATTCCGAGGGGACCCAGTCTTGAAATGAAGCAATGGAAAAGGGAAATGAAGAAAGTGGAAAAAAAAAAAAAATCAAGTTCTAGGGAGACGTAATTCATCTGGATCGAGCATTACCTGAAACCTAACCTACTACTTGACTTCATTTACAGGAACCAATACATTTCTATTTTTGTTTAAGCCAGTTTAAGTGGTTTTTTTTTTCCTCCATCATTTGCAACCCAAAGATTCCTACATGAAGGATGATATCAGAGAGGAGACAGGAGAACCAAGGTTCTCTAGTTACTGTCACCCCCTATCACACAAGGCAGAAACACTGGGCCTAAGAGTATCATGGGATTTGATCATTTCTTCTTAGAGCATTCAGAACCAGCCATCCCCTCTGGTACCTCACTGCACCCACTGTGGGCCTCCAGCACCCCAAAAAAATTACCCTCCACAACCAGACCTGTTCACCTTCTTGATTCAACCTCAAGACTCTGGCTAGCCCCAAAGCCCTGGGAGTCTGGAGTTGCTGCCTCATACATCAAAGATGCTTTTGCAGGAAGGGAAAAATGTAGGTCATTTTTCAATGTGTGTGGCTATCTTGGAGCAACCCTGAATGCCAGAAGTGGGGCTGGGAGTCAGTATTAGATAAATGGGATGGCTCCCAGAAGGAGCGACCCCATCTGCCTACTCTCCCCACCCAAGGTTGGGGGATCTGGGAAAGGGGGCGTGGAGTGTGTTCCCACCCCCTACACACTCACGATAAACAGGGATGAGCTTGGCTGTCTCTGGACCCCAAAGTATTGTCCTCAACTCTTAGCCACTGAGAAAAGAGAAAACTTTCCTTGCTATTGTTGCTTTAAAATCGTATTTTGTGAACGAGAGGAAGAAAAAAGGCAAGTCCGTTAAGTCATTTTGCTAACACTCCAGCCATCACATAGGCTGCTGGGGCTTGAAGAAAAATCAAGAAAATTAGTGCTTGCGAAAGGGAAAGAGCGACAGCGGTGGACTGGGACGGGCACAGCGGGGCCCACGCAGCCCTCCTCCTACCCGGCTCAGCCCCTCCCTGAAGCCGGCTCTCTGCTCTCCCCAGATCGCTCTGTGTTCCTTCCTCTCCCGGGGCCTTACTACCTCCCGCCCGGGCCCTGCCGGGCAGCCCCCAGGGGGCATCTGCCCCGCCTGCCCCTTCCCAGTGCCAGCAGCCCTTCCCGCCCTCCCCCTGTGAGTCTGTGCTCGCCGGCGCGCCTCTCCGCAGCCTGGACAGACAGTGCCCCCCGCAGGCCACAATCGGCCCTGGGCTGTGGCGACCTGCATGACAAAGATGAATACCCATGGGGGCTTAGGGGGAGAACACCGGCAAACCTCCACTGGTGACCCCAATTTCTGACTCGAACCCAGGTCCCCAGAGGTGAGGTGCAGAAAATGCCTAAATTAAAATGCTAATTACCGTCTTCAGCAATTCGTTACCAGACAGTCACTTGTATCTATTATTAACAGCTTCCCGCCACAGCCGCCGCTCGCCAAGAGACACGGATGATTTAAAGATTCAGGTGCAAGAGAAAATAACAGAAAACCGTGTTTGCACGGTGAAGCGCAGCCTGTGGGGGTGTCACCCTATTCTGCCCACCCTGCGGAGAGATGATAAGAAGCCAAGGACGGGGCGCCTGGATGGCTCAGTCGGTTGAGGGACCGACTTCGGCTCAGGTCATGATCTCACAGCTCGTGAGTTCGAGCCCCGCGTCGGGCTCTGTGCTGACAGCTCAGAGCCTGGAACCTGCTTCGGATTCTGTGTCTCCCTCTCTCTCTGCCCCTAACCCACTTGCATTCCATCTCTGTCTCTCTCAAAAATAAATAAACGTTAAAAAAATTAAAAAAAAAAAAAAAAGAAGCCAAGGACAACAAAAGGTGCTGTCCCAGAAGGTCCCTGGGGGCTCCCCAGGTGGGAACTTGGGCGCAGAGAATAACCTAAACCCTTGTGTTTAAAAATATTTGCAGGGCTCTTTATGGCTCACAAACTACTCCATGATTTCTTAATTAAATCCCAGGGTTTGGCGAGGGCAGGAGTTTGAGCTCCATGCCCAGGTAGGAAGAGCTCCATGCCCAGGTAAGATGCTACTCTGGACATTGAGGCTCTCCTCTGATGCTGCCTGCTCCTGGAATCTGGAAGGTTTGATGCTGGGGAAAAGATGGCCCATGAGCCGTCAGTTCCCAGGTGAGACACGCACTGGCACTTGGGAGAGTCACACTCAACTCCGTCGTCACACTGACCTCCAGAAATAAGGCAGGACTGGTCTCAAGGGACGTCTTGGGGCCTTGGCAACGCCTAGGCAGAGAGCTTAGGCGGCCAGGAGAGAGGAGGCAAGGAATGAAAGAGGAGCATGTGATACAGAGTACAAGCAAATTTCACAATAACAGTGCAGAAAAAGCCATGAGCATTGACCCTCCTCTTTGTTCATGGCGGGCAGAGGGGGACTGAACTGCCCAAGGTCACTAGAAACTGCCCAGGCAGGGCAGAGGCAGGTTCAAATCTCCTTCCTAGACTCACAGTCTAGACACCAAAGGGACAACGCACAGAGGCCTCAAGACCAGGCTGTTAAGTTGCTGTCACAGTCCCTCCATCCCACTCTGAGATGATCTTGTCCCACATCTGTGTGCTCGTGGAAGCAGATATTGGGACTGTCTGGTGTCCCCAGACAGAGCTCTGGACGCATAGACAGTGCCTTGTGATTTCTTATGAACCAATGAATAAATAAATTCAATGTTATACGTGAACAGCCTCATACACAGGGCATTCTGGGGCTGGCTCCTACCGGCTCCTAGGAACCAATTGTTAAATATTCAAGATTTGTGAGCTGGTTGTTAAACAATTGGTAGCCTGAAATCAGGCATGGTGAGAGTATTTACACCACAGCAATCAGTAAATGCTACTAATCAGGGCTTTTTTCCTGACCCCATCCTTACTTCCAGCGAAACACCATAGCCAATCTTCTTAACCTGGGTTAATTTTCTTAATCTCCAAATCTTCCAAATACAGGAAAAGTTTAACTGTCTCCTGCATTTTATCCCCTCATTTGGTTTCTTTTGGTGCATGATTTCCCTACATTTACAGCCACCCCCGCAGGCCTCAGTACCGCTCCTCCCCGTCACAAGCCCAGGCATCCTTCTGGAGCCAGGGCCGGAAGAGTTAATTCCCCATCAGCCCCCATCCTCTCAGAACCACCTGTTCTGCTGGGTTCTGGCCCCAGGTGGGGTATAAACACCCCTGGTGATGAATGGCCCGCGCAAGCAGCGTTGCTGGGGCCCTCTGCTCCCTCCACCACCTGTTCTATCCCAGCTGGAGGAAGGGGAGAGGAGGAGGGGGCTTCTATCTGAATCAGAATCATCCATCCTGAGTAATTAGCCGCTGAAGAAAATGCAAACCTGCTGAAGGGGAGCAGAGGTCCCCCCATCAGCTTCTCTAAACTCCTCTTGCCCCAGGCTTGCCTCAGAGGCTGCTGGGAGAGCCAGGAAACTGAGGAGGCCGGGACGCCATCTGCCAGAGCACAGGGTCTCTGCAGAACAAACACTAACACACTTCTCTCAAGACCGCCGCTGTCGGACCCAGCCCGTGCCCAGCCCAGATCTTCTCTCCCAAGTCTCGTGCTCTGGCCTCTCAACCACCGTCTCCTGAGCCAGGGAGTAGAAAGTGTGTTTGGCACACACCACAGGCCACCCGCTCAGTATCCGTTTCCTTCTTACCCGATGTTGTTCAGGTAGATTCTTGGTGTTCCCATGACCCATGTCCCAGATTTGTTTAGAGGGAATGAGAGTATGGTCCAGTTATAGTCAATGACACATGAAGGGAGGTCTGAAGTGTCTTTGATCCTAGGAGAGAATCATCACGGGGAGAGGTGCTCTCTTCTAGCTCTAGGCATTATGGCATCTGGACACGAATCCTCGAGGTTCAGCAGCCATTGTGTGACCCTGAGGAGTGTAAGACTGGGCTTGGGGCTGAGCAGAGGCAGAGAAAGAGCCGAAGTCCCCGGGGATGTCACTGGATCTCTGATTCCTATGACTGGAGGCACCTGTCCTCCAGACTTCCTGCAATGCAAGATAAGAAAGGTCATTTTTTCACTTTGATTTGGATTGGTGGCTTGCAGCCAAGGACACTCCAACTCAGGGAAGGCAAAGTCTGAACATGATCACCCAGCTAAGTCAGGCCCTGATCTTGGAACCCCATGTGGGTAACTAGGTTTGGGTTGTGTCTGATGCCCAGGCTTCATCCTCTGCCATACCAGCGCCTTCCTAAGGCCTTTCTCTGGCATCTGGAGGGCTGCTCTTCCCTGTGTTCCAGGCCAGAAGTGTCAGGAAATAAGACTTCCCAAGAATAGCCCTCAACCAATAACTGACGGGAAATGCTGTATAAATATCCCATCACAGGGCGCCTGGGTGGCTCAGTCAGTTAAGTGTCCGACTTCAGCTCAGGTCATGATCTCGTGGTTCATGAGTTCAAGCCCCACCCTGGGCTGTCTGGCGTCAGCACAAAACCCACTTCAGATCCTCTGTCCTCCTCTCTGTCTCTGCCCCTCCCCGGGTTGCGCTCTCACTCCCTGTCAAAAATAAATAAACATTAAAAAAGTAAATAAATAAATATCCCAAATCCCTCTCCCCTTAAGTAGGAGAACTCCAAGGCATGCTGTCTATGCTGGCTGCCAGGGTTCCAGGATTATGTTCTAGTTGCCCACAATGCTTATTGGCTGTCTCCCCATTCCCCATCAGCTCCCACATATGCTACTTGCACTTAAAAACTTGTCTCAGGGTTCACTTCTGGGGGGACCCAAACTGAGGCTACCTTCCTCCAGTGCACTGAGACCTGCTCTGTGATGGGCACTGCAGAGAGACCAGGAAACAAGATGTATAGTCTCTCCACCCTGGGGCTCAGTTTCATGTGCAGAGACAGGTATTCGACAAGTCAACTAGTCTTATCATTTTAGGTGGCCTTAAATACAGTGATCAGAATAAAACTGGGTGGTAGCAGTGACGGGGGAGGGTGCGAAGAGGGTAGAAGGGTAAGAGATCTCTCCGAGGCTCATCTGTAGCAAGAGCTGTGGCAGGAAGATTCCAGGCAGAGGAAACAGCAAGTGCAAAGACAGAGGGGGCATGCGTGGTAGGTTTGAGAAGCAAATAGAAGGCAGTGTGGCAGGAGAAAGGTGAGCCAGGAGAGGGTGGAGAGGAATGCAGAGGCCAGCCCAGGTGGGCTCCCAAAGGGCATGGGAAGGAGTTTGTGGGGTCAGGGTCAATGGGAATCTATTGCAGGTTTGTAAGGTGGAGGGGAATTAGCCAACCCAAGAAGGCGGGAGCCTTCTGCCTACTATATGGAGACTGGATGGGGGGAAGCTGCAACAGTGAATTGAAGAGGCCAGCTGGGGCCATATGAGCTGCCAGCATGGGAGATGCTGGCACTTGGGGTTGCCCTGTGTTCTCTATAGGTGAATCCTCCGTTTGCAGACCTGCCTCTCTCCTCTCCCTGCCCAGGACCAAACCCTGGCACATGTCATTCCCCCCCAGTCCCTTCCCCAGGTTGGAGGTGACCTCCAAACCTAAGGTCAGTGAATGAACCCTTGTTGCCCCTGGACACTTCCACAATACCACTTGTCACTGACCACCCACATGCCAGGGCACATTCTTGCTCTCTGAGTTTGGGCATCATTGGGGCCTCCTGGCCCTGCTCCCCTTTTCCCCCTGCCCCCAAGTGCGCAGGTATCATTCCAGACTGTGGCCCCACCCCCAACCCCCACCCCAGACTGGATGGTCAGTGTGAAGAGTTTCCTTGCTGGGCCCAGAACCCCTTCCCGGGGCCCAGAACAATTATCATTTAGTAGCACCTAGGGCTCTGGCAGCAGCTTGCGCTGAGTTTCTCAGAACACATTATCCACATTATTTTTCACTTGAAAAGTGTCAAGAAACCCTTGAGAGAGCTGAAGGATGTGGCTTAGTCCTAGTTTACAGATGGGCTGCGCAAACAGAAAGGGTTTCGAATTTTTCAGGGGCCAGGAGTAACAGAGCTCATGTTGGCTGGCACTAACCCCAGCATCACTAACAAATGGGCATAGCTAAGGGAAGACTCGTAAGCCTTGTATGGAGACAAACCTGCAGGTTTGGACCATGCTGCCTGCCTCTGCTGGGGAAGAGGCACCGCAAACCCATGTGTGACCAAGTTGCTGGGGACCCAAACTCATGGACAGAACCAAAATGCTCTTGATCCTTGACAATAATAGCTATGTCCTGAGGCTAGGGCAGGAGCAAAGACGGGTTAGCAAAGGAAGGAGGGAGATGGGAGGGGATCAGTCTCTCTCTGCCTCCACTTCTTCATCTGTAACATAGGAAATACAAGTTCCCTCTCACAAGATGACTAGTGAAATCATGGATATGAACACCATCCGAGCTATAGATTAGGAGGATTTAGGAGGACTTAGGATTTACGATGACTCCTTGGAGGTTAGAGAGTCCTAGCTATAGATTGCTAGCTACCACCACTCCCACCACCCCATATCCATTCTCTGCACGCTCTGATCTTTAGCTGGGCCCACTGCTGCCTAGAATCAAGACTCTCTTCCCAGCCTCCCCTTGTGGCCATTTGGCCACGTGACTAAATTCTGATCTTTACGCTGTAAACACAAGTATAGCGTGCAGTTCTGAGGAGAGTCCTTAAAGGGAAGACAGGCACCTGTTCGTCCATTGCTCCTCCTGGGAGCTGGAACCAAGCAGCACCTTGCATCGTGAGAAGGAGGCTGAGCAGCAGGAAAGAATGATTGATGTTGACTTTGAGAAACCTCTCTTCCAGCATCTAGACTCTTGATTGAGAGAAAAATAAGCCTCTTTCTTGTTTTCAGTGCTGGTTCTCTTTGGGATGGTGTCTGTCACTCACAGCTGAACCTCCAGCCTGAGGTTCAGCTCATCCCTATAGATTAGAGCCTGAATTGCTGTCCCCAAAGCCCAGGCCCATCCACGACAGTGCACTCCTTCATCATAAGTCCCAAGGGAAGACTAGAGTGCTCAGAAAGTATCAGTACTGCTCAAGATCTGCCAGTGAGCCACCCGATAGAGCAGGCAAGACCTGGCTCATCTGACCCTCCAACACTGAGTTCTAGCTAGAAGATGCCAGAGGCCTGCCCCATGGAGTTTCTGAAACTGGCTGGAGGTTTGGTTTTTGAGAAGGGCAGGAAAGAGCTTGAAGAATGCAAAGGCTGATGACAGAACTGGCTTGAAATTCCTTGCTGCCTGGCTGAAATCTAGCATCTGGAAAAGCAGAAAGCAGGCATACCTCATTTTATTGTGCTTCATTTTATTGTGCTTTGCAGATATTGAGTTTTTCACAAATCGAAGGTTTGTGGCAACTCTGTGTCTCTCAAGGCTATCAGTGTCATTTTTTCCAAACGCATTTGCTCACTTTGTGTCTCCGTGTCACATTTTAGTAATTCTTGCGATATTTCAGACTTTTTCATTATTATATATATGTTACAGTGAGCTGTGATCAGTGATTATGACTCACTGAAAGCTCAAATGATGGTGAGCAATAAAGTCTTTTCAAATTAAGGTTTGTGCATTGTTTTTGTTTTAGACATAATGCTATTGCACACTTTTAATAGACTATAGTAAGTGTAAACATAAATTTTATAGGTACTGGGAAACAAAAAATAATTCTTTTGACTCAGTTTATTTCCATACTTTCTTTATTGCAGTATCTGGAACCAAACCCTCAATATCTCCAAAGGTGTGGCTCCCCATGCTTTTCTTCTGCCTTGGAATTCATGTCAGCTTCCTGAGGCCTGGCTTTGTCATGCTTCCAATTCTATCTATATGCTGGTGATCTCTGGAGGTCTCCAGAACTCCTGAAAATTTAGTCTATTCAAAGATAGCCAATTGTGCCTATCCATTGTGAACCAGCCAGCCAACTGAAGAATATGATGGCAGAAGGACTCGGATGTCCCACCTCATCTCTGAGCTGGTGAGTGCTTCCCGTTACCCACCAAACAGAAAGGACCCACATGACTCCACTTCCACCACATGGGAAGACAGAGTGCCACAGCCCACTTGTGGCCACATAGTGGCTATCTGTGTTCCCACAGCCCAGAATCCATTCACCCATTTCAGTGCTAACAGCACCCAGTTTTACTCTGGGAATCCCTACCTGCCTTTCGGGCCCAGTGGAGTGGGACTCCCCTCAGGGCCACAGCCACCGTGTGACTCAGCCCTGACCAATCAGAGTGCCTGAATTCCTTCTAGCACTCTGATTGGTCAGGGAAGATCATGTGGACCAGTAGGAACAATGAGACCCCAGGAGATTTGCTCTCTCCTTGAGAGAAAAGTAGATTTCCTTTTTTTTTTTTTTTAAGTATATTTATTTACTTTGGGAGAGGAAGAGAGTGAGCAGGGGAAGGGTAGAGAGGGAGAGGGAGAGAATCCCCAGCAGGCTCCACACTGACAGTGTGTGGCTCAGTCTCACTAACCATGAGATCATGACCTCAGCCAAAATCAAGAGTCAGAGGTTTAACCGACTCAGCTGCCCTTGTGCCCCTAGAGAAGAAGAGTAGGTTTCTTTTGCCTGGATTTGAACCTGCCGGCAGGCGCTTGCTACCATGTGGAGTGTCAGGATAAACAGAACTGGGCAGAGCCAAAAGGCAGGCATCCTGGTCTTAGCTGGAGTCTCAGCTGGAAACTGGTCACCTCCCGCATTTATAGATATCAATACATTTCTTCCACCATCACCACCCAGAACTAGTTGCCTGTGCACATTCCTGTCTAATTCGAACATCATTTCTTCATGAGTTGGTAAAATCTCCCTCCAGCATCTGAGGGCCACCTTAAACCACCCCTCCCCTGGTAAGGCTAGCTCTTTGTCCCCTGCCCAAGTTGTGAGTTGCTCAGGATCACATATTTCCAAGTCGGCTCAACCACCAGTCCAGTGTAGGAGTCCCTCAATGACAGGACCTGCCTGTCCTTTAACTCTGTGTCCAGTGCCCAGCATCCAGTAGGTGCTCACTAAATGCTGGTTGGATAAGTAAATGAATGACTGCAGAGAAGCAAGATACTCGTTCATCAAGTTTATGGATGACATGAAATTGGGAGCAGTTTCTAGCCAGAGGTTAGAATCGTAAAGCAGATTGGCTTTTGCAAATGAGAAGTATGGCAAGGCTGAATCGGAATTGGATGACGTTCATTAAGTAACTAGTTTGAAGAAGTCGTTGCCAGCAGTCTGTGAGAGCTGGGGATGTAATGGCTTCTGTGCACGTTCCAAGACAAGCTGTGGGGTGGCAGCTGGATAGAGCAAAAGAAGCTGGACATTGAGGGCTGGTTTCCCCATCAAGGTCACTTCATGGGCTTCTGACAAGCAAGACCCCCTCAAGTCCTTCTGCCTCCGTGAAGGCACTCTTAGCTCTGTATTTTGGCGACATAGAAGATTCAAGAAAGCAAGGGGAAAAAAGCATTAAAAATAGTGAAAGGGAAGACAAATTGGATTCTGAATTCGGGTTAAAGAGGCTGGGGCTGCTGCATCTGGAAGGAAAAGAGAGAGAAACCATTTCTCCAGGGGGCTTTCATGAGGGGCGTCACCCCCCTCCCCCCACCCCCCAATGGAGAAGGTGCCCCAGAAGGAGAATGATTGGCAGGGAGGCAGTGGCAGCCCGCCCTGCCCCCACTGCAGCCTCCAGAGCTGCCGCCACCCCTGCTGTTTACACTTTTATCGTTTGCAATGAAAGACGATGATGTGTGTGTGCGCTGTATTGATTGTGCCTCTTAGATTTTTATGTCATTGTGGAAAGCGGCAATTATGCTCGCCCGCTCTGGAGGGAGCAAATGGCCCCGGGGGAGGACGTTGCAGGGCCAGGAAAACTCCAAAGCAGCTGGGAGGGGTCCAGCTCAGGGGCTGGAGGCTCGAGGCAGGCAGAACAGGAGAAGGGGCTAGTTGAACCTGAGAAGTGAAGGAATACCGCCAAGTGGATGCACCATCTACTCTATAGCCATTTATCAAACACGTGTGCCAGATATTCGAGTCATTGTCCCACACTCCTGAGAAAGCCCTCCAGTGGCTTCCCTTTTGCGTTGAGAATAAATCCACTCTGCTTACCAAGACATATGTCGTCTGACCCCCACCTACCTCTCTGGTCTCACCTCCACGCTCTCCCCTCCTCACTCACTGCCACCTAGCCACCTGGCCTTCTTCTCGGTCTGCCCAGTCACCAAGCTGGGCCCCCTGCCTCAAAGCCTTTGCCCTTGCTATTCCCCTCTGTCTGGAATTCTGTTCCTCACCTTTATCCTGTCATTAGCTTCACATTCAGATACACACTAAGCTTAAGTATCACTTCCTTACAGAGCCCGTCGTGAGGATCCCATATCATGTCCACACCAGTCTCTCTCTGTCACCTCATCTTCTTTTCTTCATAGCAGTTTTCATTCTCAGATATATTCTTGTCTATCTAGGGGCTCATTGTCTGTCTCTCTAACCAAAATGTAAATGCAAAAAAGAACAAGGATCTTATTTACCTCTTGTTCACTGCTTTGCCATTAATACCTAGAGGAGTTCCTGGCACACAACATGATATAAGGAATATTGATAAATATTATTAGCTAGTTAACAGTAGAGGAAATTGAGGCTTGGGAGTGTATTAATCAGGACTGTATTAATTAATAACCAGGCTGACACTGTTCCTGTTGTTCAGTGATGGCCCCATAGGCTGAGGAATTTTCCATCTTTCTGCCCACTTTTTCTTAGGCCATTACTCTCAGCTTGCTCCTTATGGTTATAAAGTGGCTGCTGCTGCTCCTTACATAATTTGGGATTCAAGGCAGGAAGTAGAGGAGAATGTAAAATTCTGATCTAGCTGAATATGTCTTCCTTTTTACTGGGACTTTACCATTTCTAAAACACCCCTCCCCAGGATTCTACTTCCAGCTCATTGGCTGGATCTATGTCACTTGCTGCAAGAGATATTGGGGAACAGAGCTGTCTGAGCTCCAGGATAGAGGAAGGCAGAGGAAAGGTGGGTTGGACATGAGTGTTGAGTGAGCCAACCTCAGTGGCTACAGAGAGGTGAGCAGACTTGCTCACAGCAAATGTCTATAAACAGCAGAGCTGAGATTTGACCCTAGATCTATGCCCTACTTGTTACACCTTGGCACTTCCCTCTTGGCATCTGAGTGAGAGGGCACAGGCACTAAGCAGATACCAGAAGTGCCATCAGGTCTTTCCCGTCACACATTCAGTCCTGCCAACGATACCTTTCTTTATCCCAAAATGTCTCCTCCCTCCCACAGCACATGGAGCTCCAGCCACAACGATCCATTCAGGGCTCCTGAAACCTGACCAATCTTCCCTCCTCTGTTCCTTTGCACACATTGTACAGAGCCCCTGCCAACCGTCACCACTCTGCTCATCCTTCAAAGACCAGTTCAAGCATTGCCTCTTGTAACTCTTCCCCTTTCTCTCTTAGTCACATGCTAGGGACCTGTCCTTGTAGCAGAGGGGAGACTGACAATAAACAAAATAAATAAGACCATTTTATAGACAGATGTGGTGAGAAAACAAAACAGGATGGCATGTCAGGGAACAACTGGGAGGCTGTAATAGAGGGAATAATGGCCCCCCAAAGACATTCACGTCCTAGCCCCAGGAACCTGTGAATGTGTTAGACTACATGGTAAAGGAGAATTAAGGTTGCAGATGGAATTAAGGTTGCATATAACAGAAATCTGGCTGGGTTCTGTTCCCTGCTTCCTGGGAGGTGACCTCTAAATCCTTGGAATTTCTGGAGTGATAGGATTGTCTTTGTTATTCATGGCGGTCACTCAGACCACACCTGAACTTTTATGCTAACAAGGTGACTGGGGATGAGGGCTGGTCATGCCAGAAAGACCAGCCATGTGATTAGAGAGTTGGAATTTTGAACCACATAATACCAGCCCAACTTCTGTGGAGTGGGGAGGCTGGACATTGAGTTCAACCACATGGCCAATGATTCAACCAATTCAATCAGTCATGCCTACACAATGAAACCCTTATAAAAACTCTGACACCAAAGCTCCAGTGAGCACAAGTTGATGAGTAACCTGTCCTGATGGCACAAGGTTAGGACACAGAAGCTTCATGTTTGGGGCACACACAACCCCCAGACCTTGACCTCTGGGTCTCTCTCTTTGTTGGGCTCTGATTTCCGGCCTTTTGTCACCATAAGTATAGTGTTTTCCCGAGTTTTCTGAGTCCTTCTAGCTCATTATAGAATCTAAGCAGAAGTGAGAACTCCTGAATTGGTAGCCAGCTGGTCAGAAGTGAAGATGGCCTGGGGACCCCTGACCTTGTGCCTGATGTCTGAAGTGAGGGCAGTCCTGTGGGGGACTGTGGCCTTAATTTGTGAAGTTTGGCCTCATTCAAGGTCATCAGTGTCATTGCAGGTTGCTAATCAACTGGCCCTGAGTTGGGAGATTATCCTGGATTATCTAGTCGGCTCAATAATATGGGTCCTTCGAAATGGAAGAGAGAGAACCAGAGATAGCAGTGTAAAAGTAGCTGAGCCTAATGTTGCTGGCTTTGAGGATGGAGGAGAGAAGAAGGTGGGCAGAAGCTTCTAGAATCAGGAAAAGGCAAGGAAACAGAACCTCCAGAAGGAATGCAGCCCAGTGAGAGCCAATTTGGATTTCTCATCTCCAGAACTGCAGGATAACAAAAGTGTGTTTCAAACCTCTAGTTTGCAGTTATGTATTGCAACAGCAGTGGGAAGCTCCACAGGGGTATTAATTTGTGCAGTGGGCATGGAGTCCGGAAATGCCTCTCTGAGAAGGTGACAGTTAAGGCACATTCTTCTGTCACATTGTTACTGACTTTGATTGCAAGAACCTCAAAAATATAAACCTTACCTGATACAACTTTGTATGCCCACTACTCACTGGAGACCCAGCAGGGATGACCTCCTTGGGAACTTCTTCCCTTACTGCATTTCATTTTGTTTTGTTTGTTTATCTTTTTTAATTGTGTGTGTGTGTATGTAGTCTATGGATTGTAACACATGTGTAGATTCATGGAACCACCACAGAATGCAGAAGTGGGGCACACCCACAAGACTCCTGCATGCTATCCTTTATAGTCACACATTTCCCACACCCCTAAGCCCGGGCAACCACTGTCTTGTTCTCCATTGCTATAGTTCTGTGATTTTGAGAAGGTTGAATAAATGGAAATACACATTACATAACCTTTTGAGACCGGCTGCTTTCCCTCAGCATAATGCCTCTGAAACTCATTCAAGCTGTTGCATGTATCAGTTGGTTGATCCTTTTCATTACAGAGTTGTGTTCCATTGAATAGATGTATTGCAGTTGATCCATTCACCTCCTGGAAGACATTTGGATTGTTCCTCGTTCTTGGCAATTATCCATAGAGCTGCTATGAACATTTGTTTTCAGGTGAACATTTAAGTTTTCATTTCTTTAGGGTAAACACCCAGGAGTAGGATTGTTGGGTCATACGGTAAGTATGTGTTTAACTTTATAAGAAAGTGTCAAACTTTTCCAGAGTAACTGTACCATTTTGCATTTCCACTGGGAATGTGTGAGAGTTCTAGTTGTTCAGCATCCTTGTCAGCACTTGGTTTTGTCAGTATTTTTTATTTTTTTCATTCTTCTAGATGTGCAGTTGTAACTTTTTGCCCTAATGGCTAATGATGCTGAACATCTTTTCGTGTGCCTGTTGGCCATTGCTATATTCTCTGGGGTCAAGTGCCTCTTCAAATCTTTTGTTCAGATTTCAAATAGGCTGTTTTCTTATTGTTGAGTTTTGAGAGTTCTTCATTTAATTTGAATACAAATATTTACTGGAGGGGCGCCGGGGTGGCTCAGTTAAGTGACTCTTGATTTTGGCTCAGGTCATGATCTCACAGTTCAGGAGTTCGAGCCCCATATTAGGCTCTGTGCTGACACCATGGAGCCTGCTTGGGATTCTCTCTCTCTCTCCCCTCTCTCTGCCCCTACCCTGCTTGTGCACCTTCTCTCTGAAAATAAACTTAAAAAAATTTTTTTAACTTTTACTGGAAACATGGTTTGCAAATATTCTCTCCCAAGGTGATAGCTTATCTTTTCATTCTGTTAACAGTGTCCTTCTCAGAACAGAAGTTTTGATTTTTGTTGAAACTTAATTTATTCTCTCATGGATTGTGCTTTTAAAGTCATAAATGTATCTGCTCTCAGGTCACAAAGATGTTCCCCTATGTTTCCTTTCAAAAGTTTTAACTATAATCTATTTAAAATTAATTTTTGCATGAAGTATAAGATTTAAGATAAGACTTTTTTGCTTATGAATGCATTCTCTTTTTTAAAGTTATATCTCTTTGAATAGTATTTTTTAGTAGTTGTTCTATAAATTACAATAGACATATCTTTCCAGTCTATTTAGAAATAATATTCTATCACTCCATGCAGAAATATCAACATCTGACCACTTCATAGGTCCCTTCCCTCTCTTCCTTTTATATTATATTTGTTTTCTATATTACATCCACATCCATTGAAAATCCCATCAGTGAGATTGGTTGATTGATTTTCAATCATCAGATATATTTTATTTTTATTTATTTATTTTTTAAATGTTTATTCTTGAGACAGCACAGGTGGGGGAGGGGCAGAGAGAGGGGGACAGAGAATCTGAAGCAGGCTCTGCACTGACAGCAGTAAGCCCGATGTGGGGCTCGAACTCATGAACTGAGAGACCATGACCTGAGCCAAACTTGGATGCTCAACCAACTGAGCGACCCAGACACCCTCAATAATCAGGTATATTTCAAAGAGCTCAACAGGAGAAAAATAGCTTATTTGTCCAAATATTTGCCATCTCTGCTGCACTTCCTTTATTCCTGATATTTCAAATTTCTTTCTGCTATTATATCCCATCTGTCTGAAGAACTTTCCATACTGATCTCCTGGCATCAAATTATCTTGGCTTTCCTTCATCTGAGAATATCTTTATTTTACCTTTATTCCTAAAGGATATATCCTTCAAAGAATTCTGAGTTGATAGTTCTTCTTTCTCAGCATTTAAAAAATATTGTTCTGCTTTCTTCTAGCCTTTATGGTTTCTGATGAAAAATGCAGTCATTTGAATCATTGCTCCCATATAGGTAACATGTTCTTTTTCTCTGGTTGCTTTCAAGGCCTTTTTTTTTTTTTTTTTTTTTTGTCCTTAGTTTTCAGAAGTTTGATTATCATGTGTCTGGGCACATATTTTTTTGTATTTACCTTGTTTGGGATTCACCAACCTTCTTAAATTGGTATGTTTCTGTTTTTTACTAAATTTGGAAACTTGCCACCATTATTCTTCAAATAATTTTTTCTAGACCCTACGTTTTCTCTTCTCCTTCCAAGGCTCTAATGACATGAATGTTACATCTTTTGGTACTAACCTACAGGCCCTGAAGTCTCTGTTCATTTTCCCCTCAGTCTTTTTCCTTTCTGTTATTTAAATTATGTAACTTCTATTGACCTGTCTTCAAATTCACTGTTTATCATCTCCATTTTGCTATTGAGCCCATCCACTGAGTTTTTTTATTTCAGTTATTGTATTTTTTCACTTCTAAATTTCCATCTGGTTCTTCTTGAGAGTGTCTCTTTCTGTGCTGAGACTTTCTGTCTTTCCATTCATTTCTAGAGTTTGCATATTTCATTTATAATAGCTGCTATGAAGTCTTTGATGCATCTGTGAAGTCATCTCAGCATTGGCATCTCTGGATTGTCTTTTCCCAAGTGAGTTGAAAATTTTCCTGACCCTTCCTATATGGAGTAATTTTGATATTTTTCTTTAGCAGGCAATTAGCCCAGTTGGGTTCAGTCACAAGTTCTCACCAACCTCCTATAGGTTGTGGTTCCAATGTCAGTTCAATTTCAATGCTTTTGCTGTGTTATTTAGATCTATCCCATATATGCACCACTGAAGGCCACTCTAGGATCGAGGTAGTGGTCTGTCCTTAGGTGTTCAGTTCTCGGGTCTATGTATGCTGTTTGGGGTCAGATCATGTACAGTTTGGGGATTACCCCAGATTTCAGAAACAACTTTAAAGGGCTGCGTTTCACAGCTCTTCCCTCTCTGGGATCTCCTCTGGACTTTCTAGTTCACTGAGGTGCCCCTTTTCCAGTGCTCAGACCAGAAGGCAGGAGCTTTATTTACCTCCACTTGCCATACCCTTCCTGTAACTGCTCATGTTGGTCCCAAGCAGCAGAGATAGCAAAGCAGCAGGGGCTTATCCATCTTCATGAGCAATGGCCCCTCCAGTGGAGAGGGAGGTTTCCCTCCCTCAGAGTTTTAGGTTCTTATCTGCACACACTGATACTGCTGCTCTTGCCACCACATTGCTTGGTTGCTGGGGTACAAGAGTAAACAAAGAAAGAAAAGACAAACAGGAGACTTCTGCTTAATTCTCAGGAATGGAAGACCTCTTTCTTGGTCCTCAAGCCAGAATCAGAAGGTTTTTCCTGTAGCTCTCTCTGTAGATGCTAATAACCCCTTCAAGGTTTTGAGTTGCATTGCATTCAACCGAGGGCATACCTGAGTGGAAGGAAGCAGTAAACTTACAACCAATTTGGTGTTACTTTGATGTTATCTGGTCTTCTTTTCAGAGAGTTCAAGTACCTAGTCTGCACATTCTCTCCAGGTTTAAGCTGCATTCAGTGGGAGAGACAAGGTGGAGTGTGTTTACTTCATCTTACCTGGACCTGGAACCTCCTAGAAAAATTTTAAAGTACATGATGCATGCATACACAACACAGTGCTAAAGCCACTCTTTAGTAAGCACCTCTTATGTCAGGCGCACAAACAGAATTTTGTATTCACAGAGTTATGCTCATGCAGCCCAGGGTTTGAACCCAGCTGTCCCTCTTTCTGGCTGTGATGCTGGGCAAGAATCCAAATGTATATGATCCTCAGTTCTCTTGCCATAGGAGTGTGGCAAGGATAAGACACAATACTATGTATGAAGCCCTTTCCATTAGACCTAGAACATAGTAAGTGCCCAAGAGATGATAGCTACTCTTGATGTTATTATTACCTCTTATTTTGTTGCAGGCAGAGTCCTGGGATTACAAGCTACAGAGAGGGACTCTACCTATGTTATGCAAAAAGAGAAGGTATCTTTGGAGCTCCCAGAATCCAGGAGCTGAGGGATCAGGTCAAGGAACACTAGGGACTGCAGGCTGGGTTGAGCTTCACAGCTGAGTTTGCTCCTGGCCCCACAAAGTAGGACAAGCTGCCCTCGGGGCTCCCACTATGGGAGGCAGGTGTCATCACTGCCCTCCCATGGAGACCACACCCAGAGGGAACTTTCCACAAAGAAATGGGGACTGATAGGCAAGGAGGATGTGGATTTTTGGAAACCCTCCCCCTCAAAAAAACTCCTTTCCTCTTGCTAGTTATAAGACCATGGGCAATTAACCTAACCTCTCTGCACTTCGATTTTCTCACCTGTGAAATAAGGTTCATAATCCTATGAACTGAAGATTTCACCAAATAATGCCAGAAAAGGACTATACCTCAGGATCAGACACTAAGCTAGTGCTCAATTATAAAATTTTATTATTACCTATAGCTGCTCATTCAATCCTCACAACAACCTCTGGGTGTTACTGACCTTGCTTTCCCTGTGGAGAAACTCACAGGGGTGCCATGATTTGGCCAAGAATACTGACTTTAAACCTGCTTTGATTCCCAACAAACCTCACTTGTCGTCAAGGTGGGGGTGGCCACCAATGGTGGGGCAGGTCCCGGTGTGTGCAGCTGATGGCAACGACAACAGGGACAGCACTCGGGGAAGGGGGTCTTGTAACAAGGGTGGTTGCGGGAACCCCCTCCGTCTGAGGCCCTGCATGTGTTGGACGCAGTATGCTGCCTACAGAATGAATTTCCCTGTGTGTACAAAGTGTGTCTACCCTCAGTGCCCCCGTGTTTTGTTCTGTGCTTGTCTCGTGAGAGACATCAGTTATTTGGATGAAGCTGTCAAGATGAGAAATTGTGGACTCGGAGACAGGACACTGTCCCCACAGGGTCTGTGAGTCATGGGGTTTGGCAGGAGAAGCCCTGAGCTGACCAGGCACAGCTGGGGCAGGGCAGAGCCAGGGCTGGACTGCCAACAGGACTAGAAGGCTGGAGCAGGGGAAGCAGAGGGACCTAGTGGGACCCATCATGAAGCAGGAGGAACAGATGGCACCTTATTTTCTTCCCATTTTTTCCCCTTTTCCCCCTCCACTTAAGAAAAAGCTGTAACAAGACAGCCTATAGAATGACAAGATTGATTGTGTCGTTCTGGCCTTTGAGGGAAGAAGGGGGAAGAAAATCAAATTATTGGACAGGGTCCTTTTAAGGAACTGCTGCTTTAATTTATTTTCTTATATTTTGTCAATACCTGTTGTTTTTTTCTTAAACAAGTGCTGCGCTTTATAAATGGATTTGGCTTGAGCAAAACAAACACAGTTATTTCATACTTTTCCTTCCTTCTAAAACTTACTTAATATGTGGTGAGCGGCTAAGACACAGGGTCTGACCGTCACTCAGGAGGTTAACAGGTGGCTTTAGAGAAACACCCAGTCTCAGGTGGGGTGAGGGCAGGCAGGGGTTGGACACAGCAGCAGATTTGTGGCACAGATTATCACCTCCCAGCCACATAGTCAGGGTCCCAGGCCTGTTG
Organism: Panthera pardus; assembly: GCF_024362965.1. NCBI lineage: Eukaryota > Metazoa > Chordata > Mammalia > Carnivora > Felidae > Panthera > Panthera pardus. The sequence continues at coordinate 65,405,782 of NW_026526765.1, read as the reverse complement.
AGGCTCCATGTCCCCAACCTGAGGAGACATTAAAAAAAAAAAAAACAGATTGCCCCACACACTCTGAAAGAGTCTGACTCAATGAGTCTGGAGTGGACCCCGAGACTCTGTGGGGGTTTTAATATCAGGTGATTGGCTAATAAATCTCCTCATCGTGGCCTTCAGGCCACACCTGGGTGACCTCCCTGCCTCACCCCCACCTCACCCCAAGTGCCCTGGACTCCCCTGGTGCCCCCAGCCTCTGTCTCCCTGCTTCCTTGGCCTACCAGTCAGACTATCTTTTCAAATGACAAAATCCTATTCAGCCTCATAACCCTGGGAAGGTATCACCATTCATTCACTCACGTATGCAGCTGATGATTGAAAATGTATTTATTCATCACCTTTATATGCCAGGCACTGGGCTTGGCATTACAATGAGTAATATACAAAGATATAGAAAGAGGAAGTGAGAGAATCCTTGCCCCCTAAAAACCCCCAGAACAGCTGAGGAGGAAGGAGGGGGCTCTTTCTGGCCCCTGCTAGGCCACACTCAGAGCAGGGGTCTTAAATCCAGATGTCCCTGGGGGTCCACCAGACCCCTAAGTGAAGAGGCAGGCAGGGCATGGCTGATGCCAGGTGTAGACCCCTTCTGAATGGGGCTTCAGCCCAAGTGTGCCTTATGGAGGGCAGCTCAGTGTTGACAACTAGTTTTTCAGGAGAAGCTAGAAATCCAGATATTTATATGAAATCTCCTGGTTTTTAAATGCAATTCTGGTTTTCTTTAGATCCACCCTCCCTGGGAGCCACACAAACCTGCCTGCCTACCTGTCTGGCAATAGGGGTGGCAGGGGTGGGGGGGGTGGGGGGCGTCTCTGGGGCTGGGTCTCAAACCTTCCAGAGCCCATCTCCTGCAGGGGGAAGGGAGGGGCAGTGTCTGGGTGGGCGATGCCTGATCACAGAGCCCGAGCTACAACCAGGCTCAGATGCCTCAGTGGGGTACCTCTATCCAGATCCCTGGGTCCTGGAGCCAGCCCCCTCCACCGCCCCGGAAGCCCGGCAGAGCCAAGTGGTCTCTTTTCTCTGCTGCAGCATCTCCCAGGAAGGCTGCTTCAACCGGTCGCTCTGCAGACTTAAATAATAAATTGCAGCAGAGAGAGGGAAATTAAGCAATGCAGGGTGGGGAGATGGGGGCTGGGGGCTGGAGGCTGCAATGGAAAATCTGATGAGGAGTTAGTGAAGTGAAAAGGAGCAGGCGGGCGGGCGGGCGGGCTGCAGGGGCGGCGAGGGATGGGTCTCCCCACCACCCCATCCCCTGAGCTTAGGCCTGGAGCAGGGCTGCATTGCAGCCTCCATCTGTCGACACCAGGAATCTAGCTGGGTCCTGCCGTTGCTTAAAGCAAGACGAAGCCCCCTGTCAGGCCCTCGCCTCCTCAGCACACCCCTCAGTACAAACCTTGCTCACACACACTTGGCACCCAGGACCCCTCAGGTTCATCCCCATCCTGGTCCAGCCTGGTGAGTGGGAGTGGGGGTGCCTTGGCAGCTTTCTTCCTTGCACCTTTTGCTCTCCCTTCCTCCCTGCATCCCCCTACTCTGAGCTCCCCAGGGTGCCCAGTGCCTAAGGCTAACATGGCACAAACAACAGGTCAGAGCATTCTGGTCAACCACACTAGAAGACGGCCACCAGGCTGGGAGAGCCCTGGAGTGAGGGGGTGTGGAGGGGGTCTCTGCCACTCCTGGCTGGGAGAGGTGGGGAGATCTAGCCTGACCCTGTGTGCCTCACTTTAGAGGCAAGGCTTGGGGAGCAGCAAGGCCCACCCACCTGGCCCCCAGTCAGCAAGATAGAAGAAAGTCCTTTAGGAGGGGTCAGGACAGACAGCCCTGGGACAGCTCAGAAGGTCCCCTGTGCCTTAGGGAGGCAGAATGTTTGTCACGGAGGGAGATGGTCACCAGAGTGGCCCTGGAATGTTACTGGAGGACCCCAGTAGCCAGAAGGGAGCATGTGGTAGGGGATAGACCCTACCCCAGGTAGAACTGGGGATCTCAGCGGAGAGCCCTGGGAATGAAGACACAACACGGACATAGGCACAGATGCATGGTGAGCTCGGCCCCCCTTCAGGGCCCTGACCCTTCATGGGCCCCTCCCCGACCTTAGTGAGAAGGTGAGGACTTGAAACTGAAAAAAAGAGACCCAGGATCAATCAAGAACACCCAAAATGACCATATTTATACCAAGTTTCCCAAAATAGGGGCTAAGATAGAAATTGAGCTCAGTATTAGAAAACCTGAGAACCATTTTTGCCCACCTGAGTTTGTAACCCTGGAGACTCTGCCCGTGCTTGGCACAGAGTTCTCAAGAGGCATTTGGTGTGCAGGCAGGGACTCTCCTAAGTGTCTGCTCTGCTCCAGGCACTGTCCTGGGACTGGGGATGGGACTGAGGTCCCAACCCTGCTCGCTGATATTGGAGGTGGAGGAGACGGTCAGTACGAAAGTGACGGTAACTGCGTGGGCGCATGTCAGATGGTGGGAACTACAGTTTCGAACAGTCAGCGCAGGATCCTGTGACCAGAACTGCAATGGATGGGGCCCAGGAGGGCCTCTCTAAGGAGACACTGGGCTGAGTCTCCAGTGAGGAGAAGGCTAAAGGAGAAGGTCAGAGGAGAAGGCGTTTCAGGCGGAGGAGATGGCAGGTGCAAGGGGCCAGCCATGGTGCACGGTGTGAGCAGGGACAGAGCACAGGACCACGGCACGGTGTGAGCAGGGACAGAGAGCCCCACAAGGCACAGGGGGATCTGCCCTTCCTTCTGTGAGATGGAAAGTCGGGAGCAAGAGAAAGTGAAGCAAAGAAGACTGGTTTGATTTACTTCTTTTAAAGAGTATGTCTTGATGACGGGAGACAACCCGCAGTGAAGCACGGGGTCCCCGGCCCCCTCAGATGGCTCCTGATGCAGTGTCCACGGCAGGCTCATGGCCTCACTGGCCCGGCCTGCAGCCCCGAAGCCCGCTCCATGGGATTTACCTCCACAGAGATGCTATTTGCACACCACCCAGCAAATGGTGCAGGAACTTAATTTGCTACGAACCAAATGTTTCCAACAATACGTCCTGGCTTCTTTTCTCTGTTATCACCTTCCCTCCAAATAATACTGCCTGTGTCCCTTTACCATTTCCATGTCCTTCTTTCCCTCCCTGATTTGCCTTTCCTTGTTTTCTCCCCATTTTCTCCTGTTTCCCCCTCCCCCCATTAAACATCTGTGTTTTCTCTCCAGGGATCGCACGAACCCTTCTGCATATGCTGTGTGCCATGCACATACTTGTGTAATATCTACGACAATTATCACAGGACTCTTGTTTGCAAGTTGCAGAAATCGAAACCACACTGTCCTGGAATGGAATGGCTGATACAACTAGAAAGTCCATGGGTAGCGTGCTTCAGGCATAGCTGGATCCAGGGGAACAAACCATGTTTCAAGACTCTGTTATGGACTTAATGTTTGTGTCCCCGCCTGCTGCCAAATTCACATACTAAAGCCCCAGCCCCTAGCATGACTATATTTGAAGATAGGGCCTTTACATTGGTAATCAAGGTAAAATGAGGTCATTAAAGATGGGGTCTTGATCCCACAGGATTGGTGTCCTTTATAAGATGAGACACAAGATTACTGTCACTTGTGAAGGTTCTCTCTCTTTCTCTCTCCCTGCCCTGCAAGAATACACTGAGGCAGGGGCCATCCGTAAGCCAAGAGGAGAGGCCTCAGAACCGACCTTGACTTTGGACTTCACAGCCTCCAGAACTGTGAGATATAGATGTCTGTTGTTTAAGCCACTCAGTCTGTGGTGTTTTGTTATGGCAGCCTGAGCTGACTGGAACAGACTACATTTCTTTCATCTCTCCTCTGCTTTCCTGAGTTGGAATCATTCTCAGACAGACCCCCCTTTTCATGGAGGCCCCCTCAGCAGCTCCAAGCAACGTACTTACTGCTCACCACCATGGGGAGACAGCGAGAGCCAGCTTCTTTTTGTCAATAGTTTCAACAAATAGACAGAATATAGTTTTAGCAGTCAGGTCTGGATCACGTCCCCACACCTGAAGCCAGAGACCAGGGTCAGCCCAGGGGGCAAGAAGAGGCTCAGGTACCCGTTTGCAGTGAGGACTTGAAGGCTCAGAGAGCATAGGGCCTTGCCTGTGATCCCCAGAGCTCATCCTTGCCCCATGTCTGCTGATTCCTCACCTTGAGCCCACACAAGGACACGTCTCTCTGTCTCACAGCCTCCTCCAAGCTTCTCCTGGGACCAGCAGGTCCTGCCCGCCTCCTTCCTCACTCTTCGTGACTGGCTCCTCTTAGCGTCATTCACCACAAAGGAACTCCCTGGGCACGGGAAGATGGGTGGTTCTGCTCACCACTCACTCAACCCTCTTTATTCCCCTGGAATCTGTGTGCAGCCAGATGGATGGGTCCCAAGGAAGGAGAGTGGGGAAGCCACATCTAGATCCATGCCAGCGTCCATCTGCATGGCCCAGGGAGAGGGGAAGAGCCTTCTCCATGACCCATGTGGGAGTCCCCAGGCACTGTCCCGAGTTAAGCTGTGGGTTGTATGACTATTCAGGCCACTAACCCAACTGTGCTAAAACCACAACCATATGTTCCTACTCTCTGTATTCTTTATTTCAAACCCCACTTTCTTCCCAGCAGCAGAATGTAAGACTTGGTCAGTTTAATGATTAGGGTTTAAACTCTGTTGATTTGGAGTTCCCCTTCCCCCATCCCTTTGTCCCTGGATTCCAGTGAATGTGGATGGTGTCACCACATGGGGGGGGGGGCATGGCAGATGGGTCATATAGGTCAATGTTTTCCCTGCTGGCATCCCCAACATATGTCTTGGCTGTCATCTCCCTTGAGCGTTGGCAGGAATGAGGTGTCTGTGCCCCCATATGGTCCCTGCTTGTAAATTTGGGTGGTGGCCTCCCCTTGTCACAACTCAGAGGCCCAGTTGCCCCCCTAGTGCTCTGGGGCTGGGAAGCTCCCCGGGATGTCTTGGGCTCTTGCTGCAAACCACTTGTCCTTGTCACCACACTTTGTCAGGGTACAGGATACCGGAGGACCTCACCCAACCAAGAAACAAGGCTCAGGTGTCCCCTGGTGCTGACCCTCAACTGCTCTGGGGTGTCCTCCTCCTCAGCCCTGCCAATGGTAGAATAAAGAGAGCATTGCAGGCATCACTAGCCCACCCTGGAAGACTTCACAGTATCACCCACCCCAGACTGGGTGGGGTCAAGCCACAACCCTAGGAGAGATGATGCCATTTCTGGTAACACCGTGTGCTAAGAGCTACACATGGGGGTGGGGGTGGGGTGGCTGCAGAGGTGGGTCCCTTCCTCAGGAGCAGGTCTATCAAGGAATCAAGATGCCCAGTGAGGAGCTCTTGGAGGAGGTCAGAAAAACTACCCTGCCTGCCTTGCAGAGGCCAAGTGGGTCTGGAAATCGAAAGCACCAGCCAGCAGTTGGTGAATGAGGGACTGAAATCAGGGCTGGGGGAGTCCGTTGGGCTGGGTTAGGCCTGCACATCTTGGGTTCTTGTGTTCATACTTTGTGATACCCCAGCAGTAACAAAGCTGTGCTCAAGGGACCCTAGGGAAAGGTTATTTACATAGGAGCCAGGACATGAAAAGAGGTGTGTGGCTGGAATCAGAGAGAGAGACCTCCAGGAGGAGGGTGAAATTCAGGACATAATGACCCAGATTTAATTAATGGAAGCAAGAGTCCCCTTGCGGGGGCTACCAACTCAGAGGAAATTGGGCTCGTTTGCCTGGTCACATCAGGGAGTGCCAGCTGGCCCCAGAACATTCCGGGGCTCAAGCCCCTCAAAAGTACAGATGGCATCAGCCAAGTATCTTTCAGTTCCAAGAGGCCAAAGTCCCACTGTGACCCTCAACCGCAAGGGGAAATATGCTGACTTACAACTAAAAGTCAAGAGATGGCTGAGCTGGTCACTGAGAGCCTCTGTGGTTAATTTTACTTTCAACCTGACTGGACCACAGGGCCCAGACATTTGGGCGAACATTATTCTGGGTGTTCTGTGGACGTGTTTCTGAATGAGATTAACATTTGAATTGGTACACCCATAAAGTAAATTACCCTCCCCAATGCAGGTGGGCTTTGTCCAATCAGTTGAAGGCCTGAATAGAAGAAAAAGGCTGAGCTCCCCCAAGTAAAAGAGAAGTCCTCCTGCCTGACTGCTTTTGAACTGGGACATTGGCCTTTTCCTATCTACAGACTTGAGCTGAAAAATTGCCTCCTCCTGGATCCTGCTGGTCTTTGGACCAGAACTACACCATGGGCTCTCCTGGGTCTCCAGCTTGCTCACTCAGAGCAAGATCTGGGGACCTGTCAGCTTCCATAATCACATGAGCCAATTCCTTATAATAAATCTCTCTCTCAATATATATGCATCCTATTGGTTCTGTTTCTCTGGAGAACCCTGATTAATACAGCCTCCCCGGGGTCTTGAGGAAAGGAAGCTCCAAGCTTAGGCCAGGAAGTGGCCTGACACTGCCTCCCAGGGCCAGGGTCTGACTGAGATGAAGCCAACCTAGCAGAGAGCAGAGCTGAGAATGACAGAGCTGGATAAGGTCTCGAGGATCTTGGAGCCCAGAGGTGCACCAAGCTCATGCCACCACCTTCCGAAGTTGCCCCAAAAAGCAACTCCTCCCACTAGGATGGCTAGGATAAAAAAGTCAGACAACAGCAAGTGTTGGGAGACATGTGGAGAAATTAGAACCCTCATATGTTACTGGTGGGAATGTCAAGTGGAAAAACAGTTTGGAACTTTCTCATACACAGAGTCACCACAGGGCCAGGAGATCTGCTTCTAGGTATATACCCAAGAGAAATGGTTTCCTCACTGAAAGGTATACACCAATGTTAATAGCATTATTCATAATAGTCAAAACTTAAAAAAACTGGAAACAACCCAAGTGTCCATCAACTAGACCACAGTAGACGAACAAAATGTGATCTATCCGTATGACGGAATATCATTCAGCCCTAAAAGGAATGAAGCTCTGATCCATGCTACAACACAGATGAGCCTTGAAAACGTTATACAAAGTGAATCAAGCCAGAACCAAAAAGACATGTAGTGTGTGGTTCCATTCATATGAAATGTCCGACACAGATGGTAGAGGTTGCTGATGGGACATGGGGATGATAGCTAACAGGGTTCTTGTGGAGGTGATGAAAATGTTCGAAACTGACTCTGATGGTGGTTGCACGTATCTGTGAATATACTAAAAACCAGCGAATGGTACGCTTTAAGTGGGCAAAGTGTGTGGTATGTGAATAATATCTCAATAAAACTTTTTTAAAAGAGCCATTTGACTCCTCAGAGAGCTCTGGAACCTGAGTCCTTCTGCCAGGGTAGAGATCCTAGTCCCCACCAGGCCACCGTCCCCAGCCCCCTAAGCATTCCTCCCACATCCCTAAGGACAGCCCCAGATGCTATCCCAGACACGGATCCTCAGCCCATACCCACCGGCCCAAGTTAAGTCTCTTATGCTCAGCTGGACACTCAGGTCTCTGTGCTACCATCAGGGAGCCAAGGTAGACCCCTCCATGTCGGTGCTCTCCATCCCCTGCTCTGTGTTGATACCATCCACAGACTCAGACTTTGCCTTAGCCACCCTCCTTGGCCCTGTGGGCCAACTACCCTGCCAGCCGCACGGTGCCCTCTGATTTCTGCCCTTACCTCCAGCCCTTACCTGTGGCCCCAGCATCCTGTCCAGCATCATGCCTGTTGGTCTTTTGCCTCCCTCACCTTGCCGGGTCAGCCTTAGTGCTCTGGGGTCAGGTCTCCTCCCTTCTACTCTGATGTCCTGTCCACCTTGGCCATTACTACTCCCTTCTCTGCCATCCACTTCCTGCCCACGACATGGGCAGGAACCAGAGCGTGAAGCTCTGTGTGATTTCACTCACAGTCACCTGGGAAGTGACTGCCGCAGTGGGGCTGCTGGAGACAGGTGGCTGGAGCCCCACAGCAGAGACATTTGGGACAGCAATTGGCAGCATCTCCTCCACCTGTAAATGCACACCCCTCCCCCTCCAGGAAGTTCAATGCTTACCTGCCCTCCAGAAACTGGCCCAGCTGCCTGGGAAGGAGGCAGGGATCCTTGCAAGGTTTGTAATTGTGAAAAGCCGGAAGCCACCGAGTGTTCGTCAAGGGAAGACTGGGTGGCTAAAACATGGGCTAGTCATGGAAGGGAAATCCACATCCAGTTCCAGGAAGGATCAAGAGTCACGTGGATCTATGCACGCAGAGATTGAAAACATACTGAGTGCAAAAAAAAAAAAAAAAAAAAAAAAAAAAAACAACCAAGAAGCTGATAATACAGTATGATTTCTGTTTTAAAAGGGGGGGGGGGATCCACAAAAGAGTGCTACCTCTTTTAAGGTATCTTTATGTATTTGTAAAATCAAGAGGAAAAAAAAAAATCACAGTAGTTACCTCTGGGGAAGGGGGAGAAGGGGTGGGGTTGGGGCTGGTGGTCACAGGGGGCTTTATCTGGAATGTTCTAATTTTTTTCAAAAGGAGAATGGATCCTTGTATGACATGTGTAATTTATCATAACTGAAGAAGGACGAAGAATTCCAACAGCTTGGCCACATGCCCCTTGTGCCAGCCTTGCTCCTGGCTCCCTGCCCACTCCCCTCCCCCACTCTCCCCAACTTGTCCCCTCCCGCCCCTCAGGCCTTCCTCCAGTCCCACCCCCCTCTCTCTCTGGACCCAGAGCTGGAGGCTGTTAGATCTTCCATTTAAAACTCCTCATCCGCGCCCGCACTGGGGAGTTTCTTATTCCCTTTCAGATGTAACTGTCTGTCACCAATAATAGTCTTTTTCGATTTCATTTCCTTCAGCTCCTGCCAGCCACTCCGAGAGCCTCCTTCCCATCCCAGCTGCCCCCCCAGCCCCAAGTCAGGGGAAAAAAATACATTTTTGCCTTTACTATGATGTATGCGATCCCATAAAATAGTGAAACAGATATGAAAGGTTGAGAGAAGGTAGATAAATGGCTCCTATTATTCTACCAATCAAATGAAATACCTCTCCACGTCCTCATTTGAATGATAATAAAACTCGGAGAGGCTGCTGGTTCGCTGTTGTCATCACTGGCAGCCGCTGGAGCTGAGGAGCCACAGGCCAAGGTAACCTTGGGGTGTCCTCTGCAGCCTGCTGGGGCCTGCAGCCCCGTCTCCTCACCTCTCCCCCAACCCAGGGCTCCTCTTACTCACACCCCCATCCCCTTTTTCCTGCCCCACTGCCAGCTCAGCTCACCCACTGGACTGCTATGCACCTGTCTGCCCAGCCCCCAGCTCTCTCCCAGGTCCACAGGGCAAAGCCAGGGCCCCAGAATAAGAAACCAGGGTACCCCCCAGGAACGCCCTCCCTTTCTGCCTTCTCAGTCCAGACCTCCTCGGAAAGCCCCTGACCTCCTGTCTAGGCTGACCACCCATGCCGGGCATTCCCACGGCACCAGCCACACACCTCAATGACGGGGCTGTAACCTGTGTCTTGTTCTGTCTCTAGTCCAGGGCATGTCTGTCTCCACTGCTTGGCTCTGAATTCCAGAAGGCAGGGGCCATATGGGACTGGCTTGGCAGTAGCCTCACAGCCTAAGCACGTGTGCGGAGTTTTCATTCACTCCGTCGGCATTTACTAAAAGTGCAGAGAGCCCCTCCTAGGTTCAGATACCTCACCAGCAAAGGAACTGGTGAGAAGCCCTTCCTGAGGGCACCCTCTCCACAGGCGTGGGGTGCAGTCAAGCCCCCACCCCTTTTGAGCTCTGTGATACCAAAGCCTCGAAGTGCCCATAGTTCAGTTTCCAGTGCATTCGCAGAGCCTCCCATGCATCCTGGCCTGACAACCAGGGGATACCTGTGGCTTTTGCCTTCCCTGCATTTCCCCCGCTTTGTGGGGGGCAGCACCAGAGGACTCACCACTTCCTCACCACGGGCAGTCCTGCCTGGCTGCACAATCACGGCACTGTGTACCCTGGTGTGTACTAACTAACGCAGGCCAGTGAGGCCAGGCAGACCCCTCTCTGTGACTGGGACTCTTCAGCAGAATTTTTCACCCTGATGGCCACACCCTAAATAGACTTTAAATTCTCATGACTTAAATTCCCAGCACAGCCCTGATTTCTGCCCCCCTTCGAATGAATTCTACTTGCTCAAGGATAGCCAGGTCAGCTGCTGGCCCGAGGACGGCCAAGGTGTGGACAATGCCCCGAACTGGCTTGCAGGGCATCAGGACTTGCTCTGTCATCTGGCCCGGCTGTGATATCCCACTGTCTGCCCCTGACTCCATTAGAGCAGAGGCCCTGCTCAGTAGTCTCCTCCTTCTGTCTCCCCAGAGCCAGTGACAGCTCCTGCCCACAGGAGGCATTTGATGACAATGAATGAAACAGGGGTAAAGGTACCCATGTTAGAGATGAGGCAGATGAGCCCTAGAGGGCAAGAAACAAGTCGGGACCCAAATCCAAGCCTTCTCTCCCCTTGCCTGGGACTCCTTCATCTGTACCAGTGGCTCCCATATACCAGACTCTCCCTCCTTTGGGTTTCCTCAAGTCAAGGAACATCCAGAGGAAGAGCCTCCCAAGAGATAAGCCAGAACTGAGGCTTCAAGTCCATGAAGGGGGACACTACCAAGTACGATGTGGAGGGTTAGCTGACTGCCAGCGACAGGAAGTTCCCAGAATGCACTGGAAGGTCGTCTGACAGCTCACGGAATTAACAGCAGGCAGAACACACAGGCCTGGGAAGGGCCAGGAACGAGGGCTGCTCGGAGCCTGCTCCAGCTCCTTTTCGGTCCTTGTGTCAGGCCTCAAAACCCTGGGACAGAGAAAGGCATGTGATCCTCCTCTGGCCGGGGTGAGGAGGAGTGGAGCCTCTATGAGGCTGCACATGATGGGGAGTCTGCAGACAGAAATCAGCACTATCACCTCCTCAAGGGGAGTGGACTCAGAGCAGCTGAAGCCCCACAAGCTGACAAGAGAGGTCACCCAGACTGTCACTCCTGGTTGCAGCCTAGCTCAGCCTCCCAAGGGCTGCTTTGGGCCTGGCCCCATTGCACAGGCCTCCAGCAGGGTTAAGAGTGCAGGCTCACAAAGCCGAGTGTTCCTTAGAGGAACTGAAACTGAACATTTGGCAGCTGGGGAACTAAAGGCCATGAAAAGACAGTGACAGAGCCAAGGACCTTCCTACCACAGCATGGGGCAGACCCTGACTAGGGACGGGACACTCAGGCCTCCACCAGGGAAGAGGCAGTGTGGCTGAGGCAGGAGCTATGAGCCATGTGACCCTCAGTAGGGCCACTGCGGATCTGAGTCCCCACCACCTCATATATGAGATGAGGCTGCTTCTCAGGACTGTTGTAAGGATTAAACAAACATGAAATTGATTTGCTTATATGAAAATACTTGGAATGGAAATGAAAATATACATCCACTCAAAGACTTGTACATGAAAGTCTGTAGCAGCCTTATTCACAATTGTCAAATACTGGACACCATCCAAATGTTCCATCAATTGGTGAGTGAAGAAAGAAACTGGTGCCTCTACATGATGAAATACTACTCAGCACTAAAAGAAACAAACCACTGATACACCCCAAAACGTGGATGAATCTCAAAAGCATAATGCTAAGTGGCAAAGCCAAACTCAAAAGGCTGTGTATGGAAACTCACAGGCTGTGTATGGAAAGGCTGATTCTCGTTATTCGTGGCAGTTATGTTCTATAAACTTGCTAGAGACACTGAATTTGCGAATACTGAACCATTGCTCTAAGGGGAATCCAGGATTAGGATCCTGCAAGCAAGTTTCTGGTCACATTTTCAGCAACCAATCAATACATAACTGTGTTGTATGTGTGTTTCTGTATAAAGAAAGACACTTTATTTAATATATATAGTTGATTCATTAACGTTGAACTCGTGGCCAACAACTCTAAAACTCAGGTATGAATAGAGCTTATCTAACATACGTATTTTCTCCACAAGGCACATCACAGCCTTCTTGGAGCTTAGGAACACTCAATGGCCCTTCAGCCCTACACTCGGGGGCCATTTTAAACAGCAAAACCACCAACAAAGAGCACAGAAATGTGAAAAACATGATATTAAATAAACTTCACAAGGACACTTACTTACAGCAAGAGAGCTAAAAGAAGAAAGCAGAGTGTCACCTTGTTTAACCTTATCTGGGAACTTGTGCATCGAGTGAATTACATTGTTCCCCACTCTGCACGTGTCCATGCATGACCATGAAATCACCACAAGTATTGATTTGGGGTTTACAAATAAATTTTAGTGAGTAAACGAGTTCACAAATACGGAATCTGTGAATACTGAAGATTGATTGTATATGAAACTCTAGAGGAAAAATTCTAACTCACGGTGACAGAAGGCAAATCAGCAGTGGTTGTCTGGTAGGGAGAGGAGCAGAGACTGACACGGAAGGAACACAAGGCAACTTCTGGGTGATGGAAACATTCTCTATCATGATTGTGATGGGGGTTATATAGGGGAATAAATCTGTAAAACGCACTGAAATATACACTTAAAATGGGTACATTTTATTGTTTGCGAATTATGCCTCGATAAGTTGACTTTACAAAAACGACTTAGCATGATGTCTGATCATTCTGCCATTCCTTTTGGGATCTCAGGGCCAGCCTCCTTGGAAGGGTCAACCTACAATGAAGGAAGAGGCAGAGAGTGCCAACTTGGGCTCCATTTCGAAGCTGTTTGTGTCTCCCCCTCCCCATGAGATGGTATGTATGACCCAGACCTTTGGCTTCTCCCAACCAGACTTTCTCATTTTCTCAGTTGTCGATCAGAACTCTTTTAGCTTTAGATGTCAGAAACCCAATTCGAACCAGCTTAGACAAAAAAGTGGGGAGAGAGTGTTTATTTGCTTCTGTTATTGGAAAGAAAGCTCTGCATCAGACGTAGCTAGGTCTAGAGCTCTGGTGTGGTCACCAGGCCAAGGTTGGTCACCCTCTCCTGAGTCTCTTTCCCTGTGTCAGCTTCACTCTGGAACCAGGGGAAGGAAGGAGGTCCCCAGCAGCTCCAGAACTCCAAGGAGAGGGAACTTCTCTGTCTCAGCCAAGACTCAAGAGCAGACATCCTTTGCCCACTTCACTGCCAAGGGGATAGAACATGCTGACTGGTCAGACCTGGGTCCTGTTCTAACTTCCCATGAAGAACATAGACCAAGGGTGGAGGAGGATTCTTCCCAACCAGAATATGGGGGAAGAGATGGGGACAAGGCAGAAGCAGTAGATGCCCAACACCCAGTTTGCTTTGAGCCAGAGCTACTTTTCCTGAGCTGACTTCATAGATATACCAAGAACCCAGACATGGCAGGGAATAGATGGAAAGTCAGGATTCAACTCAATATTCTAGAACCCGATGGAAAAAAAGGCAGGATATTTTGACTTTAGTTGTCCCAGGACGAAGAGCAGAAAGAGTTCCTGGGTTCCACACCTCTTATCCCTGCAACTTCCTGTGACTAGAAGTAATTGACTGGCTTTGCTGCCCCAGCTCCCTGCTCCTCATGCAGAAACCAGGTGCCATTTGCTTCTTTTGCCACAGAGATTCCAGTGACCTAAGCATCTTGTCCCTGTTTTGAAACCAATACCAATTATTTTGAAAACTAAGTCCTTTCCTGGCATGCCAAGAGCTCTGTCATTCAGTTCTGGCCTTAGGGAAATATTGTGTTACTATCTTTTTGGAGGACATGATCATGGAATCTCCTGAGCATCAATGAATTTTCTTTGACTCTTGCTAATAGAGGATTAGTCCCCTTTTCAAGAAACTTCTTTGAGAACACACTGAATTTTTCTTCAATTTAACAAACATTTATTAAGTATCTGCTTCATTGGAAACATGATGAAAGAGATGGTTCTTGCCCTTGTCTCTTCCCTTCTAATCTGTATACTTATTTATTTTCTTGTGTTAGTGTTTAGTGTTTCACTACAATGCTGAATGACAGCACTGATAACATCTTTGTCCTATTTGTGCTACTAATGTTTCAACATTGAGTATAAAGTTTGTTCCACATGTCCGGTAGATGCCCTTTATTGGGTTAAAGAACTTTTTTTTCCTAGTTGCTAAAAAATTGTGGTTTTTTTTAATCATACATTAATGTTGAAATTTATCAAATACTTTCTGAATCACATTTTACTAGGATGTATAATCAAAAAGTTTTACTATATTGAGCCCTAATAGACAATAGAAAGGAACCTACAGGAGGGGGATAAAGAGGACCAGGGACAGCCAGGGAAACAAAGGAACATTTGAGTAGGTCCTTCATGGATATGAAGAAACTGACCAGCATCAGAGTGCGGATGGCACTGTGGGTCAAGGAGGACAATCTAAGCAAGAATATGGTGGTGTGGGGGCGCATGGGTGTCTCAGTTGGTTAAGCATCTGACTCTTGATCTCAGCTCAGGACTTGATCCCTGGTTCATGAATTCAAGCCCCGCATTGGGTTCCATGCTGGGCATGGAGCTTACTTAAAATAATAATAATAATAGTAATAATAATAATAATAAGGTGGTGTGAACATGCCTTAAGAGAATGGGGACTAGTCTGGAGTGATCCTTTCATGTGAGATGCCTCTTCTGGTTGGCAAATGCCTGCCCACTGTGGGTCCAGGACCCACCTTAGCCCTGCAAAAATGGCAGCTTGGGCACTTGACAATGAAGTCAGCACATATGGCAAAAATCAAGAGAACAGTCAAGATTACCCTTGGAAGTTGCTTAAATTGTCCATAAAACACATACATGGGTTTTATGTCTAAAACCCTATAAGAATTCTAGAGTGCTCCTGCTTGCCTGCCAGGCTAACTCCAACTTGCTTCGGTGTTAAGCTTTATCCTATAACATTAATGTTCATTAATAGATTTGTTCAGTCCTGGGGGACTTTTGAGTTTGAGTTTCCTCTCAAGTCAGCCAGAAGTTAGAGAATACAGGATGCCACTGTGATGTGCAGGTAGCAGGCCCTGGACACCTTCTCTTAAAATGGCCAAGGAGGTCTCTGTATCTCCTCTAAACCAGGCCAAGTTTGGCCCGGACATCTCTGGGAGTTCCCCTTATCCCCCTGAAGTCTGCAGGCACAGTGACCAGGGAGTGGCAAGACTCTTCCCAAGCCTGGCTTTCCCAGAACCCTCCAGCCCAGCAGACCCAGGCAGCACTGGTGTATGGCCCACACCACCTCGGGAAAGGGGTCTGACCCACCATGACCCTGTAGACCTGGCAGCTCGGCTTCTGGTCTTGACTATGACCCTCCTTGCCTTTATTGCCACCAGTTTCTCAGCTCATCTCCTGCTCATGGGCCACACTCCAACCACCCTGGTCTCTTCTTTTAAAAAACATTAAAAAAAAATTTTTTTTTTAATTTGTATGTAATCTCTACTCCCAATATGGGGCTTGAACTCATGACCCCAAGATCAAGAGTCACATGCTCTACCAACTGAGCCAGCCACACTGGCCCTTTCTTATTCCTCAAACATCCCAAGTTTGTTCCCACCTTAGGACCTTCACACTGCCTATTTCCTTTGCCTGGAACGCTTTTCCTTCTCATTGTTCAGGTCTCAGTTCACATGTTGCTTCCTCAGGGAGGCCTCCTCAGGCTCTTCCTAAAGGGCCACCTCATTCAGTCACTGTATCACATAACCCTGTTTATTTCTGAGCGCTTGTCCTCGCTTATTACCATCTTAAGTTTTTATTTTCCTAGTTACTCTCTATCACCCCCTCCCCCGCCCCCACCACCCACGAAGAAGGTCTTGATTGTTTTGGTCCCCTTGCCCCTACCCAGAGCCTGGCATACAGTAAGCACTTAATAAAGATTTGTGTATTGATTATGCAATGGAATCCTTGTTTCCAGTAGGCCCCATGGCTGCCTGGTCCTGCTTTGGAATGTCTCTCTCCCTCCCCCGGACATGACTAATTGAGGACACTGCCTACCTTACCTTAGGGCCCCAATGCCTTCCTGCGATGCCATCCCAGAACTCCAGTCCTGCCTCCTAGACTGGCCTACCCCAGCAGGCAGCTAAATTTGAGAGCCACTCTGCCCACCTGTGAGTTCATCTTGCCCCAGTGCCTGGGTTGAAGGCCAGATGGCAGCCTTGGTGGGTGGGCAGAGACACCTGCAGATTCCCCATCTGAATCACAGGCCTGCTCCAGGCATCTCCATCTCCTGCCCACCTCTCCACCCCTTGCAGGCCTCCGGGTGAGCGTCCCTTGGCGGCACCTCCTGCCACATTCATCCCCATTAGCCGCCGTCCACACTGGGCCGGAGGGAGATCAATTACCAGTGCTGGCCACTGAACCGTGCTAATGAGGATGTACGCTCACCGGGCCGCCCGGCTGGAGGCAGAGACGGGTGGGAAGGGCAGGGGAAGCAGCCTAGGCCAGCTACCTCACTAAAGGCATGGTGGGGTGGGAAGAGAAGCTCCCTCTAGAGATCCTACAAGAAGCCCCCGGTTGGGGCAGGGACCCCAGGCACCAAGCTTTAGCTCAAGCTGTGTGAGGGAGAAGAGGAAACAGCCTGGCTGGGGATTAGGGACTCAGGAAGCAGGGTGACTCTGCTGAGAAGAGGGGCATCCTCAGACCTGGACAAATAAGACGCCCCCTGAGTCTTCGCTCAGGCCCTCCCTCTGCCAAAGGTGCCCTCCCTGTGTCTGCCCCACACCCCAAGGACCAGTTCAGAGATCTCTGTCTCCAAACTCACCCCCAACAGAAAAATCACCCCCTCTTGGCTTCCAGGCCTCTTTTAGACCTTGCACTGCTCAATTCTGGCTATGCCAGATGGTGCTGTTCTGTATGAAAAGACGCTTGACCTCTTGTAAGGGCAATGCAAAGGAAAACCACAAGGAGAGATCATTTCCTTCTATCAGATTGGCAAAGATAGAAAAGCTGGATAAAGGCGGCGCTGGCCCTGGCTGCTGGGAGCGGGAGGGGCAGGTGAGGCTTTATGTAAATGGGTGTGATCACTTCAGAGGGCAATTTGGCAATAGCTATTTAAATTAAAAATGCACATGCCCTTTAACCCAGGCCATTCGCTTCCAGGCACTTATCCTCTGAGATATAACTGCGCAAAGACAAAAGTACAAGAGTGTTCGCTGCCTGGAAACATCCTGCATGTCCATCAGGAGTGGCCGAGAAAGTCCATGAGGCCTCATCACACAGTGGGGCATCCCGGCCTCCTCACCCGTGGAGTGAGATAAGCAGAGTGCCCATCTCCAGGCTGTTTGGGGAAGTAGATCAGTTAATATAAATAAAGTGCTTAGAGGAGCATCTAGCACATAATAAGTGTAAGTTCTCACCATTATTATCGGTTTGCTATTGTTGAAAAGAATTGGGTGGATCTATACATACTGATATGTAATTATCTCCCAGAAATGCTGGTCAGTGAAAAAGGCAGACAGAAGATTCTGTTAGAGGCGCCAGTCGCGCAGTATGTGGATTGGGTTTGGGCTTGCTTTGTTTCTTGAGGAGATCTGCTTTTGAATGCATAGACCATCTCTGGGAGGACTAGGCTGGCAGGGGACTAACAATAGTGGCTGCCTCCGGGGAGGAGAAGGTGACCAGGAGACAGGGGCCAGAAGGGATTTGCACATATCCTTCCATGCCATTTGCGGTTTTTAACCACATGCCTGCACCACCTATTCAAACACATAAATCACTTGTCAAGACTGGTGACTCACCTGCCTGAATCTCCCACTGGACCCTGAGCCCCCTCAGGACAGAAATAGTGTTGGAGCTGTTGCCAAATTCGGGGCACCCAGCAGCACGGCCGGGCACACACAGATACCTGCAAATGTTGGCTGGCAGGCAAACCACCACATTCCATGTGGCCCCCCTGCCCAGAAACCCCTCTCCCCAGGCATGATTCCCGGGAGACTCCCACAGTGGGAGCTGGGGGCATGCTGGAGCAGCCGGGGGACAGTTTGACCTGATCAGGAGGCAGAGCTGAGAGCTGATTTCCAGAGGATCATTCCTGGAGGCAGGACCCAGGTGTCCAGGTGTCTCCAGGCTCCCAGGCACCTAAGCCTCTGCCAGGGACTAGAGCTTTGGGCCACAGCAGAGGCCCCTCTGTATACAGGTTACTGATGTCCCCATCTGTCTGTGTAGCTGCACAGGGGACCAGGTAGGCATTACCACGGCAACACTGCCAAGGGGCTAATTGTGTCTTTCACACCTCGGATGGGCTGAGTTCCAGGCCCCCAGATGCAAAACTCCGCCCATCAGGCTAATGCCTGGGCTGAGGAGCAGAAATGAGGCCCCAGGCCCAGGAAGGGACCTGCTGGGGTCAACTCTGCCATCAGCCCTGACTTGAGGCCACCCTTCTCTGTAGCCCTGTCCTCTCATCCAGTGAATCAGTGGCCACTCCAGCCTAAACCCCAGGAGAGAGGGCTTGGCTTCGCCTCTAACCAGAGCCCAGGAGTGGAGCCCAAGTGGAAACAGCTTGATTATCACCATCCATCAGGTGAGGGACAGGGAGGCAAAACACGGCTTGCCCCTGCAGGGAAACACCCCAGCAGTCACTCAGGGAAACACCCCTACAGTTACATGGAATGAAGCAGCTTTACACGCACAGACATGACTAAGTCTTCAAAACACATTGTGGGGGTTGGAAAAGCAAGCTGCAGCAAGACAGGGGCAGTATCCTGCCGCTTCAAACACACACACAATGATACCGAACCTTTTCCCTGTGTATGTAATATGAGTGCAAGATTTTAAAAATGTAAAAATGTCCGGAAGGATCTATAGTTCACAGCTGTGATGACAAGGGAGAAAGGCACGGGAGGGGAATGGAATGGGGCAGTAATTCAGTTTTAGTTTCATCCATTTTCTAAAGTAGATTGTGTTCCTATTTTACCTATGCTATCAAAATAATTCAAAATTAAAAGTCTTTGCTCCATCTTGCTTTTTCATAGAAAGCAAGACCACTCTCTGACCACCCCATTTAATACCAAGGCCCACCCCCAACCCCCACATCCCCAAGGCCGCCTACTCTCTCTGATATTCCCATAGCACTCACACACCTCCTCCCCTGTGAGTGCCTCATTCAACGCTCACAGTGTGGTATTTTCTTCCTTCCTAGGTGGGGTGGGCAGCTCTAGCCCAGGGAAAGAGCCCTGCCCACTGCCTGTTTTCGTGTAGCTCCAGAGTAAGAATGGTTTTATGTTTTTTAATGGTTGATTATCAAAAGAGGGATAATATTTTGTGACACATGGAAATTATATGAAATTCAAATTTCAGTGTCCAGGAAATTTTATTAGATCACTGCCATGCCCATTTGTTTGTTTTGTTAAGAGCTCCTTTCTTTAAAAAAAACAAAAAAATTTTTTTTAACGTTTATTCATTTTTGAGAGACAGAGACAGAGCATGAGTGGGGAAGAGGCAGAGAGAGAGGGAGACCCAGAATCCGAAGCAGGCTCCAGGATCTGAGCGGTCAGCACAGAGTCCGACGCAGGGCTCGACCTCATGAACTGCGAGATCATGACCTGAGCCAAAGTCGGACCCTCAACCAACTGAGCCACCCAGGTGCCTCAAGAGCTCCTTTCTACCATAAAGCAGAGTTGAGTGATGGTTGTATGCCCTGAAAGCTTAAAATGTTTACTATTTGGCCCTTTGTGGACAAAGACTGCCGACCCTTGGTCTGGACTGTGAGCAGCACAGGGTGGGGAGATCTTCATTTTGTTCCTTATGTATCCTTGTCCTACAGTGTCTGACATATCGATATGTAGGTGCTCAGTAAATCTGATTGAATGAGTGAATGGAGATATATGTGTTGGAACATGTTGCCTGGACCTCCTAGAGGAAGCTACCCCCACCCCCACCCACAGCGTGCAGGGGCCTAAAGGTGGGCTCAGGCAATGTCATTGGCTCTGAGTCCTTGGAGAAGAGTCCAGACGGTGGCAATGCCTGGATTTAGCACCGACAGGGTCACCTCCAGGTCTCTGGAACCACGGAATGGACTTGCTCAGCCACAGGGGCCTCCCCTGCGATGACGCCCACACCTGCAGCCCCTCCCTGTCCCCAGCTGATTCTGCTGCACTGCATGGACTGTGCTCTGGTGCCCTCTGGTGATCACTGGGAGTGGCTCCCTCCAAGGTACACACTACCTTAGCCTCACTGGCCATCTTCTGAAAGGAAACCCTACCCCAGCCTCCTTAGCCCACCTGACCTCCTCAACAAGAATTCACCAGTCCAGGATCTCTCTTTGCTTTCCAGTTCCCCACTCTGGAGTAGACGGATGTCACAGGATGCCCTCCCGCCAAGCTGATGCCAGAGGCTGCCAGCAGCATTCCTCCGGTTAGACAATGCAGGCCCAGGGCTATGTGAGGCTCCCAGGCTGCAAGAAGATGGCCACCTTTGTCGTCACTAACGTGCACTCCTCCCTGACAGAGGGTGGGTGACCTTGGTTCCCATGGCCTAGGGACCCACCTAGAGGGATGGGCAGGGGGTGTCCTTATAAGCTTCCTTGTGTTTTCTACACATCTGGACAGATCCCCTTCTGGGTAGGGACTCCTCAGCACAAGGAAGAGAACTGCTCCAGCTTCCACTTTGGGGACAGGAAACATGTCTCTAACCAGCATGAAGTGCTGTCACCACATACACATTATGCCACTAGCAATTGTTCCATCTGTCTCTGCCAAGAGACTGTGGGCTCCAGGACAAGGGCAAGTTTGAGCTGTCTTGCTAATCCCAGCCTCCAGCCAGGGCCTGAGTGGATGGTGGTGGGTGGGGGCAGTGGATGGATGGATGGGTGGGTGGGTGGATGGATGGGTGGATGGATTGGTGGGTGGGTGGGTGGGTAAGTGGGTGAATGGTGAATGGAAGATGGACAGATGGATATCATATAGCAAAACTGAGCTTTGGAGAATTCTGGGTCCCCAGCCAAAGTCACAGCCACTCCTACCAGTCATACCTATCCCATCTCATCAGTCCCATTGCCAAATATTCTGGTTCTACCACTTCCCTCTGCCTCTCAACCACCCCCCCTCTTCAGCACCCCAGGCTCCTTCATGCCAAGCCCACCCCAGCTTCAGGACCTCTAGGGAAACTGGCACCAAAACCTAGAACACTATTCATTCCCCTGGAGCTTCCCAGAGATGGCAGCCCCTCCCACCAGCCCATTAAGGGGTCCCTTCTCCCAGGCACCCAACTGTCACTGTCTAGCCATCCCTCTTTTCATAGCATATACTACTAGCATAAATGTTTATGTGCCTACTTGTGTTTGTGTCTCCTGCACAAGAATGCAGCACAAGGGCCAGGACCTTGACCTTTTCTTCTCTACTTCCCCACCCCTAAGCAGATGCTCAGCTCACACTTGGGGAGTGATAGTTTACTGCCCCCTCACTAGTTGGCATTTCAAGTGTGCAGGTTTCACCTAGACTCGGCAGAAGGGCAGGACTGGTGCAGTGCAAGACCAAGAGGGGTCAGACCTGGGTGCCTCTTCCCGGCTGTGTGCTCTGGGCAACTCGTTCCCCTGAGCCAGTTTCCTCATCAGGAAAGGACTCTCCACCTCACAAGGTGTTGCGAGGTTTGAGGAAAAATGAAAAGGAAAACATTTAAAATCAGAGACCACAAGACACACGCACAATATCGTGAGCTGCATTTATTGTAGCATGTATAAACCACCCGCCCGACCTGTGTCTTTCGGAGGCCTGAGGACACAGTCCAGCCTGCATCTGGGAGCCACAGAGCTGGGCACATGACCCACACCCCGCCCACCTGCAGCAGCTCCCAGAAGGCCTGAATTGCAGAGCGGCCAGAGACCCACGGGTGACTGCTCCAGAGGGATCCACAGTGGCACAGGGCCCAAAGCTGGCCCCCACACCTTTTGTTTGGCTAGCAGCGTTCAAAACGTTTTTTCATTAGTTGCCAACAACTTAAAAATTAAGATATTTCACATAAAACTCTGGCTCTTTGGCTTCTCCAGATGTCTCACATTAGACCCACATTCCCACTTTACAGTCATTAGCTACAGCTGAATGACAGCCACAAATTTCAGGTGGGAAACTGCTTTGCCACAGTCCCCACCACACCCATTGTAACTCAAAGCCAGTTGCCATTAGCGACTCAATCATGCAAATATTTCTCATTACGAAGCGGTCTCTGTGTCCCATCTCCAGTAATAGTGGGAAAAATCAAAGTTGCACTACAAAGGCCTCACAACGCAAAGGCCCACTTTATTTATTTTTATAACCCACCTGGCCCTGAGGGCATCTAAGTTAGAGATCTATGAACTAGCCCAAACCTCTCCTTTCATCCACAAATGCAGGGGGATGGACAGTCACTCCATATACCCCCTTTGTGCAGATCTGAAAGCAGCAGCCAGACTTCCCAAATCTGAGCCATTTTAGTCCTTTAGAAGTCTATAAATTCCCTGAACCCCAAAGAGCTAGTAAGCAGGGTGGACACACCAGGCACAGGGCCGTACCTTGGATGAGGTTGCCCTAGGAAAGCTGGACGCAGGTAATGCTGTGCTGATGCGCACTCTGGTGGCCATGAAGCAGCTCTGCAGGCCACCAGGAAGATTTTTGAACTGGATTCCAAGGGAGCCTAGGAGTCAAAACCATCAATGGCCCCCAAACCTGGCTCCCCCTATCCCCATGGGTGCCAAGCTCAGGCTTCCAGCTACTCCTTCCCAAAACCTTCCCGATCTCCATCCCACCCCTCGGCCCCTCTCCTGGGCACGCTGGCACCCATCTTAGTCCCCAGGAGGATCAGACCCCTCCCAGGCTGTGGCCTCTTTGGGGCAGGCTCCAGCCTCCCCATTCTTCTCACTCCCATGCTTCAATCCAGGCTTGGCCCACAGCAGCCTCGCAGCATTTGCAGGGGAAAACCCTGCAGAGGTGGGGGAGGCCAACTCCCAGCCTACAGGGTCAGGCAGGGCACTTAGGTGAGCAGAACAGGCCAGGCAGAGAACGGGAAGCATATGTCCCAGGAGATGATGCCACTGAAGATCCGTTGTGGCCAGATGGCCATTCTTCACAAGATGCTGGGGAGCTGGACTTTTATGTGAAATACACCAAGTTTTAAAGGTTGGCTCAATTGTATACACTGCCTAGGCCAAGAAAACACGCTGGCAGGGTGCATCCGGGCCAGGGCCCCAGGTGGAGAGTACTGCTGAGGCCCTGCCGCTGACAGAACCTCCGAGATGGTGGGCGTAAGCCAGTGGTTTTCAAGGTTTTGTTTATTTGAGTAGTTTGTAGCCATCATCATGTTTGATCCTGAGAGGCAAGCGAGGGAGAAAAAATTCTTGGACCCATCTTAAAGTCTGAGACATTGAGGCCAAAGGGGGCTTCTGGCAGGGTCAAGGTCACAGCTAGTAGAGAAGACAGCTCTGAGGCTGCATGAGGCTGTGTCCCCAGCAACAGCAGGCCCCAAGCCTGCCCTAGTAGCCACGCACACAGACGTGTGTCTCAGCCTGGGCGGGGGGCCCCTCCCACCCCACCTCACCCCACCAGGCCTGGACCCTCTTAGCTGGGCCATTCCTAGTCCCCTGGAGAGCCCACCACCCAACAACAGCCGCAATGGTGGCTCCCTGTGCACACTCACACACACACCTGCCCTCCATGCACACAGCTCCAGGACAGGCAGCCCAGGCAGAGGCACACAGCTTTCTCTACAGGTGCACAGTGCACACACACTCAAGCTCCCTATGGAGCAGAAATACCATAGCCTTGCCCATCATGGGTATAGTGGCAGGGGAAGGGGTGTGGGGCGGGTCCCTGGGTAGGCCAGGCAGGTGGCCATGGCCAGTGTGGCAGCCTCACCAGTTGGCCTTCACTGCCTTGATGTCACTCACAAGGTTCTGGGCCAGGCAGATACCAAAGATCTGTAGGACAAAGAGGCAAGTGAGGGAAAGTCTGCTGGCAGGGCAAGGGTGTGGGGGGGCATGCTGTGCTGAGTCAGTACCTGGAGGAGGGCGATGCCCACAAAGACCCCAGCCACAACGATCAGGTTGTCCTGCAGCCACTTCTCAAACTGGCCCACACAGCCTTTGGTGTGGATGGAGCCCTGCTGCTCCAGCTCCTGGGGACACACAGGCAAGGGGCTTGGCCCACCCACCCCCATAGGCCTCCTCTCAGCCTAGACTGCCAAGCTTGTCTCCACCCCAGGGTCTTACACCTTTGCACCTGCTGCCTGGATGGAGCTCTACCACAGGGCCTTTGCATGACAGATTCCTTCTGGTCATCAGAATCTCGGAACAGATGCCCCCTCCTTCAGGAGGTCTTCCCTGACCACCCGGCCCCAATCCTATCAACCTCCCTTACTTTATTTGCATTCAAGCTCTTGGTTGAAATTGTCACATTAATGTTCACATGTATTTATCCATTAGCTTTCTTTCTTTCTCCCTCTACTAGTGTGGGAGTTCCTTGAGAACAGGGGCTCTGTCTACCTAGCTCATGACCATGAATCCCTAGCATCTAGGGCACTGCCAGGTGTGAGCACCAATGGGTGCTCGACAAAGAGCTGCAACAAGCAAACACACTTGTGTCTGTGCTCATGGGTCCACTGCCCCCATGTTTGGAAGTACCAAGCTCTAGGTGCCTGGATGGTTCCTAGGACTCAGTACCCCCTCCCCCACAGAATTCCTGAGACCTCACAGAGGAGCTTATGGGAGGCTGTCCTTTCCATCCCAATGCCCCCAACTCTGTCCCCACCCCTCTCACCAGCTTGAGCCGGACATCGTAGCCACACTGGGTGTTGAGGACATCTTCCTGAGGAGAAATAGGCCAATAAGCGAGTTGGTGAGGGGATATCCCACGGGGGCCCATGACACCCAGCACTGGAGTGGTTCTTGCTTCTCAGGGGAAGCAGATGGAACCATGGACTCTGCCATGCCCACCACTCCTAGACAAGGCTCACAGAGGCCCACACACCTCTTTTCCTTGGTGCCAGGACACATGGCTACAAACGCCAGCCTGAGCTGCCTCCTGTTTAGGAATCCTGCCTGCTCGTGTTTTCTAAGAATGGGAAGAATCCTGGCCCTCAGTGTCCCAGGTGAACTGTGCTGGGAGAGAAGTCACCGGGAGAAGTTTCTGCTCTGAAGAAAGCCATACAAGGGGTCAGAAGCCCCACGCCCGACCACGCCAGCATGGCGGCCCAGCAGTGTGGCAGCTGCCTCACTACAATCATAGAGACAGGTTTTGCTGAAGGGGTGCAGGCCCCACTGCTGCCCACGGACACAAACTCCTCAGTGTAGGAGGGGTGCTCCCATGTAAAATGACCCCCACCCCCGGCACCCAAGGCCCCCAGAGCAGGGCTGAGCCCAGCAAGCCCTGTGGTGGATTTTTCCCATACTTGGTCTGCACACAGCAATGCCCCTGCCCCTCCTCACCACATCCCACTCACCGCAGGGTCCCGGACGCAGCAGGAGAAGGGCACCCCGCAGCGCTCCCGGCTTGGGTTCAAGTCAGTGCAGTTGAAATAGATATTGAGGTTCCAATCATTAGGCCCTCGGGCTCCGCAGCAAGACCACTAAGGGGCGAGAGGAGAGCCCTAGGTGAGCCAGGCCCACCCCAGGAGCCCCATCCAGTTTGGAGACAGGCCCAGGCTACAGGGAGACAGGGCAGGGCTGTGCTGCGAGGGGGTCTAGGGGCAGCTGGGCAGGTGGGCCCCTCCTCACCCTCCCAACTGAAAGGCCAGACCTAAGCCCAGACCATCAGAGCATCACTATGCTCCTGCCCAGGTTGGTGGGGGCAGGGGGGTACTGGGAAGGGGTGCCCTGAGAAGTGGATATCAGGCCAAGCCCTGTGGGGGAAGGTACCACTGAACCCCATGTCTGTACTGGGTCTCCCCACGCTTGCCCCAGAGATTTTGCGAAGACTTTCTCTCTTCCTCTCTGCAGGGACAAGAGGGTAACCCTGTCACCGTCATACACCCTTACACTTCATAAATGCCACAGCAGCACCTATATCCCCAATACCTCTACCCAGAATATCGTGCACTGCCTCCCTAGGCGTGGCAATAGTGGGTGTGAGGCCGCACTGAAACTAGCTCGTGAGTCAGGGGAGGCAGGAGCACATGCCTTAGACCACCCAACACAGAAACCAGCCCTCAAGGGACCAGCTTAATGCAGACAGAGATAGGCCCCTATGGGCAGAGCAGGGAGAGTGAGGCCTGGCCAGCAGCTCTGTGTGCACAGGTCCCAGCAAACAGCCTGGCCTCTGCCTGCCTCTTCTCGCTCTGCTCAGCACTGATGTTCCTCTTGGGGAACATCTGCCCCTCTTTCCACAACGCTGCTTCTTCTCCAAGGCCTTCCTCTTCTCCACCCTTCCTCATTTCAGCTCTTACCACTATTCACAATTTTGTATACACACGTGCGCGCGCACACGTACATTTGTCTGTTTTGCTTATCATCTGTCTCTTGCCCCAGACTGCCATCCCCATGAGGACAAGTCCCAGCTTTTTTCACCACTGAATTCCCAGCAACCTTCCCAGGGTCTGGCACACAATAAACCTGTACCAATTCTGTGTTGAATGAACAAATAAATCATATCCTAACTCCCTCACTATATGTCTGCTCTGTCCTGAGTTGAAAAGTCCTCCAAGAGGTGCCAGCTCTGGTTCATCTCTGGATCCCGGAACAGTCTCTTGAGTTGACAGCCCTGAAGGCATGTAACTGTGGAAGTGGATGTGATTGGGTGAGACTATGTGTAAGTGGGTGTGAGTGGATGAGGAGGTGCAGGCAGGAGGTGTCTAGGATCTCGTGAACTGTTCACTGACTGCTTCTTCACATTGGTTAGGTATAGAGTTTAAGAGCAGAGCTTTGGTTGAGGAGGAAAGTCTCAAACTCTAACATGTCCAGAGGCCAAACAAACAATATATATGAGAGAAGAGGGCCAACAGGTATAATAAAATAAAGAGTGGCAGACAATGGCAAACAGAGAGCTCCTATACCAGCAAAGGGGATAGCAGCAATGTAACTGCAGCCAAGACTATGGGTCCAGAGTTTATTAGAAGGGGAAATTTATATTTTTATATCAAATTTTCTCCTTTAAGTGTATTGTAAACCTTGGCCTACGACCTGCCAGTTTGGAGTCTCTGGCCTCTGTTCCCCAACACTGGGTCCTTGCAGAACTAGGCATAATGGGGACCTACAGGGATCACGTAAACTAGCTTCCCCTCAGACAGGGGCCTCCTGGCTCTTTTCCCCGGGGCATGGGTGGAGGAATGGTCCCAGCACACACGGGGACTTATTCTTTCACACATCTGCCCAGCAGGAGCCTCATGCAGGTAGCCCAGGCTGGTGCTGGACTCACATATTCCTGAGCAAAGTCAATGAGGTTCTGGAGGTCAATGTCGTCCCGATAGGCCTTAACATTGTTGTTGATGAAGAAATTGAGCTGGTCTCGAATCCAGTCCTTGAATACGAAGGCCAGAATCCCTGTTGCCAGTTCCAGGAAGAAGATGAGGCCGAGGAACACGGAGAACTGGGGTGGGGGACATACAGATTGTAGGGATCAGAGGTGCAGGGCCTGCGGGTGCCACGGGGCAGAGCTCCACCCCCACCCCAACCCAAGAAAGTGGAGAGTCCCCACCTTTTCTCCCATTAACATTGTTTTATGATGGTGAAGGACAGCACTGCTCTTATAACCCACTTATTCTGCTTCCTCTGGTAATCATCCTGTTTTCGTTGAAAAACCACCCTCCACATAGCCTTTAATTTAGTTCCTGTGGCTCAGGCAGAGCCATCTCCACCTCCTTCCCCATTCCCAGATAGAGGACATAGCCTGTTAGAGGAGCCCACCAATCAGAGCGCTACCTCTCCCAGGGCCACAGGGATTGGTCCAAAGACAGCCAATCTGGACCAAAGAGATGCAAAGAAGGGACTGCTTCTGATTCTTGATTTCTACTCAGGTCCTGCTCTCAGTCAGATGAAACCCATCTCAGGCTCCTCAGGCTCCGTGCTGACAGCAAGGAGCCTGCTTGGGATTCTTTCCTTCCTTCCATCTCTCCCTTCCTCCCTCTTTCTCTTTCTTCTTTCTCTTTCTTTCTCTCTCCCTCCCCCCCTCCTCCCCACCTCCACTCACACATGCGCACATGCCTGCACTCTCTCTCTCAAAATAAACTTAAAAAATTAAAAAAAAAAAAAAAAAAAAAAAGACTGGATGACTGGTTAGGAAGAGAGAGGTTCAGCCTCTAGTAGGGGTTCCCGGAGGGGCAGTATGAAGCTAGCCCCCACCCATTCGTGGTCATCCTTCCACCCCTTGGGGAATGGAGCCAACTGGAGGGACAGAGAAGAGAAACAGAGAGACCAGGCCAAGTGACATTGCGGTGGCCCCTAGATCCAAATGTGCTGACACCCAGCACACCCCTGGGCTTCCCATAGTGAGCCCATAAATACCCTTTCATGCTTAGGCCCCTGGGTTTCAGTCATAGCAGAAAGAATCCTATATAGGTAATACAATTCTGACGATTACTGTTATAATAACGTAATAATAAAACTACCCATTATTAAGTACTAACTATATAGATGTGGGAGGAGGTTGGGGTCCCCAGTGGGCCTAGGTGAGGGTGTACTCACAAACTTGAGCAGGAAGGTGTTCTCCCGGAGGGCCCCGATGCAGCCAGCAAAGCCCAGTACTGACATGACACCTCCAACCACTACGAACAGCCATACGGGGTCGAGGCCTCCCAGATCTGTCAGCGCTGAGATGTTAGAGAGAACGCCCTGTGCCAGGGGAGCAAAGGCAAGTGGTCGGCCCGATCCTCCCACCACCTCAACCCATGGCAGCCCCACGCCCTACTGCACCACCTTACCTTCTCACCCCAGGCCCAGAGGCCAATGGCCAGGAACAGGGCTCCCAGCACCTGCAGAAGCAGCATCAAAGAGCTGAGGGTTGGAGCAGCATCCTTCCCCACCCGGACAGAGCCCCCTCCCCCCTAGTACTCAGGGTCTTCAGGAAGCCAGGAGGAGAGAGAGGAGGAGGGGTGGGTCCAGGGTCCTTTCTACCTTTCCAAGAATACATTCCAGTGTTTCTCCCCCACAAAACACAGCCTGGAGGATGGAACCCACCTTAGCCCTTCCCAGAACCCAGAACTGGAGCAGAGGATGGCCAGGATACTCCTGCCAAGCAGCAGCAGCAGCAGCAGCAGCTATGTCCTGAGCCTCTCCTCCCACCAGACCTGTCTGAGTTCTGGGCTCCTAGCCTCCTTTCTGCTCCTTCCCAATCTGGCCATTCCACTGCCCTCCAACTCTGTGATGGTTGCCCTACTCCATTTTCTGTTTTCATAGCTCATAAGCAAAGACCCCTGAATGACAAGGAATCCCAATGTGAGCAGGATCCAGCTGAGGGACCCTAGTCTGGGCGGGTGGCTGTGCCCTTGAAAACTTCTGGCCACAGTTCTGCCTGGGCCTTCTAAGCACAACCCACCATCCGGCCTCAGTTCCTTACTGGGAAGAGCCCTGGATGTCAAGGCTATCAACCTGAGACTGGGCAGCTTCCCGGATGTTCAATCCCACAGGAAGAGTGTCCCTCCTGCCCCAGCCAGCACAAGGCCGTGACCCCACCTCTTCAGACCTTCCCCACCCACCTGCTTTCATAGGCTCCTCCCCTTTCCCCCACGAATTCCAGTCAATTCCACCATGATCACCCACTTTAACGCCTTCCTCTCTCTGACCCCAGACTCCTCCCACTGCTGTATTCTTCTCTGGAAATAGCTTTCCTTCCCCTCACCTCTATACTAGATCTGGAATGTGAAACCAAACATCACTTCTCCTGCCTCATCCCATTTGACCCACCCATGGCCTTTAGACAGGTGACTGACTACTACTTTCTCCTTTCTGAACCCCTCCTTGGTTACCCAACACCAATCCTCTCTGCTCCTTCTCAGCCTCCCTCCCAGGATGCACTGCTTCACCTGCCCTATGCACATGGCCACCCACCACCCCCCCCACCCCCAACCAGGTTTAACCTTCAGCCTTCTGCTTTCTTCCTCCTCCACACTTATTATCCACACCATCAGATGCCGACATCTCCCAGATCTCCACCCAAACCTCTCCCTGGCTCCAGACTCCTATGTCCAACTGCCTGCTGCAAACACCTCCAAGTCCCAGGCCCTGTTCCGTGTGCCGGGAATACATCAGAAAATAGAACAAATGAGCTCTCTGCCCTCATGGAGTTTACACTCCAGTGGGAGAAATCCACAGTGAGCAAACAAGGTAATTTCAGATACCAACAGATCCTTTAAAGAAAACCAAACAGTGATGCAGTGGGGAGTGACTGGGGGTTGTGGAGGCATGCTTCAGTTAGGGAAAATGGGGATATTTTAGCTGAGGTCTAAATAGCGAAAAAGTGTAGTGAGAAGGAAATTCCAGGTGGAGGGACTGGCAGAGGCCCAGAGGTAAGATCATGTTTGGTGGTGCGAGGGATAAACTGAAGGGCAGCAGGGCCAGACTCCAGAGGGTGCTGGAGGCCATAGGAGGAGTCTGGACTGTATTAATTGTGGGAAGGTTCTCAGCAGGGTAACAACCAGGGTCTGCTTTCCTTTAAAACAAACAAAAATCTTGGAGCCTATATGATAGGCACCTCCCTCCAGCCACCTTGACCCAAACCTGAAACCCTCTTGGCCCTCCAAGCGTCCCAGTCCTGTCAATTCAGCCTCCTAACTTCCCCTGGAGCCTTCCTCACTTCCCACTCCCCAGCCCCTAGCTGTGCCCCAGCCCTCCTCCTAGATCTCCCACTTCCAAGCCCCATGCCTCTCACCCACTCTCCCCATGCAGCCAGACAGATCTGCCTCTAGTACAAAAGCCAAAGCAGACCCATTATCCAGCGCTGAAGCCCTCACTGCTCTACATTGCCCTCAACATAAAATTCAAGCACCAGGCCAGCCTTTCCTGCTCTGGCTCCCCACCCCCACTCCCCTGCAAAAGTTGGTGTGCCTGCAAAGAGCCTGAGTTTCTCTTGCCTGTCCCCCTTGACATGGGGGGCTGGGGGGAGGGGGGTGGGACTCACTATGCTCAATGCTCTGCCTCACCTTTACCCACTGCCCTCTTGGCTCTGTGCTTACTGGCCCTGTCGTTCTAGGTTAAATGACTTAACATCTCTGTGCCTGTTCCCTCATCTATAAAATATAGATAATAAATAAAATAGCTGTGTGAATACAAGTTAGAATTCATTTAATCGGCCTAACAACCCTGAGGGGCAGGCTTCATTACCCCCACTCCCAGGAAGGGAAGCTGAGGCCCAGAAAGAAGTGACTTGCCCAGTCTCAGAGCTCTGCTTGCTACACCCAGGCCTCCAGACTTCCCCACCAGTACTCTCTGCACATTGCCCACACCCTGGAGAGCTGAGCATTGCTGGAACCAGAAGGCCCATCACACAGGGGCGACTGCATGGGCAGCACGTGGGTGGAGGGCGGTGCCAAAGTCTTGCTGAAAGAAACAGAATGGGCCCGGCATTTTGACACAAGGCAGCAGGAGCAGACTGCAGAGGCAGCAAGCAGCCTTGGAGATAGGATGGGGGAGGGAGAAGGGAAGATGACTGGGGAGGGAGAAGGGAAGATGACTTGGCAGGGCCCTGGGGGCACAGATGCCACCCGGGGAGGGGCACTTGAAGCTCCCTTCTCTGGCAGGGGCAGCAACTGCCCGCGAAACCTCGGTTTTGTCAGCTGTAGAATGTTGAATTCTGTTCCCCAGGGCCACCTCAGGACGTCTCAACAGGGGAGATCTCCTGCCCCCAGCAGAGGACTAGAGCTATTGGCCCTCCCCCAGCCTGCAAGCCTCCTCACTGAGGAGCAAGACCCACACACCACCCCTTCCCCGCTCCCCCCCCCCCCAAAGGAGCTTAAGGCTGGGTGAGGGAATCCGGCCCTTCCCTTCGCGGAGACACTTCCCTCGGTGGGCTAAACAAGGGTGGAGTTCAGCGAACACCCCACACCCCAGAGTAGCAATGAGGCTGGATGGGAGAATGGGCGACGGGGCACCAAGAGCATCCCTGGGACCCTTCCCCTTTCTCCACCTGGACTCTGGAAGATACCAGGAGACTCCACCCCCACATCCTACCCCGGCGGCGCCTGGGACCCGCCTCCAGCAATCCGGGACTCTCCGTAGTTCCCCGGAGTGGTCCTGGGAGTGGGCGTGGAGTGGGAAAAAGAGATGGGGGCTGGGGGGAGATGGGGGGGAAAGACCGCTCTCTGCCTTCAGGATTTGGGACCGTCCCCCTCCCTCCCCCCCAGCCCCTGCAGTAGGGGGCTGAACCTCCTTCTCCCGCCACCTGAATTCAGCACGGGGCCCAAACCCACCCCGCTCTCACCCAGAAGACAATGTTGAAGCCAAACAGGAAGTATTTCCCGCAGCAGCCGACCTCGGGTTCCTGGAAGTGCTGGTGCTTGCCCGGCATGGTGAGCAGTCGCCCGCCGGCCTGGGACCGGAGCTGGGGCTGGCCCGGCCCTCCACGGGCCGCCCTGGGCTAGAGCCGCCCGGGGCCTAGCCCGGCGGCTGCGGCTTCATGGCCGCGGCCACACAGAGAGCCGGTCGGGTCCCGCCCGCCCCGCAGGGACCGCCCCCGGCGCCCCGACAGCCCAGCTCCCAGCCCTCTCAGTCCCCTCAAAGCCCCGCCGCCTCTAGGCCTGACTCCGCCTCCGTCCTACTCTGTGCCCTCGGAGCCCCGCCTCTAGGCCTGAGTCTGTGACCTCCGGGCTCCGCCCCAGGCAGGTTCCGCCCCAGGCAGGCCCCGCCCCTCTGCCCAACTCGGAACCCCGCCTCTAGGTCTGACTCCGCCCCGAGCGCCGGCAGCGATCTCTTTCCCCCCCCACAGCGTCCTAAGGACCTGAGAAGCTTGACGATGGCACCGCAAGTCGCAGGTACAAAACACCCTCAGTTGCTCTTACCCCACCAGGCACAGTACCAGCGCCACTTCAGTCCCCAGCCTTGCTGTTGGAACTCAGTCCTGGAGAAGAGTAACTGATGCTCTAATGAGCAGATGGGGATGGCGGTATGGATCGTGTTTTTAAAACACAGGACATTTTATTACAGTGTAATCGAAGCAGACGCACTTTTCACTCAACGGAAATTAACTCTACCTACACTGGCTCAAACTCAGGCCTGATGACATCTAGGTCTTGTGAGGGCCGCGGCCTCTGCTCCCCGACACTTCAGTTTTGCCAGGGGCGTATACTCGACCCCCTGGCTCAATGACCCTCTGACATTGAAACCTCGCCGACTCTTCCCATCTTACCCCTCTCCCCATACTAGATGGATCCCTGATTGGGCCCTTGGGGGGGGGGGGTCTCACGCGAGCCCCTCAAGGCAGGACAGGAGATTAAGGTTTTGGGGGGCCCAAATCTTACTCAATTTTAGAACCCTCAAAAATAATTCTAATAATTCTAATAATTCAGAAGTGAGTGTTTATTTGGAGCAGGAACAGAAAGGGGCTTAAACTTCATCACCTTCCAGTTAATCCATCTCAAACCTAACCACCACTGTCTGTCTCATCTATCTACCCGCCTCCATTCAGCCTGACTCTGAGG
Source organism: Panthera pardus (assembly GCF_024362965.1). NCBI lineage: Eukaryota > Metazoa > Chordata > Mammalia > Carnivora > Felidae > Panthera > Panthera pardus. Next base: position 65,372,247 of record NW_026526765.1, on the reverse strand, counting down.
CAGGCAAGGCCCAGACAGCCCTGGCCACAGCTGAGGAAAGGGCAAGTAGACACACAGGACTCTCTCAGTCCTTAGCTCACCACATGTCTGTGAGATAGTGGGGTTCTGCCTGTAAGCCTCCAACCCTTTTGATCTACAACCCCACTTCCGAGGCCCCACCCACGGCTGCTTGAGGGAAGGTACAGGATACCGGGGAGGCTCCAAGGCTATAAATCTGATGAAAGGCAATTCATAAAGGTTTAAAGTAGAGTGATTACAAAGAGGAAAGCCCATCCCCCTCCTGTCCTTGAGCTCCTGCTCTCCGAGTGTCAGTGGTCTTGGGCCTGCTCCCCCAAATCAGAAGAGTCTGGCCCTCAGGTCACCCAGCCTCTTTCTCAGGGGTGCAGAGAGAGTAAGTGCTGGATTGTAGGGTTCTCTTGCCATCTTTCCACCTTCATCTGAGCTCTCCTTTCCCCAGTGACTCACCCCCAGCCCACCCCCCAGGTGAAACAAGGAAACTCAAGGCTTTCCTCCACCTGTTCTGCATCCTCAGGATGGCTCCCTGACCACAGATCTATGCCTAGGCCCCAACTCATGTTAAGCAATGTTCATATTCACTCCAGGACAAGTGAGAACCCGGTTCTCTACCCCCTAGTCCTACCCAGCATCAGCACTGTAGCCCAGCATCCCCTTACTTACAGACAGACAGACAGACAGACAGACACACACACACACACACACAGAGTGAGAGTCTCAGGAGCAGCTGAATCACACCACAAACTTATTCTTGGCTAGGGAGTTGCTCTTGGTGGCAGTGTCTGCATGGGCCTGGTACCCAATGACGATCTTCGTGGAGAGGCCCAGGCGCTCTTTGTACACACGCCTGGGGGAGGAGTAGGAGAAGAAATTAAATAGTCAGCAGCAAGTCCTGGAGATCACCTGGGACCCTGGGTCCTTTGCCCATACGTCCTACCCTAGTTCCAGCCACCATCATTCTTGTGACGTCTTACCCATGTGGAAACCCAAAATATGACTCTTTACGCAAAAGAAAAGAGTCCTGCTGGAAACAGCTTGAAATCTGGATTCCAAACCCTCATATACATGGGTAAGGAAAAAAGAGGAGCTGACATGGAGAGTTCCAGAGGTCTCCCTCACAGGCCAAGCCACACCACCCTCAACTTCTCCCCTGGAAGAGACCCTGTGCCAGAGATATCACTCACCCAATGTGCAGCACGCCCGCCTGGTTCTCTGCCTCCCTGGTCCACACAGCAATCTTGTCTCCCTTGGTTCGGATGTTGATGACAGCCCCACACACCTCCCGGCTGTGCTCCTCAAAGCTCTCCCCGATCAGACACAGCAGCTGGGGCCAAAAGGAAGGATGGTGAGACCTCCACCTCAGTTACAGGGACTGCCCCACTGTCCTTGATGGTGCCACCACACCAGCCAGCCTCTTCTCTTGGGGACCTCCCCCGCCTTCCCTCCCCTCCCAACCTCCACTCACGGTCTCCAGCCACAGGCGGTCCAGCTCACTGTGACGCTGCTGCTTGGCAAGACTGACCAGCCAGCGGCCACCCCTCTTATTCCTGCTATCTTCCCACATGGGCTCAATGCCATCCTAAGAGGTGGAATGACAAATCAACTGCCTCCCTTTCTTCAAAGGGAAGTGGGGACCCAACCATCTTCCCAGGCGCTGCTCTGACCCCTAAATAAGCCACAGTAGGCCAAGTTCCCTGTTGCTTCCATTCCCTCTGTATGGGCAGCTTCCACCATCAGCCACTCGACCCCCCAGACCCTCCTATGAGCTCCCACAATCCCCTGATCCTCAACACTGGTTATCTTTTGTAGCCTTGTCATATATGTGTGTATGTTTGTCTCTTTTACTGAACTGAGCTCCTTGACGCAGGAGTTCAAAAGGGGGAGGGTTGATTAAGAAAGCCTCTGGGGCTACCCTAGTGTGTGGAAGACCAGACATCCCAGGCTGGGCACAGACCCCCTGGGGAAGTCTTTAAACACTGATGCCAGGGCCCCACAGTACATACCTGCTAGGTCAGCACCTCCAGGGATGGGCCTGGACACTGATGAGGAGTGTCCTCGGGAAATTCTGATGCATATGCCTAGTTCAGGAGCCAGGCCAGAAACCTGGGCCCCTTCCTGGTCCCCCTTCTCCCCTCTCCCCTTCCAGACTCATAAATGTCCTATAAGTACAGCTCTAGTCTGACACTCTACCCAAGCTTCTGTATATAGCATTTCCTCAGATTGGAAGTCCCACCTTGGCTCTGAGGAAGGCTGTCTGTGGCACCCCACCCCCAAACTCTCCATGAGGGAGGAATGCAGAAGCTGAGCTGAGGAGAATCAGCCCTCCTGTGGCCTGAGGGAGCGGGTGGGCAGAGCTTACCTTGAACAGGGCGTAGTCACAGCCAGAAGAGAGCTTACTGGCCAGCTGGATGTGACTGTACATCCTGGAGAGAGCCCCCCACCCCGCCCCAATCCAGGCTGAAAGTCCAGACTTTTTAAGGCCTGGTTCCAACCTGCCTCACCGCCCCAACTTCTTACCAGACCCCACTGTTTTCCACCCACCTTCAGGCCTCCAAGCCTTTGCTCACTCACCCTTCTCACCAACCCCTTGCCCTCTTCTATCTCTACTTACCCAAACCGTCAAATCCCACCTTCTCCCTGGAGCCTTCCCTGACCATCCAAACCCCTCAGGAGGCTTTTAGAGCCCCAGTGCCTGGGGAGGGGGTGTTTTGGGATTCACCCATGGACACTATCAAGCAGCCTAATCCTCACTTTGTGGCTGAGACCAGCTCAGAGAGGGGAAAGAACTTGTCCAGAGTCACAAAGCCAAGGAGTGGCAGAGTCAGGGTCAACTCCTGGCTCTCCCGCCTCTCAGACTCTCTTCCAGGTGTGCAGGATGGTTTGGTGTTGATCTGGCTGTATTTCATGGACGCAACACACACAAACAAAAAAGCTTCCATGCTGTTCTGGCGTCTCAGCTCCTCCCCTGAGACTCTCTTCCCTAAGCCCCAAGAAGTTTTCAGGGGGGCCTAGATCCTAGTCCCAGTGACCCCCACCCCCAAGCAGAACCCACCAAGCCTCAACCCTCAGCAAATGCTGAGAGGTCGCAGGGAGGGCTGGAAAGTGGTGTAGGAAACAGCTCCCTGGAGGGGTAGGGTCTAGGAAGGACCCCCCTGGCTCTGGCCTCCTCTACAAGCAACAGACACTCACGCCCAAAAGTCCTCCACGGTGTCAAACTTGGTGACCAGATGCAGGTTGTCCTGCCAGGCTCGGCTGCGGTCATTCTTGAAGAACCATAGAGCCCACCTGGGGATAGGAGAGGCCAGGAGGAAGCAGCAAGCCCCTCCCAGGCCCAGAACCTGCAGCAGGTGCTGGCAGGGAAGTCCCACCCCTTCAAGTATAAATAAGGAGATGGGATTTAAGTACGGCCTCCGCACGGTGACTGGAGTCAGTGATCCTGAAAGGCTAGGACAGGATGGGGGAATTGAAGCCAGAATCTCTACTGGGTTAAGGCCAGAAGAACCAACGGGGCCCAAGTCTTAGGCTAGCTCTGACCTTTCTTGGATGAGGGAGTGGGGGCAAGAGAGCAAGGCCGGGTGCAAGGCCACAAAGCCTGCCTTACCTGTTCAGCAGCGGGTGTAACTCCAACTTGATCCCCTGGGGGCCCCCTTCCTGGGCTTCCTTCCTCCTCTGGGACAGCTGATCCCCAGGGGGATTCAGAGCCCCCTCAGCCATCAGGACAGCCACTGCTGCCCCCTCTTTCTCTTCCTCTTTCTCCTCCTTCTCCTCCCAGTTTTGGATTCCACCCTCAGCCTCTCCAACCTGACCAAAGAAAGAAATCAGGGTGAGCAGCAAGCTCCAGCCCAGCCACCCCAGCCCCGTCCCTTGCTACACGAGGGGAAGGAAGGTGGACTCACAGGGCTAGCAGTAGCCATGCAGCTGCTTGGGCTTCATCCCAGTTGGCCCCCAGCTGCGGGCTTTTAACTCACTTGTGCCACCCCACCCCCCAGAGCATGGGATGGGGAGGAGTCAGCGTGGTGTTGGGGGAGCTCAGAGGGGAAAGGGCTTGTGCTATGCCTTCCATCAGCAAGCATTTAGTGAGCACCTTCCGCATGCAGAGTGGGAGGGGGACAGTGTGACCAGACAAACTCAGCCCTCACCCATAGGGTGCTGGCCATGCGAGGGCTGGGACACATGAAGCTAAAGGTCAATATTAGGGGTCTGCCCCTAGTGCAATCACGTCTCACAGAGGACGGGCCTAGAGTTTAAAGTGGACCATTCCAGAAATGGCAGAAACAGCAGCTCTGACAGTGTTCATAGCCAGGTCAGACCTTATACACACATTGGGGTATCTGTTTGTCTCTGTTGCCATTCATTTGGCTACCAATGTCATCTGACACCCACATTTATCTGGTCTCTGGGAACATCTGAGTTTTTTTAAATACATAATGATTTTGGGGCGCCTGGGTGGCTCAGTCAGGTTAAGCATCCGACTTCAGCTCAGGTTGTGATCTCCTGGTTCGTGAGTTTGAGCCCTGCATGGGGCTCTGCGCTGAGAGCCTGGAGCCTGCTTCAGATTCTATGTCTCCCTCTCTCTCTGCCCCTCCCCCACTCACGCTCTGTCTCTCTCTAAAAAATATTTTTAAAATGTTTTTAAATACATAATCATTTAGAAACAGGGAGACTGTATATTAAAAATCTACATTTTTGGTTACTCTTGAAAATTTGGGAAAGTCTCATGACACTGGAGCCTCCACCTCACGGATCCACAATCCGATATGCAACCCCCCCCCCGGCCCACTGCACTCCTGCTCTTCTGAGTGTTCTCAGCATTGATAGGGAAGGGGGAGGGGCAGTGCAACAGTCACATAGCCTAGGTTCAAATCCTCCCTGCCTGACTTCAGCCAAGTACCTAAACCTCAGAGTTTTCAGTTTCCCTGTCTGTAAAATAGGAATGTTAATGATATATAATTCAGAAGCTTACTGTATTAAATGATATAAAATACATAAAGCCCCTAAAACAGGGCCTGCTGCAGTGGTCAATACAAATCAGCTGAGGGCTACCTTAGGGTGCAGGAGGGAGGGGTGGGGAGGGGAAGAGGGAGGAAAAGCTCTGGCTACCCTTTCCCTGCCTTCTCAGTAGCACACTTTTCTGCAAGGGCTGAGACCTCCCCAAATTTCTTAAGGCTTCTCACCCTCCCCTTGGCCACTTTTAGGGTCTGAGATCTATAAAGTGACCAGTCTCTTCCCCTATCCCACACCCAGGGAAGTCCATGACCACCTGGAGTCAATATCCGCCCAACCCCCATCTCCTAAGCTCTCCTACCTGCCAGGCATGGGGGTAGGTGCTAGAAGGAGTGAGGAGCAAATAATGAGTGACCCCTGTGCTCTGCTCTATCAGGGGAGCCAGACATCAGGTCCTCTCACAAAGACCTGTGTAATCACTAACGCAGACCTCTGAAGGAAAGGAATTTGCAGATGGGGAAAGATAAAGTCCACAACCTGAACTGGGGGATTTAGAATGGCAGTTCTCAAAAAAAAAAAAAAAAAAAAAAGAGAGAGAGAGAGAGAGTGGTGGTTCTCAAGTGCACAGATCAGAATCACCTGCAGGGTTTGTCAAACAAGCTGCTGGGCCCTACCCCCAGAATTTGATTCCTTAGCCCTGGGCTTGGACCTGAGAATTGGCATTTCTCTCTCTTTTTTTTAGCGTTTACTTATTTTTGAGAGAGACACAGTGCAAGCGGGGGAAGGGCAGAGAGAGAGGGAGACACAGAATCTGAAGCAGGCTCCAGGCTCTGACTTGTCAGCACAGAGCCCAACACGGGCCTCCAGCTCACGAACCATGAGATCATGACCTGAGCCGAAGTCAGACACTTAACTGAATGACTCACCCAGGTGCCCCTAAGAATTGGCATTTCTTTATTTTAAAAAAATTTTTATTTTTTATTTAAAAAAAAATTTTTTTTAATGTTTATTTATTTTTGAGAGAGACAGAGACAGAATGTGAGTGGGTTAGGGGCAGAGAGAGAGGGAGACACAGAAGCAGAAGCAGGCTCCAGGCTCTGAGCTGTCAGCACAGAGCCCGACATGGGGCTCGAACTCACGAGCTGTGAGATCATGACCTGAGCCAAAGTCAGACGCTCAACCGACTGAGCCACCCAGGCGCCCCTAAAAAAATTTTTTTAACGTTTATTTATTTTTGAAGGAGAGAGACAGAGTGTGAGTCGGGGAGGGGCAGAGAGGGAGACACAGAATCAGAAGAGCAGGCTCCAGGCTAGGAGCTGTCAGCATAGAGCCCGACGCGGGGCTCAAACTCACGAACCGCAAGATCATGACCTGAGCTGAAGTCGGACGCTTAACCGACTGAGCCACCCAGGTGTCCCAAGAATTGGCATTTCTAAGAAGTTCCTTGAGGATGCTGGTCAGGAATCCCATTTTGAGAACCACTAGCTTAGAGGCAGTTCATGGATGAGGTGATGTTTGAGCTGATACCTAAGGTATGAGCAAGAGTTAACTAGGTGGGTGGAGAAGGGCATGTCAGGGAGCAGCATGTGCAAAGGCCCTGGGGCAAAGGGAACATGGGACACTGGAGGAAAAAAAGGAAGACCAGTGTGGCTGATGCCTAAAGGAGAAAGGGATAGTAGGTCTTGATCTTAGGAAAGTGAAGGGCCACTGAGTGCTTCGGGTGGCTATAGATGGACTTTCCAGCAAGTTCTTTGGGCTGCTGTGTAGGAAACAGACCCTGTGGTAGCAAGAGGGAGTGGAAGAAGATCTATTAGGTTGTTAATGTAATTGTCCAGGTGACAAATCTGGTGACAGGGAAGATAGAACATGATGGATTTCAGAGGTGTTTAGAGGAAGACTGGGGTGTTTGGTGATGGATAGGCTCTGGAGAGGTGAGGCACAGTGTCCCAACTACCTGCTGCTACGTAATAAACCACCCCCAAATTAATGGCTTAAAATAGCAATAATCATCTATTTTGCTCACAGATCTACAATTCAGGCCATGCTCAATAGGGACAGCTCACCTCTGCTCCAAAGTGCTGTCAGTTGGAGTGGCTTACAGGCTGGGGCTGGAGTCATCTGCTCACTCAGTGGGGCAGCTGAGGCTGGCTGTCAGCTGGAACCTCAGCTGGGAGTGTTGGCTGGGACAGCTCTATGTACCTCTCCATGTGGCCACTTGGCCTCCTCACAGCATGGTGGCTAGGTTCCCAGAAGCGGCATCCCAAGAGATGGGAAGCAGAGGCTGCCAGTTCCTTAAGGCCTGGGCCCAAAGCCTGGCACATCATGTCCGCTGTATTCTATTAGTGTCCCAGGGCCCACATTCAAAGACAGGGACATAATCCCACCTCCCAATTGGAAGAGTATCAAAGAATTTTGGACAGAGAATGCACTGGAGGAGGGCCAGGCTTGGGGAAAGATCATGAATCTAGATCTGATGGAGAAAAGGGGAGAAAGGACCCTCTTCAAGTGCCAGACATGGTCTTAGCTGCCTTAGAGTCCTGGCCTAGAGCCTGACATGGAACGGTCCTGCCAGCCACAGTACCCCTTCCCACCATCTTCCACATTTTCCAGCATGGGGCAGCCCATGGAGTCTGGAGTTAGGTGACTAAGGAAAGACCCCAGAAGCAACCCCCCTGGTCCCATGGGGTCCTATGGGTTGAACAAGCTGGGGCTCTTGAACCCCAATCCTACCATACCGTTCCTAAAATGTCTTGAATTTGCCCATTCCTCTTACTTCCCACTGTCCCAGCTCCAGGCAAGCCCTGCCATCTCTGGCCTCGGCCACTGCCCAAATCTCTCCTAACATTCTCCTTGCTCCTACTTTCCACCTCCCTATAGAACATTCTCCACTTGCCTCAGAGGGCTCATTTTAAATATTAATCTGATCACTTAAATCCTCTGTTTAAAACCCTCCAGGACACCCAGGGTGTGATCCAAAGTCCAGGTTCTGGGCCTGCTAGTTTCTGCATGATCCAGCCTCACAGTACCTCAAGCACACTGATCCTCCAACAGGCCAGATTTGCTCCTGCCTCAGGGCCTTTGCACTTGCCATGCCTCTTCCAATTTTTGTGTGACTGACTTCTCTTTGTCCTTCAGGGCTTCGCTCAAATGTCATCTTTTTTTTTTTAAGCTTATTTTTATTTATTTTGAGAGAGATATAGAGAGCAAGCAGGGGAGGGGAAGAGAGAGAGGGAGACAGAATACCAAGCAGGCTCCATGCCCTGTCAGCACAGAGCCCGATATGGGGTTTGAACTCACAAACTATGAGATCCTGACCTGAGCCAAAATCAAGAATCAGATGCTTGACTGAACCATCCAGGCTCCCCTCAAATGTCACCTTCTTAGAGAGGTCCTCCCTGACCACCTTATCTAAAGTAGACCACTCTCCATAGCATAATTTACGGAGTTGTTAAGTCACTATGTTGTACACCTGAAACTAATTAACATTTTGTGTCAACTAGACTTCAATAAAAAATAAAGTAGACCATTCTCCCCCATGCAGTCTTTAACTCATCACTGTTTTATTTCCTTTTTAGCCCTTAGCATCACTCATTCATTCTGTCAGCTATCCCGTCAACAAATACCGACTTAGCAGTTACTTTGTGTCAGGCACTGTTTTGGGCCCTGGGGAACACAGATGTGAATGAAATTGATGGGTCCTCCTGCTTCACAAGGCCCTGGGACTAAGCCCTTGGACTTCATCACTGCTCTGTCAGCACTTGCCATTTCGTGATCTCCTCCAGTCATGGGCATCAAACGTCACATATACAATATACCCCTGGTCCTACATGAAATCCAGAAGAACACATCCAACAGCCTGTTCACAGCTCCACCCAAGTATCTAATGTGCATCTGTCTCAGGCTTATTGTATCTAAAGTGCAATTCCTGGGGCGCCTGGGTGGCTCAGTCGGTTAAGCGTCTGACTTTGGCTCAGGTCACGATCTTGTGGTTTGTAGGCGTGAGCCGTGTGTCAGGCTCTGTGCTGACAGCTCAGAGCCTGGAGCCTGCTTCGGATTCTGTGTCTCCCTCTCTCTCTGCCCCTCCCCTGCTCATGCTCTGTCTCTCTCTCTCTCTCTCTCTCTCTCTCTCTCTCTCTCTCTCAAATAAATAAACATTAAAAAAAAAAATTAAACCAAAGTGCAATTCCTGACTTTCTTCTGTCTCCTGTCCCCAGACCTGCTCCTCCTATCATCTTCTCCATCCTCCCAATTGCTCATCCAAAAATTCTGGAATGATCCTGGACTCCTCTCTTTCTAGCTCATCAGCACATCATTATGTCCAGCTCTACTTTTTTAATGTTTTTATTTATTTTTGAGAAAGAGAGAGAGAACGAGCAGAGTAAGGGCAGAAAGGGAGGGGGACAGAAGATCCAAAGTAGGCTCCCCACAGAAAGCAGCAAGCCTCGGGGCGCCTGGGTGGCGCAGTCGGTTAAGCGTCCGACTTCAGCCAGGTCACGATCTCGCGGTCCGTGAGTTCGAGCCCCGCGTCGGGCTCTGGGCTGATGGCTCGGAGCCTGGAGCCTGTTTCCGATTCTGTGTCTCCCTCTCTCTCTGCCCCTCCCCGTTCATGCTCTGTCTCTCTCTGTCCCAAAAATAAATAAAAAACGTTGAAAAAAAAAATTAAAAAAAAAAAAAAAAAAAAGAAAGCAGCAAGCCTGATCCAGGGCTCAAACTCACGAACCGTCACCAACCGGGAGATCATGACCTGAGCAGAAGGTGGTCACTCACCCGACTGAGCCACCCTGGCGCCCCAGCTCTACTTTAAAACATATCCAGGATCCAGCCACTTCCATCCACCTCCCGTCACCCCAGCCCAAGTGGCTGTCATCTTCCCTGTATTATGGTGATGGCATCTGAACTGGCCCCCACCCACCTTTGCCTAGGAGCAATCTGCTCCCTACACAGCAGCCGTTAAAAATGAAAGGGGTGCCTAGGTGGCTCATGGCTCGGTCAGTTAAGCGACTGACTCTTGATTTTGGCTCAGGCCATGATCCCAGGGTTGTAGGATCGAGTTCTGCGTTGGGCTTGCCCTGAATGCAGAGCTTGCTTATGATTCTCTCTCTCTCTCCCTCCCTCTCTCTGCCCCTCTTCCCTGCTTGTGTGCTCTCTCTCTCTCAAAAAAAAAAAAAAAAAAAAAAAAAGGAAGACGATCACAGGGCTCCTCTGCTCCCAGGAGAGGGTTTGCACAGCCCCAGAATTGCCCTGCCTCCTCTCCTACTCCCTGTGCTCCAGCCGCGCCACCTCCCGGATGGTCTTTGTTCAGGGCCCACTCCTGCCTTGGGACCTTACACCGGTCCTGCCCTCAATTCCTAACTCAGGTAAGGCCTTCCCTGCCCGCTGTATGTAACCGTCCAAGCCCTTAGCTCCACGCCAGCACTTTCCATGCCCTTCCTTACTCTTCACTTCCTGTCCCAGCACAGCACCTCCTGACACACCCTATAGTTCACTTACTTATTTTACTTATCTGCCTCCTTCTACTAGAACATAAGAACCCAGGCCTCTTTCCTTCACAGCTGTGTTCTCTAGTACCTAAAGTAGGGCCTGGCTCTTAGCAAGGCCTCGGAGGTCAGAGTGAGGAGGCAGGATTGACCATTAGATGTAGCAAGGTGGACATCCCTGATTTGGACAAGAGCAACACAAACGAAAGCATCTTATTTGGCCACTAGTTCTTTTGGTGTCTGTCGCTTCCTACCAGAATGTTAAGTTTTAGAAAAGCAAGGACTTCATTGGTCTTGTTTTCTGCTGAATCTCTGGTACCCAGAACAGTACCTGGCACATGGCGGGCACTCAGGAAAAGCTGATTGAAAACAATAGATGCCAGTGGCCAGTCATAGGACTTCTCCTCTTTGGGTGTTGGTTCCAACATCTGGAAAATGGGATTGAAAATGCCTGTTCTAAAGGACTGATTTTAGGGATTGATGATATAATGGCTGTCGTGCCTGGGACACGGTAGGTGTTCAATAAATATCACATTCCTCTCTCTGTTTCCAGCCCCCACCGGCCTGCCTCTCCCCCCACTCCCCACCCTGAGGCCTCTGGACAGCCGGAATGTTGATGAATGTTTAATCGCACCGTCAGGCACCACACACAGTGTTGTAAAGGCCCATCTGGATTTTCGCAAAACCCAGGAAGGGCTGGGATCACCAGGAGCCTCATGATCCTCTTAAGAGGATGCTTTCTGCTCCAGCTGCTCCAGCTGTTCCAGTGAGGATTTTCTCCCAGCCCTGCCCTCCCCCAAGCTTCAAAAACCATTCTCCTTAGCATATTCTCAGGAAGAGGAGAGGGAAGGGAGGAATGGAGAGACCCATTTTCCTGGGGGAGAGAGAATGGAAACAAGGAGGGGGGATCCCTGAGAACTCACATGTTTAGGGCCTGGCCAGAAAGAGGCCCAGGGGCCTGCCCTAAAGGGGGGAGGGGGAGCATGTGGGCTGCAGTGTGATACAGGGTGAAGTATCCGTTGTGCTGGAAAGTGGCGGCCCAGTAAGTATGCTCCTTCTTCTGGAGATAGTACACGTAGAGAGAGACCAAAAAAAAAAAAAAAAAAAAGTAGCAGATGTTAACACCTGGTGAATCTAGATGAAGAATATTTGGGTATTGATTTTATTAACATTGCAATTTTTCTGAAGATTTTATTCACTGTACTATGCTTGCAACTTTTCTCTAGGTTTGAAGTTTTTCCAAATAAAAACAGTTGGGGGCAAAGAGAAATAGTGACAAAGATGCTAGTGGCCCACTCAGTGACCATTGTCCCCTTGTCATACTTTGGCTCTGGGAAGTCGTATGCCTGGCTAGATGACCACAATTTTCCAGCCTCCCTACAGCTAGGCATAGCCAAGAGACATGCAGAAGTTGTTAGCTTCCAAAAATTCCTTGTGAGAGAGACAACTGGCAGGTGTTCTTTTACCCTACTTCCCCTCCTCCTGCTTTCTGCATAGATATGATGGCTGGAGCTGCGGCAGCCATCTTGGACCATGAGATGACCTTGAAGGTAGAATCCATGTACTAAGAATGGTGGAGCAGGAAGAAAGGAGTCTAGTTCCTGATGAATCTGGACTTTTCCACCTGCTGGATCCTCTGCCAAGAATGCTCACCATCACTTACTTGTAGGGTCCTTCTCATCTTTCAAAACCCAGCCAGAATGTCACTTTCTCCTGGAGGCTTTCTGTAGGTGCCCCTTCCTTCCTGGGCTCCCGTAGCCCCTGTGCTGCTGTTAAAGTCCCTGATAGCCACTTGCTGTGAATCCGAGGACTCGTTGCTACTCATCGCTTTGGCCCCTCGGTAGCATTTAACCAGCTCTCCTCTAATCCTCTTGGTATCCCTACTACCACTCCTTCCAGTTTCTCCTCTTCCCCGTGCTGCTCCATCTCAGTCTGTTAGCCAGGTCCCCTGCCCCTGGCCACACAGGAAGTTTGCAGTGCCTCAGGATTCTGTTCTGGACTCTCTCCTTTTCACTCTCCAGGTTCTCCTGTGCAACTGCACCCTCCCCATGGCTCCAGCCACCACCTCTGTGCCAAATCCAGCGGTGTGCTAGGCTGGCTTAGACCAGCTTATGAGAGCAGTTATTAAATCTTCAGGAATTTCTGAGCCAGGTGTAAAGTCATCATTTGAAAATTAAATTCTATAAACTTATGGTTATATAAAAATTATGTTTAAAACATAATAAACACTCGGGATGCCTGGGTGGCTCAGTCGGTTGAGCATCCGACTTCAGCTCAGGTCACGATCCCACAGCTTGTGAGGCCAAGCCCCGCGTCAGACTCTGTGCTGACATCTCGGAGCCTGGGGCCTGCTTCAGATTCTGTGCCTCCCTCTCTCTCTGCCCCAACCCACTCGCATTCTGTCTCTGTCTCTCTCAAAAATAGATAAACATTAAAAATGATAATAAAACATAATGGACACTCAAAACAGAACTTTCTAATTATTTTACTATTTTCCATTTTCTCTTTTCCATTTACTATTTTCTATTTTCTTAAGATTATTTTTACCTATTTTGTCTGTATGGTGAAAATACCGTAAAAGGCCATACTATGGCCCATCTCTTCCCAATTCTCTGCTCTGTGACAGTGAAATCAATCATGGTGGGGGGGGGGGCGGGATTTACCCCATGGATGTGGGCAACCTCTACAAACCAAGGTACTTCTCTGCTTAGAAAGCCATGTGTTAAAGATTTCCTAGTACACCATGGCCCAGATCTATATGTGGAGCCAGCCCTGGGTGACTTCCTGAGCTCCAAGCTCAGACATCCTACTGTCTGCCACACACCTCCTCTAGTTCATCTGTCAAGCACCACACAGTCAGCCCCAATCATGCCCCAAACAAGCTCCCCATCACCCCCACCCCCGAGGCTGCCCCATCTCCTCAATGCCTGTTTCATTTTGCAATAGCATCTCTCACCTGCTGTCCTGGGAACCTTCCCCGACTCATCCCTCTCCCTCTTCCCCAACACCTAAGTTACCTCCTGAATAATACCCAACTGTCCCTCCAGCCCTCCTCCTGCCTCCCTTCGGCTTCCATGGTTCGGGCTCCATCATCCCTCCTGTGGATTCTGCCCCAGCTATCTTGTGATCTTGCTGTGTCCTCTATCCAACCCACCTTTATTTAGTCCCACAAAACGCAAATCGCATTTTGGTCTCTCTTGTGCTTAAAATCCTCAGTGACTTCCCAGTTCCTACAGTTGGAAGTACAGATACCCTTCACGTGGTCTTTCTCTCTTCCTCCTGTCCCTCCTGCTTGGTCCTTCTTCATCACCGATTCTGACATTCAGGGGCTCTTAGTCAAGAGTCGCAAAAATTGCTTCTGGCTAATTTACGTAGATAAGGATTTTATTATCCGACACTGGAGAGCTCAGAAACTCTCCAGGAAGGCCAGAGAGTCCCCCTTCAAGACCACACTGCCTGGAATAACGCCCCAAATTGCACCGCCAAGCAGACCCCCTGCCGCTACAGCCCCCGTGGATAAGGCAGCTTTTCCTGTTGGTGCTGGACACTCCCAGAAGCAGTGTCACCGCTGCCTGTGGTCCCTGGTAGGAGCTGCTACCACCAATATCACCTGCCCTCACCAGAGCACACTGCCCTCCTTCCCTGATTCTTCGGGTTGCAAGTCTGGGACTGGCCTGTCTGGGGTTGAAGTCACAGGTCTTGGCTGCAAGAAAGGCTAGGAAAAAACCATCAGCTCCTAGAGGGGGAGATGGACCCTGGCTCAGAAGGTGGGAGATTCCCCCCAATATAGGAAGGGGAGAGTGTCAATGCTGAGGGCTCAAAAATAATGACAAATGTCCCTTATGCTAGCTTTTAATATTATACAAGTAAAATACTATTCAAAGTAAAATAACCAAGCAGCATAAGAAGGAAGGTGATAAAATGGAAAACTTTCTCTCCCTGAGTGTTCTCAGCCCCACTTGCCAGGGGCAACTACTGTGAACAGTGTTTTGGAGGTCCTTGCTGGTGTGGTCCTTATATATCTAGATATAAGTAAATGTGTACATATTTGTATATAAGGGGTCTGTATATAACTATGTGTACGTATGTATCAAAATTGACTAGTTCCATATATGACGGTTTAGCACGTCAAGCTGTCACTTTACACTATTTCTTGCTATACTCCATGTCAGTACACATGGGTCCTGCTCATCCTTTGTAACAGCAACATAGCATTTCACTGGGTGGATGTAACACACTTCCCTAGCCAGTCCTCTATGGAGGGACACAGATTATTTCCAGTGCTGCAGTGAACATCCTTGCACAAATGTCTTGCATGTTTGTGTGAGTAAATCCAAGGAATAAATTCCTGGAAGGGGAACTGTTGGCTCAAAAGGAGCATGCATTTATGTTTTTGGTAAACATTGCCAAACTGCCTTCCAAAAAACATGCACCAATTTGCAGCTCTAGCAGTGGCCTATGAACACTTTATTCCAGGCCCTGCACAGTCTGGCTGCCTCCTCACCTCATCACCTGTCACTTATACACCCTGCATTTCCAGCCACAGTGCCTTTGCCCATGCTGTGTCCACAGCCTAAAATACCCTTCCTGCCTGTCTTCCAGGTAAAAATCTTGCCTCTCCCAGGAGACCTATCACAGATGTCACCTCCTCTGTGTAGATTTCCCTGACTCCCCTAAGCTGCTAGAGTTCCCTTCCTCTAGGATACCATAGCTTCTTGGGCATAATTATGTCATAGCTCCAACTGAGGGCCTATGTGTGCCTGGCATTCTATGGCCATTTGACAATCACCACCATAACACACACACACACACACACACACACACACACACACACACAAAGTGGTCTAGTCCACCTCGTCATTCCTTCCTGGTTCTCCAGCTGCACTTCCTTTTATCTATTCCCAAGCACTGTCCTGTCTCAGTGCCTTTGCACTTGCCAATTCCCTCTCTGGATCTTGTCCATGTTGGCCTTGGTCCCTCTCTGGGGTCTCTGCTCCCATTGGCCTCCTCACAGAGGTCTTCCCTGGACGCTCTGTCCCAAGTCCCCCCTCTAGTCATTCTGTTACATCAGCCGTTATCTTCATAACACTCCTCACAAGCTGAAACAATCTTCTTAGGTGTAAATGTTGACATGTTTGTTTTCTGTCCTGTGTCCCATTTCTGCACACACACAAACACATCATTGTAAGCTCCCCAAGGACAGGGACCTTGTTTTCCTTTTCCACTGTCTCCATTGCCTCAAACTTACCTGGCACCTGTCTAAATTCTTAATCAACCTTCGTTGAGCGAATCATCCATCATCCACTATTTTACAGAAAAAGAAACTGGCGTTCAGAAAGGAGAGCTGAGTAGCCCAAGGTCCCACAGTTAATAAAAGCACAGCTGAGATTCGAACCCCTTGAATCCCAAAGGCAACTGCATCCAGCTTTTTTTTTTTTTTTTTTTTCCCCCTACTCTTGGCACTCTGCATTGTCTCCGCCGCCAGACTCGGCTCCTGGGGTCGGGACGCGAGTCTGACTCCCAAGGGTCCCCAGAGGCGCGTCGGAGGCAGCCCCCGGAGGCCAGCGGGCTCCGCGGAGATGTCACCCTCCCCGCCCCCTGTCAGTCAGGCTGAGGGGGCGGCGCGGCCGCCAGAGGGGGCGCTGAGCTCAGAGCTGCCGCAGCGCCCGAGCGGGAGCCGGAGCCCGAGCGTGAGAGCAGCAGGGCGCAAGGCGCGATCCGTGGCTGGCGACGCACCCAAGGCCAGGGCACTGCTGCGCCCCGGCTCAGGGCCCGCGCCCCGCCTGCTGCCGACGGACCTGGGCGCCTAGCGAGGCCCCGATTCCCCATCCGCCCCGAGCCCACCCCAGCCCGGCCTAGCCGAGCCCCAGCGTCCGCCGGCCGCAGCCGCAGCCGCTGCTCCATCCCAAGCCCGGGCTCAGCTTCCAGGTGAGGCGGCCGCGCTCCTGACGCCCGGGTTGGGGAAGGGCTGCGGATGGAGAGGGGACTGAGCGGGATGGGGAAGGGGCTGGGAGCAGAGTTGGGGAACCCGCTGGAGAACGGGGAGACGGCTCCGCTAGGTGCGTGTCAGTGTGCGCCCTGGGGTATGTGTGACTGCTGCTCTGTGTCTGCAACTGCCTGGGTGGCCTTGTGGACGTGCGCCCGTGCCCGTGTTCGTGTGTCAGGGTGTCCGTGCGCGTTTGAACGTCTGCGTATCCTGTATGTGCACGTGAGCGTGTCGGTGGAGAATGTTTGTGTGTATGGTCGTGTGACTCTGTCGTGTGTGTACGTACAGGCAGGCGCTAGGGCTGCGCGCCGAGCCCAGCACCCCGGTTCCTCGGGGCTGCAGGTTGCAGGGCCCCGGATAACCGAGGCAGTGGATCCTCCCGCGTCCCTGGGTTTCAAGGACGCTAGGACTCGTCGCGGCCCTGTGGCCTCACGCTGGGCAGGGGGTAAGACGGGAGGGGGCTCCCGGTCCAGAAGAGCGCTGGGGTCTCAGGAGGGAGGGGAGGGGACCCGGCGTCCAAGGGGAAGGGCTGGGGTGAGGGTGCGTGGCCAGCGCACCCGTGCCCGTGTGTTCGCCCTCCCCAGGCCGCCAGGATGGACGTGTTCATGAAGGGCCTGTCCATGGCCAAGGAGGGCGTCGTGGCCGCCGCTGAGAAAACCAAGCAGGGGGTCACCGAGGCCGCGGAGAAGACTAAGGAGGGCGTCCTCTACGTCGGTGGGCAAGGGGCAGGGCTTTGGGGCTACCGGTTCCGGTCCTTGGAGGGAGTGTGGCTGGGGTCCTTAGAGGGAGGGTGTGGGGGGGGGGGAGGGGTCTGGGCAGGAGAATATGAGTCAGCAGATGGGGCCGGGTCAGCAGGGGTCACCGAGGACACAGCCAGCTGAAGGAAGCCTGGGTCAGTGATGACACCTATGGGGAGGGGGGAATGGGGGAAGAGTTGGTGAGGGTGGGGTTCAGCTGAATGGCCAGGGACCCATGTATTGGTCAAAGCAGGTAGCCTTTTATTTTCCCCCTGGTTCTTCACATGATTAATAGTTACCTGGAGTTGGAGTTGAGCCCTTACTCTCTGCCAAGTATTGTGTCAAGTGCCATAATGCCCATTACCTCACTTTTTGCTCCCGGCCCATTCCACAGAGGTCTAACTATGGTGCTCAAGGTCACACAGCTGCTGAAACCTGAAGCTGGAGTTCGAGCCAAGCTTTATAAACTCCAAAGCCCCTCTCCTTGCAGGCCCTCCCTCCTGGGGCTCCCTGTTGACCCTCCTCTCCAGCTACTTCCATCTCTGACTTGCTCTGAGGGTCTTCCTGCCTGCCAATGCCTGTGGTTGCACCATTGCCCTCTCTCTGGGTCCATCCTCCTAGCAGCTTCCAGCTGTGTCAGGAGAAAGACCAAGTGGTTAAAATCTCTCACCCCAAGGGTGAGAGGAGAGGGAGCCCCCAGGGTCATCGGCATAAGGGGATGCAGGGCCCCAAACTGACAATTACTGAATTTATATGGTGGTTCAGGGCTTACTAGTGTGTAGTAGGCAGAATTACCCTTCATGTGTGTGTTGAAGAGGGCTGGTTAATTCGCCCAGGTTTGTGGTAGATTTGGGATTGTGGCGATGTGCAAAATGTTTGTTGACTTCTTGCTATCTATGTACTAGGAGCTGCTGACTTTCCGGATAGCGATACAGATCATTCCCATAGTGGCATGTGACATCAAGTGGCTGGGATGGGGACCACTTCAGTAGGGGAACCCAAGGAGGTGGCATTTGAGCTGAACCCCAAAGAATAAGGAGCTGGGTGGGGGAGGGGAGTGGAGGAAGCAGAAAAGGCCTGAAGGAGACAAGCCTGGAGAGCAGAGGGCAGGAAGCAATGGTAGGGGATGAGATCAGAAAAATGGGCAAGAGCCAATTCATGAGAGAGCCCTTGTGGGCCAGGGCAAAGGATTATTACAACTGCCACGAGAGATGGTAAGCTAGGGACAGACATGATCTGATTTCAGCGTAGAAAGATTCCTCAGGCTTTTGGGGAGAGACCAAATGCAGGGAGGCCTGCTGGGAGCTGGTATAGCTGAAGCTAGGGCACAGGTGATGGAGACAAGGCAGGGGCTTGAGCCCACACCTGCCAGGCCCCAGCTTTGGCCTCCCCCCTGCCTCCCCCCTGCCTCCCCCCTGCCTCCCCCCTGCCTCCCCCCTGCCTCCCCCCTGCCTCCCCTTACCCAGCCCTTTCACTTCTATATGGATCCCTGGCTCCCTGACACAGTCTCCCTGCTAACAGACTCAAAGCACCCCCTTCCCCTTAGTTTGGCACCTCCTACTCCTCCCCCTGCCCAGGAACACCTGACGGCCCCCTGTTCCTACACATTAAAACCTCAGCTTCCTATAGCCGCAGTTCATGGTCCCACCTCAGTCTGTATTTCCATCTCTGCAGATGCACAGACAGCATTGATGTGCTCTGTGCAGGTCCAGAAAGCACACCTCATTGTACCTGTCCGCATGGTTTCTGGTGCCTGAGATACCCTCCCCCACCCCCGCCCCCACCCCCACCCCCAGTCTCCTTTCTGCATATCTGCCTGTTCCCCATTTGTCAAGGCACAGACAGTGCTCTCTCCCCCCTTCACGTACCCTTGGAGGCTAGAAGTCCCCTCCCCACTACATGAGTTCCAGGACACCAAATCTGCCCTTCTCTTATCCCCATCCGACAGTGAGCCATTGGCCTGGGGCGGGGCACAGAGCAGGTGCCAACAAATGTTTGTGGGAGGAATGATTGTGTACAAGCAGCCCGCCCCCTGCTGTCTCGGTCTGGCTGACCTTAGCCCGGAGGATCCTGCCTTCCCATGCTGCCCTCTCCTCCTTCCACCAGCCTCAGCCCTACTAGACACCCATTTACCTATTCTGGGGTCTGCCAGCTGTTGCCTGCACTGCCAGATCCTCAGTATAGCAGACTCCCCACTTCCCTGAGGGCTCCTGCCCCCCACGTCAGATCACGCCATCTTGCCTTTCCCAGCAGCTACCCTCCCAAGAAGGCCTAGCCAATGCCATGGGTGTCAGTCCCCCTGACACCCATCGTGCACCTGAGACCCCTCACTTCAGCCAGAAGGAGAAATTCGCACCCCAGTTAGGAGAAGAGTCTTTAGTTGGAATGGAGTGGGAGCTGGCGGGGGTGAGTGTCCATAGGTGAGGTGTGGGCAGTCAGGCCTCAAGGACACCAGAGGAACCTTTCCAAATACGAACCTCCCAGCTCCAGCCCCACCCCCACCCCCACCCCCACCCCCACCCCCACCTGCTCACCCTGGTCGGATAGTTAAATGAAACCGGGGAAGTAGAGTGCTGGCTCTCAGGCGGCCTTCCCCAGAGGGGTGCGGGTATCATTTCAGGTGGAGAAGGGGCAGACTGTGGGGGAGAACTCGCAGTCCTCAGGGAGCAGGTGTGGAGGGTTCAGTGCAGTGATGAGGGATGTACCTGTGGGATTTGGGGGCCCAAAGAGGCGGTGATGAGGCCAGGATGCCCACTGTTGTCTGGATCCCTCTGCCCACTCTGTAAACCCCGTGCTTGCCAGAGTGTCTGTTCCCTCAGCTCGGAGTCCTTATGTGTGCTCCTTTTTGTCCCTGCAGGAAGCAAGACTCGAGAGGGGGTGGTACAAGGAGTGGCCTCAGGTACCAGCCCAGCCCTGGCACAGCCCCCTTCCCACACCTCGGGCCTGGGATCTGACTGGGATCTGGAGGTGGGGGGCTGGCGGTGGAAAAGGGTACCCCCAAAGATTCCTGAGAGTGTGCTCCATGAGGGAGGCAAGCCCTGGGACACCACGAGGGACAGATGCATCTCTGTCTGCTTTACCTTGGCCCCCAATCCCCTTCTCAAATCCTATACCTGCTCCAGTGGCTGAAAAAACCAAGGAGCAGGCGTCACATCTTGGAGGAGCCGTGTTCTCTGGGGCTGGGAACATTGCAGCAGCCACAGGCCTGGTGAAGAAGGAGGAATTTCCCACTGATCTGAAGGTGAGCTTTCCTCTCGCCTTGCACACGCGCACACACACACACACACGCACACACACACACACACACACACACACGCCAGGCAGGCACACCTGTATGGGTGCCACACCTTGTCTCACGTTCTGCAGGGCCCTGCTAGACTCAGCTCAGAATGAGTCTGCATGAAGTTGTGTATGGGTGTTGTGCTTCCTGTGGCAGTGACCCAGATCTGATTGTATACATGTATCCTGCTTGTGAGCGTGACCTCGACCACTTAGGGCCATGTCTGTATGTCACTGATTGTTCATTCATTTCTTGTCATTCAATAAGTATCCATGCCAGAGAGGAATTATTCTAGGGGTTGCCACAGTGAATATGTTCATGGACCTGACACTGTAGTGGGAGAAGATAGACAGTAAAAAGCCAACCAATAAACAAGATGGTTTCAGACAGGGATAAGTGCTATGAAGAAAAGACAAAGGTGATGCGATAGAGAGTCAAGCGGTAAGGGGACTGCTTTAGTTGGGAGGGCTGCTCTGACAAGGTGACATTTGAGCTGACACCCAAGGGATGAGGCAAGCCATGCGAGAATTGTATTTCGGGCAGTAGGGACAGCATGTGCAAAGGCCCCGAGGCAGGCATGAGCAAGTGTTGGCCATGGAGGAGGGGCGAAATATGCATCACATATTTGTGCAGGCATGTCCCTCCAGGCGGGAGTGACAGTGGCTGTCCACGTGCGCATGAAGGCAAATACTTTCATTAGAATACACTACAGCGTAAAAGCTGTGATCTCTGAAGCGCGGCAGAGTTGGATTTGAATCCCAACTCCACTGCATCCTGACTGTGTGACCCTGGGCAGATCCCATCACATCTCTGAGCCTGATTCTTTGGCTTTAAGACAGAAGATGAATACAATAGGGCTCTAACATAGATTAGGGATAATACATATTGGAGGTTCTCAAAACTTATGTGCGCATCAGAATCTTCAGGAGGTCAGGTTAAAAGGCAGACTGTTGGCCACATCCCTAGAATTTCTGACTCTGTAGGTCTGAGATGGGACCCGAGAGTTTGCATTTCTAACAGGTACCCAGGTGATGCTGATGCCGCAGGTTCAAGGACCACACTTTGAGAACCACTGAGGTAAAGAGCCTGACTTGCATTCAGTGAGTGCTTAGTAAAAGATGATAGCCCTGCCATCGTATGAGTGATCCATACCTGCCCCCAGGGGCGCACGTGACCACAGGTGTGCATGGGAGTGCACCACCGTGACAGTGCACTCTGTGGTCCTATATGTCTGCCAGACATTCCTCCTGTGAGGTGCTCCGTGTCTGTCCACATACAAGTGCAGACCGCCTTCGTGGGCGTGAGGGTCTCTTCAACTTTTGGTTTGGGAGATAAGGTACATTCTGCATGAGTGTATCCACTGGGCTCCGGGAGGAGACCCCACACCACCCTTCACTGCAGACATTTTACACAACTGGTCCTTTCCCCTGTTGGAAGTCTGGGACTTGACTCAGAAGTTCTGGTTCAAGTCCTGCCTATGCATTTTACCAGCTGTGTGACTTCCCGTTTCTTATCATTATTTCCAGGGACCGCTCCCATTCATTGATGTCTTGTACGGGCAGGCAGTGTTCTAGACACGTTACATGGAGTAACTCCACAACTAGCTCACTTTATAGATGAAGGAACTGAAGCCCAGAGAGGTGAAGTGACTTGCCCAAGATCCCAGTTCCTGCCTGTCTCTCTAAGAAGGTGGTTGGGAGGATAAGCTCAGGTTACATCACCGGAGTAGCTTGGTGCCCCACAAGGCCGGCCCCTGTGCTGGGAGCTGGGGTGCTGAGAAATCCAGGTCTGAGTCTGAGTTGTCAGCCTCGAGGCTGTTTGTGAGAGGCCTTTGCACAGAACCATTTCTCTCAGGCCTCCTTCCTCCTACCAGCACTTGTGATACCTCTGCTCTAAGGGGGCTCAAGATCGTGGATTTCCTCTTTAAACAACAGCCCTTTGGGGTTACCGGGCATGGGGAACCCGTGCAAGTCCAGGATGCACATTTCTGAGTGTCTCCACTTCCCAGCCTGCTCGTGTGCATTATCGTGGGACCCTCCCCACATTCCTACTCTCATTTCCCATCCAAAGCAGCTGAGTTCACGGTGAAGTGACTTAACCTGATGCCAAATAGCTAGTGAGTGGCCAGGCTGGGATGTTTTTTAAGTAAACATTTTACTGAGGTACAACGTACACGCAGAAACCACACGACCCCATGAAATTTTCATAGAGGGAAACCCCCCCCCCCATGTAACCAGCACCCACAGCAAGACACAGATCATCAGCCCCTCAGAAGCCTGCCTTAGACCTCCTTCCAGTCCCAAACCCCCCAGGCCCAGGCTAGGGTAAGATGAGTGAGGTGTCTGGGGCACAAAATTTGAAGGGGACACTCATTCTCGGGTCTCATTTGCATGGCCTTGAGAGTGAGTACCTTCTTAACATTTGTACCCTTATTCACCTCGCCTTTGTCCTGGCCCTGCCTCCCTCTCCAAGGGTAATTGCTTCTTGACTTCTGACACCACGAATGAGTTGGGTATTTTTCCACTTCATACAAATGTTATCATCAAGTACATGCTCTTCTGTACGTAGCTTCTTTCACTCAACACTGTGAGATTCAGCCATGTGTGGCATGCATTGTCATTCTTCATTCTTGTTACACATCAACTATTGTGTGATTAGCCATAGTGCACACCTCCATTCTACTGTTGTTGGACATTTGGGTCGTTTCCAAATGATGTGCTCAAGCTATTTGTTTTTAAAAAAGGTTTAAAGTTTATTTATTTGAGAGAGCAAGAAAGAGAGGGAGCAGGGAAGGAACAGAGAGAGACAGAGAGAGAGAATCCCAAGCAGGGCTCCTCACTGTCAGCAGGGAGCCTGATGCGGGGCTTAAACTCACAAACTGCAAGATCATGACCTGAGTCAAAATCAAGAGTCAGACACTTAACCAACTGAGCCACCCAGGTGCCCCACAAGCTGGGATTTTTAATACTGGGTGACTCTGAGCAAACTAATTTTTCCCCACCTCCCTCTTGGTGTACCCCATCTGTACACTGGGGGAAATGAGCCAGGTCAGGAGCTATAAACTCATGTGCCCACAGGGCCCACCTACACTGGCAATGTGAAAGAACTAAAGCTACCTGGATAGGGGTAAGGCAACTAGACCACAGAGGTGGTCAGGCAGGCCTTCTCAGTGCCAGCCCCCCAGGATCCCAAGATTTTTACCTCTGCCCAGTAGGGAGGGACCGTGGTTATATGTGGAAAATGGGGAGGTGGTATACCCCCTACCTACAGATTCCCCCAGGGGTCCAGGAGTGTGCCAGCCCATATGTGGCCTTGTGCAGCCGTGCACACACCCCAGGTTATTGTGTGCGCTGTGGGCAGCTAGCTCAGTCTTGTGTTTGTGCACATACATGTGCTCACCTGCAGGTGGCTGGCCGTGTGTCTGGCAACCCCCTACTTGTGTGCCTGCTGGTCTGCACCCATCTGGGCAGCAGATGCAGGGGGGAGGGGAGAGTCTTAGCTCACACATCCAAGCAACACCATGAGCTGTTGCTTCCAGCTTATCTTAAAATAGCAACCGCTGAAGAAATCAGGCCACACAGGACCCTGGGGGAGGGATGGGTGGAAGGTGGCAAGGGAATGGCTCAGAGCTCCTGCCCAGCCCTGTCTCAGAGCTTCCATCTCCCTCCAGCCCAGAGGAGCCTCCAGGGTTGTCTCTGGGGTCCTGATGCCCAGCAGAGGCTGACACAAGGCAGGCAGGGATAAATGGGTGATTGAGCGTGCTCTCTCCCCATCCCATCCATCCAAGTGATGGAAGCGCAGGCGGCTACCAGGTACTGAGGGGACGGATATGGAGAGCCTTGTTTCCCCTTTCCACTCCCAGCTTCGTGGTGATCTGGGGTGATTTCACCCCTCACACCTTCACTCCACTTCTGAGGCACTCCAAATAAACAATTTAGTGAGAAATTCTGGTTGTACTGCCAACAAAGCCCAGCCTTCCCCCAATCAGCCAAAAGCTTCCCAGGGTACAAATTTCAGGAGCATCTCCAGCTGCCCTCATGGCTCTGTCCCTTCTCTGCCTGCAGCCAGAGGAAGTGGCCCAGGAAGCTGCTGAGGAACCACTGATCGAGCCCCTGATGGAGCCAGAAGGGGAGAGTTATGAGGAACCACCCCAGGTGAGGGGTGGCAGGGCTGGGTGGGGCTTTGGGCATCCTAGAAGATTGCCACCATCCCCAGCTAGGGTGGGAGGACCCTGGTAGGGTAGGGTTGGGCCAGGGAACTTCATACCCCCCTTTTCTAGAACCAGGCCCTAGGAGGTGGCAACAGAGAGGGAGGACAGATGGCGCCTAGCACTGGGCCCCAGGCACCCCTGCCCTGGAAAGTCCCAGCTTCCAGGTTCCTCCCCTGCCCAGGGAGAGGGGCGTGCACTGTTCCTCCTTGAAGGGGAGGAGTCTCAGGGCCAGAGCCTGGCCACTTGGTCTCCAACCACTTCCTCTTTTGCTCTTCCCCACTCCATCCCCCATCCCTCTACTGCAGGAGGAGTATCAGGAGTATGAGCCAGAGGCGTAGGGGCCCAGGACGGCCCCCCACCAGCAGCACAATTTCCTCCCTGTCCCCTGCCCCACCCCCCCAGAGCCAGGGCTGTCCTTCTACCCCTTCCCCCCAAACACGAGATCTTCCTTTGCTCCGAGGGGCTCCCTTGGAGCCTGTGTTGGTGTCTGTCCATCTGTCTGTCCTACCCGCCCGCGTCCAATCCTGGGGCGCGAACAGGGCCGGGGCTGTTGCCCCCACGTATGTTGCCCTCCTCCCCACCGCATCCCGTCCAACGTCTGCGCGGGTGTAGCATGTTCTATGTATTTTTAAACGAAGATCAGAAAGCGACGGCTCCCTCCACACATCCCTGACAGAGACTCTCCGAGGGCCCCCCCGGGCAGCCCAGAGCCCCCCACCCAACTCCCACAACGATCCCAAGAACGTGTTTTTTTTGTTTTGTTTTGTTTTTTTAAACCAAAACCAGGAGCCAGGCTGTGCCATGCCCCCTCCCTCAGCCGGCCCAGTCCGAACGCGGGCGTCGTGTGTCGTGATTGTGGCATGGAGAGTCCCCCACCCCCCGTGTGAGCGTGTCCTGGGTGGGCGGGCCCGGGCGCCTCCCCCCTTCGCGTGTCCACGAATAAAGCCAATCTGTCTGTAGCCGCCGCCGCATGGGCAAAGGCAGGGTTGGGAGGTGGGTGGGGGCGGCCGACCGGCTTCCAGGTCCCAGACTACAGGTCTGGCACCCTCAGCCCAGGTACAAGACTGACCACCTCGGGCCTCAGTTTCTCCATCTCCTATCTTCCCCTGGGATGACCTGGAGGGAGAGGGTCTACGCAGGCTGGGAACTGCTGTTGGCTAGGAGTGAAGGTGGCCTCAGGCGCCACCTGCTGGACCGTAAAGCTCCTGCTGGGGTGCAAGGCCAAGGGAAGGAAGCTGAGCCGCACGCAGCAGGGCAGGGTGGACGGGCTCACACCTCTCTGCACACTCAGAGTAGGGACGCGGATGATAACGCACGCGCAGACATGTGTACGGGTATCCTGGTCCTTGCGCGCCAGCCCGAGTGTACGCACCTTAGCAGGCGCGCACGAGCAGACACGCGTGCACACACACTGATCGGCACGTGCAGACTCGCGCGCGCACTCAGTCACACGCGCGCCGCAGAGGAGCCCTCGGAAACCAGCAGCGCGGGCACTGAAAGACCCCGCTTGGGCGGGAGCAGAGCGTTTACAGGTGCATCCCGCAGCGCACACCTGACTAACACAGAAAAACCCACCCAAGGGTAAGGGGAATGGCAGTTG
Source organism: Panthera pardus (assembly GCF_024362965.1). Taxonomy (NCBI): domain Eukaryota; kingdom Metazoa; phylum Chordata; class Mammalia; order Carnivora; family Felidae; genus Panthera; species Panthera pardus. The sequence continues at coordinate 65,345,998 of NW_026526765.1, read as the reverse complement.
CCCCAGAAGGAGGCAGAGCTCGGGCAACCGATGTTCTATCCCTCCTGGAAAGGCGTCTGAAGGTTTTCGGCTTCGGCTGAGGTGGGCGAAGGTACGCAGAAAGCTGGGAGGCCGGCCAGGAGCCCTGAGAGGATCAGGATCGGCACTAGAGGGCCCCCAACACCGTCTAGGTGTGGGGAAGAAGGGGGCGGAGACGCCGCGGTGAGGCGCAAAGGCTCCGCCTCCGGCAGGGGAAGGCGCTGTTCTGATTGGCATAGAAGCGCCAGCTGAGGCTCCGCCCCCACCGGTGCAGCGCTGCGGCCTCTTTTGCCGCAGTGGCTCTCTAAACCTGGCTCGAACGGAGGCCCCGCCCCCGCCCTTGCGGAAGCCCCGCTTTGCTTTGCCGCAGGGGCCCCTAACCTGGTCTGCGCAAGACGTCACCCCCTTTTCTCCCGGATGCGACCTCCTTTCCGACTTTAGCCCTGCCTCGCCCTTTAGACCCCGGGGCTGGTAGGAGCTTGCTCTATTTAATCAACTCCTAGGTGTTAGCGCTTCGTCTTTCCCTGAGTCGTTGGGGCCTGGAGATGGTGCCAGGGCCGCGTAGGCCTTGAAAGCTGCAAGAGACCCGTCCGTTCGGGTCACCTTGGCCTGCAGTATGCGAGCCATGATTTCCGGAAGTAGGAGGCAGCTGGCAGACGTGTGCGTAGGGAGAACAAACCGGTGGGCTCAAGATTCTCTGATTCAACGTGTGGGTGCCAGGATCTCAGATCCCTTTTGACTGAATTAAGATACTATTTACAAACTCATAGTTTGCAGGGATTGCAGATCGTGGCCTTCACGTTAACCTTGGCCTGTGGAGATGTTTAATGTGCTGGCACAAGGTTTAAAGGTTTCTCATTTGATTCCAGTTAATGACAGTCCCTTTCCCTCCCTATTGTATTCATCTCATCCACTTCACTCATTTTAATGAACTACCTGGCTGGTAAAGAATGTAAGTTTGCCACCTCTTTTCCAGCTACCATCACCTGATCCCCATTTTTAGATGCTAAAATCAGGTACACCATCTGGCTTATGGGGAGGTTTATTCTTCCTTCCTGAGTGCCAAGCCACGCACCTGGTTTTCTGAACCTGGTTTTCTGCTCAGAGACCAATGTTGTCATCTGACAGGGTCACTTTAAATGCATTCCAGGCACAGGCCCAGATGCATCAGTGGAAGATACCAGCCCTGTGTCAGAGGGCAGTCCTGACTGTGGGTACACACGTGAGAGGACACCGCTGATGGGTTCCTCCCTTATGAAGGGATGGAACCATTTCTCAAGTGCCCAGTATGTCCCCAGCATCCAACACTTGTCTCCATTATTTTACTTGAAACCATCCTCAAGGATTCCTTGTTATTTTAAAGCCAAGTTTATGGATGAGAGAATGGAGGCCAGACAGGCAAAGTTACCCGTCCTAGGTCATATTTCTGGGAAGTGGCAAAGTCCACATTCAGCCCCAAGCCTGAGTCCAAAGCTCACCTCCTTTGGAATTTTCCAAAACGACTTTCTCTGGGGGAGACAAAAAAACACCAACAATAGGGAAACGTGGAGGCAGCCACAGAGCAGAAATAACAGACACTTGTGCAATTTCATGGAGCCCGAAGTGAGATGAAAGGGGTTGAGCTGTGTGGGCACACTTACCTATGTGATGCAGGTGTATCTGCGTCTACACGTGTACATGGATGTTGCTTGAGTGTGTCATGTGTGATTATTTAGTCGTTCAACAATGCCTGCTCTGTTCTTAGAAGTGAGGGGCTGCAGGTCGATGCCTTGAGAGAGCTCACATCCTCTGGATCCACGAATACTTGGAATAAGATAATTTTGAGTTTTATGACAAACATAAAACAGAGTGATGTGATAGGATCTGACAAGGAGGGGTTGGTGACCAGTGTAAAATTGGGGTGGTCAAGTCAGGCATCTGAGGTGAGGTTAGAGCTGAAACCTTAATGAAAAGGAGGTTGGCATGGGAAGAGCTGGGGAGCAAGGGGCCACCTCTCTGTTGGCCAGCCCCGCCTCACCTGACCCACTCCTTCCCTTCCTTTGCCAGTGCTCTTTCTTCTACCTGGACAGTTCCACCTCTACCTGTTGAAATCCTTCCCTCCTCTGATCTTAGTCCGTAGCCCTCCAACCAGAAGTGATTTATTTCTCCTCATCACCCCTGTGCCACCCAGCTGTGCACAGAGAACCCACACCCCACACCGCACCCATATTAGCACTCAGAGGGTCTTTGCTGGCTGGCTAATCTGAAAATTGCCCTCTTCCCCCGATGAAGAGCTGGGGGCTGTCCTGGTGTTCCCACCATTCGCCTGTCTCCCTCCCGGTCTCCCCACCCCCATCCCTAGTAATGTGGTTCCACAGCTTTCTCTGGAACTTTATTTTTGTTTTCTCCCTTCCCTATTTATAGCTCTCTCCCCTCCGAACCATCCCTGCATCCATCCTGTTGCCTAGAAACTGGCTCTGGGCTGAGGGTGGGGGAAGGCCAGGCCCGAGCCCAGGCAGGGGGGAAGGAAGAGCTGTCACCCACTCCCCCTCTCAGCACCGCCCCCAGGCTCCCAGAAAGCCACTCCGCCCTCTGCCCAGCACCCACAGCTGTTTTATAAAAGATAAATCAAAATGTAAAAAAACAACAGCTTTTATGAAGTCCTTCACAGCCTCTAAAGGGCATGATGCGTGTGATTTCATTTGTGCCTCTCAATAGCCTACCCTGCCAGAGGCCTGCACCCATTTCTTCAGATGAGGAAACTGAGGCTTTGGTAAGCAAAGGACCCACAGCTGAAGTCTTCTCAGTAGAAACTCCGCAGCTCTGGATTTTTTAGACTTGGGATGTTGGCCTGAAACACTGAAAAGAAAAATTTTTAAGTATTAAAAAAATAACATGATCCATGAATTGCAGAGGGTAGAGAAAAATGTCATGATCCTGCTGCACACTAAGCAATCGATCATGCCTCTGCCATGACCTCCACAATGCCCCCTCCCAAGCCACTCCACCATGCCCCTTTCGATGCCCCAACAATGGTTTCACCATGCCTCCCCCCATGGGCCCACTATGCCACCTCGCAGTCCCCCTACCATGTTCCTACCATGCCCCACGATGCCCAGCTGTAGCTCATCTCTGGCCCTAACACTTATCTTCCACAGATTGGACCAGGAAGCCTGAGCTTGGCTCCTGGCTCTGTCATTTCACCAAGCGGGGTGACCCTGGATAGTTCGTGGAACCTCTTTGAGCTTCAGGGTGCTCAGCTCAAAAGTAAGGATACTAATTTCCACCGTGGCACTAATAAGAGAATTAAATGAGATACTGATGAAAAAGTGCTTTGCAGACTGTGGATTGCTGAAACATGTGAGTGATCAATTAGAATAATAAATATTGGGGCACCTGGGTGGCTCAGTCAATTAAGCATCCGACTTTAGCTCAGGTCATGATCTCATGCTTTGTGAGCTCAAGCCCTGCATTGGGATCTGTGCTGACAGCTCAGAGCCTGGAACCTGCTTCAGATTCTGTGTCTCCCTCTCTCTCTGACTCTCCTGCTTGCACTCTGACTCTCTCTCTCTCTCTCTCTCTCAAAAATAAACAAACATTAAAAACAATTTTTTTAATTTAGAATAGTAAATAGTGTTATTGTTGTTATCATCAGGGCCAAGAGATGGGGCAGGGGAACCAAAGTGGGCCCTGGGATCAGAGAGGGAGCCCACAGCCTGTGTCCAGGAAGAAGGGCCTCTTTTCCTGGAAGAATGCAGGACAAGGGTGGAGACCACCTGAGAGCACCTGCAAACCACTGAGCAGTGGAGGGAGGAGCCCCAGGTGCCTGATTCCTCTTTCTTTCTCAAGTGCCCCTGTTCCCTGTCCCTATCCCCTGCTTCCCCTTCTTCCTGTCCCCCATCCCAAGGCCCACTTCTGCCTTCAAAACAAGCTCTCTGGGCAGAATGGGGAAGAGGCCTGCCAAGGAGCAGCTGGGCCATGATTCAGCCTGAGTCACCCATCCAAATCCCAGGGCCGCCCCCAGCTGGGCCAGGGCCTGCAGCTGCCAGGGGAAGGGGGCTGGGCAGAGGGAGGGAGGGAGGGGCCTATGTGGGCAGTGGACTGTGCTCAGAGGTGCCTAGTCCAGGAGCTTTCATGAATATAGGGCAGTGCTGTGAGGGCCCGGGTGTGATGCATATGAAGAGGTGGGGTGGGGAGGTGACCCCATAGACATCTATTTGGGCTGACTGAAGAGGTAAGGTTTTCGTCTGTGTGTGTGTGTGTGTGTGTGTGTGTGTGTGTGTGCTTGCCTGCACATTCATGGGGTGTCACATGTATATCTGACTAAATGAAGAAGGGCTAATAGTGTGGGCAGAAGTTTGGCTCCCAGCTCTGTCACTTTCTAGCTGTGTGACCCTGGCAAGTTACTTAATCTCTCTGAACTTCTGTTTCCTCACTTATGAAATAGGAATAATAATATCAATCTGAGATGGTTTTCCTTAAGTGGTTTTTAAAATGTTTATTTATTGGGGCACCTGGGTAACTCAGTCAGTTAAGCATCCAACATCTGACTTCGGCTCACGTCATGATTTCATGGTTCGTGAGTTGGAGCCCCGTATCAGGCTCTCTGCTGTCAGTGCAGAGCCCGCTTCAGATCCTCTCTGCCCCTCTCCTGCTCATGTTCTCTCTCTCTCTCTCTCTCTCTCTCTCTCTCTCTCTCTCTCTCTCTCCCTCCAAAAATAAATAAACATTAAAAAATTAAAATGTTTATTTATTTTGAGAGAGAGAGAGAGAGAGCATGGGCGCAAGTGGTGGGGGTAGAGAGAGAGAGAGAAAGACAATCCCAAGTAGGCTCTGCACTGTCAGCGCAGAGCCCAACATGGGGCTCAATCTCACAAACCGTGAAATCATGACCAAACCCAAAATCAAGAGTCAGATGCCTAACCAACTAAGCCGCCCAGCACCCCCACTTAAGTATTAAACGTAATAAGATGATGACTGTAAAACATTTAGGCAGCCAGTGAATGGTACAATACTACCACCACCATCATCATCTAGAGTATATTGGATTATACAGTGCTTGCATGAGGATGGACACGTATCTGAGTGTTTGTATTCCTGTGTGTCTGTACAAGCCCAGGTGGGTAGGGGGTCTGGATGAGTGTTTCTTAAAGGACTGAGTGAATGTGTAGTGTATGTGTGTGTGTGTGTGTGTGTGTGTGTGTCTGAAGCAAAGATAAGAACTCTTCAGAAAGTGGGTTTATATGGCACTGTCTGCCATATGATCCACCCCCTTCCCCCCCCCCATATCACACCTTCCCCAGAGGCCATGATTTGCTGAAATTCAGCCTAGACCACGACGAGCGCTCAGGCAAAGGAACTGAGAAACTGCGGATGCTGCTGTATTGGGAATCTCACTTTCTCGAAAGCCTTTAGCCTCAAGCAGATCTGGAATAGGCGTGAAAGGGGGACTGTGTTTGATGGAGTGGCTATGAACATGAGAGAGCACGAGGGGTACGTGTGTGTGCGCGCATGGAGTTGGGGGTTGGCTGCCGTCTCTGCTCTGGTACAGGCTGCTTGTCTCCATGGCGCCTGTTGCCACACACGCTTGCTTTTCAGAAAGTCACTGGGATTGTTTATTCCGCCCCCAGCCTGGGCGCCAGCCAAGGAGCTGCAGGCACTTGTTTATCTTCTGGTGCGTACGAGCGTGTGTGGCTTCCCAGCAGCAAACCAACCCGAGGTACGTGCGCACACACACTCACACGGGTGTGGTGACCATGTTAGTTTTTACAGGATGAGCCCAAACCCCAGGATGAGTCATAACCCAGGCCCAGGCAGATTCACTCCACATAGGGACAAAGATGACCCCTCAGCAGCTCTAGGTAGACAACACACCAATTTAGCAGCCCCCAAATCTCCAGGCAAATGTGAGAGCCAGTTGCTCTGGCTGTGGTCCCTGTGCTCTGGCCCCAACCCCAGAACTAATCACTGTGCAGTGGTTGGCCAGGCCTAGGTCACTGCCCACTCCTAAAGCTGGCAGTGAGGCCCGTCCTACCCCACCACATGGGCTGGAGCGGGAAGGTGGTTCCCCAAGGCAAATGGAGGTGCTGTGGTCAGAAAAGGGTGCACAGAGCTGGGCCTGCCATAACCCTTGCATCTACCATGAGTGTTACACTATGCTTAGTGCTTGGTGGTTTTATTTCTCCCTATATCCTCTTCAGAGGTCTGAGAGCTGAGGTACATAGGATGATGGTGAGGCTCAGACAGACTTCAATCAAGGCTACATAGCTAGTAGCCGTCAGAGTCAGGATCTGAACCCACACTGCCTACTTCTATGCACTTTTTGAGCTCTCACTCTGTCTTAGCAAGTGTTTTATTTTGTTGTCTGGAAATTTTCATTTTTAAGCATGTTTATATCAATAAGTTTGCATGGAACAAAAGTGGTTGGAGAGTGTGACAAAGGGCACAGGTGGAAAGAGGCCCTGACTGTGCCCATGTAGCAGACACAGCTGGATCTCTGACCACATGCCTTCAGATGCCCTTACAATTTCTGTACCCGCCAGCTAGACTCCCAACAGGTGGTACCTGAATCTTTGTCAAAAATCTGCCCCTGGGTTTTGGAACCCACTTTATCCACATGTACTGTGGGCCAGAAGTGCCTGGGAATTAACACACAGCTCCACGGGTGGGCCCTTCATCAATGTCTGCCAGGTGCTGGGATATAAATACACCAGCTCCTCTGCCTTCAGCCACAGGAATTCTGAGGTGTACATTTACCCCATTTTCTAAAACTTCCTGTAGGATTAAGCTTCAGCCACCCACTGGGGTAGCTGGCTTAATAACCACCTCTTATTGGATGCCTTCCCCTCCTGGGTCACCTTTCCACTGCCCTGCTGGTGTCCCTACACCTCCCCAATAAACCACATTCCCTCAATCTTCATCTCAGGGTCTGTGAGCTGCCCCAGGACTCTGGATCCCATCCTCTTCTTCCATCCTGAGCATCTGGGCCTAGTCATTATGCTCTCCCTTCCTGGCATCTTTCCTTTCCCTCACTACTGGCCTCTCTCATCAGAATTCAAATGCCTCCAAATCTCCTCAACTTAACCTCCTATCCCACTCTAGAGATTATGATATTGCCTGTCTCCCTTCAAGCCCAAATTTTCTAAGAGAGTCATCTACTTGCTCTCTCTACTTCTTTACTCCAATTTATACATCAATTCCCCCACCCCAAGTCTGCCTTCCACCCCCACCGCTCCACTCACTGTGCTTTCATTAAATTTCCATTACCCTCTTTGCAAGTCCAGAGATCGCCTCTCAGGCTATATCTTGTCTTCCTGATACAGTTGACCGTACCTTCCTTCTGTAACATTCTCTTCCCTTAGCTTCTGAGACATCATTATCCTGAGTTTCTTCTGGTTTATCAGACTACTATTTCTCATTTTTCTTTGCAGTCTTTTCCTAGCTGGTACCTTAATGTTGGCATTCCTCAGGGTGGATGTGGGGCCCTTGTCTCACCTTATTTGGTCTATACCCTTCCTTCACATACTGACACCCCTCTTGTGACTTCCGTCACCAGAAATCTGGTCTGTTTCCAGCCTGGACTACTCCAGATCTCAGGTTTGGATTCAGATGTCTCAGCACGGCCACCCCACATTCTTTCCCAGGGCTCATCGGGTATCTGTCCTCCATCCAGTCATCTCTGCAAGGCAGAACTTCAGAGAAGCAGCAGAATCCTCTCTCCCCTCACAGCCACAACCATCCATGACCAAGGCCTATTGGCTTTACCCCTAAATAGGTATCAAACCTGTCCCCTCATCCATCCCAACAAGCAGTGCCATGGTTCAGGCATCATCATCTCTCACGTGGACAACTTCACGGCTTCCTCACTCATGCCCTGGTTCTACTCCTATCCACCCTCACCCTGCCCCAGGGGGACTTTTTAGGTCACAGGTTGGTTCTTGCCACTTTTCGTGTTTTATAAACCTCCCCAAGACTCGATGTCTTCATCCGTATCATGGGGCTGATAATGTTTACCTGGGAGGATTGTAGAGGGAATAAAATGAAACGATGGATGTAGAATAGGGTTTGTAAACTGTGAAGCGAAGTGCTTTTGTGGGCATGAATGAGCAATTTTCAGGGCCTGAAACGTTAGGAAGCAGCCCTTGTGTGGTTGTTGTCCGTGGTGCTGAACACTGGTCCTGTACCCTGAGGTTTTCTGCTTCTCCGGGATGTTGGCTGAAAACGCCGGTTGGATAGACCTTCTTCTTTTAGCATCTGGATTTTAAAAATGATTTTAAAAAAGATAACGGTGATTTACGGTTCACTAGGTAAGCGGGAGGAATAGAAACTAGGGGTTTAGTGTGAGGTTTCAGGAGTTAGCTCCGCCATTAACTAGGTGTGTGAACCCAGACAATTAACCCATCACTATCTCAGGCTTCTTATCTGAAAAATGGGAATATAATATATAAATATTGTTCCTAAGTGATTGGAAATTGAAATTATATGACACCTGTAACAAAAACTTAGAACGGTGTCTACTCCTAAATAAGCGTTACATTAACGTTAGTTGTCACCATTTTTAATAGGTGGTTTCAAGGTGCAGGTGAGAAGATTTTATCACCTCTCGGCAATTGCAGAATTATTTGTTCTCCTCTGGGAAGTCAAAGAGGAGGGGACTATCTCCTCTTTCTGAGGAGAAACGTCAAGAAGGCCTCATGTCCTTGGCAATTCATATTCATCTGGAAGCCCCTGAACAGCTACTTCAGGTTCCTTCATCTTTCCAAGACTACTGTGAGATGATTAATGTTGGTCCCATTTTATAGATTGGGAAACTGAGGCTCAAAAAGGTGAAACTTGCTCAAGGGTACCCAGAGGGAAGAGAACCGAGCTTGCACAGACCAGAGAGTGGGCGGGCACTCTGGCTGGGGAGGCCCGTAGCGAGGGAATCAAGGCGCCTCCCTCCGACCCTACTCGTGTAGCCTCAACTCGTGGGAGCGTGGGCGGCGGCGAGACAAAGGGGCAGGGGCGGGGCGCGGTGCGGGGAGAGACGGCCGGAAGTGCGGCCAAGGCGGAGGCGGGAAATTTCCGCGCAGGTGGATTTCGGAGATCGCGCCGACCCGGGTCCCTTTCCAGGCGCTGCGTGTCTTTGGACAAATGGCTTTCCCTCTCTGAGTCCCAATTTCCTCCTCGGTAATACAAGTAGAGGGTGTTCGCGGGGCTGGATTGAGTGAAACCTGACGAGCAGCGCGCCCCGCCCTCAATACGCGCGGCAAATGGACAGTCGCTCCGCCCCTCAGTCTCCCTGTCTGTGAAATGGGAACCCGGTCGAGAGGGGCGGGGAACCCAGGAGCCCGGGAACCTCGGTGAGGAGCGAGGTGCTAAGGGCGCCCCTCCCTCTCTCCGGCCTCCGAGTCCTCGCCGGCACCGCCCCCTCCCGGCTTCGGAGACCGCTAGTCGGCCAGCGCGCATGCCCGGGGCGGGGCGCTGGGCGGGAGCGCGGAGCCGGCGCGGGGGACGGCGGCGCGGAGTCCGCGGGTCCGCCCGCCAGCCCCGCCGGAGGCAGCCGAGGCCGCTCGGGCGGCGGCGGCGGCGGCAGCGGCAGCGGCAGCGGCAGCGGCAGCGGCTGGAGCTGGAGTGCAGCGCGCCAAGGAGACGAGCGGTGGCACAGCAGGGTAGGTGCCGAGCCCGCACCTGCTGCCCGCTATGGGCGGGCGGCAGCGACCCCATTCCTCTGCCCGCGGCCGCCCCAGAGCCGCTGTCCAGGGTCCTGGAACCACCTGGGTGGCGGGGCTCGCGCACCGTGCGAGGCGTGTGCCCAGCGTGCGCCGGTGTGTGTGTGCGCGCGCGGCCGGGGGCGGCGGGTGTCCATTTCCAGGCTCCTCGCAGGGGTGGGGCGGGGCGGGGGCGGGTCCCGCAGCCTGGGGCCCGGCGCTCGAGGGACCTTGAGGGCCAACCCTCCCTGTGTGTAGGACCCGGACCCTGCGCCCGGCCTCGCCGCGTGCGGCCGCATTGTTCGACAGGGTTGTGCGGGAGGGGGCGCTTCCCGCCACCGCGGGGAAGGGGGTCCACCCGCGTTGATTCATATGCCCCCTGGAGCGAGCTCTGTGCTCGAGTGGCTCCACTGAAACCACCGGCACTACTGAGCACACTCGCTGTCGCACACTCAGTATGGCATACACTCTGGGGCACCATCACACACCCCATTACACACTCACCGCGTTCATACATGGGCATCCCACTCCCGGGTGAGGCCACGATCTTCTCTCTCTCTCTCTCTCTCTCTCTCTCTCTCTCACACACACACACACACACACACACACACACACACACTATGGCCCTTGGTCATTCCATCCTACTCATACACACGGCCACCTGTGCACCCACCCAGTACACTAAGTGGGAGCCTTGCGTATATACCCAGGCATAGCTACGCATTCACACCAGCCATTGCCTATCACAGAACACCCAACTCAACAATAGTCCCTTATCACAACACACTCACAGCCACCCTGCTCTGACCTGCTTCTGCCCATTCTCATTTGCTCATGGTATCCCTCACGTACACCTAGACCCTGGAGTAGGCTGTGCACACACTCCCTCTCCCACACTCTCCATATCTTAGCTTGCTGCCCATCCCCTGCACTCACTCAGCCCAAGTATGTGCACCCCTGATTGTCCACTCTTGCCCTCTTGTGGATGAACGGATGGATGGTCTGGGTCCATTTCTGGAAAAAGGTATGGCTATCACCCTTTGCTAGACTCTTTCTCCCCTACGGCCCTAGGCAGGAAGCTTTGCTGCTCCAAGGATACTAGGAGACAAGGGGCGGAGAGGGTGAGGGGCAGCAGACCCAGATTGTCAGACACACACACAGGCATACACTCACACCTTCTGGAGTACTGCAAGCCTTTGTTGGTCTCATCACCATGGGAGGAGGTGTTTGCAGGTGCCTGGAAGCCCTTGCTTCATATAGAGAAGAAGGAACGGACTGGCCAGGTCTCTGGGCTGGAAGAAGAATTCACAGGGGCTCCCCTGCCCAAGCACCTGTGCCTACAGCCAGGCCAGCTCTCCATGAGTGAGACCCTGAGGCCATGTGGCCACACGTGTGTACACCCACAGGGTCCAAGTGGCCCCCACAAGACATAAATACATAGGCCATTCTGCACATACAAGTTGCATGTATACACACGCAAGCTTTTCTTGAGCAGAATGCAGGAGCCAGGTCCTGCCTCTCCAGGCTGGCTTAAGCTGGCATAGACATCCATAAGCAGTCTGCATGCTCCTCTGCATGCGAGGTGAGCTGGCCCACACACCTAGGGAATCATTTCAATCTTCTACCTCAGTCAGGCCACATAAGTGTGCAGGCTTATCTGCTCATCTTGGTGGGCGTGTGTCTGTTGGGACATGCTTCCTCAGGTCCAAGGGATCAGGAGGACCCTTGGCCTGACCCCAAAAAGCAGAAAGGGACTTTAAGAGCCAAGCGTCAGTGTCCAAAATCTTAGCTGATACAAGCAGGAAGAACCCAGGATTTGGGTTGAGACACAATAGGCTCTGAACCACAGCCCCCGGCACCAGCTGTGTGCCCTTGGTCAAGTCTTTTTTCCCTTTGACTTCAGTGTCTTCATCTGTGAAATGGGATGATAATGCCCCCCCCACCCCCCGCCATGAGATCGTTGTGGAGTCTAGATGACAAAATAAGCCTGAGAGTGCTGGGCCCAGGGCTGAGCACACAGTGGGGAAAGTGATGGAGCTGGGTTCCAGTGAGAGGGTAGGGCATAAGGAGGGGGTTAGGGACCTGGGCTGCCTCTTGGAGAAGTGGCTTGAGGATACTGAGGCTCCATCAAGAGCCAGGAAGCACCCGGTAGAACTGTGAGCAGCAGAGCCTCTGAGAATGGTGTCTTGGCAGATCTTAAACCCAGGGCTGGGCCAGCGATTCTAGATATAACTACATCCCTTCCCCCATTTCACAGACTGAGGCCCAGACTGGAAATATTCACTCAAATTCATGGAGCAAGTCAGTGACCAAACTGGCACCTGACGCCACATCTTTCTAATGCCCTGACCAGGCTCTTTGTTCCTACCCCAGACCTTCTAGCATGTCAGAAAACAGCAAGCTGGGAACTGAGAAGCCAAACTCTTCCGGGGGGTGGGGGGGCGGGTGGCGCTTTCAGAAGAGGCGTGTTACCCACTGGGCCATGCCTGCCTCTCAGTGTCCACTTCTGGAAAATAAGAACACAGCACCTGCCTGGAAGGTGTATGGGGCCTGCACATAGTAAACATACTACAGGCTTGATGTGTGTGAGGTCATCTCCCACCCTTCTCAGCATCTAGGTCAAGTGTCAAAAGTCAGGTGGCTAGAGGCCAAGGGGATAGCCTACATGAGAAGCTGGCTACAAGAAAAACCTTCAATGATCAATAGTAATGGGCAGCCAGCTTCAGTGCCCAGGACCCCATAGGGAAGGGTGGAGATTGTGGCTCGTTGGAGAGTGCACCCCCATCCAAGAAGGCAGCCACTGCTTGGCTCCAGCTGACTGTTGGCATGCAGGAAGCATGCTCAGATTGCCAAATTCTAGTTTTCTAAGAGAATCTGGAAATCTGATTTTGCACATGAAATCTTACAATTTTCAAATGTCGACCAGTTAATTCCTTTAAAAATTTCTTCTTAGCACTCTGGGTCAAACAAGCAGGTCTGAGGGCGAGATTTTGCCAGTTTGTGCCCCTGCTGTAGCCACCTCCCTCCCCCCGCCCCGTCCCCTGCCCCCTCCTGGGAGCACAGCTGGGCTCTGACAGGCTGAGTAGATAAAAACAGGCCTTCTGTGTACACAGCCCAGCCCCAAAGTGAGCAGAGCCCCGCACGCCCCTCATCTTCTCTAATCCTCACAACAGCCCTGTGGGAGCAGGGGAGGCCTTGTCAGGGTCCCCAGTGAGGAGAAGGGACATGCCTGTGCTCATAGAGTTGCTAAGTAGGGAACTGCTTCCTTCTGCTCCCCTTCGAACTTCACTCCAGCCGCTCCAGACTTTGTATGGCTACTTCAGATGCTGCCCCCAAACCAAGTGCCCCACTGTTGTCTACAAGATGGCCCCTACCCCAGGGTCCCCATTTTGGTGATGACCCTCATCCGCCCAAGTCCCATAAGCCCAAAGTCTGGGGGACACAGTGGTGAATGGTCTCAGCTGCGTCCCCATTCAGGGACTCGAGGTCTAAGCAGGGACCTAGAGGTATAAACGGCACATAACGTGTGTCTGGCTAGGGGAAGAAGAAGAGGCCATAGGAACTCCAAGGAAGCTAGTGGACAAAGAAAGCTCACTGGAGGAGGAGGTGTTTGAACGGGGGCCTGAAGGTTTAATGAGAGCCAGGCAAGAAGGTGTGCAGAGGCTGAGATGCGAGAGACTGTGAAGCCATGGATAAGCCCAGAGAGGTCGTGGTGCATGTGTGTGTGTGTTTGTACACACTTTGGGGAAGTGCATACTGAAAGATAAAGCTTAGTGGGTTAGTAACTACACAGGGGCTTGGAAGCACATTATAGAATTGGACTCAACCCTAAAAGTAATAGGGAGTCACTAAGGTTTCTTTTTTTCCCCCATTTTTAAAAAGAGTGATATGTGCACACATAACCAAAATGTCATGAATCACAAAGGGGCATAGCAAAGAAAGAAAGAAAGAAAGAAAGAAAGAAAGAAAGAAAGAAAGAAAGAAAGAAAGAAAGAGAAAGAAAGAAAGAAAGAGAAAAAGAAAGAAGGAAAGAAGGAAAGAAAGAAAAGAAAAAAAAGAGTCTCTTCCACCTCTGGATCCCTGGTCTCACTTCCCAGAGGCAATTGCTACTAAATTTCATGGGTTTCCTTCCAGAAATTTTCTTTTTATAAATAAACCCATATATGTGTATCTGACCCTTTTTGTATCTGCATGCATGGGGTCCCACTAGCCAGGCTGTCCCTGGATTTTTTCACTTAATTTATCTTGGGCATCCTTCCTCATCACTCCGTACACTCTGACAGCTGTGGGGGCTCCGTGTGGCTGTCTCATATTTCATGAATTAGCTTCTTGGTTTTCTTCTCGTCACCAACCATGTTCTCTTGCACCCTCGGTGCACCACCGATCCTTCCTCATGACCATGCCTGGAGGTGGGCTTGCTGACCTAAATGCCAAGTGCACTGTAAACTTTGATGGGAATTGACAAATATCTTCCAAAAAGATTACAACCAGTTTACTTTCCCAGCAAGAACAAAGATGGGTTGGAGCCAATGAGCGGCATAGTTGGACCAACATATTAGAAAGATCATTCAGTCCTTCATTTAACAAATATTCATAGGGAGCTACTTGCTTACTCTATGCCAATCATTGTTCTCGACCCTGAGGGTATATCCATAAACATGACAACGTTCCCATCCTCCTGGAGCTGACATTTTAATGGGAGAGACAAACCACAAGTAATAAACAACTGTATGTAATATGTCAGATGGTGACAGGTACTGTGAAGAAAACTGAGCAAGACAAGGGCGACGGAGAGTGCCACAGTGCTGGGGACTATGGGTCAGGGAAGGTCCCAGGAAGGCGACCATGAAGATATTGGGAGAGAAGCCCTTCCAGGCAGAGGAAACAGCCAGTGCAAAAGCCCCAAGGCAGCGGGTGTCCAACGATCAGCAAGGCAGCCGGTGTGGCTGAAGCAGCATAATTGAAAGTAGTAGGGGGGGCGCCTGGGTGGCTCAGTCAGTTGAGCATCCAACTCTTCATTTTGGCTCAGGTCATGATCTCACGGTTTCGTGAGTTTGGGCCCCACATCGGGGTCTGTGCTGGCAGCTCGGAGCTTGCTTGGAATTCTCTTTCTCTCTTCTTCTTCTTTCTCTGCCCCGCCCTCGCTCATGCTGGCTCTGTCCTCTCAAAATAAATAAAAACTTTTAAAAATTAAGAAAAAAAAAGTAGTAGGAGACAAGGCCAAGATCAGTGATGGGGCCAGAAGATGCAGGGACATGTAAGGAGTTTACTTTTACTTCACACAGGATGGGGAGACACTACATGGTTCTGAGCAGAAGAGGGATGATCTGCCTTGGATCTTGCTAAGATCCCTCCAGCTGCTGTGTTGAGAATGAACTGTTCGGAGCAAAGGAAAAAGCCAGGATAATCCAGGTGGGAGATAGTGTGAGTTTAGCTTAGGAGATATTCTGGATATATTCTGAAGGGAGATCCATTATGTTTTGCTGATGGATGGGATGTGGGGTGTGTGAGAAAAGTCAAGGGTGACTCTAGGGCTTTTGGCCCGAGCATTAGTGAGGTGGCTTTGGGAGAGATGGCAGGCAGAGCAGGTTTGGGGGGAACCCAGTGCCCTGCTCACTCTGGCTGCTGATATGTAGTGGGATGGAGTTGCTCACAGATCCAGCTGCCTGCCAGATCCTCTCCCTGGATGTCCCCCAGACACCACACGCTCAGCTTGTCTAAAACACAACTCTGTTTTCCCCCAGATCTCCTGCCTCACACACACACCCCCACCCTGGCCAGAATCCTGAGGGTCGCCCCTACTGTCACCTCCTACAGCTGGCTGGCTCTTGTCAGTTTTCCCCAAGATTGCTCAATTCTGCCAACTCTCTATCCCTGGGACCTTTACTGTACCAGCTCTCATCTAGATTATTGCAGAGAAGGGCTGGGTGGAATGAATGAAGAATTGGAAGGATGAGAGATTAAAGAATGATTGGCTAACCCCTCTCCTCCAGCCTCCACCCCAGAGCAGTCTTTGAAAGCACACATTTCAGACTATGTCCCTCAACGATAAACCATTCACGTCTCCCCAGGGCCTACACAGACCCAAACTGGTGGGCTACAGACGTGTTTTGTTTGACCCACATAGTGTTGTTTTTCTTTTTTAACCTTGAATTAGGGTATTTTACGTTAAACTTCTGGATTTCCTGCTGCTCACTGATACTACCAGGATGTACTTCTCCAAAGCAGTCCTTGGCTGGTGGAGTAGTGGCCCCCACTTCAGACAGGGCATGCACTCTCTGGTTTGTCCCTTTCCCCACCATTTCCTATTGTTTTCTACCCAGCCTGCTCCCCTCACTTAAATTACCTGCCTGGCCCCTATGGCATCAGAGTTTGTGACTCATGGTCTGGAAGACAAAAGCGTAACTTCTAGGTAGCATGCTGCACGGGGTGGGCTGACGAGGTAGATGAAGGGTGCATGCTGCATGGGTGATGGTAGATAAGCTGAAAAGTTAGTTGCGAAGGGCCTTGAATGCCATTTTAAGAAGTCTGACCTTTATCCAGAGGGCCACTGGGAGAGAGAAGCAGGGGAGTGATATGGTGGGACAGGAGTGGACCAGATGGGGGCAGAGAACCCAGAGGAGGCCCAGCTGCTAGAAGACAGGTGGGAAGGAGAATATAGAGACTCCTCCCCACTAGGTCGTCCTGAGTCTGAGTCTGTTTTCTCTGTGTTTCAGAACCAGATAGCAGCCTGGGGCACAGGTATGGTCACGAGGGCAGTTGGGCAGTGCTGAAGACCCAGCCTGGCTCCAGCTTCTTTGAAAGAACTCCAGCCCCCCAGCACCTCAGCCCACAGCCCTCCGCTGCCCACAGGATGGGAGCCTGGGGGCTGGGAACCCAGCCATGAGGGACTCCTGCCCCTCCCAGCAAAAGGCCAGCCCTGCACTCCTGAGGCACACCCCTACCCAAAGCCCAGGCATGGACTCTAGACACAGCAGCCCCATTGGGGCTGGGGAAGGGGCCTCCTGTTCTGAGGGCCCTGGCAGGAGCTTGGCCTGCCCCTCCCTGACCTGCATCCCTCCCCAGGAGGCAGCCACCAAGGAGACATTGGGGGCACATGGAGCCTTGATCTCAGGGACACAAGAAACCACCTTCTCTGGGAAGCCAGACCCTGTGTCCTCAGTGAACACTGATCTCTCATCCTTGGAGAATAGAAATCCTGTGTTTTTAGAGAAGATGGATTCCAAGTCTTCAAAGCAGGCAGATTCCACTTCCATGGGAGAGGAAGATGCTGGGCCCTTGAGAAAGGCAGAATCCATGTTTATAGTAAAAACAGAGCCCGCAGTCTTGGGAAAAGGGGATCCTGTGGCTCCTAGAAGGATGGATCCTGTGACCCCAAGAAAGGAGGATCCTGGATCCTTGGGAAAGGTAGATCCTGTGTGTTCTGACAAGGTGGATACAGTGTCCCCAGGGCAGGAGGATCCTGTATCTGCTACCAAAGTGGATCCTGAGTTCCCAAGAAAGGAGGAGCCCAGGTATTCAGGAAAAGAGCTTCCTGTGGCCTCAAAAGAGGTGGCTTCTGCATCTGTGAGAAAGGCAGATCTTGTGTCCTTGAGAAAGAGAGATCCTGGGCCCTCAAGAAAGATGGATCCTGTGTCCTTGCTAAACGCAGATTCTGCATCTTCAGAAAAGACAGATCCTGGGTCTTTGGGAACACTGGCTCCAGGGTCATCAGGCAAAACTGAGCCTGTATCCCCTGGAATAGTAGCTCTGGGGTCTTCAGGAAGGATGGATCCTACTCGCTTGGGGATGACAGATCCTGCATCTATGGGAAATACAGAAATTGTGTCCCCCACAAAAGAGGACCCTCAGTTCCTGGGGAAGGTGGATCCTGCCTCCTCAGGAAAGGAAGATTCCATGTCGACGAGAGTGATAAAAACTATGTCTGCTGGGCAGATGGGTCCTGTATTTTCAGGAAAGATGGAACCCGCATCTTTGAAAAATATGGATCCTGTGTCTTCAGGCAGGGTGGGACCGGTTTCTTTGGGGAAGGTGGAGCCTGTGTCCTCAGGAAAGCCAGAGCCCTTGTCTCCCGGGCAGGCAGAGCCAATGTCCATGGGAAAGACAGAGACCGTATCATCACAAAAGGAGGACCCAGTATCCTCCACAAAGGTGGACCCCATTTCTCTGGGAAATACAAAAACAGCATCTTCTGGAAAAGTGAACCCTGAATTGAAAGGAAGAATAGACCCAGTGCCCTCAGGTCCAGAGACTCCCAAATTCGTGGGGACAGCAGGACTCTCATCCTCTGTAAAAGGCGAGGCAGTGACTGGGGGGGAAGCAGATCCACTGTCCTCAGAGAAGGCAGGTCCTATGGCCTCTGGAATGGTGGGTCCCACAGCCTCAGGGAAGGCTGATCCCCTGGCCTTGGGCAAGGCAGACACTGTGAACAGAGGGAAGGCAGAAACTATTCCCCCTGGGGAACTGGACTCCGTGTCTTCAGGAAAAGTGGACCCCATGACTCTAGAAAAAACTGTACTGGCATCCTTGGGAAAAGCAGAAACTGTGCCAGAGGAAAAGGTGGATCCTGTGCCTCCAGAAAAGGGGAATCCTATGAACTCTGTGAAGGTGGATCCCCGGGCCTCGGGGAAGGCAGAACCCAAGTCTGAGGGCAAAGCAGAAACAAAGCCCCTTGGGCAGGAGGGCCCTGCGGAAAAAGCAGAGGCTGCATCTCTGCAGAAGGAAAAGCCACTGGCTTTGGAGAAAGGGGAGCCGGAATCCTCAGGAAAAGCAGACCTTATTGCCTCTGGGAAAGTGGAGCCTGCGGTCCTGGGGAAGGCCGACGCTCCAAGCAAAGCAGAGCCCTCATCCTCCGGGAAGTTGGGCTCCCTGCCTCTGGAGAAGGCGGAGGCCTCCTCTTCCAGGCAGTCAGATGGCAAACCCTGCGGCCCAGGCGCTTCTCCCGCGGGTGCCGGTAGCGGCGGAGGCCTCCTGGAGCCAGCGCCAGCGCCCAGCACAGCGGTCTCCAGCCCAGGCCAGAAAGACCCGATGGTCGCTGGGACCGAGAGAAGCCCCGGCCCAGAGGCCGCAGGGCCCCCGATGGGGCCACGGACTCGCGACAACTTCACTAAGGCGCCGTCGTGGGAGGCCAGCGCCCCGCCGCCGCGCGAGGACGCGGGCACGCAGGCGGGCGCACAGGCCTGCGTGTCGGTGGCCGTGAGCCCCATGTCTCCGCAGGACGGCGCGGGCGGCCCGGCCTTCAGCTTCCAGGCGGCGCCTCGCGCGCCCAGCCCCGCGCCCAGGCCGCCCTCGCGCCGGGACGCGGGCCTGCAGGTGTCGCTGGGCGCCGCCGAGACGCGCTCGGTGGCCACCGGGCCCATGACGCCGCAGGCAGCCGCGCCGCCCGCCGCGCCGCCCGCCTTCCCCGAAGTGCGGGTGCGGCCCGGCTCCGCACTGGCAGCCGCCGTGGCGCCCCAGGAGGCGGCTGAGCCCGTGCGCGACGTGAGCTGGGACGAAAAGGGCATGACGTGGGAGGTGTACGGCGCCGCCATGGAGGTGGAGGTGCTGGGCATGGCCATCCAGAAGCATCTGGAGCGACAGATCGAGGAGCACGGCCGCCAAGGGGCGCCCGCGCCGCCGCCCGCCGCCCGTCCGGGCCCCGGCCGTGCGGGCTCCGTGCGCGCCGCGCCCCAAGAGGGTCCCGCCAAGCGCCCGCCTGGCCTCTTCCGAGCGCTGCTGCAGAGTGTGCGCCGCCCGCGGTGCTGCTCCCGAGCCGGACCCACGGCCGAGTGATCTCCTCCCCTTTCGTACGCCCGGGTTTCCAACCTTTTCAGGTTCCCTTCTTGACCCCAAGCTCCTAGAAGGGATCCCTTAGACGGGCGGGAGGCCCCCGAGGGGTGGGCAGCCTCTAGGGCCTTCTCATCCTTTTCTTTCCAGCCTCCTCCCCCGCCAGCCACACAAATGAACCCTCGCTACCCAGCCCCCTCGTGGTCATGAGACCACGAACCCAGCCCTGACACCCACCCTCCTGTCCCCTTACAGCTCTCAGCTCCACTCCCTCCGGGTCACGCTGGGTGACCTCGGGGCCCTGCTCAGCAGGCCCAGCCCTGAGAGCTGAGGCAGGCTCCTGAGATGTCCAGATTGGTAGGCTGAAGTCATCAGTGGCCGCCCGGTCCCCAGAACAGGAGAGACTGTACAAAAGCTCCGAGTGTGCAAGGATTGGTGTGTGAGATCCCTGAGTGTGCAAGGCTCCAAATGTGAGGCCCCTGGAAGAGCGTGAGTGTGTGTCCATGCAGTGGGCTGGCCCCCATGGCCCCGGGCATGTCTTGCATGCTGGTAGTCATCCCCAATTCCTGTCTCCCTTTCACCTGGCCCCATCCCCAGCCCTATCTCCACCCTCACTGGACACTTGTTCACAATTCCTGACAGGGGGAAGGCAGCTGCAGGGGTGCCCCTGGGGGGCACAGTTCTAAGAGTCTCAGAAAGGTCAGAGGCTCTCAGACAGGTCTGGGAATCACAGACAGAAGCTCATGGAAGGTCTTGGGTCCCAGGCAGCCTGACAGCTGGTCTTGGGTATTGGGGGCAGGACGGAGAGCTCATTCTACCATCCCAGTTGTCCTCTCAAGGCTGCCCTCTCCCACCCCTCGTCCCCCCTGTGCTGTGAGCCCCACGAGTCCCTTGTGATCACTCAATACCCGTTTCCCCCCACCCCTCCAGCCACAGTTTTTGGCTACAAACTATCACAATATACATTGGTAATAAAAATTTCCCCCAACTGTTGTCAGCTGTGATTGGCTACAGGCAGAAGGGGGGCAGAGCAGCAAGATATATTGTTGTGTTCAGGGAGGGGTAGGTGTCATTTAGGGGTGACAAGACCTCTTCCAAGGTGCAACGGAAGAGCGGGGGCCATGTGGGGTTCTGCAGCCTGGGTCCTGTGGCAGCAACATCACAGGTCTGTGGTGTCCAGGCCAGCATTGGTGAAGGAGAGCTCCTGCTGTCCATCTGTGTCCACCTTCCTTCCTGACAGCACTGCACCCAGGGGTTCCGTATCTAGCTCCACTGGACTGTGTAGGGGCTCCTTCTGTGGGGAGAAGGAGGGAAGGTGTGAAGGCAGAGACAAGATGGGTGATTTCCTCAGTCCTTAGCGGAGTAGGCCTTCAAGCCCACGACAGATGGCTCCTTTACAGGGGTCCCGCCTGTTCCTCCTAGGGCCTCAGTTTCCTGGCTGTGTCCCAGAGGCGGTGACAGTCCCTAGCGGTGCAGACACACCCAGGTGAAGGGGTGGGCCTGAAGGGGGTCTGTTCTGGCCTTTGCCCCAATCCACAGACAGAGGAGCACTTTGGTGTTCTTCCCAGTCCTGAGTAACACCAGGCCCTGTGTCCTGGGCCGAGGAGCCAGTCCTGTCCACTACCTGCCACCTGCATCCCAAGGCAGGCCACTGTGCTGGGCACAGTCCGTCCGTGACCTAAAGTCCCCACAGGAGCCCCCTGGGGGAGGGATCACGTACCCCGCTTTACAGATGGCTGAGGCTCAGAGGGATCGCATGGCCAGAAAGAGGCAGAGTAGGGTTTGGATCACTGGTTGTTTTGACGCTAAAGCCTGTCCATCGCTGCCTCTGGTTGAATTTGGCATCTCCTTCTGCCACAGTCAGAGGGACACAGCCCACCCGGGGTCCCACCTGCAGTTCATTATGGCACGCACCCCTAATTGGTTCTAATTGAACCAACTCGTCTATTGAACCAATGATGGCACTGCTGATTATTCGAGCCTACACCCTGCCAGCTTTCGTATAAAGGGTATGAACAGAGGGAACCAGGTTTTTTAGTACTTGTGTCATGCCAGGTGGTTTTTTATACCCACTCAAACTTCATCCTCACAAAGTCCTGCATGGTTAGTGTTCTCATCCCCACTTACAGATGAGAAAACTGAGAGCTAGAAGGAAGCCGCCCACCCAGAGTCACGGCGAATGAGTAGAAGAGCAAGGATTGGACCCCATTCTGAAGCCATGGGGCTTCCCGGGGCCTGGCGCAGGGACATGCCCATGTCATCAGCAGGTCCTTCAGCTCTGTCCTGAACCCCACCCCTTCAGAGAAGGACCCCAAGTCAGAAGCCCCAGGCACCCACTCATCCCCCATCTTGCCTTGGTTTCCTGCTTGTCCTTTTCCAGGTCCACAGAGTTGTCATCCAGGGAATTGAGGCTGTGGGGGAGATGGTGGGGCTCACATAGTTAGCAGCCCCAGTCCTCCCTGTCTGTGGCCAAGAACCACCATCGCCTCCATCACCACCACCACCGACCAGCCTGGCTGCGCGGGCCACTGCTCACCTCATGTGGTCTAGGTCACTGGAGGAGGATAGGGACTCGAAGTTCAGATCCTTTGTGGGGAGGTTCAGCATAGGGTTGGCCCTGGAGAGAAGGCCTGTTTAAGCAGTTGGGAGCCTCAGACACCGCACGGGGCCTCTTACCCACCCTTTGACCCCCGCTCACCGCTCAGTGGTATACATGTTAGTCCCAGGGATGGCAGAAGCTGAGGGCATCACCCCTGCTGCTGTCCTCCGGGCCTCTTTGGCAGCCTTCATAGCCCGAAGCTTTCGGTGGTAACTGTGGAGAACCAGGAGGAGGTGGCGGGCTACTCTCCCTGCACACCCACTGTGTGCCTAGTGCAGGCCCTGCGAGTGTGACTTCACAACAACCCCGGCAGGTGAGAGTGTTAGCTCTATGTACGGAGGGTACAAGTAGGAGCCAGAGATAGGATATGATTTGCCAAAGGCCACAGCTGGCCAGCGACAAGACCTGGAGTCAAATCCAGAGGTGGCTGCTGCCTCCAAATGTATTGGAAAGGGAAAAAGAAGCAGTATTTATAAATGGATAGTATGTGCCAGACATCCTGCAGGTTGCAAGATGCACACTGCTTCCTTGTGTGCTTTGAGGAATCTAGTGTTGTGCTCATTCTGCAGATGCGGAAACTGAGGCTTAGGGAGGGAGAGATGAGCTGTCCAAGTTGTCACGACAGGTCTCTGGGGATTAAATACAGATATACCAGATGCCTATACCCAAGCTCTTTCTACCCACCATATGTCTTAGATGGTGGGAAAGGTGGGGTTGAAGACAGAAGGGGTGATGGGAGCAATACCTCTTCCGGGTGCACACAAGGGCCACAGTCATGATCACGATGACCAGCAGCAAAGCCACTCCCAATCCTATGATGACACTGCTGAGCAGCTTTGGCAGGTCTGACTCCTGGCTCTCCTGGGAGCCCTGGAGAAGAAGCATGAGGGAGGTTGTGGGTTGACATTCCCCCTCCCAATGCCCCCATTACCTCCACCATGCTGACACTCACCAGCACCACCAGCCCCAGCTGCAGCAGCCGCGTCAGGGAGTCCTGGTCATTCCGGATCATCCTGGCCACAGAGCCCCACTCAGGCCCGAGGGACATTGGCATCCCCCAGGCTTCCTGCTCACCCTCCTGCCCACCCCAAGGGCAGCCCCACTCACACACTCAGTTCATCAAGTGTCAGGGCAGACCCATTCGAGAAGACAAAATAGGCATCGAGGTAGGAACGGCCCCGGGCCCTGGAATGGGGCAGGGATGAAAAGTAAACAACCCAGAACCACCCAGCAGGTCCCTCATACTGCTGCTTCTTGTCCTCCGACCACTGGGACTGTGGGCACTCACCGAGTCATGGATTCTATGTCCTGAATGCTCACAACGTAGACAGTAGTCCTGGTGGCCTGAATGAGGGCCCTGCAAAGGGGGAAGATGTCGCAGAGGCATGGGGTAGGGGCCCTAGTACAGCCTGTGGCCAGTGGAATTAGGAATTGTGTCAATTAGAAAGGGGCACCCTCTCTGAACAGCTTCATTGGCTAAGCAGGTAACACCTCTGCAAATCAGGCAAGGCAGCCCCTTCTTCTGGGGCTGGGTTTATGACTTAGCAAGCAGAATGCCCTTGTGCAGTGCACAGCCCTCACAACTGTACATGGCGGCCCTATTTAGGCCTCTCTCTACCCAGCCAACCCTAGGCTTCTAGGAGCATTGAGAAAGGAACTGCAGGTACAAGTATGGATCAAAGACAGAGACAAAATCAGGGGTAGGTCAGGGACAGAATCGACATACATTCCATCCAGGTCCTGTCAGGGATCAGACTCCCAGGCCCTGTTCTTCCCCACAGGCCCCTCTGGATGCCCCAGACCTACGCTGTAATCTCTTCCACGTTGGCGCCCACCTCCTCCTTGTTCATGGAGAACTGCAACCTTACACGGTAACTTTGGTCCACAGTGAAGAGCTACAGGAGGAAGGCATGGTGAAGATGAGGCACGAGGGACCTGGGAGCAGGCAGAGGGTACTAGAGGCAGGGCCAAACACTCACATTCAGGGTGATAATGGCTTCCTGAGCAGGACCCACAGAAGGTCTGTCCCGGGCCTGGACTGTCACTTGGTAGGTGCCTTGGAGGGTGGAATCGAGGTTGGTCACCAGCCTATTGGAGATGGAAGAGCACAGCTTGGTCTTGGGGCCCAACTGAAGTCCTCTGGAACCTACTTATGTACCTGCTAGGATGAGGAACTCACTGTCTTGAGGCCCTCCCTTGCGTCCCCCCCCCCCATCCAGGGGCTGCCCACAGTTACTCAATGTTGCCAATGAACACATTGGCCTCCAATGAGGTGGAGACCCGGAAGAAGCCCTGGAAAGGGGTCGTGGTCCCATCCTTGGCGATGAAATCCACTTGGAAGATGGAGAACAGGATGGCCCCGTTGTTCCCTGAGTCATCGTCTTTGGCCTGGGAGAAAGAGTGGATGGCACCTGGGAGCCAGGCTAGGCACCCCTCCACCCCCAGCAGGACTCAGCAGCTAAGATGGCCTGGGAGACCTGTCCCATTATCTCCATCAGCTTCTCCAGGCCACCTCAACTAAGCAAACATTTTAGGCAATGTTCTTGCTCTGCAAATCCAGGTTTGGACAAGTCCCTGCTTCTGGCCCCCTAACTCATCAAGTCACTGCCCAAAGCCCTTCCCATGTGGAAATCCTGCTTTGCTTCCCCTCACCCACTGCCACACACACACACACACACACACACACACACACACAAGCACAAGGACACTCAAATTTCCTGAGTAGCTACTGTGTGCCAGGCACCTTCCCTTAGATCCCTCATTTCAGTATTTACTGACATTGGTACAAATTCCCCTAGTAGGCCACGAAAGAGGAGGTGAGGGCACAAACATTTTTATTCATTCTACCGCCTTTAGAGAAAAATATACCAACATACAGACCATGAGCCTACTGTTCAGAACGAAGCCAAAACTGGTGTTTATGTTTCAAAAAAGAGCTAATTTAAAGAAAATGGGTCAAAGTTATGGCCAGACTCATGACATTGGACTGCAACCGGCTGAAGATTTGAAGACTCTTTAAGGCTTGAAAGAACCTGGAGAGGGAGAATTACTATTCCCATTTTGTGAGAAGAAACCAGAGCTCTGAGAGAGACGTTGTGCTGCTGAAGGCCCAGCTCGAAGTAGGGAAGGTCAGGCCCAGCCATCTCCAACACCCGTGCGCTTTCCACAGCCCAGGGACTGGCACAGGCATACCACTCATCTGTTAACCCCAAGACTACTGCCGGGAACTGCCAGCTTCTTGCCCAGGAAGGAAACTGAGCTCCAGAAAGGCAGGCAGCTCCCCGGGTCGGTAAGAGGCCCGAGCAGGCCTGGTCCCCAGGGCTGTGTGGGAGGTCTCAGCCTTCTGTGAGGCGTGGCCAGCACCCTCTAACAAACACACCCACATCCAACACCATAAAAACGCTGAAAGTATGTTTATAATTTTACTCTGAAAATTACTTATCTCCAAGGAGCTCATTTAATTTACAGTTGCTATGATTTCTCCGTATTGCTCAAGAATTCTGGTGTAGTGAAAGAAATCTGGCCTGCAAATGGTTTCTATGGTCATGAGAATTTTTAGAAAAACTAAATAACAATTAATGGAGTTGAATCATATCAATCAGGCGTGTGTTTGTTTCCATCCTGGGGTTTTCTCTTCATGTGTTGGAGCCAACAAATTTCCTGTCTAGTGTTAAAACATTTTAGGGACAGCTGAAAGGCCTGAAGGCCTTGGTCCTGTGTCTCCTGGGGCTAAAACGCGATGGACAAAGGCGGGAGCCAAGGACTTACCTGGACAGAAGCCACCTGCTGGTTGGGCACCACAAGTTCTGGGATGATAACTACAAACGTGGACAAGAAAGTGTCAGTGGAGTCGGGGCCCGTGCCCACTTGTCTGAGGTGCTGACCACAAGCCCAGCTCAGAACTCATTCCCCCAAACTTTCCCTCGACCTCTTTGTCACCAGAAACCCCCATTACAATGGCCTCTGAGCCGTTAGTTAGCAGCTCATCCACCTCCCAGTGTGCAGATAATGAGGAAACTGAGGCCCAGAGAGGGAGGGAGGGACTGGCCCAGGGTCACATGTGAGTTGGGGCAGACCTGGGATAAAAACTCAGATCCCCCCTCCTTTTGAAATCCTGGGAAAGAGGCAGGATTGGGGACCTTTCTTTCTTTCTAAGGGCCCACTTGGAGCCTGAGGAGGGTCTATGGGAGCTACCTAAAGGTAATTCTAGCAGAGTATGGAGGGAAAGGCTGGCTGCTTACCGAAAGTCTTATTGTCAGGCAGAAAATAGGGTTTATTATCATTCGTGTCCTCGATGGTGATGGCGAGGCTTCCTAGAGGAACAAGGTTGGCTCGTTCTGGTCTGTAGGCAAAGGCCTGACCGAGAAAGCCTGGGCCTCAGGCACGCTCCCAGCTGCCTCCCTCCATGCATCTCCCATTCTCAGCCCCCTCCCCTGCTTTTGACCTGAGGTGTCCACTCAGTCTCCTCTGGCCTTTGTGGCAGGGTGTATCCTCCCCATACTTCAGAGAGGGTAAGCAAGCTGTTCAAGGTCATCCAGCAAGAGCATCAGGCCAGGATTGAGCCCAGCCTGGATATGTCCCACCTGACCCCAACATTGTCTTGACACTTGCTAGCTGTGTAAGCTAGGTTATTGAACTGGCCGCTGTGTGCCTCAGTTTCCTCATCTATAAAATTAGATAGGGATCACCTACCCCACGGTTGTGTGGGAATAACATAAGGAAATGCTTATAAGGTGCTTGGCATAGCTCTTGGCTATAGCAAGTTCTCAAAATATGCTAGCTCTTAATGTGGTTATTATTGCTATCATAATCAAAGGCGGGATACGAGCACTCTGAAGCGTGTTCCTTCCTTTACACTGCCTCACAGAATAATAGCATTATTATTTTACACGCGTGTTTTCTTTTAATCTGTACAGCCAACCTACTACCCAAGTCCACTTGACAGATGGGTAAACTGAGGCTTAAGGAGGTGTCACAACTTTCCCAGTGACACAGCTGATAAGGGCTGGAGCCAGAATTCGAACCCTGACCTTGTAGGTCCCAGCCCATGGCTGCTATGCCGCAGCCTGCCAGGCCACCTCACCATTGTCGCTGTAGGCCTGGAAGCGGAGGTCCGTTGTGAGGTCACAGGCCCGCACGACTAGCGTGACCAGGTCACAGGTCTCGTAGTCAATGGCCTCACTCTGATTGATGAACACAGAGCCATTGGCCGACACAGAGAACCAGCCACGGCACAGGCTGCCCACGTTGACCCCGGCCTTGGTGCAGATGACGTTCACAAGCTGTATCTCCAGCTGGGCCATGGTATCCACATCGCGAGCAACCACCTCAGCCACCAGGCCACGCTGCGAGCCATTCTCAGCCACACGGACGCCCCGGAGTGAGGCTGAGTCCAGAGTGGGCGGTTCATCATTCACATCCTCCACAGCCACAAGGATTTCTGCTGTGGCCTCTCTCCCCTGGGGGTCTGGGTTCTCGGCACTCACTGTCAGATTGAAGAAGGGCTGTGTCTCGTAGTCCAGACTCACATCCGAGGGCAGCCAGAGGCGGCCCTCAGCCCACCCAGCCTCCAGCATCGAGCCTCGGAGCACGAAGTTGTTGGCACCACTCCCTGAAAGACTGAAGCTGATGCGGTTGTTGGCTTCCGTCTGATCCGCATCCCAGGCCTTCAGCACGCCCACCAGCTCTCCTGTGGGTGAGGACAGAGTTCACAGGGACCCCTGGCCCAGGCATCGGCGGCTTCGTCTGCTCTCACCTCCCTCAACTGCACCCTGGGGGGACCAGATGCCTCACTGGGCCCCAGCCCCAGTGCCTGGCCTGACCCAGGAAGGACTTACCTGGGTCCCTCTCCTTCACTGAGAAGGAATAGATGGACTGGTTGAAGACGGGCAGATTGTCATTGATGTCCTGTGGGCAGAGGTAGTTCTGAGCCCAGGGACCTCAGGAGCACCCACAGTTCGGCCTCCCCCGAGCCCATCTGAGAAATCAGTGCTTCCTCTGACCCAAGGCACAGAGGCTGTCAGTGTCTCCTCAGAGATCACCGTCTGCTTTGCAGATGAGAAAAGGGCCTTTGAGAGGACGGAACTAGCCCAGAGCGCACACCTGGGGCTCACAGACCGGTCGCGGGACCTCTGAAGTTAGTTCTATGATTTCAGGGAGCCCCACCTCCTTCTTGTTTCTCTGACCACAGCTCAGAGCCACCTTAGACCCTGCCTTCCAGAAGGGTGGTTGAGTACCCCCATCAGTGTCCCTGCTGGCCCAGCTCGACTCCCCATCTCTTGGATTTATTGTGTTGGTACCAATGCCACTGTTTTCTGTTCTCACCTTCCTTCTCTGGCCCTGGCCACTCACACCTACAAATGCTGCCACTGTTGTTACAGCACAGAGCTTCCTTCCCAAACACTGGTGTGTGTTGGGGGTGGGGGGTGCCCTTGGCTTTTCCAGCCCTTCCCCGGGGTGGCCCACAAGTATCTGCTTTTGCTTTCAGCTTTTTTAAAATAATGGTTCAACAGACATCTTTGAAAACAAAGCCGTGTCCCCCTTAACTAGATATATTTTCTGGGGGTGATTTCCCAGAATGGCATTGCTGGCTCAATGCACACGGCCAGCTGCCTCCGAAGTCGCAGGGGTCGCTAAGAGCACAGCTCTGAGTCAAATCCAGCTCCCCCTCGGCTTCACGCATGACTTTGACTTCTCTGGGCCTCAGTGTTTTCATTCTGCAAGATGGGTCGTAGTGCCCAGTCTAGGGGCTGTTATGAGGACTAGTTCATGGGTGTGAAAGGACCTACTTGCTCAGCTAATGCAATTCTGCTTGCTTCCTTCTTCGTGACCTACTTCACCCCAAGGACAGCTGAACAAGCTGGCAAGTCCTAATTTGGCTTCTGTTCCTCCATGTTCCCTGAGGTCTCACTCTGATCCTTGTAGGAAAGCAGTGCATCCCGACCCAGTGGGACACAGGGCTGCTCTGTGGGATGTTGCGGACTGTGCATCGCACAGCCCTAGGGGGCGCCAAACACATCACGGACATTGTAGAGGTGCACATTTGTTGCAACACTTTTCTGAAGGAAGGTGCCCTGTGGGCTGGTGGCGGCCTTAGAACCAGAGAGACTGGGTTGAAAACCCGATTCTGCGACCCTAGGCAAGCTACGCCACCTCTGTGCCTCAGTTTCTTGATCAGTAAAATGGTAATAACCATCCCTACCTTGCAGGTGTGACGGAAACCCCACAAATGCTGATTTTCATCCCTTCTGTTTACCCCGGAGCGGTGGTGAGGAGATAGGAGAGTTTCAGGTAGAACTTTGTGAATGATTATTAGAGCCAATACAGTGAGTAGTTCCTGCCTTATCTGTGGGAGAAACGTTCCAGGAGCCCCAGAGGATGCCTGAAAAGGCAGATGGTACCGAACCCTATATGTACTGTGTTATTTCCTATACGTATGTACCTATGATAGGGTTTAATATATAAATCAGGCACAGAAAGAGATGAACAATAGCTGATAATAAAATAGAACAATTATAACAATATACTGTGATAACTGATAATGCGAATGTGGTCTCTTTCTCTCTCTCAAAATAGCCTTTTGTCCTGTACTCATCCTTCTTCCTGTGAGGCTGTGAGATGATGAAATGCCCATGTGATGACATGAAGTGAGGTGGATGACATGGGCGTAGTGATGTAGCGGTGGGTAGCTACTGACCTCCTGATCATGTGTCAGAAGGATCATCTGCTTTGGGGACGCTATTGACTGCGGGTCACTGGAACTGAGGAAAGCGGAACCGTGGATAAGGGGGGCCCGACTGTATTCACGGAGTACCTTCCTTGGGTCAGGCATTCTTCAAAGCCCTTTCCATTCGCTAACTCACTTTAGGTTGTTTTTATCACCATTTTACAGATAAGGAGCATGAAGGCACAGGGAGTTTGAGTGATTGCCTAAGGCCACACAACGGAGCCAGAATTCTAACCCAGGCGGCCTGGTTCCAGACCTCTCTTGCCCACCATACCGCAAAGGGCAGAAATGTGACTCAAGTTGGAGGGGTGGAGTGCTGGCCATACGCAATGAGCTCCCCAACACAGGGCCCACCCTGGCACCCCTCCTACGGCCGAGCCAGGCCTTACCTCCACATTGATGGTGATATTGACTTCAGTGCTGAGGACAGGCACACCACAGTCAGCCACAAGCACGGTCAGCACAATTCGGCCCCCCAGGGCAGGCTCA
Organism: Panthera pardus; assembly: GCF_024362965.1. Lineage (NCBI taxonomy): Eukaryota > Metazoa > Chordata > Mammalia > Carnivora > Felidae > Panthera > Panthera pardus. The sequence continues at coordinate 65,315,733 of NW_026526765.1, read as the reverse complement.
ATGGCCTCTCGGTCCAGGGGCCCCTGGTTTCTGAGGATCCCTTTATCAGGGTCCACTGAGAAGTTGTGGCTGTAGGGGCCAGGCAGCAGGCTGAAATGCAGATGGCTGTTGTTGGTGTCTGGCTGGTCGTTGTCATGAGCCTGTGCGGATAACCAGCATTGGGCCATCAGCTCTCAGATGCTCCCCAGCCCCCCGTCTGCAGCCTGGCCTCCCCCTCCAGCACTGGCACGCAAGGGCAATAATTAGGCCTAAAGCCAGTGGGATGCTGGCCAATCTCTCAGCCTCAGTCTCCCATCAGAGGGTCAGATCAACAGCTTGCAAGAGTTCTGAGGTCTTAAGCTCCTGATGTCAATCATTTGCCCCACAAATATTTCCTGCCTACCTACCGTGTGCCCAGCCCTGTTCTAGGCACCGGACAATCACAGAGCCATGACCAAGGCAATTCCCTCATGGAGCTGAAATTCTAGTGGAGAGGGGGCATGGGGGAGTATGTTATAGCTATTCAAAATTCAAAAACAGGGGTGCCTGGGTGGCTCCGTCGGTTAAACATCCGACTTTGGCTCAGGTCACGATCTCGCGGTTGGTGAGCTCAAACCCGCATTGGGCTCTGCGCTGCCAGCTCGAAGCCTGGGGGCTGCTTCCGACACTGCGTCTCCCTCTCTCTCTGCCCCTTCCCTACTTGCTCTCTGTCTCTGTCTCTGTCTCTCTCGCAAAAATAAATAAACATTAAAAAATGAAAAAAAGGGGCGCCTGGGTGGCTCAGTCGGTTGAGCGGCCGACTTCGGCTCAGGTCACGATCTCACGGTCCGTGAGTTCGAGCCCCGAGTCAGGCTCTGGGTTGATGGCTCAGAGCCTGGAGCCTGCTTCCGATTCTGTGTCTCCCTCTCTCTCTGACCCTCCCCCATTCATGCTCTGTCTCTCTGTCTCAAAAATAAATAAATGTTTTAAAAAAAAAAACAAAAAAAATAACAAAATTCAAAAACAAACAAGTATAAAATAAGCGTGAAGTCCAACCAGTTTCTGATTTTCCCACAATGACTACTTCAGTGCTGTTGTTTTTTTTTTTTTTAACCCGTTGATTCTTCACCCAATTCGTGTGTGTCCGTGCGTGTGTGTTCCTGTCCCGCCAGGGTCCTGAACACATGTGCTTGGTTTGCCTTCGGGGTGGTCCAGCATGGAGAATGCAACAGGTTCTTTCAGTCCTTTGCATATGCCTTCCCCTCACCCCAATGCCTTCTACGCCTCTCTGCCTGACTCCAGGCCAGGTTGGTGATTGCCCGGGGCCTCTACGTCCCCTGTGCTGTCTTTCACACAGCACGGGTGACACCCTTGGGTGACTCTCTGGCACCCTCCCCTAACTGAGAGGCACCTGCAGAAATATGGTGGATTCATCTGAGAGGACCTGGGGCCCAGCAAAGGGGCTTTGAATCCAGGGCTGGGCTACTCTGACTTGGAAGCAAGTCTTCCTCCTTGCCCATCCCCCACCTTCAGCTCTTTCATCTCAGCTCCACTGGGACTTGGTTATTAAATGCCTCCTGTACAGGCAGCCAGAGATGTTTGCTCCAGAAGCCTGACCCTGTCTGTTCACCCCTCAGCACTTTGAATTCGGGCCAGTTAATTCACCAAGCGCTTCTCGGGGCTAACGCCGGGCACCGTGGTTACAGCAGCAGGTCTGAAATGCTCCTGCCCCAAGGAGCTCACAGAGCAGAGTGAGAAGTTATCAAGGAAAAAGAAGAAAAGGCTCAGGTTTCAGGGCAGAGAGGTCTGAGCTCTGGCTCCAGGGCTGCCACTTACTCGCTGTGCAAGCCCCCAAAAGTCACTGAACTTCTCTGAGCCTCAGTTTTCTCCTTCTGTGAAATGGGGATCATTACAGCATCTGCTTCACAAGTCAGTCGGGACACCAGAGGTGGGAATGTGCCCTGGAAACCACACAGCCCCAGAAATACGAGAGCATTCTATGGCCACATGATTGTCATTCTGAGGACCTGGTTTCTCTCCCACTTCTTACAAGACCCCCTTTCGGATGACTCAGGGGAGATGCTTGTCTCTGATGTTTCTTTGGAGCCAATAGTGGGTTTTTATCTCATAGACTCTGTGAAGCTAGCCACTGATATTTCCTTTTTTGCATTGGCCATCAGGGAGCTCAGAACTGAATTTTCAGCCCACTCTTAGCAATTGTGTGGCTCTGGATTCTAACTTTACCTTTGTGCCCATTAGCAATACCATTCTTATTTTCCCTTTTTCCTTATTTCCCCCATTTTTACCTTACTTTTAATCAAAATCACCTCAAGTCCCTTTTGGAATGAAACGGGGGGCTGAAATTAAAAAAAACTATATGTTTTTGAGGGCTTGCTCTATGCTAGGCTTTACACTGAGCACTCTGAATGCATTATCTCATTATTCTCTAGTGGCCACAATTGTCCTCATTTTCCAAAGAGGAGACGGAGGCCCAGAGAGATAGATTAACTTTCTCAAGACCACAGAGGAGAGCCCAGATTCCATCTCAGGGCTGGCATGACTACAGAGCCAGGCTTGGTCCCTTGTCCCTGTTCCACCTGCCAGGTCCAGGCCAGCTCGCACCTGGATGGTCACAAAGACATTGCCCTCCTCCTCCTGGACAAAGATGTTGTAGGAGCCGGTGACCACAGGCGGGTTGTCATTGACATCCAGCAGGATGATATGCAGTGTGGTGGAGGTCGACAGTTTCCCGCCGTCTGTGGCCTGCAGCGTGAGGTAGTACACAGCCTCCTTCTCACGGTCCAATAGCTCGCTGTTCCTCACTGTCACTGTCCCTGAGTCTGGATCCACCTCAAAGACGTCTGCCCTGCACAGGGTGGCCAGAGTGAGCAAACAAAAATATAGGATTCCCACTTAAATTTGAATTTCAGATAAGCAATGAAAAATATTTCAGTATGTCCCAGGCAATATTTGCAATCTACTTATTCTAAACAAATTATTTGTCGTTAATCTGAAATTGGAATGTAACCTGGCATCCTATTTGTTACCAACCTACAATAGCCCCACTGTGAGGCAGAGAGGCGGGCCCGGGTCCCGCTCATCCACCTGCCCCCTGCCCATGCTGAGACCTTACCCGTTCCCCGGAAGCAGGCTGTAGGTGATGCGGCCCCCATCACCCGTGTCAGGGTCGAAGGCCTGTGAGCAGAGAGTTAGACAATGGGACACTGTTTGGAAATGATGTCACTCCCTGTCAGCTATGCAACTGATGGGGACAGGGCTGTCCTGCTTCTTGACACAAAGGGAGAACCCCTAACACACTGAGATTCACAAATAGACTCCCCACGCATATGTGTACACACTGGCTAGGACGTGATGACATCAGGTGATACAGAGACATGGCAGGGTCACGGTCCCCAGGTCTGCCCTTCTCCATGTCTCTCCTGGCCCAGCCCACTCAGGTCCCCATCACTCACATGGATGCTGTTGGTGACCACAGTGCCGTCTGGACTGTTCTCCGAGATACTGAGGTTATACAAGCTGTGGGTGAATGTGGGTCTGTGGTCATTAACATCCCTAATGTGGATGGTCACCAGGGCAACGGAGAAGTTCCCACTGACTGAATCAGTGGCCACGACCTGAAGACACGGGAAGAGCAGCAGCATTGGGACCAGAGCACCCGTGGACCGCACTCCCCGGCACCCCAGAACACCCCTCACCTGCACCAGCATCACTGTCTGCCTCTCGTAGTCCACCAGTGCGGGAGCTCTCACAAGCACCTGCACATCCACTGAGCCCGCCGCCCGCTCGGGGGAGACACTGAAGGCTTCGGCATCGGGGCCCCTCGTGGACAGCAGGAAGGTGCCATTGCTGCCCTGTAGAGTTGGGCATATAGTATAGCAGAGCCCCCACCTCCTACAATGCACCAACCTGTATCTTGCCTGTGATCCCTGCCCATAGGCTCCTGCCTGAGGAAGCCCAGACTTCTGAAGTCCCATAGGTGGGGCATTGGTGGGGGGCTCTCAAAACACTGAGGCAAGAGGGCCCTGGGGAAGCTGGGCTGTGCACTCCCTGCAAATGTGAGCTCATCGGAAGAAGACATCTCTAGGTGCCTGGACTCCTGGCTTGGGCTGGAGAGACAGAGCCTGGACACATTCCCCTCACTCCCAGGAGACGTTACTGAGTCTTGCTTACGAGCTCCCACTCAACATGCTCCACCACCCGTCCCAACACCAAATACCAGTAATGCCCAACATCACCCCATTACCCATAGCACCCTCCATCCCACACCCCCTCCGCTCTACTCAACACAAACCACTAACTCAACACATCTACCCACCCACCACCACCCAGTGCCATCCTCCCCTCCACATTTTGTATCAACTCAATATCACCCAATACTACCAAATACCATCCATAGGTATTCATTGCTCAACACCACCCCGCTCAACTTCCACTTAAGAATACTCTCCAACTCAGCACTCATTCAGATCACTCTGTGCTCAGCACTGCCACATCCCCCAATATCCAATACTGCCCAACACCCCTCAACTTCACCAAGCACCCATCACCACCCCCTCCTCAACACCACTGAAAACTATACTCCATTCAACATTACCTAGTATCCAGTACTAACCTCCGCTCAACACTGCCTTTCTTTTCACCACCACCTAGCACTGCCCTGAACACATGACTACCCATCAGCGTAACGTAACCCAAGATTTCCAAGTATCGCCCAATAACTCCAATTTTCTACCACTGTTCATGATCAGCACCAGCAACACCCACCACTCACCTCCCCACCTTGCATCTTAGTACCGCGTTCTATGGGTCAGTCTCCACCTCCCTCCCCCAGTCATCTCCCAGCATCACCCTCACCCAACCACCCCTTGTCTGGGTCCACCTGCCTTGTCTGGGTCGTACACGACCATGGTGAGGTCATCGATGGGGATGCGGGTGGAGGCATGCTCATCAACATAGCCAGTGAAGTTGACTTGGGTGTCTTGGGGGGTGAAGGTGCAGGCTGGGAGGCTGCAGTTGTAAAACTCGGGTTTGTGATCATTGACATCCGTCACCCTCAGCGTGACCCATATGCTCACCTTGGCATCTTGCCCGTAGATGTTTTGGTGTGTCTCGGTGGCCTGAGAGCAGAGCAGAGGCCAAAGGGCAGCACTCAGAGAACAAAGGCTCAGAGAGAAGGGAGATTTAAGGCCAGAAGCTGAGAGTTGGGGTGCAAAAGGGGGCAGTGGAGCCCTCACTCACCGTGACCTGCACCTTCACCTCCTCATCCTCCTCCAGCAGCTGCTCACGGTCCAGGGAACCATTGACCGTGATCACCCCATCTGGCCTGATGTCAAACAAGCCGGGCCTTGTGGAGTCTAGTGACAGGCAGTAGGAGCTGCTGCTTCCAGTGGCTCTGGCAGAGCCCCCATCCCTCCCCCAGCCTGGGAACATCCCCATTCTCACTGGAAATGCTGTAGATCATCTGGGAATTGATGCCTCTGTCACTATCCACAGCCTCCACCTTCAGCACTGGGGTTCCCTGCGCAGAGAACCACCTGGTTCGATGGCCCAGACCCTTTCCTTGCCTCTTGGGCCCACCCAGGCCCCCTCCTTGTCCTCTAGCACACCTGGGGTGCATCCTCAGCCACAGAGGCTGAGTAAAACTCCCTGATAAATTGGGGGTCCAGGTCCGGCTGGTCGACCACAGAGATGGACAGGAAGACAGGCGAGGAGCACTGGGTGATGAAGCTGTTGTTGTATATGCCGCCTGAGTCCTGTGGGGAGACAGGTCCCTGTGAGCCCGGGCCTCAGGTCACGGCACCCCTCCGTCTGTGCCCCCACTCACGCAGGCCTCCAGCTCCAGCTGATAGAAGGCACTTTTGTTGTTGTAGCTGAGGTTGCCATTGAGGATGATGGAGCCATTGGGCAAGATCCTGAAGAGGTGCTGGCTGTCTCCAGTGCTAGGGATGACCTAAGGCAGAGCACAGTCAGGCCAGGCTCCCCTCTGAGAGACCTGGGTTCAAATCCTGGCTCTGCTCTTGACCAGTTCTGCCACTCTTACCAGGTCACATAACCTCTCTGAGCCTCAGTTTTCGCCTCTGAGCGAAATGAGCTCAGATATTTCATCGGTGGGTTGAGAGAAGGGTCAAATGAAGTAAAGTATGTGCTAGGCACATCATGGGCACTCAGTTAACAGGAGCTATCACTGGCAAACTTGTCTTCAGGAGAACTGAACACCCCCTTGGACAAGACACTGAACATCTCCAGTCGGCCACCAGGCGGTGTGATATGAACTCAGCAAGGGCCCAGACAGTGCCCTGGGCAAGGAGGTGAGAAGGAGGGTCCTGTCCACAGCTTGGCCAAGTGAGGTCCAGCAGGGGCCAGTGAAAGATTTGGGAGCTAGGGCTGGGCCACCACAAGGACACTGTCCTCAAGCCGACACTCAAGGTTCTTGCAGGTTGTGTGGGAGATGCTGCCCCCTGGTGGCTATGAGGGGCAGTGGGACCTATACTCCCAGGGACTTGCCAACGCTCACCGCCTGTATGGAGTACACCACGGCTCCTGCAGACTCTGAGTCCGGGTCCTTGGCCACCACAGAGAACACCAGGGAGCCGACTGGCAGGGTCTGTAATGAGGAACTCTAATCCATCCCCTCCATAACTGAGCACTCACTTCCCCTCCCTGAGCTTCAGTGTCCCCAGCTGTACCACAGGGATAATGTATTCCAGAGCCTGAAACCCAGTGTTCCCCTTTCCCTCCCACCTGGGCTGGGCCTCTGGAGACAACTGGGGGGGGGGAGGTAGGGAGGAGGGAAGGTTACCCCCTCTTCCTCTCCCCAACACCTCAGCTGGCTTCTGATTTGCAGAGCCCCTCAGGATAAGGATGAGCAATCATTCAGGAACCCAGGATGTGTCACCCCCCTGCTCAAACTTCCCATGGGCTCTCTGTAGCCTATAGCAGTATATTCCAGACAGCACCCTGCAAAGCTGGAAGGTTCTCTGGGGAGGCCTTTGCCAGCTGTGACCTGTCCACACCTTCACCATTTCCACAAAGTGGTCAAAGTGATTTTTGAAAATCATGAATCAGACCACATCACTCTTATGTTAAAAACTCTCCAATGTTTCCCCCATTCTGTCCAGAATAAGGTCCAGACTGCCTATATGGCCCTCTGAGGTCAGGCCACTGCTCACCTGTCTGACCTCACCTCCTCCTCACCTTCTACCCTCCGCTCACACCCGCTTCCTGGCTATCCCTAGAACACCCCAAATTCATTCCCAGCTCAAAGCCTTAGAATCTGCTGTCCCACTGACTGGACCATCCTTTTCCTGGAGCATCCCATGGCTGGCTCCTTCTTGCCAGGTAGGTCTCTGCTCAGATGTCACCTACTCAGAAAAACGTTTCCTGGCCACTCAACCTAAACCAGCCCCCTTCCTGGTCACTTTCCTCCATTTTGTCCTGTTTCATGCTCTTCATAGAACTTAACACTGTCTAAAATAATCCTGCTTATTTAATGTTTCATTGATTATTATCAGTACTCTTCATTAGAATGTGAGCTACTGAGGGTGGTGACCAAGTCTGTCTTATTTACCAAATATTCTCAGCACCAAGGACACTGCCTGGTACATAGTAGGTGCTCCATCACAGTCAAATGGCTGCCTGGATTTCACTGGTCTTGTGTCTGGGCTAGTATGGGGTCCTACATCTTATCATCTTCAAAGTCACAGGGTAATGAAGATCCAGGAGTGATGTTGTATTTGCTGCTCAGGGACCATTGGGGAACCTCCTCCCACACAAGCAGTTCAAGTGGGGCTGTCCTCCCTTGCTAGAAGGGAGGGCTCATGTACAAACCTAGCCAATCAGAGCATTCCATACCTCTAGGTTCATGGGCACATGACCCAAAATGAGCCAATGAGAGTCAGCTCTGGAGTTTTGGCCAGGACTATGGAGAAAGCGGCACTCTATGTTCAAGTTGCAAAGCCTAGAGTTTCAGAGAACACTTTCATCACCACAAGAGAGAATGGCCCCCTTGCCCAAAGATGGGGACAACAAGAGAAACAGAGCTGAGACATGGAAAGAAATCTCTTCTTGATCACATGGTTTGAGTACCTGAATCCAGCCATGCCTAAAGTTAGTGTACCTCTGAATTTTTCAGATACATGAGAAAACCAATTCCTTTAAAAAAAATTGCTTTCATAACTGAAATCATTCTAATCCAGTCCGACTGATTAACATGTTGCTGTAACTATTGTTCATGGGGTTACATTCCCCTGGATTTGGTTCCTGCAGCTGCCCCTTCTAAGAGGTGCTTTTCCCTGATCTGGACCCCCTGCTGGCTGTCTCTTGTTCTTTGCACTCTAAGAACTTCTGGGATGCCCGCATCACACACACACACACACACACACACACACACACACACACCCATTAAGGCAGATGTTACCTCATTGATTTTGGTGGAGAAGCCAGTATTCTGGAAAACGGGAGCATTGTCATTTCTGTCCTCCACGATCACATGCATTTCCTTCTGCACCTGCAGGTAGGAAAGCCCAGGTGAGCCTGGAAAATGTGAGCGCTTGAGAAGACAAAGGGAGCAATGTCTGGGTTGGGAGTGCAAGTTGACTTCACTTCTCAGGCAGTTAGGCAATATGTGGGATAATCTTGTATTTGATACAACTTCAAACACCAGAAAAGTTGCAAGTATAGTACAGAAAACTCCCAATACTCTTCATCTAGATTTACCCATTGTTTGATTTCTTGCTCTCCATGTGTTTACAGAACTATTTCAGAGTAAGTTGCAGACATAATTAGGTCATTTCTAAAACATCTAAAATGTGCCTGTCCTATTATAGGAATGGTCATTTTCGCTTGTTTGCCATAATTTGAAGCTGTGAACAAACCTAGGTGTCTATCAGAGGAGACCAGCTAACACAGTATGGTACGTCCCCACGCTGGAAAATACTACAAGAAACAGGTAGCTCGTGAGCAGACATGGGCAGAGCTCCAGAGCCAATTGTTGAGTGGACAGCACAGTTCAAGATAATAAATACAGTAAGATCCCACTTGGGTTTCAGAAAATGCACAAAAACGACAATCTTTCTTCCGTGGATGTATGTATATATCTACATACATACATACATGTGTGTGTGTGTGTGTGTGTGCGCGTGTAAATGCATAGTGAGGGGTGTGAAAGAGCAGTGACCGTGGACGCTTCTGCTGGGGTGGCTAGGGAAGTGTCATCCCAGGGACTTGAGCTTTAGTTGCAACTTTTGAGATGTTTACGAAGAGAATATGTTCATGAATATCCAAGTCATTAAAATGATTTTTTTTAATGGACAGAGTTTGGGGAATATGTTATGAAGACAAAATCCTCCACTTCCACAGACATAAGGCACAGTGGTATAAGTGTGTTATTTAGAAACATGAGCACAGGGGCGCCTGGGTGGCTCAGTCGGTTAAGCATCCGACTTCGGCTCAGGTCACGATCTCACGGTCCGTGAGTTCGAGCCCCACGTCGGGCTGTGTGCTGACTGCTCAGAGCCTGGAGCCTGTTTCGGATTCTGTGTCTCCCTCTCTCTGACCCTCCCCTGTTCATGCTTTGTCTCTCTCTGTCTCAGAAATAAATAAACGTTGGGGCGCCTGGGTGGCTCAGTCGGTTAAGCGTCCGACTTCAGCTCAGGTCACGATCTCACGGTCCGTGAGTTCGAGCCCCGCGTCGGGCTCTGGGCTGATGGCCCAGAGCCTGGAGCCTGCTTCCGATTCTGTGTCTCCCTCTCTTTCTGCTCCTCCCCCATTCATGCTCTGTCTCTCTCTGTCTCAAAAATAAAAATAAACGTTGGGGAGCCTGGGTGGCTCAGTCGGTTAAGCCTCCGACTTCAGCTCAGGTCACGATCTCATGGTCCGTGAGTTCGAGCCCCGCGTCGGGCTCTGGGCTGATGGCTCAGAGCCTGGAGCCTGCTTCCGATTCTGTGTCTCCCTCTCTCTCTGACCCTCCCCCGTTCATGCTCTGTCTCTCTCTGTCTCAAAAATAAATAAACGTTAAAAAAAAAATTTAAAAAAAAATAAATAAATAAATAAAAATAAAAATAAACGTTAAAAAAAAAAAAGAAAGAAATAAACGTTAAAAAAAAATTAAAAAAAAAAAAAAGAAACATGAGCACAGATACCAGCTTGTTCAGCCAAGGGAGTTGAAAGCAATTGGCTCAAAAGAGCTAAGGTAGGGAGGTATTTAGCACCTGTCTTTTATTAACATTTATATTAATATAAATTAATATAATTCATGTTATACTTATAAACAGCATATTTATATAATTAAAGTAAATTAATAATAATATTAAAATCTTGGTAATATTGCGTGACCCAAAATGGGCAAGTATAATTTGAATGAAAATAAACATCAAATTCAGTTTTTGTTAACTAGGGCCCTCTCTGCTTGCTTGAGGTAGGGGACAGTCAGTCAAGAGTGGCCTTTGGTCCTCCGCTCTCTGATCCCAGGACCACCCTGCCCTCCCTTCCCCCCTTCCAACTCACTGGGTTGTTGTGACCGTCGCTCACGGAGATAGTGATGGCGAACAGGTAGAGTGTCTGCAGGGGGCAGAGAGGAGAGGCCCCGAGGTGGACTCCTGCTCAGGGTGGGAGCACAGACAGGGCCCCCACCTCCCCGCCCCCCTCACGGGGCCCTCCCAGGCTGCTGCCCTTTACCTCATAGTCCAGAGGGCTGGCCAGCTTCACTTCCCCAGTGGCTGGGGTGACAGTGAAGAAGTAGGCAAATTGGCCACTAATCCCATAGGTCAGAGGGTCCTGGTCACGGTCCTGAGCTACCAACCAGAAGGCCTCGGCACCTGAAGGTGGGACAGAGAATGGCCACAGTCCATGGTCACCTCTTCCGGCACTGGCCTAGCTGAGCTGGGCTAGGAGCCCTGTGTTCTCTGGGACCTCCCGGCCACCAGGGCTCTGCCCGCTGTGGTCATAAATGTCAGGTTTGGCTGTCGCTCCTCAGCACCCACTCCGTGGCCTTTTGATAACATCATGCTGATTTCCTCTACGGTGAGACCCCATCTGCACTGGACACAGCAGCGTGGGCTGTTATCCAAGCATCTCCCTTCTCCCTGGCCCTAGGATTGCCTCCCTGGAATTGGTTGAGAAGAGACCAGAGATGACTGGAATGGAAGTATCTAGCTACAGCCGCTGGGTGCATCCTAGACGAGGACCGCTGGAGTCCCTCTGGGGTGCCTGGGCCTCCTCTAAGCCTTTCCTTCACCCGGAGACTGTGCCCCCAGAGCCTGCCAGAAACACCATCTGCGCAAATGAGCGTCTACTTGCTGGCCTCCCAGGAGCCCGGCTCTTTCGTTGAGCCTCTGGAGGGCATGTCCCTGGGCAGAGCAGAGGCTCAGAGATAGCGGGGGACTTGAAAATCCCAAGGCCTTCAACTCTCCAGTCTAAAAGAAACTTTTTACAGATTCATCAAACCCTGCTCCAGGGCCTCGCCTCCTTTATCACATCCAACCTCCGCTCAGCCACCTCCAGCATCAAAACTTACTCTCTCCTCAGCCACCCCCTCCATTGTTGGACAAATGTCCATGAGCAAGGGCTTTCTCCATCTCACCAAAGTGTTTCCCTGTAACTCCCACCCACAGGTCCCCAAAGGCCACAAGCTGGGGTGCCCCTGGGCCCCTTGCTACTTGTAGAGGACCCACAAGAATATTTCATTTCTGTCATAAAATATAATTGTAATATTTATTTTAGAGTAAGGGGCTCACAAAGGCAGAAGTGCCGTGTGGCTCAGCGCCCAGCCTGAGGGCCTCAGGGACCCAGTCCTCCCCTTTTGCCCATTATAGCTTTTCAGAGACAAGCTCATCAGCGTGCCCCGGAGTCAGCTTTCTTTAGCCAAACAGTCCAAGTTCCTCCCACAACTTCTTGGACAGCTTGGTTACAGTCCCTCCCCCCAAGCCCCCTCTTCCAGGAAGACCACCAGACCACTGTTCTGCTAAAAAGATGTTAGTGTCTACTTTATTTTTCCTTGGTCGTGAGACACGCTGTCAATTTAATGACTGTTTTGGGGGGGAGAAAAGTCACTCTGGGTTAGATGACTATCTCAATTGTAAGACACATCCTGGTTCAATTACAGTGCAATAGGATGTGGCCCTTATGCCTAAGGAAATATGGGAGGTGAGCAGGTGGGTGTAAATCCTTATGTGTTTATATTTGTCCATGGGCATAGAAAGATGTATCAGTGGGGAAATGCTCTTTAAATGCTCTTTTTTTCAGGTTGACCTGAAAAAAGAAATAAAGTATAAAAAATCAATACAAGACATGTATTAGGTCTCTGTGTATAAAGAATTATATAGTTTGTCACTAAACGAAAATTGATACATTTAAAAAATTTTAATGTGTATTTATTTATTTTGAGGGGGAAGAGAGAGAGAAAGTGGGGGAGGGGCAGAGAGAGAGAGAAAGAGAAAGAGAATCCCAAGCAGGCTCCAGGCTATCAGCTCAGAGCCCGACACAGGACCTGATCCCACAACCTGTGAGATCGTGACCTGAGCCGAAATCAAGAGTTGGACACTTAACCGACTGAGCCTCCCAGGCACCCCTAAAATTGATATTTAAAACACCATAATTATATATTTTTTAAAAATCTGCCTGATGAAGCTAAACTATTGTATAGCGTTAGTGTCAGAAAAAGAGGTCTTGTGTGAGAGAGAAAGGACAGGGAGTGACCGAAGGGACGAGAAAGGGGACCTGGGAGTGTTGGCAACATCCTAGTTCCTGATCCAGTGGAGGTTACATGTGAATTCAATGCACTTTCCTGTACATATATTATACTTCAAAATAGAAAGTCTAGTTCGTGAGTTCGCGCCCTGTGTCAGGCTCTGAGCTGGCATTGTGGAGCCTGTTTGGGATTCTCTCTCTCTTTCTCCCTCTCTGTCTCAAAATAAAATTTAAAAAAAAAATAGAAAGTCTAAATGACATAGTTTTTAAAATCGGACTGAAAATACTTCCCATTGTAAGAGAGCTGTAGAATTTGTCTCAGGAAGAAGGAAATCATCCTTTACTTTAAAAGCCCAGGGAGGAGGGGCTCCTGACTGTTGGTTAAGCGTCCGACCTCAGCTCAGGTCATGGTCTCTAGGTTCGTGGGTTTGAGCCCTGCGTCGGGCTCGGTGCTGACCGCTCGGAGCCTGGAACCTGCTTCGGATTCTGTGTCTCCCTCTCTCTGTCCCTCCTCCGCTTGCACTCTGTCTCTCAAAAATAAATAAACATTCAAAAAATTAAGAAAAAAAGTTCAGAGAAGAGCCATGTGGTTATAAAAAACCCTCATTTGGTATGGCTCAGGGAGGGAGGAGCACTGCTCTGAACAACGAAGGAATTAGTTTTCTGTTTCCAGGGAGGTTGCAGAGGGAGGAGTGTGCCACAGGGGAGGTGAGGAGAGACAGACAGGGGTCAGGTGACCTGACCAGGCTCCGAGTGGACACTTTTGTGACAACAATGAGTGTGGCTTCCCGATTCATGCTGCAATTCCTGCTTTCTCCCCAAACCTTCAGTAGAGGCTGGAGCTGGCTGGAGGGGACCAGGGACTGGCCATGGAGAGGGAGGAAGGAACGAGAGGTGAGCCTCAAGCTCCAAAAGAACATCCACAGGAGGGGCCTCTGGAACTAGCATGGGGACTTAAGCTGTTTTGTTTAGACATTAAAGTCTTACCCCAGAGAATGGAGATCTTGAAGGCATTTGGGTTGTAACATCTGTGACATTTGTTTGAAGGTATGTATGTGTTTTATCTATGACCAAACAGCTATGAAAATATATGTAAATGTTCATGTTTACACATTACTTCTCTGATGTACAGAGAACATTTATAAATATCAAATGGTTGGACAGCAGCCCAGCCCTCCAGGGGACGTTGTGTCATCTCTGAGTGAAATGAGACTATTACCTCCCTTATCCTGGGCATTAAATTTTTACTAATATAACCCTGAATAGATCTTGCTGTCCTGGCAACCACACCCAAAGGCACGTGGCCTTCGTGCCTGCAAAGTCCATCCCCATCCTTCCCTCAGATCTGGGCATCTGAATCCCAGGACAAACTCTGGGTTTCACTTCCTTTCATGCAGTCTCTTGTGTTAGGTTGGAGCTTTACATATCTGAGATCCCAATTCTGATGCTAAGACAAAGACTATGGCTTGTCCCCCAGTAGTTATACTCCTCCTTTCCCTCAGAGTAAGAGAAGCCCAGATTTTGAGCTGGTTACATGGTCAACCAGAGTAAAGACTTCATTTCCCAGGTTCCCTTGAAGCTAGGTGTGGATATGATGCTAAAATCTGTGTGTGTGGAGTCTGGAGCCTGTCCTTATGACAAAGGGCCAAACTCACGTTGCCCCTTCCTCCTCTGGCTGGCTGGAATAGGGTGAGGCATGAGCCATCTTGGACCACGTGGATGAGGGCCGCACCTGAGGGAAGGCAGAATCTGGACGTGGAAGGAGGGAGGGTGCCTGACACCAGGAGCATAGAGTTGGGAACAGCCTACTGTTCTCATGGAACAGAACCCCAGACAGCCCTGGACTTGTTGCTGTAGATGGCTATATGAGAGAATTATAAACCTTGACCTTGTTTACACCTTGGTTGTTTGGGGTCTATAATGTACAGCTGAGCCTATAGCCCAGTGAAAATAGTCATCTTTGTTTCTGCTTCTCCAATCCACATCCTGCTGGGAATTTGGTATTCGTTTCTATGGTTCCTCCAAAACGATATTTCCCAAATGTCATCCCCTCTTATACGCTGCCACCATCTTTACTATAACCAAATATCTCATTATTTATTATCCTTCTTTTAATCCACTTATCATTTCATGTAAGTACATTTATTTTAAAAGCAAGCTTTAGATCGTGGCTGTAAATAGAAATCCTTTTCACTTGCCATAGATAGAAAGTAACTCTACAAACAAAGGCAATAAAAATAAAGCAAACTTATTAACTTCTGGAGAGAAGTGTGTGAAAGGCTCTGAGTCTGAAACCTACTCTCTGTTTAGGGGCTAAAAACAGGGACTGGAGGGAGGTTAGCAAGTGGGAGAGTTGGAAGAGACAGAATTGTCCCAAGTGGATCCTTTCTCCTTGGGGAAATCAGAAACACCAGAAAGTGATGGGAAACAGGAGGAATGTTCTCATGGGGTATCTTGGTTATTTGATGTTGTGTGAGAGCCCTGACGCAAAAGCTGAAGAGGAGGAGAAAACAAATTTCTGGAACTGACTCCCATCAGTCCACCTTTGCCCCTTGACAAGCCATGCAGCTGCAAGGATGGGGAGCTAGCTCCTAAGGGAGGCCCTGGCACCCTCTTTGGGTAAGGGTTTGGCACAGTCTCTGCACAGGGATGGTTACTCACCCACTGGTAGGTCCTCAGGCAAGTTCACTCTCGTCATGTTTCCCGAGAACATTGGGGCCACATTGGCTGCCACTGTAGGAACATAGAGCACTGGAACACCTGGATGCCATTGCAAAGCCTGACCCCCACCAGCCCCTGTGGGAGCCCATACCAGTCCCAACCTTCAGCCAAGCTCACCCGCCAGGGCCTGTATTGCTCCCCGGGCCTCCCCAGGGCAGCCAAGCATGAGGCTGGGTCGTAGGAGCTGGGAGTTTGCTGATGAGACAGTGCCCCTTCCTTCTGGAAGGTCCTGCCAAGGATCCCCAGGTTAATGCTACTCTGATAGGGAAGGAGAGGCACCCACCAGACACCATGAGGGTAGGAAACAGGAAGCAGGACAGCCACAACCATGCCATCATGTCTGGAAGGACCTAGGAGAAGAGGTGTCAGGGAAGAGGCACCTATACACATGCCTCCCTCCCTTTGGCGGACCCCCCCATCTGTCTGGGTCTGACCCAGGCCACCCACAACTACCATCAGCAACTCTCCTACAGGGCCCCTATCATCCTCTGCCCATTTTCCAGATGTCCCAGGGTAGGAGTAATGGCGGGAGGGGGGGCGGTGGTACCCAGAGGGGTGGGCAAGGTAGCTGAGCCTGGTCCAGAATTCCATTCTGAGAATGACTCTGAACTTGACTCCAGAATTCAGTGTCTACTGTGTAGTAGGTACTGCTCTAAGCAAATTGTATGTGTAATCTTGATATTCCTGCAACTATGAGGTGGTTGAGAGAATAAGGGGCTTTCCTGAGGCCACACAGGAAATCAATGACAAAACTACACTCTTTTGGGGGCGCCTAGGTGGCTCAGTTGGTTGAGCATCCAACTCTTGATTTCAGCTCAGGTCATGATCCCAGAGTCATGGGATTGAGCTCTGCTCAGCATGGAGCCTGCCTAAGATTCTCTCTCTCTCTCTCTCTCTCTCTCTCTCTCTCTCTCTCTCTCGGGCACCTGGGTGGCTCAGTCGGTTGAGTGTCCGACTTCGGTTCAGGTCATGATCTCTCAGTCCGTGAGTTCGAGCCCTGCGTCAGGCCCTGTGCTGACAGCTCAGAGACTGGAGCCTGCTTCGGATTCTGTGTCTCCCTCTCTCTCTGCCCCTCCCCTGCTCATCCTCTGTCTCTGTCACTCTCCAAAATGAATAAATGTTTTAAAAAATTTTTTTAAAAAAAGATTCTCTCTCTCTCCCTCTGCCCCTCTTCCCTGCTCATGCTTGGTCTCTCTCTCTCTCTCTCTCAAATAAAATAAAATTTAAATTTAAATTTAAATTCAAAAAAATTGAACACAAGGCTTTTAGTCTTCAGAATTCACTCCCCCAGCCACTACACTACTCTGCCTATTTGAAGTGTCTAAAGCTAATAGCATCCTTCAAAATCAGGTGCCCGAGGAGGGACTGTGACTTATCCAGGACAATCCAAAGACTCTATGGGTGGGCAGGGTCCTTTGTCCTACTTGCGGACACATTTAACAGCTGCCTTTTCAGCCTTTCCTAAAGTGTGCTCTGTGGAACACTGCCCATGTAAGATGCCCTACAGCAGGAGGGTTCCCTGGTTAAGTCAGTTTGGGAAGGATCCAAAACTATGGGACAACCAAGAGAAAAATGGCCTCAATCTATGGCTGATTCCAAAAGATGGGACCCTCCAAAGGGGAGAGTAAGGAACAAGGGAGAGAGAGACTGGCTTCCAGAGCTGATCCTGACAATGGAACAGCATCAAAACCCAGAAGTCCTCTCCCTCTCACCACCCAGCCCTCTCCCAAGTTACCACCTCAGGAATATACCCATTTTCCCAGGTTACCCTGACTTCCCTTTTCTGGAGTGCCCCACATCCAATCCACGGGGACCCCTGCATTTCTCTCCATCCCACAGAGGCCACACTCACAGGCCCCCTTCCCCCCCTTGCCTGGCTCAGCCCTCCTCCAGGTCTCCCTCCCCTTAATCTCTAATCCAGTTTGCTCAGCTCAAGTAATCCTTCCTTGCCCCCTCTGATGACTTCCCTCCCCTGTTCAAAAGCCTTCGATGGCTCCGCATTGCCTGAGTCCACACTGCATAAAAGGGCTTCCACAGACCATCCATGCCTGACTGCCATCTCCCATGCCTCGCATGGCCACAGGTGCACCCCGCTTTCCCTCACTGCCAGGGAAACACGGGGGTATCAGGTGGATTGGTAATTTTAAATATCTGCTGACATTTCCTGAGCACATACTATGTGCTGGACACTCTGATTCATTCATTCATTCTTTCATAAATATTTATGGATGTCTACCATCCACCATGTGCTATACCTTGTTCTCAGCACTGGGAAAATAATGGCGAACAAAAGCCTCTGCGTGCTGCCTTCACCAAGCTCCTGGCTTAGTAAATGAGACAGACCCTAAACAAGTAAACACAGTGCTATCTAACTGCTTGCTGCATCCTGTGCTATGAAGGAAGAGAATGTGCCTAGTGTGGGAGCAGAAGGAGGGGTGCCACTTTGGGCACTATGGCAGATAAACTGGGCTACGCACTTTTTGACACTTCTCCCAGCAAGAGATGAGGACTAGGTCTGCCCCCCTTGAATCTGGTCCATTCATCATGTTTTTATTTTCTCTCTTTTATGAGACTTTAACACCTGGGGGGCCTTGCTGGCCTTTCCCAAGGTGAGCTATTTCCTAGAGATGACAAATGACTTGCCTGCAAACACTCCTCTCCTATACAAACCAACCAATCCAGAGATGACACCCAAACCACCTCCTTTATCTAACTCACACACCAGGTCAATATTCCCCCTGCCCTAAGTCACCCCAAGGCCGAGCACTGGACAGCTAAGGACAGCCCCTAGAGCCTACCAAAATGATTCAAACTACTTAATCCTAATCTTGCTCTGCTGCTTGACCTGAAGCTTCCTTCCCATGGAAAATGCACTGAGGCTCTGGGTCGTGCTTTCTCCTCCTTCCTGCCTCCTGACCAAAAGCTTCCCCATGTGGCCCTGCATGGTGTGGCAAGCCACCTCTTCGAGAAAACTGTAATAAAAATTCTTACAATTGCCTTAGCCTCCCATGTCATTACACAGTCACCTCCATGAATTAAAAATCCCACTGGTTTTATAGTTAAGACATCTGGGCAGGCCCCATGACTGATTGATAGAGTAAGGCACCAGAGATGCTATGCCAGTTTCCAGGCCTAGGCCTCAAGATACTGGCAGTTTCCTTTCCAGTGTCTTGGAACACTCACTCTTGGAACTCAGCAGTCATGCTGCAAGAAAGCCCAAGCAGTCTCTTGAAGAGACTCATGTGGAGAAGAACCGAAGCCCCTGGCCAACAGCCTGGTTGAGCTCCCAGTGGACAGCTAACATCCATGTGAATAAGCCGGTGCATAAACCATCCCAAAATGGATGCTCTACCCCCAAATGAGCCATCCCTTCTGAGCCCTGCCCAAATGGTAGATCTCTAAGCATAATAAATGACTGTTGCTGTTTGCCAGTAAGTCCTAGCGTGGTTGGTTATGTAGCAGTGGATAATGGGAACACATAGGGCTGAGTCTCTGAGGAAGTGACGTGTCTGACAGATAAGGAAAGGGCATTGCGTGAGGAGTGGAGGAGGGAGCTTCCTGTTCAGGAGAATTCAACATTTATCTCCACTTCTTCCTTCTTGAAACCCCACTCAAATGATGGTAAAGATTTTAGAAGTTCAAAAGAGTTGATGAGAGATGAACAACTTATCAAGCTAATGATAGTGAAAACCAGAGTACGCATGACACCCACGAGAAGCCAGCTCAAGACCCCAGAAAGGCCAAAGCATCGATGGTTCTAGAACCCTCTGAAATCGGAGGTGTGGGGTGGCCTAAAAGCAGGAAAATTAGTTGAAAGTTTGCATGTGGAGCCGTTAGACTCCCAGATACCGCTTCTCCACCCATGCAGTCAGGGGGCTGACATCCCACCCCCCACACACATTAGAGAACTTACATGGAGGCTACTTCCTGAAAAGGCTGAATCAGAGAGATCTGGAGCGGGGGGGCCCTAGGCCTGGCAGAGGTGGGGTACCACAGCAAAACAGGGAGCTAAGTGAAAGACTGCACACTAAATGGTGACACTCTCAGCCCCTTGTCCCTTCTCAGTTCCAAAAGCACTGGCAGATGATAGGACACCTCCCCCAACCACCAGAAATTTAAAAAATAATAAAAAATAAAAAATGAAAAAAAAACAGAAAATGGACCCACTTAAGAGGAAACAACCCACAGATTCTGAAATGTAGGGGCTTCCATTGACTCACTTTATGGTGCGGCTTCTAAAAGACAAGTTCTGCCTTGCCCCCTGACCCAGAGCCCCCACGGATTTAATTATGTATGAACAGGAACCATCAGACATTGAAGGGAAGAGAGATGCCATAGCATGTGGGAGCTCCTACTGAAAACTGCCATAGCTTCAGGAAGTTTACAATCCGGTTGGCACGATCTTCGTGGCTTGAAGTCAGGGTGGAAGTATTTACACCATGGAAATAAGCAAACACAATAAATCATGGAAACCTGCACACCAGTGACAGACACTGAAAAATCCAAACCAAGTCAAACAAAAATATGGGGAAAGGCAATTCGGGGGCTGTTTGTTGTTATAAATCTCGTAGTATGATTTGAATTTTTTATTTTTTTATTAAAAACATTTTTTGATTATTTATTTTGAGAGAGAGAGAGCGAGAGACAGAGTGCGAGCAGGGGAGGGGCAGAGAGAGAGGGAGACACAGAAACTGAAGCAGGCTCCAGCCCCTGAGCTGTCAGCACAGAGCCAGACACGGGGCTCGAACCCACGAACTGCGAGACCATGACCTGAGCCGAAGTCAGACACTCAACCACACGAGCCACCCAGGCGCTCCTTATTTGAATTTTTTAAATTCAGGGCCCATGGGGCGCCTGGGTGCCTCAGTCAGTAGAGTATACAACCCTTGATCTGGTGGTTGTGAGTTCAAGCCCCACCTTGGGTGTAGAGAGCACTTAAAAATAATATCTTTTTTAAAAAAGTCACAGGGCACCTGGGTGGCTCAGTCGGTCGAGTGCCCAACTCTTGGTTTTGGTTCAGGTCATGATCCCAGGGTTATGGGATCGACCCTGGCATTGGACTCTGCGCTGAGCATGGAGCCTGCTTAAGATTCTCTCACTCTCTTTCTCTCTCTCTCTCCTCCCCGCCCCCGCTCGGCCCCTCTCCCCCTCTCTTTAAAATAAAATAAAATAAATCAGTACCCATACTACTTGGCTGAAGCGAGCACTGTTACAAAGTTGCTCGGTCAGTATGAGAGGTGGTCCCGGGTCAGGTAAGAACCAGTTGTGTCCCGGGAATTGTAAGATGGGCCCTGTGGCTGGACCCAGGAGAGAGAGGGGCAGGGAGGGAGACGGGGAGGGGAAGCAGGCAGAGGCAGATCACGCCTGGCCCTGTAAGACAAAGCGAGGATGGTTTGCTTTATTCTAAGGAAAACGGAGGGTCATTCCAGGGTTTTAAGCAGAGGAGTGGCAGGGACTAATTTGCTTTTCTAGAAGATCTTTCCAGCTGCTACATGCCGGTGGATTGAAATGGTGGCAGCAGGGCTAAAGAGAAGAGGCAGGAATAGAGGTATTTTGGGGGCAGGACATAAATTCACATAATCTCTGCACAACCCATCTTGCCGACAGAGAAACAGGCTCAGTGGAGCTCACAGCTAGAAGCGAGGGGGTCTTTCCCATGGGCTTTCCCCAGGGCTCCAGCAGGAGGCGGAAAAACCCAGTTCAGCTATGGGCCCCACACCTTCAATACATCTGTTATCTCAGACCTAGTGATCCAACGAACCTAAAATAAAGAACTCTTGGGGCGCCTGGGTGGCTCAGTCCGTTGAGCGACCGACTTCAGCTCAGGTCACCATCTCGCGGTTCGTTAGTTCCAGCCCTGCATCAGGCTCTGCATTCACAATGAGGGTTCTCTCTTACCCTCTCTCTCTGCCCCTCCCTCTCTCTCTCTCAAAATAAATAAATAAAGTAGGGAAACTCTTTCAGCAGAAAAACTGTTCATCACAAGTGGTTATTTGTAATCATGGAAAATGGAAGTAACCTAAACGTGGGAACACCAAGCAACAGTCAAGGAAGATGGGACGAAGGCCTCAGTGGAATATGTGGCAGGTGTTAAGCATCCCGGCAGTGAGCGACAGCAGCTGCCATGGAAGGAACATGTACTCCATGCTGGACACCGAGCTGGGCACTATTTGACACAGGAACACTTAAGATAGGCACCATTATACCCACTTTACAGATGGGGAACCTAGAGGTCAGAGAGGCAAAGAGCTTACAGAGCTGAGAAGCAGCAGAGGCTCTCTGGGCGATTCACTCTAAGCCCATTTCCTCCTTTGTAAGATGGACTGACAACTCTACGAAGTGATAGGGGTGGGGGGAGTGAATGAGAAGAGAACGTGCCAGCTCAGCCCCTGGCACACAGAAAGCACTCAACAAATGCAAATCCCTTCCTTCTGCCTGTTGTGCGGTCATCCTCACCATATGACTGCTCCTCCCAGTCCTACGCGAGACGTTGACGGCCAGGCGGTGGAGGATGCTGGTGTGATGGAGCTGGGGTCACCATGCAGTGACTGGGTGGGGGGGAGCGCCTGGAGCGGGTCGTGGAGGTGGATTTGGGCCAGGACGGTAGTTTGGTTGGGGGTAGGGATGACAAAGGGATGGAAGCAGGGACGGTGGTGGCAGTGACGTGGGGATACCGTTTGTGATGATGAGGGTGGGAGGCAGGTGGAGATGGTGGTGGCGGTGGGCACACAGTAGACGCACAGGTGGAGTTGGACCCTGATGATGGCGGTAGACAGCTGGCATCCACTGTGTGAGCAAAATCCGGGGTACCTCAACACTGGCTGGATGCAGCCAGTCCTGATGTCCCCTTGCTGTGTGATCTTGGACCTCACCCCTCACCTCTTTCGTTCTCCCACTTCCCCTCCTTCAGGGGTGAGTCAGCAGCCACAGGGAAATTAGTCACTAAGTGTGCAAGGTGTGCTTTTCACTATGACAAAGTGCAATCGGGAACACAGGAAACCCCTGCCCTCGGGATACAGTCCTCAAGGGGAAGGAAGCCGGCAAGGATGGCCCACGTGCTGTGGCTGGCACTTTGTACCCTGTGCCATTCAGTCCTCGGCACACCACGGCCCGGGAGCAGAAGGGACGTGACCCAGTCAGTAATGGGATCAGAACCCAAAGCAGGAAGTCTATTCTCTGTCTTTCTGGGCTTCTAATTTTCTCTTCCTCATCAGCCAGACTTCTCCCAGACAGTGTGTGCAGAGCACCCAAGGGCAAGGTAGAGGGAGAACAGCCTTAACTGGCAGGCATCCTCTAGGGTCCCCAAGGCCTCCACCTCCTGGCCTCCTTCCTATAAACCAGCTACACTCATTGCTCATGGAAGCTTCTCCCAACTTCCCCCTCCCATTGTCTTGGGGCCTCAAGAAGCCTGCTGATCCTTACTCGGGGCAACAGTGATATATCCAAAGTCTTGCCCCTGCATCTGGTCCAGACCATCCCAGAGAGGTGGCTGTCAACCCCTTTTATTCTTGAGTCCCAGGGAAGATAAGGCTCCTGCCCAACGCCTGCAAGCCAGTTGGGGGCAAAACTGGACACCTCCCTTCCACCCAGTCCAGTGCTCTTTCTTGCTGCGGTCCTGCCTCTCCTCCCCACTTAACTACCTCCACCCTGGGTTTCACACAATCTTGTCCCCTTGTTACAGAGACTTTTTACACACACACGCTCATTTGATCATAATGAGGCCAAAGTTCTACGGTCCAGAGTGTCACCTCTGGATTTGGTCATTTGAGAAAAATGTACAAAGCCTGTGTGAGCTGGACAAGGAACAAGAACGAACGTGCCCCACCAGTGAGCCTTCTCGCCCGCTGGGCACAGCTACTCCCAAGCACAAGCCTCCACCATGGCTCTGGCGGCAGGAAACACTTCCTCCCCCTCGGCCTGGCAGGCTGAGTCCTCACAGGTCCTGGGTTTCTCTTCCCACACAAGCCGGTCCCCTTCCCCCTCCTGTGGTCCAGTGGCACTGGATGCTCCTGTTCTCCATCCACACCCTCTATTTTCCTCTATCCAGGCATTTGCATATGCTGTCCCCTCGCCCAGAATGCCTTCCCTCGCCTTCTGCATATGTGCAAATTCTCTCCATCCTCTAAGGCCAGGTCAGGTGCAGAGCCATGTGTATGCTTTGGTGGGCCTTCCTCCGGCCCCTGAGTTTCTGGTCTCCCAGCAAGGGCAGGGGACAGAGCAATTGCAAATGAACAAGAAGTGAATGGCGTTGCCTGTGGGCTGGGACTGGGGAGAGGCCTTGATAGTGCCCTGGCCGGCCCACCCCGGGCCTGTGCCGCTGGGCAGCCTGGGCGCGAAGAAGGCAGTCTCACCCCAGCCCCAGTACCACGCAGCCACACCCAGAGGCTCTTCTTTCCCTTCTACCTCTCAGTTTGCCTTCTAAAAAGTGGGACTATCTACATTCTAGAAATCCCAGCTTCCCTCTCCCCACACTTTCCTTCCTCTCAAAAAGTACTCCTTGAAGAAGGAGTGATGTCAAAAAAAGAAGTGAATTAGGGTGCTTCTGAACCCCTACTGGCCACATGAGATGTGCAGGCCCCCCACCAGGAGTGCCCCTCTCACCCCTCCCCTGCTTGGATGAGGCACACTCACCCTGGCCTGGGAAGCACTGGCTCCTTGACCCCAGTGGGAAGAGGCAGCAGCCACAGTTCCCAACAGCCCAGGGCACCCACACCGTCTCCCACACAGGGGGTGGGGACCCCAGATCTGCCCAGGACCTCCAAGAGGGCCAGAGAGGGTGGTGGCCCTTGTCACCCACAGGCCCCCAAAGAGCTGACTCAGCCAGCATGGCCACTGCCACCTCTAGCTCATCGCATACTTTCTCTTCCGCTCTGTTTCCTTCTCACAGCTGTGCCCCAGCTGTAGGAATTATCGTTTGGGGTGCAGTGAGAAAACTGAGGCTCCGAGAAGTTCAAAGAGGGATGTCCGAGAGCGTGGGACAGGGCATTAGACCCAGACTAGCTCCAAATCCAGGAGTCCTTGGGTGAGCCTTGGTCTGGGCTCCATTTGACTTCATGGGGCCCTACCTACACCCACAAGGCAGACACCAGCCCAGCCAGGGAGCCCCAGTGCCAAGATGTGGACCCCAAGAGCACTGGGCTCCCTGCCACAGGGCCCCTCCAGTGCCCATCACCCCAGCTGTTTCAGCAGCAGATAGATATGGAGGCCAATGGCCCTGGGTTGGATTCCAGAATTTCACTTACTCACTGTCGCCCACCCCCAGGCAAGCCCTTGCCCCCTCTGAGCCTCAGTTTCCCTCCTGAGAAACGGGGTGAGGTTAAGAACCATGGAGTCCATACACTGATGGCCATCAGTCAGATCCCAAAGTTCCCTGAGCCCACGCCGGTGTCTGGTGCCCCAGCCGTGCAGTGCCGGCCTCAGGGAAGAGGCCCAGCCGGGCCCTGGCTCTCACACCAGGCCAGGGCTGGGGCCCGGCCTGCAGTTCGTCCCAGCCAGACCCTTCCTAGTACTGGTGAGGTGGCACTCCAATCCATCACTGACCACAGACCCAACTGGGCTTCAGAGGCTCTCCAGCTTCCTTCCTGCACCCTTACCATCCTGACTCCACCGATGTGGAAACTGAGGTCCAGAAGAGTTACAGAGCCCACCCAAAGTCAGGACGGAGCTGGGATCTGAACCCACGCAGTTGGGGTCGGAGCCCAGTTCTTTCTCTTGGAGCTCTGGAGCCCTCCGGCTCAGCCACTCTGTCTTTACCCCTCGAGCTTCTTGTGAAAGAGGCCCAGGCAGGTTAACGTACTTGCCTGAGGGAACCGCCTCCCTTCTGTCCTGTGAGAAACCTCAGTGGGTCCAGATTATCCAAGGACTTGGAAGGGAGGGGAGCCATCAGCACCTGGGAACAGGTCTTATTAGCCCCACACTGAGAAGAAACTGAGGCCTGGCAGTCAGACCAGGACTCCCTCAGCTCCAGGTCCGCCCAACCCAGAACGAGCCCTCACTCCCTCTGCTCACCTTGGCCTCAACAACCTTACTCAGCCCCTACCCCTGGCCAGCAGCCCCCTGCGGCCCCGTTGCAGCCAAGCTGTGCGGTCCCTACCTGTGCCCCGGAAGGGGCCGTGGAGGCGGCAGATGGGCACCAGCGGGCACCGTCTGGGGCCTGCCACAGCGTGGCCGGCAGACTTTAGCACCATCTCCTCCTCCCTTGAGCAATCATTAACCCCACCAGAGACCACACCTCCCAGGATGAGAAGGATGGGACAGACTCCTCAACAGGCACTGACTGTGGCTCTAGCAAGGGGGCAGGAGGGCAAGACTGAGGCAACCCGCCCCTGTACTCCCAGGACAGAAGGCTCAGGCCACAGGAGAAAGAGCCTGGCAGAACCCCAGCCCAGAGACCTGGGAACCAGGCCCAACCCTGGGGCAGGCAGGAGGTGGGGAGGGTGACAGTTGGTCATCAGAAGGTGATACCTAAGCCTCCCATCTCCTCCTGGCTGTTAAGAGGCCTCCGTGACAGGCGGCCTGTGGAGAAAATGAGAGAGTAGTTAGGCCAGGAGAAGGAACTAATAAGCAATCAAATATGGAGACTCCAGTGGACATCTGTGAGGTTTTCAGAAGAGAGTGAGGGCAACCTTGAGCTTGGGTAACGTACTTTCCTGCCTACTGTTGCTAGTATTCCCCTCCACTGAGGACCTCAAAGGGTATCTACCCTTCCCCAGGGGCTCATCCACCCCAGGCTGGTGTTAAATACCATCTAGGTGCTGTGGCCTCCCAGCAGGGTCTGAGCTCCCAATTCCCCCTCCAGCCATGCAGGCCCCACCATCCATCCCTGTGTTGACAGAGGAGAAAGGGGACCTCCAATACAAGATCACCAGCCTCTTCTATGGTGACCCTCTCCTTATGGACAGGAACCCTACCTGACTCAATAGATACAGATCAGGCACTTTACAGGGATGTTTGTTCCCTACCCCCTCACCCATCACTCCCCAAATTTAAAATAGATTATCAAAGTACACATGCTTTGTGTATACCCATGTTCATAGCATACTTATTCGCATTAGGTAAAGCATGGAAACAACCCGATGTCCATCGACAGATGAATGGATAAACAAAAGGAAGGAAATTATTATACATGCTACAACATGGATGAACCTTGAGAACATTGTGCTGAGGGAAATAAGCCAGTCACAGAAGGACAAGTACCATACGATTCCACTTACATGAGGTATCTAAAGTAGTCAAATTCAGGGGCGCCTGGGTGGCTCAGTCGGTTAAGTGGCTGACTTCAGCTCAGGTCATGATCTCTCGGTCCGTGAGTTCGAGCCCCGCATCGGGCTCCGTGCTGACAGCTCAGAGCCTGGAGCCTGTTTCGGATTCTGTGTCTCCCTCTCTCTGACCCTCCCCCATTCATGCTTTGTCTCTCTCTGTCTCAAAAATAAATAAACGTTAAAAAATTTTTAAAAATAAATAAATAAATAAAGTAGTCAAATTCATACGGAAAAAAGTAGAATGGTGGTCACTAGGGGCTGGCGGAAGAGGAATGAGAAGTTGTTTAGTGAGTACAGAGCTGCAGTTTTTGCAAGGTTAAATGAATTCTGGGGGCACCTGGGTGGCTCAGTCAGTTAAGTGTGTGACTCTTGATTTCGGCTCAGGTCATGATCTCACAGTTAGTGAGTTCGAGCCCCGATTTGGGCTCCATACTGACAGTGGGGAGCATGCTTGGGATTCTCTCTCTCTCTTTCTCTGCCCCTCCCCTGCTTGTGCTCTCTCTCTCTCTCTCTCAAAAAAAAAATAATTAAAAAAATATTAAATGAGTTCTAGAGATAGATGGTTGTGATGGGTGCACAGCTTTATAAATGTACTTAATACTTCTGAACTGTACACTTAAAAATTGTTAAGATAGTGAATTTTTATTTTATTTTTATTTTTTTTTAATGTTTATTGTTGAGAGACGGAGAGAGACAGAGAATGAGTGTGGGAGGGGCAGAGAGACAGAGAGACACAGAATCCAAAGCAGGCTCCAGGCTCTGAGCCATCAGCACAGAGCACGCGGGGCTCGAACTCACAAACTGCGAGATTGTGACCTGAGCTGAAGTCAGAGACTCAACCGACTGAGCCACTCAGGCGCCCTGAATTTTTTTTTTTTTTTAAGTAAGCTTCCCACCCAGCATGGAGCCCAACACTGGGCTTGAACTCACGACTCCGAGATCAAGACCTGAGCTGAGATCAAGAGTCAGACACTTAACTGAGCCACCAAGGCGCCCGGATAGTGAATTTTATGTTAGGTGTATTTCAGCACAATACAAAAAAAAAAAAAGGAAGGAAAATATATGCTACAACAAGCTTAAAAAGGTGAAGAAACCAGGATGAAGGGAAAAGGTGTAGGAAAAACAAGGAGAATATAGGCCTGAATCGAATCCATAGAATATGTAAATATTTGCCTTGCAGTTCTGGTTACTTGCCAGAGGTGGGTCATGAATTGGCTTCTGAGCTTCTCTGCAGGCAAAGCAAAAAGGGAAACAGGATCCATTAAGTCCAGCATCCAACCACTAAACACACACACACACACACACACACACCCCTTGGGTGAGTATGTTGGGGGCTAGAGAGAGAGCATGCAATGGTCAGCATCTGGGAACCATGGTGATGTGAGATCTGATACCTGAGAACTCTTGTCTGTCTCCGAGGAGCGGATGCTGCAGGAGGTGGACAGCACCTGACATGACTATTATAAGGTAGTTGTTAAGAGATGGGGCTCAGGGGCCGGACATCTGGGTTCAGTTGTGATAGGGCAAATGATACCATGTCTCTAAGCCCCAGCAACCCTGTCTGTGAATCACGGACAATGTATGAAGCCTCTCTCAGAAGGTGGTGCTGGGGATGAAATGGAGTCATGCATTTAAAGTCCCGAGCACAGTGTCCAACACAGAGTAAAGTCTCAATGAATGCTAGTGTTTGTTGTAGTGTGGTGGGATTGCTGCTGACCTAACCACTAAGAAGAAAGGCAGGCCGCTCCCCCCAGCACTCTGGGCTCCGGCCTGCCCCAGACCGAGGGAGTCAGCCTGGTCTCCCTGGCCAGCTCCAGGTAGGGCAGACCACAGACCCAAGTCCCTGCTCCCCGTCCCTGCTCTGACACCTGGGACCAACAGCTCTGAGTCACTGCTGTGGTCCCATGAGGGCATGTGCTAACCTGCCAGACCTTTGGACAGCATCTGCATGATCCAGGTGTGGCCAAATGGTGCCCTGCCCTTCTCAAGTGGCACCTGTGTGCCTGCCACAAGGCAGCCTCAGAAGTTCACTGAGCCCGGGCTGTGAAAATACAGATCCAAGTAATAGCCCTAGGCACAGGCTCAGCTTCAGGAAAAGGCAGGCAGCCAGTCAGAAAGTGGAGCTAAGAGGCCAGGATGTGGATTCCGATGACTTGGGTTCTAATCACCTGCCCACTGCTTACCAGCTGGGGGTCTCGGGCATCTCCCTGAGCCTCAATGTCCTCATCTGTAAAATGTGTCTCGGGCATCTCCCTGAGCCTCAAAATGCGTGTAACAGCAGAACTCAACTCAAAGGTTTATTATAAAGATTAATCAGGCAGGTGCAGCTCGCTCTCTCTCGCTCTCTCTCCCTGTCTCTCGCCCGCTCTCCTATCTGGAGAGTGTACTTTTTGCTTTAATAAACTTTCCCCCTCGTGTTACTCATTCCCATTAAAAAAAAAAAAAGATTAATCATGTGATACAGTAAAGCACTTAGCACAAGAACAAGTGATAGAGAAATGTGCACATGAGATAGCAATTCAGATACATATCAGGGTTCCTTCCCAGCCACCGTTCTAAGTGTGTGTGTGTGTGTGTGTTTTTAAACATTTTTTTTTAACATTTATTTATTTTTTGAGAGACAGAGAGAGACAGAGCATGAGCAGGGGAGGGGCAGAGAGAGAGAGAGGGATACACAGAAACTGAAGCAGGCTCCAGGCTCTGAGCTGTCAGCACAGAACCTGACGCGGGGCTCGAACCCACTAGCCATGAGATCATGACCTGAGCTGAAGTTGGAGGCTCAACCGACTGAGCCACCCAGGCGCCCCTAAGTGTGTGCTTTTTAAATATTGTGTTCAGAAAAACTTCTCGTTGCCTGTCTTTGCTGGCAACCTACTGTGTGCACCCACTAGGTGCTCAGAAATTGATCAAGTTGAAATCAAGTCCTCACTTGCCTCTGACTAACTGGGTGACACTGGGCAAGTCACTCCTCTCTGAGCGGACCCTTCTTCATCTGCAACACAGAGACACCATGTACCCTCACCTACCCCTCCACTCCACTGTGCAGCCTCACAGGTTGACCCGGAGAGCCTGAGCCAAGAGCAGCTCTTTGCTGTGAATGTGTTCAATCCCTCCTCAACTTCCTAGCCTTCCCTTCATGCCGCACATGGCTTTGCAGAGTACAAAATTCCTTCATTGTTCTGTTCTACAGTAGAGGGGCCAGCCCAAGAACAACCCCTTGGTGTCAGAGACTCCTAGTCTCCAATGCTAGAAAGAATTTGGGACAGAAGAAACTAACTCCTCCCCAACCCAGACACCTGGGCCCCTTTCCGGGGCACACATTTGCTCTAAAGCACCCTTTCCTAGTGGCTGTTCTGCCATGGCTTGCACACCTCCAGTAATAGGAAGCTCACCTTCTTACATGGCCTCACTCCATGAGCCTAGTTGTATATGTTTCATTGAGTTGAGAGTTTCCCTGACCACTTCCACTGGGTCTGCCTTCTGAGAGCACCAGATCCTGCTTCCTGTCTCCACTGTAAGACGGCTCCTCCAGAGCTTTCCCTCAGGCTCCTCCAACCATGCCCCACTACCACCACACATAGGTATAGCCGCCAAGCCAACCTGGGTTCACATTTCAGCTCTCCCTTTCCTGGCTGTGTGACCTAAGGGAAGCCACTCTCCCTCTCTGAGCCTCAGCTTCCACATCAGGAAAATGAGGGTGGCTGTTTCCTTTCAGTCAAGTTAGTGGAGCTCCAAGATGGAACGTAATGTCTCTGGGCCCTCTAGGAACGTGACTCGATGCCACATGGCCCCTCTGGGCCCCCTGCCACTTCAGTGTTCATTCAATAGACAGGGATTGAACATTCCCTTTATGCCAGGCACTGTCCTTGGTTCTGGGCACCAGCAGAGTTGGAGGGGATCTGGGCACTCCTGCCCCACAGAGGGATAATCTGTATGACAGCAGAATAGGCCAGGCCAAGAGGAAGGAAGGAAAGCCCAGGCAGAGGGAATAGTGTATACAAAACCCCACTCCAGAAAGAGCCCGGCCCTTGGGGGAACTGCAAGAACAAGGCTAGAACTCAGAGGCCATTTGTTCAGAAGACTGGGTTTCAAAAATGATTGTACATTAATACAGCGGAATACTATTCAGTGGTTTAAAGATAGCTCCGTGTTCATGGCAGTACTGTTCACAGTAGCTGAGACATGGAAACAACCTAAGTGTCCATCAACGGATGAATGGATAAAGAAGATGTGGTATATCCACAGTAAAATATCATTCAGCCATTAAAAAAAAAAAAAAAAAGGAGGGGCACCTGGGTGGCTCAGTCGGTTGAGGGACCAACTTCAGCTCTGGTCATGATCTTACGATTCTGAGTTGAAGCCCCACCTCGGGATCTCTGCTGTCAGCACAGAGCTCGCCTCACATCCTCCGTCCCTTCTCTGCCCTCCCCCCACCTCATGCTATCTCTCTCTCTTAAAAACAAATAAACATTGGGGCGCCCGGGTGGCTCAGTCGGTTGGGTGTCCGACTTCGGCTCAGATCATGATCTCACGGTCTGTGGGTTCAAGCCCCGCGTCGGGCTCTGTGCTGACAGCTCAGAGCCTGGAGCCGGTTTCCAATCCTGTGTCTCCCTCTCTCTCTGCCCCTCCCCCACTCTCACTTTGTCTCACTCTGTCTCTCAAAAATAAATATATTTAAAAAAAATTTTTTTTAAATAAGTAAACATTAAAAAAAATTTTTAAAAGATAAGTTCTGGGATCTAATGTATAGCATGGTGACTACAGTTGACAATACTGTATCTTATCCTTGAAAGCTGCTATGAGAGTAGAGCTTTAAAGTTCTCATCCTAACAACAACAAAACGGTAATTATGTGAGGTGAAGGATGTGTCGACTAAGGTTACTATGGTAACATTTTGCAATTTATACATGTATCAAATCATCATATTGTACACCTTGAACTTACACAATGTCACATATATTTCAATAAAGCTGGCGGGTGGGGAAGGATCAGACTACTAATACATAGGACCTCAAAAATACTTTAACCTCTAAAAGGGGGCGGCATTTACAGAGCCAGTCATTCCATTAGCCTAAAGTTCTAAACACACATAACTAATCTATAGTGACAGATGAATAGTTATGTATGGAGGGAAATGATGTGGAGGGGGCAAGAGGGAACTTTCCGGAGTGATGAAAACGTTCTAGATCTTGATCAGGGTTTTAGTTATACAGAGGTATATATTTAAGAAAAATTCAATTATTGTAAGCTATACACATAAGATTTGTGCATTTTGCTGTACATCTGTAAAATATACTCTAAATTAGGCCTTAATTTAGATGCAGTTCTGAAGAAGGCAAGGGCAAGGAGAAGGGAGAAACATGTTTGTTGAAGGATGAACCAGAGTAAGGCAGAAAGCAGGCTCTAGGTGTCAGGGCTTAGTAGAGATCTTGGACCGCCTAGTAAAATCTCTTCCCCTCACTAATGCCTCAGTTTTCAAATCTATAAAAAATGGATAACTGGAAAAAAAAAGGGGGGGGGGGATAATATTTTCCCCTCACTGAGTTGGTAGACTTTAAGGAATAACCAAGTTAGTTCACGTTAAGCACTTAGAATACTGCTTCGCACATGGTAACAAGTGGAAGCTTTAAAAAATTAGGTAGGCCTCCAGGCAGCAGGCAGAGGAGCAGAGACCTGGGCCGAGGTAAGAGGGCCCCCGTGGGGCAGCCTCTGAGGTCTGCAGGGACTACAACCACAGGCACGACCCAGCGTGGGGAGGGGCAAGCTGAGAGTTGTAGTTCTCGCCAGTCTAAAACAGCCACGGATGTGATGCGGGGCGACAAGGATCGGCTCCTGGGACCGGGGAATGCTGGGCCTGAGCAGGTAGCGGCCACGCTCTGCACCAGGCTGGCTGCAGAGATGGGCATATGCATCCTGTGGTCAGTGGAGTCTCCTAACGTCCCGAAAGAGGTATCAACGCTCCCAGTTCGAAGACGAGAAAATAGGCTCAGAGAATGGCCCAAAGCGGGAAACCAAGATCGGCTGACCCCAGTCTTTACTCTTTGTATACCGACCCTGCCCCCCTCAATCCGAGGCGGAAGCGAGGGTTCTTTGAACGGCCACGTTGTCGTGTTATCTTCCCCATTTCACAGACGAGAAGACAGAGTCCGTCACTCATCCAAGGTCACTCGGGCAG
Source organism: Panthera pardus (assembly GCF_024362965.1). Taxonomy (NCBI): domain Eukaryota; kingdom Metazoa; phylum Chordata; class Mammalia; order Carnivora; family Felidae; genus Panthera; species Panthera pardus. The sequence goes on along the minus strand of NW_026526765.1, from coordinate 65,282,913 downwards.
TAAGCGGGAGGCTGGGATGCCAGGCCTTGGGCGCTTCGCCCTTGCACGCCCTTTGCCGCCGGACGCCGAGGAGCGGGGCCTAGAGACGCCCCGCCCCCTCCCCCCTCCGCTCCCGTGCGCTTGGTGCAGTCCAGGTAGTTTCATACACGCGCGGGAGCGGGGGTGAAGCTGCGGAGCCGCCGTAGGCCCCGCGCGCGCGCGCGCGCCTGGGGGGTGAGATCCGCAGACGGTTCCACTGCGCGGGGCCGGGTTGGGGGGGGGGGCGCGGCAGGCGGCTCTCGGGCCGCCGCGGGACCGGGACCCCGGGCTGCAACGGGGAGCGACTCGCCGGCCGTCGGGTTGGGGTGGAGCCCAGCCGCGGCCCAGGTAACGCCTGGCCCGGACCCTGTGCCAAGCGCCCCAGGCGCGAGGCCAGCGAGGACGGAGTGATAGGGGGCGGCCGCGGGCTGACAGAGTAGCGCAGGGACTTCCAGCGTGGCCTCTGCCTGCACCTGCAGGGCCGGAGCTCGCTACCCCGGGACCCGGAACCAGAGCTGCTCCGCTCATCAGTCCGCCCGCTAGGTCCTAGTGTCCTAGTTTGGGGACCCCCTGGGAACTACAAGTCCCAGCGTGCCCTGCGCCCCGCACGTGACCCGATCGCCGCTCGACCCATCCCACCACCATCACCGGCGGGTTCCGGCTTCAGGGGGGGCACTGGCAGTAGGGGACGAGAGTTGAGGAGGTGCAGCAGTCCTTTGGTTTTGTAACGTCGGTCCCAAACATTTTACCAGCGCTCCTTGGGCCAGCCGCTGGGGAGCCAGAGCTTCCCTAGCCCAGCCCTAGAGCGGCTGCTTGTCCGGGGAACAGACCCACTGCAAACCCAGCGCCGTTGTTACAGCTTTCAGGATGTCAGAACGCCGAGGGGTCCAGAGAGGGTCTGTGTCTTGCCCAGGGTCACACAGCTTCCGCTGCCTGAGGATCACTAAGCTCGAATCGAGCTGGTGGGGTGGGGGCTTCGGGGCGGCAGTGTGGGCAGGACGGGGGTAGGAAGCTGGCCCTCTCAGTAGGGGAGAAATATAAGATGGAGGGAAAATGGGGAATTCGGTTGGACTCCTCTCCCTGGGTTTGCCAGGCGCCCGCACTCCTGCAGCCTCCGGTTTTCATCTCTGGACGATGTGATACTACCTGCTCCCACCTCTGCAGACCCTGGAAGTCACAGTGACCAGAAGTGCAGAGGGAAAGGAGTCAGAAAGGTGAGCCCTTTCCAACACCATACCCACAAAGCTCACACATTGAAGTGCAGACTCAGACTCAGAAAGTTGGGCGGGTACCGCGAAGATGCACACATAGAGCCACTATTGATTCATGGAGGTGCTCTCACCTCCGTTTTACACCTGGCCAAACGGAGCCTCAAAGAGGTGGTGACTTCCTCAAGCTCGAGGACCTAATAAGAGGCAGAGCCATGTTCCAAGCCCAGAGAGGCTGGCTTCACACGTATTTAACCATCAGTGTATGCCTGTCCTCCTCAGTAGCCTATAGTAGATGAATAACAGTGGTGCACACTAAGTGCTCAGTAAATGTCATCTGTCACTAGGGTCACTGTTCTGATTTTACAGGTAAGACTGAGGTGGAGAGAAGCCAAATAACTGATCCGAGTCAAAGCCAGAGCCCCAGATCCAGGAATACCTTTACAGACACCCCATCCTCCCCCCATGTCCACAAACACTTCTTTTTAGGGGAGCCAAAGCTTGGAGCTCAGATGTGAGGGCGACGTGTTCGGGCATGACCTGAGCAGAGAGGACTTGGCAGGGAGCCCATCAGTCCCCACCCTGGGTTGTGAGGCTCTGGGCTCAGATCTCTGATGCTCTGTGGTAGCTAGGAGGTCTGCATCCTGAGCCGGCTCTACCAGGCTGTGCTGTGTGTCCTTGGGTGATCCCTCAATCTCTGTGTTCTGCAAACTCCACCTGGGAAGGCTATTGGGCCCTGTGTCTGGAGGAGGATTTGAGGGGTCCTAGAAGAAAGGAGTGGGGTGCTTTCTGACCCTGAGGGAGGAATGGAAGCAGCCAGCTGTCCAAGCTCTTGGCTGGCGGGGGGGGGGGGGGTCCCCTCCCCTCTTCTTCCTGCCAAAGTGGAATCCCTCGCATCTCAAGAGGAGGCTTGGGGGTGGAAGCTGGAATGTAACATCCAGTGTTACACTAGGCACTAGGAGGCACTAGGATTTGAATCCTCTGCTGCTCATCCACCTTTGAGCCTCCATGGTCTACTCTTGCCTTTGGACATCTGTGCTTTTGACTGTTGAGCAACCTTTGCGGACTCTGCTTTGGCATTTGTATTGGTTCTGGTGTGAGATTAGAATGTGATCGCAGGTTTGCCCCTTGATGGCTGAGGCGTATCCCCTCACCCATTTCCTCATCTGCAAAACGCTGGCACCTAGCTCTTAGGTCATTGGGAGGACCAGTGAAAAGATGATTAGGATGGGACTTGCTTAGACTGTGCAGGAGACCCTAGAACTCTAATTTCTCCACAGAACCTCACTGCAGATGCTTGGGTTAAGAGTGAGCCGCTCCCACCTGTGGCTTCTGGAGCCCACTGGGCCCCACTTCCACAGATCTGAGGCAGGGAGAGGCACTTCCTGAGCCACTTTCCTCAGCTGTGAGATGAAAGCACAACCTGTCTTCAAGCAGGCAGGGGTGGAGTTGGGTGGAGTGATGAGAATGAGGCACACAGGTGTGCAGGCCACATCACCACATTGGGATTCCAGAGCAGAGGACCTGGGGGTTAACCTGAGGGGAGATTTCACAGGAAAACGGACTCGTGGCTTCTCTGGAAAATCTGGTAAAATTGAGCCTCCTTCCCACTTCCTCCAGCGTGATTCTGCATGTGCCCAGGAAGGTATTTCAGATCAGGAGGAGATGTGTTACTGGCCTCTGGCCGTGGGGGATCCCTGAGGGGCTGTGGGGATTTGCTGAGGGCCTCTCAGGGGAGTAAGAGGGTCAACATGAGAGAAGACAGGGCAGGGTTTTCCTGGCCCTGTAGCATCAGAAGTAAGAGTCAAGCCCAGAGCCCCTTCCTTGGGCATCCACCACCCAGTGTGAGCCAGCCCCTGCTGGGGTGGGGGAGCAGCCCCATGGAGATAGTTAATGTTGTCATGATGCAATGTGGTAGCAGTCTTGCTGTGTAATAAGGAAGCCAAAGCAGCTGAGTGCCAGAAGACAGGTCAGGGGGGTTCCGAGGAGGCAGTCTTTGAGCTGAACCTCAAAGGTTGAGCAGGATTTTGCCAGAGGTAAGGGGTGATAATGTTTTAAGTAGAATGTATAGTCAGAGGTTTAGTAGCTTTAAAGTCCATGACTTGGTTGTGGGTGAATGCTTTCTCAGGGTGGAGTGGCCTCACTGTTCTCAGCGTGGCCTTGGGCAAATCATTTCACTCCTTAGGCCTCGGATCCTCACCCATAAAATGAGGCCTTCCAATGAAGACTGGATGATAGTGTATTTAAAAATTCTGGATTCCCTTAGACCAGAGGGGATTATGGAGACATGCAGCAAAATGACAGTGCTGTGTGCGAATTAAATGGTATGAAGTGAAGGTTAGGGTAGGTCTAGGCCTGAGTTCAGAGATTAGGGAGTTCAGTACAAAATGGAGACCCCAGAGCTTCCTGTAAGAGGTGAGATGAGAACAGAGCCCCGAGGACAGAGAAGAATAGACTGATAGAAAGGAAGAGGGAGGGTATCTCAGGCAGGGAAGGTCAGCGGGTGCACCATCATGGTTGTGGGAGAAGGACTGGGGAGAGGTGAGCCTGAAAGGGTGGGGGAAGTTTGTTAATTATAGCCCAAAAGGCAGGCAGCAGGGAGCCATTGCAGGTTCTGTCCCTACAGAGGCAAGCAGGAGGGTGGTTTTAACAATGTAGCATCTTCCAATGAGGGAAAGATTTTCTAGTTGCTTTTACATAGTGGGGAAAAATAAAAGGTTGGGAGGGATATAGGAGAAGGGAGAGTTGATGATAAGGAAGTGGGTTAGAGAAAGGTATCACCGTGTACTTTCCCATTCATTCTCAAGCACGCCTAGTTTTAACTGATGGATAGAGTTTGGCAGGTAACATCTATAGTACTGCATCACGAACTTGATCTCCTGTGCTTAGGCATCTGCAAACCACCCCTGGGTACCATCTTCCTTGCGTTGCTGGCTGCACATCCACAGTGCTGTAACAGATTGTTGCTGGTCTAAACAACACTTGGATAAGCATCTCTGTTCCCCAAACCTCCTTCTGGATTGTTTCCATTGGATACCTTTCCTGAAGGGAGATTTTCTGACTTTAAGGGAACTGATGTTTTAATCCCTTTTTTTTAAGTATGATTTTTAAGTTTTTAATGTTTATTTTTGAGAGAGAGTGACAGAGAGAGAGAGAATGTGAGCAGGGGAGGGGCAGACAGAGAGGAAGACAGAATTTGAAGCAGGTTCCAGGCTCTGAGCTGTCAGCACAGAGCCTGACGTGGGGCTCAAACTCAGACTGTGAGATCGTGACCTGAGCTGAAGTCAGACGCTTAACCGACTGAGCCACCCAGGCACCCCTGTTTTAATGTTTACAAGATTTAAAACATACCTTTACAGTAATTTTCTTCACGATTTTCTATAGGCTATATTGTACATGTTTTTTTCTCTTTCTTTATTGTTATTTTTTCATCATGAAGAGTGTACTCTTTAACCCACATACCCTATTTCACCCATCCCCCTCCCCAGATTGTACAGGGTTTTTTAAAAAGAGCAAATGTACACAAGCATATACAATACAAAGTCTGTCCTCCTGACCCCATACTCTCTTCCAGTTTTCCCTGAGGACAGTTGTTAGTTCCTGAATATCCTTCCAAAGATAGTCTATGGAGATATCATATATATCCAATTTCAGAAAAATTGATACATACTGTTACATTCTATTCAGGAAATTGCTTTCAATTTTTATTTTTAAATTTGAGATTATGAAGTACACCAAAGAAGCATAGAAAATGACACCACCACACCTCCAGTAGGCCAACACAAAGGTTTAACAAATATTAACGTTTTGCACTGGCATCTTGTTTAGGGCTGTCTTGCAGGTGGCCCTATGTCAGTGCAGCCCCATGCATTAGAGTCCAGTTATTGGTTATTGCACACATCATTCTTTTCGGCCTGTGCCCAGCTCTGGGATAGAGTATTACTGACTTTTATTCTTAAATAATCGATGTGGAGGCAATACCCTACTTTGTATAATGTCTGCCCCAGTATTATTAGGCAAAGGAGAACGAAGCTCGGTTTTGGTTTTAATTCAAATATCTGTTCAGCCACACTTCCTAGCTGTGTGACCTGGGGTGAGTGACGCCCACCCCCCCCCCCCCCCCCCCGCCTTGATTCTCTTTACCCATCTGTAAAATGTCGTGGTCATCCCTCCGTCTCATCGCTGCTGGGAGAAGTACAGTGGGAAACTGAAGACACCACTGGGCTTAATTCCCCAATACCGTTAAAGCCCTCCGCTGGGGAGACTAAGCTCTCATAGCCACGCGCTGAAAGCACCCAGAGCTCCCGACAACTGCGGCTCAAGCTTCAAACTGTTCCCCGCCCCTTTCCCGGGCCACGCTGGGGGTGGGGCGGTTAAATGTCTCTGTGACGTCAGCGCAAGCAGGACCAACCACCCTGCCTCACAGGCGTTAGTTCGTTTGCCTGGGTTGCCCGCTATTGGTCCATTGGGCAATCCAGGCCCTCCCAGCTTTTTAAAGCTGCCGCGTAGTATAAACAAGGAGATGTAGGGCGGCCAGGCCATGATGTCATCGCGGCGCGGTAGCTCTTGGGGCTGACGTCATCTCCGGGGAGGTTGCCGACCCAAGGCTGTTAGAGCCTTCCTAACCCACTCGGGCTGGCTTAAGAGGCCGCTCCTGCCCCGTCGAAGGTCAGTCCCATTGCACTTCAGTGTCTCACGCGGCGCCCTGTCCCGGAAGAGAAGACCATGACACAGTAAGTCCGGGCTGCGGCTCTCCTAGCGGGACTCATTTCTCCGGCAGGGAAACTGAGCCTCAGAGGCGCGAATGGTTCGCGCGTTTGCATATCAAGTTCGAGTTGCAGCCGGTTGGCCTTGCCCAACCCGGGGTCTCCCATCTTTAGCTCAGGCCATGTGGCCCCGCCCCTTGCCTGTGGTGACTGCGGTCACTTTAAGTGCGAAGGTGGGGGCAAGAAGGAGGTTTTAAAAAAAATCTGGCCTCAAGATGGCGTCCTGTTAATCACGTGCCGAGTCGCCGCAAGTGATTGGCTCTCATGGCACCCGCGGGGCGGAGCTCTTGGCGGGGCTGCCGCGGGCAGCAGCCGGCTACTGTTTGCCGGAACCTCACGGCGCGCCCCCGCGAGCCCCCCTCCCGCCCAGCGCGCGACCCCGCCGCTTCGAATGTTGTGAATCAAATGTGGGGTTTGTTACATTCCGCTGCCGCCGCGGACAGTTCTTAAAGGGCCAGCGGCCCGCAGCTGCGCAAACCGGGCTGCGTCCTGCGCCGCCTCCCGCTCCCGGAGGGCCTGGGCTGAGGGAGGCAGACCGCGCGTGGGCCTCGCGAGGCAGACGCCGGCGGACCGACAACAAAGAAAGGGCCCCGGAAGGAGCTGTACTGCCCCCGGACCGGGGGGTGGGGAGGGGAGCACATTGTTCCGCAGGGCGGGGGCTCTTAAAGGGTCCAGGCAGCCCCCCCCTCCCCTCTGCCCAGCTTGGCCGTCCTAGATCGGGAACAAAGGAGCCAACGTGTGGCCTGGCGGCCGAAGGTGAGTAGGGGCCAGAGCCCCAACTCCCTATTTCCGCATCCCTGGAACTCCTTCCTCTCTCCCCTGGGGCTGGGGGCTGTGGTGTAGCTGGCTCTGCAGGGGTTAATCACGGGCGGTCCGGAGGGGGACGGCGAGACCTCTAGAATCAAGGAGGATTACCACCACCACCTCCCCCTCCCGCAACCTCCCAAGGCCAGGTCGAGTCTCCCTTCTCCGGAGACTGAGTGTTGCGGTTGGAGAGGAAGGAGCCGCCCCCTCCCCCTGCCACCGCCACTTCCTTTGTTGTTGCTTTTGTCTCACGCCGAGCACATGGTCCGGGATCCTCGGCTCTTAAAGTCACAGCGCGCTGGCCCCAACGCCGCAGTCTGGCCTCCCGCCCCCCCATGCCCTTCCGAGCACGGCACAAAGGAGTGAGAGGAGGACGTGGGAGACCCCCCTTCGGGCGGGTGTCTACATCTCGGGCCCCACTATCCCCGGGTAAGGGAGGCTGAGTAAGCTCCCCAGAGCCCCGCAACCCGCATCGAGTTCGCGTTGAGGAGGGGCCGGCCCCTCAGAACACTGGTTTCCCCTGCCCGCTAATGTGACCACCTGGTTTCTTGCGTCTTGTTTCTTCTGGCTTTATTTGGGCATTCTAAGAAGGGGAGATTTCCACCCCCATTTCACAGCTGTGACAACTGAGGCTCATGGAAGCAGAGAGATTTCCTTGATCAAGGTCATCTAGGGAACCTGGGCTGGCCAAGGACTCCTAGCCAGGAGCCTGATGGTCCTGCCCTCAGCTACCTCCAGGCAGCACATGTTGGGGAGCTCTGCTTGCCCACCAGGCAGTGGTGGCCTAGCCTGCCCCTTGGGGTGGAGGCGGCTTCTCATCCTGCCTGAGTCTACTCATGCTCTCAGAGGCTGGCTTTGCTTAACAGCAAAACAGCCCTTGTTCCTGCAAACATCACCCAGGGGCAAATGACTTGGCTGGGGCTCCCTAGACTAGGATTGGGATGGCTGTTTGGGGCCCTGGAAGTAGGGATTTGTCTACCTCCTGGGGGAGAGGGGTGGATGCAAAGTGTGGTTCCTGTTTCCAGGCAAGATTGGATTTAGGGATGGGACTCTCAAGACCCATTTGCCCAGACCTTAAGAGAGCACAGCACAGGACTATGGAAGGGCAGAGGAATTGATGAGGGTGGTTACCTGGCCACCCTTGCTGTTTGACCTTGAGCAAGTTGATAGCTCCATCTCTGGGCCTCAGTTGCGTCACCACAGTAGTGTTAGTCATGGGTGCCTGAAACAGAAAACTCTTGAGATCCCCTTTAGGGACTGGAAAAAGAGACTTGGGATAAGGTGGTTATTGGGGATACTGATGCTAATGAGAGAGTCAGGAGGTGGGGGCCTAGAGGGCTAGCCAGGCAAGACTAGTTCTGTTTCTCTGGCTTTGTGAGCTAGAGTAAGTTACTTCCTTTCTCCATGTCTCAGTTTCCTCAACTGTGAAGTGGGTGTGTCCCCTCTGTACAACTTGTGTTCTTGGTAGGACTTCCAAGAACCAGGTGCCCCTCACTTGCCAGCTGGAGTTTTCCCCTAGGGAGGCACATTTCCCAGCTAGCACTTAGAGCGCTTGAAGTGGCATCTCATTTTTGCTTGTGAGCCAGAGTCAGCTAGGAGGTCAGCCTATCTTAATTTCTGATAGTGATCATTCACACCTGAGCTTTGAAAATCACCTCTGCCCTTGAGCAGTCCTTGCCAGTCCATTGGGAAGTGGTTATTGGTCTGTTCCTATTTTATAGGTGAAGGAGCTGAGGCTCAGAGAGGGGAAGCGATGTGTCCAAGACTCTGGCCAGAAGTTGGGGTATCATGTGTAAGAATGCAAGGGTTGATGCTTTCACCTTCGGCACCATCATCTACAGCTGGAGGCCCTTCTGTCTGCTGATCTGGTTTCTCAGCTCCTTGCCACTTAACCTTTCCTGAGGAATGGGTGTTTTTGAAGGGGCTGGCCACAGAGAAGATTCCCATGTACTTGGGCCTCTGTGGCATCCACACCCCCCAGAGTTCAGCAGGGCAGCCTGGCACAAGAGAAACCATTGAAGCCACTGCCTGGATCGTGTCCCAGTGCACTCACAACTCTGGCTGACAGGCCTTGGACCTCACCTCTCTGAGCCTCAGTGTCCTTATGAGGGTTGCTATGAGGACTCAAGATGACACATGCGAGGTGTCATAGTTATTATTGTTAATATTCCTCATCAATAGGACTGTGGGCTCCCAGGATCTCTGAGGTCCATTAGAGCACAGGTTCCCAAACCTGGCTGTGTTGTAGAAACTGCTTGTGAATTTGATAGAAAATATAGGTGTCCTTGTTCCCCAGCCTCCAAAGATTCTGATCCAGAAGGTCTGGAGTGGCCTAGGAGTTTATTGTTTCAGATATTTGGGGGGTTTACTCTGAGTCTCTCTTGGCCTTTGTTTGCTAGGCTGGATTGTCAGCAAGAATCTGGAAGGCTGTGTGTGTAAGGATGTGCCCTTGGCCCACACCAGGGGTTACAAACCTAGTTACCTATGGTGGGCAGGTAGGGAATGGGCCTGGAGTGGCCTGGGGGAAAAGTTCATGCATGCTCTGAGTGAGGGCGCCAAGCAGAAATGAGGGCCTAATGGGGCCAGATTGTCTCCTTTTTTTTTTTTTTTCTTTCAGGGAAGGCCAGATTTTTATATAATCTCCCAATTGAAAAAAGATTTTTAATGTTTATTTTTGAGGGGTGGGGAGGGGCAGAGAAAGAGGGAGACACAGAATCCAAAGCAGGCTCCAGGCTCTGATCTGTCAGCACAAAGCCCAACATGGGGCTCGAACTCACTAACTGTGAGATCATGACTTGAGCCAAAGTTGGACACTTAACCGACTGAGTCACCCAGGCACCCCTGTAATCTCCCAATTTTTAATCATGGACACCAACTTCATTGTTGGTAGACTGTGGCCTTGGACCTGTGTGATTGGCTTTCTAGTGTACATTTCCCAGATCAGTGCTGAACACAAGCTGGTCACTGGGCCCTGCCTGCCTTTCTGCCAAGTGCCAGAACTCAAGTTAGATGGGAGAAGTGTGAATTACAGCTCTTAACACTTCCTGGCTGTGGCCTTGGCCAGGTGCTGCCCTAGCAAGTGAAGAGTTTCCTCTGCAGGCTGGTTTTTTGAGATTTAGGGCCCAGGCTTGTAAAGCTTAGCACAGAGGAAATGTTCTTGCCACTGTTGGCAGGAAAAAACAAAATGTTGAGGGTGTTGTGTTGGTACACTGGCTCCCAAGCTGTGTCAGGGAGGCAACACTGAAAGCTGGGTATCAGAGAACTCACCACAACCCTGGGTATCAGAGATGCATAGGAGTTTTGTCAGATGGAGAAGGGGTGGCTAGAGGGGGCCTTCCTGTGGCAGGAACAGCAAAGGGCTGGTCCTATTTGATGCAACCTTTGGCTTTGCAGGGCCTGATAGGTTCTAGCATTCTCTCTGCCAGGGCCTCATCCCAGTGTCTGGAGTAAATAAATTGTGGCCCTGCAGCTTATCCCACTTGGACCCCCAACTCCTACCCGAGAGGAGACCTGCCCCACCCTTTTTCCTCCCAACTTCCTCCTTTAGGTTCTCAGTTCCCCTTTTTTCTCAGCAAGCCCCACCTCCACTTGAGGGCTGTGTTATGCCCCCAGAGCAAGGGCTTGGCTGTATGCCAGACCCACCCATCCACCAGTGGCCACTTCCTTCATCACCTCCTGTGAAGCCCTTGGGCTGGACCCCTCCCTGCTGGCAGCAGGGTGCAGTGAGAGGCTTGTGGCCAGCTCACCTCCCAGCTTTGAACACTTGGACAAGTCTCTTCCTCTCTGTGAGCCTCAGTCTTCTCTTTCTTGAAATGGAGCTGACAGTGCCTTCCTTAAAGAGTAAATAAAGTCACATGTGGGTAGACACTGCGGGAGCTGGTTATGGAAAGATAGAAAACTAACTTGAATTTGGAGCCCCTGAGGGCAGGAACCAGGTCAGAACCTCTTACCTGGCAATACTGGAAAGAGAAAGCCTGATTGGAATTGACCCCGAGCCACCCCAGTAGAAGGGAGGAAGCTGGAGTGCCCTCCCAGGAACCCCAGCTTCCTGGAGATTGAAGTTGTAGACCTCCACACCAGGACAAGGTGCCCTGGGAACCCTACTGTGAGGGAACCATGCTGGCCAGCCCTCTGAACTCACCATAACCCTGAATGGGAACTTGACCCCATTTCATAGAGCAGGAAACTGAGGCCTGGGCTCCCTGTCCCTGATCTGTCATCCCTAAACCCCAGTGCCAAGAAGGCCAGACCCAGACAGAGTACACACTACACGTGGAGCACAGGGTGTGATGGACATCTGTGGCCCCTGGAATTGGACTCCTGATATTTGATTCTGTCTCTGCAGTCCCTAATGGGGCAAGTGACTGGACTTCTTTGTGCCTCAGTTTGTTTATCTGTTTGCCTCCTAGGGTTGTGAGCCCTGGCCCAGCCCCTCTAGCCCTGTGCCACCCCTGATGCGACCATGGGCTCTGGCAGTGACTAGGTGGCCACCCTCTGCCCCTGTGGGTCAGCGGCAATTCTCTGTAGGACCCAGCAGTACCCCGGGCCAGCTCCGGGGAAGGTAGGAAGGAACCTCCTAGTCCTGCAGAGCCTAGAGCCCCTGGTGCTGGGGCTGTCAGCTTGGGTTGGGGAATAGGGGCTGGGAGGGTGGGGCATAGGGCCCTGAGCTTTCTTCCTTCCCCAGTGGGTAGTGACCTTGGCTTCTCTCCATGCTCTCTGAATGAGTGGCTCCCCTCAGTCCTACTGGGGCCTCCTCTCTGTGGTGCAGCCCCAGCCGCGAGGGCCCCCTGGCCAGCCTGCCTGCCCAGGATGAGCACTTACCCTCCCAGCAGCCACCGTCCCGACCACACCTCCCTGTAGAGGAGCACCGAGCCTCGGCTCCTGCCGGCAGGAGCCCCCGAATGCTGCACCCAGCCTCTCAACAGAGCCCGTTCATGGTTGATCTCCACGAGCAGGTAGGCAGAACACCCTTCACCTGTTTCCCCACCCTGCGGGCCCCTCCCTACCAGTCTCTAGCAAACCTGTCTGAGGACCAGAGATAGTGGAGCCCTGATTGCACTTTCCTTAACTCATTGCATGTTCAGTGAGGCATTATTAGCCCTGTTTTACAGGCTGGTAAATCGAGGCCCAGAGAAGGAAAGGGCCGCCTTTGGGACTACACAGTGGATGAGTGGTTGAGCTGGAAGCCCCTCCCAGGTTTCCCAGAGGGTTCTCTCTGCCCTTTAGGGCTTGGGGCAGGGGGACAGCCAGGTCTGTACCTAGGTAGGACCCCACTAGAGAAGGGAAGGGAGCTGGTCCAGCAGGGTTTTCTCATTTAGGGGCAGCAGCATGGCCAGGTTTCCTCCCTACAGTTCTTGGGTTTTCTGTCCACCCACAGGTGCACCAGGGACCTGTCCCTCTGTCCTACACAGTCACCACAGTGACGACCCAAGGCTTCCCCTTGCCTACAGGCCAACACATCCCTGGCTGCAGTGCCCAGCAGCTCCCAGCATGCTCCGTGATGTTCAGCGGGCAGCACTACCCCCTCTGCTGCCTCCCACCCCCGGTGAGTGAGTGCTTTCACCTCCTACCCCACTACTACCTGAAAGCCCCAGACACAGGCCAGCAGTAGAAGCAAGCCAAGTTTATGATAGCCATCAAGGCTATCAGAGCATCTGCCCAGTTCCAGGCCCCAACACTGTTCAGTAAAGCATGTGTGCGCTCATGTACAGTTAGCACCTGGGGTTTAGGGACCTTCCTGCACCCCAGTACCTGCCTTTTGGTTTGGAATTGTTAACTAAGGGCCTTAAGAGTGTAGTGTCCTGCCTAAGTGGCCTCTAGCAGGGATGGGATGGTCCACAGGGCTTCTGTGGGGACCTCTCAATGAATGGAATGGCTCCTGGTTCTCAGCACAAGCATAGCCCCAACCCAGAGCCTAGAAGAACATTCTACAGTACACCCCCCACACCCCCTCTCTTGGCAGCTGATCCAGGCGTGTACCATGCAGCAGCTCCCTGTGCCCTATCAGGCCTACCCCCACCTCATCTCCAGTGACCACTACATCCTGCACCCCCCACCGCCAGCCCCACACCCCCAGCCTGCCCACATGGCACCTCTTGGGCAGTTTGTATCGCTGCAGGCCCAGCATCCACGTATGGTGAGTCTGGGCGATGGGTTTGATGCTATAGGGCATGGTATGGGGGGCGGGGCTTCCCTTGTTGCTGACTCTGGCTGACCCACCCTTGCCTCTTCCAGCCCCTGCAGCGGCTTGACAATGATGTGGACCTGCGGGGGGACCAGCATCCCCTGGGGAGCTTCACCTACTCCACCTCTGCCCCAGGCCCAGCCCTGTCCCCATCTATGCCCCTGCACTACCTGCCCCATGATCCACTGCACCAGGAGCTGTCCTTTGGTGTGGTAAGTAGCACCCCCACCCAGACTCTAGGGCGATCAGGAGACAGGCCCACTGGTCTGATCTGCACCTGGCACCCCTCTCACAGCCATATTCCCACATGATGCCTCGGAGACTGAGCACCCAGAGATACCGCCTGCAACAGCCGCTGCCCCCGCCACCCCCACCGCCACCCCCGCCACCGTATTACCCCAGCTTCCTGCCCTACTTCCTGTAAGTACCAGCACATCTGCCCCAGAGCCCTGGTGCTCTGGTCTCCTGGGGCCTCCAGTTGTTGGACCCAAACATAGCCCCAGGAGGTACCCAGGACCTCTGAAGCCATCTGGCATTCCCACTAAACCACACATACTCTCAGCACCCACCAGCTGGGTTCCTTGCTCTCCTATAATGTCCTGGGACAAACACTGGAGCCCTGGTGTGAATGGTGCAGAGCTCTGGGCTTTGTTTCACGGAGGGAGTCGGGAGCAGCTCTGCACCCCCTACACCTACTGACCTTGACCCTGGGTCCCCACACCTGTCTCCCCTAGCTCGATGCTGCCAATGTCACCAACAGCAATGGGGCCCACCATCAGCCTGGATCTCGACGTGGATGATGTGGAGATGGAGAACTATGAGGTCCCGTGGAGCACTGTCCTGGGAGGTAGGAGCTTGGGGGACCTCTGGCCTTGAGCACTAATGACCCTACCCTCCTGTCTGTATCCAGGCCCTCCTGAATCTGGCAGAGCGGCTAGGAGATGCGAAGCCCCGAGGCCTCACCAAAGCGGACATCGAGCAGCTCCCATCGTACCGCTTTAACCCAGACAGCCATCAGTCAGAGCAGACACTGTGAGTACTGTGCCCCTGTCTCCTCCAGGGGGACCCCTTCCTCCAGGGGACTTTGTGCTATGTAGTGAGCCTCCCTCTGCTGTTAGTATGGAAGTAACACTCAGTGCCCTCCTTCTAGATGTGTTGTCTGCTTCAGTGACTTCGAGGCACGGCAGCTGCTCCGAGTCCTCCCCTGCAACCACGAGTTCCACACCAAGTGTGTCGATAAGTGGTTAAAGGTAACGCAGCCCGGGCCAGATCCTGGGTATTCCTCATGTGGTGAGGGAGGTGGGTGGACCTTGGAGGGTTTCCCCCCTTATCCTTGTCATAACCCAGAAGTTGAGGCTCTGTTCAGGGGTCAAGTCCCAGAAGTAGAATAGACCCAGCTGAGGTGGGGGACAGGCAAGAGTGGAGCCTGATGTGTGCCTGCTCCCCCAGGCCAACCGGACGTGTCCCATTTGCCGGGCCGACGCCTCCGAGGTGCCCAGGGAGGCTGAGTGAGGCCCACAGCTGCCCAGGATAACCCTGCCCGAAGCTCTGGAAGCTCGGGTTGGGGGGACCTGGGGAGGACGGGGAGGGAGTGGCCCAGGCCTGCCCCGTCATTCCCACCTGCATCTCCAGAGCTGGTGCCAGGGTCAGCCCCGAGAGAAGCCCCTGCAATAAGCCCCTGCATTTGCCAAGCTCCAAAGACTCCTGCCCCGATATGCCTGCCAGTCTGCCCACCACGGAGCTGCCTGAGTGTCTCTAACTCAGTCTTCCTCCTGTTTGCCCTCAAGTCCGTCTCCTTTACCTGCCAGCCCTGGGAGCCAGGAGTCCATCCCCCACCCCAGTGCAGCTGGGGGAGATCCTCAGCCCCAGGGTGGGCAAAGGGAGCTCCATCCTGGGTTGCCTGGTCTCTTGCACTGAAATGGTGTGCCGTCTGACTGGGTGGCACTGACAGGTGTGTGGACAGATGGTGGCATGAGGCCATTTCCTGAGCGCCCCAGGCCTGGGTCCTCCTGCCTTGACCCCAGACAGATTCAGGCAGCCAGCCCCATGCAGGCTGCTGTGAGGGGTGGGTCTGGCTCCCTCAAGGACTGTCACCCCAGTCACAACATTCCAGCCCCACCCCCAGGCTGGAGGGCATCAGAGCCAGCCTCCTGAGCAGGTGGGAGACAGGCTCTGAGCTGAGGTGGCATGTATCTTGAGGGGGCCTGGGCCATGCAGGGGAGAGTGACCTCCTGTGTTCTTCGTGGCCACCCCTCCCTGGCATTGATGGGGGCCAGACCCATGCCCAATCTCCCCTCTCTGTTGTTTTGCGATGAACGTGAGGAGCAGTTTTTATTTATTCATTTGGCCCAAAATCGCGTGTAGGATTTGGGGGTGTGGATTTTTAAACAATTTATTTTCTTTTGGTTTAATGGGGGGATACAGGGACCAACCAGGACCAAGTGCCCAGGGGGCCGGGAATGGTCTGGTGGTGCCGCCTGGTCTGCATGCATGCGTGCGGCTGGGGCTGGGCTGGGCGGCTGGCGGTCACGGGTGGGGTTGGGGGGTGGTCTGTGCTCAGCTGATAACTGCCATGCACTGTACTGCACACGTCCCCAGAGCCTACCGGGACCGTACGCTTTTCAGGGCATTTCTCCCTCCAGCCAGGGCCCATCTCCCATCTGACTGGGCGAGTCTCCTCCTAGGAAGTCCCAGGAGGACAGGGACCAGGGAGGGCGTGGATCCCACCTCCAGGGGCCCCCTCCCAGCCTGAGCCCTGCCCTCCAAGGTCTGGAGGAGGCCCCCTGTAGGGTCTGGCTGAGCTCCCACCTTCTCCCTCCCTGGTCCCGTTCCTTTCCTGTCCTACCCCTAGCTGGGGTTGCTGCCCCTGAACGAACCGCGTGTGGGGCCGGCACATCCTAGCAGGCAGCCCCTGGCGCCTGCTGCCTCAGGGATGCTCCAACCACCCTCGTTCTCCCCGCAGCGGCCCTGGCTCCCTGCGTCCCCTCAGCCTGCCATGGGGCCCCATCAGCCTGGCCCCACCCCCGTGGAGAACCCAAAGTCTTACTGTATATAACTCCAGGTGACGTTTCTATATTTATAGCAGTGTTGAAACCCCACGTGTTTTACACAGAGAACCACCCTCTCCAAACCCCCCCTCCCTTTCCCACCCCAACAAAAGGTTTTCAGAATCCTTAAGGTTCCTGGGGCAGGCGGAAACAGGCTCTCGGATTGTGTGTCGGCTGCAGCAATGATTCCAACGAGCAGCTATGGGGGGGAACACAACATTAAAAAAAAAAAAATCATTAAAAAAAGATTTATAAACAATTATTTAGGATGTTTGTGATTTGCCGACCTTGCTATAGATGCCATGTTACCAATGATTTCCTGTGGTGGGGGCTTGTCATTGTTTACTCTTTTATTTACCAACTTCTGGCCTAGGCATGACAGTGGGCACCATCCCCCAGCCCTGGCTGGGCCCAGCACCTGTGTTCTGTGTTAGAAAGGTTTTATATATATATATATATATACATATATATATATATATACACATATATAAAAATATATGTAATTGGGGGGCCCTGTTCCTTGCACATTTTACAGTTACCTCATTTTTCCCATGTATGTATTTGAGAAAATGCTAATATATAGAGAAAAAAATGGTTCTTAAAGCTTAAATGTGTGGTTTTTTCCATTCCATTGGATTCACATTGGTTTGTAGCATTTAACATAACTAGTATGTTGTATTATATATATGTGTATACTGATTGAAATTTTTAACAGATTTGTACTTTTTTTAAAATGAAAGTTGCTAGTTCTGCTTGACCAAGTAGTGCAATCATTATTTTTTTTAATATTGTTGCTGATTTCAGAGGGATATTCACTAATAAATGTATGATGTATATCAAGTATTGCCCAAGCTGCCTTTGGCTACCTGTGTTCTTTTGGTGGGAAGTGGGGGTAATAATGTCGGTCTGAGAGTGGGTAGGGGATAGGGATAAGGTGGGCAGAAAAGACTGTTCTGTGCTGTGGCACCTTGGGGGTACCTCCTGATCAAGAAGGTCTGCCAAGCCAGGTTAGTGATGACATTGTGGGCCATCTGCTTCACACTCAAATTAGGCAGGATTCTGTTGACAAGTGGCAGAATTCCATCTAACTGGTTAAGGCACTTGTTGGTCTGTCATTTAAATTTTGGAGGTAGGTTCTGCCTCAAGCATGACTGAATCGGGCTCAGGCATAGTATAAGGAACCAAGACCTCCCCTCATTTTACAAGTTTGTTTTGAAGGAGCTGTTTCTGTGTGGTAGTTCTTGGTAGCTCTAGCTCCATTTCTTCTAGTTTAGCATAATTCCAGGGGAAAACCATTTTCCCCAAAATATTCTAATGGGATGGAGTCATTAGACGCAACTTGAATTATGAGTGCATCCCTGAGCCATTCGCTACCGTCTCAGGGAGCTACAACAGCATGATTGGCCTGGCTTGCATTACATACTCTCCCACCCACAGGCCCTACTCGGACTACGTGGACTTGAGTCCCTCATCCTCAGGCTCAGTGGGGACAAGGGGCTTGAGAACCACCCAAGAGACCAGGTTGGTAATGCAGTTGCATTCCTCTTACCCGTGATGGTGTATGGTGCTGCAGGGTTATCAGCTGACTTGTTAGCATGTCAAAGCAACATGGTCTGGAGCAGGAACAGTGGGCTGGGGTCAGGAGACCCAGGATCTGGTATCTGTGTGATGCCACTATCTGTAGCCTTGGTCAGGTCACTTTCCTTTCAGCTTCTGGATCATCTGAAAAATAAGGGACAATCAGTTGAGTGGTTCCCTATGTCCATTTCAGAAAATGTGCTATGGGAGTGTGTGTGTGTGTGGCGGGGGGGGGGGGGGGGGTTGGTTAAGAAGGGCTCTGTGGTTAAATAAGTTTGGGAAATTCCACACTAAAGGGTAACAGGAGCCTATATTGCAGGGCTTCTCTGAGCCTTGGCTATGCTGATGTGTTATAAGCTTCCAGGAAGTACTTCCTATGAGCAGTACTTCCTACATTTAGCTTGTTTGGCTACGGGCAATGTTCAAGTTGCATTTGCTGGAGTACACTGGGAAGTGCTGGACTAGACCAGTGGTAGCAACTGAGTTCCCAGGGCCCTAGTCTGAAGTCTAGGGAAGTTGCTAGACTTTTTTCAATATTTCAAAAAACCTGTGGGGGAAAAAATAAAAACATGAACTTACCAGTTGATGCAAAAAAAATCAAAAAAAAAACAAAAAAAAACACCAAAATTCAACAGTTATCATGATAAAAAAAAAAAAAACAACTCAGCAAGCTAGAAATAGAGGGTAATTTCAATGGGATAAATAACATATACAAAAAACCCAACAGCTAACCATATGTAATGGTGTGAAAGACTAGGTGCTTCCCCCTTGAGGTCAGGACTAGGCAAGGTTATCCACTCTTCACTACTTGTACTCAACATCATACAGAAAGTCCTAGCCAGCACACTGAGATATGGCAAGAAAAAGGAAATAATATTAAGCCTACAGATTGAAAAGAAAATTGTCCCTGTTTGGAAATTTGATAACCTATAAATTATCAAGATCTCATGGAGATTTTAAAAATCCCAAGGAATATACAAAAAAACTAGAAATGAATTCATCAAGTCATAGATTACAAGATGAATATACAAGAATTATATTCTACATAGTAACAATGAACACATGAGAATCAAAATTTGCAACACAATAGTACTATATAATCACTCAAGAGATATGAAACATATACATCTAACAAAACGTGTTGAGATTTATATGTTGAAAATTACAAAACACTAGATGAAAGAAATCAAAGATCTACATAAATAGAGAAACATGTCATGTTCTTGGATTAGAAGACTTGGCAGTAGGAAGGATACTATTTCTTCCCATATTAACCTGTGAGTTTAATGCAATTCCTATCAAAATTCTGGCAGTTTGTTTTGAGATAGACATTCTTACTTCAACATGCATATGAAAAGGCAAAGAAATAAGTAGCAAAGACAACCTTGAAAAAACAAGAATAAAGTGAGAAGAATCACTCTACCTGATTTGAAGAGTTACTGAAGAGCCACATTAAAGCAATATGGTAGAGGGATAAACAAGTAGATCAATGGGACAGAATAAAGATCCTTGGAACAGACCCTGTACAAGTATGACCAACTAATTTTTGAGCATTCAATGAAGGATAGTCTTTTCAACAAATACTACTGGAATAGCTGAACATCCATAAAAAATAAAAAAGAATCTTGCCTTAAGTCACAACACAAAAATGAACTGAAAATGGATCATTGATTTAAAGGTAAAACATAAAGCTAGAAAACTTTTACAAGACAAGTGAAAATCTTCACTACGACCTAGGGCTTGGTGAAGAGATCTTAGACATGACACCAAACGCAATACATGAAAGGAGGAAAAAATGATAAATTGGACTTTACCAGAAATTAAATGCTTAATTTACAAGTAACATATCTGAAAAATGACTCATGTCAGATATATAAAGAACTTTTAAAACTCAAGACAATCCAATTAGAACATGGGCAAAAGACATGAAAGGACACATTGAGCAGAGGATATTTCATTTGTTCAACATCATAAGCTATTAGGGAAATGCAAATTCAACTACAATAAGATCATTACACACCTGTAAAAACAACAAAAATAATAAATAGTGACAATATCAAATTCTGGTAAGGATGCAGGGAAATTGGATTTCTCATACATTGCTCTCATACAGCCACTCGAATATAGTTTGGCAAGTTGTTTTTTTTTTTTAACATTTATTTTGATACAATCTATCATAAGTAAATAGAGGTTCCACTCTGCCACAGATGCATCTGTGAAGAGCCCTGTGCCATTCAACTGATGATCATCTAAATAGTGTCCCATCTTTTTATCTCAGTCACAGCACATACCTTCCATGTTATTTCTGTCCATTAATTGCTTCCAAATCCAGATGACCAATATAGTTCCTTATCCCTTAAGAAAGCTCAACATGATTGGTTCAGGCATTCCAGGATTTGCACCCCCTTAAATTGCAGGTAAATCATGAGAGGAATAACACTCCAGTGGGTGGCAAATTGGCTACCCTTGAAGAGCTATGCAGCCCCTGCTTGGCCTCTTTGCTCAGCTTCACCATGGCAACAGCCTGGCAGTTTCCTATAAAACTAAACATATACTTACTAAATGACCCAGCACTCCTGGGCATTTATCCCAGAAAAATGAAAACATGTCCACACAAAAGCACGTACACAAATGTTCACAGCTGCTTTCTTGGTAATAGGGGAACAACTTAAATATCCTTCGATGAGCAAATGGTTGAATTATGACCCATCCAGATCATGGAATACTACTTAGCAATAAAAGAAAGAAACTCAGGGAGCCTGGCTGGCTCAGTTGGTGGAGCTTGTGACTCTTGATCTCAAGGTCATGAGTTCAAGCCCCACATTGGGCGTAGAGCTCACTTAAGAAAAGAAACAAACTATTGATACATGCAACAACTTGGATGGGTCTCAAGGGAATTATACTGAGAGAAAAAAAGCCAATCACTAAGGTGACATATCTATCCATTTTTATAACATTATCAAAATGACAACATTAGAGAGATGGAGAATAGATTAGTGGTTGCCGGGGTTAGGGATGGTGGAATAAGGGTGTGTGTGTCTCACTTATAAAAGAGTAGCAGGGGTAAGATCTTTGTGGTAATGCAACAAAGATTGCTTCTTGATTATGGTGTGGTTACATGAATTTATACAAATGATAAAACTGGCAACTGCCCCCCCCCCACACACACACACATACACAAATATGTATATATAAAACTGGTGAAATCTGTGGATATTACCAATGTCAGTTTGCTGGTTTATATAAGATGTTATCATTGAGGGAAACTAAGGGTTAAATAAGACCTTTTTGTAATAGTTTTACAACTTCCCATAAATCTATATTTATTTCAAAATAAAAAGTAAAAAAAAAAAGCCTGTGGGAAATGGATAAATTATGACATTATGAATCAGATTAAAATCCTATCATTTTTGTACTACACATAGAAAATCCTAAAGACTCTACCAAAAACTACTAAAAATAATAAAAGAATCAGTGACAGGATACAAAATTAACACCCAGAAATTGGTGGCGTTCCTATATGCTAATAATGAAGTAGAAGAAAGAGAAATTATGAAAACAATGCTATTTACAATTGCACCAAAAAGAACAAAATACCTAGGAATAAACTTAACCAAAGAGGTGAAAGAACTATCTCTGAAAACTATAAAACACAAATGAAAGAAATTGAAGATGACAAAAACAAATGGATTGGAAGAATATTAAAATTCCCATATTACCCAAAGTAATTTACAGATTCAATGCAATCCCTATCAAAATACCAACAACAGTTTTCTTTTTTTAACATTCTTTTTTAAATTTTTTAATTTTATTTTAATGTTTATTTATTTTTGAGAGAGAGAGGCAGAAACAGAGGGAGACACAGAATCCAAAACAGGCTCCAGGCTCTGAGCTGTCAAAACAGAGCCCGACGTGGGGCTCAAACTCACAAAACTGTGAGATCATGACCTGAGCCAAAGTCGGACGCCCAACTGACTGAGCCACCCAGGTGCCTCCTCTTCTTCCTCTTCTTCCTCTTCTTCCTCCTCTTCTTCCTCCTCCTCCTCCTCCTCCTCCTCCTCCTCCTCTTCTTCTTCTTCTTCTTCTTCTTTTTTTCTTTTTTTTTGTATTTTAAGAGAGTGAGAGAGTGAGCAGGGAGAGGGGAAGAGGGAGAGAGAATCTTAAACATGGGACTGGATCCCTCAACCTTGGGATCATGACCTGAGCTGAAATCAATAGTCAGACACTAAACCAACTGAGCCACCCAGGTGCCCCACCAACAGCACTTAAAAAAAAACAAAACAAAACAAAACAAAACAAAACAAAACAAAAAACTAGAACAAATATTACCAAAATTTGTATGGAACCACAGAAGGCCCTGGAGAGCCAAAGCAATCTTGAGAAGGAAGAACAAAGCTGGAGATATCACAAGTCCAGATTTCAAGATATAGTGCAAAGCTGTAGTAATGAAAACAGTATAGTGCTGGCACAAAAATAGACACATATTTTTCTCAGTGGAACAGAAGACCCCAGAAATAAACCCACAATTATATAGTCAATTAATCTATGACAAAGGAGGCAAGAACATACAATAGGGAAAAGACAGCCTCTTTAATAAATGGACAAACTGGACAGCTACATGCAAAAGAATGAAGTTAGACCACTTTCTAACACCATGTACAAAAATAAACTTGAAATAGATTCAAGAACTAAATATGAAACCTAAAACCACAGGGACACCTGGGTGGCTCAGTTGGTTGAGTGTCTGACTTTGACTCAGGTCATGATCTCACAGCTTGTGGGTTCAAGACCCACATTGGGCTCTGTGCTGACAGCTCAGAGCCTGGAGCCTGTTCCAGATTCTGTGTCTCCGTCTTTTTCTGACCACCCCCCCCCCCCCCCCCCCCCCCCCCGCCGCCATGCTCTCTCTGTCTCTGTCTCAGTCTCCCTCTCAAAAATAAACACTAAAAAAAGTTTTTTTTAAATACATAAAACAAAAGAAACCTAAAACCATAAAAAGCTAGAAGAGGAAACAGGCAGTAATTTTTCTGACATCAGCCATAGCAACAGTTTTTTAGATGTCTCCTGAGGCAAAGGAAACCAAAGCAAAAATAAACTATTGAGACCACATCAAAATAAAAAGCTTTTGTCCAGCAAAGGAAACCATCAACAAAATAAAAAGACAACCTACTGAATGGGAGAAGATATTTACAAATGATATATCTGATAAGGGGTTAATATCTAAAATATATAAACAACTTATACAACTCATCACAACAGCAACAACAGTAAAACTGAGTAAAAAATGGGCAGAGGACCTGAATAGACATTTTTCCAAAGACGACCTACAGATGACCAACAAACACATGAAAAGATGCTTAACATCACTAATCATCAAGGAAATGCGAATCAAAACTACAATGAAGTATCACTTTACACCAGTTAGAAAGGCTAAAATCAAAATGACAAGAAACAAGTGTTGGCAAGAATTTGGAGAAAAAGGAACTGTTGGTGGGAATGTGAATTGGTACAGCCACCGTGGGAAACAATATGGATGGACCTAGAGGGTATCAGACTGAGTGAAATAAGTCAGACTGAGAAAGACAAATACCATAGGATTCCGCTCATAAATAGAATCTAAAAAAATGTATTAAAAATTATTAAAAAGCAGACCTATAAATACAGAGAACAAATTGATGGTTGCCATAGGAGGAGGTGGGTGGGTGGGGGTCCAGCAAAATGGGTAAAGGGGAGAGGGAGATACAGTCTTCCAGTTATGCAATGAATAAGTCACGGGAATAACAGGCACAGCATACAGAATACAGTGAATGATATTGTAATAGCAATGTAATGGAACAAGTGGTAGCTACATTTGTAGTGAACATAGCATAATGTATAAACTTGTCAAATCACTAAGTTGTACACCTGAAACTAATGTAACATTATACTCAAACAAAAAAGAAATTAAAAAAATTAAAAATCCTATCGTCTTGGAGCACCTGGTTGGTTCAGTTGGTAGAGCATTTGACTCATGATTTCAGGGTTGTGAGTTCAAGCCCCATGTTGGGCGTAGAGCTTAAAGAACAAATAAATAAAATATTTTTTAAAATCCTATCCTCTTTGGGTTATAGTTTTGTTATTTGAAGGTGTGGCAGCAGGTGGCGGGGCAGTACGGTGGTAGGAGGTCATTCTGGTTTCCTCCCTTGTATCAAAAGCTCTGCCTGCCAGCAACTACAGCTATGCCTGGCCCATGGTAGCCATTCTTTGAAGAGTGAATGAATTGGCAGTAAAATGCATCTTTACTTTAATAATAGTTGGTAAAACTGGCAACATCCCTCCAAGGGGTACATGCCACAAGTTCTTGGAGGGAAGAAGGTGGAGCTCCAGGACCAGATGCTTTCTCACCACTTTGGCCTTGGCCTCAGTACCTCAGAATCCTTTGAGCTCAGCCTGTATACTGATGGGAAAAACGTCCTTCTCTGGGCACAGAGTGGGTAACAGCCTAGATACTGTATAAGGGAAGCTTAACTGCCACGGAGTCCTCAGCACCTTGTATGGTGCTTCCCATCTTGTTTGTGCTAAATAAAGTCATTCAACAAAACTGGCTGAGTGTTTCTGCCCAAAGCCACAAACTGTTCTAGGCAGTGACTGGGAACTCCAGTGAATGAGACCAAGTTCCTGCCTCCAGGAAGCTGGCATTCCAGAAGGAGAGCTAGACAATATACAAGTAAACAATAACTTCAAATTAGGGGCGCCTGGGTGGCTCAGTCAATTAAGTGTCTGATTTCAGGTTAGGTCATGATCTTGCAGTTCATGACTTCAAACCCCACACTGGGCTCTGTGCTGACAGCTCAGAGCCTGGAGCCTGCTGCAGTTTCTGTGTCTCCCTCTCTGCCCCTCCCCTGCTTGCACTCTGTCTCTCTCTCATTCTCTCACAAAAATTATTTTAAAATTTTAAATTCAAATTATCACAAGGGTCATGAAGAATTCAGGGGCAGGGGCACCCTGACATAGGGGAGGTCTCCCAGGGGAGGCGATGTTGAGATGAGACCTGAATGATGAACAGGAGCTAGTCAGGAGAAAAGCATTCCAGAAGGAGGGAACAGAATGTGCAGAAGCTCAGAGGCAGGAAGGAGTTTGGGCAAGAACACAGGATGAAGCTGAGGAGATGAAGTTGAAGAGAAGGGCAGGGGTCAGGTCCCAGAGGGCCTTATAAACCAGTGTTTCATTTGTTCCTCAGCTCCGAGTTGAGGTATATATTATCTTTGGTTTCTATATGAAGAAGCTGTGGCTCAGAGAGGCCCCAGTCTAAGTCCCAGGCCCAAGTAGAAAGTGGGAGAATCAGGATAGCCTGGTAGTCTTTCCACTCTGCATTCTCCAAGTCAGAGAACCCACTTCTGAAAAATCCTAACAGAGGCCTCCTTCAGCCTGTTTTCCCCTGCCACCTTACAACTTCCTGGATACAACAAGAGATGGAAGCCCTCTGTCCCTCACACGGGTTCTTGGGAATGACAGCCGCAGAAGAGTCTTGGGTTTTTGTTTTATGAACGGGGAGACTGAAGTCAGACTGATTTCAGCCCTGAAGATAAACCTCCTTTGTCATTTCACTGGAAGATGGGTGATGACAGACGTTGAGGTTCCATGTTTGTCTTTCCCTCCTCTCACCTGTCTTCTCCAGCTTCCCTATGACACGGGTTGGAAGCAGTAGAACCATTATCCCAATCTAATCTCACTCTCATCAGCCTCTGCGTCTCCCTCCTTCCTTCTAGCCACCCCCAGGTTCTCATGGTTTACCCAACATGCCATTTTCACCCCTGTGTGCATGCTGTTTCCTCTGCTTAGAAGACTATTCACATTTCATTAAGTGCCCACCATGCTGCCGAGTTATCCCTCATGGGATCCTTCTTCTGATTTCTTTACTGTAAAACTGTTATTACTTCCCTCATAGTTCCTGCTGAAGAACCTGAGACTCAGATAGGGGAGAGGACTTTCCAGAGATTCCGGAGAGTTGGGATCAAGCCCAGGTCCATCTCCCCCTGCAGCCCTTGCCCTTGAGCCACACTATGTTGTCTCAAATGCTTGAACTCCTCTCCTCCTGGTAAGCACGCTCCTTTTCCAAAGCCCAGTTTGAATGTCCCATCCTCAAGTGAGCTTCCCCAGATCCCTCCCTCAAGTCAGAGAAGAACACACTTCTACTCTGCTTCCTCAGCACACCATGCAGACAGCTTTCCCCATATGCCTCACCTGTTACAATCAATCTGGTTGGCTGCCCATGTCTCTGCTTCACTAGACCAAAAGTCATCACATGCGCCAAATGCCCAGATCCTAGCAAAAGGGCAAGGACACAGTAGGCATCAGTGAGGGTTATCTGAACAGGTGATTGAATAAGTGAACAAATGAGCTGCTTGGAGGGAAAGCATATGGGAAGTTGACCCCAGTCCCAGGGCCCAGATGATTACACAGGCTTTGCCCTCTCTTTCCAGTGTCCAGCATAGTGAATTAACTGTTATCTCTCCCATTTCCAATTGTTTTTCTGCACAATGATACTTTGAACCACCACCACCCCGGCCTCCACAGTTCTGACAAGCTGGGGCAAACCTGTCGGCCTCTGCTGTTATTTCAACCTCAGATAAAGTCTCTGACAGAGAAGTGCATGCTGGGAAAGCCCTCCTAACAACAGAGGGCTCACTGCTGTTCAGTGCTCAACACAATGGCAGGTTGCTCAGCCAGAAATTAACCACATCTGCTGAGGGTGAATGGATTTATTTTAGCAAATGTATAAACATTTTATGTGATTTTAACCCAAGTATATCGGGGGGGGGGGGGGGAAGCTGGAAGCAACTATGCCCAAATATTAATGTTAATAATTTTGGGTGATGGGACTACAAATAAGGGTTATTTTCTTCTTTATGCTTTTCTGCAATTTTTCAAAAGAAAAGGCTTTCCCCAATCTACTTGCCAATTATGTTTCTCCATCCCAAAGGTGGAAGTCCCAACATCCCATGGATGTCCTCTACCTCTAACAACACCTTTCCACCAACCCACCCTTTCTGAAACCTAGACCTCACCCTTTCTAAGATTTGGCTTTCAATTCTGGGACCTACCACATAGTCTTTCAACACATCATTTTTTTTGGGTTTTTTCCCCCCCTTAAATTAGCTACAGTGGGTTTCCTGTTTGTTACCTGCAAGTAAAGATCTCTAATATAGGCACCAAAAGATAAGAGCTATGTGAGAAGATCCAGGGGTGTGCAGTTTCTATGTGTCTAAATTGATTTATATCTACACTCCTTGCCATGCCAGCACCTGTGTTATAATAAGCCAGAGTGTTATAAATACGATTCTGGAAGACCAGAATCACGTGGCATAGGCACTTGGTAGGCTGGCAATCAGAGGAGTTTGAGAAATTGACAGCTTATCTTCTAAACCATTTATCTTGAGTGTTAGTTGTGTTAGTACAGCTTTAGGCAGGAAGTGCATTGGGGTGTGTTTAGGGAACAATCAAGAGATCTGTGTGGTTAATTAGTATGACCATGCAGGGTAACAGAAAAACAAAGCTGTAAAGAGGCCCCAGAGTTGAAGTCCCCAACTTCTAGGCTGAAGAGCTGGACTTTCATCTGGGACAAAGGGGGTGCAGAGAGATTCTGAATGCCTGCATGTGCCCTCTGTTTTCAGAAAGAAAACTGGCAGCAGTGAAGAAAATAGACTGGCGACAGGTCCTGGCTTTTCGTATCTACTCCCACTGTATATTCTGGTCTCAATCTCATATGGACTCTGTTTTCCCAGAAAACCACCTAAGTCTTCCTATATTCTAGTCTGCACTCTTTAAAACAGCTATTTCAAATCAAAAGTCTTCTTAGACCTCTGACCCCACCATCTCCCCACAATCTGACAGTTACCGTCACATATGGACATTTTCAACTTCTGCCTTCAAATCTACAAATGCACTTTCTGCTCCCATCCTTCCTCTTAAGGCCAACCTTTCCACCATCCCAGGGACATCTTTCTCTGTTATCCTTTCTCTATGCACCTTCAACATTTTTCTCTAAAATCTCACTGCTTTTAACACTTACACATAATGAAGTCTCTCCTATGTTAAATAACCTTTCCTCATTCATAATGCTTCTCCAGCTTGTCCTATTTCCTCCAATACCTTCCACTGACAAATTTCATGAGAGCTGCCTACATTCCATCTTTCCACTTCATTTCCCATTCATTACTTCTGCCTTCTGATACTGTACTCTACTGAAATAGCACCTGTGAAGGTCACCAGGGACTGTTTTGTTCCTAAAATGCTGTTGTCAGAAATCTGGACACTCCATCACCCTCCGTATCTAATCAGCCTTCAGGACCTCCTTGGTTATTGTGCCTTCTACATACTTCTCATTTCCATCATTAACGCTTCTCTATCCCCACACCATTCCTAATCCAAGACTCAATCATATCACCTCTTAGTCTTGCCCCATCCCATCCAATCTCCCCACAGTGACAGAATCAGCTTTCTGAAACCCAAATCTGATGTGTCTCCCTTGCTTAAAGCCCCTCAATGGCCCTCAAGATAAAGTATGATTCCCTAACCTAATTCACATAATCTGACCCCCAGGTACCAGGTGGGGAACTTTTCTATTTACAAAGATCTTGTAAGACACCAATGAACATGGCAATTAGGAGGTTGCAGTTGACTATAAGAGATGGTCAGTGGGGATGGAAGTTCAATCAACAGGAGGTTAAGGAAGTGGAGGCTGGTTGTGCAAGCTATCTTGGCAGGAAAGGAGATAGGACTGGGACCTGTGGGTAAGGTAAGATTAAGGTTTTGCAAGGGAGGAGATGCCAAACATTTTTAGATGGAACATGAAGAGAGATTCAGGCAAATGAAAAGATAGTTGTAAAGGTTCTGGCAATGATGACACAAATCAGAGACTGAGCCCACACTGCTGGTAGGAGTATAAATAACTTTTCTGGACTATAATTTGGAAATCACACAATCATTTAAAAAAGTAAAATTTCCAACCTTTGATTCAGTAACTTCACTTCTGGGATTCTTCTTCCCTGAGAAAACAAGCATGGGTGTGTACACTTAGCTACAGGGATGATGTTTATCAGTCTGTACTTAGAAAAGCAAAACAGGGGTGCCTGGGTGGCTCGGTCGGTTAAGCGTCCGACTTCGGCTCAGGTCATGATCTCGCGGTCCGTGAGTTCGAGCCCTGCGTCGGGCTCTGTGCTGACCGCTGAGAGCCTGGAGCCTGTTTTGGATTCTGCATCTCCCTCTCTCTCTGCCCCGCTCCCCCCTCCCCCCCCCCCCGTTTATGCTCTGTCTCTTTCTCAAAAATAAATAAACGTTTTAAAAAAAAATGTTTTTAAAGAAAAGCAAAACAAAAAAAACAAAACAAAACAAAACAAAAAACAACCTAAAATGTCGTAAGAGGATTTTGATCAGTTTATGGTACATCCATTCAGTGAAATGATGCATAGTCATTAAAAATATACAGATAAGATATGAAATGGAGAGAATACAATATTTACAATGCCATCCCATTTTTGTAGGAAAAAAATTGTTTTTATATGCAAAGTCTGGGAAGACATACATTGGAATATTAACAGTAGATATCTCCGGACAATGTGGTATTGTGAAGTTTTATTGTTTATTTGCACTTCCTAAAGTTTATCATGAATAGGAATACCTGAATAAAGAAAACAATTTATAAAATCACATACACACAGTGAGCCCATTTATATGAGTTTAAGAACAAACAAAACTTCTATGGTGAAAGAAGTCAGAGCAGTGGTTATCTCAGAGACGCTACAGACTGGGAAGACACACAAGAGAACTTTCTGAGGTAATTAAACATCCTGCATCTCGTTTTTGGTGTACACATAGGCAAAATTTTATCAAGCTGCGGATTTAAGATCTGGGCATTTTACTGTATGTAAATTATATCTCCTTCAAAAGAAAATACACCCACAAGACAGAAGGGAAAGAGGAAGCAGTTAACATCACAGAGCAATTTTGGGGTGAAAAAGGAAGATGATGAAGTTCTGTGACAAGATCTCAATTTTCTCAGGAAGTAGGCTGTTTTGTAATGGGCTGTGAGGAAGATGCAGGTGGGCTTGGATTGAGAAAGGGGACACAGTGGAGCAGTGCCTATGCAGTAGAAATGCGTGGGGAGTTTCCTAGGGCTGGATCATAGGAGTGGGCATCAATCCCCAGGGCTCCTCAGTTTACTGTGGTATATGCCAGGACTCTGCAGCTTAAGGAACAAGAGGAGAGAAACCAAATGGTTCAGTTTCACTTCGTTAATTGTGACAGCGCTGGACTGTCATAGAGAGGGGGTAAAAAGCCAACAGAATTCTAGCAGGGAGAACTGGGAGGAGTGGAGAGGGACAGAAAGGCCTTGATGGCAGAGTAGAGATAGCGGAGTGGGAGCACTAAAGGCTGTGGTCAGAAAGGGTTTAGTTTTGAGGTCCTGAGGGTGAAATAGTTCAAAGTGGAAGCCATGCTCAAAGCACAGCACAGCTGGGACGGACAGGAGCAAAGAAAGCAAACATTTACCAAGCATTCATCTTCCACCACCAGGCACTTCACAGGTTATCAGGCCATTTAAGCAGCACCTGAACTTTGCAAGGATGCACCACCATGATGTTTATAGATGAGGAAACGCCCTGAATCAGTCAGTCAGCAAGCAGCAGTTTCAAATCCAGATTGGACTCAAAGCCTCTACTACATTCAGCGGCTACACAAGTCAAATCATGAGCAATAGGACCAGAACTTTAGAGAATCCACATACGTAGATATAAGAGTCACCCAGGTTGCTGGTGGAGAGGAAAAGTATCAGTTGTCAACATCTGGGGGAATGTCCAGTAGCAACCAGAACAGGAAAAAGCCCAAGCAGATGGCCCATGCTTTGGGAGCATTGTCCTGGAAGACAGTGCATCAGAGTGGCAGAAGAGAAATAGAGATCCATATCCTGGTTCAAAGATTCGAGAGAAAATGAGCAGTATTTGCTTAAGGGTTTTTTGAAGTGGTGTCTTCAAGGGAAAATCAGGTTTCAGCTTAAAGAAACCCGGGAGTTTGGGGCATGATTCCAAGAGTTACCAAGAAGGGCAGACAGAAGAGGGGAGGAGTAGGGTTGGGAGAGGAAGGATAGGCTCAGCACTGTGTTGGCAGGACCCGAAGTCATGAGGAAAAGACTTTGAGGGCTGGAGGCTCCACTGGGGTAAAAGCACATGGAGTTACAACTGCAACACCAGAAGCATGGCAAGGAAAAGTGTCAGGCATTACCTGATTGACCATAGGCAAAGCTTCAACTTAACCCCTCCGCTTTAACCTCTCCTCCCTTTATCTAGGGTGAATGGTTAGCAGTGGGCAAGCTACAGACTGTTTTGAAAACAGTAATAGGAGCTATTACTTACCAAACACCAATTGTATACCAGGTTAACTCTGCAGTAGCAATTCACTTAATCATGACTGCAGGGCTACAACCTACCCCTTTTTACAGATGATCAAACTGAAGCCTAGAGAGTTGAGGTTACTTGGCCAAAATCATGGCCACGGCCAGGATTTCGAACCAGGTGTATCTGGCATCAAAGTTCTAATCTTCCTTTACTCTGTTCATTGATGGCAAAAATTTTATACATAAGCTTCACAATCGTGAAGTGTTCATTTTTAAAAGTGGATTGACCTAAGGTGAACAAACTCTTCTTGCAGACTTACTAGACTGAGCAGAAGACGTTCTAGTTCAGAGGTACATTAAAAATAAAATGGAAGCCACACATCTTTGGATAAGCAACAGGGCAGATTCTGAAGGTAACAAGAATTCGTAGCTCACAGGAATAAGTTCTTTGCATGAAGTCAGACAGTGGGGGAGAAAAAGGCAAATAATTGAACCTAAAATTTCCTCTCGGAAATTAAAATACAAGGGTGTCTGGCTGGCTAAGTTGGTAGAGTGTGCAGCTCTCGATCTCGGTTGTAGGTTCAAGCCCCAAGTTGGGTGTGAAGTTTACTTAAAAAGAAAATTAAAAAAAAAAAAAAAAGAAAGAAAAAAATGAGAATACAAGCAACAATACCTTAGGAGGGGAGCTCCAATAATAGTCCAGACTTTGTCAGATCAAAGGTGACTCTTCTTTAGGGACTCATTCGCAAGGACGTAGATCTGTTCTAGCAGGAGACGTGACATCCCTTATGAAACTGACAGTTACAACTGCAAAAAAACATTCCTTCAAAACACACTGCCATGGAGAAAGGGAACAATGACACCTGTGTTGGGCCCTTCATATATATTTGATTTAATCTACAAACCCATTCCAAGATAGACAGTGTTAACTTCATTTACAGTTGGGGGAAACTAACGAACTTGTTTGAAGCCACAAAAGGCCAAATTTGAACCCATATCTATCTGCCCCTCCTACCTATCCACACTAAGTTGCCTCTTTTCACTGGAATGCACTACTGATTTATTTTAACTCCTTGCTTCTCTTTGATTCTCCCTTGCCTCTCAGCAATGCAATATCCTGTTCCCACCCCCATGGTTTCCCAAACTTTCCTTCATGAACACAGAAAATATCTACCACATCTCTCTTAAACAGAAAGACCCACAACTCATTATGAGATTTTGTTATAAAACATTTAATGTTAACCTACAATACAATGTAAACTTTTATGAAAAAAATTTAAAGTACACTAGATTTCTTCAGTAAATTATCACGTAACTATTCAGGCGCAGTACAAGTTGGGGCACTGCATCCTTTATGGATGGATTTCCTGTTGCTGCATTCCTCACAAGTCCTAAAAAAGCCATTTGTAAAGTGGAGCTCCTTGTTCAAGCACCAGATAATACTCCCCTGATTTTGCATTCTGGGGTTATCACTCCTTCCCACAGTCATTTTCTGAAACTTTTTCCTTGGCCTTGGCACCATTAGCAATTTTCATAAAGACTGCTCAGTTGAAGATTATAGGTTCTTCTTCTTCTTCTTTTTTTTTTTTTTAAGAAATATTCTCCTCTGGCCATTTTTTATCCAACCATCATAGTGGAAGCAAGCAAGGACAAAGTATTTGCCGCAGGAAATTCTGTAGAAGTGGAAGAAAAGACCAGAGAGGCCCCACTGAGGCTGCAAAAATTCAACTGACTCCAATTGGAGGTCTTTGCTTGGTGATTTCCCATGGTTATTCAGCTGAATCTACTTCAGTTTGGGGCGTGCAGAACAAAACTTGAAACAGGTGTCTTCGTTAGGTTGACGACTTGCTGTTTGAACAGCTGAAATAACCAAAGGTGATTTGGAAATGAGCAACTGCTTGCAGATCATCAGCTTCTCAGTATTTTCTCCCTTGCAGGTCCCATTGAGTTCTCCGAGGTCCTTGGGAGTAACACACAGATTGTACTGACTTGAAGTGATAAAATGTGCATCCTCCATGGGGGAGGAAGGGAGATGGCACCAGGCAGCAGCCCTAGGGTCAGCAAGGAGACAGGAATGGGGTCTGAGCAAAGCAGGCCTGTTTTAACATGGACTAGGAAGGAACATGTGCTTCAGATAAAACTTCTTGAAACCTAAAGTAAATGAGTAGGCAATCCCAAGAGCTGTACCGACATAGACTTTTTCTTAATATTCTGGCATCTGACCTCCTTCACTGAACAAGTTTTGAAAGGGCAAGAGGCATAAAGTGCACACTGTAGAATAAGATGCAGACTGAATTAAGGAAAAAGATTTACAACTTTCCAAGGAAGCATAAGCAAGACAGTACACCCAAACTAGAGAAGGCCCATAATACCCTCCTCTCCTGTGTAAGGCTAGGGAAACAGCTATGAATTTGACAGGGAGTGAGGCTCTGAGTTAAGTGGAAGAATTCCTCTTTGCATGGTTGTCAGCAGGAAGCAGAAGTCACATAAAGCTAAGTGGAGAATATGGTTTATCCTGGTATTCACTCCAGATACATTTTATACCAACAGACAGTGATCTTCTACTCATCTGGCCCTGAGGCAGCTAGGAGCAGAATTAAGTTTTCCTACAGATGGTGTTCTAGACACCTGTGCCAAGGCCACTGGGAAATTCCCAGGCTCCCCACCCTGTCCCATGGTGTTTATCCCAACCACTGAGGGTTGCAGAAAATAGAAGCCACATCACTGCTACCTATAAGAGTGGCCCTTAGATTTTAGGTAAGCAAGAGAGAACGCCTTTGGAGACTGCAAATCTACCAAGTTATGCTTTATTTTGATATGAACCCCCAGCCTCACAGCATGCTAGGAACTACAGTTACTTTGGTAGCTTGCTGTGTTACAAGTCTGCACCAGTCTAGCTGTAGAACACTTTGGAATATTTGCCAGCTCATGCTGGCATCTATTAATACATGGCCTAACCCATGTACCCATTACTAGAAACTCAACCACAGAAGAGACATCCAGAGGTTAAAAAACCCTATTACTTAGAGCAATAGAGGGAGAGGATTAAAAACTGCCTCCAGCAAGTGGCTACATTAGAAACTAAAATGTGCCTTCCAACAACTTGGAAGTTCAGGAGTTTGGTCTTGGCTCCCCTCAAAGTCTCTAGTTCTAACCTTAAACCAGCACCATCATCACCACCACCACCACCACCACCACCACGACCACCACACTCCCACTGAGACAGGCAGGGCACTCTCATGGGGTTCTGCTGGTTCTACCATAGGCCCTGCTAGTCCTTTGGGAAGGCACCAAGCTTGGCAATTCAGGAAAGCTCAGGGATGGGCACGAAGAGCATGCATGTGTCAGAAGAGGAATGAAGAGCTGCTATCCTTTGGTTCAGATCCCATAATAACCACCTGGTACAGATTCCAAGGGAAAGCTGCAGTCATGTATATAGGTGAGTATACACGGGAGTTCACACCACACGTATGGGTATATCTGTCTATACATAGCCTTTGCAGGGCAATGAATCCAGATTTCCTCCCCAATACTCCAAGTGGGGCGCACAGGTGGCAAGAAAGGACAGCAAGAGTTGGACCAAAAAGAACAACCTCTCTGGGAATGTGAGAGGGACAATGGCAGAAATAAGCACAAACCAGCCCAGGGCACCTTTATTATACTCTTGTGGGCTAAGGAGCCCAGGGCATGAACTCATAGGCTTAAGAATTGGCTCTTTATCAAATAAAGTTAAGGAAAAAAAAAAAACCAACAAACACCTATGTCAGCCTCATTCCTTTGGTCATTACAAAGCAACAGAAAACATTTAAAAGTTATTCATAAATGGTGGGAAGTTCAAGGAACATCTCTGTTCTGTGCCTTCTCTTCCCTCTCTTTTCCGGTGGTGGGAGAAGCAAGTCCTCAAGAGATGCTGCAGTAGCTGGTTGATGGGGAGGTTTTTTTCACTTTTATTTTCCATAAAAGCAAGAATGAATGAGAACTAGTGAGAATGTCCCCTTCCCCAGCTGGGACAATGACTGGGTTGGAGGTGATGAGTCTCCTTTCGTTGGAAGGTGCGTGGTGCAGAGGCAGTAGGGAAGGGTGGGCTTGCCGGCGGGAACATTCATTGCTGACCTCGCGCGCACACACAGGTGGTGACTCTTTTAGGCAGCATGGTTTCTGATCCTTCCTTAGGATGCAGCAGTCTTTTAAAAAAAATATTGTATTATAATAATAATAATATGAATTTCTCTCTCTTGTTTTTTTGTTTTTGTTTTTCCATTTCTTTTAGGGATTAGGGTAGGAGGGGAGAGGAAAAAAAATGTCATTCATCTGTAAGGTCCTGAACAAAGAGAACCTCTGTGTGGCTGAGTCCGGCCTCCTGCAGCGTGGGGGGGTTGGGCCACTCCTCTGAAGGGATGCAGGGCAGCACCCGCCGGGGAAAGTTGGCTTCAATCTGAAACTTTTCTGGGCTTTCTTTCAAGGAGAATAAGAAGTCGTGGATTACCTGCAGATCATACAGGAAAAGGGTGGTGAGAAAGACAAAGACAGACAACACAACTATGAAATCAAATATCCCTAGCTCTCTCCAGGATGACTCTGAGATATGAAGTAATCACATTACAGTGGAATTCTATTGTGAGGTCCTTCCATTTCACACAGCAAATACGTAGGGCAGTTCTTTGAAGAGATTACACAGCCAATGCCAGTCCTACTTCTGAACTGATTCATGGGTTTTTTTTTTTGTTTTTTGACAACTTGTTTGCTATAAAGCTAAAAATTTTTTACTTAGAAATAATTAGAGGGGTGCCTGGGTGATTCAGTCAGTTAAGTGTATGACTCTTGATTTCAGCTCAGGTCACTAGATCAAGCCCTGCATTGGGCTTTGTGCTGACAGTGTGGAGCCTGCTTGGGGTTCTCTCTCTCCCTCTCTCTCTCTCTGTCCCTCCCCTGAGCACGCTTCTTGCTCTCAGAATAAATAAATAAGCTTAAAAAAACATAGGCGCCTGGGTGGCTCAGTCGGTTAAAAGTCCAACATTGGCTCAGGTCACAATCTCACAGTTCGTGGGTTCGAGCCCTGCATCCGGCTCTGCGCTAACAGCGTAGAGCCTGCTTCAGATCCTCTGTCTCCCTCTCTGCCCCCCGCTGCTGTGCGTGCGCATTCTCATGTGCGCTCTCTCAAAAATAAACATTAAGAAAAAAATCAGAGAGTTACAGAAACAGAAGTACAGAATTTTCTTTGAACCAGTTGAGAGCGAACTGCCAACCTGACGTCCCATCACCCCCAAAATACTTGTGCATGTCTTATAAATAGGACAATCTCCTACATAACCATAATAAAGCCCTCAAAAAAAAAAAAAAAAAAAGCCAGGATATTAACTGGCACATTATTGTTGTAACATAATATATATTTATTATTAAAGTTTTCAAGTTTTGCTAGTTGCCTTTAATAGCAAAACGCATGAAGTTTAGGATTATGTGTTCCATTTCATCGTCACATCTTCTAAGCCTCCTCCTCTAGTCTGGAACAAATCCTCAATCTTTCCTTGACTTTCGTGACCTTTCACTTTTTAAAGATAACTGGTAACTTATTTTGCAGAATGTTTTCTCAATTTGTTTGCCTGATGTTTACTCATGATTAGATTCTAGATGTGTTCTTTGGAGGGCGTGTTACAGAAATGCTGCTGCATTCTACTAAATGCATCCTACGCAGTTGGAGCACAATTCCAATCTGCCCCAGTGCCTATAATGTGCACTTTGATCACTTCATTAAGGTGGTGATTGCCTCTCCACCGTCCAAATTCTTCTTCTCTTTGTAATTAAAGAGATTCTGTGGGGAGGTACTTTGAAACTGTAGACATAGTGTTCCTCAAACTTTCAACTTATTTATACTAACACAGAGTCATGATTTCCTACTTTAATAGGTTATAATGTTATAATATTCCTTTTAATGTTCAAATTGTTCTAGATGGAGTCAGAAGGAGTCCAATCAAGATGGCTTCTGTGTCTTTATGGCAAGTCTCATCATTTTTTGAATAATTCCTTGCCTTCTGGCACAGGGTATTCCAGGCTGATCTTGTATTTTCCTGCCCCAGCTCTGGAATCAGACATTTCTCCAAGGAGCCCTGGTTCTTCTTAATGGACAATGGTACTTAAAAGCCACGATCCAGGTGTTAGGTATGTTCATTGCTATTGGGGTGTTTCTGCTCCCAAGCACTCTCTGTGTAAAAAACTAGAGAATATGTGAATATACATACATACATTGAAATCTATATTTCTCTCTATATATGTACACAGAAAACCAGGAGTTTGCTTCCCCCTCCTCATCCAGTTCTGTCTTTAACACCCCACCCCACCACAGGCTACTCAGGCTCTGACTTCTGTGCACTCCTGTCCCCACATGTGGACACTCTCTTAATTTGGTCAAGATCTGACACACTCCATGTGGACCTGTCCTCTGTGAGAATGCCCTCCTCACCCTGCTGTGACTCTGATAAAATAAAAGTAAATTCTTAATGAGAAGTAAGGTGACATCAAGAAAACTCACATTACTAAAACCTAAAATGTGAGGTACCTATGGAATAAGCCACCTTTATCATCCCCAGTCTCTGGATGCCACACATTAAGAACAGGCACACTGGATCCACTCTGTGGCCCACTTTATCTAGCATGCTACTTCTACCAAAAAAGTCTAAAGGATGTGTTGTGGAGGGCACTGCTAACCTCTTTCTTTCAGGTCAATCCCAAAGATCAGGAACACAACATTCAAGTTACCCTTACTATTTTGAGGGAAGTTACATCTCATAAGTTTGTTCTCTTCTGTGTGAAGCAGTCCTTTCTTCATGTGTTTTAAACTGACCTCTTTAGAGCTTTTAAGAGGCTGCATACTTCATACATAACATACATACTCTAGAATTTAAGGAGTAAATCCATGCTCTTCTCTAAATCCACTCATGATTTTATAAACTCCTCATATTTTAATCTATCAATCTCGATCATTTACAGTTCTTGTCTCTCTTTGCAATTTCCATTAACCCTCACTCTCTTTTTATCTTGAGTGCATCAGACATGTACCAAATATTACTGTTATGAACCCAACATGGGCTTGAGAAGGGTGAAACAATATTTTGTTTCCTTTTCAATCTGGTTTTAAAATACTTAATCTGGTACAAAATGGGCATTTTCTGTTTACCACTAACAATGGACATCACCTCCAGAGGTCACTTTTAGTTCTAACAGATAGAAAAATGAATCCTGAGTATAATTTGGATTCTAATAAGTATTTAACAGAAAGTCAGCTGCCACTTTTCTGCCACTCATGAGACCTGGAGATTTTTCTATAGTCTATCCTTTTTTAATCTTAGCATTTTACTATTATCAATAGCTGAGCTTTGTGCAAATGAAGTGTTTCACTGAGCATTCACTCTTTGAGATTATTTACAAAGGGCAAAGCTCGCAGGAAGACCAAAGTCTGCAAGAGCACAAAAACACTATAAATCATTACTCGGTTATATGTTAAAAACTCCATGAATGTTGAAGGCCCATACCACCACCACACTTCTCCTTTACACTTCTTTCCCATCTCTGAGTCTTGTCCCCACCTATGACCAAGTATTTCTCTCAGTCTGAGGTTTTCGTTGTTTTTTTTAAAATAACTTTTACTGAGCACCTATTTAAGAGTCTTTAAGGATTCAATAGTTAACAAATGGGTTGGTTCCCCTTCTACCAGAAGCCTATTCTGTTCCACAATTCTAACAGATTTTCCTCCAAAACTCTCAAGAGAGTTAATTTTTGTTAGGTTTTTCACATACATA
The DNA here is from genome assembly GCF_024362965.1 of Panthera pardus. Classification (NCBI taxonomy): domain Eukaryota; kingdom Metazoa; phylum Chordata; class Mammalia; order Carnivora; family Felidae; genus Panthera; species Panthera pardus. The sequence goes on along the minus strand of NW_026526765.1, from coordinate 65,244,146 downwards.
ATGTGAGTTTGAGGAGTAGAAGCTCCACAGGGTTCAGGTGTACTATGATGTGAAAGTGAACATGGTGACAAGCCAAAATCCATATGCAAACCATTGTTAGGAAACACATCAGGGGAAGGGAATGAACATTTAGTGACCACCTACTACATGGTATGTAGTATGTGAGGCTCATTCATATTATCCCAATTTAAAAATCAAAAGTTAGCGATGTGAGCACCTTCCCTCAATATAAATAAATGCATGAATGAGAGATAAACAGGAAAATGAGAGAGCTGCTCACTTTTCTTTCGCCAGGATTCCTCCCAACTTTTTATCCTGCATTAGCGGAGTCTTACATTCCCTACTAGTCATAAGCTCCGTGAATTCCAGAACCATGTCTCACTCATCTGTATAATCCTTCGAGTGTCTAGAACAGTGACTGAGGTATCTTTAGTTTAAAGTTATCGGAGGGCAGACTATATTTCCATTTAACCGATGAGGTATCTGAGGCCCTGTAAAATACTCTGCAACTTGTCCAACGTTCTTTACTTAAACAGGAGAAATAATAAATATGCTACCCAGGTTCACTTGACTACAATGCATCCTCATTACTATTACATAGTTTATTCTTGACTACTTCGAGTGATCAAGGAAATGGCAGAATCTACTGTAGTTGGTAAATCTGGAAAGGCAACATACCAACTCTCAATATAAACAGAAACTTCCTTTTGGTTATAAATACCAAAACCAACAGTTAGCATTTGAGTCCTTACTAAGAGCCAAGCACAATGTTGAGCCCTTTACATATGAATTTAATCCTAACAACAATCCTATTAGAGAATACCTAGTATTATACCCATTTTATAGATGAAGAAATTGAATCAATGAAGTACAATGACCAAGAAAACACATCTCTAATCTTAGAAGCATGAAAATTTGATCCTCATTCTGTGAGACTCTAAGAGTCTCTGCTCTTAACTATTTCCCTACAGAATGACAAACACTATTTACCTTTAGATACCAAATATACAAGGCAGCCCCATAAAGTGAGGTTCCTGTGGACTAAATGGACAGGAATGGAAAGTGACAACTGCATGCAAACTGTACATGCATTTATATTCAGATGTGTAAGGTCAGTGGAGATAGAGTGAGGGGTTCTAGTGGGATCCTGAAGCCAATGTGAGCCAAGCAGCGTGGAAGAGCCTCCCACCTCAAATATACAAGTCTTTTGTGGAGCTTCTTGGTAAGGTACACTTTTTTCTCAGCAGAGCTCAAACATGATGAAAGAAAACCATAATAGCTGCTTTGAGTTGGCAGCTAGAACTGAAGGAACCCAATGGTTCATTGCACTCTTCTCTCTGTACACCCCTTCCTTTCCTGTTCATCAGCCCAGCAGATATGCCAACAACACTCTCAAGACTCTTCAAAAGCTTCCAAATCTATAGCCCAGACCCTACATACACTTTACACAACTTAGGCTGTCCTTACTGTTAGAGACTGTGAGAAGTGGAATCGTCTCTCTACTCGAGAATCATTGGGTAATTTGAAAATGATCTTGACACTCTCGGGGTCATCAGGGGAAGGCTCCGGGGGCAGGCACTCCAACTTCCTTTCCTTTTCCTCTTGTAAATTCTGTATAGACACAAAGCGAAATTGAGGCTATGGCTCCAATAGGGAAAACAGAAAACAGCAATACCATCACCACGTAGGTTTACTGTGAGGCCAGAAGAAAAATTAATGACTAATATCTAAGACAAACTTCTTGGGAAAAGTCAGAAACACCCAAATTCAAAGTAGGATTGCATCACATGTATTATTTATTAACTATGTGAGGGCATTTATCTATCTATCCAAAAAAAGGCTTAAAAAATGGCTAAAAGGGGTGGCTGGGTGGCTGAGTCAGTTAAGCATCCGACTTCAGCTCAGGTCATGATCTCACGGTTCGTGAGTTCAAGCCCCGCGTCAGGCTCTGTGCTGACAGCTCAGAGCTTGGAGCCTGCTTCACATTCTGTGTCTCCCTCTCTCTCTCTGCCCCTTCCCTGTTCATGCTCTGTCTCTCTCTGTCTCAAAAATAAATAAACATTAAAAAAAAAAAAGAAAAAAAAAAAGAAAGAAATGGCTAAAAGACACTGGCTATAATCAAGTGGCAATACATGATGAAAGAAGATCACGAATGAAATGCCAAATTAGCTAACACTGGTGCTAAAAAAATAAAAACTGCTGTGAATTAACAGCATTTTGACTGCTTGTTATCCATTTATGCTTACTTTTCATGGAAGAGAGTTGTTTTGCCTTTTACTCACTGTTGTTTCTGTTTTAATAAACAAAAAAATTTTTTAAAACTACTTTTTGTGAAAATGCAGTAAATATAGAAATGACAGGGAGTGGGTAGCTGGCTAGCTCAATCAGTAGAGCATGCAACTCTTGATCATGAGTTCAAGCCCCACAATGCATGCAGAACTTAACTTACTTTAATAAAATGGCAAGGAGAATTAAAACACCCACAAATCCCATCATCTTCTAGTTTTTTTCCTTTCACACTTAAGACCACTTTGGGAATCACAAGGAGTAAAGACAGGTTCATTACCCGCCGACGTCTCTCCTCTGCCAACTTTTGTTGTTGTACTTCCTCTTCCTTCCGCCGTTTCCGTTCCCGCTCCTCCCGTTTCTTTCTTTCTTTCTCTTGGTCAGCCCTGAGAGAGGCCAGGTAGGCCTCATCCTGCTGTTGTCTCAGCACCTGGGTCTGGTTTCGTTCTTCCCTGTGGCCAAATCATAAGCACAGAAGGAAAAGAGCAATCTGTTTTTTCTTATATTGAAATTTTTGGGGGGTAAAAAGGTGACAATCTTGGTAGATGAGTATTTCATACTACCATAAAGGATTCCAAAGCAGAGCATGGCAGAATCTGAACAAGCCATCTTTTCCCCAGTTTAATTTGGCAAAAAAAGAACTGGCAAGCTTTTCAACTTCACAATTAAAACTATTCTGTTCCTCAATTCTAACGAATCAAACAGTATTATTGTTGAAAAGCAATCATCAAGATCATGTTTTACAAGTAATACCCTTTTGAGTTACTGCATTTTTGTATATACTGCTTTCATAAAACCAAAACCACATCCGTGGATCTCATAAGACTCAGAAAATGGAGAAATATCTTTGTTCAGAATTCTACTAAGAGAAAATATTGTAACGTTCTGGTGTATTTTCTATTTTCTCTCCCAAAAATTGTATATGTACATATACATAGGAGTGAGAGAGAGAGAGAGAGAGAGAGAGAGAGAAAGAGAGAGAGAGAGAGAAAGAGAGAGAGAGAGAGAAAGAGAGAGAGAGAGAGAGAAAGAGAGAGAGAGAGAGAGAAAGACCATAAAATTATAAGAAAATATACCAGAATATTAAAAGTTGTGGTAGGATTATGGGTGATTTTAAATTTCTTTTTTGTGCTTTTCTGTATTTTCAAAATTTTCTACAATTAACGTATAATACTTCTGTAATGGAGGGAAGGGTTTTAACAATTCCACGTATTTTATATTTAAGCTCCTTATATCATGGTTCAGCTATTTTAAATGACATGACATTATATATTCTTGAGCCCAGACTCTTGTCTTTATTTCAATTCACATCTCCAGGAACAGATGATCTGATGGGAGAATTATTTAGGTCAAAGTACATAAATATTTTAACACTAAATAGATAAGGTTTTCAAAGTTGCTTAAGACAGAGAAGTCAGGATCTATGGAGCCCTGGGTCAGCCACCCAAATTTACAGCTGGTTTCTGCTTGTTTCAGAGAGAAACTCCTCTGTACCTTTCAAGGCGTTCTGACACCAGGTAAGTCTGGTTTGCATCCATGATAAACGTCAACTGGTTAATAAGGTCATCGGGCTGAATGAGGCCTTCTAGCCGTCCCACCACAGTCATCCTCCGATCCTTCAGCATGATCATGGCCAGGAATGGATAGGTGTTCTCTCGTAAAGCCTGTGACACTGACACAAAGAAAAGCCAACAGATTAAGGGCAGCCCTCGGGAAGAACCAGATCAGCTCTTAGACTTTCCACCATGAGCAAGAGAGAACTGTTTTAATTCCACCTGGGAAAGAAAGGAGGTGTCATTTATTCTCTGCATACCTTTTTTTCCTCCTAGTTTCTTAACCTTTGTTGTTGGTATATTTTTGTGTCCCTATTTCCAGGTAATTTGATTAGAATAGGACAGACTTTTGTGGTGGGGTGGTTGTCATGATGATGCTAGGGAAGACTGCAGAGGTCAAGGACAGTGTCTTTTTGATAGGTAGGAAAGGATCTATAAAGAATCTGGCTACTGCTGAGCATAATTTTTCTCTATGTTGGGTATCAAGCCTAAAGCAAATAAGACTGCAAATCTCACTTTTATACTACTGGTGATCAACTCCTATCATCGTCTCTGCCTTTTCTTCCTCTTATTCAATCCCTTCCTTACTCCTCTTTTCATGTCTCCCTACCTTGCCCTCCATTAAAAGGGCTAGTTTTTCTGTTCCAAAGGAGTTTAGAAAGTTGGTCTTCCAAATAACCAATATTTTACCATAACAGAGTTTTACTTATGTTTTTCTTATGATTTGAAAGAGATTTTATAAGCATCTGTAAAAAAATATCCTTAGACTCTTTCTATTCACTACCCCCACCCCAGAGCCATATTAGAACGGCAAAACGCACCCTGTAGGAATTTATCAGAGGTATAAATATCAGTTAGGGGTAAAAAATCAGATTCTAAAATGTAGGCAAAACATCTTTGATTCACTGTGCTAGGACCTACTAGCACAGTGCCTGGTCCACTAGCATGTACTCAAAAGCTGTTGAACAGAAGCAACAGTAAAGTAACTGTATGTTTCTTCACTGGATACCTTTATATGCCATACTGACTTCTAAAAATACTTATCTCCATCTCCAGGTAAGAGTTACTGTCAACAAAGATCTGAACTTTCTGAATCCCTATCAGTACTCAAGGTACTCAAACAACTAATTCATTGTATAAGAAGGTCTGTTAAAACTGCTGCTGCTGAGAGTAAACTCCTCACTAAAAAGCCATTTAGATTAAAAGCAAGTTTCTGCACAGGACTGGGTGTTTTTAAAACTAAAACAGGCCCTGGAGCACCTGGGTGGCTCAATTAAGCAGTTAAGTGTTCAACTTCAGCAGGTCATGATCTCAAGGTTTGTGAGTTCAACTCCCACGTCAGGATCTCTGCTGTCAGTGCAGTCTGCTTAGGATCCTCTGTCTCCTTCTCTCTCTGGCCCACCCCTGCTCACACACGTGCTCTCTCTCTCTCTCAAAACTAAACAAGAAGACATTTTAAATAAATAAATAAATAAATAAATAAATAAATAAATAAATAAATAAATAAAATAAAACAGGCCCTGGCAATGGTTACTTGTAAATAAAAGGCTGAGAGTCTGAGAGACAGAGCTTGCTAACTGTATGATCTTTGGTCAGTGGCTTAAACTCTCTGAGTCTGTTTCCTAAACCATAGATAATACAACCCCCATATCTCAGGATTACTGAGAGGATTAAATAAGATAATGTATACTAGCATTATGTCTACCACAGAATAATCATGCAATAAATGGCATGTTTTTCCAGATTATTCTAAAGATAGCTCAACAATCTCAATGAGGAAAAAGAAAGACAACTTACCCCTGTATCCCTCAGGTTTATTTGTGGAGCATGCCCAGAAGAGCATCCTAGTGTTTATTAGGGAAATAACTTCAGGTGCACAGAGTGTGTTGCTGAGGAGAGGGATGAAAAGGACATGAGAAGAACCTGCTTACTACAAAATATCAGCAAAAAACCACAAAAAAACCCACAAAAAAACAAAACAAAAAAACCGATCAATCCACTTACCGACAGAACTCATCAGAGTCCTGGTGATCATCTCCATGAAGATAAACCAAAAGAAAGCGAAGTTCTCGCTTGGCATCATTAAGTGCCTGTAGGAGACAGAAGACCACCAATTATTATGATGACTGTGCCTTGAGCTTTTAATTAGGCTAAGGGAACAAAAGGAGAATGAGGAAAAATGGTGAACAAGAAATCAGATTCCTGGCCTCCTACCTTCACACCCCTGGCATTTTTCCCCCTACAGAAAGTCCACGCTAACAAGCTTTAATGAAAAGGTTTTAGTGTTGTTAGGATTTAAACTGTATTAGGCACATGACAGTAGACAGGCTGACAAAGGAAAGTCCCAACAAATCACAGAAGTCAGCTGTTCCCACAGTCTAAAGGAAGATAAAAACAGAAGAATGTGACCACGTGAAAAGGGAGGTGAGAATTTTGCCACTTTACAGCTACAACATCTTCGTACATAAAAAATACTGCAAAGGTGAGACTGATCCCAGGCCACATACCAAGCAGGCACGAGAGACTGGGGGACCCAAATGCATTCTAAAGAGCACAGGATTTAAAAGATCTTCAAAGACAAGGCTAATGTCCAAGATTCCTGTGTATGCTTTTTCATTTGCTTAATCCTGAGCACATTACAATTCAGTAAAGATTTCCTGAATGACCAATGGTGATCTATCCTCAGGATCATAGCAAAGGGGGTGCAGGAGAGGTACCCATCTCATTCACATCTGCATTTCCAGCACTGAGCACACTGCCCGGGCATATAGTAGGTGCTTAATGCTTGTTGAGTAGGGTAGTAGTAGAGCCCCTGAGGAGACTATAGAGAAAAAGCCGATATGGGAGACTCAAAGCAGGAAGTACAAGAAAAGTATTTTTCTCTTTCACCAGATAGATTCAGGAATTCTGGAGGCTGCAGAATAGAACCACTGTTTGGGCTATGTTCACAGTGTTATTTCTACATTTTTCTCTGGCAAACTAGAGATATGCCTAACACCCATAGAAGTCTTAATTTTCACCCCCTGAGAGATAACAGTCAAAGGTCTGTGTGGCTTGGGTTGAAAGAGATGTGCTGCCTTGAGGCTATGCTCTATGCCCTTGTTCAATTCTGTGAGGGATCAAAGATAACTTGAGCTTTGCCTTCAAGGGGATCATTGTCTGCTATAGGAGATAAAACACAAATATAAGCAACCATAATATAAGGAAAAATGTGAAAATGCTTTAAGTTTCAAGAAAACTATGATAGCACCATAAGAAAGATTACTATTTTAGACTGCAAGGTAGGCCAGGGTAGGGCACATTAATCAGAAAGGATATAAGAAAGGAGTGATATGACCTAGCTGAAGGATGCGCAAGCTTCCATTTACCAAAAATGTGAGGAAGGCATTCCAGGTGGAGGGAAAAGCAAAAGCAAAGGCACAGAGGTAAAAAGTACAGAGTATGTACAGGAAATGGTTTAGCTGGAACCTAGGGTATGCAGAAACAAGTTATATAGGAAAGACCTCCAAAGGAGGTTTGAATTAGATCAAGTAGGGTTGGCTTTTTTTTTTTCTATAAGCAGTGAAGAGGTATTTAAGGTTCTTGAGTAAAAGAATGACATGATCAGTGCTGGGCTATGCTTTCCTTTGTGGATATAACCATATCAATAAATTGGCATCTATATGGTTCGTGGCACTGACCTGGCTGTACGTTCCCTGGTAGAAGACAGGGTGTGCCCTCCCATATTTCTCTTCAAAAGAGTGCATAAATGAAACAATGTCCCCAACGGGGTCAGTGACCCGGCTGCGAGGGTCAGGCCGTATAAAACGAAGAGCAAACCTGGGGAGGAAGGAATAAATATCACATGAATCGGCTTACTGTAGTGCATATGGAGTGGGCCAGTTTGTAAAGATTCCTACAACAGAGCCAGAGGCATGGCAGCAAAAGGAGGTGAAGGGTTTGTGAGTGGACCATCAAACCCGAGAGTATAGTCTGGCTCAAAAGGTGCAAAGCAGCAAGTGTTGTTCCATTGCCTGTTTAAGACGAATGCAAACTGCTAGGATTATAAATTCCAACACTGGTCTAAATAAATCCTGCATGCTTTGTGCAGAAAAATTCAGGACTAGAAAAATTGGGAAAGGAAGACACAGTCCAAAAAGATCACAGGTCAGGCTGTGCCCCCAGATTTTCTAGAATGGCACTGTCTAGTAAGGTAGCCACATGTAGCTATCTAAATTTAAAGTTAACTAAATGAAATACAATTTAAAATTCAGCTCTTCGGTCTCGCCACATTAAGTACTCAGTAGTCATACGTGGTTAGGTGGCTTCCACACTGGACAGTACAGATACAGAACGTTCCATTATCACAGAAAGTTCCATTATCACAGAAAGCAGCAGTTCTACTGCTCTAGAAAAGAGCTCTGTCTCTTTATTTTTGTCCTACTTGCCTCTTCCTTTCCTTTCTGTCATCCTGGGATTTTGAATTTTTAGTGCATACTCCCAAGCCATTCAAATTATGGTTCAGGCTTCAAACCTGAACTTGTGCTCATGATTTACTTGCTTTTCAAGGGGTCAAGTAAAATCCTGCTTAATGATTTATGGTTGATGGCATCCATGAAGGAAGTTTATAAAACTGATCTAGAGTACACTGATAGATTTGGCACCTGGCAGCTATTGTCAAGTTAAGGGTGATTGATACCACACATCTGTTTCTAAAGAGCCTATCTTATCATAATTGTATAGCACCATTTATTTAGCCTTTGGGTTTCCACAGAAGGCAATGGACACAGTTCTGATAAGTCAATGTGCTACATAACATTAAACAAGTTGCTTGGATGATACAGTTGCATTAAAATTAGTCACACATGCCATGCATATTTTTTTCCAAGAAAAGCAAACAATATTCACAGATTTTCAGCACAGAAAAGGCGACTAAACTATGACACTTTCCTTACCCAATCTTGAGCCAATTCCTTAGCCCCTCAAATTCCCCATGTGTATACAATTTCACTTGGAATTTCTCCTGAGTAATCAAATCAAATTCACTTACACAAACATTTTAGAGCAAATTAAAAACAAATGTAAGAAGTTGTATATATGTAAGGGAGTGGTTAAAAATCTTTTAAAAGATTGATGTTTTGATAACTTTCTCTGAAATTAAGTATTTAGGACTATCTTATTAAGTTTTTAAGTTTTCAAATTTTGATGAATGAATGGATAAAGGCTGTAACTTTTTTAACTGTAATATATTCTCATGGCCTACATAATTCAGGACAATCAGCTTTTTTTAAAAAAGATCTCAATTCAGTCTGTTATGATTTTAACGGTTTATATGTGTCCATTCTCAAATAAAACAGGATGCAAAGAGTACCAATTGATTAACTGATAACCAATAAGAACTTTGCTAAAGCAAAAGGAAGCCATTAAGCAGGCAGACTCCTAAAGCACCAAGTAGTCTTATCTGATCCTTGCACTTCTACACCTGCTGGGTCCTCATCTCCAGCCTCTGCTCCCTAGAGCAAGGCAAAGCTATTCCATGCATCAGGGGAAGCACAGGTTGCCCTGTATGCAAGGCCCAGACCACATATTCCAGCTTCATTGGTTGGCCTAAATGCCCATAAAACATTTTAGTAGTTCCCCATAAAGCCTAGGTGTGGGTTCATTTACTACTTAGTTATAGACCAGATGCCCCACGACTAATGCCAGAAACTTGGGCTCCTTTGACATTTTGTAGGCCTGGCCCCTCTCTGTCTTCCAGTACTGAGCTCTCTGAATGACACATGAAGGAAGTGAGAAGAAAAGTGAAAGTGTAAAGCAAGGGGATATATATATATGCAAGGGTGCCAGTGCCAGCATCCAATGGGCTGTCAGGACAGAGGGGAATGTACAGGAGTGTCCAGAGAGGTAAAAGTGTTGTGGGAGGTGTAGAGAAAAATGGGTAATCTAAGAGCAAGAACATTTTTTGGGATTATGAGTAGTCGGATATAGTTAGATGGTTTAGGGTAAAAGTTACAAGGGGTGTGAAGCTGGTAGATAATGGTGGTTAGAAAGAAAAGGGTGTGAAGATTCACTAGGGAATGTAAAGGTGACAGACATGGTGGGAAGAGGGAGGATAACGATAAACATAGGTAGACTGATCTTGAGAAAGATAGGCAAGACTACTTTACAGGGTTACTTTAAAACAGTTCCATTTCACAACATCTGTTATGTTTGAACAATTTAAAATATTGTCATACTACAGTATTAGAGTGTTCTGAAAGAGTATTCAATCTGATGATCAATTGGCAAGTCAAAACTGACAAAGCATAAACCTTACTATTCTGGTCTATGTTTCAGCTCCAAAGTCTACCCTATTTCTACTAACATATAAATACAAATGTACATACCTAAATATATCAAGTATTGTGTAATAGGTAAACCGGAATGGAAGCATTATCAAGTAATAACCCCATCCAAGCAGCCCCTGAAATTCCAAAAACAAAGTTAGACACCATTCTCTCAATCTCCAATACTCTGCAGATGGCTAGTTCAAATTTTCACTCTTTTTTTGTTCTTTTGCATGATTCCTCCACTGCAATACAGTTCCCTCTTCCTGGTCACATCATCCTTCTTAAAGACTTATTGCCTTTCATCTCATTTCATCTAATACTATCAGATTTTTATTTTATCACATAATTTTTGTATTAAATCTGCTTCAGTGCTTCAATTCTGCAACTATCTATATTGTCAAATTTAATTACAAGTTTGCCTCCCTAAATCATAAGTATTCATTCTTTCCTTTTTAAATTTTTTTTTTTAACGTTTTTATTTATTTTTGAGACAGAGAGAGACAGAGCATGAACGGGGGAGGGGCAGAGAGAGGGGAGACACAGAATCGGAAGCAGGCCAGGCTCTGAGCCATCAGCCCAGAGCCCAACGCAGGGCTCGAACTCACGGACCGCGAGATCATGACCTGAGCCAAAGTCAGATGCTTAACCGACTGAGCCACCCAGGCGCCCCAATTCTTTCCTTTTCAAATTTATACATTAAAATATGGTATACAGAAATAACAATAACCACAATTACTACTTTGGACATTTGTATATAAATGAGAAATAATTACATAAACCACAATTATAAGCCTCCATATGGCCATTAATCTTAGTAATAATACTAATTATAATTTTAGCAATGTTGATTATTGCTGTTATTATTAACTATGTAGGGGCTCTATCATTTACAAAACATTTCTTATATGTCACATTGTGTTAACCTGAGACTTTCCCTGTGTCTATGGCCAGGGAGCTCTGGAGCCCCATGGCTGACATAAGAGTCCCAAAATAATGGCGGAAACATTAGACATATACAGAATTTCTTGAGTCATGTAACTGCTCTAGGAACTTGTTTTCTTCCACTTCAGAATACCCCAAAGCAACTACTTAGAAACTCCATTTTTAAAATGTTGTCAAGTATTCCACAAAAAAAGTATGATGGGGCGCCTGGTTGGCTCAGTCGGTAGAGTGTGTGACTCTTGATCTCAGGGTTCTGGGTTTGAGCCCAATGGTCAGTGTGGAGACTGCTTAAAAACAAAGTCTTAAAGTGTGATAACGGAGTAAATTCTAACTGCTGCAAAGTTAAAGTGAGTGCTTTCTTGGAATTCTAAATCCAAGTGTAAGAGTTTGAGTGTAATTCCAAGAGTAAGAAAGAGAAACTCTAAAAAGTTCTCTAGAGTTCATCATCACTATACATATCTGACTTTCCTAATTAGACTATGAGAACAATTTGAAGGGGGAGGACTGGCTCTTATTCATATCTGGATCCCCAACAGCAAAATACCTGGTACACCGGAGCATTCTTAAATGAACCACTTATCACCTCCCTGCTACTAGCCCTTCAAGATGAATTTTAAAGATACGGCTAAGGCTCCCACAAAGATTCCAAGTAACTTCCCTAGAAGTAGCTTACAATTAAGTAAAATGAAGCAACAAAGAATCCAGTAAACATTTTAACTTAAAATGGAAAGATTTAAGGGTGCCTGGCTCAGGTGGTAGAGCATACAACTCTTGATCTCATGGTTGTGAGTTCGAGCCCCACGCAAGGTGTAGAGATTACTTAAAAAATAAAATATTTTTTTAAAAAAGTGATAAATCTATTGAACATGCAGCCAACATTTTCAGACATGTAAATAAAATTGTGTACTCAAATAAGGTGCACAAACTTCAAATAACTAACAAAGAGCCAAAAATAAAATTAAAAAAAAAAAAAAAGATAGTTACTGTATCAATTCATTGAAGAATCAAGTGAAGATGATAAACCCAACATATCTACCAAGAAGCCAGATCAACCTAATAGGTTTACATTCTGAATATTTCCTTTGCTCCTATCATACAGAGATCAACATAACCTAGTGAATGGACTTATGAAACAAACAAGGGGGAAATTCCAGCTATAAAATAACTTGCCCTTGGTTGTGGTCTTGAGACAACATAGCTGTAGATCCTGTGGTCAGCTGTATTAACTTGCAAGGGTCGGGATGGAGGTGGGTTGAAAACACTTGGTACACCCTCTTGTTCATTCAATCGGTCCTGTACAGCAGCCTGAGAAGAAAAAAAGAGCAGCAAGAGTTTCAGTGTTGCTCAAATCAACCTAAAAGTAACACCATTGCTTGGTACTTCAAAACAGGTTATATGATGAGTATATCTTCATAGACCTTTAACTTGCTTTGCTGGGAGGCAATGTGTGGTGATGGCTCCAGAATTCACAGTAGAGGAGTCCAAGAAATTTATCTGAAAGCTCCATTTGTGCAGTAAACACAACTGCTTTTATTCAGATGGTATGTATTATTTAGAGTGGCTGGGATCCAAGGTGCTTCACTGTGTGAAGGAAAGCCATCCACAGAGAATACAATGTAGGAAGTGCCCCTAGAGCGGTCTGATGGAGCAACTCTGATGAGCAGTGTTTGGTGGAGGGCTTGGCTTTGGAACAGAAACTTAGGTGTGAATCTTAGCTCCACCACTCACAATAGTCGCCTGGCTTATGAGCCTCAGTTTCCTCATATGCAAAAAGGAGAAACAGTATTTCTCAGGGTTAATTTGAAAATTTAGTAAGATGTACATACATAAAGATCCTAATATAATCCTGACAGAAGATATTCAGTAAAACGCCTTATTCTCTTATTAACTCTGCCCCAGAAAATGGATACTTGTCCCAGTGTAGTAAAAAATTTCACTGTGTCCAAAAAAAGATCTGGTATTTGGCTCTGGATTCTGGGAGATAATCTATACCTGATAGGGTAGACTGCCACCCCAGAAAGATCAACCATGGGGTTTAGGGTGGGGACTGTGGGTAATGCAGTATCAGTTGACCTGGAGACTGAGTTCAATCATAGGTAATCAATCAAAAACAATTATACTGTGTAAATAAGACCCAATGAAAACTCGACACTGAAGCTGAGGTAAGCTTCCCTGACTGGCAATACTTCATGCATAATGTCACAAATCTTTGCCAGAAGGATAATGCATTCTGACTGCATGAAAGAGGAATACTGAAGCTTTGTGCTTAGAACTCAACATTCTGCCTTATAGATCTCTTCCTTTAGCTGATTTTAATCTATACCCTTTCCCTACAATAAATCGTAACCATGAGTATAACAGCTTTTAGTTAACTCTTCTAGTGAATTATCAAACCTGAGAGTGGTTTTGGGAAACTACAGTTGCTGTAAGAAGTGAGGACTTGAGTGTTCTCTCACCGTGATAGTTGGCTTTAAATTTTGCAGTGTGGCTAACGCCAGGCAGTTCTCTAAGTTTTCATATTTTCAAGTATAAAGGCACAATTCGATGTGGAAAGAACAGTCTATCAACAAATGATGCTGGGACAACTGGATGCTAACATGCAAAAGAATGAACTTGAACCCTTAAATCATATTATATACACAAATTAACTCAAAACACATCAAAGACGTAAATGTAAGAGCTAAAATTATAAAATTCTTAAAAGAAGACATAGGTGAAAATCTTCATGACCCTGGATTAGGCAATTGTTCCTTAGATACGATGGTAAAAGCACAAACAACAAAAGAAAAACATTAGATAAACTGGGACTTCCATCAAAACTGAAAACGTTTGGGGCACCTGGCTGGCTCAGTTGGAAAAGCATGTTGACTCTTGAACTCAGGGCTGGGAGTTCAAGCTCCACATTGGGCATGGAGCTTACTTTAAAAACAAAACAACAAAAAAACTGAAAACTTTTGTGCATCAAAGGACACTATCAAAAGAGTCAAAAGGCAACCCACAGAATAGGAGAAAAGATTTACAAATCATATATCTGATAAGAGTGTAGCATCTAGAATATATTAAGAACCCTTACAACTCATCATCAAAAAGACAATAACCCAATTTAAAAATGGGCAAAGGACTTGAATAGATGCTCTCCAAAGATGATTTACAAACAACCAACAAACGCGTGAAAAGATGCTCTATCATCATTAGCCATTAGAAAAATGCAAACCAAAACCACAAGATACTACTTCACACCCACTAAAAGGCTATCATATGAAAGACAGATATTGGGGTGCCTGGATGGCTCAGTCAATAAGCGTCCGACTTTGGCCTAGGTCGTGATCTCACAGTTCGTGAGTTCAAGCCCCGCAATGGGCTCTGTGCTGACAGCTCGGAGCCTGGAGCCTGCTTCGAATTCTGTGTCTCCCTCTCTCTGTTCCTCCCCCACTCATGCTCTGTCTCTCTCTCTCCCTCCTTCAAAAATAAATAAAAACATTAAAAAAATAAAATTTTAAAAGACAGATATTAACAAATGTTGGTGACATGTGGAGAAATTGGACCCCTTAGCCACTACTACTGGAATGTAAAATAGTGTAGCCTCTTTGGAAAGAGTCTGGCAGTTCTTCAAAAGGTTAAACATAGAGTTGTCATAGGAGCCAGCAATTCTACTCCTAGCTATACACCCAAGAGAAATGAAAACATACATCTCCACAAAAACTTGTACACTAACGTTCCCTGCAACATTACTGATAATAGATTAAAGTGGGAACAGTCCAAGCGTTTATCAACTAATGAATGAAGATACTGTGGTATATTCATACAAAGGAATATGATTTGACAATAAAAAGGAATGAAGTACTGATACACACCATGACGTGGATAAATCTTGAAAACATAATGCTAAGTAAAATAAGCCAGACACAAAAGGACAAATACTGTCTGATGCCTCTTACATCAGGTATCTAAAATAGTCAAATTTTATAAAGATAAAATGTGGAATTGTGGTTACCAGAGGCAGGGAAAGGGGATAATGGGAAATAATCGTTTAATGGGTACAGAGTTTCAATTTGGGAAGATGAAAAAATTCTGAAAACAGATAGTGGTAATGGCTGCACAACAATGTACTTAATGCAACAAAATCATAATCTTAAAATGATTAAAATGGTAAACTTTTGCAATCCCTATCAAAATAACACCAGCATTCTTCAAAGAACTGAAACAATTCTAAAATTTGTATGGATCCAGAAAAACCCTGAATAGGCAAAGCAAGCTTGAAAATGAAAACCGAAGCTGGATGCATCACAATGTCTCACTTCAAGATGTATTACAAAGCTGTAATCATCAAGACAGTATGGTACTGGCACAAAAACAGACACTCAGATCAACGGAACACAATACAGAACACAGAAATAGATCCACAAACGTATGGCCAACTAATCTTTGACAAACCAGGAAGGAATATCCAATGGAAGAAAGACAGTCTCTTCAGCAAGTGGTGCTGGGAAAACTGGACAGCAACATGCAGAAAAATGAACCTAGACTACTTTCTTACACCATACACAAAAATAAACTCAAAATGGATAAAAGCTCTAAATGTAAGATAGGAAGCCATGAAAACCCTAGAGGAGAAAGCAGGCAAAAACTTCTTTGACCTGGGCTGCAAGAACTTCTTACTCAACACCTCTCCAGAGGCAAGGGAAACAAACGCAAAAATGAACTATTGGGACCTTAACAAAATAAAAAGCGTCTGCACAGCAAAGAAAACAATCAGCAAAACTAAAAGGCAATTGACAGAATGGGAAAATATATTTGCAAATGACCTGTCAGATAAAGGGTTAGTATCCAAAATCTATAAAGAACTTCTCAAACTCAACACCCAAAAAACCAAATAATCCAGTGAAGAAACTGGCCAAAGAAATGAAGAGACACTTCTCCAAAGAAGACATCCAGATGGCCAACTGACACATGAAATGATGCTCAACATCACTCATCATCAGGGAAATACAAATCAAAACCACAATGAGATACCACCTCACACCTGTCAGAATGGCTCACATTAACAACTCAGGCAACAAACAGATGTTGGCGAGGGTGCGGAGAAAGAGGATCTCTTTGCAACTGCTGGTAGGAATGCAAACTGGTGCAGCCACTCTGGAAAACAGTATGGGGGTTCCTCAAAAAATTAAAAATAGAACTACCCTATGACCCAGCGACTGCACTACTGGGTATTTACCCAAGAGATATAGGTGCACTGTTTTGAAGAGGCACATACACCCCAATGTTTATAGCAGTGCTATCAACAATAGCCGAAGTATGGAAAGCGCCCAAATGTCCATCAATAGATGAATAGATAAAGATGTGGTGTGTGTGTGTATGGAGTATACACGGCAATCAATAGAGTATTACACGGCAATCAAAAAGAATGAAATCTTGCCATTTGCAACTACGTGGATGGAAATGGAGGGTATTATGCTAAGGGAAATTAGTCAGAAAAGACAAACATCATAGGACTTCACTCATATGAGGACTTTTAGATACAAAACAGATGAACATAAGGGAAGCAAAAAGAATATAAAAACAGGGAGGAGGACAAAACATAAGAGACTCTTAAATATAGAAAACAAGCAGAGGGTTGCTGGAGGGATTGTGGGAGGAGGGGATGGGTAAGGGGCATTAAGGAATCTACTCCTGAAATCACTGTTGCACTATATGCTAACCAACTTGGATATAAATTAAACAATAAACTTAAAAAAAATGGCAAACTTTTATGTTATGTACATTTTACCACAACACAAAAAAAGGCATGCAGTACGGATACATGCTACAACATGGATGAATCTTGACAATATTATCTTAAGTAAAAGAAGCCAGTCACAAAAGACCACATACTATGATTCCATTCATATGGCAGTATGGGAAATCTATAAATGGAAAGTAGATTAGTAGTTGCTTAGGGGCAGGGAGGGATAGAAGCAGCAGGGTAATAGCTAAAGGGCATGGGTTATTTTGCGGGGGTGGGGGGGGTTCTCAATATTTTAAAACATTTTTGGGAAAATATTTTAAAACTGATGGGGGTAATGGATGCTCAACAATGTGAATATACTAAAAACTACTGAATTTCACATTTGAAATGGGTGAACTGTTTGGTATGTGAATTACATATCAATAATAAAGCTGTTAATTTAAAACCCACAACTAACAGCAATTATTGTCAATTATAAATTAGAATTTGCAAACTTATATCTGCCACTGTAAACCTGCCAATTTCCTAATACCTCTTAAAAGCTTTTCTGATGAGTTTGGTGGTGCTTTTAACACATGAAATTATGTATATGGTAAAATGCAACAACATTTGGAAGATCTGTATTAATTCAGTGAACAATATTTTCCAAATAATGAATGCTTGAAGTAATGAAATCAAGCTACAGTAAAAAATCCTCACAAAGTGCAAGACACATCAACCACTTTTCAGCAGGACCTTGTGGGAGGGGAGTGACAAAGAAAGCACGAGGCCCAGGACAGCAAAGGAGAGACCAGATGTAGTCTTAACACTGATATGAGTCAAGTTAACCGCGAAGTCAACTGCCATGGTGGGAGGATACTCAAGCAGTCCTATGGAGCATTTCACATGCCAAGGAACTGAGAGCCTCGTGTCAACCACCAGCACTACCTTGCTAGATGCATAAACTGGTGCTCGTGGTTTGGCTTTCTAGAGAAGACAACAATAGAGAAGTAATGGGAGAAGAAAGCAGGTGGCCGACACGAGATAGCTCATCTGATAGCTGCTGCCGCCAGTTCCATTTCTGACTCATGATGGTCTTTAAGGAACATTTTATTTTTGGGAAACAGATATGGGGGAAGTTCAACATGTGAAAGGACTAAACGTATAACTTAAGAAAAAGATGACTGGGGTGCCTGGGTGGCTCAGTCGGTTAAGCGTCCGACTTCAGCTCAGGTCATGATCTCAGAGTCTGTGAGTTCAAGCCCCGCATCGGGCTATGTGCTGACAGCTCAGAGCCTGGAGCCTGCTTCAGATTATGTGTCTCCCTCACTCTCTGCCCCTCCCCTGCTCATGCTCTGTCTCTGTCTCAAAAATAAATAACATTAAAAAAAAAAAAAAAAAAAGAAAGAAAGAAAAAGATGACTGGATCCAGCATCCTGAAGCCCACCCATCCCCAAATATTCTCTCCAAGTCAGGCTCAAGGCACAAAGCCAAAGAGGGGCTAGAGTAGCCAGGGGGCTTCAAGGATGCCAGGGGAGGTAATGAACTGACTAGATCTTAAAAGTTTTCATCACAAGAATAAAGTCTGTAACTATGTATGTTGACAGATAGTAACCAGACTTACTGTGGTGATTATTTTGCAATATATAAAAATAATCATTATGTTGTGCAACTGAAACTAATAACGTTACATGTCAATTATACCTCAATAAAAAACATTTTTTTAAGTTTATTGAGAGAGAGAGAGGATGAGAGAAGCAGAGAGAGAGAGAGGGAGACAGAGAATCCCAAGCAGCCATCCAGGTGCACCAAGAAAAAACATTTTTAATTAAAACAAATAAAAATTAAGACTAGACCTCAAAAAAAGAACTGAAGAAAAGTGATGCCTCTCAGAAAATTGTGTGTGAAAGGGTCTACTAACTACATTAGAAAGACCATTCATAGCGTGGCCTGGATGGCTCAGCCAGTTAAGCGTCTGACTCTTGACTTCAGCTCAGGTCATAATCTCACATTTGGTGAGCCACATTTCTTGATAAACACCTAGCTGTCAACAGTGGTTACTTCTCAGAAAGAAGGAATAGAAAGGAGGTGGGGGGTTGGATAGGGATGAAATGTAAGCAACAAGGAGCCCCACACATTGGGCTCTGCACTGACGGTGTGGAGCCTGCTTGGGATACTCTTACTCCCTCTCTCTCTCTCTGCCCCTTCCCTGCTTGCACAGATGTGCGTGCATGTGTGTTCTAAAAAAAAAAAAAAAAAAAAAAAAAAAAAAGACAGTAAGAAACATAAAAAAAAAAAGTGCAAGACAGATCAATAGATTTCAATGTAAGAGAATGAAAAGTTCCTTGGTATGGTTTCAAATTCCATATTACAACTAACCTTTAAGAAACTTATCACACTATCAAAGAACATCCATGGTTATCTGAAAAGGCTATTGAAATACTCTTCCCATTTCTAACTATATCTTGCATGAAACTGGATGTTCCTCATATACTTCAAAACTACGAATCACGGAGTGCCTTGGGTGGCTCAACTGGTTAAGCGGTCCACTCTTGATTTTAGTTCAGATCATGATGGTTCATGAGTTTGAGCCCATAACAGGCTCCCCTTGACAGCATGGAGCCTGCTTAGAATTTTCTCTCCCTCTCTCTCAAAATAAATAAACTTAAAAAAAATTTTTTTAATTTAAAAATAAAATTATATATCACAAGAGATCAGAGGCAGAAGCAGATAAGAAAATCTAGTTTTTTTTCTCTTTATTTTTTACTTATTTTTAATGTTTGTTTATTTTTGAGACAGAGTGCAAGTGGGGGAGGGGCAGAGAGAGAGGGACACACAGAATCTGAAGCAGGCTCCAGGATCTGAGCTGTCAGCACAGAGCTCAAACCCACAGACCATGAGATCATGACCTGAGCCAAAGTTGGGACGCTCAACTGACTGAGCCACCCAGGCGTCACAGTTTTTTTCTCTATTAAGCCAAACATTAAAGAGATTTGAAAAATTTATGTTAACATGTAATGAGTTTATTATTTTTAAGTTGAACTAAAAAATTTGTTTTAATTTGTAATATGTTAATATATCAACTGATATAACCCATATATAAAAAGAAGCTCTATGGAGGTTCCCAATAATTCTTTTTTTTTTTTAAGTTTACTTATTTTGAAAGAGAGAGTCACAGAGAGAGCACGTGCACAAGTGGGGGTGGGGCACAGAGGGAGAACAGAGGATGGAGATGGGCTCTGTGCTGACAGCAGAGAGCCTGATGTGGGGCTCAAACTCACTATGAGATCATGACCTGAGCCCAAGTCAGACACTTGACTGACTGAGCCATCTAGGTGTCCTGATTCCCAATAATTCTTTTTTTTTTTTTCATGTTTATTTATTTTTGAAAGTCAGAGAGACCATGAGCGGGGGAGGGGCAGAGAGAGAGGAAGACACAGAGTCTAAAGAAGGCTCCAGCCTCTGAGCTGTCAGCACAGAGCCCAATGCAGGGCTCGAACCCATTAACCGCGAGATCCTGACCTGAGCCGAAGTTGGATGTCTAACCAACTGAGCCACCCAGGCACCCCCAGGTTCCCAATAATTCTTAAGTATAAAGAGTGACACCACAAAGTCTGAGAACCTCTGGTTTATTTCGGGGAAAATATATATAGAGTTTTAGACAGGCATAAAAGTATGTGGAAACAAAAAATTGTTAATATCACTATGTTGGAGATTTAGGACTAAAAGATTGCAGTAGGAAAGTGATCCGAATGGGATTTTTTTTTCATATTTCATCTTAGGCTTTAAACTTTTTAAAACTAGAATTATTTTAATATAGTTCATGTATTATTTTTATGAGTTACCGAAACAGATTTAAGTGAAAAAAGCTGTAAAGGTGGCATAATCCCACCTGTGTAACAAGAAAATTATACTTCAATTTATGTAGTCATCTAAATGCATATAAAAAGTCTGAAAGGTGAGGCATTGGGTGGTTCAGTCAGTTAAGTGTATGACTTTGGCTTAGGTCATGATCTCACGGTTTGTCGGTTCGAGCCCCACATCAGAATCTGTGCTGACAGCTCAGAGCCTGGAGCTGCTTCAGATCCTGTCTCTCCCTATCTTTTTCTGCCCTTCGCCAACTTGCGTGCACACGTGTGCGCTCTCTCTCCAGTATATAAAAACATTAAAAAAAACTTAGAAAGTCTGAAAGGCTATACACTAAAACTTAACCAGCTATCTAAGAAGTGGTGGAATTAAGGGAGAACACTTACTTCCTTTTTTATTTATTTATTTATTTATTTATTTATTTATTTATTTACAGCTTTAATTCTTTACGTTTTTTGGAATTCTTTGTGTGGGTATGCACACATGCAGTTATTTTTGCAAAAAGCTTCTAATATTTTGATAAGTTGTTTCCTATTAAAGGATGGTTGACATTATACCAGGTAACTGAAAATCGATAAAGAAAAGCAGTGGGGTGCCTGGGTGGCTCAGTTGGTTGAGCATCCAACTCTTGGTTTCGGCTCAGGTCATAATCTCATGGTCCGTGGGTTCAAGCCCCAGGTCAGGCTCTTTGCTGTCAGTGCAGGCTGCTTAAGATCCTCTGTCTCCCTCTCTCTCTGCTTCCCCTATTCCCCCAAATAAATAAATAAACATTAAAAAAAAATAAAGAAAAGCAGGGGCAACAGTATTAATATATCAAAGTAGAATTTAAAACAAAAAGCATCATCTGATATTAAAAGATATTATAAAAAAGCTCTAACAGCCACTTATCTTTCTGTGTCAAATAAAGTAGTCAAACTATACAAGAGTAAGGAAGTATTTCCCCGAAAATAGACATAAAATGTATTCATGCTTTTTATCTGCACCATGGACTGCCCTTTCACAGCATGTACAAAAAATAAGCATTTCTTTGATATATTTGTTTTTAACACTGGAAAAGCATACACATATATTTCCAGCACATATAAGAAGGTCCGGAAGGACATACATTAAAACATCAGACGTGGTTATCTTAAGTGTGATTACCAAGAATTTTCATTTTCAATTTTATCAACTCTTGTGTTTCAAATTCTGTGAAGACATGTATTATTTTTATAATTAGAAAAAAAAAACATCATCAGTAAGAAATAAAGAAATCTATGAAACCACATTCAAGTTCATCATGTCCAGTAGTCTTATTAAGTAAACAGAAAAGAAATAGCCAATTTTAATTATACATGTAATAAGCTTGACTGAATACAGACACGAACCTTTATCCAATAAAAACCCCACATTCCTTGATAAACATCTAGTTGTCAACAGTGGTTACTTCTCAGAAACAAGGAATAGAAAGGTAGGGGGTTGGACAGGGATGACATGTAAGCAACTTACACGGGGTTTAAGTTTATCCATATTTGTTTCAAAGAAATTTTAAACAAGTAATGCAAAATGTCTGGCTTTCAGGAGCTGGATGGAAGGTACATGGTTGTTTCCCTTATCTCTGTATTTTCTCTAAGTTTAAAACATTTAATTAAAAAATATGTTTCATAATGTTAATGGAACATTATTAAGCTGTAAGGACCTCGGGGCGCCTGGGTGGCTCAGTCGGTTGAGCGTCCGACTTTGGCTCAGGTCATGATCTTGCGGTTCTTGAGTTTGAGCTCCGTGTTGGACTCTGTGCTGACAGCTCGGAGCCTGGAGCCTGGAGCCTGCTTTGGATTCTGTGTTGCCCTCTCTCTCTGCCCCTTTCCTGCTCATGCTCTGTCTCTCTGTGTCTCTCAAAAAATAAACGTTAAAAAAAACACTTTTTTTAAATTAAAAAAAAGCTGTAAGGACCTCAATAAATACCTATATGAAATAAAATGAAACACTGATATGAAAAGGTAAACAAAAAACAAAAGAACAAGCTACTACAAACTCCAAATATGTTCCTAAATAACCCTTGGGTCAAAGAAGAAAATCAAAACTTTAAAAATGTATTTTCTTCTGAAAATTCACAGCCTTCAATGCAAGGAAGAATACAAATAAATTAACCAAGCTATAAAAATCAAATGCTAAGAAAAAGAATATGAATCTACAAAAGGGTGAACAGATTTTTCTTAAAAAATAAGAAAGAAGAAAATAAGAACTGATAAATACAAGAGCTTTTCATAAACCAAACACATTAAAATAAACCAGTCTCCAGCAAGTCTCATTTTTAAAAAAGAAAATATAATAAAAACAATGAGAGGATAATAGAACAGATACAAAAGAGAGTAGAAAACATGCTACTTTGTATAGCCTATGCTAAAAACCTTGCAAATATCTAAGAAAAAAGCATCTCCTAGGAAAGCTCATCAACAAGCATGTAATGTAGCTAAGAGGTGCCTGGATGGCTCAGTTGGTTAAATATTCAACTCTTGATTTTGGCTCAGATAATGATCTCACAGTTCATGGGATCAAGTCCCAAGTCAGGCTTCACACTGACAGCATCAAGATTCTCTCCCTCTCACTCTGCCCCTTCCCCGCTCACTCTCTCAAAAATAAATAAGGAAACTTAAAAAAATAAATAAAAAGATGTAACAAAGAAATTGTGAATGATGGGGAAAACATGAAAAAGTTAACAGAGAACTGGCAGAAACAAAGTTTCAAGTGCTTTCTTTCAAATCTGCGCTATATATATACCCTTCTCAATTCATTTTATCAAGCCCGTGATCTAATAAAGCCACTTATGCTTGAAATAAAAATCTAACAAGGAGACAGCACAAAATTATCATACAGATCATCATTTCCTCTGCCTGAAATGCAGAAAATCCCCCCAAGATTTTCACATTCATCATCCCTTTTCATTATTTGGGTGTCAGCTCAAATACAACCTCCTCAGAAATGCCTTTCTTTACCATCCTATTTATTTTTTAAATGTTTATTTATTTTTGAGAGAGAGAGAGCAAGCAGGGTAAGGGCAGAGAAAGGACAGAGGATCTAAAGCAGACTCTGCACTGACAGCAGAAAGCCTAATGTGGAGCCTGAATTAACGAACCGTAAGATCATGACCTGAGCCAAAGTCGGGGACTCAACCAACCGAGCTACCCAGGTGCCCCTTCACCACCTTATTTAAAATAACTTCCCAGATCCTGTTACATTTCGTACACTCATCTTATTCACAGCATTTATTACAAATTGAAATTATCTAGAATTTCATGATATCTAGAATTTCATGGGAGTAGGCTATTAGTCTTGTTCTCTGGTATAATTCCAGAGCTTAAAAGTTTGTTGAGTAACTAAATATAACTTAGGAATACATTTTCAGAAATCTAGCACCCAATTCAAATAACATACTATAATTAAAACACAGTAATCTCACCAGAGATCATATGAATATACTAAGGTTGGAAGACAATCAGCAGATATTTATTGAGAGTCTACGATGTGCTGGGATCAGTTTTAGATGCTCTTAGGAAGACAGCAGTTAACAAAACCAAATATATATATTTCTACTTGCATGGAGCTTAAATTCTAGTGATTTGTCTCCAAACAACAACTAACATCACACTCAATAATAAAACATCAGAGGCATTATAGGGTGGACAAGATGTTTGCTATTACCATTATTAATTGACATTGTTAGGACGTTCTAGCAATTCAATGATCAAGTAAAAATAACAAAAGATCTATATACTGAAAAAAATCATTGAATTGCAGATGATACAACTACCTAGAAAATCCAAAAAAACCACTACGAAATATGTAATAAGAAAGTTCACATTAAGGTATCTGGTTACAAACCAAATATATAAAAACCAACTTTTTCCAAAAAGCCACTGAGAAAAAAATAAGAGGGAGGGACACTACGCAGAAGGATCTGGTCACCATCTTTTATAAAATTTTATAATAAAGCTTTGATCATAATTTTTATCTTCCCCACAAATCTTTTTAAGATTAAAGAGTTGTAAATTTAAAAAATTTTTCTATGAAAAGAAAGGATTTCTGTTGTGGAAAAATACATGTCTTTGGTTCACTATCAAACTAGGGGAAAAAAATAGGCTCAGAATGAATCATACTATACCTCTATGTTCCAGTTATGCTGTTCCAAGGTATGGCGACATTGATCCATAGATTCTATGCCAGTCAGATCCTGAAAAGAAGGAAAAACCAAAAAGTTACTTAGGGAAAAATCATCAGTAAATATGTAGATATTTTTACCCCTAAATACTTATGAATGTTGTGGGAAAACTACACTGAAAAGTACTGAAGGTAAATGCTCCAGTATGGTAAAAACTTCACTGTTCAGAATTTATCCAGTCTGTTACAGCAGGTATTACTGCCATAGAACAAAAACGTGGAGTTTCTTACCCTTTAAAACTTCAAGGCTTTCAATTAAGATGATTATTGATTAAAATCAATTTCTCCTCTCAAACTGAAGTTTAAAAACTTAAAGATTTTGGGGCACCTGGGTAGTTCAGTAGGTTAGGCGCCCAACTTCAGCTCATGTCATGATTTCACGGTTCATGGGTTTGAGTCTCATGTGGGGCTCTGTGCTGACAGCTCAGAGCCTGGAGTCTGCTTCAGATTCTGTGTCTCCTCTCTCTGCCTTTCCCCTGCTCATTCTCACTCTCTCAAAAATACACGTTAAAAAAAAATTATAAAGATTTCTTCAACCACTAGGTCTAGAAAAATATGTTGAATATTGTTAATGTTCAACAAAAATTCTGTTAATAATACATAATAATAAAATAATGCAAGTTTCCTGCAAAATATCATCCCCCTTTTTTAGATTTTTTACTATTTTTGAGAGAGACAGAGACAGAGTGCAAGCAGGGGAGGGACAGAGAGAGAGGGAGACACAGAAACCAAAGTAGGCTCCAGGCTCTGAGCTGTCAGCACAGAGCCCCATGTGGGGCTTGAACTTATGAGCCGTGAGATCATGACCTGAGCGGAAGTCGGATGCTTAACTGAGTCACCCAGGCACCCCAAATGTCATTTTACCTACCGTCATATAACCTACCTTATAATATGAACTGTGTGTAAACTATTTTCTTTTAATTAAAAAAAAATTGAGAGAGAGCACACATGAGTGGGGAGGGGCACAAAGGGAGAGAGAGAGAATCCCAAGCAGGCTCCACATTGTCAGCACAGAGTCCGAGGCAGGGCTCGATCCCGTGAACTGAGAGATCATGACCTGAGCCGAGGTCAAGAGTCAGATGCTTAACTGAGCCACCCAGGTGCCCCAAAACATTTTATTAAAAAAAGTCTGTTGGGGTGCCTGGGTGGCTCAGTCAGTTGGGCGTCTGACTTTGGCTCAGGTCATGATCTCACAGTCCGTGAGTTCAAGCCCCGCACTGGGCTCTGTGCTGACAGCTTAGAGCCTGGAGCCTGCTTCAAATTCTGTGTCTCCCTTTCTCTCTGTTCCTCCCCCACTCATGCTCTCTCTCTCCATCAAAAATAAAAAACATTAAAAAAATTTTTTTTTTAATAAAAAAAGTTTGTTACTCATGTTTCCCTATGAAAAGTATTTCCCCCACCCTCTTCTCCTTGGACTATTCTCAGGTTTTACTTTGTTTCTTCTCTGGCTCCTCTTCTACCCCCTCTTAAATGGAATTTCCCTATGGATGTGTCCCTGGTTTTTGTCTCTCTATACCTCCCTCCCTGGCAATCTCATATATATATATATTTATAAATATATATTTATAATATATTTATTTATATATATTTATAAATATATATTTATATATATTTATATATAAATATATAAATATATATTTATATATATTTATATTTATATGTGTGTGTGTGTATATTTAAGAGAGAGTGAGTGGGAGAGAGGGGCAGAAGGAAGGAAGGAAGGAAGGAGGGAAGGAGGGAGGGAGGGAGGGAGGGAGGGAAGGAGGGAGGTTGGGGGGGAGAGAGAGAGAGAGAGAGAGAGAGAGAGAGAGAGAGAGAATATTTTAGGATCCATGCTCAGTGGGGAGTCCAACATGGGGCTAACTCTCAGGACCCGAGCTGAAATCAAGTCAGACACTTAACTGACTGAGCCACCCAGATGCCCTGGCAATGTCATTTAATCCTTAGACTTCAACCACCCTTTCTATTCAGATGACTCCTAAACAATTTCTGCGCCCGCCATCTCTTCTGAAGTTTAGCAGCACATTTCCAATAGCCTATTCAACATTTTCACCCACATGTGGCATCAGTACCTCAAATGCATCATTTAAAACCACTACATATTTTAATGACACTATCACCCTCCAAAATATACAGGCAAAGGTGACATCTGGAACCTCAGCTTCATTTTTGAGTATTCTATTCCCTTGAATTCCACGCTTCATCAGCAATAAAGTTCTGGCCATTTTCTATATACATCTGTAACTACATTTCCCTTCCCACAGCCAGCATCTTTAATCAACACTTCAAGTGAACTGTCAAAATAACTTTTCTCTCTCCTTCTAACTATTCTTCCTATCATGTATATGTGTGTGCATGCATGTATGTGTATCATTCCTTGGCTCAAAACTTTTCAGTTGATTGGATAATGCATTCCAAAATCTTTAGCTTAACATTCAAGTACTCCTATAATGTGGCCCCAGCCTCTCTTTCTAGATTATTTTCTAACTGTTTCCCTTTTGGTGTCCAATACTTAATAAATCTAACAGTTCATATGTACATCTAATGACCAGAATTTCCACAAAGCTAAATCCTAGACTTTTTTTTGAGGACTAATACAAAAGCCAAATCCACCCATCCATCCTCTCATGTAACAAATGTCTATTGTTACTGTCTATTCTGTGTGTTATTTACTACGTCCAAGAGATACGGAGATGATAATGGAGATGATACAGTCTCTATCCTCAAGAAATTTCTCCTAACAACCAGCAAGCAACAGAAGAAAGACATTGATCTCAATCTCACAAAAATGTGGTAACATGCACTTCTGAATCAGGAGCCTAAGGTTCTTACATTGATTCTGACCCTGTAACCATGGACCAGACACATTTTAACTCTTTAGGATTTAATTCTAAAAGATTTTAGCTCCCTTTATGTGCACCATGAAGGACTTAGTTTGGGCTGGTTGCCCTTTCCAGAGCTTAAAAACAAACAAACAAACAAACAAACAAACACCTAGAAGTCTGGATTAGTTAGGTATGCAATTATTTATTTTTATTAAAAAAATTTTTTTAAAGTTTCTTTATTTGAGAGAGAAACAGATCAAGCAGGGGAGGGGCAGAGAGAGAGGTAAAGAGAATCCCAAGTAGATTCTGCACTGTTAGCACAGAGCCTGATGAGGGAGCTTGAACTCAAACTGTGAGTTCATGACCTGAGCCGAAATCAAGAGTCAGAAGCATGGGCTCCTGGGTGGCTCACTCGGTTAAGCGTCAGACTTTGGCTTAGGTCATGATCTCCTGGTTCCGGGGTTTGAGCCCCGCCCTGGGCTCTGTGCTGACAACTCAGAGCCTGGAGCCTGCTTCAGATTCTGTTTCCATCTCTCTCTGCTCCTCCCCTACTTGTGCTCTCTCTCTCTCTCTCTCTCTCAAAAATAAAGGTTTAAAAAAAAAAAAAAAAAGAGGCATGCTTAACCGACTGAGGCACCCCTGAAAATTTTCAAAGTTTATTTATTTTTGAGAGAGAGAGAGAGAGAGAGACAGAATGCAAGCTAGGGAGGGGCAGAGAGAGAGGGAGACAGAATCCGAAGTAGGCTCCAGGCTCTGAGCTGTCAGCACAGAGCCTAATGCAGGGCTTGAATCCACAAATTGCAAGGTCATGACTTGAGCCAAAGTTGCATGCTCAACCGACTGAGCCACCCAGGCACCCCAAAATTGTTTACTTTTTAAAAGTCCCACAACAAATTTTGATTTTTTTTAATGTTTAAAGTACCATGGGGCACCTGGGTGGCTCAGTTGGTTAAGCTTGGTCCAAGTCTTGATTTTGGCTCAGGTCAGGAACTCACAATTTGAGTTCATGTGAGGTTGAGCATGGAGCCTACTTGGGATTCTCTCTTCCTCTCTGTCCCTTTCCCCCACTCACGTGCTCTCTCTTTCAAAAAAAAATTAAAAAATAATTTAAGACTAAGAAAATAATAAAATACTGTGCAAATTTCAAAACTGAAATTGAAAAGCTCTATTGAGTACCACTGGCTTTGACAGCTCTGACAGTAAGGACTTTAGTTCCTGACCATTCTAGGCCTCTGACCAATTTGGCTACTGCCTTCTGGCTTATAATAGGCTCCTTCTTAACTTCCAATTTCCTCACAGCCTTCTGCAGAAGACTGCGATGTCCAGGGTTCCCTCCTCTTCTGTACATATTCTCTTTAAGAATTAGAGTCTACGTCTGCCTTCTTCTTAGGGTGTAATGGCCACTCAATCTTTAAAAACTAAAATTGTTTTCTCTCTTATGTACCTATTATTTTCTACTTTCTACCATGATTATTTATACTCATTCTATTACCTTATCAGAGGATACAGGCTCCTTGAGAGCACTGTCTGTGATTCATCTATATATAATGCTCCCCTGTACTTAGCACACAACACAGTAAGGACTTTACAAGTTATAGAAAAAGTTAGTATAAATTAAACAGACCCTTTTTGTATAAGCTTTAATAACTGTTGCTATAAACTGAAACCTTTAGACATTTTCACCAGATCTCAACTATTAAAACCCTGGGGCTTTAAAATCCCAAACGTTCTGACTACATGTTAAGCTGGCTGTTAAAAACACAAATTTGCAGAATCTTCCTGAAAATTAAGAAGTCAGAGATGGAGATTTTTTTTTTTTTTTTTTTTTTGTAAAGCTCCTGAGCTGATTCTAATGCACAGCCAGACTGGGAAATTCACAGTATTGCACAATTCTACGTAGAACCAGAGACTATATTATGTCATTTATTAACTTAAAAAAATTTTTTTAATGTTTATTTTTGAGAGACAGAGAGACAGAGAGCAAATGAGGGGAGGGGCAGAGAGAGAAAGAGAAACAGAATCTGAAGCACACTCTAGGCTTCGCACTGTCAGCACAGAGCCTGACATGGGTCTTGAACCCAGAAACTATGAGATCATGACATGAGCCAAAGTTGGCCCCTTAACAGACTGAGCCACCAAGGTGCACCACTTATTAACTTTTTAAAAAAGGAGTTAGAAACATTGCAGGAGAGAACAGAGTAACTGCACATCTTCAATACTGAAACACTTAACCTAATTTACAAGCAAAACTCTTTTGTAAGTGGTGAATCAGGGTAAACTGGACGCCCAAGTGAACAAGCCTGCTTTCAATCACTACTGTCGAGTATTGGAAACATGCACTAGGACTAAGCAATGCTAGACACACCTAGGACAGGTGTAATTTATTCATCTAGCAACAGATGTTCACCAATCCAGTATTCTAGAAATCCAGATACAAATATAATACTTGGTCTCATTCAGTTTACATCCTACTGGAGGCAGACTTACCAAAGCAAACCACACACACAGAGCAAATAAATGAACAAAATTTTAGGGTAGGGGATTCCTTTGGAATAGGTGTTCAAGGAAGGCCTCTAAAAGGAGCAAACATTTCGGCAGAAAGCTGATGAAAGATTAGGGCCCAGCCATGGAAAAATATGCGGGGAAAGTATCCTAGGCAGGACAACAAATGCAAAAACTCTGAGACAAATGGATATATGACATTATGCATTTGTCAAAACCCAGAGAACTTTATGGCAGAGTGAATCTTAATGCATGTAAACTTAAAAAAATCGTTTAAAAGGTCAGAAGATCCTAGGATGGAATACAGTCTGTGACAAAAGAATTTAATTGTATTATAAATATATAAAACAACCTCTTTGAAGAGGGTGAAGGGGAGAGTTGCTGACCTAACTGTGGAAATGAGTGGGGTCTGAAAGGCTAAAGGCAAAAGAAACCGCACATAAGTGCAATCTCTAGCTGATAAAGTTGTTTGCCATGGGGTATGAGTTCTGAAGCCACTAAATCTATATACATATACTGGAACTGAAAAATTAAGTAAACAGATGTGGGGTGGGGGGAAACAGTTTTCTCTGTGTTGAGGTGGGAAGTTACAGATAACCAAGGGGAGAAGGCTAGAATGATCCATGTGGTAATGGATTAGAGTTGGGAGACATCTGAATCAACTCATGTTTAGCTTAATATAGAATGGTTACAGAGAGAAGCAGATAACTGAGTATATATACATGTATGTCCCTGTTCCATCAGCTGAGAGGGCCTAGAGGCAACAACACACATTCCAGTAAGTAGCAAGCACACATAATGCTCAGAGTTTGGTTGCTAATACTATTCTCCAAAAAAAGGAACCAGGCTCCTTAGAGAAAGAGATGATCTTAGGACTGGGGCAGGAAATATATAGGATGACCTCAGAGAATTTCATAGTGCCAGAAAGTAAGGAAGTGCTCAAAAGAACCCCACAATGATGGGGGTATATAAAGAGATACAGGAATCAACCCAAATGGCTCCCAGTGGCCAAAGACGATACAATTTGAGTAACAAAATAAAGTAGTAATGGACTATAATCCTGAATACAAATTAAATATCCACGAGTCCATATAAATACATAACTGAATAACTAAATGGGGGAGAGCAGACAAACAGCCTATGCAGAACAAC
Source organism: Panthera pardus (assembly GCF_024362965.1). Taxonomy (NCBI): domain Eukaryota; kingdom Metazoa; phylum Chordata; class Mammalia; order Carnivora; family Felidae; genus Panthera; species Panthera pardus. The sequence continues at coordinate 65,212,807 of NW_026526765.1, read as the reverse complement.
TCCAAATAATTGTGTGGATACTATCCCTTCAAGGAGGTGGAACATAATTCTCTACTCAAGTGTGGGCTGTGTGCAGTAACGTCTTTCCAAAGAGTATGGTATGGAAAAGAACGGGAAAACATTAACTTTATAGTGGGGAAACCCAACAGACACTACCTCAACCAGGTGATCAAGGTCAATGTCAATGGTGATAAATCCTGTTGACAGTATGCATCCTTGATAAGATGTAATAAAAAAGCATTTTACCTTTGTGTTCTTCCTTCCAAAAATCCATAACCCTAGCCTAATCATGAAAAAAACATCAGGCAAATCCCAATCGAGGGACATTCTACAAAATACCTGACCAGTACTCCCGAAAACTCTCAAGGTCATCAAAAACAAGGAAAGTCTAAGAAGCTGTGGCAGCCAAGAGGAGCCCAAGCAATTTGGCTACTAAGTGTAATGTGGTATCCTAGATGGGATCCTGGAACAGAAACACATTAGGGGGCACCTGGGTGGCTCAGTTAAGCATCACACTCTTGGTTTTGGCTCAGGTCATGATCTTGCGGCTCTGGTTTCAGGGGTTCGAGCCCTACATCGGGCCATGCACTGGCAGCACAGAAGTCTGCTTGGGATTCTCTCTCTCTCTCTCTCTCTCTCTCTCTCTCTCTCTCCCTCCTTCCCTCCCTCCCTCCCTCCCTCCTTTACTTGTGCTGTATCTGTCTCTCCCAAATTTAATAAATGAACTTAAAGAAAAAAAAAACTTTAAGAAAACATCAAAAACTAAGGAAATCAGACTGAAGTATGAACTTTATTTGATAATAACGTATCAGTGTTGGTTCAATACGTGTAACAAAGGCATGAAATAATAATGTAAGAATGTTGATAAGGAACACCCAGTGCAGAAAATATGGGAAGTTGTGTACTATTTTTAAAACTTTTCTGTAAATCTAAGTAGAAAGTTTACTTGAAAATGTTTAAAAAACAAAAGTAGGGGACACTTCTGAGACAGAATGAACTTAGCAAGTTAGCAGATAATGTCTGAGAAGTAGGCAAGGAAGAGAACATTCATCTAGGGCGGTGCTTCTCAGCCTAACTTGCGTATCAGAAGTACCTGAGAGGAATCTACAGATGCCTAGACCTCTACCCCAAGCAATTTAATCAGACTCTCTGAAAATGTAACTTAGGCATAAATTTTTTCCTAGGGGAGTGAGAACTTTCAGGTGATTCTACTGTACAGGGTTGAGAATCACCAATGAAGAGCTTTAATTCTAAATTCAATGGGAGTGCCATTCTGTCTGTGAGAAGCATTAATTGCAGAGGGCATGAAAGAGAACAAGACACCAGCTAGGAGACTATACAAATGTCTGTGAGAAACAGAATGGTAGTTTACGATGGTAGCAGTGAAGAGGGAAAGAAGAGGACAGATTTAGGGTATATTGTTAAAGCTAGAGCCAAAAGGACTGAATGATAAATATGTGGGGGTGGAAGAGAAATACTAAGATGAACCCAAGCTTCAGTGGAGGGATGATAGTGTTATTTACTAAGAATGAGGAAAACTGTTGATATAATTTTGTACATCTTTTTGAGAATCATTTACTTCTGGTAAAGCAAAGTGTTTAAAAAAAGATTAGGGGAAAAAGTAGAAACACACTGCCAAAGATGAATGCACTCTATTCTTAGATGTATCATATGGGAATGGACCGCCTGATCGCAATGCCAGCCAGCAAGATGGACAGTGATCTATCTAAAGGGTCAAACGCAAAACATGAGGAACTCACTTGCCACCCACTGTCTGAAAACAGTTGCACTCATAGCCTGGATAGAGTTGGCTACCTTTTCTCAGTTTCATATTTTTTTCTAAACCTAGGATAAATTAGGCAAAGAAAGTTTAAATACTAGAGAAAGATGGGAAAAAGGGAGGTTTCCCTGTGGTCCCAATCACTACCAATACAACTGGTTTACATTTTAGTATTTCCTTGTAATTCACTGCACTGCAAGAAAAGGATCTGGGATTTTGATTCAACCTCCATTCAAACATTTTAATTATAGATGGAACTGGTTAATGGGCGTTGCTTCTCTTTTCTAAACTGTAAGCATCTTGAGAAGAATCCATTTACTTTTGCTTTCTGATCTTCGTACGACTCTTCTGGTGTTGTCTTTCCTGACTTAGGAACCAATCCCTCCACTGCTCCCTTTCCACTAATCAGCCCTGCCTCCCACATCACTGCTAACAATCACCGGTTGAGGAGTTTTCTATATTTTCTCTTCTCTGTGAGACACCTCTCTCCTAGATACACAAAATTTTGAGCACTCCTACTTATTTTATCAAGTACTCTCTTATATATTACTCTTCATAACCATTTTAACGGTTATATAATATTGTAATTGGCCAAAACAATTTACATACAGATGTTACAATTGCTTCTGATTTCCCACCATTAAAATAGCACTTTGATGAATATTTCTGTTACAACGTTTCTCTGTATTCAGAATTTCCCCCTTTAGGATCCAATCAAAATTATGAGCCAAGGAGTATGCATAATTTTTCAAGTTCCTGATACATATTGCCAAAATCTACTTCGGAAGGACTATTTCAATTTAGGGCTGGTTTCAATGTGAGTCAAAAGCTAAGTATGTCTCGAGCCAGTATTCATTCTCATTTCAGTGCCAAAGTGAGTTGTGCAAAGCCAGCTTTGTTCGAACAAATATGGAAGTTTTGGCTGGAGACACTGCATTAGCTTTGTTACCAATTATTTCGCAGCAATAACATGTTTGGCTACCGGCACTTATGGAAGATAGGTGAAACAGAGAAGTTAAAGAAATGATGGATTTAATAACCTTAGTCACTGGTTTCCAGTTCCTCCCAAATTAATTTCTTTAGAATGCAACAGGTTGTAATTCTTTTCATTTTTAAACTTACTTACTTATTTATTTATTTAGTAGGCTTCACACCCAGTGTGGGGCTTGAACTCACAACCCTGAGATCAAGACTTGAGCTGAGATCAAGAGTCAGATGTCCAACCAACTGAGCTACCCAGGCGCCCCTGTAATTCTCTTTCAAAAGGAACTTTTTCTTAATTTTTTTTTTTAAGGCACTCTCTATGCCCACTGTGGGGCTCAAACTCATGACCCTGGGATCAAGAGTCAGTCTCCACTGACTAAGCCAGCCAAGGGCCCCTCTTTTTTAACCCTGCACTCCAAGGAACTTTTTTCTAATGTTTATTTTTTATTTTTACGAGGAAGCACGTGTGTGTAAATGTGGGAAGGGCAGAGAGGGGGAGAGAGGACTGAAGAGGGCTCGGTGCTAACAACAGATAGCCCGTTGTGGGGCTCAAATTCATGAACCTCGACATCATGACCTGAGCTGAAGTCAGATGCTTTACGCAGGTGCCTCAGGAACTTCTTTTTAAACACTATATGTTAACTCTAACGGAATTTAAGATTTTTATTAAAAAAAATTTTTTTTAAACATTTGCACAGAGTGCAAGCTGGGGAGGGGCAGAGAAAGGGAGACACAGAATCCAAAGCAGGCTCCAGGCTCTGAGCTGTCAGCACAGAGCTTGACACAGGGCTCGAATTCATGAACTATGAGATCATGACCTGAGCCAAAGTTGGCTGCTGAACGGACTGAACCACCCTGGTGCTCTGAATTTAAAATTTTTAAAAAGGAACTTTTTTTAAAAATTTTTTTAACGTTTATTTATTTTTTGAGAGACAGAGAGAGACAGAGCATGAGCAGAGGAGGGGCAGAAAGAGAGAGGGAGTCACAGAATCTGAAGCAGGCCCCAAGCTCTAAGCTGTCAGCACAGAGCCCCATGCGGGCCTCGAACTCACAAGCCGTGAGATCATGATCTGAGCTGAAGTCAAACGCTCAACCGACTGAGCCACCCAGGTGCCCCAAAAGGAACTTTCTTTTGAGAAGAGAAATGCATCCCAAAGACACAGTGCAGTGCCTTAGCAAACAGTTAATAAACTGTGGAAACTGTCTGAACGAATAAATGAATGAATCCTGTTCTTACACCAATAATCAACTTTTATCTCTCTAGTTCTTTGTTTTGTTTTTTTTAGAAGATTTTATTTTCAAGCAACCTCTACACCCAATGCAGGGCTTGAACTCACAATGCCGAGATCAAGAGTCACATGCTCCCCCAACTGAGCCAGCCAGGCACCCCATCTCTCTCTAGCTTTTAAATATTGTTCCTCTCATTATCACTTACTCCTACTTTGTGTCAGAATGCTAGCCATCTTTAATTCATCTTCCTCAACAATCCTGAGATAGATATTGCCACCATACCCATCATGAGTTGAGAATACGAAGACTCTTTGAAAAGAATTATGTGGGGGCGCCTGGGTGGCTCACTTGGTTGGGCGTCTGACTTAGGCTCAGGTCTTGATCTCGCAGTTCGTGAGTTCGAGCCCTGCATCGGGCTCTGTGCTGACAACTCAGAGTCTGGAGCCTGCTGCAGATTGTGTCTCCCTCTCTCTGCCCCTCCCCTGCTTGTGCTCTCTCTCTCTCTGCCTCTGAAAAGTAAACATTAAAAAATTTTTTTCTTAATGTTTAAAAAAAAAATTATGTGGAAGCATTCCCACACTAAGGCAGGTACACCGTAAGTACTCAAAGGTTAGCTAAATCCGCTAACCTTTATTTCCTAGTTGGCTTGCTTTCCAGTACTCCAGTTTACATTAAGATCTACTAACATCTGAGGTGACCTGAGATGGCATTGGACAAAATAGCTGCTGTGGCTATAAAGATTAATTTTAGTACCTGGATATTAACATTGGGACCTTCTCCCTCTAATCTCCCAGGGCCACTGTCTAATGTCAAAGCTATTACAAATCCCCTCCTGGGTAGGTCCATCCAGGTCTGTCTTACTGAGATATCCCTTGCTCCAAGATGATCTTTCCCTCCTTCCTCCTCCCCTCAAAGCTAACTCCCCTTCCATTAATTGCTCTCCTAAGGATTTAGGATAATGCTACATTTAGTTACAGCTATTTACACAACAGTATAATTGACTTGTAGCATTAGTAAGAGAAAGGCAGTATGTATCTCTAGGGCAAAAAATATCCTGAACCCCAATCAATCTCTAACTAGTAAGATGCATAGAGAAAATTGGAGGGAAGTGTGCAAACTATTTCTATATCCTTCTCCTATTCCATCTTTGGTCTAACTTCCTCCTCTCCCAAGTCAGAAGACAACAAACAGGATGTCAACACCACCTGGCAACTCACTTCTGAAATACTGTGATCCTTGACTTAACTTTTAAGTATGATTCAAGGAAGGTATCACAAACAATAGATGATGTAGTGTTTTAACTAGATGTCTCATTCAACTATTTGGATAGGGATTAGGTAACACTCAAGATTACCCAAGTGTAATCACTGGAGTGCTTTCCTAAGAAGTGTTTCTCTTCCCACACCTCATCTGTTTATACTAAAACTGTAGGAGGTTGATGTGAAATCTCAGTTGAAATTTAAGTGCTCTCTTTCCTCAACAAGATATTAGCCAACCAGCTCCAACAGTACATTAAAAAAATTATTCACCACGACCAAGCGGGATTTATACCTGGGATGCAGGGCTGGTTCAATATCCACAAAACAATTAGCGTGATTCATCACATCAACAAAAGAAAGGACAAGAACCATATGATCTTCTCAATAGATGCAGAGAAAGCATTTGACAAAATACAGCATCCTTTCTTGATAAAAACCCTCAAGAAAGTAGGGATACAAGGAGCATACCTCAAGATCATAAAAACCATATATGAATGACCCAACACTAATATCATCCTCAATGGTGAAAACTGAGAGCTTTCTCCCTAAGGTCAGGAACAAGACAGGGATGTCCACTCTCACCACTGTTATTCAACATAGTATTGGAAGTCTTAGCCTCTGCAATCAGGCAACACAAAGAAATAAAAGGCATCCAAATCGGCCAGGAGGAGGTCAAACTTTCACTCTTTGCAGATGACATGATACTCTATATGGAAAAACCAAAAGATTCCACCTAAAAACTGCTAGAATTGATTCATGAATTCAGCAAAGTTGCAGGATATAAAATCAAGGCACAGAAATCGGTTGCATTCCTATACACCAACAATGAAGCAACAGAAAGAGAAATCAAGGAATCGATCCCATTTACAGTTGCACAAAAAACCATAAAATACCTAGGAATAAATCTAACCAAAGAGGTAAAAAATCGATACACTGAAAATTACAGAAAGCTTATGAAAGAAATTAAAGAAGACACAAAAAAATGGAAAAAGATTCCATGCTCCTGGATGGGAAGAACAAATATTGTTACAATGTCCATACTACCCAAAGCAATCTACATATTCAATGCAATCCCTATCAAAATAACACCATCATTCTTCACAGAGCTAGCACAAAGAATCCTAAGATTTGTATGGAACCAGAAAAGACCCCGAATAGCCAAAGCGATCTTGAAAGAGAAAACCAAAGCAGGAGGCATCACAATCCCAGACTTCAAGCTATTCTACAAAGCTGTAATCAAGACAGTAATGGGACTGGCACAAGAACAGACACTCAGATCAACAGAACACAATACAGGACACAGAAATGGACCCACAAATGTATGGCCAACTAATCTTTGACAAAGCAGGAAAGAATATCCAATGGAATAAAGACAGTCTCTGCAGCAAGTGGTGCTGGGAAAACTGGACAGTGACAGGCAGAAGAATGAACCTGGACCACTTTATGACACCATATACAAAAATAAACTCAAAATGGATGAAAGACCTCAATGTAAGACAGAAACCCTTCAAATCCTTGAGGAGAAAGCAGGCAAAAACCTCTCTGATCTTGCCCGCAGCAACTTCTCACTCAACACGTCTCCAGGGGCAAGGGAAACAAAAGCAAAAATGGACTACTGGGACCTCATCAAAATAAAAAGTTTCTGCACAGCGAAGGAAACAATCAGCAAAACTAAAAGGCAACCGACAGTATGGGAGAAGATATTTGCAAATGACATATCAGATAAAGGGTTAATACCCAAAATCTATAAAGAATTTCTCAAACTCAACACCCAAAAAACAAACAATCCAGTGAAGAAATGGGCAAAAGACATGAATAGACACTTCTCCAAAGAAGACATCCAGATGGCCAAGTGACACATGAAAAAATGCTCAACATCACTCATCATCAGGGAAGTACAAATCAAAACCACAATGAGATACCACCTTACACCCGTCAGAATGGCTAACATTAACAACTCAGGCAACAACAGATGTTGGCGAGGATGCGGAGAAAGAGGATCTCTCTCTTTTTTTTTTTTTAACATTTATTTATTTTTGAGAGACAGAGAGAGGCAGAGCAGGAGTGGGGGAGGGGCAGAGAGAGAGAGGGAGATACAGAATCCGAAGCAGACTCCAGTCTCTGAGCTGTCAGCACAGAGCCCGACGCGGGGCTCGAACTCACGGACCTCGAGATCATGACCTGGGCCGAAGTCGGACACTCAACCGACTGAGCCATCCAGGTGCCCCAATCTCTTTTGCATTGTTGGTGGCAATGCAAGCTGGTGCAGCCACTCTGGAAAACAGTATGGGGGTTCCTCAAAAAACTAAAAATAGAACTACCGTACAACCCAGCAGTTGTACTACTAGGCATTTATCCATGGGATAAAGGGAGTGTTTTGAAGGGACACATGCACCCCCATGTTTATAGCAGCACTATCAACAATAGCCAAAGTATGGAAAGAGCCCAAATGTCCATCGATGGATGAATGCATAAAGAAGATGTGGTGTGTATATGTGTATATATATATATATATATATATATATATATATATACACACACATATACACACACACACACACACACACAATGGAGTATTACTCAGCAATCAAAAAGAATGAAATCTTGCCATTTGCAACTACGTGGATGGAACTGGAGGGTATTATGCTAAGTGAAATTAGGCAGAGAAAGACAAAAATCATATGACTTCACTCACATGAGGATTTTAAGAGACAAAACAGATGAACATAAGGGAAGGGAAACAAAAATAATATAAAAACAGGGAAGGGGGCAAACCAGATGAGACTCCTAAAAATGGAGAACTGAGGGTTACTGGAGGGGTTGTGGGAGGGAGGATGGGCTAAATGGGTAAGGGGCACTAAGGAATCTACTGCTGAAATCATTGTTGCACTATATGCTAACTAATTTGGATGTAAATTTTAAAAAAGAAAAAAGAAAACTAAAAAGAAAAAAAGAAATTTAAGTGCTCTCTAAATTCCAATTGGATTGTTAGCTCTAGCTTGTTTGGGATAGATTATTTATTTGTTTAAAAAATTTTTAATGTTTTATTTTATTTTTGAGAGAGAGAGCGAGCATGAGTGGGGGAGGGGCAGAGAGAGAGGGAGACACAGAATCTGAAGCAGGGCTCACACCCACAAAATGCGAGATTGTAACCTGAGCAGAAGTCAGATGCTCAACTAACTGAGCCCCGAGGTGTTCCTTTTTTTTTTTTTTTAATTTTAAGTTTATTTGTTTATTTTGAGACAGAGAGCACAAGTGGGGGAGGAACAAGAGAGAGACAGGGGAGCACGAGAGAGAGAGAGAGAGAGAGAGACAGAGAGAGAGAGAATCCCAAGCAGGCTCTGCACTGTCTGCTCAGAGCCCGATGTGGGGCTCGAACTCAGAAACCATGAGATCAAGATCATGACCTGAGCCAAAATTAAGAGTCAGATGCTTAACCGACTAAGCCACCCAGGCACCCCTGAATATTTTAACTTGTTTTCAGTTATTCCCAGAGAGAAACTTGGCAAAAACCAGGGATCTTTGTTCCCTCCTTCCTACTACACAGATACCTTTGCTTTATGCAGTAACAATACGCCTTCTCTGGTAGCGGCAGGAGAAATGGAATTTGAAGTCCCTTCACACCCAGCAATCACACTCACCCAGCCTCTGATCTATACCTGAAACTCTTATACTCAAATCTTTATTATTCACATTTAATTACTAAGCTCCCAAATTAAGTAACAGCAGCTTCCATTTACTAAGCACCTACTACTATGTAATAGGCACTGTAAGTAATAAAGCCTTCATTTTCCCCACTGAGAAAGCCAAGGATTCAAAAGGATAGGTAACCTAAGAATATCCTTGTCTAGGAATAACAACAAATGGTGGAGCTGAGACTGAAACCTAGAATAACTATATCCAAAGTCCAGGCTGCTTCCTATGCCACAATGCCTCCCATTTTTATTTGATTAATTCATACTATAAAACAAATTTTCAGGGGCACCTGGGTGGCTCAGTCGGGTAAGTGTCCAACTCTTGATTCTGGGTCAGGTCATGATCTCACACTTCATGAGATCAAGCCCCATGTTAGGTTCTGGGCAGACAGCACAGAGCCTACTTGCGATTCTCTCTTCCTCTCTCTGCCCCTACCCTGCTGGTGCTCTGTTTCTCTCAAGATAAACTTAAAAAAAGAACAAAAAAACACAAGTTTTCAATAAATCCTCAATTCAGAAAATTTCAGCAAAAGTTTTGAGAATGTCTGGAATGCTTTAAGTTTATTGATTGGGAGAGAGAACGCAAGCGGGGGGGGGGGGGAGGGAGGGAGAGAGGGAGGGGGGGGGGAGAGAGAGAGAGAGAGAGAGAGAGAGAGAGAGAGAGAGAGAACGAACACCCAAGCAGGCTCTACACTGTCAGCATGGAGCCCAAGGTGGGGCTCGATCTCCCGAACTGCAAGACCTGAGCCAAAATCAAGAACTGGATGCTCAACCAACAGAGCCAACCAGGCACCCCTAAAACCTGTTTTGTTTTTGATTTGAGAGAGAGAGAGAGAGGCAGAGTCACACCAACTGAGCAAGCTAAGTGTCCCTGGTCACTTCTTTCTTAATTATACTTATTGGTAGCTAAATATCAGCCCATAGATGTATATAAAAGTGTTCTCATTTATGCGTAGTGTCAACAATTTATTGGTATAGTTTTGCTCTACAAACAAAGGGTTTGATGTCAAATAAGCCTGGAAACGTTACATACCAAAATCCCCTTTTTGGGTATTCCCAATATATCTTTTAAATTTCTTGCTTTTAGGTAAAAAGAAAATTTAACTTCACAACTTCACAACTCCACAAAGGGAAAGATCTATTTTAGAAGAACACTATTAATATCCAATGAAGAGCTTTCCTGTAGAACTGGCTTGGGAATCACAGATTAGAGGCCACCACTGGATGTCAAACTAAATGGTCCATGTAAATCAAGAGATAATCCTACCCCCTAAACAGATTCTTAAATATTTGAGAACTGACTGGACACAATGACAGTACACAGGATGCTTTATGTGCAAATATTTGAATCTATATTAAAGTACCATTTAGATGAACATTTCCAAAAAACAATCAATAGTCTTAATCCAAGCAATTAAGAGTAGGTAGAACAAGCAGTTGACCTTTGTTGGAAAGTTAGAGGATACCAACATCTTCAATAACCCTTCACTCTAATTCTACCACTAACTAGCTTGGTGACTTTAGGCATCTTTCTGAGATTCAGTTTCCTTATTTGTAAAATGTAAATAAAAAATGATTAACTCATTGGGTTGGAAAGATTAAGTATACAATGCTCAATTCAGCTATTATAAGGAAACATGAAGAAAACATTAAAAATGCAAATGTCGTAAAACTTAGTTTCATGTGGACAAGTAAAAGACATTTGTACATCAAATGAGATTATTGTGTGGATTTTTTTTCCTTTCATTCTGTTAAGGTGGTATATTACACTTGAACCATTGTTGCATTCCAGGAACAATTCCCACTCGGTCATGGCATATAATCCTTTTAACATGCTGCTAAATTCAGGGGCACCTGGGTGGCTCAGTCAGTTGAGCATCTGACTCTTGATTTCAGCTCAGGTCATGATTTCATGATTCCTGGAATCAAGCCCCACAGCAAGCTCTGTGCTGACAGTGCAGACTGCTTGGGATTCTCTCTCTGCCTCTCCTCTGCTTGCGCTCTCTCACTCCCAAAATAAATAAATAAACTTAAAAAAAATGCTAATTTCAGTTTGCTGGTATTTTGTTGAAGATTTTTGCATTAATGTTCATAAAGAATAATGGACTCTAGTCTTGTGTCTTTCTTTGCTGGCTTTGGTAACAAGTTAATTCTGGCCTCAGAATCAGTAAAATGTTCCCTCTTTTTCAATTTTTTGGAAAAATTTGAGAAAAATTGGAATTGGTTCTTTATACAGTTGATAGAATTCACCATTGAAGCCATCAGGTCCAAGGCTTTTCTTTGTCAGGAGTTTTTTTATTATAGATTCAATCTCCTTACTAGTTATAGATATATTCAGATTTTCTATTTCTTTGTGATTTAGTCCCCAGGAGATCTTATGTTTCTAGGAATTTGTCCACCTCATCTAGGTTACCCAATTTGTTGGCACACAACTGTTCATAATACTTTTATCAATTTTATTTCTGTAGGATTGGTAATAATGTCTCCATTTTCATTTCTGATTTTAGTAACTTGGATCTTCTTTTTTTTCTTAGTCCACTGAGCTAAAAGTTTGTAAATATTGTTGATCTTTTCAAAAGAACCAACTTTTCAGGGCGCTTGGGTGGCTCAGTTGGTTAAGCATCTGACTTTGATTCAGGTCATGATCTCACGGTCTGTGAGTTCAAGCCTGGCATCAGGCTCTGTGCTGACAGTTCAGAGCCTGGAGCCTGCTTTGCATTCTGTCTGTCTGTCTGTCTGTCTGTCTCTCTCTCTCTCTCTCTCTCTCTCCTCCCCTCCCTCACTCATGCTCTGGGTCTCTCTCTCAAAAATAAACAAACATGAAACATTTTTTAAAAAAGGGGGTGCCTGGGTGGCTCAGTTGGTTGGGTGTCTGACTTCGGCTCAGGTCATGATCTCACCGACCATGGTTTTGAGCCCCACATCAGGCTCTGTGCTGACAGCTCAGAGACTGGAGCATGCTTCAGATTCTGTGTCTCCCTCTTTCTCTGCCGCTCCCCCACTCAAGCTCTGTCTCTGTCTCTCTCAAAGATAAATAAACATTAAAAAAAATTTTTTTTTATTTAAAAAAAAAAAAAAAGAACCAACTTTTGATTTCACTGATTTTCTCTATTGTTTTTCTATTCTCTGTTTCATTTATCCAGGCTCTAGTCCTTATCATTTCCTTTCTTCTGCTAGCTCTGGGTTTAGTTTGTTCCTTTTCTAATTCTCTAAGTTATAAAGTTAGGTTGTTGATTTGAGAGCTTTCTTGTTTTTTTAGTGTATAGCTAAAAACTCTCCCCATCAGCACCTCTTGCTGTATCCCCTAAGTTTTGGTATGTTGTGTGTTTATTTTCATTTGTCTCTATGTATTTTCTAATTCCCCTTGTGATCACTTCTTTGATCTACTGGTTAAGAGTATGTTGTTTATACAAATTTGTGAACTTTCATTTTACTGGTTATTTTTCTAACTTCACCCAGTTGTGGCTGGAGAAGATACTCTGTACGATATATATCATTTTAAGTCTACTGGGACATAACTTATGTACAGAAAACCCTAAAGATTCCCCTCCCACCCACACAAAAAAACCTGTTAGAACTATCAAATGAATTCAACAAAGTAGCAGGACATAAAATCAATACACAGATTTCAGTTGGGTTTCTTTACACTACAATGAGCAATCTAAAAAGGAAATTAAGAAATAATTATATTTACAATAATATTAAAAAGAATAAAATATTAGAAATTTACTTAACCAAGGAGGTGAGAGACTTGTACAATGAAAACTATACAATGCTGGTGAAAGAAATTTAAAAAGATTTACATAAATGAACAGATATTAAGTTCATGGATTGGAAGACAATAGTGTTCAAATGTCAATACAGGGGTGCCTGGGTGGCTCAGTTGGTTAAGCATCCAACTCTTGATTTTGGCTCAAGTCATGATCTCACAGTCGTTGAGATCAAGCCCCAAGTTGGGCTCCACAATGACTGTGAAGCCTGCCTGAGATTCTCTCCCGCTCTCCTGCCCCTCCCCTGTGCACTTTCCCTCTCTCTAAAAAAAAAAAAAAAGTCAACACTACTATTTTTTTATTTTAAATTTTTTTTTCAACGTTTTTTATTTATTTTTGGGACAGAGAGAGACAGAGCATTAACGGGGGAGGGGCAGAGAGAGAGGGAGACACAGAATCGGAAACAGGCTCCAGGCTCCGAGCCATCAGCCCAGAGCCTGACGCGGGGCTCGAACTCACGGACCGCGAGATCATGACCTGGCTGAAGTCGGACGCTTAACCGACTGCGCCACCCAGGCGCCCCAAGTCAACACTACTAAAATGATCTACAGATTTAAAGAAATACCTACTAAAATTCCAATGACTTTCTTTTTTGGCGGCAGAAATAGAAAAACCAATCCTAAAATTCATATGGAATCTCAAGGGACCCCAAAGAGCCAAAAGTCTTGGGAAAAAAAAAAAAAAAGGAAAAAAATTAGAGGATTCTCATCTCCTGATTTCAAAAGCTACAATAATCAAAACAGTGTGGTACTGGCACAGAGACAAACATATAGAGAGCCCAGAATTAAAACCTTACATGTGTGGCCAAATAATTTTTTAATAGTGATTTTATTTATTTATTTATTCATTGTAAATGTTTATTTTTGAGAAGGGGAGAAAGAGAGAGGGAGAGCTTAAGTGGGGAGGGGTAGAAAGAGGAGGTGGAAGGAGGATCCAAAGCAGGCTCAGCTCTGACAGCAGGGAGCCCAATGCAGGGCTCAATCTCATGAGCTGTGAAATCATGATCCAAGCCAAAGTTGGGATGCTCAACCAACGGAGCCACCCATGCATCCCAATAAAGATTTTATTTTTAAGTAATCTCTATACCCAATGTGGGGCTCAAATTCACAATCCCAAGATCAAGAGGATCAAGAGTTGCATCCTCTACCCATTGAGCCAGCCAGGTACTCTTGGTCAGATGATTTTTGACATGGGTGCCAAGACCATTCAGTGAGGAAAGAACAGTCTTTTCAACAAATGGTACTGGAATACTGGATATCTGCATGCAAAAGAATGAAGCTGTACCCTTAACTCCAAAGATGAAGATGTATTTTTACCTGTCTCCAGTTCCTGACACAGAGCTCCTAAAACTCTTGTAAGTTCCGAAATGATAAGAATACTAGGAACATCTTCTGTTCTTTTTTTTTTTTTAATTTTTTTTTAACGTTTATTTATTTTTGAGACAGAGAGAGACAGACCATGAACGGGGGAGGGTCAGAGAGAGGGAGACACAGAATCTGAAACAGGCTCCAGGCTCTGAGCTGTCAGCACAGAGCCCGACACGGGGCTCGAACTCACGGACCGTGAGACCATGACCTGAGCTGAAGTCGGCCGCTTAACGGACTGAGCCACCCAGGTGCCCCGGAACATCTTCTGTTCTAATGTTCGGACTTTGACCCTGGTTCCTGGCAGAGATCCTAAATCCCATGGAATTTCCTGGATGACAGCAGCACCTTTTGTTCTAACGAGGTGATCTCAGTGGGCTCCTGGATTGGTGCTGCTCACCACACAGACCAAGCCATGATTAGAAGCTTGAAATTTTCAACCCCACTCCCCATTCTCCAAGATAAGAGAGTGAAGCTGGAAATGGAATGAACAATTCATCATGCCTACATGATGAGCCTCCATAAAAACCTCAACAGAATGAGGTTCAGAGAGCTTCTGAGTTGGTGAACACATTAACACATTGGGAGAGCAATATATCCCAACTCTACAGGGACAGAGCTCCTCAACTTAGGACCCTTCCAGACCTTGCCCTATGTATCTCTTCATCTGGCTAACCTTCTGTATCCTTTATTATATCCTTTGTAAGAAACCAGTAAACGAAAGTGTTTTCCGGAGTTCTGAGTACCATTCTAACAAATTATTAAACCCAAAGAGGAGATCATGGGAGCCCCAATTATAGCTGGTCAGTATAGGTGACAGTCTGGGAGACTTGTGATTGGCATCTTAAAAGGGGCAGTCTTGTGGGACTGAGTCATTAACTTGTAGGATCTGATGCTAACTCCAGGTAGATAGTGTCAGAATTGAATTGAACTGAATCTAGAATTGCTTGATATCTGGAAACTCCATACATCTGATGTTAGAAGTGTGGTAAGTGTGGTAACAGTGTGAGAATTAAGAAGAAACACAGGAGTGTGTTTTCCCCTCTCATTTACCCAACACCAAATACAAAAATTAACTCAAAATGGATCCAAGACCTAAAATGAAATTCTTATAGAAAACAGGATGAAAGCTTCCCAACACTGGATTTGAAAATGATTTCTTGGATATGATACCAAAGACACAGGCTACAAAAGATAGACAAACTGGACTTCATAAAAAAGTTAAAAATTTGTGCATCAAAAGATATTACTGATAGAGGCAACACACACAATGGGTAGAAATATTTGCAAATCATGTATTTAATAAGGGATGATATCCAGAATAAACAGATAATTCTTAAAACTCAACAAAAAAAAACCTGATTCAAAAATGGGCAAAAAACTTGAACAGACATTTCTCAAAAAAGATATGCAAGTGACCAATAAACACACAAAAAAACATCAACATCAAAATACAAATCAAAACTATGAGCTACCACTTCACACCTAACAGGATGGGTGCTATTTAAAAAACCAGAGGGGCACCTGGGTGGCTCAGCAGGTAAAGCATCCAACTTCAGCTCAGGTCATGATGTCACAGTTGAGTTTAAGCCCCGCATCAGGTGCTGTTCTCATAGGCCAGAGCCTGCTTTGGATCCTCTGTCTGCCCCTCCCTCTCTCTCAAAAATAAATAAATATTAAAAAAAAACAAAAACAGAAAATAACAAGTGCTGGTGAGGATAGAAATTAGAACCCTTGTGCACTGTTAGTGGTAATGTAAAATGGTAAAACCCACTGTGGAAAACAGCATGTGTTCCTCAAAAAATTTAAATTATCATATGATACGGCAATTCCATTTCTGGGTATACACCAAAATAACAGAAAGCATAGTCTCGAAGAGATACTTGTACACTCATGTTCACAGCAACATTATTCAGAGTAACTAAAAGGTGGAAATAATCCAAGCGTCCATTGACAGATGAGTGGATAAGCAAAATGTGGCATATACATTCAATGGAATATTATTAAGCCTTCCAAAGGAAGGAAATCCTGCAATATCCTACATCATGGATGAACTCTGAATACACTACACTAAGGGAAACAGACAGTCACAAAAAGACAAATACTGTATGGTTCTACCTATATGAAGTATCTGGAGTAGTCAAACTCATACAGACATTACCATGGTTGCCCGAAGCTACAGGAAGGGGAAAAAAAGGGGAGTTACTGTTTAATGGATTCAGCAGTCCCCTCTTATTTGTGGTTTTCAGTTACCAGTAGTCAACTGCCATCTGGAAGCAAATGATCTTCCTTTTGATGTGTCATCAGAAGGTTAATAGTAGTCTAACGAAACATCACAATGCCTACATCATTCATCTCACTTCATCTCATCACATACACACTTTATCATCTCACATCATTGTAAGAGTACAGTATAGTAAGATATTTTGAAAGAGATCACATTCACAAAACTTTTATTATAACATAGTTATAACTGTTCTACTTTATTAATCTCTTATGTTCCTAATTTATAAATTAAATTTTACTACAGGTATGGATATACAGGAAAAAAATAGTATATATAGTTTGGTGCTATCTGCAGTTTCAGGTATCCACTGGGGTCTTGGAATGTATTCCTCATGAATAAGAGGATATACAGTAGTTTATATAATTACTGTATAGTTTCAGTTTACAAGATAAAAAGATTTATGGAAAAGGATACTGGTGATGGATATGCAATACTATATTATATATTATAAATTTGTTATATATTATAAATTTACTTAAGATGGTAAATTTTATGTGTATTTTGCCACAATAAAAATGGGGGATAAAAAGACATTTTGTAAAGTGTTGTGAGATGAGCTTGTACTTGTTTAAAAGGTTCTGAAGTACTGTCATCAGATTATTTTCTGGAAAAAAATAAATTACTTTTCAATAAATTCTTATTCTATGATGTATTCTTTAACACAATTCCACTTAAAAACAAACAAAAAACAATTTGGCCTTATTCAACCTTTCCTAAAGTGACTGCATTACTCACCACCAAGCAGAAAAGTTGGTTAGGGAGATGTGAGGGTATTATTTTTCTCTTCACAAGAAACATTACAAGACATCAAACTTGACCAATCCTCCAAAAGTCATCTGAGAGTCTGGCCTTCCCTGTTTCCTCCCCATGCTCTGGCCGACAAAATCTGCCACTATGCAAATGTTTCAAAATAGCTTGAAATCACATTTCTAGAACTTGCCATGCATAAAATGTGTGTGTATGTACACATAATCCAATGTCAAGTCACAAAATGTTAATTTATCACTTCAATTTCAAAACATAGAATGTTGTAAGATTTAGATACAACTCTTAAGCACTTATGAGCCAAGCACTATAATATGTGCTTTGTACTGATTCTTACAACCTTGTACAGTTAGAAATACTAGAGTCACACTGCAGATAATGGAAACTAAGGCCCAGGATTAACTGTCATACAGATCTCAAATGGCCAACCTCCTAATATGGAGCTCTTTCCCCTATACCATGCTGCATAGATGAGAATGTGGATAACTGGATTTTTTGTTTTCCCATTTCTCCTAAAAACTGGGATGCTTAATGCTGTTGGGAAATACTTTAACAAAGAGAAAAAAAACAAACATCAAGAACTACAACAGGGGCACTTGCGTGACTCAGTCAGTTGAGCATCCAACTCGGTTTCAGCTCACATCATGATTCAGCTCATGGTTCATAGGTTCAAGCCCTGAAATGGGCTCTGCGCTGATAGTGTGGGGCCTGCTTGCAATTCTCTCTCCCTGTCTCTCTGCACCCCCTCCTCAAAATAAACTTAAAAAAAAAAAAAAAGAGCTACAACAAAAACCCTCTGGTTAAGAGAGATTTCTGGTAAATCACTCAATTCATTCAACAAATATTAATTCAGCATCTATCATGCATCAAGTACATCAAAGAAATCACAGTCCCAATCCCCAATAACTCTGTGGAGTAAAAAGACACATACGTAACTGTATAATTATGACAATGACCATACACCAGTGGTAAACAAATCCTGAAGTCTTTCAGGGGCCTAAGGGAAGATACAAAGTTCTGAACTGAAAATTAGCAGAAGAAAGTATTTGAGGACAAGGGGGGATTATATATACAGGCACAGAAGCATGAGAAAGAATGTTACATTAAGGGAACTAGAAAGTCCAGAAAGTATTAATGGAATAGAAAGGGAAGGGATATGGGGCACCTGGCTGGCTCAGTTCATACACATGCAACTAGAGCATACAACTCTTGATCTCGGGGTTGTGGGTTCAAGCCCCACTTTGGGTGTAGAGATTACTTAAAAATAAAATCTTTAAAAAAAGAGGGAGTGAGGTAGAATTATGGGATTGGACACTGAAGTATGGTTCAGATCATGAGATGCAAAGATTTCATGAAGTTCTAATCAATGCAAAGCAAATAAATCTTAAGAGAGTGACATGAAATGTTTGTTAGAAAGATTATTCTGGGGAGTGGCTGGGTGGCTCAGTCGGTTGGGTGTCCAACTTCGGCTCAGGTCATGATCTCTCGGTCCGTGAGTTCGAGCTCCGCGTCGGGCTCTGTGCTATCAGTTCGAAGCCTGGAGCCTGCTTCAGATTCTGTGTCTCCCTCTCTCTCTGCCCCTCCCCCACTCACCCTCTGTCTCTATCAAATAAATGAATAAACGTTAAAAAAAAAAATTAAAGAAAAAAAAGAAAAGAAAGATTATTCTGGAAAAACTAGGGAAGCTGAAATTGAAGAGGAGAGAGACTTGAAATTAAGGCCACCGGTATAACGTTACTGAAATAGTCCAAAAGAAAAATAAAGTGTTAAACTAGGGGAGAGGCAAGGCAGATAGAGTAGAGGGTTAAGAGGAGTGGATATTTTGTTGGACTTTTTTTTTAGTACTTCATTCCTTTTATTTATTTATTTTTTCTGAAGCATAGCTGACACACAATGTTACGTTAGTTTGTGTGTAACATAGTGATTCAGTAAGTCTATACATTATCCCATGCTCACCACAAGTGTAGCTACCATCCATCACCATACTACTATACAACACTGTTACAATTCTAATGACTATATTCCCTATGCTGTACCTTTTATCCTCATATTTCTTTAACTCCAAAAGGAACTTACAAACACTAAAATACTTAAAAAAATTCTCCAGATATTTAGCAATAAAGAGATTTTTCTCTTCAAAATATATCCCAAGACAGAAAATTTTTGAAATTTCTTTGGTGGGAAAAACCAAAGCCAACAAGCACCTCAGTGATTACAATAATTTCTGCTATTTATCACTTCTCACACACACTGTGGTTTAAAAACACACATACACAACTGGAAGCAGTTAACAACACACCTTCAATTTTATTACTTTACTATATTTTGCTGTTCATTTTAAGCAAAAATATTGGAGAAATGACAAGAGCTCCTGAATATGCGAAATGACTCTCAAATGGCCAAAAGAATATTGACGACATTAATCTTTATCAATATCCACCTCAAAGATTTGCTTCCAAAAGAATATCTGCAGTATAGGTAATCCTCCATTCAGAGTAATATGATTTTATACTACTCTGCCAATAACACTAATATTCCTCAAATCACTTAGAGGAGTACACAAACACTGATGCCCAGCCCATTCTGAAGAAATAACCCCAAACTTGAACACTTGAACCAACCTGTTCACAAATACCTGCACTTGTCATATAAAGATGTACTTAAAAAAAAAAAAAAAAAAAAAAAAAGAGCCAGTAAGCACTAAAGCAGTTTGTCAAAAAGCTTCCAAGAAGATTTAACTGTGTTCTTGTGTTCTGTGTACAGGAAGATTCAACATAAAGATGTCAATCACACCCCCCCCCCCATATTCATTTATGAACTTAATAAAATTTGAGTTTTGAAAAGTTGATTATAAGGTTCTTTAGGAAAAGCAAATAAGAAAATCTGGGAAAACCCTGAAAAAGAACAATGAGGGACACTAGCCCTCCAGATTAAAATATATTATAAGCCTCTGTATTATGAGTAGTACTGGCACACGTAAGACCAATGGAAAAAAGAAAATCCAGAAACAACACACCCAACTACATATAAAAATTTAGTACCAATAAAGGCAGCATCTCAAACAGTAAGGAAAAATAGTTAAAAAAAATTTTTTTTAACATTATTTATTTTTGAGAGACAGAGAGAGAAAGAACACAAGCAGGGGAGAGGCAGAGAGGGAGGGAGACACAGAATCCGAAGCAGGCTCCAGGCTCCAAGCTGTAAGCACAGAGCCCGATGTGGGGCTTGAACTCACAAACCATGAGATCATGACCTGAGCCGAAGTCGGACGCTTAACCGACTGAGCCACCCAGGCGATGCAGGAAAAATAGTTTTTTAAAAAAATAGACATTATTGGGGCATCTAGGTGGCTCAGTTGGTTGAGCGTCTGATGCTTGATTTCAGTTTAGGTCATGATCTCACGGTTCATGGGAATGAGCCCTGCACTGGGCTCCACACTAAGTGTGGAGTCTGCCTACAAATCTCTTACCCTCTGCCCTTACCCCCCCCCCCCCCCCACTAAAATTAAACCAACAAATGAACAAAAATAAACATGTTTCAGGGGTGCCTGGGTGGCTCAGTTGGTTCAGCATCCCACTCTCGATTTTGGCTCAGGTCATGAACTCACAGTTCATGGGACTGAACCCTGCAGCAGGCTCCACACTGACAGCGTGGGGCCTGCTTGGGATTCTTTTCTCTCCTTCTCTCTCTGCCTCTTTCTTGCTCCATGTGCACACCCTCTCCTCAAAATAAATGAATAAATTAAAAAAAAAAAAAGACATTATTTCTTAGAACAGTTCCAGGTTTACAGAAATATTGAAAGTACAGCCCTTCCCCTCAAAAAACCTTCTATATGGCAATAAAACACCATATGCAAAGGAAAGACCTAGGAATAATATTTACAAGTTATTTCATGGACAAAGGTTAACATTCCTAATATATAGTTTTTAAAAATAGAGAAGGGGCAGGGACACCTAGGTGGCTCAGTCAGTTAAGTGTCCGACTCCGGCTCAGGTCATGCTCTGGCTCGTGGGTTCGAGCCCCGTGACAGGTTCTGTGCTGACCACTTACTCAGAGCCTGGAGCCTGCTTCAAATTCTGTGTTTCCTTCTCTCTCTGCCTCTCCCCCACTTGCACTCTGTCTCACTCTGTCTCTCAAAAAAAAATAAATGTAAAAAAAAAATTTTTTTTATAAAAAAAATAGAGATGGGCACCTGGGTGGCTTAGTCGGTTAAGCAGCTGACTTTGGCTCAGATTATGATCTCACAGTTTGTGAGTTTGAGCCCTACACTGGACTCTGTACTGACAGTTCAGAGCCTGGAGCCTGCTCCAGATTCTGTGTCTCCCTCTCTCTCTGCCCCTCCCCCGATCACGTTCTGTCTGTCTCAAAAGTAAACACATCATAAATACATCAATAGAAATAAAGAGAATAAAAAGAACAAACTAACAGAAAATTAAATTAAAACTATACTGAGTTTGCCTCATACACTGTTAGTAGGAGCACAAAATGGTCCAATCTTCATGGAGGAAAATTTGGCAATATCTAACAGTTACATATGCATATACATAAGCATTTAACCCTCTGACCCAGAAATCTTTCTAGGAATCTATCCCAGAGACACACTAGCAAAAAATAAAGTCATGAATAAAGCTACTTACTGCCCTACTATTTGTAACAGTAAAAGATGAGAAATAACCCAGATGTCCATCACCAAGGAGCTATCCATACAATAGAGGTAGCACACAGCTATGAATGAAAGAGAAAAAATTCCCTATAATGCTATGCAAGACTATCAGGAGGTATTAGATATAAAAATAAGATAGAAAAAAGTATGTAATGGGGCGCCTGGGTGGCGCAGTCGGTTAAGCGTCCGACTTCAGCCAGGTCGCGATCTCGCGGTCCGTGGGTTCGAGCCCCGCGTCAGGCTCTGGGCTGATGGCTCAGAGCCTGGAGCCTGCTTCCGATTCTGTGTCTCCCTCTCTCTCTGCCCCTCCCCCGTTCATGCTCTGTCTCTCTCTGTCCCAAAAATAAATAAAAAACATTGAAAAAAAAAAAAAGTATGTAATGTATATTACTGTTTATCTTTTTTAAAAGGGGGAGCAATATATATATACATATATATATACATGTATACACACACACACACACACAGTAAACAATGGAAAGATAAAGTTTTTAAAAAATTTTAAGTTTATCCTTCCTCTCTCTCTGCTCCTCTCCTGCTCATGTTCTGTCTCTCTCCTTCTAAAAAAAAAAAAAAAAAAAAATTAAAATTTTTAAGTTTATCTGTAGCAGAAAGGAACAAAGTATAAGAAAGGAACAGAAGTTCAATTTCTTTATAAAACATATTCATAAATATATTTATGTTTACATTATATATGTATAATATATATTCATAACTATTTCCAAGACAATTTTTTTTTTTTTAAGCAGCAGCAAGGGTGCCTGGGTGGCTCAGTCAGTTAAGTGTCTGACTCTTCAAAACAAAAAAAACATCCAACTTGATTTCAGCTCAGGTCACGATCTCAGTTTAAGTGCAAGCCCCACATCGGACTCCACACGGTGTGGAGACTGCCTGGGATTCTCTCTCCCTCCCTCTCTCTCTGCCCCTCCCCTGGTCATGCTCACACTCTCTCAAAATAAATAAACTTAAAAAAAACTTTAATTAAAAAAAAAAAAAAGAAAAGAAAAGCAGCAGCAATCCCTAAACATTAGAAGCTAAAATGAAATAAATGTACCTAGTTGGTGGCATAACAATAAACTATCCCAAATGACTTTAAAACACTAAACTGACAATACATCCTGTAAAAACAGGGACTTAAATTATTTTACATAATCATATTGTTGCTGCTAGTATGAGTATTGCTATTTTGAGAAAGTTAAGTGCTGATTATGTCATAAAGCAAAGGAATAATCATGTTGTCTCATTAAGATGTTTCTGGCATGAAGAAAGAAGAGAGGTAAGGTGTAGGGCTGAATTTGAATTGGTAGCCCTCAATCTGATCTGGAAATATCAAATTGTTTTATTATGAAATAAATAAATACAAATATATTTGTGTGTCTGTGTATATATGTATTCTGAGTTCTGTCAACTAAAAAGTTCTAGACCAACCCAATAGCAATAAGCAGTCATAACTCTAAGACCTATAGCATCTAAATATTATTTCTTCCCCACCAAAAATGAGCTTTTTTAGAGAACTGGCTAATTCTAGATCTAGGCATAAATTCTAAAACCTACTCAAGATGAGTTTGAAACATCTTATGTCAGAAAGCCAAACAACTATCAAAAATTACTGGGACCATGGCAATAAGACAAAATTACTTAGGAACAAAAATACGAGGCTCTTACAAACTCAAAAGGAAAATCTCTTCTGTGTCTCTGAAAAAATAAATTGTGTAAATATTAGGATTTAGAAAAAGTCATCAGGGGACGTCTGAGTGGCTCAGTTGGTTGAGTGTCCAACTCTTGATTTGGGCTCGGGTCAAGATCCCAGGGCAGGTGGGATAGAGCCCAGGCCACGATCCCAGGATGGGGGGGCTCAAGTGGGGAGCCTGCTTGGGTTATATTCTTTCTCTCTCTTTCTGCCCCTCTCCCCTGATTGAATTCTCTCTTAAAAAAAAAAAAAAAAGTCATCAGGAATCAAACTAAAGAAACTCAACAATTGTCAAAGATGGCACAATCTGAGCCTCAATAAGCACAATAGCAATAAGTTACAATACATTAAATATATTTAAATTCAAGAGTTCATACCAATACTCAATTTTTTAAAAACCTCACTGGCTACTTTTGGAGGATGCTAGGAAATCAACTCATTATTTAAAAACTACTAAATAACTGAAAGCATCAAATGCTTATCCTGACTTTACTATACATATACTATATAACTCAGTGTAACTAAACAGATGAGGGAATATATCTTTATACAGGAATCCCTATTAATAAATAAAGAAGAAATGAGAGAATTAGAATGTCTTCATTTTGTATGTCAAAAGGCTAAGTAAAAGCTAATGAAATATATTAATATTAAGCTTGTGGAAAATGTGTTTAAGGATACTAACACTGGTCCCAACCTGTCTGTGGTTTGGGGCTGTTATCTGTCTTATAAAGCAAAGTAGAGGGTCTGTCTTCTAGGAATACAAAGTCATCTTCTCCTTTGAAAAAGCCTCCTACACAGTTGGCTTTGGCATCTTCTGGGAATAGGGAGGCAAACTAAGGCCTCATAAGTCTGGGTTTTCAGCCAAGGTAGAGAGAGAAGACAGTGCTCATAACCAGAAAGTCCAGAGCTGGATGGATGTAGCACCTCCAGGACTCATTACCATTTACCCAGCCTGGGCTTTATGATAGTCATAGAAGGGGATTCATTAACAATAAAATAATAAGTTTCAAGAAAAGAAAAAGGATACTAACACTGTAAGCTAAATTTGAATTTTTTTAAGTTTATTCATTTATTCCGAGAGAAAAGAGAGAGAGAGAGCAGGTACATGTGAGGGCAGGACAGAGAGAGGGAGAGAAAGAATCTCAAGCAGGCTCCTCGCTAACATTAAGGACTCAAGGCTCGAATCCAAGAACAGCAAGATCATGACCTGAGCCAAAACCAAGAGCTGGACGCTCAACCAACTGAGCCACCCAGGTGCCCCTAAATTTGAATTTTTAAGTGAAGAAATTCTACAAAGTTTTATTGTCAACACTTTTAATTCTCAAATCGCAGGTTTAATTCTGTACATTTGAATAATATAAGACAAGTCTTCTGTATGTAAAATCTTTTCTATATCCTCTTTGAAAGGACTTCTACTCCTTCAAGTATATTTTGGGTTACTAGGCAAGTGTTTCTTATCTACTAACTTCCAAGTTTTAAAAGGGACAACAGTTTTGCAAATTCTCAAGTCCACCCTTTATTAAATACTCCCCAGAAAAATAAACAGAAATAGAAGAGAACATGTGAAAAATTGAACATTCTCCAGGATTGGGTGGAAGCCTGCCCCTTTTATGTCCTGGGATAGGACAGAACGTGATCAGAGCCCATTTGGGCTGGGAGAGGTTTGGGCAGTTAGAAAGAAGCTCTCCCTCCTCTGAGTGCTGAGGGTGTGCTGGCCACTGTAAGACTGAAGTCACTGGCTGGCATTGACCCTGAGCCTTGGGACTACTTTTCCAGCTTCTGGAGGTGATGTGTGGCACTGAGGGGCCTGGGTCCACACAGTAGCTACGCATCAGGCATTTTACATGCATTGTCTCATTTAATCCTTTTAAGAACTCAAAATACCCTTTCATGATAAGAACATAAACTAGGAACAGAAGGGAGCTTCCTCACACTAATAAAGTACATGTGAAAAAAACTCACAGCTAAAATGATAATGTGAAAGACAATGCTTTCCCCTTAAGATAAAGAACAAGAAGAATGTCTGCTCTAGGGGTGTCTGGGTGGCTCAGTCGGTTGGGTGTCTGACTCAGTTTCGGCCCAGGTCATGATCTCACAGTTGGTGGGTTCAAGCCCCACATCAGGCTCTGTGCTGATGGTGCAGAGCCTGCTTGGGATTCTTTCTCTCTGGCTCTCTCTGCCCCTCCCACACACTTTCTCTCTTAAAATAAACTAAAAATAATAATAATAATAATAATAAAGAATGTCTGCTCTTGTCACTTATATTCAACATTTTACAGGGAAATTAAGCAAGAAAAAAAAAGGGGGGGCATCCAGACTGTAAAGAAAGAAGTAAACTTTTCACAGATAATATGATCTTGTATATAAGAAATCCCAAGAAATCTACAAAAAAAATAATAGAATAATGAGTTCAATAAGATTGCAGGATACAAGATCAACATATAAAAATCAATTCTACTTCTATACACTAGCAATGAACAATGTAAAAATAAAACAGTTCCTTTCACAGAACCATCAAAAACAGTAAAATATTTAGGAATAAATTTAACAAAAAAAGTGCAAGACTTGTACACAAAAAAACTATAAAACATCACTGAGAAAGACTAAAGAAAAAAAAAAAAAAGACTCCCCATGGTCGTGGATTAGAAGACTTAAGGGGCACCTGGGTGGCTCAGTCAGTTAAGCCTCCGACTTCAAGTCAGGTCATGATCTCATGGCTGGTGAGTCTGAGCCCCATGTTGGGCTCTGTGTTGACAACTCAAGAGTCTGGAGCATGTTTCAGATTCTGCCTCCATCTCTCTCTGCCCCTCCCCCATTCACGCTGTCTTTCTCTCAAATACAAACATTTTTTTAAAGCCTTAATTTTTTTTAAGATGGCAATAATCTCCATATTTATCTACAGACTAAACAGCAATCCCTATCAAAATTCAGCTGCCTTTTTTTTTTTTTTTGCAGAAATTGACAAGGTGATTCTAACAATTTGGAAATTAAAGAGGCCCAGAATAGCCAAAATAAATCTGAAAAAGAACAAAGTTGGAGGACTCACATTTCCTAATTTCGTACTTACAACTACAACAGTCAAGACAGCGTGGTACTAGCATAAGAATACAGATCAAAGGAATAGAAATGAAAGTCCAGAAATAAATCTGTAATTATGGCTGACTGATTTTTCAACAGGGGTTCCAAGGTCATTCAACAGGAAAAGAATAGTCTTTTAAATAAATGGTGCCAGAAAAACTGAACACCCACATGCAACAGAATGAAATAGAACCCTTACCTCACATCTGTTAACTAAAAACAGATCAGACCTTATATATGTAAAACACCAAAAGATACAGATAGGACACCAAATGGACAAGCAACAAAAGGTAAAACAAATAAATCAGGTTCCATCAAAATTTAAAACTTCAATAAACACCATCAAGAAAGTGAAGACAACCCACAGAATGGAGAGTATTTTTGCCAATGATATATCTGATAAAAGACTTGTATCAGAATATATAAAGAACTCTTATAACCCAAAAGCCATGTAACCCAATTTAAAAAACGGGCAAAGAATCTGAATAGATATTTCTCCAAGACGACTGACATATGACCAATAAGCACATGAAAAATGCTCATCATGTTAGTCATTAGGGAAATGCAAATCAAAATAACGAGATACTACTTCACACTTACCAAGATGGCTACAAAGATGGATGATTAACAAATGTTAGTGAGGGGGCGCCTGGGTGGCTCTTTCTGTTGAGCGTCCGACTTCTGCTCAGGCCATGATCTCACGGCTCATGAGTTCGAGCCCCACATTGGGCTGTGTGCTGACAGCTCAGCTCTGTGCTGACAGCTCGGAGCCTGGAGCCTGCTTCAGATTCTGTGTCTCCCTCTCTCTCTGCCCCTAACCCACTCGCGTTCTGTCTCTCTCTCAAAAATGAATAAACATTAAAAAAAATTTTTTAATAAAAAAATAAAAAAGAAAAAACAAATGCTAGTGAGGATGTGGAGAAACTGGAACCCTCACACAATACTGGTGAGGAAAATGGCGTAGCTGCTTAGGAAAAACTGTTTGGCAATTTCTCAAAAAGTTAAACAGAGTTACCATGTGACCCAGATATTCTACTATTAGGAGAAATGAAAACATGTCCACACAAATATTTGTATATATTCATAGCAGCATTAGCAGTAATAGCTAAAATGTAGAAGCAAGCCAAATGCCCATTGAATGCATAAACAAATGTAGTTTATTCACACAATGGACTATTATTCAGCCATAAAAAGGAATGAAGTACCAATACAGGCCACAACATTGATGAACCTTGTGACTGCTAATGGGCACAGGTTTCTTTTGGGGATGATAAAAATGTTCTAAATAGTGGTAATGGTTGCACAACTCTGTAAATATACTAATTGTGTATTTTAAAAGGGTTAATTTATGGTATGTGAATTATAGCTCAATAAAACTGTTATAAAACAAAAAGATCCCAAAAGACCAAACTAGAAAACTATTAGTAATGATCATAAAACATTAAGAAATTAGATAAAAGATCCAAAATCTTAAGATAAATGTACAGAATTCAATAGCATTTCTATTAGTAACCATTTAGAAATAAAGAAATGTTCTATTCATAAGGGACCAAAACTATAAAATACCTAGGAATAAATTTAATAAGGAACATATAAAATTTATTTTATTTTTTTAAATATGAAATTTATTGTCAAATTGGTTTCCATACAACACCCAGTGCTCATCCCAACAGGTGCCCTCCTCAATACCCACCACCCACCCTCCCCTCCCTCCCACCCCTCATCAACCCTCAGTTTGTTCTCAGTTTTTAAGAGTCTCTTAGTTTCGGCTCCCTCCCTCTCTAACCTTGTTTTTGTTTTTTTGTTTTTTTTTTCTTTCTTCCCGTCCCCCATGGTCTTCTGTTAAGTTTCTCAGGATCCACCTAAGAGTGAAAACATATGGTATCTGTCTTTCTTTGTATGACTTCACTTAGCATAACACTCTCCAGTTCCATCCACGTTGCTACAAAAGGCCATATTTCATTCTTTCTCATTGCCACATAGTATTCCATTGTGTATATAAACCACAATTTCTTTATCCATTCATCAGTTGATGGACATTTAGGCTCTTTCCATAATTTGGCTATTGTTGAAAGTGCTGCTATAAACATTGGGGTACAAGTGCCCCTAGGCATCAGCACTCCTGTATCCCTTGGGTAAATTCCTAGCAGTGCTATTGCTGGGTCACAGAGTAGATCTATTTTTAATTTTTTGAGGAACCTCCACACTGTTTTCCAGAGTGGCTGCACCAGTTTGCATTCCCACCAACAGTGCAAGAGGGTTCCTGTTTCTCCATATCCTCTCCAGCATCTATAGTCTCCTGATTTGTTCATAAGGAACATATAAAATTTAGATAAAGAAAGTTACAAAAAATATTTTATTTTTAAGTTTACTTATTTATTTGGGGGGAAGGGGGTGGAGAATCCCAAGCAGGTTCTGCACTATCAGCACAGAGCCCAATGCGCGGCTTGATCTCACAAACTGTGAGATCATGACCTGAGCCGAGATCAAGAGCCAGACATTTAACCAACTGAGCCACCCAGGCACCCCACAAAAAATATTTTAAAGGATGTGTGATACATCTGAATAAAGAGATGTACATGTTCCTGAATGTCAACCAGTCCCAAATTAATATACATATATTATGCAGTTCCAATAATCCCACAACTGCACAAAACGATTTTTAATTATTTTTGTATATACCATCTATAATCATATAAATTTTTGTATGTAAAATCATTTTTGTATACAAAAAAGCTTGCAAACACCACCAATAATTTTTTTAAAAATAGGGAAGGAGTCCTATCTTTCAGATATTAAAACTTAATATAAAGCCTATTGTTATTAATTCAGTAGTGGTACCAGCAGACAGGTTGGTGAAACAGAATACAGTATGATAAAAAGGACTGGGGGAAGGGATGGATTATTCAGCTAACCTATAATCTCTTCTAGAAGAAAGTGAGCAATTTAACAAATGAAAGTGAAAAGATAACAAAATCAGAGATAAAGGATAGATATCATGAAAAATATTTGCTATACATATACATGACCAATATCCCTTTTTATATAAAGAACTACAAATCAATAATAAAATGTCAAATAATCCAACAGCAAGTGAACAAAGGATAGACAGGCAATTTACACAATAACTGTAAATAGCCATTAGAAGCTTAATCAGGAGTTTATGGAACAATGGAATTCAATAGTAAAATAAGCACTTTTATTCTGCAACCAACTTGGCCAGAAAGCAAACTCCCCATACCTGGAGACACCTGCTAGCTCTTAAAAAAATAGAGGCTCATAAGTCAGTTCTTGTCTCCAATGTTCCTTATTCTTTCTTATTAGAAATAGGTTAAAACAAGTGTTTGCATTAGCTATTCAAACTTGACTGAAAAACAAAACCAAAAATTACAAACACCACTACCACTACAAATGCAAATTAAAACGAGAAGCTTAAAAATTTTAACTGAATCCACAAAACTTCAAAAAGATACTATCCAGTGCCGGCAGTGGTGTGGGGAAACAGGTCCTCTCACATCCTCTTGGTCAGAGTGTGACTGCCAAAACTCCCTAGAAAATAATCTACCGATAGCTATTAAAATGTACAAAGTACGTTTAGACCAAGTAACACATTTTTAGGATTCTGTTCTACAGAAATAAAAGCCCTACTATATCAGCAACATCCCCTACATCCATAACTACATCTCTGACCACTTCCTTCACCTTCATGTTCTCACTGAAACTTGGCTTTTCTCTGAAGATACTTCTTCCTCTGAAGCCTTCTCTCTCCCATTTTCTCTCTCATATCTGTAGGTATGGAAGTGAGATGCCTACATTTACTCATTCCCACTTTTGGAGATTCTTCTCTTTCTCCTTAAAAAGTCCACTTTTGGGGTGCCTGGGTGGCTCAGTTGGTTAAGTGACCGACTCTTTATTTCAGCTCAGGTCATGATCTCATGGTTTGGGAGTTCAAGCCTCATGTCAGGCTCTGTGCTGACAGCGTGGAACCTACCTGGGATTCAGTCTCCCTCTCTCTCAGCCCCTCCCCCCCCCCTCAATAAATAACTTTTAAAAAGTCCACTTTTATGTAGAAGAGGTTAAGAGAATTATCATGAGTGATGATGTCCTGAATTTAGAATCATAGTTTTGACTTCCTTTGCTGTGTTTGCTTTCTTAAAACTACCACATAGCAATTGTTATTGGCCCTATTCATTTACCTATAGTTGAAAACAAATCAACACTTAGGGCTGGAGAGGCAGTGCCAGGTGGTAGGAAAGAAGAGAAAGAATCCAGAATTCTAGATTCAAATCTAAGCTTGTCACGACTAACCTTAGGTAAATTACCTACAGATCTTAGTTTACTCACCAATACCAGAACCTACACCATTTATTTTTTGAAAGGAATCAATGACACAATGAATCTAGAGCACTCTGGATAGAGTATGGTAGACCCCAGAACAACATGGACGGTGGGGGACCAAGCTCTATGCAGTTGAAAATCGAGACCTTTGGACTCCCCTAAATTTAACTACTAATAGCCTACTGTTGAAAAGAAACCTTATTGATAGCACAGCTGATTAACACATATTTTGTAGGTTTATATGCATTATATACTATATTCTTACAATAAAGTAAGCTAGGGGAAAGCAAATGTTATTAAGAAAATGATAGAAAATACATTTACAATACTGTACTGTATTTATTAAAAATAATCCACTTATAAGTTCAAATCCATGTTGTTCAAGAGTCAACTGTAAATGCTCAATAGATGTTTAAGTGACATTACTAACAAAAACACCTTCAAATCTCAAATTTTCTTATGTATTCTTGCTCTACAGATAATCTAAACAGTTTCAGGGCTTTAAATATTATCTACATGTAGATGATTTCCAAATTTGTATTGCTAGCCTAGATCATTCTCTTGCACTAAGTACTAATATATCCAGTTAGACATCTTCACTTAGATGTCTAATACAAACCTCAAACTTTACATAACCAAAACTGAGGTACTGAACTCGCCCCACACCCAAATGTGCTCCTCCCATAGCCTTCCTTATCCCAGTTAATGACTCTTCCATTTCTAGTTACTTAGGTCAAAAATCTGAGATATCCTTAATTTCTCCCTCTCTCACTTAATATACAATCCCTTAGAAAATCATCCATTTTACCTTCAAAATATATTCCGAATCCAATTACTCCTCATGACTTCCTACTTCATCCTGGTCCAAGCAGTTATGCATCACTGCAAAAATCTCCTAATTGGTCTCCTTACTCCTCCCTTCTTTTTAAAAAAAATTTTTTAATGTTTTTATTTATTTTTGAAGGAGAGAGAGAGAGACAGAGCCATAAGTGGGGGAGAAACAGAGAGAGAGGGAGACACGGAATCCGAAGCAGGCTCCTGGCTCTGAACTGTCAGCACAGAGCCTGATGCGGGGCTCAAACCCATGAACTGTGAGATCATGACCTGAGCCGAAGTCGGACGCCTAACCGACTGAGCCACCCAGGCACCCCATTACTCCTCCCTTCTCTTCCTTCAGGCTAACCTCAAGGAAACAGCTAGGGTAACCCTAATAAATCATAAATCCTGTCGTCACTACCTCTCATGCCTCACAAATCCTCTCATGTCTACCCCACTTGCTTCAGAGTTAAAGCCAAAATCCTTATAGTAGCCTCAAGGCCATCTGTGAACTAGCCCTGCCTTCAACTCTCTGACCCTAACTCCTACGATTTTCTTTCTTCTTCTTTTTTATTTTTTTAGAGAGATAGCACACAAGTGGGGAGAGGGCTAGAGGGGAAGGGAGGGAAGGAAAGAGGGGAAGAGAGAGAGAGAATACCCTAAACAGACCCCATGCTCAGCACAGTGTCTGATGCCACGAGCCTGGGATCACGACCTGAGCTGAAATTGACAGCCAGACGTTCAACTGAGCCACCTAGGCACCCCTCTCCTACTACTTTCTTCTTCCTTCTCTCAGCCACACTAGCCTCCTGGCCATTCCTGGACAAGGTCTCTTGAGGCCATGCCTTAGGACTCTTGTATGCCTTATTCCCTCTATCTGGAATCCAAATCCACATTTGTTTAGTACTTCCTCCAGATTTTCACACAATTAACACACTCCCAGTGAGGTCATCCCTTGATAATCCTTTTTTATTTTTTTTTAATGTTTATTTATTATTGAGAGACAGAGAGGCACAGAGTGTGAGCGGGGGGTGGGGGGGGGGGTGGGACAAAGAGAGGGAGAGACACAGAATCCAAAGCAGGCTCCAGGCTCTGAGCTATAAGCACAGAACCTGATGCGGGGCTCGAACTCACAAACTGTGAGATCATGACCTGAGCCGAAGTCGGTCGCCTAACCAACTGAACCACCCAGGTGCCCCGATAATCCTATTTAAAATTAAAACCCGGGGCACCTGGGTGGTTCATTTGGTTAAGCATCAGACTCTTGATACAGGCTCAGGAGTGATCTAAAGGTTGAGATCGTGCTGTGCTGAATGTGGAGCCTGCCTATTCTCTCCCTCTTCCTCTGCCCTCCCCCTCTCAAAATAAATAAACTTAAAAAAAATTAAATGCCCTCCTCAAAATTCCCTATTAATTTCCCTCCACAGCATTTATAGCCACCTAACATACTATATATTTTATTTACTTTAATTCTTCTGTCTCCTCAACTAGAATGTGAGCTCCACAAGGGTAGGAATTATATTTAATTGTTGTATCCTGTGCCTAGATTATATTTAATCTAATTATATTTAACTGTTGTATACGTGCCTAGAACTATACTAATAAATAAAAGTTGATTGAGAATTTTATATACAAGGATATTCACTGTAGCATTAGTTGTACGAAACCAACCTGACTGTCCCCCAATGTTTTAAAACCCACAAAGTATAGGAGCGCCTGGGTGGCTCAGTCGGTTGGGCGTCCGAATTCAGCTCAAGTCATGATCTCACACTCTGTGAGTTCGAGTCCCGCATCGGGCTCTGTGCTGACAGCTCAGAGCTGGAGTCTGCTTCAGATTCTGTGTCTCCCCCTCTCTCTGCCCCTCCCCTGCTCATGCTCTGTCTCAAAAATACAGACATTAAAAAAAAATTTTTTTAAACCCACAAAGTATTAACCTTAATAATGTTTAACATTCAAGTGCTTAATATTTTAGATATATTAACATTTAATTACTGAAATAACCCCTATGAGGTAATACAGTAAGGGCATAGACAAGGAAACTAAGGCAGAAAGGTTAAGTAATTTGCCCAAGATCACAAAGCTAATACCTGGAGAAGCAGGATTCAAATTCAGATTGTCTTACTTCACAGCCAGTCTTCATGACAACCTACTATGCTGTGCTGACTTTCAAAATTATAATACGATCCTACCTCTATTAAGACAAAGACAGCAGACTCTCTTAACCAACGAGAATAGGTCAGTTAAGGGTGGCTCAGTTGGTTAAGCGTCCAATTCGGCTCAGGTCATGATCTCACAGTTTGTGGATTCAAGCCCCACACCCAGCCCTGTGCTGACAGCTTGGAGCCTGGAACCTGCTTCAGATTCTGTGTCTCCCTCTCTCTCTGTCCCTCCCCTACTCATGCTCTGTTTCTCTCTCTCTCAAAAAATAAACATTAAAAAAATTGTTAAGTCATTTAAAGTGGGGAATAAAAATATTCCACACATTATTTTATTTCATTTAAAACATAAAGCACACACATTCATGCAGCAATCTTTTGACGAAAGCCTACCCTTTTCTTTAGGAAATGGGTCCACTGGGGTGCCAGGATGGCTCAGTCAGTTATGCATCCAGCTTCGGCTCAGGTCATGATCTCATGGTTCGTGGGTTTGAGCCCCACATCCGGCTCTGTGCTGACAGCTCAGAGCCTGGAACCTGCTTCAGATTCTGTGTCTCCCTCTCTCTCTGCCCTCCCCTGCTCATGTTCTGTCTCTATCTCTCAAAAGTAAACGTTTAAAAACAAAAAAGGGAAATGGGTCCACTGGCATTCTTTGGAGTCTTTCTAGCATAAATCATAGCCATAGACACGGATTTAATTTCTTGGAGTGCAAGAACTCCAAACACTTGCCAAGCAGAAAGGGCACAATACTGAATCTCAGTGATTTTTCCCAGAGTTATCTTTATACCTGTTTTGTCCTCACCTAACTGAACAGCTGTTTTTCAGCAACTTGACCCTACAGACCTTCCCCAAAGCATTTAATTGTCAGATAAAGGTTTCAGATAAAAACTCCTGCACTGATATTTTATTGGTTTCTGTATCATATTTTTATGACAAATATAACCAGCACACAATGGTATGGTAGCAAACACAACTGTTAAGAGTACAACTCAACTGATGAAAGCAGAAATACTTGGGACATATCACAGAGAACATATTAGGAAATGGAAGCCATCTGTTCCAACTAAACAGTCAAGGGTAAGTTAGCATATACATTAAGCATGTATATCTGTATATGGAGAAGAAAAAAGTATACAAAGACACACAACAAACTGGGAATGAGGAGGGGGAATGAGATGAGATTTAATTACCCTTTTAAACAATTTTACATTGCTGACTTGCAAAAAGTATGCACTATTTGGGAGATTTTTTTAAAATAAAAAACAAAAATCAATGTGAATTGGGGAACAGTATCCCTATTTTATAGATGAGGAAAGATTTAAAAAAGTAGGAACATGCCCTAGGTCACAGAACTCATTAGAAGCTAAACTGAACAGCTAGTTCAGGTTTGCCCAAGTTTCCAAGCTCATGGCTTTCCTACAATACCAAATTCCCTGGCAAAAAGTTCAAACAGCTCACTCTATGATTTTTTAAAAATACATGAACAAAGAGCATCATATTACTCTTTTTCCTTTAGGTAATAATAAAGAGTCAGATGAAGCCAACGAGAGATTTTCAAAATGAATTATAAGCTTGATTCTACAGCCCAGAGTTCAGGCTTAACTTTCTATAATTTAAAAGAACAAAGATCAACCCTAATATTCATTTAAAAGGACAGAAATTTCTTATTCCTGTACAAAAGCAGAAAAGGATAATTTCTTCTTCCACTGGCCATGCATATAGCTCCTTTAATCCCTTCTCTCTGTCCAGGTCATCTTTCTCCAGGTGTTCAAACAGCAACCTAGAAGCAGTAAACCAAGGCACTAGAGGAGTCTGTTATATTTGGAAATTTAGGGAAGTGGATTTCAATACCAGTAACCTTACCCATACCTGCATTAACTCTTACTAAAAAAAAAAAAAAAAAAAAAAAAAAAAAAAAATTTAATGTTTATCTTATTTTTGAGAGAGAGAGAGAGAGACACACACACACACAGAGCATGAGCAGAATCTGAAGCAGTCTCCAGGCTCCAAGCTGTCAGCACAGAGCCCGACGCTGGGCTCGAACTCACGAACCATGAGATCATGACCTGAGCCGAAGCGCTTAACTGAACAAGCCACGCAGGTGCCCCTGCATTAACTCTTCTTAAAACCTACTCTCTTCCATTTGGAACAGCTTGAAACAAATGTGTGCTTTATTCATAGTCAATTGGCTCCAAAATAAACAGGAGAAAAGGATAACTAGAAAAATCTAAGAAAACATCAGACTGAGAAGCATGATAAATACACCCTAGGGAGTTCAGTCAAAACACATGTCACAAAAAAAGTGAAATAGAGGAAACCTAAGATTTCTAAAATATTTTACTTTTGCTAATTTCAATATATCAAATGAAACAACATACTGAGAACTAGTTCCCAGCAGTACCACCCTTTTCTGTCCTAACTCCTATGGATATTCCAAGCACACGCTCCATACTGTTAGTGAAGCAAACCTGAAACCTAGTATTATCCCATTCTCTAGTTGAAAAAACCTGTGATGGCTCCCTATGTATACAGATTAAAATTTAATTCTGCACAGCTTTGAAAGGCCTCCAAAATCTGGCTCTAATTCACCTTCCCAATCTTATTTTTCACTTCCAGATTTCTAAATCCATCACAGCAACACTCCACACTATTCCATCTTCATGCATTGCTCAAGCCATTTCCTCAGCTTTGAGCATCTTTCTGCCTACCACCTGTTGAAATTCTATTCCTCCTTCAAAATTAGCAAAGTACAGTGGAAAGAGCCCAGCCTTGAAGTCCAGACCCAGACCAATTAGATTTCTAATTCCATCTCCACTATTTAATAGCTTAATGAACTCAAGCAAATACTTCAATAGATGTGTTTCCTCACCGAGGAGCAGCCATATCATCTATGGCACTTTACAAGAATTAAGCACAATAGTTATAAACTATCTCGCACCATGCCTAAGGCATAATAAATACAAAAAATGCTTAACTACTAAGTCATCCTCCTCTCTTCTCTCCCTCCCACCTCCATCAATGTTCCTAACCTTCCCCTAATTCCCACAGCACTTTGTTTATACCATATTGCACTATGAGCACTAATATACTGCAGGATACTCATTGTTCATGTATGTGTATATATATGTATATGTGAGTGTGTATACACACACACACACACACACACACACAGCTCCTCCAATAGGTTATACAAAAGGTGGTAATGGGTATGGATTTCTAAATTTCCATTTACAAAACGAATGGGGGTTAATTCCTTACAGAGTTATTACGAGATTTTAAAAAGCTAAGGTATGTTAAATACCTAATATAATGCTTGGCACCTAGTTAAGTTTCAAAGAATGTTTAATGGCAATTGAATGATGAACCTGATCCAGGAACTGTTTAAGAAACACATAAATGCAAAATGCATTTGCCTTAGTAAATCCGATTTCATAAAGCAATCTTTTTTTTTTTTTTTTTTTTTTTTTAAGTAAGTTCTACACCCAACATGGGGCTTGAACTCATGACCCTGAGATCAGGAGTTGCAGGCTCTACTGACTGGGCCAGTCAGGGTCCCCTCATAAAGCAATTTTAATGTAGCTTTAATCTACTACTCACCTCTTACTGATTTAAATGTCCAATGAAGACAAATGGAGGTACCTATGTACTTTACCTCAGAAATACTACCACATATTCATGTCTTGCCACTATGAGACTAAGTACATCATGACATATAACTCAAATCACCTCATAACACTTAATCTGGGAGCTTACCCCTAAAGCGTTGTAAGGGATAAGTTACATGGTTACCTTCCTACCCTCTACTAGGAAGAGGAAGCTGGTTGTCTGATGTTTATTCATTCTAATTTATATTGTCCTCAATTTCTTTACTCAAATCTCCAATCAAATGTCAACTATTTCTTTTTTTTTTTTTTTAACGTTTATTTATTTTTGAGACAGAGAGAGACAGAGCATGAACAGGGGAAGAGCAGAGAGAGAGGGAGACACAGAATCTGAAACAGGCTCCAGGCTCTGAGCTGTCAGCACAGAGCCCGACGCGGGGCTCGAACTCACGGACCGTGAGATCATGACCTGAGCCAAAGTCGGACGCTTAACCGACCAAGCCACCCAGGTGCCCCAAATGTCAACTATTTCTACAATAGTTTTCTATTATACACTTCCAACCCACTGCTCAATTTAAAGAAAACCCACCTCAAAATTAATTATAGTGAAATCTAATCAAAGAAATTACAAAACAGTAGTAACTTTTTTTTTTTTTTTTAAGACTTAATATCACAGCATTTGCATTCCACTCTCAGCTGTACACAGGTGGTACAGCACACAAGAGATCAGAAACCGTTTTGGAAAGAGGGATCTGGCTTTAAATCTGACACCACCACTTACTGGCTGTGTAACCAAAGTATGTTACTTCTTAAACCCCATGGCTCATCTGCGATACAGGGATTGTTAACAGCATGAATCTCACAGGGTTGTTGTCTTAAATGAGATCATGCATGCTATGCATGTGTTTAGCACAGTACTTACAACATCATGAGTACTCAAATAAATGGTATTTGAACCAGCTGTGCATAAGCACTAAGGTTCTTGGTAAATATTGCTGAATTAATGAATGTTTAACCCATTTTCTATTCGGGAATAAGTGTACCACTAACTTTAATTCTATCCTAAGTTAAATAATGAGTAATAGGAGCAATACCATTTAGCAACATTTCAGTTTACAAAGCCCTTCATATATCCATAAACTCATTTGATCTCCACAACATCCGTAGGGGGTAGACTTATTAAGAGAAGTATTTGAGAAACAAGGAAACTGATATCCATTATAATGGTAATAAAGAGACAAGGTTACCCACCCTGGTGGGTACCCACCCAGATTCTCCAGGTCAGAGACAAGTGCTTAGTGCCAAAAGTTCTTAACACGACAACCACTAAAACGAGGCAGATTTCTGCAAATTACCACCCACCTCAAGCACAGTCAATAACCGGAGTCCAGGAATAAGCCCAGGGTAATAAACCAAGTCAGAAGCCACTGATGACACTTACAATGTTGCATTGTTTCCTTACGTGGTGTCCTCCCACACCTTTAGGGCACGGGGGCCAGGTCTGCCCCCTCCCCCACCAGAGCGCCCAGTACAGGACCAGGCACCCGAGAGGCCATCAATAAATATTTGCAGAAATAGCATGGGATGCTGGTAGGTTTTCCAGAGACCCGAAACGAGGCCAACTCCTTGGTGGGGATTAAGCATCTCGGTAGGTCTAGAGTCGATGGGCGGAGAAGGTCCGACGGGTAGCCGGACTGGGAAAGATAGTTGAGGACAGGTGCCGCTAAGGGAAACCAGGGAAGCTGACCCGCTGAAGGGAGAGGAGAGGGCCGCAGCCCTGGCTGGAAGGCCGGGGACCGACAGAGGTTCGGGGCCGGGAGCAGCAGGGCAGTTGGCGTCTGGGGGGAGGGGGCCGCCGCTGGTCTGAGAAGAATCTCGGGCCCAATCTGAGGAGGTTTCTGGGCTCCTCTAGGGGCCCATTCCCCAGCCCGTGGCGGCATGTGCTGCACCGAGTACTCGCTGCTACCTGAAACTGCAGCAGCTTCTCTGTCTGCTCCTGGGTTAGATCCCGCTCCTCAGGCGCCGCCATTTTGCCGCCGCCTCTACGCTTCTGACCCGTCCGCACCGTCACCCGCCGGAAGTGACCTCAGTAGCAACCACGTCCGCTCTGAACGGGCCGTCGGCGCGCAACTGCGCCTGCGCCTACTGGCGCAGCGTGAGGGTTCCCGTGGTGACAGTTCCTGCCGTCAGAGGGCGCCACTCTCGGGCCAATACCGAACGCTTCCGGAAATTGCCGAGGGACTGTCGGTACCAGTCGCCCTTACGATTTAGACGGCGAACAGACCGGCCAAACGGAGACCCAAAGACTTCTGAATAGATCGCAAAGAGCCGAGAGGTACCGAGTGCTCCTCGAGAAGCTGCGGAAATTCCCGAACGCCAATTGGCCGATTTCGCCTGCTTCTTAACCATCTTCCCACAGTCTCCAATATTCCTGAATATTTTTTAGGAGATTGTGCCGTTCGGAAATATCGGCTGTTTGATGTCTGATTGCTTCCTTTACATTTTCAAAAGCTCCTGAACATCTCTCGGGAGATTCCGAAAGTCTCTGTAATAGTGGTTGGGTATTTTCTGAAGCCGACTTGAGCTGGAAGTTGGGGAAAGCCTCAGCCACGTGAAAATCGTGGCTTCAAATTCGCTTCCTAGGATTGTTTGGATTTGGCTACCTGGGTCTTTGTTAATGGCGCTATCGCCAACCAGATGGCGACTCTGCTACCTGTCTCAGACCCACTGGCCTGTCTTCCCTGTGATGAACAGAGGGAAGATCCTGGACTGGGATCGAGATACTTGAGCTCAGGATCTAGGGCCCACCTGGCAAAGTGCTGGACGCCCTTGGGCAAACCACCTCCCTTCTGGGCTCCATTCTGCCATTGGTGGAATGAGGTTCTCCCAAAGCCACTGACATAGCGCCTCAGCTCATTCTCCTTGGAGGCCGTCCCTCACCCTTTCCACTGTCTTGTTTCTACTCTCCAATATCTGACTTCCTCTTCACTTTCCTTGCCCCTTCAAACTGCCACCTCTCTTTAGGCCTTTCTTTAGGCTTCTTTCATTTCCACCTTTTTCCTCCTGCCATCTGCCTCTGTTCACCCTCCAGAAGGCAGAGGGGTCTGGGTCTGGTGTATGCTTTTCCACAGGCTACCTGTGTGCCTAGAAGTCACTCTACCTCACTGTGGAATCCCACGCCTACACACTTCTCAGAGTTGATCAGGCAAGACAGGACAGGAGGTGCTTTCAAAGCTGAAGTTCTGTGAGGAGTACTTTAAGGGACAGAAGGGCACTATCTACTTCTTTCAAACCTGTGTCTTGTAGGTCTTAACCAGGTCTACACAAACTGCCTAATAATACTTTGGAATTTTTCTTAGACCTTTAGGGTAAATTTGGAAACAGACAGATGTGACTTGACATCAACTCAAAGCTCAAAGGAGACCTGGTATTATTCAACATCTCCTATAATGTTGGATCCAGCCAGACCAGATGAGGGATTGCAAAATCATACACTCGCCAGAGTTGTTGCGAAATTCTGACTTAAAATATAGTCCTTCAACAGACAAACTTTGTAGTTATATTAAACACCATTGAATGTTCTTCACTTCCTCAAAAAAAAAAAAACCCCATATGTATATATACATATATATATACATACATTTCTTGATCTACCTTTCTGTTTTCTTTGAATTAAGACATGGTTACAAGAAATGTTTTACTTTTTTTTTTAACTCCACCAGTAAGAATTTGCCTCAGTGTAGGGAATACAATATGGCAAGCTGGAGAGTCCATTCCCTGTCCTAAGGTGGTTTCTGCTTTGTAGCTGTGGCTGATGGCTTCCATGTAAGGCCAGTATTGCTAGAACTTGCCATTTCTTTTTATAGGTAATACCTTTATTTTATTTTTTTAGGTAAGCTCTACACCCAACTAGGTAGGGGCTTGAACTCATGACCATGAGACCTAGAGTCACATGCTCTGATTATTGAGCCTGTCTGTCCCCCAAGAGCTTACCATTTTTAAAAGAGCACCTACAAATTTGGAGCTGCATATGAAATCTCCCCATTTTAAAAAGGTAATAACTTACTCAGATTTTAAGAAAACTACCATGTCAACTATAATTGCAAGCCACATTCCAGCCTATGAACTGCCATTCTGCCCCTCTGACCTAGATAGAATCCTGATGGTCTCTGTTTGCCATGGGAGAACGTGGCCTTGGAAGAAACCTAAGATTTTTTTGATAAGTTCAAGGGGAAAAGTATGGAAAGTGTAATTAATTAATGGCTTGTCCTCTCCTTTAAGAACAGTTTTTCCCCCTGAACTTTATTCTTTTAGAGCAGTGCTGTCCAATCAAAATATAATGTGAGCCACATGTATAATTTGAAATACTCTATTAGCCATATTTAACACAAGTGAAATTATTTTTAGTAATGTATTTAAGCCAGTACATGCAAAATATTCTTTTTTTTTTTTTTTGTATTAAGTCTGCAAAATCTGATGTGTATTTTACACTAACCCCACATCTCTATTTGGACTAGTCACATTTCAAGTATTCAGTTGCCACATGTGGATAGTGACTACTGTATTGGATAGTGAAGTTTTAGAACATTCTAAAGACCTTTTTAATAGATTTATTAATTATATTAGTCTACAGATTTTTAGGAATTCACCCAACAAATATTTATTGAGTGCTTATTCTGAGCCAGACTCTGGACTGGATGCTACAATGATAAAGAGGGCATGGCTGCTGCCCTCTAAGAACACACAGTTTATTGGTAAAGTAAACAAATTTCATCACTCTCTGGAAGGATGTGTGGGTGTAGGCATGTGTGTGTGTGGGTGTATGGGTGTGGTAGGTCTTTGAATCCCAGTTCTATGCCTATAACATACTAGGATTTGTGACTGAGAGCTATTTTAGAGAATTTAATGAATATATTTGTTTCCCTAATACTAATAATAGGGCTTTGTTTATGCCTTACCATTTTGTTCCTGATAAAGGACAAAATCTGTCCTGCCAAGTCATGGAAATCCTAGAACAAGCCTTCAATTTCTGAGTGCCTGGAACATAACATATTTTCTATCAGTTGGGGACACAGCATCTTGATTGCTGAGTAAAGCAGACCATTGATGTCAGCAACAGTTTTTTGTTTGTTTGGCCTCCTGCCCCACCAAATTAATGAGAAAGGTAAAACCTGCTCCCAGGCTTCCACTAGGAGTATTTGGACTGACAAAACAAATCAGGCTTGGAGGCAAAGTTTTGGCTTACATAAGTCACCAAGCACATCTCATGCTCTTCAAGGAGGCCTGAGTACAAACTGATGCCACCATTAACTGTGTGACTTTGGCAAGTTAACTTCCCTAAACCTCAGTTTGCTTATCTCTCAGCTGTAAACAAATAGTCCTTACCTCATCAGGTCATGGCAAGGATTAATTCAAAGGAGACATGTAAAGTCTATGACCTAATCATATCTACCTTGCATACTTGACAAGAGGATGGGATGGAATAATGGATTAAGAAAAGGCTTTGCCAAGGCACCAGAGTGGCTTAGTCACTTAAGCATCTGTCTCTTGATACCACCTCTGGTCTTGATCTTGGGGTCATGAGTTCAACCTCCATGTTGGGCTCCACTTTGGGTGTAAAGCCTACAAAATTAATTAATAAAAAATTTAAAAAATAAGGAAAGGCTTTTGTCAACGCTGAAGTTCTTTGCAGAAGTTAGCACTGTAGATTGATTCAACATGTGTTTGTTACTGTCTTACAGTTGTTAGTTCTTGGGATGACCTGACATCAGTAATCTCCTAGTCTAGCAAGAAATTAACTGCAATATCAGGTAGAAAGTGACATAGACCCAAAAGTATGTAGTTGGTGGTAGACTGCATCAATGACATAGGTCCCCATCTCATCTTTCACCTGGGTCACTGTAATTACCTAGTAACTGGTCTCCTTGAGTTTACTCTTATCCCTATCCAATTCAGTCTCATCACAGCTGCCAGAAAATCTTTTTTAAAAACTAAATCAGATCCTAACATTACCCAACTCAAAACCCACTATTGGCTTCCCATTGTCCTTGGAATGGAATCCAAACTCCTTAATGTAGCCTACAAGGCCCTACCCATCTGGCCCCTACTGGTTCTCTGACCTCATTACTGGGAACTCATTACTT
The DNA here is from genome assembly GCF_024362965.1 of Panthera pardus. Taxonomy (NCBI): domain Eukaryota; kingdom Metazoa; phylum Chordata; class Mammalia; order Carnivora; family Felidae; genus Panthera; species Panthera pardus. The sequence goes on along the minus strand of NW_026526765.1, from coordinate 65,169,184 downwards.
TCAAACCTCCACTTCATTATTCTCATTTATACCTCAGGGACTTTGCATTTACAGTGCCCTCTGCCTGGAACACTCTCCTTGGGTCCTTATGTGGCTGGCCCCTTTTGACATTTAGATCTCAGCATGTGTGTGCTATATCCTCAATGAAGACCTAAACATATTATGTTTTCTTCAAAGCACTTATCACTAGATGCTGTTATCTTGTTTACCTGTTTATTTTTGTATTTCCCTACTCTGCATTCCATGAGGATAACAGAGGCCAAGTTGGCTTCAGCCACCAATCAGTCCCCAGTGATGAGAACTGTGCTGGGCACGAAGTACAGGGTCTGTAAATATTTGGCCCAGGCCACATCCTTAGAGCAGGGCCTAATGGACTGGAGTGGGGGTGGGAGGCTTATGAGAGTAAAGCCATGGAAACTAAATGGGAAATTAAGCTACTGCCTGTAGGATATAGAGGGATGATCTTTAGTTAGAGCATCTCAAATCAAAAGATACAAGAAGGACCACATCAGTTTTGGGTGATGGGGGAAAAGAGTGCTGATGACAGGTGATCTTTAAAGCAGAGATATTTTATTGCTCATTTTAAAGCTCCATGCCCATAAAAAATTACATGATTTGTGAACTGCGAATGAGTTCAAACAACACCTCAGTTGGCAGAATGGGAAAGGGAGGAAAAGCAGGACACCTATTTACAGATGGTTTAAATAACCCAGATGCATTTAAATTGTCCCCACAATCGCAGGCTCTGATTCAGAAAGGAGGAGCATGTTTCTCAGAGGACAGAGTGTGGGTTCCACTGAACCGGGTGCTGCAGTTACCATCTGGACACCTTGGGGTCCTGATGGCTGTGAACCTAGACATGGTGGAGCTACCATACTGGCCAGGGAATGCCTCTGATTACAATGAGGGGCCAGTGTTCCTGTTACACACAATGGAGTCAGGAGGAGTATGTCCAGTGCCCAGGGGATTCGCTAGAACATCTCATGGTAGGTACTTCCATACCCAGTGATAATAGAAAGTAAGCAATTGTAACAGCTACAACTTGACAAGGGAAAGGCACCTAAAGGCTCAGACCCTTCAGAAATGAAAGTCTGGGTTAGTCCACTGGAGAGCAATCCGGCCAGCTGAAGTATAAGCCAAGAGTGAGGGAATCTAGAATGAGTAATGGAGGAAAAAGATGCTATGATTATCACTTACAGGCTTGAGACCAGCTGCAGCTTCAGAGAACTGTAGCTTATCTCCCTAACGTACTTGCCTTCAGTCTTTGCAGAGACTCTGGCTGTAAAAGAGGGACTTTTGTAAGTGATTGGATTTGCACCGTCTTGGAAGGAGTGAAGGCATTTTGTCCCCACAATGGCAGAGAACCCATATTATAGTATGGGACTGGACATGATGAGGGGAAGGAGCAGCACTGAGCAGTACAAGGAAGGTTACTGTGTCGAACTTCTTAGGTTTTACCTCAGAACTTTGAACTCTCATCTATCTCCAAGGCTCTTGGCCTTTTGTTTCTCTTTAGCCACTTCTGTGGTGACCAACGCTATGTGGATTCTATCTAGCCAACACCCTGGTGACCATCTTACTCAGACACAATCCCACAACACCTCACCTCACACATGCACCACAAGCGTCCTGCCTCCTATCCAAAGCCTGCCTATTCCTAGTGAAGCATGAAACACCATAGGCCAGCACAATGCCCATACATGCATAACTCAGAAGTGCAAAGGAATGGAGCAAAACCCTGACAAATAAGATATGGGATCCACCAAATAAAAGCTCATTTCCGGGGAGCCTGGGTGGCTCAGTTGGTTAAGCGTCCAACTTCAGCTCAGGTCATGATCTTGTGGTTCAATGAGTTCAAGCCCTGCGTCAGGCTCTGCGCTAACAGCTCAGAATCTGGATCCTGCTTTGGATTCTGTGTCTCCCTCTCTCTCTGTTCCTCCCCCACTTGCACTCTGTCTCGCTGTTTCTCTCTCTCTCAAAAATAAAGAAAGAATAAAAAAAAATTTTAAGGCCCACTTCCTGCCCTATGTTGAGCTATTCTGAGACGCAATTGTTCATATGCTTTCTCTGAGGACAAACCCCATGAATGGAACAACACACTTGCTATCAAGCAGCAGCCAGGCCCTTGTATTTGCCCTCCATCTTTCCCTGCCCCACTCCCCTGTTCTGTCATGCCATGCCGTGTTCCCTGGGATTGCACTGCCTGGTAAAGTACAAACAAGTAAGCTTTTGATTCAGGGAGGCCATGTTTTCTATGCAACCTGGGCTATGAGACTATGTATCAAGTTGGTGGCTCAACTACAGAGAAAAGAACAATTTCAAGTGAATTTGCCTATATATTCCTTATAGGTTGGGTTCTAAGAACAGAAAGAATAGTGAAGAAAGCTTATAAATGATACTCAGTAATTCTAGTGTTGATAATAATATATTTTTTAAGATTTTATTTTTTTAAGTAATCTCCACACCCAGCATGGGGCTCAAACTCACAACCCTAAGATCAAGAACTGCATGCTCTACCAAATGAGATAGCGAGGCACCCCTCAGTAATAATATTGATGTTATTATTTAAAAGATTTTTCAGTGAAAGGGAAAATACATCTAAATTAGAAGAGATTAAGAGAAAATATTAAATTTGAATTAGAAATTATTTGGGGTGCCTGGATGGCTCAGTAGGTAGAGTGTGTGACTCTTGATCTCAGAGTTGTGGGTTTGAGCACATTGGGTGCAGAGATTACTTAAAAATAAAATCTTCAGAAGTACCTGGGTGGCTCAGTCAGTTAAGCATCCAAATCTTGATTTTGGCTCAGGTCATGATCTTGTGGTTCATGAGTTCGAGCCCCACATCGGGCTCTGCACTGACGGTGAAGAGCCTGCTTGAAATTCTCTCTCTCTCTCTCTCTCTCTCTCTCTCCACCTCTCCCCTGTACTCTCTCTTTCTCAAAATAAATAAATAAACTTAAAAAAATAAAAAAATAAAATCTTTAGGGGCACCTGGCTGGCTCAGTTGTTTGAGCATCCAGTTCTTGATTTCAGCTCAGGTCATGATCCCAAGATCGTGGGATTGAGCCCCACATTGGGCTCCGTGCTGAACATGGAGCCTGCTTAAGATTCTCTTTCTTTCTTTCCTTCTGCCCCTCTCCCTCCCTCTCTCTCTCTCTAAAAAAAATTTAAATTAAATAAAATAAATAAAATCTTTTAAAAAAAAGAAATATTAGTAAGAACACAATGCATTTTTCTCTTTAAAAAAAGAAAATGTATTTCCTAGTTCTGTTGACCAAAGAGGTCTATAAGAAGTACTTAACTACTGACGGGCCCAGACAATGGTTTCTGCATATCATTTCCCACTAGAAGTTTGTAGAACCCTTTGAAGAAATGACTGATTCAAGTCTGGGACAGAAAATTTACAGAATGAGCCAGGAATACTTTGCTGTACCAAAAAGCAAAGAAGGTATCAAATTATTACAAGGGCCCAAAGATGGGAAAATTTAAGCATCAAAAAGTCCAGGTATCAGATATGTTTATTATCTTTATTGTCTTGAGGGTTTCTTAAATGTACACACATGTCAAAATTTATCAACTTGGAAACTTTACATATGTGAAGTTTATTGCATGTCAATGATACCTAAATAAAGGTATCTACTTAAAAAGTATAATGCCTACAATAAGTTGGAACACATCAAATATCTATAAATACAGGAGTTCATTATGATCCCTCCCCTCCAAAAATAAGCAACCAACCCAACAACAACAGCAACTCACAACCAAATAGCTCATTAATCACTTTTGGAGACTGTCAGCATATCAACTAATTTTTTTTTTCTGAAAGCTGGCAATTAAGAGAAGTAATCAAGCATTTACTTGTCCTCTATGAACTCTACCTCTAGGTAACCAAACTGATAATGAGTGAAAGTTCTTTAAAAATTTCCAGCTAATGACAAAATTTTCCAGGTGAAAATTTCCACCTTACACCTGTCATAATAGCTAAAATTAAAAAAAAAAAAAAAAAAAAACACCAACAAGAAATACAAGTGTTGGTGAGAATGTGGAGAAAAAAGAACTCTCTTGCACTGTTGGTGGGAATCCAACCTGGTGCACCCACTGTGGAAAATAGGATGCAGTTTCCTCAAAAAGTTAAAAATAAAACTATCCTATAATCCAGTTGCTGCTGTTGTTGGGTTGTTTTTTGTTGTGGGTTTTTTTTTTTTGGTATCATAATGAACCCCTATATTTTTACGTATTCAATATGCTTCAATTCATTGTAGGCATTATACTTTTTAAGTACATACCTTTATTTAGGTATAATTGACATGCACTAAACTTCACATGTGTAAACCCAGTAATCACACTGCTGGGTATCTACCTTCAAACTACAAAAACATTAATTCAAAGTGATACATACACCCCTATGTTTATAGCAGCATTATTTACAATAGCCAAATTATGGAAGCAGCCCAAGTGTCCATCAGCAGATGAATGGATAAAGAAGATGTGGCATATATATACGCCGTTATATATGCATATATATACTCAGTCATAAAATGGAATATTACTCAGCTATAAAAAAGAGTGAAATCTTGTCATGTGCAATGACATGGATGCATCTAGACAGTGTAATGCTAAGCAAAACAAGTCAGTCAGAGAAAGACACCACATGATTCCACTCCTATGTGGAATTTAAGAAACAAAACAAACGAGCAAAGGGAAAAAAGAGAGAGAGGGAGAGACAAACCAAGAAATAGACTCTCAACTATAGAGAACAAACGGATGGTTACCAGAGGGGAGGTGGGTGGGGGGATGGGTAAAAGAGATGACAGGGTTTAAAGAGTGTACACATCATGATGAGCACTGGGTGAGGTATGGAATTGTTGAATCACTATATTATACACGTGAAACTAATCCAACGCTGTATGTTAACTACATTGGAATTAAAATAAAAACTTAATAAAAATTTTCCAGCTAGTACAGAGATACTGAGAGAAATAAGACTGCCACAATTTTTAAACCTCAAATAAAATAATTGACTTAGATGAAGATCACAAAGGTTGCTAAAACCTGAGGTGAAAAGCTGATCTGGAACTTTATTATTGATGGATCAGGCTGACAACACCTAAATCTGCTGATCAATTTTTTTTTAACGTTTATTTGTTATTGAGAGAGAGAGAGAGACACAGAGCATGAGCAGGGGAGGGGCCGAGAGATGGACAGGCACAGAATCTGAAGCAGGCTCCAGGCTCTGAGATGTCAGCACAGGGCCCGACTTGGGGCTCGAACCCACAAACTGTGAGATCATGACGTGAGACGAAGTCAGACGCTTAACCGACTGAGCCACCCAGGCGCCCCAATTTTAATGTCACTAAGGGCAACTAAACATGACATGATGCAAGTGAATTTCCCAACATTATATATGAAATCGCCTTAAAAAAAAATTCATGGCAAATCTGATCAAGCCTCTAAATCAGGGTTTCAACTTGGGCATTAGTGACATTTTAAGTTGGATAATTCTATTTTTGTGAAGGCTGTTCTGTGCATTGTAAGATGTCTAGCACATTCCTGGCTTCTACCCGTGATGTTAGTAGCACCTATGCAAGTTGTGACAATAAGAAAGGTCTCTGGATATTGCCATATGGTCCCTCGGTTGGGGGGAGTGGAAATTGACCTCAGTTGAAGTGGGACTATATTTGAGGGCAGTAAAGAAGCTGAAAGTCAGGAGAATAAGACAGGCAGTTGCAAATCTTAGAGAAGAAAATGTCAACTCAGTACTCAGGTATAAGGAGAGAGTTCCAGCACAGGCAGATACTTTAGTTGGACATCCCTGCAGCCTTCATGTGGCCTTTGAGGGCCTGAATTTTCTAGGCAGAAACAGACAATTCAGAAACAAAGACAGATGCCATAGGAAAATTGTGAGATTCCAAGATCAGCAACTGTGGTGGAGAAATTCACCTTCTCTACCCCCCTGGGATCCTGTGCCCCATCTAGCACCAGCCAGGATGCACCAAGGGTGCCAGGATCTCAGAATGCTCTCTCCATCTTTGGGAATGTGTGTTTCATTGTCAACCAGAAAGTCTTCCACTAACCCCTTTGGAGAAGAAAACTGCTCAAAAAAATGTCTCTGTCTAGTTTCAGCAACTCCGTTAACTCCCACAGAAGCACATCCTCTAATGACAATTAACTCTTCCTTTAATAAGCAATGATATTAATCCTCTATGGACACATTTGTTTTTTTCTTTAAAAAAAAAAAGACTTAAGGGGCGCCTGGGTGGCTCAGTCGGTTAAGCGTCCGACTTGGGCTCAGGTCATGATCTCGCGGTCCGTGAGTTCCAGCCCCGCGGCGGGCTCTGTGCTGACAGCTCAGAGCCTGGAGCCTGTTTCAGATTCTGTGTCTCCCTCTCTCTCTGACCCTCCCCCGTTCATGCTTTGTCTCTCTCTGTCTCAAAAATAAATAAACGTTAAAAAAAATTTAAAAAAATTTTAAAAAAAGACTTAAGAGATGTCTACTTTTCTACACTGACCATGAAGGAGTATTAGGATTCAAAATTACTCTCCCACTGTAAATAACTTGAAAACTGGACAAAATATGTGCTAACATTGTTTTTAGATATTGACAAGAGAGCACAGAACTGTGATCCCTGGAAGAAGAGAAACAAACAAGTTAAGCCCTATGATTTTCACACTTTCTACCTAAAGGAATTTCTAAACTGCTGAGTAGGAAAGGGGAACTCAAACAGAGCCCGTTGGTCTCAAGAGTCAAGGGGACAGAGACAAGAGTTTGGGGAGGTTGAAGTAGCTAGGATTTATAGGGCACAGTACTGGAAAGCAGGGAGATAAGTAGAGAAAGTATTCCAGAAATATGCAGAGAAGTTGGCCTTGAATCTTTAGCTAAATACCAATCTGCTTGTGATGATGTGATCTTATATGTAAAAAACCCTAAAGTTACACACACACACACACACACACACACACACACACTGTTAGAACTAATAAATGAATTCAACAAAGTAGCAGGATACAAAGTCAACACACAAGTTTCAGTTGTATTTCTTTACACTAACAATGAACAATCTGAAAAAGAAATTAAGAAAACAGTTCCACTTATAATAGCATCAAAAAGAATAAAATACTTGGGAATTAACTTAACCAAGAAAGTGAAAGACTTGTACAATGAAAAATACAAAACATTGCTGGGGCGCCTGGGTGTCTTAGTTGGTTAAGCATCCAACTCTTGATTTAAGCTCAGGTCATGATCTCAAGGCTTCGTGGGATATTTGCTGATATTAATATTGTTAAAATTTTTTAAAATTTTGAGAGAGACCGAAACAACCTGAGTGGGGCAGGGGCAGAGAGAGAGAATCCCAAGCAGGCTCTGCGCTGCCAGCACAAAACCCTACGCGGGGCTCGAACTCAGGAAACCTCGAGATCATGACCTGGGCTGAAACCAAGCGTCGGACACTTAACCGACTGAGCCACCCCCTCACGCTGATTTGAAGCCTGGCAACTTGGGCCCAATTTACAGGGCACTAAGTATATAATTGGAAAAGAAAAGAGTGAAGGTGCCTCATTTCAAAACTGAATTCCAAGATCTAAGTCAGACAAAATCAACCCACATTTCTGCTAAGGGTTTATTCAAAGAGGTGAACTACGGCTCTCTGGCAGCTAGCCAGCCAAGTTGGCCTATTGCCCTGGGTACTGAACACAGCTTTGTTTCTGGATTTAGGGTCAGGCTTATTTTCCAATTGTTAGGCACGACTGTGAGTGCATGGGAGACTGTGGACTCCAAGGTGCCTTTGCCAGGTAGCCAATCCATTTAAACCAGTGAACCCGTGTTCACCTAGTCCTTCCACCTTTGCCTCATCTCTGCAGGTGCTGTACAGGTTTTCACTAATTCACAGCTCTCCACCTTCCTCCTTCCCTCTCCGGGGTGACCGGACAACTCCTGGTGGTCATTGCTTCCCAGGAGAAGTGAGGATAAAGTTGGAAAAACTCAATCAGATCTAGAGCAGAGTGCCAAAACACAGTTGGGGGAGGCTTCAGCGAGCCAGAAAGGGAAAATCACTTTAAACATAAAGTCACATTTAATGGATGGCGAAAGAATACCAGGCAAGCACTGATCATAAGCAAGCTGGAATGGCTATATTAATATCAGACCAAACAGATTTCAGAATAAGGAGTATTACCAACAACAAGAAAGATCTTATCATCACAGTAAAGGAGTAAATTTATGAGAAGATCTTACAATCCGAACTGTATATGTACCTAATAACAGTCTCAAAATACTGAGAAAGCAAAAATTGGTAGAACTGAAAGGAGGAAAAGACAAATCCACAATTACTGTTGGCCATTCCTTCTCTTTCAGTAATCAATAGAACAACTATAAAGCAAATCAGTAGGGATACAGAAGACAAACACTACCCACCACCTTGACTTAAATAATGTAAAATACTGCACCTCAAAAGTGCAGAATACATATTTTTTAAAAGCACACATGATAGACTCTATGCTGGGTCATAAAACAAGCCTCCTAAAAATTCAAATTATTAAAATTATGTAAAATATATGCACTGTAAAGCTCTCAAACATTTGTAAATTAAACAACACGCTTCTAAATGACTAAGTCAAAGAAAAATTCATCATGGAAATTAAAACTTACTTTCACTTAAATTAAAATTAAAATATTTCAATTAAAATACATATATCTAAGTTTGTGAGATGCACCTGCAGTTTGACAGTTTTAGCATTCATGTTTGAGTCTACGATCCATTTCAAGATAATTTACGTGTACAATGTGAGATGAGGATTGAAGTTCATTTTTTTCTATATGATATCCACTTGTTCAAGTTTTATAGGTCACCAATAAGAAAACAGTCCAGAGGCGCCTGGGTGGCTCAGTCAGTTAAGCAACTGACTTCAGGTCATGATCTCGCATTCCGTGGGTTTGAGCCCCGCGTCGTGCTCTGTGCTGCCAGCTCAGAGCCTGGAGTCCACTTTGAATTCTGTGTCTCCCTCTCTCTCTCTGCTCCTCCCCCACTTGCAGTCTGTCTCTCTCTCAAAAATAAATAAACATTAAAAAATATATTTTTAAAAAGACTATGTAAATTATATGTCACTTCTCAAACTTTCACCTATTCATTCATTATAGCATCTATCGATTTTTGCATGATTCAGGTATTGTGATAGTTGCCAAATGATAATTTTCTAGTATTGCCATTCCTTATGCATTTATTAGTTGGCTTTCTACTACAAAGAAAACGTTTGTTTGTTTCAGTCTACATGGGTTCACAGACTCTTATTTTATCCCATGGACTGTGATACTTTGCTATCATTATTTCTTTTAGTGCTCAAATGGTCCAAGATTGGATCAGTGGGAGCCCCTTCAAGCTGGCTCCTGGTTTTTATCTCCTCATCATCTTTCTTACTTTCTGGCAAAACAAAATGTTCTAGGCTTAAGAATAAGCCATTTCTAGGGGTGCCTGGGTGGCTCAGTTGGTAAGCGTCTGACTTCAGCACAGGTCATGATCTCGTGGTTCGTGAGTTCGAGCCCTGCATCGGGCTCTAGGCTGACAGCTCAGAGCCTGGAGTTGGCTTCGGATTCTGTGTCTCCCTCTCTCTCTGCTCCTCCCCCACTCACACTCTGTCTCTCTCTCAAAAATAAATAAACATTAAAAAAAAAAAGAATAAGCCATTTCTAGGGATGCTTGGATGGCTCAATTGGTTAAACATACAACTCTTGATTTTAGCTTAGGTCACGATCTCACAGTTCGTGAGTTCAAGCTCCGCATCGGGCTCCACACTGACAGTGCGGAGCCTGCTTGGGATTCTCTCTCTCCTTCCCTCTCTGCCTCTCCCATGCTCCCTCTCTCTCTCAGAATAAATAAACTTAGAAAATATTTATTTAAAAAAAAAAGAAGCCATCTCAACAAGTACTCCTGGTACCTTTGAGTGGAAGATGAAGAAACCAAGATTTGTGTGCCAGGTTTGATCATCATAATGGCTACAATTTCTTCTCCTCCTCCACCTTCATCTTTATCTTCTTTTTTACACAACCACAGAACTATTATAACATCAAAAAAGTTTCTCCCCAAATTCCTCAATGTCAGCTGTTTGCTAGTGGGTATTCAAATTTTCCCAATTGTCCCATGAGTATCTTTTTATTGTGCGTTTGCTCACTTAATTGTTTAACGCAGTAAATGCCACGGGGACCATCCCCCAGACTCAATACTTAGCAGCATTTGGCCAAACTTGTTTCATCCACACCCCTTCCACTGTCCTGTGCTTTAATTCTTTTAAAGCAAAGTTCACATGTCTTATCAATCCATCCATAAGTACTTCTCTAAAAGAGAAGGAATTCTTTTCTCTCTTTCAATAGAACCACAATATGGTTATTACAGCGTAAAAAAATTTAACAATATCAATATCAGCAAATATCCAGTCAATAGTCAAATTTTCATGATTGCCTTATAAATTTTTTTGCAGTTGGCTTGTTAGAATCAGGATCCAAACAATGTCTCCACATTGCATTTATTTATGCTTAGGTCTGTTTGAAAAATCAATTTTATGAGGTCAAATTTATAATTGATAAAGTACATCCGGGTTAAGTGTACAGCTCCCTGAGTTTTGACAGATACGTATACCTATGTAACTACCAGCACACTCCAGATATGAAACATCCGTTACCCTAAAAAATGCTCTTGTGCCCCTTCTCAGTCAATTTACAACCCCTTGCCCAGGCAGCTACTGCCTTCTGTTACCACAGATTACTTTAAAAAAAAAAAAAAAATTTATTTATTTTTGGCAGAGCGCAAGTAGGGGAGGTGGATTTTTGGACGCTCAACTGACTGAGCCACACAGGCACCCCAAAATTTGCATAGTCTTAATATACCTAACCACAGGATCTTTATTAATTATAAAAGGAAAAATAGTTTTGCAGTGGAGAAACCTGACAGATACTACCTTAACCAAATGATCAATGTTAATATCACCAGTACCTGGACAAAAGCACATAATGTGCTTCCTGATATGATGCACTGAGAAGTCAGCATCACATCGACGCTAATCCTGCCAAAAATGTTGAAGCTGACTCTAACCGTGAAGAAACATAAGACAACTCAAGTTGGAGGACCAAATAACTGGCTAGTAATCTTCAAGACATCAGTGTCATGAAAGGCAAAGAGAGGAACTGGTCCAGATTAAAATAGATCAAACAGATAACAATGCAATGCATAATCTGAGATTTTCTTTTCCTCTATTATCGAGGCATTTGGTAAAATCTAAGTTATGTCAATTAGATAATGGTATTATATCAATATTAATATCTAGATTTTTATAATTATAATGTGGTTATGTAAATAAATGTCCTTATTTTTAGGAAAACAATGAAATATTTAGGGATAAAGGGGGCATCAGCTCTGCGATTTACTCTCCAATAGTAGGGGGAAGCAAAAAGGATGAAGGCAATGTGATGAAATGTTATCATTTGGGGAATCTCGATGAGAGGCAGGTGGGAATTATTTACAACTTTCTGTAAGTCTGAAATTATGTCAAAATAAAAAGTTGGAAAAAGGGGGGAAAAAAGCCTTGAAAGTCAAACCAACCAATCCAAACAAAACAAAAAAGAAATTATTCGTGGGAATGTAAAATGCTGCAACTGCTATGGAAACCATTATGGCAGTTCCTTAAAAAATTAAAATCGGGGTACCTGGCTGGCTCAGTCAGCAGAGGATGTGATTCTTGATCTATTCTTATGTTTACTTGAAAATTTCTCTTAAAAAAAGTTTTAAGAATTTCTCCACTTTAGACTTCATAAATTGAAATTTAGATTCTGTGAGATTGCCTCATATGTTTACTCAACCTTATTGATTTCTTTTGACTTTTATTGAGTTTCACAATTGAGTGGAGAATTAGAAAAGTAGGGTTGTCTTAAAAAGTCTACAAAGATGTGCATGGGGGCATCAAGGTACCGGGAAGCTCCAGCACATAAAAATGCTACATGGTTCAAAATATGACTTTAGTAATGATTTTTGGGATGCTTGTTTGGCTCAGTAGGTTAAGCGTCTGTTTTCAGCTCAGGTCATGATCTCACAGTTCATGGGACCGAGCCCCGGGGTGCGTAGGCTGCTTGGGATTCTCTCTCTCCCTCTCTCTCTGCCCCTCCTCCCCGCTCTCAAAATACGTAAACGTTTTTTTAAGAAGGAAAGAGAAAAAAGTCTTAAAAATAATGATTTTTAATATTAATGTAGAACAAGGAAGAGTAAGGTACAAGATCATTCTGTTGCAGAATAATCTAGACCAGTAACTTGTATAACTGTAAGCATGGAGCTAAAGGCTGCTGGCGGCTAAATTAGGAGGGTCAAGAAGGAAGGAGGAAGCTCTGCATTGGATTTTGCACATGAATATGCTATGTAGTGTTGCCTACATTACTGACTGAGGTCTCTAGGAATCAAAGAAGAATAGCCTGCTGAGGTCACAATGAACACAATGTTCATAGCTCTTCTCTAGCCACAAAACCTGCAGTGGACATTTATGGCTGGTTTGTTAAACTAGCAAACTTTCTAGGTCTTCACAGCACCTGAGCCTGAGGTTAGGGGAATAAGAGACATATGACGGCGGAGTAGTGTGCTTGGATTGGGTTGTGCAGGAACTTAAGTTTTTTTCTTTTTTACACTCCTTATAAACAACTATATTCTCATTATACGATTGAGGCCTACATCGAAATATTACTGAGCGAGAGAGAAATTCCCCTTCACCCTAACTCTGCTTCTACTCGCCACCCATTAGGGAACCACTACTCACAGTTTAGGGCGCATCTTTTCTTTCTCTTTTCCAGTTCATAGTTGACTTTCAAGTGTCAAATCAGAAAGAGAAAAATCCCAATGTCCAAATCTGATGGTGGTTCTCTGAGTCTCCCAGGGAGAGTTTTAAAGGTGTTTATATGTTTAATGTTTAAATGTCAGAGCACCTCACATGTGATGCTGTGATGGGCCATTTATCATCTATTGGTCTCATAGACTGTAATCTCTCCCTGGCCAAAGCTGGCTTTTTCTGCCACATTTTGGTGCCCTGGTGCTTGGCCAAGTGCTGGCAGGGAGGAGGCAGAGACTGTTTATTGAGGGTGGAGGGTTGGACCAGTGGCAGGACGCCTGGATAAATTAGGTCTGCCGTTCTTAGTCAGTTTCACACTTAAGGGACATTTAAGGGACCCAGCCTGTAAAGTAGAGGCCCAGTCAGGTCATCCAAACTCTGGCAGTCTGAGCTGAAGCCGCCTTAAATGAAGAGAGATGCATAAGATATGTACTTTAGCAACAAGGCTTAGTGGGGAATGCTCTGGACTTGCAGGAAGGATGCAAGAAGCGGTGGGACGTAGGGTCTACCTCTCCAAGCCTCCTTTTCCTCCTCTTATAGAGGGGGACTCTCATAATAATGGGATTCATAATATCTGCCCAGTTTAGGTGAAGAATCCGCAGAATGACTCAGGAGGAAGGTCTGCGCAGCCACTACCCACCCGCCCCCCGCCCCGGTGCTCCCCAGGCCGGGGTTGCCTGCCTGAGATGGATAAATAGGTCTTTCTCAGACCAGTTCATACTGAAGAACATTTAAGGGGCCAGGTCCCTAAGTAGGGGCCCAGCCGGGCGATGCAAACTCTGGCGGTCGGAGCTGTTCATACCCCGGCCGCTTTGCCCGGTCCGCTTGCTTCTAGACCGGCCGGGCCTGTCCTGTGCCTCGTCCTGGTGTCCCCGCAAAGAGCAATGCCAGCCGGGAGCGGGAGCGCTGCCGGGGCCTCCTGGCCCCTGGGGCTGCGCCACCGTCCTGCTGCCGCCCTCCTGTGGCCGCTGCGAGGCGACCTCCGGCCGCGCTGCGGGCCCCCTCCCACGGCCGGTGACATCACCGCATTCCCGTCCCGGCTCCTCCCGCCTGCAGCTGCAGTGACAGGCGAGCCGGGCCCGGTGGCGGAGAGGAAGTGCGGGGCCGCCGCGCCGCGCCGAGCCAGTCCCAGCCGAGGCCGGCTCCCGGGCGGCTCGGGTGACAGTGTCGCGGCCGCCGGGCGCAGCGCCGGGCACGCGCCGGGCAGAGCCGAGCGCCAGGCGGACGCTTCAGCAGAGACGCGGGGAAAATGGCTGATGACTTTGGCTTCTTCTCGTCGTCGGAGAGCGGGGCGCCCGAGGCGGCGGAGGAGGACCCGGCGGCTGCCTTCCTGGCCCAGCAGGAGAGTGAGATCGCGGGCATAGAGAATGACGAGGGCTTCGGGGCACCTGCCGGCAGCCATGCGGCCCTCTCCCAGCTGGGACCTGCGAGTGGGGGTGAGTCAGTACAGGGGCCTGGGAACTGGGGGCGCCTGGGGCTCGCACCCGGGTACCTGGCCGCGCAGACCCGGCCCCCGGGCCCTGCGGTGGAGAGAAAAGGGCCTGCTGTGGCCAGCCAGGAGCAGGCCTAGGGCTGAGAGGGACCTGGTAGATATGGGGAGGAATCTTATTGGATTCTGAGGCCCTGCCTGGCGGCTGTGGACCTGGTAGCTCCACGGACAGGAATTTGTCATGACATTTCATCCCAGGGCCAGCTCCACCACTGCCTGGCTCTGGAATCCAACATAACCTGGCCCTGAGAGTCCCTTCTGAACCTCCCCCCTTGGCTGGTTGTCCCAGACTCCCAGCTAAGCCCTGCAGGTGTGCGCAGAACCACAGACCTCCCAGCTCCTCAGTCCTAGCTCTTGCCTACAGCTGGCAAAAGCAGAGGACGCTCAGTGCACCAAGAACTCACAAACCTCTCCTGGGGACCACCTGCCATCCTGCAGCCACTGGGTTAGCCACTTTACTTACATTTAGTCATTTCCTATGCATTATTAAACCCATTTCAGAGATGGCAAAACTGAGGCTCAAAAGGTACACCACTGAAACAACTAGTAAGTGGCAGTGAGGATTTAAACCTGTTTCTGTCAGACTCTAAGCCCTCTCCACCTGACCACACTGTCTTCCATATGCCTGGCTCTGAGTTAGACACCAAGGTGGGGGTAGGGGCACAAAGGGCTTCAGTCAGATGTGGTGCTAGCCTCCTGGGGGTTTCTAACTGTCTATTAATGGTTTTCCATGGTGGTCCAGGGCTACTGTGGTTAGCTTTGGAATCAGGGTCCAGGGTCTGGTCCCTTTGATAGCGTGTTTATCAATGATACTCCTGTTCTGGTTCTGGCTGGAAAGAACAGTTTCTTAAAATATTTAGCTAAAAAGTAGATACCTTCATGGGTGCCTCCAAAACAGCCTGTGCTTCTTGTTAATGTTTTCATTTTGGTTGGGGTTTATGGGCCTGTTGGAATCAGTGGTAGCTTACATAATTTAAAAAAAAATGTTCCTTATCGTCATATTTGTTTTTATTCAACCTTTACTGAGTGCCTACTGTGTGCCAGGACCACTGGGGATATAGAAATGAATAGGACAGTTTCTGTGGCTGTAGGAGCTTGAAGCATCTCAGTACCCCATTGATAAAAGAAATGAAACAAGCCTTTTGTAACATCTAAGAAACTGGAGGCCCAGAGAGCCTGAGTGTCTTGCCCAAAGTCTCACAGCCATGAGTGACAGATCTAAGACTTGATCCTAACCCTCCCAACTTTGGGCCCCACACTCTTTCAAATGATGTGGCCGTCACCCTAGGAGGTAATGGGATGGAGGGGTGGCTTTGTGACCCAGCCAGGCCAAGAGTGGAGTCTTCTCAAACAGCAGCTCCTAGCACCTCATCATGGATGCTCACACATTCCAGGGAACTCCTAGGAAATGCCTGCCTATAGTCATGCACCAGTATTCATTAGTCCACACCTCCTCCTTGAAACCACCAGTTTTTTCAATCTGGCTTGGCCTGCGGGAGGCCCTGCTGAGAAGAGCTGTTATCAGAACCCTCTGAGAGAGAAGGGCAGGTAGAAACTAGGCTAAGGACAGCCAGAGGCGTCTGGGAGTTGAGCAGGTTGTGGCCTATCCCAGGACAGTGGGGCTCCAGGGGCTTACAGCCTGGATGAGAGGTTCCCTTTGTGGCAGGAGTGGGGTACAGTTTGACCCCAGACTGGAGGTAGCAGGGAGAAAAGCAGAGACATGGCCCTCTGAAGGCCTTCCAGACTCATACTTGCTGAAGCTGCAAATGTTCAGCTGCCCTCCTAAGTGGGACCTGAAGATCAGGGAGGTAATATGGGATGATGGCTCAGTAGGTGGCCAGACAGCATGGAGTTGATCTGACCTTCCTAGGCCTAGATGGTGCTGAGCAAGTAATCTTTCCTAACCAGCGATAGTGCCAGAAGCCAGGATAGGATGGAGAAAAAGTGCCTTGGCCTGTTGGGAGCTGGAGGAAGCTGGCTTCTGGAGCTGCCACCAATCAACACTTCTGTGGCTGTTCTCTTAGATGTTGCCACTGTGCTGACTGCCCTGCCGTTGGACTCCCTGTTACCCCTGGGGAAAGAGGTATCCGATATAGGCCTGCGCCTCAGCCACATTGAGCCTCTCCTCTGGGGCTGGATCTGTGGCCAGCCTGAGCAATGGACACTTTGTTTCCATTCATCAGCCTTGGGTAGGGCCCCAGAAGGTTTACATTTTCACACCCAGATTTCTGAGCCCTGGCCTGGCTCTGCCCCTGACTTGCCCAGTCAGTTCCTGGCAAGCCTGTTTCCCCTGCTGGGCCTCAGTAAGCTCCCAGGAATGTTCTGGACCCTGTCTGCCCTTGTTCCAAAAGGGGTCAGGAATCTGAGGGAAGCAACACCCACAGGGTTATCTGTGGGACTCATATCTGCTGCGCTTCTAGTCTGCAGGCCTCTGACTATGGACATATGATTATAAATGTGCAATAATCAGAAAGCATTATGGGAACAGATACTCAATTCTGTGTGTGGGTGTGTGTGGATTCTCGAAGAGCCTGAAATTTCGTCTCCAGAGGAGCAGTCAGGGGACTGAGAAACTGAGGCAGAGACTTTTGAAAGGCCAAGGTAGGCACAAGGACTGTGGACCAGGGACCTGAGACTGGTCTGGTCAGAGTGGGGTGGGGCCTCCAGAAAGGCCAAGTGTACAGACTGACATAATCATGAATGTGCCCTGATAGCATTAGGCCCTGGTAGAGGAGATGTCCCAGGAGAAGCCCCTACACAGAAGATGCTGCCACTAAAACTCCATCAGCTCCCTGCTGACTGAGGGATGAGGCCACCTACATAGGAGAAGCCCTAGCTGAATGGGTAGGAATGACAGCTGACATAGTTGGTCAGAAGCAATCACTGTTTGAAAATAGTCAATTATAATGTATATCAACCAGGGATTATTTCCATAAGATTAAGTATCCCTCCCTTCAGTCCCCAGGCTGAAATCACTGTGGTTCCTGCTTACAGCTCTAGCTGGCTGGTAAAGGGGTACTTGTCTGTCTGTGGGAAGCTGGTGTGGCCTCCTGTGGCTCTTTGGCAGGAGGCATCACAGTTTCTGAGATGCCTTAGGCAGACCTTGCAGGTAGCAGTGGGCCCAAAAGAGCAATTCACCTTCCATTTAGCTGGCACTCGCTGCTCAACTGTTCACCCATTCTGTGCAGGAACCCTTAGGAGCTGAACACGATACAGAGACTGGCTTGAGAAGGGAGTGCATGACCCTTGGAAGGTCACAAATAACTGCATAAGAGTGTGGGGGATGCTATACAATATTCTGCGATATCCCAGAGCTGGAACCTTCCATCAGTGTCTAGGGAAGTAGGGGAAGTGATAGAGGGCTTCCCAAAGGAGGTGACTTGTGAGCTGGGCCTTGGAGAATGGCTCCAGAGAGCATTCTTTAGAGAGAGAAGCAGGAAGAAAGGCATGGGGTGCAGACTGCTGTGTTTGGAGAAGGAGGAAACCAGAATAGGTTTCGTGAGAGGGACTGGTGGGAAGTGAGGCAGGGAAGTAAGTGGGCAGGGCCAGAGTGTAGAGATTCTCACGTACTATGGTCTGAGGTTTGACGTACTCATTCAACAAATATTTATTGAGCCTCTAGTATGTGCCAGGCACAGTTTTATTTTATTTTATTTATTTTTATTTATTATTTTTTTTTTAGTGTTTATTTATTTTTGAGACAGAGACAGAGCCTGAGCGGGAGAGGGGCAGAGAGAGAGGGAGGCATAGATTCTGAAGCAAGCTTCAGACTCCGAGCTGTCAGCACAGAGCCCGATGCGGGGCTTGAACTCACAAACCCGCGAGATCATGACCTGAGCTGAAGTTGGACGCTTAACCGACCGAGTCACCCAGACGCCCCGCCACACACTGTGTTAGATGCTGGGTCCCAGCAGTGGACAAAACAAAGTCCCTACCCTCATGAGGGTCCATTCAAGTGGGGAAGGTACATAATAGGCACATGCACAAAAAAGCCTATCAGGCTGAGGGGTAAGTAGAGAAATACTGCAGGGGCAGGAGGGAGCGATGCCAGAGGGGTAAATGTCCGGGGTGGTCAGGGAAGGCCTCTAATAAGACAACATTTGGGCAGAGGCTGAAGAGAGATAAGGGAACAGCCTGTGTGGCTATGGGTAGGAAGCCCTTCCAGGCAGAGGGAACAGTCCCAAAGGCAGGAGCAGGCCCTACAGGCCACTGCAGTTCATGAGAGGTGGATATTTTTTCTGGTTTGTTTTTATTATATTTTTAATCAGAAGAGTGACATAGGTAAGTGTATGCTTTACAAAACATCAACCCTGGCAGATGGTTTGAAAGAGGGTTGGGAGAGTGTGACACTGGAGTCAGGGAGGCCTGTGAGTGGACAAAAGCCATCCATTCTTTTTCTGATATGTTTTATTCGTGTTTATTTAACACACGTCTCTGAACTCTTACTGTGCCCACCTCTGGAGAAGACAGTGGGGAGGAGAAAGGACACAAGTATGGCCCTCTAGGTGTTTGCCACTAACAGGGCAGATAGAGCGGACAGGGGGCAGAGGGCAGAGGGCAAATTTGAGGGTCACTGTTGCAGCAAAAGCCACAGGAATTTGTGACTAATCAGCTGTCAGGGAAAGGGACCAGGAGGAGTCATTGTTGAGGGCAAAAGAAAATCCTTTTGGGAGGAGCGGAAGGAAGAAAAATAGGCCAGGTGCTGCCTGGTGGGGGCTGCAGTTCCTGCTCTTCCAGGTGGAGCAGTTGCTCAAGGCATCGCAGGGACACGCAGGGACGCGCTGGGCCCCTCTTCCTTAGCTCTCACAGACACCGCCCTGAGCCTACAGCACCTCTATCTCCTCACCAGGCACAGGCTCCACAGGCAATCAGGCCATTCCTAGCCATGGCCGAGGGTGAAGTCATCTCAGGTAGGTGAGGGGCTATTACTGGCTGGGTGGCTCTTGGCAATCATAAGCCTCTCTGGGCCTCAGTTTGAGTATCTGTAAAATGGGTTGATAACGTCATCACAAAGTTGTGGTGACAATCAAATGCGATAACGGCTGTGAGAAGGATTTGTGAACAGTCATGGATGGAGCCCAACTTATTTATGCATCCAGTATGTCTACGTGGGGAGGGGGTGTTAACACACACATGGGCATAGGCAGAGGATGGCTCAGGGAGCTAATGTAGAACCATTCTGTGCTTGCTTTAAGCTGAGCTATGAATAATGCCATTTCTTTGTTCTCTTTCTAGCTGGTTCTGAGGATATGGGGACCACCATCAATGGAGATGTGTTTCAGGTAAGCAAGATTCTGTGTTAGTCATGGTAGGGACCAACAGCCTGGGTCTCAAAAACTTATGGTCCCATCATCAGAAGGATTAAGGCTGCAAGTTATTCTGGTCATTATGTCTGATGCATTGGGATGGGGAATATAGATGAGGGTTTTGACATGTTTTCTTTCTTTCTTCCTTCCTTCCTTCCTTCCTCCCTCCCTCCCTCCCTCCCTCCCTCCCTCCCTCCCTTCCTTCCTTCCTTCCTCCCTCCCTTCCCCCCTTCCCATTGTGTAGGGGAAGGGAGTGAAGAATAAGAACCACTAGAGACAGGGATTGATGGTGCGTGGCCTCAGGTTGCCCATGGTGATGTCCATCAGGGAGAGAGAGATAAAGTGGCCCACAGTGGCACAGATGCACACTGGGCCCTGCACACATGTGTACCATGGATGGGAGGTTGAACTGACCATCTCTAACATGTCTGAGCATTTTAAGTGGGCAGATCTTTGATCCACTGATTCTACTTCTTAGAATTTTCCCTAAGGAGGGGTGCCTGGGTGGCTCAGTCAGTTAAGCATCTGACTTCGGCTCAGGTCATGATCTCACGGTCTGTGGGTTCGAGCCCCATGTCGGGCTCTGTGCTGACGGCTCAGACCCTGGAGCCTGTTTCAGATTCTGTGTCTCCCTGTCTCTCTGCCCCTCTCCCGCTCACACTCTGCCTCTCTCTCTCTCAAAAAATAAATAAACATTAAAAAAATTAAAAAAAAATTTCCCTAAGGAAAGAATTGGACAAGGACTCCCATACTCCCAGATGTTTGCACGATTATTTATTTTTTTAATGTTTATTTATTTTTTGAGAGAGAAAGACAGAGAACAGAGACAGAGACAGAGCATGAGTGAGGGAGGGGCAGAGAAAGAGGAAGACACAGAATCCAACACAGAGCCCGACATGGGGTTTGAACCCACAAACTGTGAGATCATGACCTGAGCCAAAGTCGGATGCTTAACTGACTGAGCTACCCAGGTGCCCCTGCAGGACTGTTTATAAGAGCAGACAAACTATATGGTGAGCATAGCATAACATATATGTAAGTTGAATTCCTAAATTGTACACCTGAAACTAATGTAACATTGTATGTCAACTACACTCAAATAAAAAGTTAAAAAAAAAACAAAAAAACAAACTGGAAACAACCTGAGTGTCCAGCATCAAAGGACTGAGTAGGTAAACTGGAAAACCGTGCTGTTGTTTAAAAGAGCAATCAGAGCTTTCTGTATTGACATGAAAAGAGGCCCACAATATATTAAGTGGAAAAGCCCGTTGCAGAATAATATGCACAGTATGGTCCAGGTTTTTATTGTAGAAATCTGTTTGCACAGAATATCTGAAAGGATGTGTACCAACTGTTAACAATGCTTAACAGTGGTTAGTCCCAAGGTTGGGTGTGAGATAAGAAAAAGGCTTTCACTTTCACTGGATTGTTTTAAAATTCCTCATAGTAGTCTTATAACACACACACACACACACACACACACACACACACACACCACCTTTTTCTAGTTAGACTGCCCTCTGTACTTGCCTACTGCCTCCCCTCATTTGTACACAAATCGGTTTAAGAGTCCGTAGACTGGGAGAACTTGGACCACAAATGGCATCCCCAGGACCCCCACAGTTGCAACAGTCCCTCCCCACCCATGCTTAGTTGAGGTAAAGTCTTTGCTGGATGAGGCTTAATTCTCACTGGCTGGGTCAAAGAGCCTTGATCCCTGGGGCTGCAGCTTCAGGATCTCCTGAGCCCCACCCTATTGAAGAGCTAGCCTCCCAAATCCTCAGTGGGGAATAAACAATACTTTCTTATGTAAGAGGGATGGGCTGGTACCTTACACAAGGAACCTAGCCAAGTCCCATTTCTGGAAAATTACTCAACTATCGGCGAGCTAGAAAAGTCAGGCTCTAGGACTTTAGGAACTTTGTGTCCCTTCCGGCCTGAGAGCTCCAAGTAAGCAGCATTTATTCCTGTACAGTTTGGTAGGTCATAGAGTTCAGGCGGCCCCTGTCCTGGGCACACTCAAAAGGACTTCACTTGACCCAAAAGGTCTGTGTCCTAAAGTGGACCTGGAGCTGGAGATATACTTAGGACCACAGAAATACTTAGAACACTATGAGCAAGATAATTTTCCCTTTCGGGGTGCCTGGGTGGCTCAGTCAGTTAAGCGTCTGACTTTGGCTCAGGTCATGATCTTGCGGTCCATGAGTTCGAGCCCCGAGACAGGCTCTGTGCTGACAGCTCAGAGCCTGGAGCCTGCTTCGGATTCTGTGTCTCCCTCTCTCTCTGCCCCTCCCCCACTCACACTCTGTCTGTCTCTCTCCTTCAAAAATAAATAAACATTAAAAATTTTTTTTTTTTTAATAAAGAAATGCCAATGCTTAGGGGCACCTGGGTGGGTCATTCAGTTAAGCATCTGACTTTGGCTCAGGTCATGATCTCACAGTTTGTGGGTTCGAGCCCTGCATTGGGCTCTGTGTTGACAGCTCAGAGCCTGGAGCCTGCTTCAGATTCTGTGTCTCCCTCTCACTCTGCCCCTCCCCCACTCATGCTCTGTCTCTCAAAAGTAAATAAACATTGAAAGAAAATTAAATTAAATAAAAAAAAAGATAATTTTCCCTTTCTATAGGTTAGGATCTTGAGGTCTTCTCCTTTCCTGGCCCCCCAGACTTACTTTCTATTCCCCATTGGGAACCCCGGGGCTCCTTCCCTGTCTCAATGGGAACTCTTATTCTCACTGCTAATAATCCAGGTGTGTTTATGTGTAAATCATTTCACTCCATGCCATTCTAGAACCATTACGGAGAGGGGAGGGGTCATGGATGAGATGAGTCACTCAGGAACCTAGTGGCAAAACTGTTCTCCTAGATCTCCTGCCCCTGATCTGGTGCCCTTTGTCCCACCCCCTTGTGCTGGAACTGGCTGGCTGCAGCCCCCGAATCTTAGGTAGAAAGCCCATGCAGACTTTTTGAGGATTGAGCATAGACCAGGGTCTGGTTTGTGCTGTGGAAGGAGGACAGGGGGAAGCCTTGCTTGTACATGCCCAACACTGTCAAGTGTCCTGGGCAGAGCTTTCTTACTACATTTCTTATTCTTTCCTGGCAGCCTCCGGACCACAAGGGGGTCCAGCTATAAACCTGGTCTTCAAGGCGTAAGGATAAGTCTGCCCACACCTATTCCAGTTCCATCTAGCACCGCCAGGGACAGGATAGAAGGTCCCTGCAGGACTCCCCCCTCCTGCACAAACTCTCTCTCCCCCCACTCACTGCCATCATCCCCCTTTGAGCTACTTAGAGGAATCAACGGCTCAGCTTAGCTTAGCTTTAGATGGACAATCCCAAAGACGGATATGCTTCATCCTCCTGACTGTCTCCAGAGTCACAGCACATCCTCGGCCAGCCTGACCCGGGGAGGCTCTCATAGTGATGTCCAGCAGAGAGGTCTCTCAGGAGAGGGGCGCTGGGCAACTGGACCAAGATAAGCCTGGCCCTGACTGTGGCTTCCTGCTTTTTGGTCCTGGCCATTCTTGCCCCCTTCTCTGTTGAGCTTGGGGGCGCTCAGAGCATTCCTGCAGCCACTGGGGAGCCCACCTGAGCTGCCAGCCTGCAGCTGACCCGATTTCCTCTCTGGGACACTCAAGTGGTTAAAGAGGAGCCCTGCTGTGGCCCCCAACCTCGCTGCTCACTGGCAGGGGTTGGGAAAATAAGTCCACAGAGCAGCCAGAGAAGAGGAGCCAGTAAACAACTTCCCAGGACTCAGTGTGCTGGCAGCACTGTGGTGCTCTTCCTGGACATGGTGCAACATGGGCCGGCATGCACAGGGCCTGCTTGGCCCCAGCAGTGAGCCACACAGCCCTGCTGGCCCCCACACATGCACATCCTCTCCAGGTTACAAGGGGCCCACGGCAGTTATCCCATGTGGGCCCTGCTTCACACTCCGAGTGGGATGTCGCCACTCCCATTCATTATCTATTTATATTTTTAAGAAAGTTTATTTATTTTGAGAGAGAGTGTGTGTGTGCATGCGAGCAGAGGAGGGGCAGAGAAGGAAGGAGAGAGAGAGAATCCCAAACAGGCTCCACGCTGTCAATGCAGAGCCCAATGCAGGGCTTGGACCCGTGAGCCATGAGATCATGACCCGAGGCAAGATCGAGGGTCGGATGTTTAACCGACTGAGCCACCCAGGTACCCTTCGGGGTGACGTTTGTAAAGGCAAATCGACCAGCTGTTGTCCTCTTCAAAGAAGCTTGCTTGTAATGGAGGACAGAGACCCAGAGAGGAGTGATGCTAGTGCAGGATGGTAAGGCTCAGATACAGGGGTGGTATGAAGAGCTAGGAATCCAAGGGGCACCTGGGTGGCTCAGTCGGTTAAGCGTCTGACTTTGGTTCAGATCATGATCTCAAGGTTCCTGAGTTTGGGCCTCCATCAGGCTCTGTGCTGACAGCTCAGAACCTGGAGCTCGCTTCGGATTCTGTGTCTCCCTCTCTCTCTGCCCCTCTCCTGCTCACTCTCTGTCTCTGTCTCTCTCTCAAAAAATAATTTTTAAAAATTAAAAAAAAAAGCAAGGAATTTGAGTTCTTAACAGTGTGTCAGGCATCACCCAAGAGCTTTACATGTAAGCTCATTTCATCCTCCCGACACCCCTATGATGTAGGTTCTGTCATTATTCCCATTTTACAGACCAAGAGGAGGATGCACCGAGAGGTTTAATAGCTTGCTCTAGTTAGACAGCTGTGAAAAGCTGGGACTTGAACCAGGCCAGGTGCTGCACTGAATCAGGGAGTACAATAGAGAGGGGGTCTTGGCTGATAGGAAAGTGTGTGCAAAGTACAGAGGGTGAGGCAGTCTGTGTGGGCCTTGCCCGGAGCCTGGGGCCTGCTGCAGACAGGTGTGTGGGTGTGAGAGAGATGGGGGATGGGCCGGGGGGTGGGGGTCACTTGGAGGAGTGGGCGTAGTCTCTAATCTTGGGCAAGTAGACTTATCTGAGAGACCGAGTAAGCGTGTCACAAATCACGTGACACAGAAGTGACTTTGGTCCCTGCTGCTATGTGGCCAGTAAGTTCACACACACCCAGGAATTCAGTTGGAATCTCAGCTCCACCAGTTCCCAGCTGGGTGACCTTGGGACTCTAGAGCTAGAATTTCTCTACCTGTAAAACACCGATCATAAAATCCATCGTGTAGTGTTGTAAAGATCAAAGAGAACTGTTTAATTGTGATTTCTCTGTAAGTTTTAAAGCACTATAACCTGGGAATCTTAATTTTAGGGCAGGTTTTACGGAGATGGTGGGCCTGAAGGACACCACTGTTACACAATTCCTGCTCAAGAGACCCTTCTCCAGCCCACACCCCCCACCCTTTCTCCTCCCATGCCTGGCAGCATCAATGTACCCAGAGTTTCCCAAAGGCACTGGCCCCACAAGGTCCTCAACGCTGTTGGCTCTGGTCTGAAATGACCTTTCCATGTCTCTTCCCATCCTGCTATACCCCCAGGCTAAAATGGCTGTGTCCTCTCTTGACCCCTCTCTTTACCTGACCTGTGTTATAGTGCATAGCCCAGCCATGGTCCTCATTTGTGAGGGACTCTCCATGCCAGACTCCCTAAGGGAATGGGTTGTCTTATTCATCCCTGTCCCCAAGCCCAAGCATATGATAATTCATTCAATGAATGTTCTAGAAATCCTGCAGCGGGCCTTCCCTGTTTTAGGTACTCTACAGAGGTAGGCTTGGGACTCACTTACTTGATTGGGGCAGGTGGGAGACAGATTGTAAACACGTAAACAAACAAATCATTTCAGATGGCAAGTAGTGCCATGAGGACCATGAAACCCGGCACCTGAATAAACACATATACACAAAAGTAACTGCAGTTGTCTGCAGATGGGACATTCTGTAAGATTGGGCAGGAGGCCTGGCGGCCTGGCCTCAGGACAGTCTTTTTCCAAAGGGGGCAGGGTGGGGCTCACTCAGCATTAGTGATCAACTTGTGTTCTCCAGATTAGGGCCCTTGGGTGTGGTGAGAGACTGTCTAAATTGAAGTGTAATGCTGTGCTGGAAAGAGGAATAGGGCAGTGTTCCAACTGTCCCACCCAAGGCTGGGCCTGAGCCCAGGGAGGTGCCAGGCTACATACCCTGCTCTGGGCCTGCCCTTCCCTCTCCCCCCAGACAGCTGGAGACTGCAGCCCTCCTGTTCCCCGCTGTGTGCTCCTTCACCCTGGCTGCCCACACCCCTTTGGGCAAGCGTTTACCCAGCACTTCCTCTGATCTGGGCACATCAGGCTCCAGGGATATTTATCCATGCAGCCACTGCTTATTGAGCACTGATGTGTGCCAAGGACAGTGGGGAGCACTCCTGGACAGAGGGCGCCCCAGACACTGTCTTGTGGGGAGAAGACATTAAACACCAAAGTTCCTGACAGTTTTGATGAGTGCTTGAAGGAAGAGCACAGGGAGCGATGGAAGGATGGAACAGGGAACCAGAGGCTATAAATAAGGTCCAGCTTTGCCCACCAGGACCTCCTGGTTCAGCGGGGAGACTCTTGTGCAGAAGGTGAAGGCCGTGATAGAGCACAGAGAAGAAGGGGTGTGAAATCTGCCAAGGGGGTGGATATCCCAGAGCTGGTGACTTCAGAGCTGGAAACTCGTGGGATGGAACAAGATTTCATCAGCTGGAGAAGGGAGGGGAGACAATTGCAGCTAAAGCAGGAGACAGAGGCGGGGCTGCAGGACTGTGTGGGGTGTGTGCAGACTGGAATGTGTAGGACCAGCAGAGTGCCAGAGGAGGAGGCAGGAGATGGGGCTGGACTGGAAAAGGTTTCTGGCTTTGCGAGACCAGAGGGGAACCACATCCTTGCTGGGCTGAGCTCTCAGCCCCAGCACTTGGGAGTCCCTAGCTCAGGCAGGCAGCACAGGGAAGTGGGCAGAGCCCTGGCCTGGGAGTCAGAAGCCTGGATGCCTGCCACTACAGCATGCCATCTTTCCTGGCCTCAATTTCCTCCCCTATAAAATGAGAATGAATAATTATGATAATTATGATAATTCTACCATTCATTGAGCCATCACCCCATGCCAGGCACTCTTCTTCTTCTTCTTCTTTTAAGTTTATTTATTTATTTTGAGAGAGACAGAGAGAGTGCAAGTGAGGGAGGGGCAGAGAGAGAAGAAGAGCGGGGGAATCCCAAGCAGGCTCGGCACAGTCAGTGCGCAGAGCCCAATGCAGGGCTCGAACTCACAAAACCATGAGATCATGACCTGAACTGAGATCAAGAGTCAGGCACTCAACTGACTGAGCCACCCAGGCGCTCCCAGGCACTCTTCTAAATGTCTTACAAATACTGTCACGTCAAATGCTCACAACAGCTCTTAGAAGTAGTTTTATTATTGTTCTCAGTTTCAGATGAAAAAACAGGCCCAGCAAGGCTTATACCACTGTGCAGTCTTAGCCATGGCCATCCTGCCTATCTCAGCGCTGCCTGTTCACTTAGCAGATGCTAATTGAGTATCTTCTGTGTGTCAGGCACTGTGCTGGGCACAGAGGACAGGGTGATGAGCAGGCTAGGCAAGGACCCTACTGTCACGAAGGTGACATTCTGATGGAGAAGGCAGACAATGGACAAGCAAACATAAAGTGAGACTTTTTTCAGACTGTGTAAGTGCTAGTGGGTGAATAAGATTGTAATAGAGAGAGACTTTAATAATAGTAACACAAGGGACTCGCTGTGCCAAGAAGTGTTCAAAATTTTTTCCATTTTTTTACTATATATTCTTAAAATATTTACTGATTAGAGAGAGAGAGAAAGAGAGGGCAAACGCAGGGGAGGGGCAGAAAGAGAGGGAGAGAGAGAATCCCAAGCAGGCTCCACACTGTTTTCTTAGAGCCTGATGCAGGGCTTGATCTCACGAACCATGAGATCACGACCTGAGCCGAAATCAAGAGTTGGACACTCAACCGACTGAGCCACCTAGGTTCCTCCAAATCCTTTACATTTTAAAACTGATTTCAACCTTACATCAGTGTTAAGGTGGATAGTCTTACTGAGCCTTCTTCATGATGAGGAAAGTGAGGCACAGGGAGGCTGAGTAACTTTCCCAGGGTCCCCCAGTGGGAAGATTGCTGGCAAAGGGCACAGCAAGTATAGAGGCAGGGTCTAGTCATAGTCACCAGAGGCAGCAGGAGGGAGATTGTTGGGGACTGCTGGGAAATCCAGATGCAGGGGGTGTCTTGGCAGTGAGGCAGCAGAGACAAAGGGGCAGGTGCACGAGCTGTGCACGCTGCTGTGTATTTGTGCCCTAGGAGGCTAACGGTCCAGCAGACGGCTATGCGGCGATTGCCCAGGCTGACAGACTGACTCAGGAACCTGAGAG
Organism: Panthera pardus; assembly: GCF_024362965.1. Lineage (NCBI taxonomy): Eukaryota > Metazoa > Chordata > Mammalia > Carnivora > Felidae > Panthera > Panthera pardus. The sequence continues at coordinate 65,141,176 of NW_026526765.1, read as the reverse complement.
CATCCGCAAGTGGAGAGAGGAGCAGAGGAAACGGCTGCAGGAACTGGGTAAGGGCCAGGCTGAGGTTCGGAGCAGCTCCAGCTGGGTTGACTGTTTGGGATATGGTGGGGGGTGGGGAATCCTTAGGATAGAGGACCCCCTTCCCCCTGCACTGCCTTAATATGGGTATTGGGTGAGGTTGGGCCCTGAGGCTGCCTGCCAAGGGCCAAGGGGAGAAGCAGCCAGGGCAGCTGTGCTCTCACATTCTTACAAGAAAGCTGCCACTTATTCTCCTGTTGGGATCGCAGATGCTGCCTCCAAGGTGACAGAACAGGAGTGGCGGGAGAAAGCCAAAAAGGACCTGGAGGAGTGGAACCAGCGCCAGAGTGAACAAGTCGAGAAGAACAAGATCAACAACCGGTGAGAGGAGCTATGGGCACATGAGGGCAGCTATAGAAATTTGAGGAGGCCGTGGGGATCTGAGGGGACTATAGGGACATGAGGGGACTGTGGGGACATAAGGGGGCTGTGGGGACATGAGGGGACTATGGGGACATGAAGGGATTGTGGGGACATGAGGGGACTGTGGAGACATGAAGGGACTGTGGGGACACGGGTCTGTGAGGACACGAGGGGACTATGGGTACATGAGGGGACTGTGGGTACATGAGGGGACTGTGTGGATATGAGGGGGCTGTGGGGACACGAGGGGACTGTGGGGATACAAGGGGACTGTGGGGACATGCGGGGACCATGGGGACACGAGGGGACTGTGGGGACATGCAGGGACCGTGGGGACACAAGGGGACCGTGGGTACACAAGGGGGCTGTGGGGACATGAGGGGACTGTGGGGATACAAGGGGACTGTGGGGACATGCGGGGACCGTGGGGATATGAGGGGACCGTGGGTACACGAGGGGGCTGTGGGGACATGAGGGGACTGTGGGGATACAAGGGGACTGTGGGGACATGCGGGGACCATGGGGACACGAGGGGACTGTGGGGACATGAAGGGACTGTGGGGACACGGGTCTGTGAGGACACGAGGGGACTATGGGTACATGAGGGGACTGTGGGTACATGAGGGGACTGTGGGGATATGAGGGGGCTGTGGGGACACGAGGGGACTGTGGGGATACAAGGGGACTGTGGGGACATGCGGGGACCATGGGGACACGAGGGGACTGTGGGGACATGCAGGGACCGTGGGGACACGAGGGGACCGTGGGTACACGAGGGGGCTGTGGGGACATGAGGGGACTGTGGGGACACGAGGGGACTGTGGGGACATGCGGGGACCGTGGGGACATGAGGGGACCGTGGGGACATGTGGGGACCATGGGGACACAAGGGGACCGTGGGTACATGAGGGGGCTTTGGGGACATGAGGGGACTGTGGGGACATGAAGGGATTGTGGGGACATGAGGGGACTGTGGAGACATGAAGGGACTGTGGGGACATGGGTCTGTGAGGACACGAGGGGACTATGGGTACATGAGGGGACTGTGGGTACATGAGGGGACTGTGGGGATATGAGGGGGCTGTGGGGACACGAGGGGACTGTGGGGATACAAGGGGACTGTGGGGACATGCGGGGACCATGGGGACACTAGGGGACTGTGGGGACATGCAGGGACCGTGGGGACACAAGGGGACCGTGGGTACACGAGGGGGCTGTGGGGACATGAGGGGACTGTGGGGACACGAGGGGGCTGTGAGGACACGAGGGGGCTGTGAGGACCTGAGGGGACTGTGGGGACACGAGGGGACTGTGGGGACATGCAGGGACTGTGGGGACACAAGGGGACCGTGGGTATACGGGGCTGTGGGGACACAAGGGGACTGTGGGGACATGAGGGGGCTGTGAGGACATGAGGGGGCTGTGGGAACACGAGGGGACTGTGGGGACTTGAGGGGGCTGTGGGGACATGAGGGGGCTGTGAGGACCTGAGGGGACTGTGGGGACATGAGGGGGCTGTGGGGACACAAGGGGGCTGTGAAGACACGAGGGGGCTGTGGGGACATGAGAGGATTTATGGAGACAGGAGGGGGCTGTGGGGACATGAAGCCAGCCATGGGGATAGTGAGACAAGTTATGGGATGGGAACTGTCTTGAGGATGGCGATTTAGTGGCAAGAACATAGAGGAAGTAGAAGCAGAAACCTTCAGGGCTGCTTCCTCAGCTGCCTGTGGAGTTCAGAGTCCTTCAGAGGTGGTACACTGTTGAACTGTCATCTTACCACAACAGAGAGAAGCAAGTTCTGCAGTCAGCAGAAGAGGTCCCAGGACCCTGGCATGGGAGCCAGACTGTCCGGGGCCCAGCAGTTAGCGTCACAGGGAGCACAGGCCTGGCTGGGAGTGAAGAACCAACCTGGGTAGAGGATTTTACTGCCTGTAGAAATGGCAACACTTCAACCCAGAGAGGCTGAAGAATAAAAGGAAGTTAGTGGCTCGTGTAACCGAAAAGGCTGGGGTGGGACTCCAGGTACACTAGGCTCAGGGGCTCAGACAAAGTGGACTGGTGCTCACTTTTACTGTCTCTCCATGCGGCATTCCCCTCTTGTCCCGGGATGGGGCAGAAAGATGGCCACCAGAAGCTCCAGGCTTCTGCCATTCTCTTGGCAACTTCAGTGAAAATAGCATCTTGCTCCCAATAGCTCAGCTGAAATCCTCAACCTGACCCTCATTGGTTTGGTGTGGGTCCTGTGCCCATTCCAGGCCCAGTGACTGTGCCAGGGGAGGGACCCTGATAGTCCAGCGATAGTGTGCATGGGGTCAGTCTCACCCAAACCACAGGGACTGAAGTGGGGCCAGCCTGATCCTGCAAAAGACAATCAGGGGCCCTTCCTGGAAGGGGCGGATGGATGCTGGGCAGGCAGGCAGTGGATGCCCACCAGAGAGCACCTGCATGGACATGGTCTCAGACCACTTCTGAGACTCTGGCCAGCAGCTCTGCCTTTGAGGCTGTGTCCTTCAAGGTACTTGGCCTGCCCAGAAAGGAAAGGCTGGCTCTGGGAAGCTGCCGCACTTCTGTTCAAGAAGCTGCTGCACGCCAGGCTCTGGGTTGGGCCCTGGGGAAACAGAGCTGAGGACCCCGTCGGTATCCTGGAAGAGCTCAGAGGAGACAAGCACACATGTGCAGGTGAACTCAACAGTACAGCTCTCTGCAAGAAGGCCATGGAAGCAAGGGCTGTGGGTGGGGGAGAGACCTCTGTGTCTGAGGACCTGGGCTTGGGAGGATGACTACAAGTTCATTAGGGAAAAGAGGGCAGCATTGGGAGAGGGTATTCTAGATCAGGGAACAGCATAGTATGAAAGAAAGGATGTTGTGTCTCAGGCACCAGGGAGTCAGGGAGTGGTAGGAGGGAAGACAGGAAGGAGGGGTCACGGGTGAAGGGCCTCCAATAACAGGGCTGGATAGATGGGGTAGTGAGGAGCCACCGAAGATTTGTGAACAGGACAAGTAATACGATCGGCACAGTTTTAGAAGAGGCACTCAGGCCGGTGGAGGATCCCTGCTCTCCTCTCCGGGTTGTGGATAGTTGCCAAGCGTTACAGAACTGTGCTTCCTAACACGCTCCAACTGGAGGTACTAACGCTGTCTCCCTTTCTCTTTAACCCTCTGCCTGTCTGTCTTGCCATCTGTCTTCCCCCACCTAACCCTTCTCTCTCAAGGATCGCTGACAAAGCATTCTACCAGCAGCCAGATGCTGATATCATCGGCTATGTGTACGTGTCTTCTTCGCTCCTCTGTCAGGGACTGGGAGAGGGCGAGGGACCCCTTGTGGGGCTGCCACGGTTTCTTGAGTCTCCTGCTTGTGGGGTATAAATGAGGTGGGGGTGGCAATGACCAGAGCAGGTGGCACTCCAGGGCTAGTGCAGGCACAGACCTTCTCCTCTATCCCTGCGGCAAATGTTTATTGAGCATCTATTCTGCCTGGAGGCAGCTTTGCTAAATCTAAGCAGAGAAAGAATGCACGGGCCATCCCAGCGGGGACAGGCAAATGGTGGGAGGGGCAAATGCAAACAGTCAAACTCCCTCCCTTTGAGAGGCCTCTTAGGGCTGGGAGGTGGGGTGGAGTCTTCTGTTGAACCAAACTTGGACTGTCAGAAGCATAAAGAAGAGATGCTCCCAGGAACACTCCCATTCTCTCCTCCTGCCCCCAAGTGCACTGCTCCTCCTCAAAACTTCGGCCCAAGTTTGGCGACAAGACCCTGCCTAGACCACCCAGGGCCCCTCTCACATGTTCCCCTTTGGAGTCTAGTTAGGACTGTGATTAATCTAGACCTGAGATGGCAGAGGCTTCCTCTCATGTCACCCCCAAATGATTGGTAGTGACAGTCTGGAAGATGTGTTGGGGATGTTGAAGCTAAAGGAAAAGCAGTGATGAATGTGTGATGTCTGCCACGTGCGTGTGTGCCAGTATTTGCTGTTCCTCATTCTGGGTTCACCCTCGGCAGGCCTCTGATGCTGTCTGGGCTAACGCTTCTCTCACAGAGCACAGGACCCACCTGAGAAACAACCTGTTTTTCAGCCAGTTTTTACTGGGACTCGCCCAGTGCCAGTCTCTGTTCAAACAGGAATAAGGCACAGCCTGTCCCCCCAAGTTGCTCATGGTCAGGAGGGTGTTGTCATAAGGGCGGTATGGAAGGGCACATTGAGCTCCAGGAGCCACCGTCTGCTGGGGGAGCGGCTTCAGAGATGCGGGACCTTCAGTATGAGAAGGAAGGGATGTGCTAGAAGAGGACAAGGGCAGCCTCCATGAGTGGAGTGCTGGGGCTGTGGGGATGGATGGGTGGGAGCTGAGAACGGGAGGTCAGCTTGGGGCTAGTTGCAAAATGCCTGTTGTGCCAGATGTATAAGCTGGGACTTGATCCTAAAAGCAGGATCCATAGGTTTCAAACAGAAGAGTGGGATGACAGGGGCATGGGTGCTGGGGAATATACAAGTGGTTGAGTGTTCTTTTTGCGCTTGAGGAAATAGCGCCCAGGGGGCTCCTGAAGAGAGGAAGAGTCTAGATCAGTGTTTCTCAGACTTTTCTGTGCCTATGAATCATTGAGGGATCTGTTGGAGGGAGATTCCAATTCAGCAGGACTGAGGTGAGGCCATGATTCTGCATTTCTTTTTTTTTAATTTTTTTTTTTAACGTTTATTTATTTTTGAGACAGAGAGAGACAGAGCATGAACGGGGGAGGGTCAGAGAGAGGGAGACACAGAATCGGAAACAGGCTCCAGGCTCTGAGCTGTCAGCACAGAGCCCGATGCGGGGCTCGAACTCACGGACCGCGAGATCGTGACCTGAGCCGAAGTCGGACGCTTAACCGACTGAGCCACCCAGGCGCCCCTGATTCTGCATTTCTAACAAGGCCCATGGTGATGCCAATGCTGCTGGACCATGCACCACACTTTGAACAGCAAGGTTAGAGGAGAGCCTCTTGACCTAGAAGGGACAGCTCCTAAGACAGCACGCCTCAGCCCCACTGGTCATCCAACCTCATATAGCCTTTCTCCAAGTCTGCACACACTCACCACTTTGTTAGATTCTCAGGCCAGTGAGACAGATCAGCAAGGTGGAGGCTGATTCTCACTTTATAGGTAAGGAAATGAGTACATGGACGGAAAGGAAGATCACTAGGGAGGGGCCACGTCACCTAATCCAGGGCCAGCTCATTCTTGGCACAGCCTGTAGGCATCACCTAAGAGCTCCCTGCCTGACATGTGCAGAACTGATCCTGCTTGAGATACAGAAGGGGCCATGAGGGGAATGGGGATTTCCAGGGACCCTTGCTTGCCAAATAAGACATAGACCCAGCCCTCTCCACTGGAGATCAGTTATTGTTCTTTTCTTAGATTCCCACATTTGGGTTTTGTCCACTGCACTGTATTTACTGTACTTTGTTTCTCCACGTTCCTTAATCAGTGGCTTCTAGAACTGTCCACCAGAACTTCTGATGAAAAAACCACCAGTTTTCATCCCAACTTGATTCCAACCAAAAGCAAAGACTCCAATGGAGTATTCCCCAGGCTATGGTTCCATGGAGATAAGTCATTCTGGGCTAAAAAGAGCTCTATAGTCAAATATGCTTGGAATGTGGTAGATTCTATCTGCATCTTATACTCCACCTTAGAGGTTCAGGATAAACATCAGTACGTTCAAGGCTTTGAAAGTCTCGCTTTTAAGATCCTCTTTAACTAAATTTTCTATGTGTATTTGACCAGAATGCTTTTCTGGGGGAATACTTATTGGGTCCATAGGACATAGAGGCAATGCTGAACCAGTTAGTAAGGTGGTTAGTCAATGTCCTACCTCTGTCAAGGTTTTGGAAATGTTTAAAATAGCTGAGGTACTACACTAGTGCCTCCAAGGTTCTTTAGTTGTTGGGATTCCCAACAACTTTTTTTTATTATTTTTTTATTTTATTTTATTTTATTTTATTTTATTTATTTTATATTTTTATATTTAATTTAATTTAATTTAATTTTATTTTATTTTATTATTTTGAGAGAGAATGAGTGAGTAGGGGAGAGGCAGAGAGGCAGGGAGAGAAAGAATCCCAAGCAGTCTCCGCACTGTCAGCACAAAGCCTGATGCAGGGCTCCAACTCACGAACCGGGAGGTCATGACCTGAGCTGAAATCAAGAGTCAGACGCTTAACTGACTGAGCCACTCAGGCGCCCCAGTTGGGAACTCTTGCTGAGGAGGTGAGGCCTGTACTCAGACCTGAATGAAAAGAAGCTACAAGCCACGAGCAGGTATAGGGGAAAGCATTCCAGGAAGAGGTGACAGCCAAGTACAAAGGCCCTGAGGCAGGACCAAAGTAGGCTTCCTTTGATGCCAAGGCTGCTTCTGGGGACCTGAGAGCATAGGACACAGGGCTAACTCTGGACAGAGGACCCAAGAGTAGGCTGGGCAAAGCAGCTTACTCAATGGGAGCACAGCATCACTGATTCAGGGGAAAGACAGACAGCAATGAAATCTCTGTCTTTTCTCCACCTGCAGGGCATCTGAGGAGGCTTTCGTGAAGGAATCCAAGGAGGAGACCCCAGGCACAGAATGGGAGAAGGTGGCTCAGCTGTGTGATTTCAACCCCAAGAGCAGCAAGCAGTGCAAAGACGTGTCCCGCCTGCGCTCAGTGCTCATGTCCCTGAAGCAGACGCCGCTGTCCCGCTAGGTGCCTGTTACAAGCATGGCCACAAAGCATGGGCTGGGCCTGGGCACAGGAGGAGCAGCTGCTTCAGCCAGCGGGGGCAGCACCTCCAGCAGCTGCTACACACAGCCTATTCCGTTCCTCCCCATCTCCCGGGGCTGGGAAGGGAACCCTCACCCCTCTCACCCCATTTCCTCCTAGCCCTGTGGCCCAGCCCTTCACACCTCCTCTCAGTCCACAAAATTGTGACTGTCCCTCCTGACGTATTTTTTTTTTCTTGGCTTAAAGGGTGTGTTGTTAACTCTTTTTACACTTATTTATTATCATTCTCATTTCTCCGGAAGCCATAACTGGTGTCAGGGCTCAGTTTGTGCTTAGAACTTTCCCAGCTTCATGGACTTGAGACAAGGTGAGGCTATTCCCCCAGAACCCCTCCCAGCTGGAAGTGGGTGTCCCAACTTGTATGTCTGCTGCCTCCCTCTCCAGGAGGAAAGACAACCTCTAATGGAATGCTTTTGCAACCTTGATCCTTGCTGATTCTTGAACAAGCCTGTGAGATAGGGATCCTCTTGTTGTCTTGATATAGCCATGGACACCAAGGCTCCCAGAAAGTAAGAAGCTTCAAGTGGGAGGGAAGAGGCAAGACCAGAAGTTCCCGGTGGTAGCTCCCTCTAAACCTGGGTGAGAGGCTGGTGAAGGTGGCTGCTGCCAGACTCCTTTCTTGGGTTTGGCCAGTACCCTCTAGATGGGGAAGGCTCACTGCTCTCTCTCCTTCAGCTGTGCCCCTCTGTAGATCTGGGATAAATAATCAGTGACCATACATTCTTCCTCTTCAGCCGAGGTTGCAAACAAGCTATGCTTAAGCCATTGTGACCTGCACAATGTTTAAAAAGATTTGAGTAACTACCAACTGTATTAGTTTCCTAGAGTTGCCATTACAAAGTACTGCAGTATATGGCTTAGAACACACATTTATTGTCTCACCATTCTGGATGTCCAAAGTCCAAAATCAAGGTGTCAGCAGGGCCATGGTCCATCGGAAGGCACTAGGGAAGGATCTGTGCAGGCTTCCCTCCCAGCTTCTGGCAGCCTCAGGTATTCTTTGACTTGTAGGTGCATCACTGCAGCCCTGAGTTCATCTTCGTATCATCTATGCATTGTCTTTCTGTCCAAATTTCTCCTTTCATAACAATGTCAATCAGAATGGATTAAGGCCTACTGCAATGACCTCAGTTCAACTTAATTATCAGTAAAGACCCTATTTCCAAATAAGATCACATTCTGAGATACTGGGTTAGGACTTCAACATATCTTTTTTAGGGGAACACAATACCACCAACCACTAAAAATGGTGGCCTTCATCTTTAAAAGTGCCATAGTCCTCACTACTCCACATTGATTCCTTGAATCTTGAGGCAAGGGTCACCACAACATATAGCTTTAAATTTATAATCTCTGCCTTACAACTGAGAGACCATGATGGGAACAAGAAACTTAGTAGGCCCTAGTCATATACTCCTCCATTTTGCAATTTAGATTGTGTTATGGGGCTCAAAAAGTGGGTATGTCTTCTATACTCCCTCTTTTCCCTTCCGGTAGCTTGCAGATGGTGATGAAATTGAAGTCATACATGTTAGGAACTTGGGTCCAAATCAACAGGTTGGATCTGACCACAGTCCAGGAATACTTGTGTGAGATTTTACATGAATGCAAAACTCATAGGTTGCCTCTCTTCTAGAGTTTGCTTAGGTCCAGCCTACTTTCTTCCTTAACCCTGAAACAGTAGGTACACAAACCAGTGACAAGCTTTGTGACTATGTTCTTACCACTCTACCAGGCTACTTCTCTGAGCCTCAGTTTCCTTTTCTGTAAGATGCATCAAGAATCAAGCCAGGATGGTATAGATCAGTGGAGCCCTAGGTGCTCTCAGGTGAGAGTGGGGTGAGGAGTAAAGTGGAGAGCAGAGCCCTCTGCCTTGGACAGGGCCACAGCTGTTGGCCTAGTCTGAACGAAGGTTTTCTGTTGTAAGTTTGAAAATTGACAGAAAGATCAGTTTTTTTCAAATAACATCACTCTAAGGAATCTCTACTTTTAGCAAGTCCCTCAGGTGATCGTTACCAGGAAAGTTCGGGAACGATTAAACTATTAAGATTTCTAAGGGCCCCTGCAGTCTTTAGACAATTTTGTCCTAAAACCAAAGACCAAAAACTTTGGAGGGTTAGAAGGAATGAATTCACCAAACTACAAGTGGATCAATTTATTAAGTAGGAGGTGGAGAAAGTGAGGCACAAATAGAAGTATGCAACACCCAAACTGAACCGAATCTGAGATTCCTGAAAAAACATGTGTCGGTCACACAATTGGCCACTTCCTCCGACTTGTCAGGGAAGATGAGGGAATAAGTCAGGTGACAGGACAGGTGGTTGCTCCTGGGGCTGGGAATGATCTCTGCGGAACTTTCAAGGCCAAGTCTCGGGCTCAGGATCGAGACCTCATAGCAGATGCAGCCAGACCCAGCAAGATGGCTGCGACCGTGAAGCCCTGGGCAGCGATCCGGGTGCGCATCATGAGCTGAGATCGGTGGCTCTGACCCCGGTGGAAGCAGTAGAGGCCGTAGGTTAGGGCGGCCGCCGTGCCCAGGCAGCCTGAGGAAGGGACAAAGCAAGTACGGAGTGGAAGGTTTCGACCCCGTAGGCCTCTCCCCGCTTTGGATCCCCTACCAGAGGGTGGAGAGCTCAGAAGAGAGACCGAGTGAAGGCGGGTGGAGCCGAGTGGGAGGCTTTGGTCGAGGTAGGGTCCTCCTAGTTGTAGGGCTCGCCCCACCTCAGCGACCCCCAATCCCGCCCAGCTCCAATCAGATTCACCCCTCACAGCCCGGCCACTTCGCCACAACTCTGGTCCACTCTCACTCAGGTCCCCCTTGGCTTTCCTGGTCCTCCCCTAATTCATTCCCTCAGACATCACTATCCTCTCGGTCTACAGTTCCTACAACACCTGCTTACCTATGGGTACCATCGGGTTCTCGCGGGTCTTGCGAAGGAATTTTTCTTTGAAGCTTTCTGGAGTGCTGTAGACACTGGGGCTAAAGCCCTCAATGACCGGGGGCTGTGATGGCTCAAACGGTGCCTCCGGAGTCACAGGGCCAGGAACCGCCATGTCCCCGCAACAGCTTTAGGAGAAAATAGGGACGCTAAACCCCGCCTCCTGATGAGGTCATGAAAAGGGCGGGGAAAAGGAATTTGATGAGCATTGTACGCAGGCGCTAACCGCTCATTGGATTCTGGGAGTCGTGGTAAACTGCACGATATCGCTAAGAGGAGAACTACGTTTCCCAAAAAGCCTGCACAGCCCTGACGCGCATATGCCGGAAATAGTCTGCTGCACGTGGTGCTGCGAGTGAGAGGAGCCCAGTTGTAGTTGCCGGTGCGGTGGTCACTGCAATGCCCAAGGCCAAGGGGAAGACCAGGAGACAGAAGTTCGGTTACAATGTTAACCGGAAGCGTCTGAACCGAAATGCTCGACGGAAAGCAGCGCCGCGGATCGAGTGGTGAGGGGCCCGGGGTTTAGGAGGCGGGGGACCTCTGGTGAGACGGCCTGCGAGATGACGGTTCCGTGATCTCTTTCTTTGCCCGTAGCTCCCACATCCGACATGCCTGGGACCACGCTAAATCCGTGCGGCAGAACCTGGCCGAGATGGGGTTGGCTATGGACCCCAACAAGGCTGTGCCCCTTCGTAAGAGAAAGGTACTCACATAGCAGAGTCCCGGCCCTTGACCCCTGCTTCCCGCCGTACTTTGCTGGGTTTCAGAACTTCATCCTGTCTGTTCCCACGCTCACGCTTTTCCTGGGTTTGTGACCTTCCCACAGCCAACTCGGGCAGCTTGCACTGACTGTGGATGAATGTCTCTTTACCACTACGCTCAGACTCCTCAGCACACGTTGGACCAGGGTTGGAGCTTCCCTCTTTTCTTCTCCATTCATTTTTCCCTCCGAAATTAACCTGTTTGGGTTCCTCGTCATCTCAGTGGTGTTTTCCAGAATTTATCTTTTTCTGCCCTTAACTTTCCTAGTAAGGGCTCCCTCAGATTTGGGGATCTTTACTTCCTCTTCCTTACACCTTCCCCTAGTCATCCTGGTCTGAGGCTCCCTTATTAGCTTCTCCCAAATAGGTCTTTTACTGGACCACCCTTTCAAAAATGGCACACTTTTTTACCCAGTAGTTTCTTCCCTGCTTTAATTCATAGCACTTGTAAACACTTGATATTTTATTTAAAAAAAAAAAAAATTTTTTTTTAACGTTTATTTATTTTTGAGACAGAGGGAGATAGAGCATGAACAGGGGAGGGGCAGAGAGAAAGGGAGACACAGAATCGGAAGCAGGCTCCAGGCTCTGAGCCATCAGCCCAGAGCCCGACGCGGGGCTCGAACTCACGGACTCACAGACCGTGAGATCGTGACCTGAGCTGAAGTCGGACGCTTTAACCGACTGAGCCACCCAGGCGCCCCAACACTTGATATTTTATATATTTGTTTATTGTCTGTGCCTCTTTATCCCAGCATAATCTCCTTGGAGACAATTTTGTGCTTTGGTCACTATTAAACCCCCAGTGGTTCTTAGGATGTGACTAGTGCTCAATAGTTAACCTAATGAATGGGCTTGCTGTTTGGATTTGTCCCATTGCTTTTATTTTTATTTTTTTATGAATATAAATTTTTATGAATTTAAATTTTTTTATGAATATAAAAATTTTGTATGAATATAATTGTCAAATTGGGTCAAATACAACACCCATTGCTCATCCCAACAAGTGCCCTCTTCAATGCCCATCATCCATTTTCCCTATCCCCCACCTCCCCATCCCCTTAGTTTGTTCTCTGTATTTAATAGTCTCTTGTGGCTAGTCTCCCTTCCTCTGTTGGTGTCTACTTTTTTTCCCCTTCCCTTCTCCCATGGTCTTCTGTTCAATTTCTCAAGATCCACATATGCATGAAAACATAAGATATCTGTCCTTCTCTGACTGACTTATTTCACTCAGCATAATACCTTCCAGTTCCATCCACATTGCTGCAAATGGCACAATTTCATTCTTTCTCATTGCCAACTAGTATTCCATTGAATATATAAACCACATCTTTATCCATTCATCAGTTGATGAACATTTAGGCTCTTTCCATAATTTGGCTATTGTTGAAAGTGCTGCTATAAACATTGGGGTACATGTGCCCCTATACATGAGCACTCCTGTGTCCCTTGGGTAAATTCCTAGCAGTGCTATTGCTGGGTCATATGGTAGCTCTATTTTTAATTTTTTGAGGAACCTCCACACTGTTTCCAGAGCGGCTGCACCAGTTTGCATTCCCACCAACAGTGCAAGAGGGTTCCTGTTTTCCCACATCCTCACCAGCGTCTGTAGTTTCCCGATTTGTTCATTTTAGCCACTCTGACCGGTGTGAGGTGGTATCTCACTGTGGCTTTGATTTGTATTTCCCTGATGCTGAGTGACGTTGAGCATCTTTTCATGTGTCTGTTGACCATCTGGATGTCTTCTTTGGAAAAGTGTCTATTCATGTCTTCTGCCCATTTCTTCACTGGATTATTTGGTTTTTGGGTGTTGAGTTTGGTAAGTTCTTCATAGATACTAGCCCTTTGTCCGATGTCATTTGCAAATATCTTTCCCCATTCCATCGGTTGTCTTTTAGTTATGTTGGTTGTTTCCTTTGCAGTGTAGAAGCGCTTTATCCTTATGAGGTCCCAATAGTTCATTTTTGCTTTTAATTCCCTTGCCTTTGGAAACGTGTTGAGTAAGAAATTGCTGCGGCTGAGGTCAAAGAGGTTGTTGGCCTGCTTTCTCCTCCAGGGTTTTGATGGTTTCCTGTCTCACATTTAGGTCTATTTTGAGTTTATTTTTGTGTATGGTGTAAAGAAGGTGGTCTAGTTTCATTCTTCTGCATGTTGCTGTCCAGTTCTCCCAGCAACATTTGCTAAAGAGACTGTCTTTTTTCCACTGGATGCTCTTTCCTGCTTTGTCAAACATTAGTTGGCCATACATTTGTGGGTCCAATTCTGGGTTCTCTATTCTATTCCATTGGTCTATGTGTCTGTTTTTATGCCAATACCATACTGTCTTGATTACAGCTTTGTAGTAGAGGCTAAAGTCTGGGATTATGATGCCTCCTGCTTTGGTTTTTCTTCAATATTACTTGGGCTGTATGGGGTCTTTTGTGGTTCCATACAAATTTTAGGATTGTTTGTTCTAGCTTTGAGAAGAATGCCAGTGCAATTTTGATTGGGATTGCATTGAATGTGTAGATTGCTTTGGGTAGTATTGACATTTTAACAATATTTATTCCTCCAATCCATGAGCATGGAATGTTTTTCCATTTCTTTGTGTCTTCTTCAGTTTCCTTCATAAGCTTTCTTTAGTTTTCAGCATATAGGTCTTTTACATCTTTGGTTAGGTTTATTCCGAGGTATTTTATGGTTCTTTGTCCCATTGCTTTTAGACAGGTTTCTTTTTATTCCTTCATGCCAGAGTAAAATGGCACTACTGTTTCTTGATCAAATAAATGTGAGGCTATTGCTAAGCACTGTCAGGTTGCTCCTCTTCATAGAAAAGAAGTCATCTAAAAAAAAAAAAAAAAGTCATCTGCTCCTCAGTGTAAATTATGAAGAGCTTTCATATGCATTGTTTCACTTGATTAGCACAGATGATGTGAGGTAGGCAAAGGATATTATGCTGATTTTATAGATAGGCACAGAAAGATTAATTGCTTGCTTGAATCCCTTTTGGGAACCATAAAGCCTCTGGGGCAATGGTTCTCTCTGTCATTTCTTCCTGCCTGAACTTGTGTAGGGATTTTTGTGGGTAGTGCAGTTGTGTGAGGAGGGCAGGAACCTCTAGAATTTTCCCTCATCTGGGATCCTTTGTATACTGGTCTCACAACTTCTGTTCTCTTCAGGTGAAGGCCATGGACATTGATGTAGAGGAAAGGCCTAAGGAGCTTGTGCGAAAACCCTATGTGCTAAATGGTGAGTGCTGGTTACATTCCTCTAGGTCACTATCCTGCACAGTCAGGGCTAAAAAGGGCCTCAGATGTCTTCATTTTACAGATGGAGAAACTGAGGTTCAGAGGGAAGAAGGGAACTGGTCCAGGGTTCACAAAGTTAATACTGCGTCTCTAACTGGGACATTTTCAGTCTACTTACTAAACTCCAGTGTGTGAAGTGAGGTCAGAGATGTTCAGGGAGGATGTAGCCAGGTGCCTTAAGAGAATAGAAAAGAAACCATTAAGTCTCAGGCACATGTTCAGCTTGTCATGAATTTAAGGACAAACAGATTTTTATAGAGATTCTACCATCTCATTTAATCTTTTCATTGACAAGTCAATTTCATGTATATTAAGCCTATAGAGGCTGAATATTAAAATAGAGCAGAGTAAAATCTGCAGGGAAGCAGGTATACTCTGAAATTCTCCACCCATCCTTCTTCTTACCTGTCCAAGATTTTTAACAGTTCTCCTGAAGGTAAAAGGGTTTTATGAGACTGATGCGCTACCTACTGCACTAACAAGGCACCTTTAAGGTAAAAGGGTTTTAAATGGCCAGACATTACATAGAGAATTCTTGAGTTCCTATTATTAGTTCATCAGTGATTCTCATAAGAATTAGTACACATGATTGCATAAATAAAACCAGGTGTACTTACTGTAGTCAGAGTTAATCTTAAAAAGTTTTACTTCTCATTCTCTAAAAAATTTTTTTAAATTATGGTAAAAAACATACTACATAAAGTTTACTATCTTAATCCTTTTTCATTGTATAGCTCAGTAACGTTAAGTATGTTTATCTTGTCATGTAGCAGATCTCCAGAACTTTTTCATCTTCAAAACTGAAACTCTACCCATTAAACAACTAATCCCTTTGTTCCTGTCTCCCCACCCCGACCTTGCCCCTGGCAACCAAGTCAAAGATATTCTTGACCATAAGCAATTTAGCATTTAACCCTTGAATAACATTTGACCACCTTCTTTCTGTGAGCTATTTTTCACATTGAGAAATGGGGAGTGTTTGCCTAACGATTTTATTTTTTTTTTTTTTTAAGTTTTTAAATTTATTTTGAAAGAAAGGAGAGGGAATCAGCAGGGGAGGGACTGAGAGAATGGGGGACAGAGGATCTGAAGTGGGTTCTGTGCTGACAGCAGCAAGCCCGATGCCAGGCTTGAACTCATGAACCATGAGGCCATGACTTGAGCCCAAGTCGGATGCCTAACCGACAGAGCCGCCCAGGCCCCCTTGCTTAGCTGTTTTAAAAGCGAAGCCACAATTGCCTCCACAGCTTGGCTTTTTATCTTACATAGAGCAGTGAGGTTCCAGTGAGACCCAGCCTCAGGCCCTGGTTCCTGCGGCGTTAGTTCTCATTCACACCTTTCCATTTCACATTATTGTTGTAACACTTAAAGAAAAGAAATTCTCAGGAAATTTTAGAGATGGAAGGGAGTCCCAACCTCTGGTAGGCAATGTATCTTCATTTCTGTCCCCAGGACCTGGTACTAAGTAGAGATTATTAGTTTGGTACCTGTCTGTTACCAAGCTTAGACCCAAAGAGGTAAGACTTGCCTTTTAGGTAGTTGTAAAACTGATAGATGGTTGTGTCATAGGCACAGCCTGAGATCCAAGGGGCTGAAGAGTACCGAATTGGGGATGAAGAGGCAAAGCCCATCTGATGGCCATGGTTTGGGATTAGGTGAAAGAGTGACTGGGCAACCAAAAAGTACAGGAGGCAAAACCTCTTTTCCTGTTTCTTGGTTTCTCTCACCCCAGACCTGGAGGCAGAAGCCAGCCTCCCAGAAAAGAAAGGAAATACGCTGTCCCGAGACCTCATTGACTATGTACGTTACATGGTGGAGAATCATGGCGAGGACTATAAGGTGAGTGGTTTGGGTCCCACGGGAAGAACCACTTGAGTTTGTTGGGAAGGTACCCTGGACAGTTTGGGGTCTGATCTTCTTGACTCTTGCCTGAGACTGAGTTGAAACAAAGAAAGGAAAGAGAGACTTTAGGAAATTGATCTCATTGACAGATGCTTATAGCTGGGATAGACTGACTGGCCTGTGAGTCATATCCCACTCACAGATATGCTGTTTTGTTTGCATGGTGTTTTTAAAGAACTTGAACTGGTTGCTATTTTAATTACGGGAGGTTTCAAATAAAAATTCACGTTTTTGACTTCTCTTAAAAATTGAAAAATCTGGCTGCACTGGACTCTGGTGCCCAAGTGGGATCAATGGCTGTGGATGGAGCATTAGCTATTCCTCTGGCCCTAGCTCCTGCCTGGTCCCCGAGGGCATTTGCACCCATTTCCCCACATAATACCATGGTTTTTGAGGTGAGGAACCTGAACCTCGGGGATATGAGGTGGCTTGCCCAACTCAGGCAGAACTAGGGGTTGAACTGTGCCTGTCCAGCCCTCCTCAAGTGGCCCTTCTCCTTTCTTAGGCTATGGCTGGGGATGAGAAGAATTACTATCAAGATACCCCGAAACAGATTCGGAATAAGATCAACGTCTATAAGCGTTTTTACCCAGTGGAGTGGCAAGCCTTCATTGATTCTTTGCAGAAGAATAAGATGGAAGTTGAGTGAGTGGCTTATGCCTGCCCCAGGCTGAGGCCTCCTCCTGGACCAAAGAAACTGGAAGCCAGGGTTTAAGGCAAGAAGGGGCATGTGGCTAGATGAGGCTGGCCAAACCCCATGGAATCAAAAGGTCACACACGCACACACACACGCACATACACGCTCCCCTCTCTGGGGAAGGAACAGTCTCCATGAGGTTTCTTAGGGCCCTGGGAAAAGCTAGAACCTAATGTTTTCAGAGTGGGTGGTTTGTTTACATATAATATGTACATAATAAAATAAGGCTATTTTATTTCTCTGACGGTTATGTGTTTCCCCTCCCAGCCAAACCCTGGGACTGCCCCTGTGAAAACCAACTCAACCAGGGCAGAGGCCGTCCAGCCCTTTGTGTGCCACATTGCCACGCCCTCTTAGGTGTGGCCTCCCTCCTCTTCTTACTTATTCAGTTCCATTGCTCTGCCTTGGTTTTCTGCACAGCATTAACCCTTCCACAGAAGCCTGCCAGCAACCCTGGACTGCTCAGAAGGGATCTGTCTTGCCAACACTAGCCCCACTCCGAGGCTGGAGGTTGGCAGACTGGTTGTCCACGGCCCTACCCTGTGGTTTGATGGCCAGAGGGCAGGTAGCTGCACTGCTGCCTCCTTGTGACTGGTCTTCACTGCATCTTCAGATTGCTTGCCCTGAAAGGAACCCAGGGCCCCCAGTCTGCTTTCTGAGATTGGGGGACTGCTGAATACCACTCTACTGTGTGCCAAGCACTGGGCTACACACTGTGTGGCCAGTCTCTGGGGCAGGCCTAATTTGGTCATATGAGGTGATGACTCAGAACAGGATCACAGGCATGTTGTGGGGTGGGCACTGGGCATTTTCTGGTCTTGGTACTTTATCTTCAGCTGTTATAATTTTTTTAATGTTTTATTTATTTTTGAGAGAGTGCAAGTGGGGGAGGGACAGAGGGAGGGGGCACTGTAGAGAGACGGGGCCTAAAGGTGCAGTGATGAGAGAATTACGAAGCAGGGGGCTAAGACTCTCCAGGAGCCCGAAGCACCAGTCCCCTGGCTCAAGCCTCTTTTATTTTTGCAATTTGTCTGATGACAGCAAGCACGTACAACATAGTATTTGGCATCTTGACAGGCCGTGCACCTGCAGTGTATTCCATACTGGGTCATGAGTACGTCTGGCGCCAGACAAAACATTCTTATCCCTGGCCTGGTGCCGGTATGATATCCTTCTGGAGAGGACGTGCAGTCCCGGCGGCTTTCAGTTCCTGCTGCTCCATCCCTTTCCTTCAGGACATTCTCACGGTGCCTCCAGCTTCTTGTTCTCCAACATCTCCCCCTTTTTGTTTGTATACAACGGACTGTAGGAGGACATTGTATAACCTGAGGTGTCCGTCGGTACATTGACAGGCTTGTTGTCCCCGGTACCAGACTGCACATGCAAGGATAAATACGCTGCATATTAATACAAACAGAATAGCAGTAGAGAAATTAAAAATACTAATACGCTCTTTAGGGTTTAATTTTCCCAATCCCTCTGGTATACTTTCTAAGATCTTAGAACTGGATAACATGTCCAGATTTGTTTTGAAAGTCTCACATATTTCTGCTTGCAGATGGTCCATCAGACACATTTCTGGAGAATATTGCCATGGTTGAGACATGTGAACCAGCAGCCACAGGCCAGTGCACGCTCTAAGTAAATACAGGCTTTTGGATGACATATTAAAGGGTATAGAATTGTTAAGACAGGTGTGTAATGAGCAGTTAACACAAGTTATAAGGGTCTCAGAATCATTCCAAACTATCCGTCCTTTCAGTAGTATGTATGGCAAACGGACACAAGCCCGTATGTACTGGGTACTATTGACTGTGAAGGATAAAGTAGAAATATTGCTGGAGCTGTTTTTATAATATGTGCCCTTCCAGGTATGTAAAGGGTGGAGGGCAGCAGTTAATTTCCCTATATGCTTCTGTAACAGTCGTTGTAAATGAGGACTGGGTGCGGAAATTCCCCCACCATGCCAAACGATTGAGCCATTAGCAGTGGTGCTGATAGTTTGATTATGAACACACCATCGTAGATTTTGTAACGAATTTTTAAGGCAAGCTGAGCCCATAGGGCTTTAATGAATGACGCTTCCATAGGAAGCATTTAAAAGAACTCACCCTATTTCCCTTCTATATACGTCCCAAGTCACGCATCTGTCATTCTGACAATGTGCGAGTAGCATAAGATAGAAGCATTGGAGGAGTGTCATTAATTGTAAGGTTGGAGTCAATCAGAGAATGGGCTGATAGTAAGAAAATATGTTTGTGTTGGGTCCCATTTTTAATAATAGATAGTCATACTTGAGGCTTACTCTTGAGGCAGTGTTGCCCGTAACCAAAACGTAAGGAGGACACTCGATCCCTATAGTGTAATTATCCATAACAGGACTTTCTTCATTTGGCCTATGTAGTCCTCTGCTGTCAAATGGCCCAGGTGTCCATTCTGTGTCATTTGTATATACCGGCACGGGGGAGTCGTACCAATTTATGCCCTGATTGAGAGGTGGATGAGGGATATAAGCCCAGTAAGCATAGTTATCAGCGTTTACTGTAGTAGTGATAACCGCAAGCATCGCAAGGAAAAGGTGAGCAGGAGTTTGCGGGCTGCGAGTCTGCATCAGTATTTTTCAGCATCATGTGTCAACCTCTTAACTTGTCCCCAGGTAGGAGGCTGAGCGGTCCTAGTGCGCCTGAGGAGAGGGCATGGCGCATTAGGCACAAATTATCAGTTTCCCTATGGACATTCTGTGAAACTCTTTGACTGGTGGGATTATGTCTAACCAAGGTCACTTGGATTGGCTTATTCCTGGGTTTCAACCGGCTACTGGGTAACCACTGGTAGCCTTGATCCATAGAGACATAAGCATACCCTTTGCCCCACACAACAACCTCTCCCTTTTCCCAGTGTCCCTTCTCATCTTTCCAATATACCGGCTGATGAACAGGGGTGACCTTTTGCTTGTGCCAGTGTACCTTAGCAGCCTGACATGTATGGGGTACTTGTATGTCCGAGAAATTTAAAGTATATAAAGCACGATGTAATTGTTCCTGTGGCGTAGTCTAAGTCCTTCTTCTCCCCCTTTTTGTTTAATTAACATGTTTTTAAGTACCCGATGAGTGTGTTCTATGATCCCTTGATCTTGAGGGTTACAGGGAATGCCAGTAAGATGAGTAATTTGTTGTGCTGCAAAGCAGCGGGCTACCTTATGAGATATGTATGCAGGGCCATTATCACTTTTAATGTATAGCCTTTTTTCCTGTACATGCTGTGGCCCAGATATATCCGGAGAAGGTATCCGCAGTAACATGTACATAAGAGAGCTTACCAAAAGCAGGAATATGGATAACATCAGATTGCCAAAGTTCATTTGCCCATAGTCTATGAGGATTCACTCGAGAAGTATATGGAGCCACAGTGAGGGGCTTGCAAGAAGGACAGGCACTAACGATGTCTTTTGACTCAGCATGTGTTATAGTGTGTCTATGGGCAAGTCCTCGAGCATTAGTATGGTGAAGCATATGCTCCTGTTGTGTCATCTGTAAAGTGCCTTGTAATAAGTCATCAGCAATGGAATTTCCTAAGGCTAATGGGCCAGGAAGGTTAGAATGACTGCAAGTATGAGTGATATATAAAGGATGTTGCCTATGCCGTCTGTATTAATTCTTGTAAATGCAAAAACAGATAATGTAATTCATTTTGTGAAACAATATGTACAGTTTCAATATTTAGGACTATGAACCATACATATAGTGAATCTGTCACAACATTGAGGGAAGCAGGTACAAGATGCAACAATTCTATAACGGCTGCTAATTCAGCTTTTTGGGTAGGGCTGTTAAGGTTGGGATCACGGCTAATGTTTGGAAAAGATAAGGTATAAGTCGGATTCCCAAAGCAGGTCACAACCAATTTATATCACCTAGTAACTTCTGGAAATCATTTAAAGTTTTCAAATTATCTCAGTGAATCTGTACTTTTTGGGGAATGATGGTTACCTTGTGAATTTTTACACCAAGATAAAGGAAGGGATCTTGGTTTTGCACCTTTTCCTCTCCTATTATTAGGCCGTATTTGGGCCTAATAATAAAGATAAAGATCTTCTACTTGTGTAGGCGTTTGAATATCATTCATGTAGTGGTTAATCAATGCTTGTGGGAACTGAATACGCAATTGTGAAAGCAGCTGATTAACAAAATGCTGACACATAGTAGGGCTATTAAGCATACCTTTTGGAAGCACTTTCCATTGATAGCATTGCATAGGAGCCATATGATTGTATGAAGGTACAGGAAAAGCAAATTTTTCTCTATCATCTGGCTGTAGTAGAATTGTGAAAAAACAATCTTTCAAATCTATAATTAATGACCAGTTCTGACAAATCATAGTAGGGGATGGGAGCCCAGGTTGCAAAGGTCCCATACTCGTTTACCTTCCTTAAGTCAGTCAACATTCTCCATTTCCCAGATTTTTTCTTTATCACAAACACAGGAGAATTCCGTAGACTGGTGGACATATCTATATGACCTGCATCCAATTGTTCTTGCACTAATTGCTCTAAAGCCTCTAATTTCTCTTTCAGAAGGGGCCACTGATCCACCCACACTGGGACAGTTGTTAACCATTTTAATGGCAAGGCATAACGTTGTTTAGAAACAGTGGCCCTTACACTAAATTTGAATTCTGTGCAGGATATCCCAGTCCCATATAAGGAGGCTGCATTTTGGCAGTAATTGGCTCCGTACACCCATTTTCTTGTCCAGGCCCTTCTAATGGATTTTAACTCATTTTTGGACATAATATTGGTTGCAGCAGGAGAAACATAAGGAATATTAACATATGCTCTTCATTGACTTAATAGGTCTCTTCCCCACAGATTAATGGCTCTATCAGTAATATAAGGCTGGATGGATAGTAGCAGCCTGGCCTTCAGGCCCTTTACACAGAAAAATTTCAATGCTCTGTTGGATATCAGTCAGTAGCTTTTCCTACACCCGTGAAGACTGCGGATACAAGTCAAAGTGGCCAATTCTTAGGCCAGAACTTAGAAGCAATGATGGTGACATCAGCTCCTGAATCTACCAGGCCAATAAACTATTTTCTGTTCATTTGTAAGGTCAGCTCAGGCCTTGTGTCCTTTAGAAATGTTTGCCGAAGTACCCAGTTTGCCGGTAGATCCAAACCCTCCCTGTCGTTCTATCGGCTTGGAATTCAAAGCAATGTAAGGCAACAACAATAGTTGAGCAATGTGATCTCCTGCCAAGACACGATAAAGAACAGAAGTACTAATCATTACTAAAATTTCATCCTTAAAATCAGCATCTATAATTCCTAAGTGGACATGAACTCCCTTGGACATAAGACTACTTCATCCAATAAGGCCAACGGACCCTGAAGGAAAAGGGTCATAAATCCCATTTTAAGCATATAAATTCCCATGGAAGTCTTGAGGTCCAGAGAATCTGGAGCAGGAATATCTAATGCAGCGCTCCCTTGTGTGGCATGGAGGAGGTCATGGACAGATTTGCTTGATGAGTCCCGCTGCTCACAGGATAACAACGTGGAATCTGATTCCCCATGTTGTTTACATTTGGGCCCTGGGGAGGGCCTGTTATCCTGTTTCCCTGACCGACTGAGGTGGCAGGGGAGCTCCATTCTTAAGGAAGTTAGATCTACATCGATGTGCATAGTAATAGCCTTTATTGCTTGGTGGGGGGGAGCATTAGTATTTCGTTTTGGTGGCCAAGGTGGATCACAGGAATTGTTACGACTCAGCTGTCGACAATCCCTTTTATTTATTTATTTTTTTATGACAATCCCTTGTATAATGTCCCAATTTGCCACAGCGAAAACACTTGGACAGTTTGTAAGGTCCAGTGCCTTGAATAGCCACTGCCAGTAACCCCATTTTATAGATCTCTGAGCCAATATCTTGACAGGCCTTTAAATAATCGGTTAAATTAACACCTCCTTGAGCCTTCACTGGGCATAAAGCTTGTTGGCATTCCTTACTAGCATTATCAAAAGCCAGCAGCTGTAAGAGGAGATCGCGTAAACCTGCCTGAGAAACAGTTTTTGTAATAACAACCTTTAGTCAAGCCACGAAATCTACATAGGGCTCATTAGAACTCTTTAACTTGAACACAAGAGGGTGTAGCCCGTCCTGGGGTAGCTCTTTTCTCCCAGACATTAAGGCAGCACAATCTGACCTATGACACTGCACGATCATTGTACTGAAGCCGAACCTGTAGGCCAAACCCTTGTCCAGCCCGGTAAGTTGTTCTATGGTAATGGGCACAGGAGGATTCACGGCGGCATCTCGCCAGGCCTGTATCTGTGTCTTTATCCCACCAAGTTCTAAATTGCAAAAATTTAGAAGCACTTAGGACTGTGCGACCTAGGACCTCCCAGTCCCACGGAATGAGTCGCTCTGAATTTGCTAAACCAGACACCAATCCCAACATACAAGGGGGATTAACACATACTGCATGCAAGCCTGTTTCAAATCCTTAATTACCTTAAAACTTAAAGGAACATGATCAAATTGTTGCCCTCCCTGAGGATATTGCTGATTAGGAGGAATTTGGCTAATGTTGACAGGATAAATTGCAGGCATACTAGCCATTAATTCGGTTGCCCCCCCAGCCTTAGCTTGTTGAAGCATCTGCATCATGGGGGAAACAGGAACTGTGATGCTCTGAGTGGACGTATCAAAAAATGGGTTTTTTGAATAAGTGGAACAGTTAGTTTCCTTAAAAGGATTGACTGGCTCAGGACCATGGGGTATTGCGGGATGCAGGGATGCAGGGGTGTGGAGGCTGGAGCTGTGACTATCTCTGGGCCATTAACCCATGATTCCGTAGGTTTCCATTCCTCCGGTGGTGGAGGTTGGGGCTCGGGTTCCTCGTTATCTACAAGCTCATGATCACATTCAGCCAGTGAAAGGTTGTGAGGACCAGTGCCCCCTCCTCCCAATTCTGACTGCAAGGGTTGTAAAGCCAGGGAAGTTAAATTACACAAAGACCATATGGAGAAAGGGATGGCTTCCCCTTGTTGATGAGTGAGGGGCAAAGCATGTAAAGCCAAATTCCATTGTTTATGATTCAAAGCATTTTTTTGCCAGAGGGCGTAAACCAATAACAATGTTTCTTTACTAAATAAGACAAATCTTCAAATGTGGAACGTTTCACTTTTACCACTGAGCTCTTTAATAAAGTCTGCAAGAGCTGAATATATAAGTCCTAACTAGATGAGGTGGCATTCCCCATACTTACCTGCAGAAATCCCAAAGGATGAGCTTCCTGGCTCCAAATTTCCCTTTGGTTCCCTTGGCACTTCTTCAGCAGTGCTGCACACTTCCTCCCTCAGGTCCCTGTTTGGGCGCCAGCTGTAGAGAGACGGGGCCTAAAGGTGCAGTGATGAGAGAATTACGAAGCAGGGGGCTAAGACTCTCCAGGAGCCGAAGCACCAGTCCCCTGGCTCAAGCCTCTTATTTTTGCAATTTGTCTGATGACAGCAAGCACGTACAACATAGTATTTGGCATCTTGACAGGCCGTGCACCTGCAGTGTATTCCATACTGGGTCATGAGTATGTCTGGTGCCAGATAAAACATTCTTCTCCCTGGCCTGGTGCTGGTATGATGTCCTTCTGGAGAGAACGTGCAGTCCCGGCGGCTTTCAGTTCCTTGCTGCTCCATCCTTTTCCTTCAGGACATTCTCATGGTGCCTCGGGCTTCTTGTTCTTCAGCAGGGGCCAGAAGATCTGAAGTGGGCTATGAGCTGAAAGCAGCAAGCCTGATGTGAGGCTCGAACTCACGAACTACAAGATCATGACCTGAGCTGAAGTCAGATGCTCAACCAACTGAGCCACCCAGGTGCCCCTATCTTCAGCTATTATAATTTTAAAACCCTCTTATTCCTAATGTTTCTCCTAGAAGTGCCCCTAAAATCTGGTTCTTCTTACTGCTCTTAAAAAGGACTTGGTATTTTTATATAAATCACTTCATGTAAAACCCTGTAAGGTGTGTGGCTTTATCCTTTTACAGGTAAGGAAACTGAGGCTTGAGAGGTCAGTGTGAAGTTTGAAGTCAATTCTGACAGCTAAGCCTGGGCTTTCACTTGCTATCCTTCCCTTTGAAGGCAGCCTGGAAACTGAAGAGGTTCCCAGAATCCCCTCCTCGGGGACCCAGCCAGTTTAGACCCCAGCAGTGACTGGCCGTTGTAAGCTGTGTTCACACAGCCTTTGGAATCTAGTCTGCAGCAGAGCTCATGAGGACTTTTGTTGTTTGGCTTCATAATGCCCTCCACAGCATTCCATATTCAGACCTTTGATGGCTGTCCCCTTGTTTCTTTACCCAATTCAGGTGCCAATTTTAGGAAGCCTTTCCTACCATTGTGCCCCACCCCCAGGCTGTGTAAGTGTCCTATTGTCCCTACGCCCCAGACTTCCTGTAGCAATAAAGATCAGTCATAAATGCCTTTTAATCTGTTTGACTTCTGCCTCCAGACTGGGCTGCAGTGTGGACACCTTACCTGGGAATCCAGAGCCCAGCTTCTGCCTCCAGACTGGGCTGCAGTGTGGACACCTTACCTGGGAATCCAGAGCCCAGCCCAAGGCAGGTGCTAGGGGAATGCTCCATTCTGATCTCTGGAATGGAGGCAGTTAGACATCCTTTGCTCCTGTTTCCACACCCTGGCTCCAGCCCATCAGCTAGAACTCCCAAGGAATGTCAACCAGGCTTGGATACCTCCCAAAAGATACTGAGCTGTGGGTTGAAGGGTCAGAGGACCGGGACTTGCTGTTGACCAGTGATTGTGTCACAGGTAGTATTCTGGGACCACCCTCCATAGCTGCCCCTCACTGGAGCTGTAAGCACCCAGCATGTACTCCTCAAAATCAGAATTCAAATGAAACCACAACTGAGTTTTTGGCATTTATTGTGTGGCTCAAACTGCTGCCAGTGCTCTTTAATGCAGATTGTCCTTGGCAACCCTGCAGGTCTGGGTTCATAGGGCTTGGGCTGGGACAGCAAAGCCTCTTTACTTCCAGATCTTTGGTGGGAATTCTCCCCATGTACCTCATGGGCCCACCTCGCAGAGGCAACAGATGAGGAAAAGGTGGAGGTTCTTTTCATAACTACTGGAAAGGACTTCGGGGATGTGTGAGCCAACAAACAAGACAGACTAAGACTATTCCCAGGTCTGAGGTGTGGGCAGGTGCTCGAGGATGAATACCACAGGTGAGTTTCAGCAGCTAGTTCAAAGTGCTGGCAATTGCTACTAAACTAGCATAAGAACAAATGTTTTCTAAAGTCAAGTGGAAACATCTTTTGGAGAATCTAGTGTTTCATTCAGGAAGACGGGGAAGAGTCCTCAGATTCTCATCAGCACCTCTCTGGAGGACTGGGAGGGCTGTGATGGACTGATTTCACCATCCCACCCCGTCCTTACAGCTGGATGCCAGTGTGTCAGTGCAAGCTTACAACCCACATCTGGGCACCAAGAGGTACCAGAGGAGGCTTCTTGGGATAGGCAGCCAGTCCAAGGTGGTGGTCTCAGTAGTCTCAGGAACCTAATTTTGCTCAGACCATCCACATGACCAAGCTTTCAGCCAAGTTGGCCTCTCCTGAGGGTTGGCAGCAGGTCAGAGAATGGAAAACCAGAAGCCACATTGCATTAATAATTCTTAAGAACAGAAGTCCTTAGGGCCAGGGTGAATGATGAGGCACAGGTTCAACAGGCAAGCAGAAGCAGAGGCTTCCCTTTGATGTGGAGTGCCCATCTGTTCTCGCAGATCCAGAGCCTTCCTACCTTCCAGCTGCCTTTGTTAGGAGAGCTGCTGACATTTGGCCCCTAACCCACGCTCAGGTAGGTTGGGAGTAGTGTTGGGGCAGTGGGGTGGAGTGGGGTGGGGGCAGTGTCACCCAGGCTAGCTCAGAAAACTTTGAGATGAACTCCAGATAATGGCTGGGTCCCAGGAGCAGGTGATCTGGGCTTGTGAATCAGAAAGTCACATTCGGGAGCAACTGGGTAAGAGCACCACAGGCCAGGCACGTAGCTGTTCGTAAGAGAGCCCCACTCCTCTACTTCATCTGGTCTAATCCTGGCAGAAACCAGAGCAGATAAGCACTGTTGGCACTCTGCCTGGAGGATAGGCCAACGACTCTACCAGAGCACAGCTGTCAGCCACAAATGTGATGAGGCACACTCAAAGGCCAAGAGAACATCTATATTCTACACAAGTATCAGAGGGGTGGTACTCTGGACCTTCAGCGCCCCCCCCGTGGTGTCTCTTCTGGTGTACCACTGGGACCTGTCCGTTCTGGGAGTGGTCTTCAAAAGTTGCTCAAGTACATATAGTTAGTTAAACTCTTTATTCAAGTTCACTGCCCTCACTGGAGACTTTGAAAATTGTATTACATAATGATACTCATTAGACCAAAGGCAGATCTTAATTAGAAAAGGATCCCCTACAACACTGCTGGTTCCAAAGGTAAATGTCAAGCACTGGAGAACCAGGAGTTCAAAGAACAGAGAAGTAGTTTTATAATTTTTCAATGTCAAAAGGAAAATTTGTCGACAAAGTTTCAAAGGCTACTCTTTAAAAGCCAAGTCATTCCTTAAATATTTTAAGTAAAAGCAAACAAATCTCTTCTGCGAACATTAATCAGGATTTCAAATAACAGCGATTCTGTTGATATACCTACAGCCCAAGAGCATGGTAGGCCACTGTTCCAATAATCACACTTCTGGATTTGGGGGGTTCCCTCCCCACCCTCCCTCCCTGTGCCTTTTCTCACATAGGCCACAGCATGGAACTGAAGCACACTGAGTAAATGTCAAATGAAATGAAGGCACATAATCTGTATTCTCAGTTAAAAAGCAAACGGAGTTGGATATGACCTCTAAAAAAAAAGTCCATTTGTGGCTACTGATTACTCAGTGGCCCCTGACAGACAAAAGGCTCATTCTTTTGCCTGCACTAAAGAGAAGTGTCAATATACAGACAAACTGGCTGGTCACCGGAAACAGGAGAATCCTGGAGTGTGCACTGGAGAAAACCCAGAAATTCTGTCCAACATTGCTTTAGCTGAGGAATCAGCAGGTCCAGAAAGGCTGAGTGAGGTACCCAAAGTCCCCCTATTGGCTGATCTGCTAATTCCCGTTTCTTTTTGCCTGGATTTACATGATTCAAATTTCCTCTCCTAGAGTCACCATCTACACAGAAGGAGGTGTGTCCTTTTGACTTATCAGGCCAGGTGGTGGAGTTTAAGTTCATGTGGATTAATGTGAAGTATGATACTGAATACAGCTGTAAATGATAGGGGGAAGCTAGAGCTTTGTCTCCACTGACGTGTGGAGGTTATCACATTGCCTCACAATTCCAGCTATTTTCCTCAAAGACACAAGTTTTCCAAGACAGTCATCTGGGGTTCTGATAACAGCACCTAGAAACAGAACCTAAAACTTTGGCCTGTTCCTTTTATAAATAAATAAATAATTAAAACGCAGTTCTGAGGCCAACACCCAGCTCCAGTTGACAATTGTCTCCCCAGGGACATGGGTTCCTCCCCCAGACTTCTGTAAACATGGGCATTGGCACAGTTAGTGCAAGAGCAGCAGCTTGTGTGTCCAGATTAGGGGGAAAAAAGCCTTTAGTTTTTTTGACTGGGGGTGAATACCGCTTTATCCTGTAGTCTGGCAGGCAGGCCTTGGCTTGCAGAAGCAGGAGGTTTCAGAAAGCTTGCTAGGATCTCCAGGTTCATTCCAGCACTTCTTACCTTCATGGCTGGAAAATGTATTTCCAAGTCAGAAAAAAACAAAACAAAACAAAACAAAAAAACCCATGGAAATCACCTCTCTTTAAAAATGATGGCCCCAGGGCCAGAGAGGCAGAGATAGCACAAGGCCATGACCCAGCTGGGCAGAACTGGGGCTGCAGGATATTGTAGGCCTTGGAGCCACGGCTCACTGTGTACTGCCCAGAACCTGCCTGCATGAGAGGGGCCTGAAGTCTCCAGGAGGGAATGGTTCAGACTGGGAGTACTTCTGACACTATACTGGTTCTCAGTCACCACAACTTGCAGTGGTGAGAACTGAGCCCACTGAGCACCTTGCTTTACACATCAGAGAAGGAGGGTGCAGACCTTCACTGGTGAAAATTGGATCCACTTCCAGCCTGGAGTGAGCCAGACACTATGCTCTTCCACTGTCTGCCCCACCTGCCTCCCCACTTCAGCCTCACGGCCACCTCACCAGGAAGGCCTCTGTGTGGTTCTTGGCCTTGCTCAGGCCCTGTTCTGGAGCATGGGAGGAGAGAAGGGAAGAGTTGCCACACAGCTCCCGCCTCAGGCCCAGGCTGGCAATAGAGAAACAGGAGTGGCAGAACGGGGGTCTCCAGGGTTGGGTGCGTGAGCAGGTGGGGGCCAGCCTAGGAGAGAAGCTCCAAGAGCAGTCTCCAGATATGCACGGTGCCGGGGTCTTCAAAGCCAGGTCCTGCAGGGGCGATGCTGGCTGCCAAGAGGAACACCTCCCGCTGGCTATCGACAGCCTGCAGGCCCAGCTCCTGCTGCAGCTCCACCATGCTCATGGCCTCACTCAGGTCCTGGGAGGAGATGGAGAAGCTAGTTGGAACAGAGCTGACAGTTTCCCAGCACCCATGCTGTCATCCACGGAAAGAACTGTTTGGCTACCCGGGGAACACTGGGGCCTAAGTTCCCAGAAGTGGCCTCTGGGCCCCTTTGTCTAAACTCTTTTCCGTCTTTCCTTGGTACCAACCTCTTTTCATGCCATCACCAGCCACTGTGGTAAGAGACGGCACTTCCTTTAAGCCAGGCATTGTAAGAGGCGCTTAGACTTATTTGATTCTCACAGTCTGCACTGAACTGCTGAGGAAATGGACTCAGGGAAGTGAAGGTATTTAGCTAAGGACACAGTGACAAAGCCAGGTTTCAAACCCAGGTTGGGCTGATAACCAAGGCTATACCCCTTACAGGAATCCTAGCTCAGTTTCCTAAACTCAGTAGTGGGGAGATCTTATACTAGGGTCATTTCCAGACAAGGGCCTTATCTGCCCCAGACTCCTAGACACTGGCTGAGGAAAAAAGAAGCCACTGCAGAGCACGGCTGGTAAGGGTACATTTTAATTTCAGCCCTGGCCCCAAATTAATATAATTCTTGGAGAATTCATGGGACCTTAGGTGTTGTCTCCTGTAGGTTCTGTGTTGCCACAAATTATGAATAGAATGATGACATAATTCATCATCCAAACCAGGGTACTTCTGAGACTCAAAGTGGGCACTATTAATAATTATACCAGAACAACAGGCATAAATGGGGACCATCCCAGGAAAACCAGGACATATGGGCATATTTATAAATGATTGTCAAGTATTTCCTGACAGGCAAGGGAAACTGGGATCAAAGACATACAGCTTCTCTTCAAGACAGGTTGGGAACATGTGCCACAGTTCTCAGGGACATGGGCCAGGCCACAGGAAAAATGACAGAACTCTGTACCGTGGCAAAGCTTAACTTGGTATGTACTGAGAAGGGCAGCTTAGGTCTGGCCAAAGGCCCAGGAAAGGTATAGTGTGGTTAAGAAGGATCTTTGAGGAAGATCTGAGTTCAAGTCCTGCCTTTGCCACATACCAGCTGTAACTCTGGGCATTGAGGGATAATAACAAGGCCAATCATAGGATTTTGCAGGATTTAAGTGAGGTCATGATTGTCAGGTGGTTAGCCTGGCACACTGTAGGCGCACTCATAATATTGTCATTTCAATCGGCTCAACTTACTACTTCCCAGCTTTACCTCTCAGATCTAGAGCTGGAAGTCACAAGGATATGGCAATGCAGAAAAGGCACAAGCTTTGGATTTAGACATCCCAGTTCCACTATTTTCAAGGTACAGCCTTGGGGAGATTACAAAACCTCAAGCTTCAGATTCCCAATTTGTAAAATGGGAATAGTATCTCATTCCTAGTAGGGTCAATTAGAAGCATAATATGAAATGCTCTTCAAAACCATACCTGACTGACATGTAGTGGATGCTTAATCATTATTTTTCTCATTTCTCCAGGATGGTGGGTGGCAGGGAGACAAAGAGGAAGGCAGATAGAGGACGAGGGTCAGGGATGAGGAAAAAGCACAGGATGAAAAGCACGGGACAGAATCTCAGCCAAGTGCTCCGGGTCATGGACCTGGGCCTGAATCTCTCTCCTGTGCTCCCTACCCCTGCCCAGGGATCAGTGGATCAAGTCCAACCGGCCTAAGCCAGCCTCCCATGGCTCTCACCTGCTTGTTGGCCACCACAACGACAGGCAGGTCAGGGTCCTTGTCCAGCAGCTTGTGCAGTTCCTGCCGGGCCCAAGGCAGCCGCAGCCGGTCAGCCGAGTCCACCAGGAACACCAGCACGTCTACTTCATTCACAAACTCCTTCCAGTAGAAGCGTAGGTTCTGACTGCCACCGACTGAGGAGAGGCCAGGGGCCAGCTCAGAGCCTCCCCAGGCCCCAGCTCTGTACATACAGCCTCAAGACCACCCCTCTTCTGGCTTCCCAAGGCTCCATCAGCCAGGGGCAAGGAAAAGACAACCTGTTCTGGAGCCAATCAGACCTGGTTAGCTCAGGCTCTGACAGCTAGGGCTCCCTGGGCAAGTCACTGCCTTCAAGCAGCAGCATTCTCCTCCTCACTGAACTTACCTACTAATAGGTTGTGGCAAAACCCAAGGTACCACACGCAATGCACCTTTCACAGGACTGGCATACAAGGTGCTCATTAAATAGTACTCTCTAGTTCTTTTTCCTGGGCTGCTTCCTGCCAATTCCTAGCTTCCTCCTTGGCCAGTAATGGTGTGGTCAGAAGCCAGGACTCCCTGCCCAGCCTATGCACAGCCATTCTCCCTTCAGTGTCTCTTGTTCAGTCTGGTCACCCCATTTTCTTTCCTTGCAAACACCACACTCAGTCCTACCACCACACAGTACCCTGGGTTGCCTTCTTGTTCCTCTCTGTCCCTCTGCACAGTCCCCATTAGTCACACCACATCCTAGTGTTGCTGAATATATTTCTGATACTTGTGGACTCTATGCTCTTTGAGAGTTAGAGCTGTTTACATCTGGATCCCCCCCAAAGCCCTCAGCACAATGCCTGGCACATAGCAGGCACTCAACAAGTATTTACTGAGTGCTTACTAGGTGCCAAGCACTGATCTGGGTGCTGGGGATACAGAGGTGAGCAAGGCAGACAGGGCCCTGCTCTCAAGGAGCTCCCTCTGTAACCAAGACGGACACAGCAGTAACACATAACCACATTTCAGAAAGGAAGGAAATCAAACAGAAAAAGTGAAAATGGCTGAGGGTGGCTTTGGATTGGGTCATCTGGGAAGGTCTCCCCGAGGAAGCAGCATATGAGCTGAGTCTGGACTAATGAAAAGGAGCTAGCTAAGGGAAGAGGCAGAGAAAAGCATTACAAGCAGAAGGAAGAGCAAGCACACTGTGTTTGAGAAACAGAAGGCGGCCAGGATGGCTGAGGGAGGGAGGAAGAAGCCACAACCATCAAGGTTGGCCAGGGCTTGAACACACAGGGGCTGTAAGGCTACAGTGAGGCTGCTGGGGATCCCCTTAAGGGTTTTAAGCAAGCGTGACATGGGTGTCTGAAAGATACTGCTGGCTGACATTGGGGACAGAAGTGGAAGCAGAAAGACCAGCACAGGGGCTATTATAGTACTGGGATGATGGTGGCTTGGAACAAACAGGCAGTGGTGGAAGTGGGGGAAAGTGGACAGATGCAGAATCTACTGGAAAATAAAGCTGAAAGAACTAGCTAATAAAAGAGGTATACGAAGTGGGGGGGGGGGGGGGGGGGACGGAAAGAGTCATCAAAGATCCACGAAGGGCCCATCCTTGGCTGGGCTCCAGGCCAGGCATTGGAGACCACAGCCATGTGAGTGTTGTGGGAAGGGAAAACTCTAGGACTTGAATGGGAGATCTGAATTTGAATCCAGGAGTGACCCTATCAAACCTGGATTGTAACCAGTCAGACTCTTGGGTAACATGAAAACACCAAACCCCTTCTTCCAGGGATGGGGAAAATCTTGTTTAAAGAACCAAATTCCAGGTGGATATCAATGTTTGCCACAATCAGGGAGGAAAGATATAGCCAGGACAGGCCAGCAAGCAAGTGCCTGAGACCAGAAGAACTGGGCCCATTCAGGCCAACAGGTAGGCCCTCAGAGTCTGATCTCACCACATTAACGCTTAACTAAACCTACCCAATCTTTATGGCCTGAGTCCTGTGGCTGGCAAGAAGTCCATTTGTCCCTCCCCTCCAAGTCTGTAGTTAGACACACGCGGCTAAGTACTGCTGTCCTCTCAATACCCCCTCTGCCAACCCTCTCCTGGGATCCCAAGAAGCCTAACACTGAGGATAGGCGCTGCCCAGACCCCCTCTGATCACTCACTCAACAAGCTCTCCCAGGTATCTGCTTGAGGCTGGGCCCTAGGGGCCAGACTGGATCAGACCCATCTGTGTCCCAGATGCTTAGTTACGGACACAGCCTGGTATGTGGCAAAAGCTAGCTCAGAGGAAGAGCCCTTAACCTAGCCTGGGAGTCAGAGATGGCTTCACAGGATATCATATTTGACCTAAATCTTGAAGGTGTAGCAGTTTATCAAGGGAAGAAGGGCTTTCCAGACTGAGGGAACAGTGCAAAGGGCAGAAGAAAATAGCAAGCATCCTTCAGAAACAAGCAATGTAGCATGGTACTTAACATCCAGAGCTTAGAGTCAGAGTCTGCATTAGCAGACTGGCAAGCTGGGTGAGCCAGGATAAATTATTTAACTTGTTGAGCCTCCCTTTCCTCATGCATGTAACAAGGATAATGACTGTTTCCAGTTTGTTGGAATTGTTGGGAGGATTTCATTACATAATAATGCCTGTCAAGTGCTTGGCATACAGGAAACGTTAGCTTTTGATATCTCAGTGTTAGGCATGTGAGCTTCAGTAGGGGTGAGGGACAGGCAGTGACCAAGCTGGAGTTGCCTGATCATGAACGGCCCATTGCTTCAGAAGACAGAGCTTGGACTATATTTGTGCCCCAGAGAGGCAGGGGAAGAATGTCATACAGGGAAGTGTCCTGCTTAGATATGCATGCTGGAGCTACCCCCAGGCAAAGATCCCCCGCTTGGGTCCAGCTGAGGTGATGGGGAGATGGTGTAGGGGGTGGGGGCGGTGAGGGGGGGGTCTGCTCACTCTCTAGCAGGTCCACCTCGAAGTCCTTGGTGGGCAGCCGTACAGAATTGAAGCCCCAGGTGGGGATGTGGCCTTCCAGCGGTGGCTTCCCAGACAGCACGCGCAGGAACGTGCTCTTCCCTGAGCCATCCAGCCCCAGCACCAGCACCTCACGCTGCTCCAACTCCTCCAGCGCCGGCTCTTCGTCCTCCTCGTCTTCAGGCTGTGGAGCACAGGTCAGGTTGCGGCCGGCACCCTCCCTCCGGACCCTCCCTAAAAGAAGACCGAAGACACCAAAGCGTCCATCCCGCTCCCCACCCGTCAACGGGCAGGCAGGCATGGTCTGGTGCAGTGAGACCAGCGCTGCCTTTGGAGTCCTGAATCCCAAACCCTATTCTCCTGGCTTTTCCTGAGTGACCTCGGTGAAATTCCTTCTCGCGAAGTCTCAGACTCCTCAGACTGGCAATCCCCGCGACCCAGGATCGTAGGTACCAAGGACAGGGAAAAACTCTCAATTCGGCCAGTGGCCGGGAAGGGGGCGGAGGCCTCTCCCAGCATGCCCCAGGCCGCGGGCTGTGCGTACTGCGCAGGCGCCCGGCGAGCGCGGGCTGGACAGGGCGCGGGCCCGACATCACTCCGGGGCCGCGCCCACGGAGCTCTGGCGCCCACGAGGAAGCCCGGGTCCCGCGGCAGCACAGGGCGGTGCCAAACACTCCCTGAAATGCCCACCCATCTCCCGGTTCCGGGACTCACGACTGCCTGGCTGCCCGCCGCGCGCCCTTTCGCGAGGGGCTAGCGGGCTGTGGCGCCAAGTCCCGGACCCAGGCGCTTCCGGCCTCGCGGGGCGGCGTCACACCCCTCAGCTGCACGTGCGGAGATACAGACCCCGGCCCGGCACTCACGTCCCACTCGTCCCACTCAGGGAGGCGGGGAGGCTCCGCGCCCCACCAGGCCTCGTTCCGGTCCCAGCGCCGCTCCCGTCCGCGCCCGAAGTAGGCCTTCCAGAGGATGAAGAGTACTGAGCCCAGCACGGCCGCGGCGCCGCCCAGCGCCAGCACCAAGGGGCTCAGCGGCCGCGGAGCCATCGGACCGGGCGAAGGGCGCGGGTGCGGGCTGCACAGGCCGAACCAGCCGGCCCGCGGAAGATGGCCCCGCTGCGACTGCCGCGGCCGCGCCCACCCACCCAACCCCAGCCCCGCACTACAAGGTCCACAATGCACCACTGCTGTCAGCGACAGGCGGCCCGCGCCGGGGCAGCGGGAGTGGGCTAGCCGACCAGAGCGCCGGGACCTCCCGCCCCCCCTGCAAGGTGCGGTGTGGAGCGAGAGGCTGTACCTGTGCGTAATGGGAGACGGTGATATTGGCATTTCCCGAGCACTTACTATATGCCTATTGTTCAGTTGACCGCTGTTCTCGGTTACTCTGTAAAGCAGGGCTTCCTAGAAGGAAAAACCGAGGCCCCAGGCCGCATTGTAGTGCATTGGTAGAGACTGCACTCAAACCCAAAAGGTGTTTTCTGGGCATCCCTCAAGACCTCGGGGAACAAATTAAGACAAGTCACAAGGCTACGGGGTATCAGGTTATGGAGTGTCAGAGGCGGGACTGCAGCCTGGATCCCAGACGCTTGGTACTCTACCTTCCGTTGGCTGCTTCTCAGACCCCAGGGGTTCTGCTCTCTTGGGGTGTTGGGCATGCTAATGAAGCAGGCAGGATCAGAAGGCAGTGTTTAGATTTCCTAATCACCTAGTCTCTTGTGACTTCCAGTGACTGCCAAGGTTTCCAGGTGTAGCAGGAGAAACATCCTGAGGTACTTCAAAGAAGAACTCCATGAGGGGCTGCACGGTGAATAGGTGTCTTTATTGTAAGCAACCCCAAGCCATCTAGTTGACCCGGACGGACTAGGGACTCTTGTAGTCACTCACAGATATGCTCAGATCTCTCTTGTTTGGGAAACTGTCCTCCCTCACTGGCTACCTCCTCTCCTTTCTATCACAGCCCTACTTCTGGATAATATGCGTTTCCTATTCCACGCCCCGCCCACGCAGAGAAACTTCTCTCACCTGGGTCTCTAACAAATCCCTCTTTATTAAATCTGTTGGTAACATCTTAGCTCTTATTTTGCTCGATCTCCTTGCACCATTTAACACTGTTAAATGGAGTCTTAGCAGAGATGCCATTCAAAACCTGGCCAGGGTGCCAGCTCACTCCTTGAGGGATCACCTCCTTGGTAAAACAGGAGTGCAAAGTTCCCAAAGAGAAAAGTTAGCATCAGTGAATTTAACCAGAACTTTGCGGTCAGAAAAAAAAAAAAAAAAATTTAGGTTTCTTTTTTTGTTTTTTTTCTTCCTCAGCTGGAGTTCAGTCACCCTGTTTTGTCACAGTTTCTGCCTGAAAATTTTTCTGTCACTCCACTTGAGGATGTTGACCAGGCCTTTGTCATCTTGGGGTCTGATGTGCTCAGTCTGACTGAAGCCCAGAGGTCACACTTAAATATTTGCAGAATTGAATGAATTGCATGTGCTCCTCCCTTGGCTTCTATGATACATTTTTTTCTTGATCTTTTCCCTCCTCTCTGACCAATCCTTTTCAATCTCCTTTTACCTGGCATTGGCTGCCATTAGCTGAAACTAACTGGAGATCTGGCAAGGAAATTTTGGAAATGGGATTGTCAGGAGTTAGATACAGAGCAGGGCAGGTGAAGGGTGAGGGATGGAGCCATAAGTAAACAGGCACATGACCAGCACAGTCCACCCCTTTGCATCCAGTTTTACTCTTATATCCATTTTAAACTTTGTGCTTCCACTTACATGATATAATATCCATCATAAAAATAGTCACCCTTTACCTTCTGAAAAAAGGGAAGACAAAATCCCAATAGTCAATATATCCATCTCTGAGTGATGTTAATTCCTCTTCAATCATAATCCCATCTGGATATTCTACAATTAAAGATTAAATTCTTTAAAAAAATTTTTTTAATGTTTATTTTTGAGACAGAGGGAGACAGAGCATGAGTGGCAAGGGGCAGAGAGAGAGAGGGAGACAGAGAATCTGAAGCAGGCTACAGGCTCTAAGCTGTCAGCACAGAGCCCAACATGGGGCTCAAACCCACGAACATGAGATCATGACCTGAGCTGAAGTTGGACGTTTAACCGACTCAGCCACCCAGGCACCCCTAAAGATTAAATTCTAAAGATAAACACTGCCAACTTTCCTTACACAGTCCAACTTCCATATTGCTACACAGTAGTCTTAACAAAACAAAAGCTGACAATGTCATCTTTAGCTTAAAATTCCTTAGTGGCTCCCCATCTCTACCAGGATAAGTACTACATGTCTCTGATGATGGTGCAAGGAGGGCAGCAGGGAACTGACATTTAATGATCACCTACTATATATCAGGCTTTGTTCTGGTGTAAAGTGTACTGCTATGCAAACATTTGTCTGTCTTCATCTCCTGAGAATTGTTTCCCTAATGATTGAATTAACTGGAAACCTACCATGTTTATATGATTCTTGGCACAAATAATTAGTCCCAGGGTAATGACTTGGATCAAGCTGGATGAAGAAGATCCTTTCGCGAGATTCTTAAATTTGGTAAGCAGAGTGTTGAGATCAATCTGTCTTGGGTGGATAAAGATGTAAAACTTATCAGCTATAGGCAGCCATTTCCCCCACCTGTAACGAAGAAGGCTTCAGGTCAAAGAGATTGAGGTAGAGCAGGAAAAACAAAGAAAGAAGGTAGAGCGGGAATCCTGGTGCCATTTGCATTCTTGTGCACTTTTGTTCCTAAAGTCCAGGGTATATTTGTGTTCACCCCTTTTATAGCTTCCTTCCTTCCTTCCTTCCTTCCTTCCTTCCTTCCCTCTTTCCTTCCATCCTTTTTTTTTTTTTCCATCACTATCTGGGGAACCACAGTATGCCTGCCCAATCCACAGGAAGTAGTCACAAACAACATAGCATACAATGAGGGGACCTACTATACAGTGAGAGGCAGGACCCTTGACCAAAGGGTCCACTCATTATATCATACACCATATCATTCAGAAGTAGCCAGCTTCAGACAACACTGGCTTAACCTTCTGCCTTTCAGTTATACCTTTGTTATGCTTTTAAGGCAATTTTCTGAAACTGATCTTCATACTTGCTTATTTCGTCCTTGGGTATATCCACTCTGCTATTCACCACAGCCTTTGAGGGATTTATTTAATCTACAACATTTTTCACATCAGGTTCTGTAGTTGGTTTTTCTTTATGATTTCCTGTTTCCCCCTTCATGTTTCCAAAGTCCTCTCTTTTCTTTTTTAGAATAATACTTAAAATGCTTATTTTCAGTTGTTGCCCTGCCTAGTCTATTAACTCTGGTGTGTCTGGATAAGATAGTCCTGTATGTTGTCTTTCTCTGGTTGGGTGTGTGCCCCTCAGACCTCTCTTATCTGTCCCTGTGAGCTCCTCTTTCCTTGGGGCCAGGAGAGGCCTGGAGACTAAA
Source organism: Panthera pardus (assembly GCF_024362965.1). Taxonomy (NCBI): domain Eukaryota; kingdom Metazoa; phylum Chordata; class Mammalia; order Carnivora; family Felidae; genus Panthera; species Panthera pardus. The sequence goes on along the minus strand of NW_026526765.1, from coordinate 65,102,650 downwards.
ATGCCTAGGGGAGGTGGCATAGTCCAAGCGTAGCTTGAAGTATTCCTGGTGAGTTGGGAAGGAGGCTCTCTGGTGTATAGTCTACACCCCTAGTTGGTATAATCCTGAGCAGACAACTGCATCCCTGGAGAACCTCTCTATAACTCTCTTGGCCCAGGTAAGACTCTTACTAGAAGTTGCCGCCTCTGATCGCTTTAACTTGGTGCTTGGGTACAGGCAGAGGGAAGAGGAGTGGTGGAAGAGAGGCTGCTAAGGTGCAGGCTGGTTCACTACACTGTAGTTAGTTCTTGAGGTAGAGCAGGTGCCTACCCAGCCACCCAGCCAGTGTCTTCTCAACCTGCAGTAATGGTGATAGGGCTGGCCAAGGTCTCCCCAGGGCAACGGGGGGGAAGAAGAAGGGGTACATCTGTCCGAAACCCAACAGGGCCTGATTCCCTTAGAGCTCTGGCCTCTTCTGTAATGGGTTGCCATTGTTTACACCCAAGCCCAGCTCTCTTCTGATGGCCACAGGGCTGGTTTCTCTGATCTGCCAGCTTCCCTTTGGCTCTCAGGTATCCCTGACCTGGAGCTGCCTTGTGCTATCTGCCATCTGGCCAGCTTATCTCCATCTCATAAAAGAGGAAACAAGCTTAGAGGGAGGAAGTGGTTTACCCAAGAACATATATTGAATAACCAAGGCAGCTATGACTTGAACCAGGTCTGTGTGTCTTGAAAACCATGCTTTTGATATCTTGTTTCTCCCTGTATAGATCCAGCAATCCAGGTCCACTCGTTTTATCCAACTTTTCTTTTGAAAAAGAAGGGAAACTCAAAGGATTGGTTCTGAAGTTTTTCACATGTGTCCTCAGTTGGATTTTAGGATGTTTCAATTTCACAGACATAGATGAGCTCTGGAGTTGTTCATCATTTTAATTAATCGACTCTTAATGTTTTTAAATTTTAAAATTATTAAATATGACAAACATGTTCAGATACCCATGTATTGACCAAAATTTGAGAGTTAGCATTTTGCTTTATTCTCTTTTTTTATTAATATTTTTCAGGGACATCAGGGTGGTTTAGTCAGTTGAACATCTGACTCTTGATTTCTGCTCAGGTCATGATCCCAGGGTCATGGTATCGAGCCCTGCATTGGGCTCTGTGCTGAATGTGGAGCCTGCTTGGGATTCTCTCTCTCTCTCTCTCTCTCTCTCTCTCTCTCTCTCTCTCTCTCTCTTTGTGTGTGTGTGTGTGTGTCTCTCCCCCCCGCTCATGCATGCTCTCTCTCTCTCTCTAAAAAAAAAAAAAAATTCAAACATAACTAGGATGCTATTCCTATCTCCAGGTATAACCATTATCCTGAAGTTGATGTGTATCATTCCCATTTATGTTTTTATACTTTTTTTATGTACGTATCAAAACTTTTTTTTTAATTTTAATAATGTTCATAAATGGTGATGTGGCATGGTCTGATTGGATAGGGGGCCAAGGCATGGGTGGTGAAAGAATACACCCAAGGCAGAACAAAAGAAATAAAAGTTTATTGAATACACTGCAAAAGAGCAGCAGGCAGGACAGCAAAGGAGAGACTGTCTGGCAGGAGGTGGTGGTAAAGGGCTATAGGTATAGGGCAGAGTGAGGAAGTATGGAACCTATGGAATTTTCCCTTTTTTGGTGATCTTAAGAACTATGCGTGGTTGTAATTGGTCAGAGCCTATGGCTATTTCCAGGTGGGTCACTTGATAAACCTTTTTGCGTCAGCTTGGTGATCACTGTGGACACTTTTGCCTTGTTCAAGTTTCTAATGCTCGAGCCTGTTGCCTAAAAAGTGTCCTCTACAGGTAACATACTGTTATCTTTTTTTATCCAACTTGACGTTTTTGAGATTAATCCATGTCATACATGGAGATCTAGTTTCATTTCTAATGCTGTGTAGTATTCCCTTGCATGAATATATCACAGTTTACTTTTTTTTTTAAATGTTTATTTTTGAGAGAGAGAGACAGAGGGCAAGGGGGGAGGGGCAGAGAGAGACACACAGAATCTGAAGCAGGCTCCGAGCTGCCAGCACAAGAGCCTGACGTGGGGCTCCAACTCACACTCTGTTGAGATCATGACCTGAGCCAAAGTCAGCTGCTTAATGGACTGAGCCACCCAGGCGCCCCCACGGTTTACTTTTTTATTCTTCTGTTGTTGAAATGGTTGGACTGACTACACATTTTTGCTCTCACAAACAGTGATGCAATGAAGGTTGTTATATGCATCTCCTTGAGCACATGTGTGAGGGATGTATGTGTGAAGTATTTCCTGGGAGTGAAATTCCTGAGTCATTCTATCTGTGCATCTTCAAAGTTAATACTGCCAAATTGCTCTCCCAAATGGTTGTCCTAATTTTTAATCCATTCCAAAAACATATTAAGTCTCTATTTCCCCATATTCTTGCCAACATATGGTACTATCAAACTTAAATTTTTTTGCAAATCTGATGGAAATGAGCTTCTATTTCTTTGTTTATTGGTGTTTTTCCCATTGGAGTGAGGCTGAGCAACTTTCTTTTTTTAAAAATTTTTTTTTAACGTTTTATTTATTTTTGAGACAGAGAGAGACAGAGCATGAACGGGGGAGGGGCAGAGAGAGAGGGAGACACAGAATCGGAAGCAGGCTCCAGGCTCTGAGCCATCAGCCCAGAGCCCGACGCAGGGCTCGAACTCACGGACTGCCAGATCGTGACCTGAGCTGAAGTCGTGAAAAGAACAGCTTTAAATTCAAATGACAGCCCTGCCTTAGTTTAAAGCTAAGTTCTCTTTTCTGCTTATTATGGATCTTTGATAAGAAATACAATTGCTGAGAAGTCTATTGTGAAACCTTTCCCGAATGTAGTCTGATATGGAATAGAATAAGTGATTGTACACAAACTAACCGGCATTCCTCGCTTCTGTAAACCTGCTTGCTTAACACATTCCTCCCCTTCCCCCTTCCCCCTTCCCCCTTTTCCTCCCGCCACAAGTAACGGACAAAGCCTTCCCGCCAAAGGACAGACAAAGGACGCCCAATCAGAGAACAACAAATGTCCTTACTTTAAAACCAACTAATCAGGCCCCTCATAATTTGAAACCTCCCCTGTGCTATTTGTCTCTGTCTATAAAAACGGTGTACCAACCCTGATCGGGGCCTCTCAGCATCACTGGCGACGAGTGCGCAGAGGTCCAGGTTTGAACCTGCAATAAATGACCCTTGCAGCTTGGCTTTGACTTACGACTCTGGTGGTCTCTTGCGGGGGGCTCGCGACCTCGGGCATTACATTTGGAGGTTCCACCGAGATCTCCCCCGGGCCCACCAGACTTCTGGTCAACAGGTCGTCTCTGCTTCCAATCGGTAAGTAAGCCGGCTCTATCTTTTTCTTCTTTCTAATCTGTGTTTCTTCTTAGGAGAACCGGTTCTGTCTGTCTTTCTCATCTCTAGGCACCTGAAAAACCAGTAGGCATGCCCATTGTTACCCGTGTTCTGATGTGATGTGTGTCTGTGTGTCTGTCTGTTGAATTGACTGGAATGATTGTTGGGAGTCAGGGGCACGCGCCTGACTTACCCTATGTGTAGTCCCACGGAGTAAGCTACAGGATTCGAGTGGGCTCTAACCCGATTTCCGCGGTGATCCTCATATGGCTTAAGGCGGTCAAAATTTTTTGATCCAAGCAGGGGGTTTATACCTGCCTGCCTATGCTAAGAGGCACCTAAGTACCCGCGAGGGATGCGTACGGACGAGTACACGAGTGCTTCTGTGTCAGTCTAAATGTATTGTCACCCTTGGGCCTTTGTAATAGTAACCATCCTAGCCGTAACCCTTTCTATCGGGTTGGCCGAAACAGCACCAGAAAGTTGGAACCGCTGCGAGAGATTCTTGTTAGTTCTTGTTTTTCTTTCATGGGTCGGATGCTTTATTGGAATTAAGTGTTTTCTCCGCTGATCAGAATTAATTATTCCATCCTTTGTTCCTCTCTTCTCCTTCCTCAGCTCCCTGCAGCTTTCCCTCCCGCCCCTCCGCCCAGGGCACAGCCAGGCCGCTGGGGGTCTCACCCTCGGAAGTCGCCTGCGCGAACTCCTCCACCGCTAGTTTCAGCCGCTTCAGGGCCCCCTCCGTGCCGCCCCCTGGCCAGCAATGCCCCCCCGCGTCCGTGCTGCCCACGCCCCCTTCTCTTCTCCTCTTCCTCAGAATCATAACATGGGCCAAATGCAGAGCACCCCTCTTTCCCTCCTCCTTACCAACTTCAGGGATGTAAGAGCTAGAGGACACAACTTAAGCCTAGACATTCGCAAAAGAAAGTTGATCGCCTACTGCCGCTCTGAATGGCCCACCTTTGGGGTCAATTGGCCTTCAGAGGGAACCTTCTCCCTCCCTGTGGTCCTTAAAGTAAAATCAAGAATTTTCCTACCAGGGAAAGAAGGTCACCCAGATCAGATTCCCTATATTCTGGTGTGGCAAGATTTAGTGGAAAATCCACCTCCTTGGATGGCCTCTTTCTTAACAGCAGGGTCATGCCAAATCCTAGCGGCTAAACCTATCAACCCTCCCAAGCCGCTAACTCCAACTGCACCCCCTGTCCTCCCCGACAGCCAAGATTTGCTCTCTCTCTCGACCCTCCCCCTTACCAGATTCCTCCCCTTATTCCGCAAGCTGCCCCTATCCCTGCTGCGCCAGCAGAGCCTCCCGTAGCCCAGCCAATAGGAGAACTAGAGAATAGGGAGGCTCAACCCGCGCTCATGCCTAGTGGGGGCGAAGTCCAAGGGCCGGCTGGACGCACCTGTAGGTGGGCCCCACATGAGCCAGGACTCCGCCTTCCTGACTCCACCGTAGCTTTACCCTTACGGGAAATAGGGCCTCCCGATGATACGGGGAACCCCCGACTTCAATACTGGTCCTTCTCTACCAGTGACCTATATAACTGGAAAACCCAGAATGCCCGATTTTCTGATAACCCTAAAGATTTAATAAGTCTCTTAGCGTTATGTTTACCCACCAACCCACCTGGGATGATTGTCAGCAGCTCCTCCGAATCCTGTTCACCACCGAGGAGCGAGAAAGAATTCAATTGGAAGCAAGAAAGCTGGTTCCTGGAGATGACGGCCAACCCACTGCTAACCTTGATCTCATTAATGCAGCTTTTCCCTTGACCCGACCCCCACAGGATGGCTGGGACTACAACACGGCAGAAGGTAGGGGACGGCTGCGCATTTATCGCCAGACTCTAATGGCGGGTCTCCGGGCTGCTGCACGCAAGCCCACTAATTTGGCAAAAGTGTATTCAGTAATACAACGTAAGACAGAGAGCCCTGCCGCTTATTTAGAAAGACTAATGGAAGCCTTCAGACAGTATACCCCTATGGACCCAGAGACCCCCAAAAATCAAGCTGCCGTTGTAATGGCCTTTGTAAACCAGGCAGCCACTGATATTAAAAAGAAACTCCAGAAACTAGAAGGCCTGGAGGGAAAACAAATTCAGGACTTACTCCACATTGCCCAGCGTGTCTATAATAATAGGGAAACTCCAGAGGACAGGCAACTTAAAGCTACCGAAAAAATGACCAAAGTCCTGGCTGCTGTTGTCCAAAAGAACTAACGCTACCAGCCACGGGAAGAACCCTGGCTCCAGGACCCGCGGAACCAGACCGGGAGCCTATTGGGAAGTAGACTTCACCAAGGTAAAGCCTGGAAAATATGGGTATAAATATTTGTTAGTGTTTATAGATACCTTTTCAGGATGGACAGAGGCCTTCCCCACCAAGCATGAGACTGCGCAGGTAGTAGCAAAGAAAATGTTAGAAGACATCATGCCCAGGTACGGATTCCCTACCCTAATAGGATCAGACAACGGACCAGCATTCATTTCAAAGGTAATACAGGGGATAGCGCAGTTTATTGGGGCTGATTGGAAACTACATTGTGCATATAGACCCCAAAGCTCAGGACAGGTAGAAAGAATGAATAGAACTCTAAAAGAGACCTTGACTAAATTGACCATGGAGACTGGTGTTAACTGGGTAGCCTTACTCCCCTATGCTCTGTTCAGGGTGCGAAACTCCCCCTACAAACTGGGATTAACCCCCTTTGAAATCATGTATGGAGTACCCCCTCCTATAATTCCCAACCTACAGTCTAATGTGTTAACTGAATTTGATGATCATAAACTTCTTATTTCCCTGAGAGAACTCCAGCACACCCACCAGGAAGTTTGGCCCAGACTGAGAGCCATTTATGAGACCAGGCCCCCTCCTGAGCCACATCACTACCGACCCGGAGACTGGGTATACGTGCGGAGACATAAGCAAGAGACCCTCCAACCACGGTGGAAGGGACCCTACATTGTGATCCTAACCACACCCACCGCTCTCAAAGTCGACGCGATTGCTACCTGGATCCATTATACCCATGCCTGACCAGCTGATCCATTTGCGGTTCGAGAAGACTTCGTGCCGGAAGCCAACACCGCCTGGACGGTTGACCAGAGTAAGACCCATCCTTTAAAATTGACTCTGCGTCGAAAACCTGACCCCGAAAACCGGCTGAGACCAAAGGCCCGGGTGTCCCATACCAAGACTGTTGCAGCAACTCCGGACCCACAATGATCAAAGGAACACTCACTAGCGTGCTCCTGCTCACTTCCTACGGACTGATAAGTATTGCGGGCAACCCCCACACACCCTATACTTTAACTTGGGAGGTTTCTAATTTGGAAACCCAGGAAGTCTATAATACTACCACAGCAGACGATACTCCCCTAAATGCCTGGTGGCCTGATCTATATTTTAACCTAGAGGACGTAGCCGTAACCATGGGGGTACTCCCCCCCAACGGAAGCCGCCAGCGTCCTAATCCGTCATGGACCGGAACCCCAGAAAATGAAAAAAAGCGCATAAGATCTGGTGGGTTTTATGCATGTCCCGGGTTCAGAACAGGAGCAATGAAAAAAACCTGTGGAGGAATCGAATCCCTCTACTGTAAGGCTTGGAGTTGTGTCACTACTAATGATGGAAGCTGGAAATGGGAGGTAAAACCCCATTATATTGATATGAAATTTGCCAGCCCCTGTCCCAAGCAAACCCGTGCCTGTAACCTTATTCGTATCAAATTTCTAGAGGACGGAAAAAAGGAGACAAGATGGATTACGGGACTAAATTGGGGAATTTATCTGTATCGGGGACCGCCTTACTTTGCAACTGTTATTCAGATAAGATTAAAAATAAAACCCAAAGCTTCACCAACACTAATAGGGCCAAACCAGTCAGTATGGCCCACAAGTAAGCCTAATACTACCCCGCGGTCCACAAATAAAGGTACTAATTCTCCGGCCACTCAGGTGGTCACTGTAACCGGGACTACTCCAAGAAAACCCCCCCAAAAAAATCCAAATCCCATTCAAAGATGACCCCTTATGGGTAATGATAAATACCACTTATCAGGCCTTAAACTATACTAACCCTAATGAGACAGAGGCTTGTTGGTTGTGCTATTCTATACAACCCCCATTTTATGAATCAGTGGCTATAATGGGTACTTATAACACTGCGAACAACTCAGATACTTGCAGATGGGGACAAAAAAGACCTGGTCTCACGCTACCAATGCTTACGGAAAATGGAACATGTATAGAAAAAGCGCCTAAAAAGTATAGCCACTTGTGTACAAATAACATAAATATATCAGATATTTCAAAAAAGTGAATAATTCCACCAAATAACTCATGGTGGCTTTGCTCTCATGCAGGACTAACCCCCTGCCTCTATAAAAGTATATTCAATCAGTCAAAATTCTGTGTAATGGTAGTTGTGTTCCCAAAAATCACATACCACACAGCTGAGTATATAGACCAGATGTGGATAGCACCAAAAGGAGTAACTAAGAGAACACTCATTACTGTGGGGGCTCTAACCCTAGCCACCATATTCGGACTCGGGGCCATCGGAACAGGGACAGGGATCTCGGCCTTAACTATACAAAACAAGGGATTTAGTATACTTAGAGAAGCGGTTGATAAAGATATAAAAAAAATAAAAACCGCCATCACTTCGCTTGAAAAGTCCCTAACCTCCCTCTCAGAAGTAGTTTTACAAAACAGGAGAGGATTAGACCTGCTGTTCTTACAGCAAGGTGGTCTCTGTGCAGCACTAGGAAAAGAATGTTGTTTCTATGCTGACCACACAGGAATAGTAAGAGATTCTATGGCCAAGGTCTGAGAAGGGCTAAATAAACGAAAGAAGGAAAGAAAACAGGAGACAGGATGGTTTGAATCCTGGTTCAGTGCGTCCCCATGGTTAACTACCCTGCTCTCCGCTTTACTCGGACCTCTGGCCATCCTACTTCTCGCTCTCACAGTAGGCCCCTACATCATAAACAAAATTATTAATTTTGTCCAAGATAGGTTCAATACTATACAACTAATGATGTTAAGAACTCAATACCTACCGCTCGAGACATTACAGAGGCTTAAAAGACCCAAGATTGGCTCTTTAGGCACAAGAAAAAGGGGGGAATGAAAAGAACAGCTTTAAATCCAAATGACAGCCCTTAGTTTAAAGCTAAGTTCTCTTTTCTGCTTATTATGGATCTTTGATAAGAAATACAATTGCTGAGAAGTCTATTGTGAAACCTTTCCTGAATGTAGTCTGATATGTAATAGAATAAGTGATTGTACTGGCATTCCTCGCTTCTGTAAACCTGCTTGCTTAACACATTCCTCCCCTACCCCCTTCCCCCTTCCCCCTTTTCCTCCCACCACAAGTAACGGACAAAGCCTTCCTGCCAAAGGACAGACAAAAGACGCCCAATCAGAGAACAACAAATGCCCTTACTTTAAAACCAACTAATCAGGCCCCCCATAATTTGAAACCTCCCCTGTGCTATTTGTCTCTGTCTATAAAAACGCTGTACCAACCCTGATCGGGGCCTCTCAGCATCACTGGCGACGAGTGCACAGAGGTCCAGGTTCGAACCTGCAATAAATGACCCTTGCCGCTTGGCTTTGACTTACGACTCTGGTGGTCTCTTGCGGGGGGCTCGCGACCTCGGGCATTACAGTCAGACGCTCAACCGACTGAGCCACCCAGGCGCCCCAGCAACTTTCTATATGTTTATTCACCAATCAGTTTTCTTCTGTGTTTGTTCATATCCTTTTACCATTTGTTTAATTGGCAATTTGGATGAATATCAGTTTATCACCAGTCCCTTACATTAGAAGGTAGGTGCCCTGAGGGCAAGGACTGAGTCACCCAGCACTTAGCACAATCCCTGTCCCTTCAATATTCATCAACCCTTTGTTGAGTGGGTGCTGATTGCATCTACTGTGTGCTGACATCTATTCTTTCTGTCATCTCCCCCTTTTCCTATGGGAATGCCTCTTCCATCCCAGTCATGAGATTCCTAGGGAAGCTAACATTTTCTAATGTAGAATGCTCCTGGCCACAGATGGTTGGCTGCAGTGGGAGGGAGCACTGACCCAAGCCAGGGCAAGCGTTTGAGGCTTTCATACTGCATTTGAGAAATAGCTATACTCTTGGCAGAAGTAAAGCTGGAGAGATATCAGCATTCATGTTCCCTACAGACACAGAGAGAATGAAGATAACGTGAAAAGATGAGAAAATTAGAACTTCTGGTTTCAGGTATTCAAGAGGGATTTCTGTGAGTTAAGCGGGCGGACTGGAGTTGATAAGGTTTTAGAGTGGTGGCGGGGGGGGGGGGGGGGGGGGGGGGGTTGTCCAGAGCTGACAGCCAAGAGAATTCTTGAAGACATCTTTGGTGCAAAAAAGTGATTTTATTAAAGCACAGGAACAGGACCCATGGGCAGAAAGAGCTGCACTGGGGTTATGAAGAGTGACTGGTTATATACTATGGAGTTGGGGGAGGTAAAGACAAAAGGGAGGCAGACCTCCAGAAAGACTTTGATACACTAAAGAGGACTTTTAAAATACTGGAGACCTTGCTATTGTCAAACGAAGGTGGTTTTCCCTCTAGTAATGCATTAGCATTATGACAGTAGGGGTTCCTAGAGAAATGTTATACTCTGTATTTGCCTCAAGTATTTGTCAATGGGCTGCAGTTATAAAGAAATTTAATTTTCCCTGCCATTTCCTTCTTGCCTTTGTTCTCCACATCACTATGGAGGGGAGGGTGATATTAAGGGCTCCAGGAAACCGAGTCTATAGGTTTCTGGGGATTAGGCTATTGAAATGAATGCCTTTTTCTTGTAATTTACTAAGATATTTATAAACTGATGGAGACTCATGCCCTCATGACTGTGATCTCTGTCAGTTTCCTATTTGTTTCCTTTCCTTTGTTCTTGGGCATCCAGGAGTGCCTGAGGAATCACACATATCCCACCTAGGGGTTGGGTGTGGGGGTGCTAGCTTGTGCTTTGCCCTCAACTTGCCTTATGGTCCCTTGTCCGATCCCCCCTAATCAGTTTTGACTTTTAAATCTTTAAAGTTGCTGAAGGTGGAGAGTCTCATCTTCTATAGCTTCTTCCTGCTAAATAGCGGTATAGAGATGTCCCTACCTGCGGGTCAACATTGGTCAGTCCGGGGACGTATAGGAGAGTTATGAAAGGCGGAAGCAACTGAATTCAAGGTGGACAATGAGTATGAATCTCCTTGAGTAGAAAAGATCATCTGTTGGCTTGAAGTTATTGTAGTGATGGAGTCTTAGCATCAGGTGGAGAGACATGGGAGAAAACAGCAAAACATAATTAGAGTAAGAAGAAAGAAACCCCAATAAAAGTCCTTGGTAGTTGACAAAAATTTTCCAGTCTAGATGTTTAACCAATCATTAAAGGAAAGAGAGGGATTTTTAAAAGTGTCAATTTGATAATTCATGTTGCTTTGAAATCCAGAAATATTCGTGTGGTAATCTGGAATGTGTACACAGCATTGTTTTTTTTTGTTTTTGTTTTTGTTTTTTTTTTACTTTGAAAACTGTGCATCTCAAAGCAAACTTTATTTGTTCAATTATTTTTAACAACAGCGTTTTATGATAAATACACTGATTTTTCAAGGAAACTCATCTTAATTTTTTTTTTTTAATTTTTTTTCAACGTTTTTTATTTATTTTTGGGACAGAGAGACAGAGCATGAACGGGGGAGGGGCAGAGAGAGAGGGAGACACAGAATCGGAAACAGGCTCCAGGCTCCAAGCCATCAGCCCAGAGCCTGACGTGGGGCTCGAACTCACAGACCGCGAGATCGTGACCTGGCTGAAGTCGAACGCTTAACCGACTGCGCCACCCAGGCGCCCCAATTTTTTTTTTTTTTTTAATAGGCCTGTATTCACCTAAAAAAATTTTCCCCCAGCTCTGATCAGATTATTTTGATTTGGGAAGAAAATACCATTTTGACAGCATGAAATGCAAAGTTTAAGTTTTTTAAAACATCCCAGTACAGAATTTTAAAAACTATTAATGGAAAATAGGTTAAGGACATTAAGTGCACAACACTAATTATTGGCCACCTAGTGGTATTCGGTTTCTTCCCTAGTTCTCCCAAGGGAAACTTAAATTCAGTCTTCAGCAGAATGCTCTTTAAAGCAAAATGAGAGCATTGTTTACATTGTTTTTAGATCTTGCTGTTCCTAATTTTATTCTGAAACTCAGTTTTACCCCAAACCTTAATTAACATATTAACTTTGTAATGCACAGTTGTATGCAGTTCAACAAGCAGTAATATACTAGCAGGCTCTATTCACCCAGAGTTCAGGGTAAATAGGCTTGATCACACCCATTTAAAAACAAATCTCACAGGGCGCCTGGGTGGCTCAGTCAGTTGAGCGGCCGACTTCTTCGGCTCAGGTCATGATCTTTGGCTCAGGTCATGATCTCACGGTCCGTGAGTTCTAGCCCCTAGCCCCGTGTCGGGCTCTGTGCTGACAGCTCAGAGCCTGGAGCCTGCTTCAGATTCTGTGTCTCCCTCTCTCTGGCCCTCCCCTGTTCATGCTCTGTCTCTCCCTGTCTCAAAAATAAATAAACGTTAAAAAAATTAAAAAAACCCCAAATCTCACATTATTTGCCAATGTGTGATTTCCATTTAAGTTCTGACAATGAAATATATGGATATATATCTATATACCTTATCTTAATTTTCAAAGATAGGCAAGAGTTCTTCACAGCTTAGTTTTGCCTGACTGAAGCTGACGATTTTGTAACTCCATAGCCAGGCCCATGTTGTCAGTGATTTTCAATTTGCCTTGAAAGAATGCCGACTGAGGATTCATTTTACCAGGCGTTAAAGCCAGTAAGCCGAGTCAGCCATTGCGATTGTGCAGTCACAATCTAGTTAGGAAGCACTGACCTTTGCCATTCTTCACATCCACCAGCCAGGTGGCTTCTTTACCCCCAGGGCCATCCTTCACCTTGAAGACAAAAAAACCACCAGTTTTCTTCAAGTTCCCTTCGTCTTCAAGTTTCTTCTCAATCTCCTTAAAGACAAGATTTGCCTTAAATCCATCAAATGCAGAGCTGGTTGGAGCAGCCTCGATTTGATGAGTTCTGAAAGAACTGGCAGCTTCAGGAAAACCCATCTTTTTTTTTTTTTTAAAGTCGTATTTTCTTTTTTCTTTCTTTTTTTTATTTATTTTTGAGACAGAGAGAGACAGAGCATGAACGGGGGAGGGGCAGAGAGAGAGGGAGACACAGAATTGGAAACAGGCTCCAGGCTCTGAGCCATCAGCCCAGAGCCCGACGCAGGGCTCGAACTCACGGACCGCGAGATCGTGACCTGAGCTGAAGTCGGCCGCTTAACCGACTGAGCCACCCAGGCGCCCCATGGAAAACCCATCTTGTAGAGCGTCTACACAGCATTGTTTTTATGAGAGCACAAGTTCCACCTTGTGCAGCAGTTAAAACATCTAATGCCATTCTCTTTTGTAGAACTATGTAGAGAGCAAATTCCTCTTCTAGAGGTCCCCAAGATATCCTGAGGCTCCTGCACCTGCCAGGAAATGACATTCTTTATACACCTGATAAAGCTGCTGGGAACTCTCTAAGCAAGGTATCAGGCCAACATTTCCAGCGGGCTTTCCCGGTGTCTGCCAGCACTGCCAGTGAGATTTTTAGATGTCAGGCTTGAAGCCTCTCAGGGGAGTACTTCTACTACTCCTACCCCTACTTCTACTACTACTACTTCTCAGAGGAGAGTAGGAACTGGCAGCAGGAATCAGATGGGTCTTTTTGGTTTGTAATTCAAATGTCTTTGGTGATCCTTTTGAATGACCCATTATAAGAAGGAATTATCAGTATAAATTGGGAAAAGGAGAATGAAGAAGAAAGGTGCAACCATCACAAGAGAAGCTTGAGGTCTTCCACAGGTTTCAGGAATAAGAAAGCACATTAGTTGGCTCATCGGTTTCCTGTGAAGGAGGTACAGTTTTTATTCTGGGTATATGAGCCCGTGAAGAATGCCCCTCTGACTTTATTGCAGTGGAAGTACACAATATGACCCCAGTAGGGGTCCTCCCATTTTGGAATGAAATCCCCTGCTGTATTAGACTTTCGCCCAGGCCTCCTGGGTTTTTATGGGGTAGGTTTCTAGTAACTGTCAAATCAGGTTTAGGGAGGATATGGTTTGTATATTCACTTAGAGATTTATGAATTAACCTAGCCTCAAGTGAATAATTTAATAAAGTGCTATAGTCTTTATCTATTGATAGGTTTACAGTGAGAAAAGTCTTTTTATATACAATTGTTGGGGAAATCCATCCCACTAAAATATATATATATATGTATATATATATATACATATATATATATATATATATATATGTATATATATATATATATATGGCCATGGGGTCCTGTTATTATTCCCACAAAATAACAAACAAGATTGTCCATACCTGTGCTATTGTGACAATTCTTCTGAAGTTTACCTCACGTTGTTCAACTTAGGCAAACAACAAACAGGTAAAGACAATCAGAACTAGAATTTAACATCCATAAAGGTGCATTATTGAAACATAATTTTTGTAATAATCCTCATTTCCAGAGATAGCCAAATCAAGACTAATTTGCTTGTAAAACAAGTCCAGTTTTAATAAACTTGACCTAATTAATTACATAAGCTCAGCAAGAACAGCGACTGATCATATAAATCCTTTATAATTTGCTTTGCTAGAACTTTTTGTAAGGAATCTCTAGGTTGAACTTTTAGGCCTCTCCAGGCCAGAAGCCAGCCATATACTTGCCATCAGACGTGCCTGCAATACTTAGAGAGTTGGGCAAGTTCCTCTTCTAGAGGTCCCCAAGATATCCTGAGGTTCCTGCACCTGCCAGCAAGTGACATTCTTTACTCACCTGATAAGGCTGCTGGGAACTCTGTAAGCAAGGCATCAGGCCAACATTTCCAACGGGCTTTGTTGGCTTCATGCTTTATAAAGTCAACCTTAGTTCCTTAAAGCTGTTTGGTTATTTCTGAGTCTATGCATGATTCTCAGATATGACCTTCCAGTCAAAGCCTAGTAAAATAACCAATGGTGTCCTGTTACAAAGAGAACAGATTCTTATATAACTCATGCAAATAACTGTAATTGCCATGAAAAAGAATACTTACTGGGAGTCTGAATTTCAGAGGGTTCAGGTAGAGAGAAAGGTTAAAAGCTTCAGTTTGTTTCCCAATGAATACCTTATCCTATTTTTGTATATCATGGATATCTTACGAGAAAGTTTCCTTCATCTGGAAGAGCAAACAGAGAACCAGCAATTGTTTAAAACAAGAGTCATAAAAACTGTAATTTTCCTCAGTTTATTTTGTACCATGTTCCTAATTTTTGTTCAGTTTGAATGATGTCTTTTGGTTCTGTAAATTCTTACCCATTTTAGTATTAATGTTAAAGATTTCAGATACCTGTATTTGTCCTAAAAGTCCTTCTTATAAATCTTGAAGATAAAAGACGTTTTGTAAGAGCATCAGAACAATAACTATAAGTGACAAAAGACTAAAAAGTGGACATGGCTAACAGTCTGATGAGAGTTCATTTTGATGCAATTGACAAGGAAATTTGGTTATTTCTGTGACACATAACACTTTGATAATCAGAATATCAAGTGTCAACCTTATCACCAAAACATTAAAATTTTAGGAATTTCGTGTATATTTGAAGAGTTATAGCATTTACCCAAGCAATAAAACCTAAACTTAATCATTATTTGTTTGACAGTGTTTGCATAGTAACTTAACATAACAAATAAAAAGGCCTAACTGGTCAAAAAGACTTCATTTACAATTTAAATCTTGGAAGTTTGTTAAAACCTTAGAAAGTTATAAAGCACATCCTAAATAGGATTATAGATCATTACAAATCTTAAAAACTTTAAATTATTTATTTAACCAAGATGGCAATAAGAGATTTCAAAAACAAACATGTAGGGTTATATAGTTGTTAGCAAAACTTAGGTCCTTTAACATTGAGAGGTTTTAACTTTAAGTTGTCAAAGACCTGATAAAGACAAAACATAAGCTTTCATTTTCCCAGCAGACGAAAGAGAAAAAACCATTTGCATATATATATTTACTATATGTATTATATATTATATATAATATAGAATTATAGATTTATTTATATATCATATAAATATATATTATATATTAAATTTAATATATATATTTATCAAGAGCAGAACAATCCAAGAAAACTTTGTCTTTTGAATAGAGAAAAGCAGAATTTTAACCTTATACCAGTGTAGTTTAAAAAAACATTTTTTTAATGTTTATTTATTTTTGAGAGAGAGACAGAGTGTGAGTGGGGGAGGAGCAGAGAGAGAGGGAGACACAGAGTCCGAAGCAGGCTCCAAGCTCTGAGCTGTCAGCACAGGGCCTGATGCTGGGCTCAAACCCACAAACTGTGAGATCGTGACCTGAGCCAAAGTCAGATGCTTAACCAACTGAGCCACCCAGGCACCTCAATACCAGTGTACTTTTAAAATCCATTAATTTCACTTAGTCCATTCTAACCACATATAAAATTCCTTTCCAAAGATTTCCTTTCATGAACCTTCTACAACTTTCCTTTGCCTTCAGATTTTGTCCCAAGCCATTTCTCTTCAAACAACCAATCTCATGTAGAACAAAATTACTTTCTTTTACGTTCAACAAAATTATATTTCCATTTACTATATCTTATACATCTGCTTTTTTTTACATACAGAGTTGTTTCCCTTATTTCCATCAGTCTTAACTACATTTAGCAGAATTTTAACTCTTAGGAACCTTAGTCTCCAGTGAAAACTAAGTAGTAACCAATTGTGAACTGTTAAAGCAGAATTTTTTTAGATGACAAATTTATGAACCAGTTAAGCGCAAAGCATTTGCGCATATTTTGGGTCTGTTGGTAAAGGCCCAAATAGCCTTAGTTTCTCTGCAATAAGAAGTCAAAAGCACAAATCTACATTGAATAATTAATATTTTAGCATTCCATTCTATTTGGAAAAGACCTATATGTCCAATGAATTCAGTCCCACTTACCAGGCAAGCAAAACTTTTAAGTTTCAGATTATCAAAGACTTTGAAAGCTATCTTAACAATTACCCATGAAAACTTTGAGACAGGCAAAATTAACCATTATTTTAAGTCATCTTTTCACTAACAAATTGGAACGGAGATAACATGAGCTTTTGTGACCTTCAGCAAACCTAGATAGAATAAGTTCCATATTTAATGCTGATAACTGTAAAAACATGTCTATCTTAATTAAATCAACAAACTCAATTTAAAGACCAAATATGTTCTACCTGTGTCCACTTAAAAGTCAGTCAATTGTTCCCCATTGTCAGTTTTTACCTGGGAATCTGAAGTGGGCGGTCCAAGGGGGTGCTCTTCACTCTTTGACATTGATGATGGGAGTAGGAGCCAATGGTGCCAGAGACACAGAGGATGGCATAGAAGCCAGTTTTGTAGGCTGCATCCAAGGTGGTGCAGAAACAGGAGTGGGAGGGGAAGGCAGAAGGGGCAAGGTGCCAGCAGAAGGCAGAGAAGGAGGATTCCCGGTTTTATTTTTTTTTTTAATTTTTTTTTTTTAACGTTTATTGATTTTTGAGACAGAGAGAGACAGAGCATGAATGGGGGAGGGTCAGAGAGAGGGAGACACAGAATCTGAAACAGGCCCCAAGCTCTGAGCTGTCAGCACAGAGCCCGACGCGGGGCTCGAACTCACCGACCACAAGATCATGACCTGAGCCGAAGTCGGACGCTTAACCGACCCAGCCACCCAGGTGCCCCGAGGATTCCCGGTTTTAAACATTGTCAGCTGGGACAGAGGAACAGACGCCAGATTTTTTTGTTTTGTTTTGCTTTGTTTTCTACCAACTAGTGGAATTAGGCTGTCCATGTCAGGCTGGAAAAGACAGGGAATTTCCTGAAACAAATGGAATTTTAACAGCTGTTTGGGAATATTCCTTAAAGTTCCCATCCTGACTAACCACAGTTGGCTCCAATTATCATAGCCATTAACCTAGGAAATGAATGAGGGAGAAACCCTCACATTAATTAGAAGAAGGAACAGTAAGAGAGGGTCAGTGTCCCCTTCGTTAGGGATGGCTTGTGTTTCCTCCAGTGACTGTGTTCTATCAGGAGGAAGTCTGTTTAGACAATTATCATCCAATATATGTCTGGGGGAGTTTACTAACCAAATACATTTGGGCAAAAACATTCTACAAGAGGCCCTTAGGTCCAGAGCCTCAAAGGCCTGGACCTAGGGTAGCTTGTGCTTTGCCCTCAGCTTGCCTTATGGTCTTTTATCAGAGTTTCTCTCCTTTTTTCCTTGATGTTTATTTATTTATTTTGAGAGAGAGATAGAGAGTGAGCAGGGGAGGGGCAGAGAGAGAGAGGGAGACAGAGAATCCCAAGCAGGCTTTGCCTGTCAGCATGGAGGCTGATGTGGGGCTCAAACTCACGAACCATGAGATCATGACTTGAGCCAAAATTAAGAGTAGGACGCCTAACAGACTGAGCCATCCAGGTGCCCCAGAGTTTCTCTCCTTTTAACTAAATGAATTCTGACTAAAGCACTTTACATTTGGGTTTTTCCCAATTTTTTTTTCTTTCAAAAATTTTCAAATCTGCAGAAGAAAATTTAAGTAGAGCTTAATGAACACTTGTAAATCCTTCATCTAGAGTCACCAGCTGTTAACATTTTGCTTTATTGTTTTATCTGTTTATCTCTCTCTTTGTGTATATTCAGACAGATACACACGCACAAATACACACAAATTCTTTGAGATTTAGTTGCAGACATCATGGCATTTTAGTCCCAAATACATCAGAAGCTTCCTAACAAGACCAGGCTCCTACATAACCACAGGACAAATATAACACACAGGAATTTTAATGTCGATGTAGTATGATTGTCTAATATGCAGTCAATATTTGAATTTCCTCAATGCTAACCTTTATAGCTGTTTTTTAAATGGAAAAGTTATGATTCAGTCAAATATTGTGTTGTATTTAAACATTTTTTAAATTTTATTTTTTATTTTTTAAAATTTACATCCAAATTAGCATATAGTGAAACAATGATTTCAGGAGTAGATTCCTTAATGCCCCTTACCCATTTAGCTAATCCCCCCTCCCACAACCCCTCCAGCAACCCTCAGTTTGTTCTCCATATTTATGAGTCTCTTGTGTTTTGTTCCCCGCCCTGTTTTTATATTATTTTTGTTTCCTTTCCCTTATGTTCATCTGTTTTGTCTCTTTCACTCATATGAGTGAAGTCATATGATGTTTGTCTTTCTCTGACTAATTTCACTTAGCATAACACCCTCCAGTTCCATCCATGTAGTTGCAAATGGCAAGATTTCATTCTTTTTGGTTGCTGACTAATACTCCTTTGTGTGTGTGTGTGTGTGTGTGTGTGTGTGTGTGTGTATACATATATATATATACACATATATATACATATATATATACACATATGTATATATATACATATACATATATATATATATATATATATATATATATACACACACACACACACACAACATCTTCTTTATCCATCCATCGATGGACATTTGGGCTCCTTTCATACTTCGGCTATTGTTGATAGTGCTGCTATAAACATGGGGGTGCATGTGTCCCTTTGAAACAGTACATCTGTATCCCATGGATAAATGCCTAGCAGTGCAATTGCTGGGTCGTAGGTAGTTCTATTTTTTGGTTTTTTGAGGAACCTCCATACTGTTTTCAGAGTGGCTGCACCAGCTTGCATTCCCATACCTAAACATTTTTTTTAAGTTTATTTATTTATTTTGAGAGAGAGCACAAGTAGGGGAGAGGCAGTAAGAGGGGGGAGAGAGAGAATCCCAAGCAGGCTCTACATGGTCAGCACAGAGCTCAACATGGGGCTTGAACCCATGAACCGTGAGATCATGACCTGAACCAAAATCAAGAGTTGGATGCTCAACCAACTGAGCCCCCCAGGCGCCCCTGTCATGTGTTGTATTTAGTTGTTATGACTCTTTGGTGTACCCAAAACTAGAACAGTTGTAGTGTTTTTTTGACATTTATAACATGATAGGAGGTCTTTTATGACATTGACATTTTGGAAGAGTCTGGGTCACTTGTGGGCAATCCCATAAGTTGGTTTGTCTGATTGTCTCCTCATGATTAGATTTATGTTAGTTGTTTTTGGCAGGGATGTTACTTGAGTGACATGTCCTAAGGACATCACACCGAGGACACATAGCTATCAGCTTATTTTAGTATTGATGATGCTAATGTGATCACTTGGTTAGAGGTGGTGTTCACTAGATTGCTCCATTTTTAAGATACCCTTTCCCCTTTCTAATTAATAAGTAGTCTATAAGGTAATACTTTGAGATTGCACGAATAGCCACGTTCACAAGTTAGCATCTGTTGATTATTCTTGCTTGGATTATGTTTGGATTCATTTTTTTTTTTAGGTTTGTTTGTTTGTTTATTTATTTTTGAGAGGGATAGAGAGCAAGCAGGATAGGGCCAGAGAGAGAGACAGAGAGAGACAGAGACGGAGACACAGAACCCCAAGTGGGCTTTGCACTGTAGTGCAAAGGGGCTTGAACTCACCAACCATGAGATCATGATCTGAGCTGAAATCAAGAGTTGGACCCCTATCCGACTGAGCCACCCAGGTGCTCCATCTTTGGATTCTTAACATTATATTCAGTTTGGGGAACTGCTTCTGCGGTCTCATTAGGGACATATGAGTTTTGTAAAGTTGCTGGGAATAGGTGAATACCCAGGAGGTTCCCTCCTCTCCTCACTCCCACTTACTACTTCTAGGGGCCCCTTCTGTCCTCAAATCCTAGTTAGGAACCATTCAGTAAGACCTTAAAAGGACACAGCATATTGGAAAGATCTGGGCTCAGATTCTGGACCCACTGCTTATTAGGTCTATGACCTTTATCAGTTTACATAACCTCCCTGAACCTGTTTCTTCAACTGTAAAATGGAGGATGACGATTGTGGCAGACACTGTTGGTGGCCTGCCTAACGGCCATTCTTCTGTTTTTCTTGCTAACAGAATCCCA
This sequence comes from Panthera pardus, assembly GCF_024362965.1. Lineage (NCBI taxonomy): Eukaryota > Metazoa > Chordata > Mammalia > Carnivora > Felidae > Panthera > Panthera pardus. The sequence goes on along the minus strand of NW_026526765.1, from coordinate 65,082,137 downwards.
ATTTTATTTATTTGGCATACGCCAAGCCCCAGGAGGAGTCACAATTTAAAACCAAGCTAGGGGCACCTGGCTGGCTCAGTTGGAAGAGCAGGCGACTTTTGATCTTGGGGTCATGAGTTTGAGCCCTACATGGGGTGTAGAGATTACTTAAATAAATACAACTGGAAAAAAAAAAAAGCTAAGCTAACTGAAGCCTTCCAATTCAGTGTTAGTTTAGGATTAAGTACCTGCCTCAGTTCTGGCCCAGGAGATGTAGGTAAACGATGGCCAGTTTTCTGGGAAATAATTTTCTCCTTTCTTGTAGAAAGTGCTGTCATAGAAGGAAGGTATGCTTTGCGAGCTGGAGTGGCCAGCTCAAACATGAGGTGCAAGCCTGCAATGAAACTCAACTTGCTGGGGGGGGGGGGGGGAGGGCGGGCAGAATGGGGGAAGAAAAGAGCCTGGGTCCTTGATATCATGGAGCTTCCCAACCAATCCTGGGTATACTTTCCTCCATACCCTCTGGTAAGTAAGCAGATATCCTTATGCCATTGTTGAGTTTTTCTCTTGCTTATAGTCCAATGCATACTGACAGATATAATGATCCTTATGATTGAGGTAGGGCATGTAAAAGTGTCTATCTGTGTGCATGATGTAGGCACTCAAAGATGTTAAGTTCCTCTCATACTTTGACCTTCATCCTGTCCTTCTGTTGAACCCCACTCCTGGGTGAACCCAATAAGCCCCTCGCTGTGCCTGCTTCCAGATTGCTAAACTGTGTTTCAGGAGACACACAATGAGACAGATTGGCACAAACATTTACTCTTGGTGACCACCCTCAACTGGGTCCTCCACACTTTCCAGGTAGTTTCTTCCACTCTCTGGAACAATAATTTCTTTCTTTCTTTCTTTCTTTCTTTCTTTCTTTCTTTCTTTCTTTCTTTTTCTTTTTCTTTTTTTTTTTTAAGTTTATTTATTTTGCGAGAGAGAGAGAGTAGGAGAGGGGCAGAGAGAGGGAGAGAGACTCCCACACAGGATTCACACTGTCGGTGTGAAGCGCCATGTGGGGCTTGAACTCATGAACTGTGAGATCATGCCCTGAGCTGAAGTCAGACACTTAACATACAGAGCCACCCAAGCACCCCTGAAACAGCAATTTAAAAACTTCATGCTTCTCTTTCTTTGCCCCATACCATGCCTCCCCCTTTCTGCTTGCAGAAGAGACAACCTCATCTTCTACTTCACAGACAACAAAAAAGCCATTAGAGTGGGGCTTGCCAATCTTCCTGTGCCAAATCCCTTGAAAACTTCCTCCTCTTCAGTATTAGTCTCCTATATGTCACACGATCTGGCTCACCCCACCCCCCACAGTGACTTTTAGATCTTCTTTGGCCCTAGTCTGTCTTTAGAAGGCTTCACCATGTACCACACCAAACATATTCAGATGTACTCACTTCCTATATTAAATATATAGTTTTGCTGTAAAAATCTTAAATACCTTTTTTGAGAATTTAATTACTTAGCTGCAGGTAACTTGTCTACTTTGTGATTGGCAATGCTTCCCCCGCCCCGTCCCTGCCTTAGGAGCACTAAGGTGCCACTTGGAATTTATTTTAAGGTAAGAAAAATCTAACTCCCAAATTGTTTTCAAGTGTGATGCCATTGTTATGAACATTAAATATTGCCATAAAGGAAGTTGACACAATAATCTGTTGTGCCGTCATTTAATTAAACAATAAGTTTGATTAGGTATGGTTTAAAAACAATTTTGGAGGCAATAATTCTACATTTAGCACTCAAAGATTTTTGTGGGTCCCTGAAAAGCTCAGAGGCTCTAGGTAATTTGCAGAATGCCAGGTGCCTCTTCTTGCTTCTCAGGGCTCTTAAGCCCTCACTCAGTCACATCTTCCACACCTCCCTCTCTGCTTGATTCTTCCCAGCTGCATTTAAATGTACTGATTTATGGGGGGCCTGGGTGGTTCAGTCGGTTAAGCGGCCGACTTGGGCTCAGGTCATGATCTCACGGTCCATGAGTTCGAGCCCCGCGTCGGGCTCTGTGCTGACGGCTCAGAGCCTGGAGCCTGTTTCAGATTCTGTGTCTCCCTCTCTCTGACCCTCCCCTGTTCATGCTCTGTCTCTCCCTGTCTCAAAAATAAATAAAAATGTTAAAAAAAAAATAAATGTACTGATTTCTGCCATCCTGATAAACCCTTCTGGCCTAACAAAATCACACTAGGGCCCACTGCAACTAACCTTTCTAACTGTCCTCTCCCTTCCTCACCAAAGGCTGACTTCAGAATTGTTTACACTATATCTACTTTGAGAGGGCCCCTTATCCTCTGGGCTTGCAGGGAAAAAACAGAACTCCCTACCTTGGCCTGTAAAGCCCAACCTCATAGTCCCTACCCTCAGCTTTACCTTCTCTCAGTTCTTCAGACACAAGCCTTCTCTTGCCTTTGAGTCTCTGCCCTTACTGTGGTGCCCCACTTGGAGTACCCTCTTCCACCCACTTCCTTGCTTCTAAACTTGTATCTCTGTGGGCAATCTCCCCTGACATTTCCGAGTCAGTCCTTCTATTACATAGTACCTGGTGCTATTGCTCCAGGACGTTTGATCTGTAGTTATTCATAACCATTCATTTATCGTCTGTTTCCTCATGTTAGCTTGCTAGGGTTGCCATAAAAAGTACCGTACACTGGGTGGTTTAAACAACAGCAATTCATTTTCTCGCAGTTTTGGAGGCTAGAAGTCTAAGATCAAGATGGTGGCAGGCTTGGCGTCTTTTGAGTCCTCTCTCCTTGGCTTGCAGTTAATTGCCTTCCTACTGTATCGCCACATGGCCTTTCCTCTACGTGTGTGCAACCCTGGGGTTTCTTCTACTTACAAGGACACCAGCCTTATTTTAACTAAATTGTCCTTTAAAGACTTTATCTCCAAATACTGTTCTGAGTCACTGAGGTTTGGGACCTCAACGTGTGACTTTTGGGAGGACACAATGCAGCCCATAACAGTCGGACTGTGTCCTCCTCCCCAGTGTATCCCAAGCACCGAGGATCATATCTGACATTAAATAAGACACAAGAACACATTTTCTATTTAATTAACTGCCCCAGACTGTGTGACATTGGCCTGGTTCCTTCTGTTTTCTGTAGCTTAGTTGCACCACCTGTAATGTCAGGCTGGACAAACTGGTCTCTAAGGGGAGTCTGACTGTTGACCCAACATCCTTTAATTAATCTCTTCAGTGAAATCTTTCCCCGCCACCACTAGAGGGAGATGCTACTTCTAGTTTTTTTTTTTCTCTGTAGGAATGTGCCTTTAACTCTTTTGCCCCAGGGATATTAAAAGTGGAGGAGCTGAGGCCAAGGACAACCTGCAGTCAAACTATCAGCGGGCATTCAAGCCTTGGGCTTGAATTTCAACTCTACCATTTCCTGGCCGGCTGAGGTATCTTTGGCAAGGTCCCCTTGAGAGCGTTCATTTTCTCTGCTGCTGAGTGAGCAATAGAAATGCCTCATCTATGATGATACGTGGGGCAGGCTTCCAGATAGAGCTCCCGGTCTAGAAACCCCAGAAATGCAAATGCTCCACTTGCTCCCATCTCAGTAAACCAGCTCCTGTCTGCTGATGGGTGCTTGAGAATGTCAGCAAGTCTAAGGAGGAAGGCAGGTAAGCAGAATTTGGTCCTGTGCCCTGCCTCCTCCCCCATGAAATAGGAATGTAGGATGCTTTGGGGCATCCAGGGTAGATGCAAGAGAGGTCCTGGTCAATTGTAATTTTTGAAGCTCCAAATTTGTTAAAGTATGAAATGCCCAAGGAGGTGCAGAAAGGCAATTCAGAGACAAAAGCACTTATTTATTTATTTATTCATAACATTTATTTTAGAGAGAGAGTGTGTATGTGTGCACGTGTGTGTATGTGCTCTTGCACAAGCAGGAGAGGGGCAGAGAGAGAGGGAGAGAGAGGATCCCAGGGCTCGATATCATGAGATCATGACCTGAGCTGAAATCAAGGGTCGGATGCTTAACCAACTGAGCCACTCAGGTGCCCCCAGAGACAAAAGCATTTAGAAAATTAGTTTCATAGTAAGTGTATGTTGTAAACATACATAAAAAGGCAACCAGTTTCCCTGGTCAGTCACATACAGGGACCCCTGACTGTTGTCTGCCCCCAGACAAGAACCATACAGTCAGACCTCGAAGACAAACTTCTCAATGATGCTGTCACTCTTGGGGAAATAAAGTGGCTGTGTATATAACTGGGAGCAAGCTTGGTCATGAACCAAAACCAGAGTCAGAAAAAAAGCACAAAGGAGGGGATGAAAGGGAACTTCTATTGCTATAAGAAATCCACGCCAGGAGCTGCAAAAGAAGGCCTGAGCTCAAACAGCTTAAAAGGCCCTTCTTGGGCCTGATGGATTCAGTTTTGACTGACTGACTCCTCCTTAACAATGCAACCATACCCTTTAGAAAAGTAGTTTACTTGCAAATAAGGCTGCTAAGAGACACCAGGCTTTAAAATAATTATATTTTATTTCCCCATGAAGTAGGAATATAGGATGCTTTGGGGCATCCAGCGTGGATGCAAGAGAGGTCCTGGTCAATTCTAATTTTCGAAGCTCCAAATTTGTTAAAGTATGAAATGCCCAAGGAGGTGCAAAAAGGCAATTCAGAGACAAAAGCACTTATTTATTTATTTATTTATTTATTTATTACCTTTATTTTAGAGAGAGAGTGTGTGTGTGTGCACGTGTGTGCATGTGCTCTTGCACAAGCAGGAGAGGGGCAGAGAAAGAGGTATAAAAAATACAGCACCCATTTAAAGGGGGAAAACTCCTTAAGATCGTAAAGGTTGAAAGTTTACAGTCTGGTTTTTTGTGGGAAACGGCAATTTTCTTACATGATATCAACATAATGCCATAGGTTCAGAAATTTGTACCATTAAAGGTCAGGGATAAAGTTGTGTTAGAACATCAGGAAAGACTTTAGTTTTAATTTATTTGATGATAAGAACAAACTGATCATTATCACTTATAGAAGGGTGCAAAGTCCTGTTTCTCCCCTTTTGACTGAAATGTTCTGTGCAGCCTATCCTCTTAACGGAGGAGGGCAACGTGTCAGCTTTGCTTCTGCAGAACGAAAAAGATTACAGCATATTTTATAAGTTCCAAATTAACAAATTAACACTTTTAACACACAAACCACACTGCAAGGTAATTGTGTTATTCATAAGCTAATTATAGAATTTATAAAAGACCTGAATTCATTCACAGAGGTTTGGTAATGTCACTCACATTTAAAGTCGCAGGAGCAAAGCCTCTCAGGCCTACTAGTAGGCCCAGCAAACGTCAAATGCAGAAATCTAAATGTGAGACCCACCCCCAACCCTCAGAGCCCTCCTGAGAAGAGCCTTGATGGCAAGCTTTGGACGTGGGGTAGAAACGGAGGTAGATTTTTTCCCCATCTTCTTTTACTTCCTCAAATTTGTTGTTCTGTCAGATTTGCAAACACTTAGGGGGAAAAAAAGAAGTCTTCCTTCAGGATGTGAAATTTGAGCTGGCACCTCTCCAAGTATCACTTTCCTTAGTGTAAAAGGGACATGATATTAGGACCGTCTTATGGAGGGGAGAGCAGGTGCGGATAGCTCTTCTCGGTTGTGCTGTTAGTATGAACCCTGCATAACCTATCTATTTCTGGAAGAGGGTTCTGGCTCAGGCTCACTTCTTTAAGTGACTTCTCATCTCTCTGGGCCTCAAAATAACCTCCCTGAAACGGGTGTCAGGGTTTCACTCTGCAATGGCACCTCCATCTTTCTCAGCCTGTCATAGACCAAAGCACAGAATGGTGGTAAAGGGTGGCTTTTCCTCTGGGAACTGGCTGGTTTCACACCTGCAACTGTGGCCCCGCCCCGCCCCTAACTCGCGGTGCGGCTGAAGTTGTGGGGCCTTCTGGACCGTGGACTACAGTTCCCAGCATGCCCCGAGGCCCTCTCGGGCCAAGTCTCGCGTGATGTGACGAGACCTCGGAAGGCTTTACAGGAAGGCTGCCGGTCGGCTGCCGGCCAGTGCTCCTAGGTCGGTGCCTGAGGCCTTCGGTGTCTCCACAGGCACGGCGCTGCTCGCACCATGGCTTGGGTCCCGAATGCACCACAGCGTCTCGTGAGACAGGGGTCCTCGGAGCCTCTTTAGTGCCGGAGCTCTGGCCGCAGGCAGCCCCGCGGCGGCGGAAGAACAGGTAACCAGACGGCCCAGGCCTGGCCCTCCTTGGGTCTGTGTCCTGCGGGCATACGGAGGGGCGTGCCCGTGGCCCCTCCACCGAGGCGCTGGCAGAGGGCCTCTCCGTGGCTCGCCCTCGTCCCCTACCCAGGGTCAGAGCTCGGCCCCACAGCCCCTAGCTTCTCTTGCCCCACCTTCTGGGAGGGTTGTCTAGTGGGACGTCTGTCTGATGATCCCCCTGCATCCCCGCACCAGGCCTGGTCTCTGCTTCCTCAGACTGGCCTAGCCCAGAAACCCCACTCCTAGCCCTCACCCCATGCCTCTGCCTTGCCCTGCCCTTGGGGAACCTTCGGCTTGTGCCAGGCCGCGGCCTTAATCTCCTTTTTCTTAGACTTGCGGGGTGGGAGGGGGGTTGGGTCAGACCTGGCCTTTCAAATCCTTGTGGCTTTGTTCTGTATCCTGTGCAGGAGCAGCGTGAACTCTGCGGGGGAGTGCGAATGGGGAAAGGGAAGGGGAAGGGGAAGTGGAAGGGGCTGTATGTGGGTCGGAATGCTTCCTGGACCCGGAGGATGCTGAACTTTGGTTTCTGCGATGTTTTTAAATGAAGAACTAACTAGTTTGTCCTCTGAGCTTTCAGGATAGAGGGTCAGTGTAGCAAGTTGAAAAGCAAATAACTTGGCTTTTTGAGGGCTTTTTTAAAAATATTTTTTTTAATGTTTATTTTAGAGAGAGAGCGCAAGCAGTGGAGGGGCGGTGAGAGAGGGAGACACAGAGTCTGAAGCAAGCGCCAGGCTCTGAGCTGTCAGCACAGAACCCCAGGAGGGCCTGGAACTCAAGAGCTGTGAGATCATGAACTGAGCTGAAGTCCTATGCTTAACCAGCTGAGCCACTCAGGTGCCCCCAAGGGCTTTGTTTTAATTCCCCTGTAAAATGGGGGTGAAACTATCAGCCTTGCAGATGGGCCACTTATCTGTGACAGTGGACAAATCACATATATACATCTCCTGAGTTTTAGTTTCCTTCTTTTAAAATTATAGGGGATTGGGGCGCCTGGGTGGCTCAGTGGGTTAAGCGTCCGACTTCGGCTCAGGTCATGATCTCAGGGTCCATGGGTTCGAGCCTCGCGTCGGGCTCTGTGCTGACGGCTCAGAGCCTGGAGCCTGTTTCAGATTCTGTGTCTCCCTCTCTCTCTGACCCTCCCCTGTTCATGCTCTGTCTCTCTCTGTCTCAAAAATAAATAAACATTAAAAAAAATAAATAAATAAAATTATAGGGGATAGAAAGTGCCCGCTTTGCAGAGTAGAAAATGCTTGTGAATAGAATGTTAATGCTGGCAACAAAGAATGAGTTTAACCATTATGGTAAATAGCTCCTTGCTGTGGGTTAAGTTGTATGGACCCTGGGTCCTAACTTCCTTAAAAATGAAATGTTTATAATCACTCTTGCGAGGTTGTGGGGAATACATGAATGTATAGGAAGGTGTTTGGCAGACTCTGAAGGGCTCTACCAATGCTGGTTGTTTGTTATTCGTAGAACCTCTGAAATGGATGGACTCTTCCCAAGCAGCTTTGCTAATTCACAGCAGCTGGACAATGTTCCTCATTAATACCTATCTGTCAGCATAATCGTCACATCATTTCACTCTGGTAAGGTGACCTTTTCACCACGTGTGTCTTTGTCATATCACAGGTGTTAAGATCAGCCATGAGTGTGGTGAGACCTTTGACTTTATCCTTTTTTTTTTTTTTTTTTTTAAGTCATCTTTGGCATGTTTGTATGTTTGTCACCCACCCATTGGCTCTTCAACCAAGGTTGAAGTGTGCTTCAACCTTGTGAACAAGCTGTAAAACTGTGTGCCTGTCAGAAGAACAGGATTGGAGCTATTCTTTTGTGTTCACTGTAAGAAAATGCCCTTTGTTATTTTTATTAGGTGGCAGGCACTCAGCTCCGAATTCTATATAGAAAAAGCACCTGGATCCCAGTCTTTCAATGGCTTCGAGACAACCAGAAGTGCCTGGTAAACTTAATTCTTTTTGATAAAGTTTTGTTTTGCCCTTAATGTTTTAAGCTAGATAGAAACCAATTTTTTTCTCAACCATATATTAATGGTTACTTTCTGCCTCCAGGCAAGTATGTAAACTTAATAGATTGGCCTCGTTTAAATATTATCTTGCTAACTACCCAGCCAGGGTACAAACCCAAACCCTCACTCATAAGCGTACAGTCATTTCACTTAAGCATATACCAAATTTGTCACTTTCCTACAGATATCAAATAAGAATTCAGAATAAGTTGTGTAGTTCTAATAGTATGTACCAAAAATGACTGTACCTATCCCCCTTTTTTGAGGGGATGGGGGTGGGCAGAATGGAGGTCCGGGCAAAAAGGCACCAGCCTGATTTAGAGGCAGATTAAATTTGGGCAGTCGTGAAAACCCTCACAGCAACATCTAATGAGTCCTGGGTCTCTAGGGCAGTACCTTCTGGGTTACTAAAGTCATTGATCCCTCCTAGGACTGTTTTAGTGGGAAGGACCAGTGATTTTTAATCAGATCTGAATCCCTCAAATTTTGATTCTCAGTAAAGAGATACTGCCTGTCTTTCAAGGTTGCTGTGAAGATTAACATGTGAAAATGTGAGTTAAAAAATTAGTGATGAATATACATGTGCTGCTCAATTTTTTGGTCTCTATCTGTAGGAATATATTTCCTAGTAAATTTTAGCTGACTTAGTATTATTTTTAGAAGGGCTATTGGGATGGCTGCTAAGAGGGGTCTTTAAGATACTTTGAAATTGCTCCTAAATTAGGTGGATTATTAGGAGTCTCCCCCACGTCTCCCGATGTGGATCTGTCTCTGGTCTCTAACATCATCAGTTTGCATTATAGTTTGTGTTTCATCATTGTTGTGATCACATAAATTCCCTGTAACCATCTGGGCTATAGGGTTGCACTCATTAGGTTAAAGTTTGAGTGTGGGGAGGATGGAGTGTTGCACATAGAGTGTGAGCACTGGCTTAGATCTATGATGCAGTCCCCACCTTGCTACCTGGGTGTCACTTAAGTTCAATGCCTCAGTTTCCTGAGCTGGAAAATGGGAAGAATATCTGCTTAATGAGCATTAGGTGAGATGAGGGATGTAACTGCTTGGCAAGGAACGGTATTTGGTAATTATTATTTGCTTGTGTGTTTGTTTTAATTGAGGTAATTCACATGCCGTAAAATTCCCATTCAAAGTGAACAGTTTAGTGGTGATTAGTATATTCCCATGGTTGTGCAACCATCCCCACCAATTAATTCCCGAGCGTTTCACCACCCCAAAAAGAAAACCTTGTACCCATTAGCAATCTCTTCTCATCTGTTTGATCCCAGTCCCTGGCAACCACTGATTCTTTATTTCTGTGGATTTGTTGGTAATTATTATTAATGTTAATAATAATGGTAGCTGCTTGTTCCCCTTGCTGTTTAAATGAAGTGTCTTTGCTGGTTTGGGACTTCCTGCCACTGAAGTTGGTGTCTTAGAGAGTTATGGTATAATTTTAAGCAGTAAAATGTCATGCTGAAGGTAGGATCTGGACATCAGTTCTGCAGTGAAAGGATTAGCAAACAAACAACATGAACTTTGCTCCCTGGTCTGGCAGAACTGAGAGTGCCCTTGAAGTAGGGTGCCTGTGTCACAGTGGGACATTCCTTCCGCCAGTGAGTTCAGTGGACAGGAATGGCAGGATCAGTCGGCAGTGCTTTATGAGAGTGGTTGTCAACAATTTCTGTGATGGAAATTGGCTCTGCTGTTTAAATCACACAGACTACTCAAAACTAGAGGTGACTCTGGACAGGAAATGCTTTAATTATATCTTTTTAAAAAATATATATTTTAATGTTTTATTTATTTATTTATTTACTTTGCGGGGCGGGGGGTGGGAGGCGGGAGCCAGAGAGCAAGGGGGACAGAGGATCCAAAGTGGTTCTGCTCTGACAGCAGTGAGCCCAACGTGGGGTGCGAACTCATGAAACGTGAGATCATGACCTGAGCTGAAGTCAGATGCTTAACCAACTGAGTCACCCAGGTGCCTGTAATTATTTCTTATCATGGCACTCTTGTTTTCTTTGGTAGAGTAGGTAAAGAAGGCAGAAGATTTGCGGTTGTGCCCCAGCTGGCTACTTTCTGTATGAGCTTTGCCAAATCACTTTACCTGTAGGCTTTAGTTTCGTTATCTATCAAATGGGAACAAGAACTGCATATCTTCAGTCCTACATGAATTGAGAGCCTTGGCTTTGCCGTTGGGTGGCTTCTGTGGCATAAAGAACATAGCTTCGAAATCAGGTTTGGGTTTTGATTCCAAACTGTACTTTGAAGGTGTGTGACCTTACTCAGGTAATTTTAAATTGAAGTTTGTTTTTCTGCTCCATAAACATGGATTAGGGCTTCTGGATGGGTAAAGTGGAGAATTCAAAGCATCAGGCATAAAGGAAGGATTTAGTACTATTACCTTTCCTTGAATGGATTAGCTATTCCAGAACAAGCTATTGCTCTGTCCCAGAAGGAGAGTGTTTCAGAGCTTTCCTGCCTAAAGATTAATTTAAAGATACTAGTATGTTCAGCTGCTGAACTCGTCCTGACAGGTATCTCTGTTCTTAGCTCTAGAGCCTAGTGGGCCTCTAGGCAAGATGTCCCTGCCCATCGGGATGTACCGCCGGGCATTCAGCTATGATGATGCCCTCGAGGACCCTACGCCCATGACTCCTCCTCCATCGGACATGGGCAGCATCCCCTGGAAGCCAGTGATTCCAGAGCGCAAGTATCAGCACCTCGCCAAGGTATCTGACTCCACTGACTGCTTCTGGCAAGCCCAACCTTTTCGTTTTCCTTCGTCTGTTCCAGAAGCCTTCAGTGGCTCTTGGCACCCTTTGAATTGGGTAGCCCCCTGTATGTTCTCAGTGCCTCAGCTGGAGTTGGTGGGCCTTCTTTTTTTTATGAATTCAAACTAGAATGGCTGTGTCTTCTCTTACCTGAGACTCTGCTGTGTCATCTCCCCGCTCCGTGATCCGACCATGCAAATTATTTAAGATTTCTTGCACTTAATGGGTATCTTATGCCTCTAAGTCTTTGCATCACACTGCTGGGATGTTTACAGTCCCTGTCCCGTTTACAGCCCCCGTCCTGGTCTCCCACCCCTCCTCCTACTTCAGCTGCCCGATACATCTTAGCTCAGACATCTCTTCTGGGAGGGTTTTCCTCCATCCTGCTGCCCTTTGAGCTCTCTGCTGTGCCCCTGTCATAAACTTTACGTGATTTTTATCACCTTCCATGAGGTTCTTGAGGGCAGGGGCCATGTCCAGTTTTATACTCCCGTCTGTAGTATTTAGCAGAGGACCTGGCGTGAAGTAGATTTCCAAAAAAGTTTTCATTGAGTGATTAGGAGAAAAAGTGGCTCTTTCCTGAACACATGCTGTGCTTTTCCTCATGCGGTTCCTCCTGCCTGAGATGCCTCTTCCCATTGCTATCTTCCGTAAGGGCACCTCCTTCCTAAGGCCCACCTGTCACACACACACACACACGCACACACGCACATGCACACATAACCCCACACACACCTCGTTGCACCTTGATCTGCTCTCCAGCCCTTTTGTGTAGTTTGGCTTCATAGGTTCTCACATGCTTGTTATAGACCTGTTTCCTGACTGCAGGGGCTGCGTCTCCCTCGCTTCTGACTCTCCAGCCATCAAGAACACAAGAAAGGTGGTACTGTTGCCCGAATAAACTAGGCCTGCCAAGTTCACATGAGGCCATTTAACCTGCAGCTAGTTTCACTGAACTTTGAGCTGTGTGACAGCTCAGGGCCTGGCAGGAAGTGCACAGTACGCATCTGCTTAAGCAGACCTGGGTGTGAATCCCGTAAAGGTCTATGTACTAGCAATGACCTTGGGAACACAGCTTCATCCCCGAGTCACAGTGTCTTCATCTGAGAGATGAGAATACTTTATGTCATGGAGGTGTTGTGGGGGATCAAATAAAAGAAGATTAAAAGGCTTGACACGTTAGGTATGTATCTGCTACTGTGACTCCTGGCTTAACTTTCATTGGGTAGAGCTGTATTTGATCGTTCCTTTCCGATGAGGCCCCCAGCCCACCCCCTCCCACAGGAAGCTCTCAAAATAGGGAGCTCCGGTCTACAAAAGCGTCCCCTGCAGCTCTGGGGGGAACTCCCTGGATCAGTTATCTACTGAAATCTGACCCAGTCATTTGTGAAGGAGAAAACATTTAGTCTAGAAAGCACAAGAGCGCCAGGGGGAAAGGGCCTGGCAGCCTGGCCTCAAGGCCAGAGCAGCACACTCGGGGGACAAGGGCAGAAAATGGGTCTGGCTTCTGATGGTGCTTTGAAGGGCCACACCCTTTCCGTCCTAAAGGCTGCTGCTTACTCCACTGGGCAAGGGATGGGCTCCCAGTTTTGTAGCCTGCCCCAGCTGGAAAAGTTGACAGTTTGGAACAACTGTTCTCTCAAAAGAAAGCTTGATTTGACTCATTACATGCATTCTCTCATTTGTCCTGACTCCCCGTGTCCAAACAGTCAACCACGCTCCAAGTGAGGAAGTAGAGGTCCCTTTTAGTCAAATAGGGTTACAGCTAAAAGCTAGAAATCCCATTTTGTAACAGGGATGCAGCATTTCAGTACTTTCTTCTGCTCTCCTCCTTTTGGACCATCTTTCTCCTCAATTCTTTTGGAGAAGCAGAGAATGAAGAATAAACCCAGTTCTCTTCTTCCTGGTAGTCCTGAGCATGGTGTCTAGATTACAGAAGGTGGCATGTCTCAGCTTTCTCATGTTAAAGATTAGGAGCTATTTATTTATTTATTTACTTACTTACTTACTTTATTGTCAAGTTAGCTAAGATACAGCATATACAGCGTACTCTTGGCTTTGGGAGTAGATTCCCATGATTCATCACTTACATACAGCACTCAGTGCTCATTCTAACAAGTGCCCTCCTCAGTGCCCATCACCCATTTTCCCCAGCTCCCCCGTCCCCATTTTTGATTTGTTTTAAAGACCATTACTTGAACCTTTAGAGCAGTGGGCATCAAACTGTGGTCTTGGGCACTAGCGGCATTAGCATCACCTGGGAATTTGTTAGAAACATGATTTTTTTTTGTAATGCTTATTTACTTTTTGAGAGAGAGAGAGACACACACAGACAGAGACAGAGTACAAGCAGAAGACAGGCAGAGAGAGAGAGGGAGACCCAGAATCCAAAGCAGGCTCTAGGCTCTGAGCTGTCAGCACTGGTGCAGGGCTCGAACTCATGAACCGTGAGATCATGACCTGAGCTGAAATCAAGACTTGGATGTTTAACCCGACTGAGCCACCCAGGCGCTCCAGAAACATGAATTCTTGAGAGCCCCCCCCCCATGCCTCTCCCCGGACTCGTTGAATCAGCTCTGGGGTGGGCCCAGCAATCTTTATTTAACAAGTCCTCCATGGGATTTTGATGCTCAGCAAAGTTTGAGAACCACCTAGCAAATGCAGTGTTTAAACAAAAGCCAGCATAGTGACTGGGACATGGTCAGGGCTTAGTAATGTTTCTCCTGCATTCTTAGGGACACAATAGTGTAGTATATTGTACAGACAGAGGCTGGGAAGGTAGAAGGCCTCAAATCCTCAAATTCTGGCTTTCTCACTTTTATTTATTTTTTTAAAAGTTTATTTATTTATTGAGAGAAAGCATGAGCATGCACAAGCAGGGGAGGGGCAGAGAGGGAGAGAGAGAATCCCGGTGGGCTCTGCGTGGTCAGTGCAAAGCCCGATGCAGGGCTTGAACTCAGGAACCGTGAGATCGTGACCCAAGCCAAAGTCAAGAGATGCTTAACTGACTGAGCCACCCAGGCGCCCCCGGCTTTCCCACTTTTATAAATTCAGACTATTCATATAATGTCTTTGTGTATTTTCACTGTGGATAATACATACGTAATTGGGTGGAGATAACCAGCCCCCTTTCAGATATTTCCTTACCTGTCAGGTGAAAGGTATTTGGGTAACTTCTTCCCCAAAGGAGTAAGTTTAGGTGTGTGACTCCCCTGCCCTGCTCAAGCTCCTCCTTACCTTTCTTGAACAGGCGGAGGAAGGGGAGGCCAGTGTCTCCTCCCCTGCCATGACCATGTCATCGGCCACTGACAGTGTGGACAAGGCCCCTGTGGTGAAGGCTAAAGCTACTCATGTCATCATGAATTCTCTGATCACAAGTAAGCACTTTTCATCCTCAGAATAGAATGAAGTAGGGGCGGGGAGAGTTTGGGCTTCCTACAAGCTAGCTGTGGGGGAGACTGCAAACTCCCATGCCTTAGCATGGCATGTCCTGACCGTGCCTGGCCCTTGTCAGCTTGGCTGCTGAGGCGTCGGTGCTGAAGATCATTTAAATGGAAGGTTTGCCAAATATTGAGCATCTCAGTTGATTTGGGTGCATCGCTGCTGATCTGCTGATACAATCTGATTTTCCCATATCCATTAGTGTGGCGTCGGGCCAGTTAGTTAACTCTCGAGACTGTTTCCCTCTCCGTGAGATGAGGCAGCTGGTTGGTGGGCTGAGGGGAGGTGTAGCTGGCCCCAGTGCTCAGTGGCTGGGAGCTGCTGCTGCTGTGGCTGTCTCAGGCCGTCCTGGAGATGGTGACACGCTGAGGCATCTCCCACCTGCCCTGCACTACTACTACTTCTTGTTTTTAATTGAGAGGCTCAAAGTTGTTTCTCTTCCTGGACCTGAGGCAAGTTTGGTGCCTCAGACATCTTTATCGTCTTAGGAATGTGTGGTTTGTGGGTCTAATGAGACCAGAAATGAGAGCTAGCTTTTTTTTTTTTTTTTCTTCTTTCCCTTTTAAAACCTTGTAACAAATTAACTAAACTTTTGGTTCTGAGGGCCCTTCTAGTTGCTGTGGGAAGTTAATTAACGTCTCTTAGATCCACAGCTCTGCTGGTCAGCAGCGGCTCTGCCGAGCACACAGAGCTCCTTGGTAGGCTCGGCTTTGAAGTTGGAAGCTTTTGTTTACCTGCTCCAGGAGGGCATCCGCTTGTCTCGGGCAGTTCTTGGAGAATTCACCTAAGAACCCAAAGTCCAAACTCCTCCTTGGACTTTTTTTTTTATTCCTACATAAAGGCACTGTTTGAATCAGCAACTACCACTTGTATTTTGCCAGCTTGAGAAGGTATCGTGGCAGGCGTTAGAAAAGCTTAGTCATTGTCTTAGCACAGTATTAACTTCTTTATTGATGATCCCATTTCTCACCAGTGCAGAATGTTGTTAACAGCCCAGTGTGCTCCTGTCACTCAGATACTTGTTTGGTTTAGTCACTTCCACTTTTGAGCAAGTTTTTATGTAATCACAGGTATAGACATACCATTCTGTTTTGCCCAACTAATAATGCCATGAACTTTGCTGTTGTTCTAGTCTTAAATTTAGAAAAAGCAACAAAAAACCCTCTGCATTTAAAATCCTGGTGTTAGTGAACTGTAATTCATTAAATCCTTTCCTGCTTTTAAAATTTTCAGGTGGCCACCTGGCAA
The DNA here is from genome assembly GCF_024362965.1 of Panthera pardus. Taxonomy (NCBI): domain Eukaryota; kingdom Metazoa; phylum Chordata; class Mammalia; order Carnivora; family Felidae; genus Panthera; species Panthera pardus. Next base: position 65,066,398 of record NW_026526765.1, on the reverse strand, counting down.
AATTGGAAAACATTTTTATGCATTTGTTTTCCTTTTGCTTCTATTTCTGATGATAATAAAATAGTTCCTTAGAAGGGGAATGGCTAACTCATAAAGGACATCTGGTGTCTAGGCTTTTGGTCCCCAGCTGCCACATTCCTGTATGAAGGGGTGTGTTTTGTAGTGTGTGTACAGATGAAGCAAAAATGCAGCTGTCAGTCATACCGCAGATTAACTGACTTACTGATGAGATAAACGGGTCAGACTGACCTAACACTGAGTCTGCCTGTGTCTTCTGCGGGGCACGGTGATGGCTGATCTCACACTTGAGACACGTGGGATCAGCAGACCTTGGCTAGGTCAAGGCATGTTCTCTGTGGTTTGGATCTACTTGGGACCTTGCTGCCATCCGGCCTAAATGTGGCCCGTTTCTCTTTGGTAGAGGTCTCTGTGGGAGTAACGAGGGTGGGGAGTCTGGGGAAGCTCCACGCTTGGAGAACTTGCACCACTTCTGAATGTCAGCTGCCTTCTCCATGTTGCATTTCTAAACACAAAAAAAAACCGTCCGTGCACAAATAAAGGAAGGTAAGGAGTGTTTCCCTGCAGGTGATCCGGCCGTCCCTTTAGGAGTAACCTATTTTAGTTTGGTGTGAGGGAAGGCTTCCTTCTGGTTAGAGAACTTTTGTATGAGGTTCAGCATTGCTGCCGTGATGCCCGTCTGGGGGACCCCTCCTCCTCAGATGGTCAGTGTGGTCTCTTGCTTCTGGGGAGAACAGCGGACATCTGTGTAGATCTCCCCCAGTTTGTGGTGGGAGAGGGGGATGGGCATGACCATCATCTCCTCTGTTCCCAGAACAGACCCAGGAGAGCATTCAGCGTTTTGAGCAACAGGCAGGGCTGAGAGATGCTGGCTACACACCCCACAAGGGCCTTACCACCGAGGAGACCAAGTACCTGCGAGTGGCAGAAGCACTCCACGTAAGCTCGTCTCTTAGGAACGTTAAGAAAGCCCTCCTCACTCATAGCTCGAGATGTGGCTGTGTGGCTTACAAGTTACCAGAGCAGCCAGCCGGGGGTTGTGGAGAGCAGTGGACAGAATTGGGTGAGCGTTTCAGAACTGGTTTAGTCCCACCCGTGGTGGCACTTTCTGGTTGAGAGCTCCAGAACTCTCAGCCTCTGGTTTCTGCTTATCCATCTGTAAAGTGGGGGTATCTGCCTTGTTGCCTTGTGGTCAGGGGGATCAGATGAGACTCTGAGCTTACACACATGATGTGGTGTTGAGCACGTTATGAACAGTGGAGCGGGTACTTTGTGTACCAGAGTGACGCTTTGAGGGAGAGAAGAGAATCGGACAGTCTCAACAGTTTAGCGGGAAAGGAACGTTATGCTCTATGTTTAATTTATTTTTAAAATTTTATTTATTTTGAGAGAGACAGTGAGTATGAGCGAGAGGCAGAGAGAAAGAATCCCAATTAGGCTCTGCACTGTCAGCACGGAGCCCAATGTGGGGCTCAAACCCAGAAACTGAAATCATGACCTGAGCTGAAATCAAGAGTCAGACACTTAACCGACTGAGTCATCCAGGCTCCCCTAGTTTTTAAAATAGTAAAATCACAGGTAGAATTGAAATGTTTTTGCCCTTTCATTTCTAAAATTGGAATGAATGAAGAATAATTTTTGATGAGGTTAATGACTAATTGTATGAATGACATAGTTTCAAGGGATTTTCTGCCGGGGACTACTAGGTGGCACTTAATAGTGCTTTGTGATCTATGAAGCACTTGGATTCACTTAGTCTTTGTATTAATCCTTGGAGGTAGATACTGTTCTCCATATTTTATAAATGAAGAGACTGAGGCCCAAGGTCATATATGTAACCAGTCACAGTACTAGAACTCAAAGTCTCCTGATTCCCTATTTCCCGGAGTTTTTCCCCCCATATTCCGAAGTTGTCTGGGAATCTGGTTCCTTAAGGGGTCATAAGAGGATCATGATGCACCGTATATGGTACTGGTGGCTTGTGGGTAAGGATATAGGACATTGTTGACTGTTTGCGTTTTGCAGTGAGCATCCCAGATGATTCTTTGCACCCTAAGTTTAAAAACCACTGCTGTAGGGCATCAGGGTTGGGTTGGTGGCTCATTTAATCTCTCAGACAAGGCAGATACTTCTGGAGAGGGGCACTGTCCGTCTTTGAGAACTTTCCAGGATAGGTGTCAGTCAGAATTCCAGTTGAGCATTTTTTCCAGTTGGCTGGCCCATTTTCTGCATCTTGGCCACAGGAGTAGAACGTGAGGATGGCTGAAATGCCAGCTTACATAAATTGACATGTTGAGTGTGGGAGAACATTTAGACATGCTCATTTGTTTGGAATGTAGCTTGGGCTTGCTAGATAATGGCGCACAGAGACCGTGGTGGTGGAGCGGGCCTTGATCTAGAAGAACTGAAAAGTAGACTTGTCTCTCCCCTCCGAGACGGCTAGTCTGCATGTTAGGAGCCCAGAGTGACTTTCCCCATTGAAGGGAAAGGGGCAGGCTCCACATAAAAGCATTTAGCTGGAGAGGAGTAGCATGCCTGAGTCTTGGCTTTGAGACACCGGGAATGGCGGGGCTTGTACCTGGTAGGAGAAGCAGCATGAGTGTTCAAGGGCCTCCTTAAAAGGCCAAAAAGGCCTATAGCTTGTGTTCTGGTTTTTCACTTGCTGGCAAGTGGGAAAATTATTTCTCTGAAAGCAAAAGCTCTATTGCGGTATTTAATACAGAACTATTTGAGATATGTTGCAGAATGAATACATTCTCCTAAAGATGGAATTCTGTCTAGTACGGAAGAATCAAATATCTGTTCTATAATCAAAATTATTCTACCTATTAATGTTTTTCCTTTTGCCTGAGGTTAAAGTGTGAACCAAGTTATTTATACCCAAACTAGCCGTTTTGTATTTGCTGTCATTTAAAAAAAGTCCCTTCTCACCCATCTGAACAGAAATTAAAGCTACAGAGTGGAGAGATAACAAGAGAAGAGAAGCAGCCGGCCTCAGCCCAGTCCACCCCCAGCAGCACCCCGCACTCCTCCCCTAAGCAGAAGTCCAGGTGAGCCCTTGCTGGGAGCCTTTCGTGCTGCATCGTGCTTCCAGGAAGCTAGTGCTGCATGTGAAATTGGAGCTTAAGCCTGTGGTTTCAGAGGGAGCCGGGGGAGCTGACAGTTCTAGTCTTTTCGCATGAGGCGCTTCTAGAGGTGTCAGAGGAGATATAAGGATATGCTTTATTCTTTCTCTTCCAGAGGCTGGTTCACTTCTGGTTCTTCCACAGCCTTACCTGGCCCAAATCCTGGCCCCATGGATTCTGCAAGTGGGGACAAGGACAGAAACTTGGCAGATAAATGGAGCCTCTTTGGACCAAGATCCCTCCAGAAGTCTGATTCAGGTAAGGCAGCTCCTTCAAAAAAACCAAACACCAAAAACAAACAAACAAAAAAAACCCATGTGGATGGCATTTTACCATGTATATTGGGAGCTGCTACTAATTTTGAAATAATTTACTTTTTGGTTTACTTCCATAGGAGGTTTTGCCACCCAGGCTTACAGAGGAGCCCAGAAACCTTCTCCGATGGAACTGATCCGTGCCCAGGCCACCCGCATGGCTGAAGATCCAGCAACCTTCAAGCCACCCAAGATGGACATCCCAGTGGTAGAAGGGAAGAAACAACCGCCACGGACCCACAATCTCAAACCCCGTGACTTAAATGTGCTCACACCCACTGGCTTCTAGAGCTCTTTGTATTCCAGGGACTCTGGATAGAGGATATCTTGTATCCAATTCTCTTTTTACCTTGGCTTTGACATAGGAAAGGTTTCTTTCTTTCTTTTTTTTTTTAACCTCTTAAACCGAGGCTAGAGCTGGAGATATAATTGGGTTTTGAGGAATGTTAGCGCAAAGCTTATCCTTGTGTGGAAGAAGCCATTTTGTACGGTTTAAAGTTAAATCCCAGCAGTGATGTATGGGGGACCTCATTACCCATTTTTGTATCATTTACCTTAGACAAGAACTTTGATCACTGCTTACTAGGTAAATAATGTTTGTGTTGGTTCAGAACTGGGGCTTCTTGATGTCTTTACCACTATCAACACGTGTGCATGGAGAAACCATGAAATAGATGTGTTCATGAGCTAGTTTAGACTTTGGCCCTCTTGACTAGTGTACTTCTGTGTGTTCCAGCCTTGTCCGTGGGGCACCTGAGATCTATTTGAGCCAGACTCGGCAGGGACCCCTCTCCCTATGCTGAAACCGGAGCGTCCTTGCCTTTCGGTAGGCCTTACAGATCATGTCATCTTGCAGCCACTCATCGCCGGAGCGCCTCTTTGGCCAGTGCTGTTGGAGGGATGCTTCTCTTATGTGTCACAGAGCAAACACTAGTCTTGCATATCCTTTTTTGCGCTTTGAAAATGAGAGTAACTCACAATTCGGTTGAAAACTTCCTAAGGGAGGAAATTTAGTGTACTGGTTTGGTATAGATAAATGGATGTTAAACTTTTTTAGTATGGAAGGTGGTACCTACATTTAGATTATAGTCATTGAGGTTCATGTGAAACCAGTGTCACCCTATTTTGAATTTTTTTTTTTCCATTTTGATTTTCTTGTTCAGGCGAAGCATAAAACTTTTTTTTTTTTTCTGGGAGGTAGAAGAATTTAAAAATTTTCTATATGAAATCATTGTCCCCCACAAAGAGCTGCATACTTTTATAAATATGTAAGTTACTGAGGAACATTTATTTTTCCTCTCACCATGTATATGTTCAGTCATTGTTCTAAACACAGTCTCAAATTCCCACTGTTTTGTTTTATTTTGGATAGTGTCCTGTCTCCATAAGGACCTGGGGTGACCTTTCCATAGAGAAGCCCTGGAGTCTAAAATGATCAGAATAATTAATTTATTTGTGTCTTCTGTTCTGTATGCTTGTATTTCTTATTTGTTTTGACAATAAAAATCCTTAGTGCTTTCTCAAACGTGGATAGCTTTTTTGTTTGTTTTTGGTTTTTTTTGGTCCTTTTGAGAGTTGTTATTACATTCTGCCTACTCGCAGTCATAGAACCTAAGCATGGTAAACTTGCTCTTTTGAAAAACCAGTGCCTTTTTATTGGATCCTTTTAACATCAAATTATTTGTAACACATTCAATCCTTTTGTTTCTGCTGCCCCCCCCCCCGCCCCCCCCCAGTACATTAGATCTTAACAGACTGGCCACAAAGTCAAATTCATAGGCAACATAACAGCTCTAAAATAGGATGTTTGTGTTCCATCAGGGAGAAATGAGTAGATCTTTCTCTTTCGAAACAGGTTATCAGTACCTTGAATGACATACGTTGATGTCCAGAATTTGTTCAGCAGAGGGATTCTTTTTTCACATATTGAGTGGAAATGGTAAACACATAGTGCATATAGTATTACCTGTTTCAAAAAAGGTATAAATAATTTATTAAAAAATATATACACCTTGTATATTTAAGCCATATTCGAGAACAGGCTAGGATAGGATATCAAAAAAAGATATTTACTAAAGAGTTAGAAAGTCATTATAACCTACAGATAAATAGATAGGTTTGGTCCTCTAAGATTTTTCACTACTTCAGATACTTTTAGAACTTCCAAGTAGTTGGAGATAGAGTTCGGGAGGTATTCTTGGTGTTCAGTGCTTAGAAGGACCTCAGGGGCTGCTCCAGTTCTTGGGAGGAGGCTCTGCATCAGGGTTCAAGTCGGCGGCATAGAAGAGCAGGAGCTTCAACAAGTGCACCTTGTCTTGGAGCTGCGGCACGAGCGGCTCCCCCAGCATCTGGACCAGGCGGCTGCGGAAGGCCTCGATCTGCTTCTCCACGTCCACCACTGTGATGTCATCCCCCTGCTGGGGCTTGGGCTTAATCCTTTTGATGATTAAGTCTTTTCGATCAATCACTGAACTCCGTAAGTGCTCTGCAAGAGGGAAAAAGTCCACTGAACTGTTCTGAACTGCTTTGAACTCCCCTTTATGGTTTAAGATGAAGTGCAATTTTAGCAGGTAGGGTCTGGGCAGAGACTGGTTACTGGGGTACGACTCAAAGGCTATTTGAGGAACTGTGGCAACTCCATTTTTTTTAAAGTTGCTTATTTATTTTTAATATTTATTTATTTTTGAAAGAGCGACAGCGTGAGTGATGGAGGGGCAGAGAGTGAGAGAGACACAGAATCCGAAGAAAACTTGAGGCTCTGAGCTGTCAGCACAGAGCCCGATGCGGGGCTCGAACCCGTGGGGCTGGAACCCGTGGACCATGAGATCATGACCTGAGTTGAAGTCAGATGCTTAACCGACTGAGCCATTCAGGCACCCCTTTTTAAGTCAGAGAGAGCGAGCCAGCACGGGGAGGGGCCCAGAGAGAATCTTAAGCAGGCTCCACATTCAGCACAGATCCTGATACGGGGTCTCGATCCCACAACCCTGTGGATCATGACCTGAGCCAAAACCAAGAGACGGATGCTCAACCGACTGCACCACCCAGGCGCCCCTACATGAAGAATTATGATGGTGCAACTTACTCTCAACTCAAGTATTTAGGTGGATCAACAGATAAACCAAATGTGGCAAAATGCTAATAGCTACTAAATCAACATAAAAGGTAAAAATAGGTGTTCATTGAACCTCTCTTTCAACCCTTCTGTAGGTCCAAAAATAAAAACAGGGAAAAGTAAAAGAGGTTATAAACGTGGGTCATCCCAATGCACAGATCAGCCCCAACAGGATTCTGGAAGCCCATGGAGCTCAGGCAAAGCAGCACAGGTCAGGCTAAGGCAAATGGATCGAAGAGAGCTCTGAGCACTTGCGGACTCCTGGATGCACCAGTGTGCACTAACTAGAGCATCATTTTCTCGATCTCATTTGTGAAAAGGGGATAATGGCATCTCTGCCAGCAGGGTTATTAGGACCGAACTACCTTGTACCCAGAAGTTTGGGAAACACAGAATAAACTTATTTTTAAGCAACGTATTAGGTTACATTTTCAAATAATATGCTCAATATGTTTCTCCTCAACCTTCAGATAACTTTCCAGGTAAAGTCCCTCTAAACTTACGGCACCAGGCCTAACTGTAATATGAAAAGAAAGTACAACAAATACAACAAATGGAGTGTTCAAAAAGGTAACACAGGAAGCAAAACTGCCTTGAGGTGTCATTTCAGGGCCCTTTCAGCGTTCAATCAACAATTCCAGCAAGCACCTACTATGCATCTGGAACTGGGCTAGTTTCCAGGGATACAGTGGAATTAGACTTGGGCCCAGCCCCCACGGACTGGCATTCTACTTGCAGAGATCCTGACAGTAAACCAGCCGTCAAGAACAACTATAGTTTTGGTGAGTACAATCAGAGAAATAAATCAGATGCCGTGATAGTGGCACTGGGGGAACGAGGGACGCAGCCCACTCTAGTCAGGGAGGGCCTCTTAGCTGAGTCCTGAAGGGTGAGAAGGAGGCAACTGCAAAGGCCTAGGGGAAAAGCAATTCAGGTGACGAGAACAGCAGCTGTAAATGCCCCGAGGCAGGACAAAGCTTGTTCTGAGAACTAGAGGTAAAATCTGGGTAGTAAGGGAGAGCAGTAAAAGAGGAGACTGGAAGGCAGTCTGGACCACAGAACAATGTGGAGTTTGGCCTTGAAGAGCAAATGGAAGTATCTGGAGGGTTGTAAGCCAGGGAGTGTCCTCCATTTTATTCTGCTACTGGTGGAGAATGGTTGTAGGGGGGCAAAAGCCTTTTAGTAAAATGTGGTTTTCTGAAGGCGTGTGCTACTCTGAAAAATACGAAAGTGATTTGGAAAAAATGGAAAGAACTGGCTGAACAGAGGCGGGGAGAGGGAAGACTTGAGGTGGGAAGAAGAGTTTGGAGTTCATTAAGGTAATACAGCACATTCAAAGAAGCAAATGTTAGCTGTTTCCATCCAAACACTATCCAAGGGGGAGGAGCTCTCAGCCAGTGGACTTCGGCCATTCTGGTCCAGTTGGCAAAGGCCTTGGATTTTATGCTTCAGTAAGCATGCTTTAGTAAGTCTTATATCAGAGGCTGCTGGGATTACTGTGTGAGGTGATTTATGTAATGGGTTCAGCACAATACCTTACTCAAGATATTTTGGCTGGTGGTATTATTATTATTAGTTCCTGGATCAGGTTACTAGGGTTAACTATTATTATTTTATCATCATCCTCCTCCTCACCCTCATTATCGCCATCACCACAGGAATCTCCAACCTGTCACACTGAGCTTTTTATCTTCTTTACAGATCTTTCTCCATTTATCTCCATGTCAGTAATGGCAGAACCCTGGAGTCAGCCTTCAGACTCAGTCACCCAAGCCCCGTCAAACGGATCTTCAAAGTGCTTCTGTTCCATCCACTGCCTTCCCTGCTGTACCAGCCACGTCCTCTCCACCATGACCCCTTCCGGGACCTGCCTGGTCCTCCACCAAACTACTTGCCACACACCAGGCGGAACAATCTTATGCAAAACCACTTTGATGGCTTCTCTTCACTCTTGGAATCAGTTGACATTCCTTAACATGGCCCAGAAGGCCTTTTGTGCCCTATCTACCACTCTAGTCTCATCTCGTGCTATTCTCCCCTGGCTCTCTACATTCCAGTCTTTTTTTTTTTTTTTTTTTTTAACATTTATTTTTGAGACAGAGAGAGACAGAGCACGAACGGGGGAGGGTCAGAGAGAGAGAGGGAGACACAGAATCCGAAACAGGCTCCAGGCTCCGAGCTGTCAGCACAGAGCCCGATGCGGGGCTTGAACTCACAAACCGCGAGATCATGACCTGAGCCGAAGTCGGACGCTTAACCGACTGAGCCACCCAGGCGCCCCTCTACATTCCAGCCTTACTAGTGTGTTCTGTGCTCCTTGGACTCACTAAGCAACCTCTTGCCTCAGGGCCCTTAGACGTGCTATTTTTTTTTTTTTTTTTTTTCTGGAAAACTTTGCCTGATTTGCCTGCTAACACCAGTACTTCTTATCTCAGCTGAAGTATCACTTCTTCAGGGAAGCCTTTGTGGGTCCCTCCAAAAATAGATTACGTCCTCCTATTTTATGTACTTCTCTTTTCCTTCAGAGCACTTACGTTAACTGTAATTATATGTTACTTGTGTGAATATTTGTGTAGGATCAAATCTTTTCACTAGACAGTAAGCTCTGTGAGGGCAAAGGCCGTGTCGGTCTTATTCACTGAAGTATTCCCAATGAGCCAGGCACACAGGAGGCATTTTGTAAGTATTTGTTGCCTGCATGAATATATGAATTGAACTGATCTTGCCTGCATCTGCTTTTCTCCCCTCTTTGGACAGGGCTCCTTGTAGGAAGGCTGTATGTGTCTCTCTCCTCAGAATGAACTGGGATCGGACTTCTGCGGGCCATCCCGCTAACCTGTCCAGCCAAGTGGAATTCAGAAAAGCATGTGTTTTTCTTCCTTTAAATACTGTATGTTTAAATTTCTAGCATTCCTAGCTTCAAAATAAGAGGTATAAACTATTCACAAGTGTCAGGAAAACTCATGGCATAAAGCAATTTGTAATTGTGCTGAGGCTCAAACTTGAGCTGCATGGCTATGTAAGTGGGGGTGTGGTGGGACGGGTTCTCTTAGCCAGACAATGTGAGCTCATCTGGCACACCAGCATCTCGGTGGGGCTGCTCTGCCTTGAAATATTTACAAAGTGTGGGGCTTCAGGATATACTTCTCCCCAAGGTCAAGGGTTTGTACAAAAGTAATTTAACTATGTACAGACAGTTTAGAAAATGGGGGCTGGAAATTCCTTAGAATCTCACCTTCTAATCTCACCCAGTGATTTCACAGAATAATAATTCCTTCCAGTGTGTTTTCACTGCACACAGACTGGGCGACAGACCTTTGAATCCTGGCTCTGCACCTTAATTTTCTCTCAGCCTTTGTTTCCCCATCTATAAAAAGGGGATGATACTCTTCTTTACCAGGTTATTGGATTATATAAGCCAGTCTGTGTGAATTTACTAGTCTTCCTTCTTCTCTTCTCCCATGCTAAGATGTTCCCCTAAACAAGGGCAAGCTCCCCAACCTCTTCCCTTCTTCTCCTATCCGTGGAGCTGGACAGCTCAGGCTGACCCAAAATGCCCTCAACATCGTCCTCAGACACTTGCAGAGGGCAGAGATGATTAAGGAGCCCTCACAGGGAAAAGCCTCCTGACAATGATACCGAACATTTCAGGGTACCATTTAGCTGTCTTCTTTGGAGGACATTGTTTCCAAACTATTGGTTCTAAATATTTTTTTTCTCCTTAACTCTTGGTCTCCAAAGAAAGTGGAGAGAATGTTAAGGATAAAATAGCCCTGGAATACTCCATTTATTTTTGGTCAATATACACTGGTCTAAGGCTTTCCTCTCCTTTCTTAGAAGCAGAAGAGTATTCTGTAATGAAAATGGATTCCTTGGGTGGGAGATGGGCTAGAGGGGTGATGGGTACTAAGGAGGGCACTTGTGATGAGCACTGGGTGTTGTATGTAAGTGATGCAGCACTGAATTCTACTCCTGAAACCAAAATTGCACTGTATGTAAACTAACTAAAATTAAAACAAAAAACCAAAAAAACAAAAAAAACCCAACAAAATGGATCCCATGTCCATCTTAAGTCACTATTGCCCAAGGCCTAGCTGTATTCCCTGAGAAGCAGAACAGAAGTGAACAAGCATGTTAAAGGTGAACTTGAAATCAACCCAAGCTGCTTTAATATTAAACTTTCTGCTTGATCTCCAAAAGAACAATTATGTAAACCTTGATGAGGCTAAGTACACATGGAATTTGCCTTTGGAGCTTTGTCCTGAGAAGGACATGCACCTTTCTTTGAGGTGCTCAATAATGCACAAACTACACAACTACAAATGTCAAGGCCTTAACAATGCACTTTTAAGTTTCAGTTACAAGAGCCTGAAACACAGAAGACCTTGCAGCCTGCTCCTGGCTGGGCAAACAGGCTGAGAGTCAACGAACATTGACTGTGGGCTTACTATTTTTTCTCACACCTATTAACAATCAGTGTTGAAAAGTTATATATTACCATCCCCATTCCATAGAAGGAAGAAAATGAGGTCTAGAGACATAAAGTTAGCAGAGTAAGTAGCGGAGTTGGGATTCAAATCCAGACCTTCTGTCTTAAGTTCAGTGCTGTTTTTTTTATTTCTCTACAACAGTTTCCTCAGTTCCAGGCCTGAGAGGGTATAAGGACCAATTGTACCTTCCCAAGTGCCATTACTGAGCTAAGATCAATCTCAACATGATCATGGCAAGTAAATATAAAATTTGTATTACATGTAAATTTATATATTTGTGTATATTTACGTATGAATATATACTTTCCCTCCTGTTTGAGAATAGTTGAACATTATGCATTTCTAGCCTTTAATACTTCAGTCTGGATTTCCTAAGACCCAGGACATTTACTTTCATAAGCCAGGATCATTATCAAAAATAGAAAGTTTAATATTAATATAATGTTATTACATAATCTATTTACATTTCACCAATTGTCCCAATAACGTACTTTATAGCTTCTTTTTTCCTTGTTCAGGATCCAATCCAGGATCATGCTTTACATTTAGTATTAATCTGGATTCGTTTCTAATCTGGAAGTTTCTTGGTCTTTGTTTTTAAGACATTGGCACTTTATTTATTTATTTAATTTTTTAATTTTAGAGAGAGATAGAAAGTATGAGTTGGGGAGAGATGGAGAGGGGCAGACAGAGAGAGAGCAAGAGAATCTTAAGCAGGCTCCATGCTCAGCGCAGAGGGGATCAATCCTATGACCCTGGGATCATGACATTAACTGAAATCAAGAGTTGGATGCTCAACCTACTGAACTACCCAGGTGCCCCAAGACATTGGCATTTTTAAGGAGTATAAGCCAATTATTTTATAAAAGGTCCCTCAGTGTGAGTTTGTCTGGTGCTTCCATGTGATTAGACTCAGGTCATGGGTTTTTGGCAAGAACACTACATAAGTGATGAGGTGTTCTTCTCAGGGCATCATATTAAGAAATGTGTTTTCTTGGGGTGCCTGGGTGGCTCAGTCAGTTGAGCGTCCGACTTCGGCTCAGGTCATGATCTCACCGTCTGTGAGTTTGAGCCCCGCGTCGGGCTCTGTGCTGACAGCTTGGAGCCTGGAGCCTGCTTCGCATTCTGTGTCTCCCTCTCTCTCTGTCCCTCCCCTGCTCATGCTCTCTCTCTGTCAAAAATAAATAAACATTAAAAAAATTTTTTAAAAAATGTGCTTTCTCCTCTAAAAAGTTACTATCTTTCCTTTTGGAATTAATGATATCAGTTTTCCCAAGGGCCTTATTAATCTTTGGCCAATAAAATCATTCTCATTCAAAGGAGCTATTAATTATTTTCCTTGTTGATATTTGCCTCTTGAGCGTTAATTAGTCTGACTCTCCTGGATCCTCATTGATCACTGGCTTTGCCAGGGCCTTGAGCAAACCTATGTTCGCAGACTTTAGAGTGTCTTAACAATTTCTGCAAGATGTGTGCTTTTAGCTTGCCACTGATTTGCTCTGGATTTGCATCATACTGACAGATGCTTACAATGTCCGCAGTCAATGAGCAAATGACCCAACAAAGACTTTGCAGTGACAGGCTAGGGTAAGATGCCAGGGCTAATCAGATCATTCCAAAATATTTCTCATGTTATAATGACATCTGCTTACCTATACAACCTAACAACTGCAATGACCACTGGATTATCTGCCATTACAAAAATATGTGAATTCTTTTGACTCACAGCGGTGATTCCAACGATGTCATTCCTTCTTCCTTATAGTTACAACCAAGGCACAATGCTTTACTTAGGCTAACAAATTAGAATCACTTATTAACTTCAATTCATAATAATGACCATTGTGAGGCTCCTACACCATCTTATTTGTGAACAAATGCTCCTTACCTCTTAAAACATGTTGATAACTGGATAACAGAAACTGCAGATGCTCAACCAGTTCATCCCACGTCTGCCACTGGGTTTTATCCGACTGCAGAGAAGTAAAAGCAGGTGGTAGTAGATGCCTTCCTCAATTAGAAGCTCAAGGGTTGGGGAGAAGGTGTTCTAGGCCTGACCAAAGCAGGGAAGCATGTACCTGGCACTTGAGCAGTGATGTGGAATTGTTCAGAAAGTAGAGGGCCTGGGCCAGAGACAAGGGCAGGCGGGTGGGAGTCTCGCAGCTGTGAAGGAATATGATTTCTAACACTTTGCAGCGCAGAAGGTGGCTCTCCATCGTAGTGAAGAACATCTCTCTGTGTGGAGAACAGAAAGGTTAACCATCACAACTACTTCAAGGAACACATACCACAATTCCCCCTGAAAGTGCTAACGTTTGTCCTAAAGCAGAGACGGCTAAGAAGGAATACGACAGGGGCCTACAAAATCACAAAGCTTGTGGACAGGGCAGAGGGGGATTTGTTCATGAATTAACCACTGCCAGAAAGAGGGAAAAGTCTTTGACATTTGGAAAAGATAAGTTGAGGACAAATGAAAAAGGATAACTTCATACTGTAAGAGAATTCATATGAGATAAATATTTCTGAGTGTCCACAGTGTGCCAGGTACTGTTTGGCCCAGCAAAGAACATCAAGGTAAATAAAAGAAGGTATTTCTCTCCAAAAGCTGATTGTTGAACAAGGGCAGACGGTACGCGACGGGAACTTAAATATAGCGCGGGGCAAGCGCATGTGTACGTGAGCTGCCTGTGGTGCTCCAGACACACAAACAGGAGAGAGTACGTTTGGTCAGGGGACTCTGAGTGGCCTTCTAATGGAGGAGGAGGCATGGGACAGTGGTCCAGGAAGAGCAAAGAAGACTCAAGGCAGGAGGCCTTTCTCCAGAGAGGAGAAACCTGGACAAAACGAATAAAGTAAAAAATACACAGCTGTGGGCACTGCAGCCTCTTAAATTTCAAGTCCAGGACTTGAGAGTCCCAGAGGGCTCCTGCCCTTGACTCTGTCACTCTACCCAGTGCAGGGCTCGACCAGCAAGGGTGGGCTCCAGAATATTCAAAGTCTCAGAGAGGGAGGGCTACAAAATGACAAAACTTCCTGTGCTTCAGGAAGGTGAACCAAGCTCATTGTTCTGAAAGCAATGTCAGCTTCTAGAAGAATGGTATAAATCTCAGATGCATCTGCTCCAAGGTGTTTTCTTAAAGGTTTGTCAGTCCTTGTCAGGTCTGTCGGTCACAGCAGTTCCGGGGAGCAGATAGCTCATGAGCACTTAAGGAGGTGCAGCTGTAAGGAGCACGGGTAGCCCTGATCCAAGAGCTCTTTCTCCTGTAACATCTTGCCCTTTGTAGTTTTGCAACATCTGGAAAAGTAGGGGGTTCTTCGTGCCACTGCCATTTATAAAAAGGATAAAGCACAAAGAGTTTATTATTTTAATCTTCTTTTTTCCCTTTCCCTTTGCTTTTGCGTCAGGCATATATTATTTGTATAAAAGCAAAATGAATATTTTTAACCTTTGCTTCTTACTATTCAAAAGCTTAAAAAGTCAACAATAATTTGTGACTATCCATTTTATCTCTTTAATGATTTGAAAATCATTGTACATTTTCTCTGACACATTTTCTTTTTTTTTTTAAATTTTTTTTAACATTTATTTATCTTTGAGACAGAGAGAGACAGAGCATGAACAGGGGAGGGGCAGAGAGAGGGAAACACAGAATCGGAAACAGGCTCCAGGCTCTGAGCTGTCAGCACAGAGCCCGACGCGGGGCTCGAACTCACGGACTGTGAGATCATGACCTGAGCCAAAGTCGGACGCTCAACCGACCAAGCCACCCAGGTGCCCCATCTCTGACACATTTTCTTGATATAAGGAACTCCAAATGATTACATTTGCAAGATAGTTCCCAAATTCTTTTTAAAGTCCAATCTGTACTGTGTATTTGCCCTATTTCTTTCACAAGACAGTTTTCCTATTCAATAACCTTTTATTTCAAACTGTATTTTCTCTTCTAACTTTGTTTCCAGGGCTCGCGGTTGTCTTGGTTTTATAATCCACAGGTGGCAAACTCAGAGATATACAAAGGACAAAAAGATCATTTTCATGCATTGGCCAGAGTAGGAAATGGAGGTACAACGATCTACAGCAATTCAAATTTGAATTTCAAAAACAAGACGTACATAATGAGTGACTAGGTAGGTGGGGACTACTAGCAAAGAGAAATGGAAACCTTAAAAATGAATCAAATGGAAACACCAGATCTGAAAAATATAATATCTGAAATGGAAAAAAAGAATAAAAAACACACCGCTGCTTAGGCTTAACAGCAAATTGGGCACTGTGAAAGAAATGATTGGGAATCTTGGAGCCTATCCAAACTGAAATAGAAAAAAAGAGTCAAGACACAACAAGGCAAAACAACACCAACAGAAAACACCAGAATCTCAGTGATCTGTGAAACAGTGTCAAGCAATCCATATATGTACTTGAATCCCCAGAATAAGTTGAGAGTTTGGGGCAAAAAAATCCTGGCCAAAATGTTACAGAATTTGATGAAAAACATCAACTCACAGATTTAAGAAGCTCACTAAACCCCAAGCAGGATAAATGTAAAGGAAACCACACCTAGGCATCATAATCAAATTGCTGGAAAAAAAAAATAAAGCAGTCAGAGAAAAAGACACACGATATATAGGGGAACTGCAGTAACATGTTCTAAGAACTTCTCATTAGCAAACCACAGGAGAAAATGGAACAACTTTAAGATAAATGAAGAAAAATTACCTATCAACCTAGAATTTACATCAAGTAAAAACACCACTCATAAATGAAGGTGACATAAAAACATTTCCAGATAAAAGCTGAGAGAATTTATTATAAGTAGACCCGCACTACAAGAATACTTTAAAAAGTAAATTCTTTTGGTAGATAAGAAATGACACCAAATGGAACTTGGAGCTTCAAGAAAGAATACCAGAAATGGTAACGATGTGGGTCTGATGTATACATTTTTTTCTGACACTACAAGCAGTTAACTCAGTTCTGGCGCTCTCTACGTGAAGATAGCATCAGATCCCACAGGTTATGGATCCTATGAGACTCCCTCCACCCTTACTTCAGATGCCACCCTCACATCCAGTTTGTCATCTGTGCTTCTGGATGACTGGCTGTGGATGAGAAGTTCCTAGGTCTCCCTCCTCAGGTTCAATCAATTTGCTAGAATGGCTCACAAAACTCAGAAAAAGATTTTACTTACTAGTTTACCAGCTTCTTATAAAGGGATGTAACTCAGGAACATGGAAGATATACACAGGGCAAGGTATGGGAAGAGGTGAAAAGCTTCCAAGCTCTCTGAGGCTGTTATTCTCCTGGTATCTCCCTGTGTTCACTATCCTGTAAGCTTTCTGAGCCCTGTCCTTTTGGTTTTTTTATAGAGGCTTCATTAGATAGACAGGACGGATTAAATCATTGACTATTTGTGATTGAACTCCATCCCCAGCCTCTCTCCCCATCCCGTAGGAAGGTGGAGGTAGGGGGTTGGGGGCTGGGACACAGTTGGTTCTCCTAACAACCAGCTCCCATACCTACCCTAGGGATATTCCAAAAGCGACTTTATTAACATAATAAAAGGCACCTTTAGCTCTCCTCACTTAGGAAATTCCAAGGGTTTTAGCTCTGTGCCAAAAATGGGATGAAGACCAATTATATATATTTCTTATTATAAATCACAATATCATATGAGGAGGGTAAATATGAAAGACCCTTCCCACATCCTCTCTCTCTCTCTCTCTCTCTCTCAAAAATAAACGTTAAAAGAGAGAGAGAGAGAACGCGTGAGCAGGAGAGGGACAGAGAGAGAGAGGGAGGCACAGAATCCAAAGCAGATTCCAGGCTTTGAGCTGTCAGCACAGAGCCTGACGCGGGGCTCGAACTCATGAACTGTGAGATCATGACCTGTGCCGAAGTCAGACGTTTAACCGACTGAGCCACCCAGGTGCCCCACTCTCTCTCTCTTTTAAAATGTTTTATTGGGGCGCCTGGGTGGCGCAGTCGGTTGGGCGTCTGACTTCAGCTCAGGTCACGATCTCGCGGTCTGTGAGTTCGAGCCCCGCGTCGGGCTCTGGGCTGATGGCTCGGAGCCTGGAGCCTGTTTCCGATTCTGTGTCTCCCTCTCTCTCTGCCCCTCCCCCGTTCATGCTCTGTCTCTCTCTGTCCCAAAAATAAATAAAAAAACGTTGAAAAAAAAAAAATTAATAAAATGTTTTATTTATTTCTGAGAGAGAGAGAGAGAGAGAGAGAGACAGAAAGGGAGAGGGAGGAAGGGGAAGGGGCAGAGAGAGGGTGGGGGACACAGAATCCGAAGCAGGCTCCAGGCTCTGATCTGTTAGCGCTCTGAGCTGGAACTCACGGACCAGACCATGAGATCATAACCTGAGCTGAAGCTGGACGCTCATCCAACTGAGCCACCCAGGTGCCCCATCCCACATCATCTCTTAAATTTGTTTTAAAAGCAACTAAGTGTTTAAAACAAAAATGTGACTTCATTCTGGAGTTTATACCTATGTAAAAGTAAAAGTGTATGACAGTAAAGCACAAGGGATGAGAGCAGGGTAAACGGAAGTACAAGTTTTTAAGATTCTTACATCACGTGTTAAGTGACATAATATTAATTCAAGGCAGACTACAGTAAGTTAAGGATGCATATTCTAAGGGCAATTATTAAAAATAATTTGCTGAAAAGTATTTGATAAAATTCAATATCCACTCACGATGAAAACTAGGAGTAAAAGGGAACTTCTTCAACTTGTTAATGAACATCTACAAAAACCCCCCACAGCTAGCATCATAATTCACGATGAACTTATTTTAATCAATAATTAACTAATGAACTGAATGTTTTCCCCTGGGTCATTAACAAAGGCAAAGATGTCTGCTTTTACCACGACTATTCAACATAGCTGTGGAAGTTCTAGCCAGTGCAGTAAGGCAAGAAAAGGAAATAAAAGGCATAAAGATTCTAGACAGGAAGAAATAAAATTGTCCCTATATACAAGATAACACAGGAAGAAATAAAGACAGGAAGAAATAAAATTGTCCCTATATACAAGATAACACAGATCTATATGGACAATCCCAAGGAATCTTTGGCACAAAAGTATCCATAGAAGGAAAATTGATAAATTGTATTTTATCAACATTTAAAACTTTTGGTCTGTGAAAGACCTTGTTTAGAGGCTGAAAAGAGAAACTACAGAATGGGAGAAAATGCTTGCGAACCACAGATCTGACGAAAAAGTAGTACCTAGAATACAAAAAGATTCTCAAAACTCAACAGTAACAAAGCAAACAATCCATTTAGAAAATGAAGAGAGACATTTCAGTAAAGAAGTTACACTAAGCACATGAGAAGATGTTCACACTCATTAGCTATTAGAGAAATGAAAACCACACTGAGACGCCACCACAGACTTATCAGAACGGCTAACGTCAACAACAGTGGCAACACCAGATGCCGGCTGGGGTGCAGATAAACTGGATCACAAATGTATTGTTGGTGGGCACGTAAAACAGTATAGCTGCTCAGGGAAAGAGTTTGGCAGGTTCTTGAACTAAACATGTCACGGACACATGATACAAACATTATACTCCTTTGTATTTATTCTAGAGATACGAAGACTTCTGTTCACATGAGAATTTGTATACGAGTATTTATAGCAGCTTTATTCATAATAGTCCCAAACTAAACAACAGATATCCTCAATGGGTAAATGGTTACAGAAAATCCAAGATACACTCACACCATGGACTACGATTCAGTAATAAAAAGGGATGAACTACTGATACAATAACCTGAATGAATCTCTAGAGAATTATGCTGAGTGTAAAAAGCCAACCCCAAAAGGTTATATACCGTATGATTCCATTTATAAAATATTCTTTTTTTTTTAAATTTTTTTTTCAACGTTTTGTATTTATTTTTGGGACAGAGAGAGACAGAGCATGGACGGGGGAGGGGCAGAGAGAGAGGGAGACACAGAATCGGAAACAGGCTCCAGGCTCCGAGCCATCAGCCCAGAGCCTGACGCGGGGCTCCAACTCACGGACCGCGAGATCGTGACCTGGCTGAAGTCGGACGCTTAACCGACTGCGCCACCCAGGCGCCCCCATTTATAAAATATTCTTGAAATGACAAAAGTGTAAAAATGGAGAGCAGATTAGTTGCCAGAGGTTAAGAAGGGATGGGGTGGGAGGGAAGGGCATATGGCTATAAAAGGGCAACATGAATAATCCCTGTGGTGATGAAAATGTTCTGTATGTTGGCTTGCACCAATCTAGATGTTCTGGTTGTGATACTGCACTATGGTTTTGTGATACGTTATCACTGGGGAAAACTGGTTAAAGAGTACATGGGATCTCTCTGTATTCTTCCTTGTAACTAATGCAAATATATGTCAAAATAAGAATGTTTTTGATGTTTATTTATTTTTTGATAGAGAATCAGAGCGTGAGTGGGGGAGGGCAGAGAGAGAGAGGAGACACAGAGTCCAAAGCAGGCTACAAGGTCTGAGATGTCAGCACAGAGCCTGATGCGGGGGGGGGGGGGGGCTTGAACTCACGAACTGGGGGATCATGACCTGAGCCGAGAAGTCAGATGCTTAACTGACTGCACCACCGAGGTGCCCCAAAATAAAATTTTAATTAAAAAAAGCTAAAAGCCAATAGGAAAGACTAAATGGAATAACTGAAAATAATCCAAAAGAAGGCAGAAAAGGAGGTAAAAGTGAACAAAGGAGAGACAAATAGGAAGCAAATAGCAAGATGACAGATATAAAACCAACAATTAAATGTAAATGGAATAAATAACTCCCATTAAAAGGTAGGGATTGTCAGCTGACTCAAAAAGCCAGACTCTATGCTATTTACAATAAACATACCCTTTTTTCCTTTAACCTTTTGTTGGACACACAGAAGAGTTGCAAGAATAGTACAAAGAATTCCCAAATGCTGTTAATGCCTTTCACCAAATGCTTATCACATCTTCTTTATCCTTCTGTCTTTGATTTTCAATTTATTTCTCTTAACTATTTGAGGGTAAGCTGCAGACATGATGCCCATTTACCCCTAAATACTTCAGTGTATAATTCCTAAAAACAAGGACATTCTCTTAGATAATCAAATACAATGCTCAAAATCAGGAAATTAACTTTAACATAATATTATCCACAGACTTTAGTCAGATTTTTTTCATTGTCCTCGTAATGCTATTTATAACAAAGGAAAATCAGAGATTACACATTGTATTGTCTGTTTTTACAGTTAGTTCCTTTACTGTACTTTGTCTTTCATGACACTGACATTTTTTAAAAGTGCAGGTCTGTTTTTTTCATAGAATGTTTCTCATTTTGGATTTGTCTGATTATTTTCCCACAATTAGACTGAGGTTATGCGTTTTGGGGCAAGAGTACTACAAGGATTATGTTTTGTTTTTCTCAGTGCATCATATCAAAAGGCACAAGATGCCAACTTACCTTATTGTTGGTGTTAACCTTGATCACTTAGTGACTAAGGTAGGGCCTCCACTATTATTTTTTCCCTATTATAATTAATATCTTGTGGCAATACACTTTGAGATTATGCAAATATCTTGGTACTCCACAAACTTTCACCATTTTAATATCCATTTATACCTAAACTAGCTATTATCATGATGGTTGTCAAATGGCATTTTTTCCCAATTCGCCATTTCTTCTTATATTTATTAATTGGCTTTCAACTGTAAGGAAGAAAGTCCTTTCTCTTCTTTCCTGTCAGTATTAGAATTATAGATTCTTATTTTATTTAATAGTTTTTATAGTCTTTTACTGTCAATATTTATTCTGATGCCAAATTATCCCAGATTTGGTCAGTGAAGCCCTTTAAGCTGGCTCGTGTGTCTTTGGACAAGTCTGAACATTTCCTTACTTTCTGGCACAAGATGTTCCAGGTTCATCTTGTACTTTTCCCTACCTCAGCTGTGGAATTATGCTTTCCTTCAAGGAACTCTTGTTCCTTTTAGGGTAAATTGGTATTTAGAAACAAAGATCTGGGTACTAGGTTAGCTTATTGCCACTCAAGTGTAATTATTTTTATGTTCTCTCAGTGGGCACAGGTAGGAAGAAGATGTATGAATGAATACACACATACACACACACACACACACACAGCACTGTCACACATCTATATCTATTTCTTTATCTTTCCATATTTATTAGAAACCACAAGTTCATATTGATACCTCCAATTCCAATCCAGCACCACAGGGTTCCTTCTATCCTTTCCCCTTTTCATATGTGTAACTCTCTTCTCTGACAGTGAGAAACTTGGCTCTCATTATCCACAATACATTTATTTGTTTAATCCTAGAATACACATAAGATAATTTTTGAATTGTTAACTTAATACCTCTGTGAAAAAGAGTTCAAAATTTATTTACATTTCATTTTCTCTTTAGCCTGAGAATATTTAGTCCAAATACTGTGTTTTAAATTACTTGGACAGATTAGTGGTTGCCAGGGATTGGGGAAGATGGATGGTGTGGCCGTAAAAGGAAAGGGATCCTTGTGGAGATGGAATAGTTCTGCATATCTGGATGGTGCCGGTAGTTCCATGAATCTATGAATCTATACATGTGATCACACTGCACACAAATGAGTGCATGCAAATTGGGTGAAATCTGTATATGATCTGTGGATTATACCAGTGTCGATTTCCTGTTAGTGATATTGTACTATAGTTATGTAAGATGTAATCACTGGGGAAAAAACAGGGTGAAGCGTACGTAGGACTTCTCTGTATTAATTTTTGCAACCTCCTGTGAATCCATAATTATTTAAAAATAGAAAGTGAAAAAAAAAAGTTACTTGGGCTTGTTTTTCCCTCACACCCCTCCCCTCATCCACCTCCCCTCACCCCGGTTATGTTATTTATTTAAAGCACAGATTAGTTTGTCTGTATTCCATGTTAGGCTCTCCCTTGTTGATTTATCTTTCAACTCTCTTGTTGATTTATTTTCCTTTTTGGAGTATATAAAACATTAGAATAGCCCCCAAAGCCTAAAAGTCATAATATACAAAGAAGTTTGTACTTAGAGGTATTATAGCATCACCATCACCACCAGTATCACCATTATCACTCTGGCCTAGTACCTTTTCTCTTCCAGCCCATTGCCTTCCATCCCCTCAATGTAAGCAATTTGATTAGTCTGCCAGTTGCCATTTTTTCAGTCTGCCATTTTTCTTAACTTTGTTCCTTTTTTGACAAATGATCATAATCACGTACATTTAAAAATTTCTCCTTTCTTGCAAAAAGATACATATATTTACTATGCATACTCTTTTGTATTTTGCCTTTTTTATTCAATAATATATTTTGGAAATCAGTTCAGAAAATTTGCTCCTACTTTTATTTATTTGTTTGTTTATTTATTTATTTTTTACCGCTGCATAATACTCCATTGTGTGGATGTACTATGGATATTCAACCACTGCACTATGAATGGGCATTTGGGTTGTTTTTAATGTTTTACAATTATAAACAATGCTGTAGTGAAAATCCTACATATGGTATTTTCATATTGTTAGAAGTGTATCTTCAGGGCAAATTCCTAGAAGTGAGCTTGCTGGGTCAAGAGACAAATGTTCATTTACTTTTGTTAGATAATGCAGAATTCCCAACAGGTCTGCCCCATTTTGCATTCCCACCAGCAACATATGAGTACCTGCTTTCTCAAAACTCTCTCTCTCTGTCTCTTTCTTATTTTTATTTTTTAAAGATTTTATGTTTAAGTAATCTCTACACCCAACATGGGGCTTGAATTCACAACCCTGAAATCAAGAGTCACATGCTCTACTAAGAGCCAGCCAGGTGCCCTCAAAACCTCTCTACTGGAATGTATTTATTGTACTTTAAAATTCTTACTATTTGGGCAGGTGAGAAACGGCACCTCAGCGTAGTTTTAGTTTATATTTCTTTAAATATGAGTGAGGGTGAACATTATAAGAAAACAAAATTACAGCTCAATATCCCTTGTAAACACAGATGCAAAAGCCCTTAATAAAATATTAGTAAATGGAATCTGTCAATACACAAAAAGAGTAACATATCACAACCAAGTACGATTTTTTATTCCAGGAATGGAAGGTTGGTTTAACATTAGGAAATTAATCAGTATAATTCATCACAATGTGATAAAGGAGAAAAATTATGATTATCTCAATAGATGCAGAAAACATATTTCTCAAATTTCAATACCTAGTTTTCATAAAAACACTCCACTATAGAAACTAGAAATAGAAAGAAGCTTCCTCAATCCAACAGACGACCTCTAGGAAACATCTATAGCTAACATTATACTTGGTCAAAGACTGAATATTTTCCCACTAAGATTAGGAATAAGGCAAGGGTATCTGCTCTGATCACTTCTCCAACATTCTATTGGGGGCGCTAGTCCGTGTAATAAGGTAGGAAAAAGAAGCAAAAGGCACACAGATTGGAGAGGAAGATGTTAAACTGCTTTTATTTGCAGAAAATATGGTTGTGTATGTAGAAAATCCTAAGAAAACCACAAAAATATTCTTATTAGATGTAATAAGTGAATTTAGCAAGGTTGCAGCAGGATTTCTACATACTATCAGTGAGTCGCTGGAAAATGATAGGTGCCATGAGTTATGCATTTGTCAAAATCCATGGAATACTTATGCAAATCAGTTTATATAATTTAATTGTGTGTAAATTATACCTAAACTTTAAAGAATTTAAATAAACCAAGGTAAAGGCTATATAAAGTATCTTCTAGTATAATTTGAGTGGTTGCCAATTTGCCCCTTCTGAGTTTTAGAACAGGGTCAGGCTTTATTTAAATTGTTTTTGTCAGTGTTAGGTCTAAATGTGTTTACAGTTACCCATTCCTTAGATTTCCCATCTCTCATAAGAATCTAGGCTTATATGAATGAATGGCATGCGAGTTGGACCCAAATGAAATACTCCCGACAAAGTGATAGAGCGAGCATGGCATTTATGTACGCTTCCTTCAGTCTGACCACTGTCACATATTGCTTCCTTTGAACACTGAACTTGGGATCAAAAAGTCCTGGGTTTGAATTTGTATTATGAATCCAATTAGCTGTGTAACCGTGGACTAATGATTTCACTACTTTAAGTATTTTTCTCATTTGTTAAATAGGAATACCGTATGAAAACGTGAAAATATGAGATAGCTAATGTGACAATGACACATGTCATTGTAGGGACTCAATAAATGTTTTTCTTAATCTCACTGGGGTATTTTAATTAAATCTCTATTACAGTACAATTTGATATGACGTTTTCTTCTAATAGAGGAACCAGAACTGTAGAAGAATAGTCTCGCCTGCCAATTGGGAGTTATGCGATGGGGATCAGAAGTCACACATGGAGCTCTGATAGAGATAATTTACCCAAGAGACACTACTGTACAATGGCTCTCTCATAGTTATTTCCTGTACCAGCAACTATTCATGAATTCATATTCATTCATTTATTTATTTTTCGTCTGGATTCTAAAATTACTGGTTTAAAGAAGGAATCACTGGTCCCTGCCAAGAACTCTATTTCTTTGTCTCCTTCTAAGGGAACACTTTACTAATGCATGCTTAGAGAAATTGAGTTCCTTATTCTTACTGTTTGGGCTTATTCTCCAGGTCCAACTGTTTTCATTCTTGGCTGACCTCTTCTTCCGCTAATATTGGACATGCCTATTTCATTCATCCACCAAGCCTTTAGTGAACATTTAAATCAGGCTCTATGATTGAGGATCAGAGAACAGCTGAACCTTGAGGGATGAGTAAAGTTCTCAGCCAAATGAATCAAATAAGAAACTGCAGGCTCCAGTTAAGGCATCCTGCCTGTTCTCAAGAGGTTATGCCTTAGTTTCAAATAATCAGTTGAGAACCTCTTTATTTCAAAAGACTAACGAGACAGAAACTATCCCTCCTTCTCGTCTTTCCCAATTGAACTACTGTTTGGAATTTTCTTTTGAAATTCTGTTCCCAGAACATAAAACAGAAACAAAAGTAAGACTCACCTCTGACTCCTCTCAGGAATGTCCAGCACAAATCCAAACATCATCTCAGCAATTTTATTGGAGCTGCAGGTGGGGGTCCTGTCTACCTCTACAGCTATAGACAGCATCCTTTGCAGCTGACACACAATCCTGAGTCCAGAACACAGAACACAAGTGAGTGGGACCGTCTGGCAAGGAGCCACCCTGCTAGCTGGGAGGAGGCCCCCACCAGTGTACTAAAGGATCTTGTAAAGCACCTACTAGGTCAGGGAGAACTACCTGAGCCATCAGCATGCTTTTATTTAGAAGTTTCACCTACCTGAATCCCTTCTGCCAGCTCATACTATCTGAACCACTGAACCTGTGGTTGAGCTGTAAAAGCAAGCTACTTTTAAATTCAAAAATAGAAAATAGGATCTAGAGAACTTTAAAGATCATCTCACCTGTAACTTCTCTATTTTCCAGATAAAGAAACAGGTCCAGAATGACTATCAATTATTTGAATTTCTTTGATATGGGAGAAAATACATATTTATCATATAGTTCTCCTGTTACTGGTTCCCTTATAGTTATCCTTTACTAAGTTCAGTCTCAGAACTTCAACTGGTAGACCGTGACCCTCTCTCCCATCAGATCTAAATGGGGGAGATAGCCAGGCTGATGTGACCAAAAGAATGTAGGCCACCCCGCAGAAAGATGGGCCTGGCGTGAAGTCAGTCTTTTCTAACATGCATTATTATTTGTGATGGAAGAAAGGGCTGTTTTCAGAAAATCTGCAGCTAGTAACACAATAGGTGGCCCAGGGGCTTTGGCATCAGTTTCTGGCTCTGCAATGACAAGCCGTTCAACTTTTGACAAATTACTAAACTGCTCTGAGCCCAAGTCTTCTCATCTCTAAATAGAGGAAATAATACTACCTATTTCATAAAGTTGTGAGTGCTGTGTAAGATATTTGGCAGATACACACTCATTAATGGTAGATGGTAGTGCTTACTGTTGTTATTAAGATCACGATAAACTGACTTTTAGAGGGAATTATTTTTATTTCTACTCCTATTTACTTATAATAAATCATAGTAATTTAGATTATAATATAGACTATCTTCCACTGAAGGCACAGTGTCTGCCCGTCTGTTAGGTCTCTATAACTGGAGTTCTAGGATAACCCTACTTTAGTGCCTCCCCCAATCTGTCAAGCAAATGCTTTATCATTCTAAACATTCTCCTTTTATTTATTTTTTTTAATTTTTATTAAAAAAAAAATTTTTTTTAACGTTTATTTATTTTTGGGACAGAGAGAGACAGAGCATGAACGGGGGAGGGGCAGAGAGAGAGGGAGACACAGAATCGGAAGCAGTCTCCAGGCTCCGAGCCATCAGCCCAGAGCCCGATGCGGGGCTCGAACTCACGGACCGCGAGATCGTGACCTTGAGCTGAAGTCGGACGCTCAACCGACTGAGCCACCCAGGCGCCCCTAAACATTCTCCTTTTAGATACAAGATTGTCTGTTAGTTAAAACCCATAGGCCTTATACGTAAATCAGATCGATGCAACCAGATTATAAAATAGCATTGTGAATTTAGGCACAAATGCTGTATTTGAAATGTCAAGCGTGACTGGCTTTTAACAATATGGCTGACTTGGAATAGTAGGTTACTTGTGCAATGACGGCTCTGGATCTAAAATCCTGGCCTCTCTCAAAAAATGCCAAGACCACTCTCAATCCCATAAAAGAAATGCCAGGAAATCTCTTTTCAGTGTGGTCTGAGGTGATGGGGTCTTTTCAGTGTGGTCTGAGGTGATGGGGACTGCCCTGTTCTGTTCTAACAGGCTGTTATAACCTGTTGGAATCTGCAGGTTAAACTGCTACTCTTCTCCCAGGCCTGAAGGAGAGACATGAAGGTCCCTGAAGGCTACAGGCTGCTGGAACACCCACTATCCATGATTCTTGCTCTTCTTTTGTTGGTGGACAGCTGAAGTAATGAGTAGCTGTAACCCTGTACCGTCTCTGGGAATCCAGGGGATGGAAGTCAGTATCCCCTAGCTTTCGTTTCACTTCAGCTTTGTGAATTTATGTTCACTTAGTGAAGTCTTATTTATCTAAGAGGGAAATCATCTGCTTTTGTTTAGCTTTGGCATTAGAATTTAGCCTTTAGTCAAACTAAGATAGTCTTTAGTAAGAATCAGTCTATGTTATAAGAGCTAACTAATTTTGTGGAAACTTCTTCTAGGAAAGGTGCTGTTCTCTAAAGCAATAAATCCCAATAGCCCTGGGAAAGACAACTTCTGTCTGCCCCTTACAGCTGATTGGTGTTCTTTGTCAGGTTAGGCTGGGGAGAAGGATGGCTACTGGTGGCCTTCAAGATTCCTGTTCCTGAAGAGGTTTGATTTCCATTTGTGGGTTGAGTTAATCCGTCTTCAGTCACTACTTTGACTAACCACTTGATAACATCCCTGTAGTGGAAAATAAGAAAAAAAAAAAAAAGTTTAAACTTCTGTCTTATGGTATGATAATCAAAACTGCAGCCTTAACCTAGGTTCCAAGGCCCAAGATTTCCCCAAAGGCAACCAAGAGGGCTCTTTGGAGATTTTCAATATTTAAATAAGTCTAATGGAAACCCCACATTTAACTGTAGTAAGGTTATAAGAGCTAACTAAAATACTGACATTTTTGTGAGTTCTAATTATTGAAAGGCACCTCTGAGGTCAGAGAGTACTATCTATGGCCTCTTGAGCAGGTGGAAAGTTAGACCTGATGACCAAAGAGGTCCTTGCTGGCTTTCTATGATTAGGTATCATCCATTAATGCTAGTAAACAAGGTTTAGAGTATATGCAATGGAGTCATACTTTCTATAGGGTGTAGGCTCTTAAAGTTAGTAAGGTAAAAACATCTCACATTCTCATACAGTCAAAATTGCTTTTGATGATCACTTAGGTAACCCAGGTAAAAATGGTGGACTTAATACACACTTCTAATATTCTTCCTTCCTAAAATCCCACTAATATTAGACTAAATAATTCTTTTAAAGAGCCACAAGGGAGAAGAGAAAAGGGAGACAACGGTGAAATTTTAGAAGATGGAAAGAAAATGAAGTATAGTCACAAAATAGAATATTACATAGTAGTGAAAACAAACTACAGTGATAAGTAACACTATGGACAAATCTTACACTCTATAATATAAAGTGGAAAATAAAAGTCCCAACAGATTCTGTATAGCATGATATCCTTTAATATATAGCAGGAAGGAACTAAAATAAAAACATATACTTTACAGGAACGCATAAACTAAAACTACATAAAAAAGTAAAGGAATTGATAAACATTCAAGATGCTGATCACTTTGGGTGCAGGAAGGTGCAAAAGTAGGTGATGGAGGACGGATATATGGTTAGATGCAGGTAACCGTCAAGGTCCCAGCCTTTGATTTGGGGAGTGAGTTACGAGATGCTGATTATAAAATCAAAGGTAACCAATTAACTAATTAAATAAGGCAAGTGTATCATGCTTTCAGGATGATTTTTAATCTAAATCTATGACTTTAACAAAGGGATGGATTTTAAGTGACTTAGCAGGATTGAGAAAGCTGAATCCTAAACTAGCAGTAGAGAAGAGCAATCCTATGTAAGCATATTTACCAAAAAAGAAAAAGAATCCTCAATAAGCTCTGCAAAAGACAGTGCAAGTTTTCTCTGAAGCGAGGATGAAAGGATGTAAGGGAAAACGAATATGATGGTTTGTAAGCTCTTTAAGAGAAATTTAGACCCTACACTGCAGGTTAACATCGTGGAGAGATAAAACAGAGGGTCTCTGGACGAGGACACCAGGCACAGTTGGGAGGCAAGGGCATCAAAGCATAACAGCAGCACTAAGTGAACATATGCTGAGTGCAGAGACCCTGGCTATTTTCCCACACTTGTCTTCTAAAAACCTGGCATCCCGGTCTTTACCCTTCATGTGGGAAACTGGAAGTCTTCTCTGGAAAACCCATCCAGCCCAAGAGGAAAGACTTAAAGACATGACGAGGTATTTTCTAAGAACAGGGAAGTGTAGAAATGATGAGCCCTCCCGTGGACTCAGCTTCCATCAGCTGTTGAGTCTGTCACAACACAGGTTACCAAGGTTTATTACACACTTATGGAGATATTCTAATAAGAGAGATAAGCACCAAAATAGCCAAAACCAACTCTCCCCTCACCCTAAAAAAGCAACTTGGGAGAAAATAAGACTATACAGAGAATAAACAAAAACGAAGGCTATCTAAATGTCCATCAACTAATGAATGGATAAAGAAGATGTGGTTTATATACACAATGGAATACTATTTGGCAATGAGAAAGAATGAAATCTGGCCATTTGCAGCAACATGGATGGAACTGGAGGGTATTATGCTAAGCGAAATAAGTCAGTCAGAGAAAGACAGATATCATATGTTTTCACTCATATGTGGAACTTGAGAAACTTAACAGAAGACCATGGGGGAGGGGAAGGGGAAAAAATAGTTACAGAGAGGGAAGGAGGCAAACCATAAGAGACTCTTAAATACAGAGAACTGAGGGTTGATGGGGGAGGGCAGGGGAGAGGAGAAATGGGGTGATGGGCATTGAGGAGGGCATTTGTTAGGATGAGCACTGGGTGTTGTATGTAAGCGATGAATCACGGGAATCTACCCCCAAAACCAAGAGCACACTGTATATACTGTATGTTAGCCAACCTGACAATAAATTATATTAAAAAAACAAAAACAAAGGCTATAATTAGTGTCACCAAAGATATGAGGAAATACAGACCCATGAAAGAAGAAAACAAGAACAGAATACTATTTATTAATTTAATTTTTTTTAACTTTATTTATTTTTGAGAGAGACAGAGATAGTGTGAGCAGGGGAGGGTGGGTGAGTGGAGTGGGTGGAGTGGGAGAGGGAGAGACAGAGAGACAGAGAGAGACAGAGAGAGAGAGAGAGAGAATCCCAAGTAGGTTCTGTGCTGTCAGCACAGAGCCTGATGCGGGGCTCAAATTCATGAAACTATGAGATCATGACCTGAGCCAAAACCAAGAGTTGGACACCTAACCCACTGAGCCACCCAGGTGTCCCATATTTATTATTTTAAAAAAGAAACATTTAGAGACAAAGTAAAAGAGCCCTTGGAAATTAAAAACATGATAGCAGAGATAAAAACTCTTTTCCAGGAATGAAGGATGTTCCTAGACTGAAATGGCACACTGAAGGCCCAGAACAACGGATGAATACAGACCTACAACAAGCATACTGGGCAAAACAAGTAGGATTCTAAAAACTTTCAGAGGAAAAAATTAGGGCATATACAAAGAATCAGTAATCAAGGTAGTTATGACTTTTTAACAGCAAATGTGGAAGACAATGGAAGATTTCCTGCAGTACTCTGTAGAAAAGTTATTGCTAATCTAAATATCTATACTCAGTTATCAGTCAACATATAGGAAGATAAAATATTTTCAGATATATAACATCTCAAAATTTTACTTTCCACATCCCTTTCTAAGAAGCTACTGGAGACCGATCCATCAAATGAGGGAGTAAACCAATAAAGAGAAGACACAGGACAAATAAACGAAAGATCCAACTTTTGGAAACAAAGGAAATTCTCACATTTAGGATAAAAGCTGGCAAAAAGGACAACTAATCCAGAATGAAGGAGGTCAAACAGTTCCACCACAGATCTTCAAGAATATGACGACCCAGTACAAATAAACATCGAGGGGAGATTTAGACCAAATAGAGAATTTGGGGTTGACTTCCAATATGCAAAAAGAATACAGGGGAACTAAAAATAAGGCAATTATTAACTGT
The DNA here is from genome assembly GCF_024362965.1 of Panthera pardus. Classification (NCBI taxonomy): domain Eukaryota; kingdom Metazoa; phylum Chordata; class Mammalia; order Carnivora; family Felidae; genus Panthera; species Panthera pardus. The sequence continues at coordinate 65,035,492 of NW_026526765.1, read as the reverse complement.
AAGGAAACACAAAGGTATGAATTAAAGGAAAAATAATCATAGTTTATTTAGGACTTGGCTCAACTCTGACTAGCATACATCGTTGTAACAATAGAAACATTGAATACTGATCTGAACAAAATTATGATATAAATAAATTAATAGCATGGGGGCAGGGAAACATGTGTGTGCCCAGGAGGAGGTAGGGAGGAAAAAGAGTTAACTACTCTCTTTTTTTTTTTTTTTTTAATGTTTATTCATTTTTGAGACAGAGAGAGACAGAGCATGAATGGGGGAAGGTCAGAGAGAGATGGAGACACAGAATCCGAAACAGGCTCCAGGCTCTGAGCTGTCAGCACAGAGCCCGACGCGGGGCTCGAACTCACGGACCGCGAGATCATGACCTGACTGAAGTTGGCTGCTTAAGCAACTGAGCCACCCAGGCGCCCCTTAACTACTCTTATTTCATGTGGAAAGTCAATAGATAATAGCTAATAATGAAAAATCAAGAATTAGCAACATAAACATGTTATTTAGCCATACAGAGGTAAATATTAAAAAAATCACTTAAACGAGTGGAAAGTAGCTACCCCTGTGGAAAAGAAAAATGCAGGTGAGGGAACCTGGGAACTAGTGTATTTCTTAAACCTTATAGAACTAGTTTACTCTTTGTATGCACAGTTAAAAAAGAAAAGAAAACCCCGTAAGACCAGGATAATATAGAGACTGACTTTTAAACCCTCATATCTTTGAGACAAGAAATAACAAATGCTGGCAAGGATGTGGACAAAAGGGACTCCTCCTGCACTATTGGGAATGTAAGTTGGTGCAACCACTGGGGAAACAGTATGGAAGTTCATCAAAAATTTAATAACAGAAAAAAACGTATGATCCACTTATCCCACTGGTGTGTATTTAAAGGAAATGAAAACACTAATTTGAAAAGACAGATGCACTACTATGTTTACTGCAGTATTATTTACAATAGCTAAGACATGGAAGCAACCTAAGTGTCCACCAATAGATGGATGGATGAAAAAGATGTGATATATATATGTACATACACACATACATACAAAGGAATATTACTCAGCCATGAGAAAGAGTGAGATCTTGCCATTTATAAGAACATGGATGGACCAAGAAGATATTACACTAGATGAAGTAAGTCAGAAAAAGACAAATACCATATGATTTCACTTATTTGTGGAATGTAAAAACACAAAACAAACAAAAGAAACAGACTTGTAAATACAGAAAACAAACTGGTGGTTGCCAGAGGGCAGGGGTTTGGAGGATGAGTAAAATAGGTGAAGGGGACTGGGGGGGTATAGACTACCAGTTACAGAATGAATAAGTCACAGGTATGAAAGGTACAGCATGGGGAACATTGTCAATGATATTATAAAAGTGTAGTATGGTGACAGATGGTGGCCACACTTCGTAATATATAGAGATGTTGAATCACTGTGTTGTATACGTGAAACTGATAAACATTGTGTGTCAACTATACTTCAATAAAAAAAAAAAAGCCCTCATCTTTGAGGTTCAGTTTATATACAATAAATTGCACACAGATTTTTATTTGATGAGTTTTGGTAAATATATATATACATCTGTGTAACCATAACCTCAATCTAAGATCAATCTTTAGTGTCCCTAAATTGTTATTTTTCTATTTAAAACCCAACTATGCTGGGGTACTTGGGTGGCTAAGTCAGTGGAGCATCCAACTTTGGCTCAGGTCATGATCTCGGTTTGTGAGTTCAAGCCCTGCATTGGGCTCACTGCTGTCAGCACAGAGCCTACTTTGGATCCTCTGTCCCCCTCTCCCGCCCATGCTCTCACTCTAATAAAAAATAAAACATTAAAAAAACAAAAAACTACCTAACTACACTATCCTGTGCTCTTTGTAGATCTACTTACTGATTTTCTATTCTATAATCATTAACATTTAAACTTTACAGAAAATGCCACATCTATGAAAATGGGTATGGGCATGCAAACTAAGGGGGGAAGCTGACTGATGCTCAAAACAGTATGAAGCTTCCTCTTTTTTGTTCTTTTTATTAAAGTAGTTACAACAGTCAATATCCCATATTGGCCTATAGAAAACTATTTTTAACAAACATACAAGAACATATGAGAATGTAAATATGAGTGGAAGAGTTTCAATGATGCTGTTAAAAAGAAAAAAAGGATGCTGGTACACTAGCTTGGTGAAAACCATTTCCAAAAAAAGTAAGGACTGGAGTGCCCGGGTAGCTCAGTTGGTTAAGCATCCGACTCTTGATTTCTGCTCAAGTTGTGATCCTGTAGTTCACGAGTTCGAGCTAATGTTGGGCTCTGCACACAGCATGGAGCTTGCTTATGATTCTCTGTCTCTCCCTCTCTCTGTACCTCCCCCACTCGTGCTGTCTCTCTCAAAATAAATAAACTTAAAAAAAAAATGGGGGGCGCCTGGTGCTTCAGTTGGTTGGGTATCCGACTTCAGCTCAGGTCATGATCTCACTGTGTGTGAGTTCAAGCCATGCATCAGGCTCTGTGCTTACATCTCAGAGCCTGGAGCCTGCTTTGGATTCTGTGTCTCCTCTCTCTGCCCCTCCACACACTTGCACTCTGCCTCTCTGTCTCACACAAAAAAATTTTTTTTAAATTAAAAAAAACAAAAGAACCCACGAGTTGTAGTTCCAGGAAGAAAATTCCAGCCTGAGATTGCCACCCTAGAAATCACATTTTCTCCTATTCATATAAGGATATAGTAGTTCCCTGTCCTGAAGCTTCCAGAAGCTCCCACTTGCCCTGATTCTACAAAAAAAGAATACATGCTTGCTACCATCTTGTACCTTATTGTTAGCCTCAGGACCTATTATATTACTTTTTAGAAACTAATAGTGACAAATGAGAGTTCTCCTGAGGTACTCAGGGAGATGGAAATAAATCTAGGTTTATAAAAGCTGTGAAAAGTTTTATGCAAGTTAAGGTTTTCCCTTAGATCTCCTGAGGCTGTCTGGACAATTCTGAAATACACCAAAGGACGTCTGACAGTCTTGAGAAAAACCAAAAACCATGAAGGCTGTGGTGCTCAACACACGGTTGGTACAGAGAGATTTTCTTTTAGAATCGTCTGTAGTTCTTTTTTTTTTTTTTAAGTTTATTTATTTATTTTTGAGAGAGACACAGTACAAGCAGGGGGAGGGCAGAGAAAGAGTGGGAGAGATAGAGAATCCCAAGCAGGCTCTGCATTGTCAGCACAGAGCCCAATGCGTGGCTCGAACTCACGAACCACGAGATCATGACCTGAGCTGAAGTTAGATGCTTAACCGACTGAGCCACACAGATGCCTCTAGGATCATCTATAATTTTTTTTTGTTTTTGTTTATTTATATTGAGATCGAGTGAGAAAGCATGTGCACGTGGAAGAGGCAGAGAGGGAATCTCAAGCAGGCTCCATACTGTCAGCATGGAGCCTGATGCTGGGCTGGAACTCACGAACTGTGAGATCATGACCTGAGCCGAGATCAAGAGTTAGACGCTTAACCGACTGAGCCACTCGGGCACTCCTTGTCTATAGTTTTAATAACTATCCCTGTTATATTATTGTGTGACTATGAAACTTCATCCATTTGATGTTCTCCAGCCTTGAGTAGCTGCCCACCTATGGCTCCTACTTCTTAACATCCCTGAGCTCAGGTGCTAGTTAGTTACCTGACATTGTGGGGCTGCTTGTCACAGGACAGCACAGTGCTTGCAATGGACTGCTGCAGGTGCTGTCGTTGCCTCCTCAGGATCTGCTGGAAGTCATCTTCCAGGGTCTGTACCACATAACGCAGAAAAAGGACTCTCCCAGGCAGATTTTGCCCCTGTAGAAGAAAGAATGAGAAGTATTTCCTCTCAATTTCCTGATGAGTGAGCATTCGGTTCTCCTAAATATGAAGCCCAAGAGAAGGCCATGCATCACGAAGTATGTCTGTACCTAAAAGAGAAGCTCCTGAGAGAGAGCAGGCAATCGAGGTTGTTTTAAAAGAGGGAAAACAGGGCAATCCCAGAGCCTGGAGGCTCAGGACTGTAGACTTCCTAATTTTAAGAGATAGATAGCCATGAGAAGTCGTCTCTCACTAAACTTGACTATCAGTCTCAGGATAAACCTCAAACTGTGGGTATCAGAATAGAGAGACAAAAACTGGTTCCTATATGATCCTGTTGAGCTGCTGGATCAAGCAGTCATGATGTCCATACCACTGCTGAACTTCTAGTAACGTGAGCTGATTCACATCTTTATTGTTTAAGCAAGTTGAGTTTTCTGTTACAGGTGAAATGATTCTAACTGAGAAAGCTGAACTGTTGTAGGTAAAGAGCATGGGCTTTGATGGCACAGAGATCTTATGTATTTATTTTTGTTTGATTGTTTTAAACCCAGATCTATACTCATTCAACTTGCCCTTCTGAGTTTCACTGTCTCTTGATTTAAGTGGTGATAATTTTAAGTATACAAAAGCCAGTATAAATACCTGTGACATGCCAAGCAGACATGCACCATTTGTTGATTTCCCTTTACTGGGAGATAAGTGCTGGGACGTAGGACCAGGAGCTCGGGCTTTCAAACTTCAAAGAATAAGGCCCCAAACTGTTTCTGGATTCTTTAGGAACTTTTCAAACAGCAGGGGGTTGGTATATACTCTGAGAATATAAACTCATGGACTAGGGTACAGTTTAGTAAGCAGGAAAACGAATAAACATTGTAAGCACATATGATTTCTTTTTTTAAGAGGTGAGAGGGGCACCTGGGTGGCACAGTCAGTTGAGTGTTGACTTTGGCTCAGGTCATGATCTCACAGTTCATGGGTTTGAGCCCCACATTGGGCTCTGTGCTGGCAGCTCAGAGCCTGGAACCTGCTTTGGATTCTGTGTCTCCCTCTCTCTCTGGTCCTCCCCTACTCATGCTCTGTCTCTCAAAAATAAATAAACATTAAAAAATTCTAAAATAAATAAATAAATAGGTAAGGATGTGATAACTTTGTCTTCCAATGTGCATACTTTTTTCTAATCCTCATTAATTAGTGCAAATGATTTTTTAAAAGTTTATTTATTTTTGAGAGAGAGTGTGCACAAGCTGGGAGGGGCAGAGAGATAGGATCCCAGGCAGGCTTTGCACTGTCAACGTGTAAGTGGGGCTTGAACACACAAACCATGAGATCGTGACCTGAGCCGAAATCAAGAGTTTGATGCTTAACCAACTGAGCCACCCAGGCACTCTGGTGCAATTTTTTTTAAAATCAAGTAATTATGCTAGATTTATGATGAAAGTCTTTCACTAACACCACTCTCCACTACTGCTTGCCCCCTGCAGTACCCTAGAGTGAAATTTTACTCTTCTGAAAGTTACTCTAAACATCTCTAAAAAATGCTCATATCATTACTTCTTGATTTATCAACTTTAGACATTATTGGCTTCTGCTGTGTTAGATAAAGATTTAATTCACTTATGCCACTTCCCCATTTCTCTTCCTAAAATAACTATCTCAATTTATGTTCCATCATCTACAGATAGTATCTCTTGACACCCAATTTTATAAGATAAAGATGCTATAAAAGCCCTACTACTCAGAGATCCTATCCCTTTTCACTTCCTAATCTTTATCATCTAGTGCTTTCCATTGTCAAGGCTAAAATTGTTTTGTTTTGTATATAAATTGATTCTAAATATTATAACTAAATAGTGTTTACAGTATGAGGACTATGTTAAAATTATTTACTACACTGGAAATCCATATAGTACACTAAGAAAATAATTTCTTTCTTGTTAAGCTTTTTGATTTTCTTAAAGTTTCTTTTTTATCCTCCCTATATTGCCTACAAATATCACTTTACTTCTTTTAACTCCTCAAGAATGGTGTTGAATCTTGAGAATATCCTTCTTTCCCTTTTTTTTTTTTTTTCATTTTTAAAAACAACTTTTTTGGGGCGCCTGGGTGGCTTAGTTGGTTAAGCGCCCAACTTTGGCTCAGGTCATGATCTTGCAGTTTATGGGTTTGACGCCCACATTGGGCTCTGTGCTGACAGCTCAGAGCCTGGAGCCTGCTTCAGATTCCGTGTTTCCCTCTCTCTCTGTCTCTCTCCCACTCAGGCTCTGTCTCTCTCAAAAATAAATAAACATTAAAAAAGAAAAACCAACTTTATTGACAACCCTTATAAATTCACCCACTTTAAATGTGCAATTCAATGATTTGTTGTAAATTTACTGAGCATGGTAACCATGGCCATAACCAATTTTTAGAATATCTTTATAACTGAAATAAGATCCCTCATGCCTATTTACAGTTAGTTCCCGTTCCCATCTCTAGTCCCAGGCAACCACTCCTCTATGGCTCTACTGATTTGCCCTTCTGGACATTTCATATACGGAGAACTATACACTATATGACCTTGTGTAAGTGGCTTCCTTTTATGTAGCTTAATATTTTTTGAGGTTTGTCCATGTCACGGCATATATCAAGAGCACTTTTTTTAATTACCGAATAGCATTCCCATGTATGAAGATAGCACATTTTGTTTACCCGATTGTTTTTTTAATTTTTTTTACTTTTATTTATTTTTGAGAAACAGAGTGAGACAAAGCGTGAGTGGGGGAGGGGCAGAGAAAGAAGGAGACACAGAATCTGAAGCAGGCTCCAGGCTCTGTGCAAGCGGTCAGCACAGAACCTGATGTGGGGCTCGAACCCACAAATTGTGAGATCATGACCTGAGCCAAAGTCGGAGGCTCAACTGACTGAGCCACCCAGGTGTCCCTATCCATTCAATTGTTGATGGACATTTGGGTTGTTTCCACTTTTTGGCTATTATGAATAAGGCTGCTATGAACATTCACATGTAAGCCTTTGTTAGACATATATTTTCATTTTTCTTGGGTCAGTATCTGGAAGCTGAATAGCTGGGTCATATGATAAGTTTATGTTTAATTTTTTAAAGGAACTGTCAAACTGTTTTCGACAGTGGCTGTTCCATTTACATTCCCACCAGTAATGTATCAGACTTCCTGTATCTCTACTTTCTTGCCAGCATTTGTTATTGCCTACTTTCTTTTTAAAATTGTGGTAAAAAGACATATAACATAAACTTAACTATCTTAACCATTTATTTTTTATTTTTGAGAGAGAGCACAAGTAAGGGAGGGGCAGAGAAAGAGAGGGAAACACAGAATCCTAATCAGGCTCCAGTCTCTGAGCTGTCAGCCAGAGCCTGATGCACGGCTCAAACCCACAAACTGTGAGATCATGACCTGAGCTGAAGTCGGATGCTTAACCGACTGAGCCATCCAGGGGCCCTGTATTTTTTTTTTTTTTAAGTAGGCCTCATGCCTAGCATGGAGCCCAACATGGGGCCTGACATCAAGACCTGGGCTGAGACCAAGAGTCGGATGCTAACCAACGGAGCCACCCCTATCTTAATCATTTTTCAGTATATTCATGTAGTTGTGCAACAGATCTCCTGAACTTTTCCATCTTGCAAAATGAAACTTTACACACAATGAACAATCATGTCCCATTTCCCCCTCCCCCTAGCCTCTGGTAACCAACATTCTATTTGCTTTTTATATTAATGACAGCTATAGATACTTTGTGTATGTCAAATTATACAGGGTCTTTTTATGACTGGCTTATTTCACTTAGTATAATACCCTCATTATGGTACCATCGATGTTGTAGCATATGGGATTTCCTTCCTATTTAAAGCAGAATATTTCACTGTACCTGTATATGCCACATTTTGTTTACCTTGTCATCTACGGATGGACGTTTGGGTTGCTTCCACTTCTTGGCTTTTGTGAATAATGCTGCTATGAACATGGGTGTGCAAATATCTCTTCAAGACACTTCTTTCAATTCTTTTACACGTATAAACATGTGGGAATATATGAAGTGGGATTGATGGATCATATAATAATTTTTTAAAATTTTTTGAAGAAACACCATATAGTTTTCCACAGTGGTCGTACAATTTTACAATCCTACCCACAGTGGGCAAGTGTTCTCATTTCTCTACAAATTTGCCACAACTCGTGACTTATTTTCTGTTAAAAAATTTTGTTTTAATAGTGGTCATCCTGAATGGGTGTGAGATGATATCTCATTGTGGTTTTGATGTGCCATTGTTTGTGATTTAGTGATGTTGAGCATCCTTTCATATGCTTGTTGGCCACTTGTATATCATCTTTGGAGAAATGGCCATTCAAGTCCTTTGCCCTTTTAAAAATCAGATTATTTTGTTGTTCAATTTTCCCTTTAATTCTGTCAGTTTTGTAATAAAATGTTTAAATGTTGTTGAGTTAAGGAGCTCTTTATATATTCAGGATATTAACCCTTTATCAGATATGCAATTTTAAAATGTCTTCCCCTGGGCACCTGATTGGCTCAGTTGGTTGAGTGCCCGACTCGATTTTGGCTTAGGTTGTGATCTCACAGTTGTGGGATGGAGCCTGCATGGGATTGTTTCTCTGTCTCTCTGCCCTCCTCTGCTCATGCTTGTGCATGTGTGAAATCTCTCTTAAAAAAAAAAGTGAAAAAAATACTTTATAAAAAAATAACAAAATGTTTTCTATTCCATAGACTGTCTTTTAATTCCAGATTGTGTTTTTTGGTGCACACGTTTTAAACTTTGATGTAGTCCCATTTGCCTATTTTTGCCTTTTTTTTTTTTTTTTTTTGCCGGTATCTTTGGTGTCATATCAGAGAAAAATGTAAAATCCAATTGTCATGAAGCTTTCCCCTATATTTTCTAAGAGTTTTATAGTTTTTGGCATGATGTAAGAGATCTTTGATCCATTTTGAGATAATTTTTGTATATGGTATTGGATAAGAGTCCAACTTCATTCTTTTGCATATGGCTATCCAGTTTTCCCAAAACCATTTGTTGAAAAGGCTATCTTTTTCCATTGAATGGTCTTGGCACCCTTGATGAACATCGTTTGATCATATTCACAATTTTTTTTTTTTTTCTGGGTTCTCCATTTTACTCCACATGTCTGTAGGTCTGTCTTTATGAGATTACCACACTGTTTTGATTACTGTAGCTTTGTAATATGTTTAAAAATCAAGAAGTATGGGGGCACCTGGGTGGCTCAGTCGGTTGAGCGGCCGACTTCGGCTCAGGTCATGATCTCACGGTCTGTGAGTTCGAGCCCCGCGTCGGGCTCTGTGCTGACGGCTCGGAGCCTGGAGCCTGGAGCCTGTTTCGGATTCTGTGTCTCCCTCTCTCTGACCCTCCCCTGTTCATGCTCTGTCTCTCCCTGTCTCAAAAATAAATAAAAATGTTAAAAAAAATTTTTTTTTAAAAATCAAGAAGTATGAATACTCCAACTTTGTTCTTTTTCAAGACTGTTTTGGCTATTCAGGGTCCTCTAAGATTCCATAGGAATTTTAGGATGATTTTTCTATTTCTGAAAAAAATGCTGCTGGGATTTTGATAGGGATAATGCTGAATATGTGGATTACTTTGGGTACTATTGACATCTTAACAATATTAAATCTTTCAACCTATGAACATGAGATGTCTTACCATTTATTTATGTCTTCATTTTCTTTCAGCAATGTTTTATAATTTTCAGTGTGCAAATTGTTCATCTCCTTGGTTAGGTTACCTCTAAGTATTTTATTGTTTTTGATGCTATTGTTAACCGAACTGTTTTCCTAATTTCGTTTTGAGATTGTTAGGACACAGAAATGCAATTGACTTTTGTGTGTTAATTTTGTATCCTGCAACCTTGCTGAATTTGGCTATTAGCTGTAACAATCTTCCTGTGTGGAATCCTTAGGGTTTTCTTCATATAAGATCATGTTATCTATGAACAGAGATAATTCTTGCTTTTAAATTCAGACGTCTTTTATTTCCTTCCTTGCCTAACTGCTTTGGTTAGAACTTCCAATACTATGTTGAATAGAAGGGACAAAAGCAGGTATTCTTGCTTTATTCCTGAACTTAGAGAAAAAGCTTGTAGTATTTCACCATTGAATATGGTTTGCTGGGGTTTTTCCATATAGGGTTTTTATGAGATAGTTTCCGTCTATTCCTAGTTTTTAGGATGAAAATGTGTTGAATCTTGTCAAATGCATTTTTTGCATCAATTGAGATGATCAGGTGGTTTCTGTCCTTCATTCTGTTAATATAGTGTATTTGATTGACTGATTTTTTATATTGAACCATCCTTGTATTCCCAGATAAATCCCACTTGATCATGATGTATAATCCATATGATATGCTGCGAATTTGGTTTGCTAGTATTTTGCTGAGGATTTTTGCATCGGTGTTCATAAGGGATATTGGTCTACAGTTTTCTTGTAGTGTTTATATCTGGTTTTAATATCAGGTTGATGCTGGTTTCACAGAATGAAGATACTTGCTATGAGATCTTTTAAAATCTATTGGGACTTGGGGCCCTGGGTGGCTCAGTTGGTTAAATGTCTGACTCTTGGTTTCAGCTCAGGTCATGATCTCATGGTTTGTGAGTTTGAGCCCCGCATCAGGTTCTGCTCTGACAGCATGGAGCTGCTTCAGATCCTCCCCATCCCCCTCTCTCTGTCACTTCCTTGCTTGCCCTCTCTCTCTCAAAATAAATAAACTTAAAAATTTAAAATCTATTGGAACTTAATTTATGGCCTAAAATAAGGTCTTTCCTGGAATATGCCCCTTGTGCACCAAGAAGAAGGTGGGTACTGTTGTTGGTAGACTATTCTGCATATAATTATTAGATCTGGTTAGTTTATTGTGTTGCTTAATTTCTCTCTTTCCTTACTTATCTCCCATTCTGGTTATTCTATCCATTATTGAGAGTTGGGTATTGAAGTCTCCAACTATTAATATAGAACAATTTTTCCCTTTGGGGTGCCTGCGTGGCTCAGTCGGTTGAGCGTCTGACTTTGGCTCAGGTCAGAGCATGAGTGGGGTGGGAGCAGAGAGAGATGGAGACACTGAATCAGAAGCAGGCTCCAGGCTCTGAGCTGTCAGCACAGAGCCCAACATAGGGCTCGAACTCATGAGCTGTGAGATCATGACCTGAGCCGAAGTTGGATGCTAAACTGACTATGCCACCCAGGCTCACCCTAGAGAGTGTGACTCTTGATAAGTTTGAGCCCCCTGTTGGGTGTAGAGATTACTTAAAAAAAATAATAAAAAGCAATTACTCATAAGGAAGGATGCACTTGTGTCATTGTACTGTTTTCTACATGCCTTATAGCTTTTTTGTCCCTCATTTCCTGCATTATTGTCTTTTGTTGTTAGTTGATTTTTTGTAGTGAAATGTTTACATTCCTTTGTTGCTTCCTTTTGTGTCTCTAGCTATTGTCTTTGTGGTTACCATCATAATTACATTTAATATTTGGAAGTTAAAATACTCTAATTTGAATTTGTACAAGCTTAACTTCAATAACATATAAAAACTGTTCCTTTACCGCTCTGTCCCTTACTATTTTGGTTGTTGATGTCACATAACTACATCTTCATACAAAACAAATAATTCTTTTAAATGCATTAGTGTCTTTCATTACATAGAAAGCAAAATGTGGCGTTTCAAAGTTATAGTAATACTGGCTTTTAGACTAATAATTATGAAACTTATATTAGTCACTTAACCATATAGAAAACCAAACATTATAAATTGTTGTTACAATCATAGTTTTTGTAATTGTCCATGTATTTACCTTTTACTGACATCTTTGTTTCTTCATATGGCTCAAGTAATTGTTCAGTGTTTCATTTTACTCTGCAGGATTCCCTTTAGGCTTTTTTTTTTGCTGGGCAGGGCTAGTGGAAATGAACTCCCTCAGCTTTTGTTTATCTAGGGAGGTCTTTATTTCTGCCTCATTTTTGAAAAGCAGCTTTGTTGAACATGGAACTCTTGGTTGAGTTTTATTCTTTAGCACTTTGAATATATTAGCCCACTAACTTCTGGCCTCCAAAATTTCTGATGAGAAATCTGCTGATAATCTTATTGAGACCTTGTATGTGATGTGTTGCTTCTCTCCTGCTGCTCTCCCTCATTTTTGAAGGATGGTTTGGCCAGATATAGTATTTTTGGTTAAGAGCTTTTTTTCCTTCAGCATTTTGAATATATCATCCAACTGCCTTGTGACTTGCAAGATTCTGCTAAAAACCTTGCATGCGGTAAGCCACTTTTTTCTTGCTGTTTTCAAGATTCTGGCTTTACGTTTTGTTAACTTTTGACACTTGATTTAATGTGTCTTGGTGTGGGTCTCTGGTTTAACTTCATTGGAGTTGAACTTCACAAATCTGTATATCCATTTCTTTCCTCAGGTTTGGGGAGTTTGGGGTCATTATTTTCTCAAGTAAGTTCTCTGCCCCTTTCTCTCTTCTTCTGGGGCTCTCATAATACATATATGGCCCACTTAATAATGTCCCATGGTCCCTTAGGCTCTCTTCAATTTTCTTCATTGTATTTTCTTTTTGCTCTTCTGTCTCAATGATTTCAAATGACCTGTCTTCAAGTTCATTGCCAGTTTTCTTTTGCCTGGTCAAGTACGCTGTTGAATCCTTCTAGTGAATTTTTCAATTCAGTTACACTTTTCAGGTCCAAAATATGTTTGATTCTAATAGTTTCTTGTTTAATACTCTCATTTTGTTCACACATAATTTTCATGCTGCAGTTAGTTGTCTATCTCTGCTCTCTTTTAGTTCCTTGTACATTTTTAAGATAGTTCAAAAACACTCTTTTGTCAGGGGGGCACCATTTAAGCGTCCAGCTCTTGATTTCAGCTCAGGTCATGATCTCATGGTTGTGAGATCTAGCCCCACGTCAGGCTCTGCACTGAGTGTGTGCTTTTATCTGTCTTAATTTCCCAAATGGCTTGCCTTTGTCTCAGGAGCCACAATCTCTTGCTTCCCTGGTACCTGCCTGTGGAACTGCATACTCCTTGCAGCTCTAACATGTGGCAGTGCTCACCTGTCTTTTCAGCAGCTTCCAAACTATACCACTATTCCCATCAGTGATCTGAGTCGGGTGAGAAAACAACTGTCCCTTGCGCAGCTCCCTAACAAGCCAGGACACTGGCTCAAAGTCCACCTTTTTGTTTCCTTCTTGAGGGAGGAGCCGGGGCATGTGAAGTTTCCTTCCAGTTGCACCATGATAAGCAGGGTCGGGGGAGGGGTATGGGCACACCAAATAACACAAATCTTCCTACTCCTTTCATTGAGCCCCTTCTCGATTATGCATTCTCCTGGGTACTGAGGCTTCTCAACTGATCTCCAGAGTTTTCACAAAAGTATTCTGGTCCGTATGTTTTTCTTAATTTGGCGTCTCCATGGAGAACAATAGCCTGGAGCTTGTTTATCATCTACGTGATGTTTCCCAGATCATTCTTAAAGCCCTCAATTATTCTGCTCCAATCTGGACTGACTGCTTTGTAGGTCTACTATTCACCATAATTTTAGGAATTCTCTGTATTATTCTCTTGGATTAGATCTAGTGTTCCCTGGATCCTGTGCCACCCTCTTTCTTAATCCCTTCTTCTTTAGATGCATACCTTCAGGTAACTGAAGAAATGGGTGTGAGGATATTTTTTCAAGTTCCCACATGTCTGGAAATGTCTTTATGTTACACTCATACTTGAATAATAGTTTTGTTGAGTATGGAATTCTAAGCTGAAAATAATTTGTTCCATCCAAGTGCTCTGGGTGAGCAGACAGAATCCTGGCCATTTAGAGATCTCTAAAAGTCAGAATGCAGAAGACTTCTTTTCTGCAGCACCAACTCTATACTAGGTGCCTTTGTTTATGACGGATGTTTCATTCAATGTCTTTAGAAAATAAGTCCTCTGACTTTTTGCCTGAAGGGTAGGTAAACTGATGACTGAACTTTCTGTACTCAAGAATGGAAAGACTGTCAGTTCTATCTGCAAACTTTCAACAGATTTACAGCCCACATCTGACTCTAACCCTCTTGTATATATTGTGTTTCTGAGTTGAAAACCTCTTTACTCTAAAGGGAGATTTCCTTTCTCCTTGACTGCAGCCACCTCTACATGTATTACAGCCTATGGCTTTCTCTGCCTAGCTTCACCAGTCAACACTTACATTTCCTTTAGTTCTTCTAGTTTTCATTCAAATCTATTGCCCTTCCCCTTATTTTCATTGCCATGGATTTATACCTTTCACTATTCATCTACTATTATTTTTAATGGGATCTCAAGAAGGAGAGGGATAAGTGAAGGTATTCAATTTTGAATTGGAAGACAGCACATACCATTTCAAAAGGAGTTTTTTGGTGAGGGTGGGAATATAAGGATGGAATAATGGCAAAGACTTTACTACCAGATTTGTCATCACTTTTGTTTCTAGTTAAAACTTCCTATGCAAAAGATACACCCTCATAATTGTTATGTTACCTCTTCCTCCATGACATAAGTGAGCAGCTTCCAGTCCCACTCCACTGTCTTGGCATTAGCTGGATGTAGCCTGAAATTCAAGGGACATCAATTAGAATTCTAGAGGGTATAGTGGAAGAAGGGATGGGATCTGGAAGATGACAGAAACAAAAAAACCTCCTCTTATCCTCACTGCTTTTGTCTATCCTTTGACATGATACCATGTCATCTGACGGTAGTAGAACTTCAGTTTTTTTGCTACCCAGTATTCACTTCTCTTTTGGAAGACATTAGTACCCCGATTTTGCCTTGAAGAAATCAACTCTTTATTACTATTAGTCCATTAGCTTTACCCTACCAGGATCCCAGCCCATGAAGTATATTGAGCCAATCATGATATTCTATCCCTCAGTTCAGTGATTGGTTCAAAAATGGGCTCATGTCCTATGTTATTGCAATTAAAGCCTACAAGACTAAATTTCAGAACTTTTGTGTGATTATAAAGGAAGTAGGCTTTCTCTCACAAAAGCTGGAGGCTGAGAAGACTACTATGTGGAGCCTCAAGAGAGAAGCAAAGCAGGAAAATGGATCCTGGTAACCATTCTGAACTGAATTAAGTCTTATTCCTAGGCTTCTAGTAAAATAAATAATTAAATTCTCTTTTATCAGCTGTTACAGCCAGTTTGGATTGGGTTTCCCATTAGTTGCAATCCAAATAACACTAATACACTAAGTCACCCTCTCTAATTGGTTAGCTCAATCAAGCTCAGGCAAGAGAAAGATGTGCCCTGAGTCCAGATTCTCTAGGAGATTCACCAACATCAAAGGTTCATACTGTTGAATTTTCATGAGAAGCATATAGGCCTCCTTCAGTACATCCACGGTCTCAGAGCCACTGAGCAGGATTTTCTGGATGATGTGAGCCACAATTTCTCTGGGTGGGTAATGCTGGGGTGACACAAAGTCCATCAAAAACTGCACAGTCCCCAAGGGAAAATTTTCTTCAATGGTGTTTGTTACCATTCTTAGTCTTCGATGAGGAATGGGTTCTAGTTTTTGACTTTTACTCTGTAGAGATAAAAATAAACCAATTAGAACAGGTTTCTATAGACATATATACACAGGATCTGAAACAGATTCAAGACAGCAAAATTTTCCATGCATTTGAAAAATAAAAAATAAAAAGACTGAAAAGCCTTATCTAAAAAACTTTCAACGACATGGAAAAATACTTATATTAAGTTAAAAAATAAGCATTCACAGTTCTACATATAATATGATTTCATCTGTGCTAAAAGCACAGAAAAGAAGTACAAGAGTCAAGAGCTAGCCTAAGTAGATTTTGGAGTGAAGGTGGGAAGATAGGGTAGTTGTGATACTATTATCAGATACTTAGATAAAGAGAGGGAGACACAGAATCCCAAACAGGCTCCAGGTTCTGAGCTGTCAGCACAGAGCCTGATGTGGGGCTCAAACTCACGAACTGTGAGATCATGACCTGAGCTGAAGTCAGACGCTTAACCGATTGAGCCACCCAGGTGGCCCGAAAGATGCTTTAAATATGTTTTATTGTTAAAATAAGATCCCATTTTATTGATTTACTGTCAACAGTAAATGTTAAGTTGCTTCCCTCCCACCTCCCAAAAGTATGTATATAAAGACTGGGAGAGAATATGTGAAAAGTGGTTTTCTATTATCTGGGGTGCTGGAATTACAGATGTTTTGCCTCTATACGTTCTTCTGTATGTTGCCATAATAGATACATATTACTTTCACAATCAAAAGGAAAAACATGAAAAAGTTTTCTGACATCAGAATATAATAACAATAATGATGATAATTTTTGAACATTTGACTTATCCTCATCTTAATTCTCACAGCCCTACTACTACTATTATTATTCCTACTATATAGATAAGGAAGCTGAGGTTTAGAGAGTAAGGACTTGTTATGCAACAAATGTCAGAAGCTGGTTTCACACATGGGTGGTGTAACCCCATATCTACCCTCTAAATTCATACTACCTCTCAACAACAAAACCAATAATAATAAATATATTTTTGTTAAAAATCCCCATTAAAATATTTTAAATGCCTATGTTTAAAAAGGCAACTGAGCAGCAAGTATTATTTTTAAAATCTGAGAATAAGTATTAAACCTATTATTTTACTTTATTATTATTTTTTTAATTTTACAGAGAGAGAGAGCGAGAGAGCGCGCGCATGAGTGGGGAAGAGGGGCAGAGAAAGAGAGAGAAAATCTTTTTTTTTAATTTTTATTTTTTTAACATTTATTTATTTTTGAGACAGAGACAGAGCACGAACGGGGAAGGGTCAGAGAGAGAGAGAGAGACACAGAATCTGAAACAAGCTCCAGGCTCTGAGCTGTCAGCACAGAGCCCGACGCGGGGCTCGAACTCACGGACCGCGAGATCATGACCTGAGCTGAAGTCGGACCCTTAACCGACTGAGCCACCCAGGCGCCCCGAGAAAATCTTAAGCAGGCTCCATGTCCAGTGCGGACCCGATGTGGGGTTTGATCTCATGACCCTGGGATCATGACCTGGGCCAAAATCAAGAGCTGGATGCTCAACTGACTGAGCCACTCAGGCACCCCAAGTATTAAATTTAAAACATCAACCAAAGGTCTGACAGCTTATATATGACAGTAAAACAGTGATGACTAGAATTGTCCTTCCAGAAAATCTTCCGGAGAAGTCTAGTTAGCTTTCCTTATGCCTCACATCACCTAAGGGTAACCCCTTATCTCACTGATCAGAGACCAATACTGTACATGTCATGTAATGAAAATTAAGAGCCAGAGAAGAGAAAAACAAAAAACAATATTGCTTTTGTGACTATTTCACATGTGAGGCACTTTACCTATATTTGAACCTATATTATGCATTTCTTGCCTACAAATGGGGACATCTACAGCAGATAAAGTTTACAAATTCTTTTGATGCCCATATACTTAAGGGGAACTAAGACTTATATTTCTTTAGGCCTTGAAAGGTGGCTTTGTGCTTTATGTATTTACTTTTAGGTCAAACAACTTTATGATATGAGCATTATAACTTATTTTAGAGTAAACAAAGAAAGACTCAGAGGAGTTAAGGCCAAAGGCTGGTAGGCGGCAGGCAGCGTGGGGGAAAACGACCTGGTTGAAGAAGTACTTATTAAAAGCCCAAAAGAAATAATAGGAGAGACCAAAAAGATTTACAGATGGATTCTAGATGGCCGAAGTTCTTTAAGGTAAGAAATAAAGATGAGGAAGAAAAATCCCCTTTGTTTGGCCTAACTGCCATCTTATAATCCAAGCTGTGTTTACACAGAAAGGGGATGTGGTGTCCCATTTGCATCCACTGGCGGCCTCGCTACTTTGTGCAGCACTTACAAAGCACTACAGCCTTGACTAAGGAAACACAAACTCTCTCAAGTCCTCCAAATGCTCTTGATAATGGACTGATATATCACCATCCTGAGGCAAACCCACAGGAATAAAGAGAATGAGCTAGGGTAGTTAGGGAGAGTCATTCAGAAAGAGAAGACATAAAACGTATTAGAAGATACAACAACAATTAAAATGAGAGAAAAAAATTCAATCTTCAAGGCCAAATCGATGTGAATGCCTGAAACAGGCCACATGGGATTCCTGATTGCTCCAAGAATGCACCTTCTGAATTCATGGACTACCTCAAGCCAGTCTTTTTTTTTTTTTTTAAGGTTTATATATTTATTTATTGTGAGGGAGAGTGAGCCTGAGCCAGGGAGGGGCAGAGAGAGAGAGAGAGAGAGAGAGAGAGACAGAGAGAGAGAGAGAGAGAATTCCAAGCAGGCTCCGCATTGTTGGTGAAGAGCCTGACTTGGGGTTTGACCTCATGAACCATGAGATCATGACCTGAGCTGAAATCAAGAGTCAGAGGCTTAACCAACTGAGCCACACAGGTGCCCCTCAAGCCAGTCTTCTTAACATTGAGAATATGGTTATGGATGATGAAAAAATAGCTTCATATTGTAAAACCTAGCCACAAACTTTTTCTTACATCTGCTAAGAAAAGCATCTGGTTTAGTTCTCACAGCTTAATAAAGACCAATGGGAAGTAGCATTTCCATTAAAATCTTTTTTTTAATGTTTATTTATTTTTGAGAGAGAGAGAGAGAGAGAGAGAGAGAGAGAGAGAGAGAGAGAGAGAAAGTGTGCATGCACTCACGAAGAGGGGAGGGGCAGAGAGAGAAGGAGACAGAGACTCCCAAGCAGGTTCCGCACTGTCAGTGCAGAACCCGATGGGGTGGGAGGGGGGTCAGGCTCGAATTCATGAACTGTGAGATCATAACCTGAGCTGAAATCAAGACTTGGTTGCTTAACTGACTGAGCCAGCCAGGCGCCCCTCCCATTAAAATCTTAAAACTGAATTTCCTCCCCAGAAGTCAGAAAGTAATAATTTTGGAAGCACTGAAGTGTCAAGGGTATCACTATTTCTGTGATATGGGAGCTGTAATAAGGGCATCAGGAAGGGAAAGGCATAGGAA
The DNA here is from genome assembly GCF_024362965.1 of Panthera pardus. Taxonomy (NCBI): domain Eukaryota; kingdom Metazoa; phylum Chordata; class Mammalia; order Carnivora; family Felidae; genus Panthera; species Panthera pardus. The sequence goes on along the minus strand of NW_026526765.1, from coordinate 65,016,609 downwards.
TTGAAGAGAAGCATTTGATGAAGACCTATAATGAGCCAGACACTCTAACAGACACTTTTACATATGTTATGTCATTTAATGATCCTGTGAGGTATGTTTTTATCTCCATTTTACATATAGGAAAGAAGCTAAGGCTCAGAAAGGTAAAGTGACTTCTACAGTGCCAGTTTTTCACTGTGGGGGTGAAATTTAAACCCAGGTCTGACTCTACACTAGATGGTTCCACAAGTGGAGGAAAGATAAAAATATCAAATTTATAGTGGGCCTGTTCTTTCATGCATATTTATGCTAGGCCTATACAAAGGACACCTAATCCCTAGGGGAAGACATATTAGCTCACCTCTCTTGTGTCTTTATCTGGTATTAGTGTCTGGAAGAAGAGGTGATGCACTGGAGGTCGTAAGAAGTACTTCAGTCTATGCAGGCATGGTCTGCTGTATAACCCACCTTGTGGTGTTCGTGCTTGTACCTGGGCAGACTCGGGGTTAGCAGGCTCTGACAGTGATCTCTCTTTTCTAGCTGGTGTTTCTGTAGCAGAGAGCCAAGGAACTTTCTCTAAGGAAGTTTCAAACTGTGGAGACTGTGGACTGGGAGAGGACCTTGGAGAAGATGGAGCTGAGACATCCATAGGGATGTCATGGTTCTGTATATCATTTTGGGGAGGGTCAGGCCAGTCTTGTCGTAAGTGAGGCAAATCTCCAAGTGAGCGTAGCATGTCTCCTGGCAAGCAAGGCACGTCTCCAGCTGAACGGAACATATCTCCTGGGAAGTGTGGGACTTCTCCAGGTGAACGTGGCACGCTTTCTGGTGACTGTGGCGCATCTGCTGGTGACTGTGGCATGTCTGATGGTGACTGTGACGTGCTTACTGGTGACTGTGGCACATGTCTTGGTGACCGTGGCACGTCTTCTGGCGACTGTGGTGTGTCTCTTGATGACTGTGGCACATCTCCCAGTGACTGTGGCATATCCCGTAAGTGTGCCACATCTTGTGGATATGATATGTTTTGAGGTGGGCCTGGTACATCTTGAGGTAGGCCCAGAGAGTCTTGAGGTGGGCACAGTGAGTCTTGAGGTGGGCTGGGTGAGTACTGAGGTCGCCACGATGAGTCTTGAGGTGGGCTTGGCACATTCTGCTGAGGGCATGGCATCTCTTGAGGAGGGCATGGAACTTCTTGAGGCGGGTGAGGCAAAGCTTGTAGTTGGCACTGCATGGTTTGTGGTGGGCATGACAAGGCTCGTGGTGGGCACGAGGAGGCTCGTGGTGGACAGGGCGAGGCTCGCAGTGGGCATGGCAAGGCTCGCAGTGGGCATGGCAAGGCTTGTGGTGGGCAAGGCACATCTTGCTGTGGGGTTGGCAAGGGTGCCCTCTGATTGCTGCTGCTACCATTATTGCTTGTTGGGGAACGGGAGTGAACATCTGAAGATAGCTGTAGGCTTGCCAAGAAGCCAAGGTCACCTTTGAATGCAGTTGAGCTGCAGTTTGGCTCTGCTGCATAAATAGAGTCCCCACTGACGGATGTAGGAGGTTGTGGACCTTCAAATGCGGTTTCTTCCAAAAGGTCCAAATCCACAGGATCGCTGTTAATGATTCTCCGTGCTGCAGGCCGAGAGCTTCTGTCTACCCGCCCTTCCATCACCTCTTTGCTGGAGAGGCTGGCACATGTCTGAAGACTGGCTGGCTCCTTCTGGGAAGGAGCAACAGTTTCTAGGGTCAAGTCAAGAGTGGCAATAGGTCTATTTTCTTCTTCAGTTCTTGTCAGGTCAATCACACAGAGTCCATTGCGATCCTTTGCCCTTGGTCTGGTTTCTCTGGTTAAGTCAATGAAGTCCTGTTAAAATATTATGAGAATATAAGTGGTCAAGTAGGGAGCCTTTGCTTTATCTAAGAAGATCTGCATCTGAGCTTTTAAGGATAATCATATTTTACCTTTTCACTTCACTGAAAATTTATACATTTTATATACCATAAGCATTAGTATTTCCTTTGGTCAAAATTTTGCTACTGTCAATCTGTCAATTTCTATACCATCTTAAATTATCCAAATGCCACATGCATATAACTGAGGGCATAGTGGGAAATTTTTTCTGATCCAAGATAAATAGGGGAGTTGTAGGGAAGATTGTAACCTTAAGTCACAAGGGAAAAAGCAACCTTTGTTTGGAAAAGCAACTTACTTACTTACTTACAACAGAAACTAAAGAAGGTAAGCTAATATAAGAGAATCTACTATGTGCTAAGAACATGTTGAGTGCTTGCACGTATCTTTAACTTTCACAATATCCCTATCAGGTAGGCCTTATAATCTCCATTACACAGATGGGGAAAATGGAGTTCAGAAGAGTTAGGTCATTACCTAAGGATTATACAATTAAGTCACAGACACACACATTCAAACCCAGGTCCGTTTCCTTTTTTCTCTGTACAACTTCATTCAATATATAATTACCTTATAGTCAGATATGTAGAGTAATGCAATAACAGTTATAAAACCAACAGTGTAAGTCTGAGCCCTAACTAGGTTCATTATTGGAAAACCTCCTATCTTTACCTCCATTCCTTGCCAAAATGATTAGGTACTTCATAAACCCTAATGACACCTGCCCATGGTACTAAAATCAATCTCTGTGCCATACACATGTTAAAATATTGTACTCCCTTTCAACTCTCAAAACTGTCTCAGTGTGGATGAAAATTAATAGCCTAATTATCCATCAATCTCATTGATGAATATGAATGCAAATATTCTCTATGAAGTATTAGTAAATCCAGTATTTAAAAAAAAAGTTCCATTTCTCATCAGAAGGGCTAGCTAGATACTCTGCTCAACCAACCTAATAAAAGTGAGAAATTATATACAAATGTAAAAACACGGGAGAGGTTATAACAAGAAAAACTGACCAAAAAGAAAGCCAGTGTACCTATATTAATGTCAGACAAAGTAGATTTCAAGGAATATAGTGTTACTAGAGATAAAGAGGCTACTGTACAATAAAAGACTTATTTCATCAAGATATAATAATTTTAAAACTATATGCCTAATAACAGTCTCCATAAAGCAAAAACAGATACAAGGAGAAAAAGGAATATCCAGTCATTGTAAGAAACTTTTACATGTCTTTCTTGATTGATAGATTACTCAAACAAAAAAATTATTATGGATACAAAAGATTTGAACACTTTTTTTAAAGTTTTAATTTGAGAGACAGAGAGAAAAAGAGAGGGGGGGGGTGGGGCAGGGAGAGAGAATCCCAAGCAGGCTTTACACTGTCAGTGCAGAGCGTGACGCAGGGCTTGAACTCATGAACTGCGAGATCATGACCTGACCTGAAATCAAGAGTTGGACACTTAACCGACTGAGCCACCCAGGTACCCCAAGATTTGAACACATTTAGTAAGCTGCATCTGAAGGACTCAGAATAGATATTCACAATTACACGAAATATTTACAAAAATTGACCACAAACCAGGAGTCAAAGTACATCTTAGTCAATGTCAAAAAGATTATCACTCAGGCCAAAATACTATTAGGCTAGGAAGCAGCACAAAAGAGTAACTAGGAAAAACTCCATATAACTGCAAATAGGTCAAAGGAGGAATCACAAATTAGAGAAATTTTAGAACTGAACAATAACAAAAATACCAGTTATTAAAATGTGGCATGCAGAATCACTATGTAGAAAAAAATGCACACTTACACACTTAATTAGAAAAGTGGAATGGAAGAAAATTAACGTGCTGAGCACAAACCTTTTGATAGCAGAAAAGGAAAAAATACCCCAAAGAAAGCAGAACAGAGGAAATAACGAGAGCAGAAATGAATGAAACAGAGAACACAGCAGAGAAGTGCAACAATGTTACAGGTTGTTCTTCTAAAAGATTATTAAAATTGGCAAACATCTGAGAAGAAATTTGAGAACAAAGGCACAAATAACCAATATTAAGAATGAAAATAGGACAAAATTACAGATGTTTTTAAGATAAAAAAGATTAGAAGATGTTATGAATAATTTTATGTCGAAAAAACTTGGGAACTTGGATGAAACAGATAAATCCCTGGAAAAATAAAGCTTAGCAAAACTGACTCAAGAAACTGGGTGATGGGTACATGGGGGATCATTATACAATTTGCTATATTTTTCATGTTTGAGATTTTCCTTAATGAAAAGACATTTTTAAGTTGACTCAAGAAGAAAGAAAAAAATCAAAATAGTCCTTTAACCAATAAAGAAATAAATCAGTAGTTGAAATTTTTTTCCATCAAAAAACTCCAGGTCAAGGTGATTTTAGAAATCACCTGTTTAGTTTTGCTAAAAATTCAAGGAAAAAATTATTCTACTTTTATACAAGTTATTTGAGAGTATAAAAAAAATGAAGGGCTACCTCTGACTCCTATTGTGACTTAGCATACACTTGATACAAAATCTGAAAGAAGGAAATGTTATGTCAATATCACTTGTGTACACAGACATAAAAATTCTAAACAAAACACTATTAAACTAAATCCAGCACAACCGAGATGAGTTTACCTAGGAATCACAGCTAGCTTAGCATTAAAAAAAAAATCAATTAATATAACTCATCACATAAAGGAGAAAATCATATGATCATGTGAAGAGGCCAAAAAGCATTTGATAACACATTCAACATCCATTCTTAAAAAGAGGGGGGAAAAAAAAACCCTCAAATAGAAATAGAAGAAAACATACTTATCTATTAAAAGTTATTTCCAAAGCACATATAGTAAACATTACACTGAAACACTGAAAACATTCCCTGTAAAATCAGAAGCACATCAAAGATGCTTACTGTTGCTAATTCTATTCAGCAGTGTACCAACGTTGTATATGCAATGCAGGAAAATATGATATAAAAATTGTAAAAATTAGAAAATAAAACTGTCCTTCATGAATAATATGATTATTTACATGAAAAACTCAAAAGAATCTATAGATAAATATCAGAATAAGAGCATTTAGGGGCGCCTGGGTGGCGCAGTCGGTTAAGCGTCCGACTTCAGCCAGGTCACGATCTCGTGGTCCGTGAGTTCGAGCCCCGCGTCAGGCTCTGGGCTGATGGCTCGGAGCCTGGAGCCTGCTTCCGATTCTGTGTCTCCCTCTCTCTCTGCCCCTCCCCCGTTCATGCTCTGTCTCTCTCTGTCCCAAAAATAAATAAAAAACGTTGAAAAAAAAAAAAAAGAATAAGAGCATTTATCATGGTTGTTGGATATAAAAATTACATTTTTTTAATACTTCAACAACAGTAGCCTCATGTTGTATAACTCCCACATCTCACAACTTCAGGGGAAATCATTCATATTATATTCTATATGAATTATGCCATCTAGGGCAAAATTCTAGGCAATCCATACAATATCAACACAAAAAACATATACATGTATATGAATGTGTTTGTATATATTTGTATACACATGCATGTGCACATATGCACACACACACACTACAGGTGGTAGTTATTTTTTTAAACATTTGTTTACTTATTTTGGGAGAGAGCGTGCATGCGAGCAGGAGAGGGGAAGAGAGGGAGAGAGAAAATCCCAAGCAGGCTCCACACTCAGTACAGAGCCCAATGCAGGGCTTGATTCCACAACCATGAAATCAGAACCTAAGCTGAAATCAAGAGTCTGACACTTAACTGACTGAGCCACCCAGATGACCCCCCCTTTAAAAAAAAAAAAAGTTTGTTTACTTATTATGTGGTAGTTATTTTTGTGGGTTGCCAAACATTTCCATGATACATGGTAGACTGTAGTTCCTGAATCCCATGACTAGGTGGAGTCATGTGATTAATTCTGCCCAATAAATTATGAGGGGAAGTAACATGTATTACTCCTGGGCTGGGCCTTTCTGGATGCAGACACTCCAAAGGTTTCTTTTCCTTCTGATGTGTCTGTCTCATGGCCATGTTCAAGATAATGGCAACTCTGTCAGCCTGTGTCTCCACAGGACTATGATATGCAGACATCCCTCCTCCTCTACCCCACCTGCAATGGGCATGTAGTAGTGTGAATGGAAATAAACCTTGTTTTAAGCCACAGTATAACATAGCTTATCCTGACAAACACAGTACCTGGGAACAAACTTAACTAGAGATGTGCAAGACCTGTGCAAAAAAATATTAGGGAAGCATACTGAAGAACCCTAACATAGGCATAAATAAATGAAAGTATATACCACTGTCCATGAATTAGAAGACTCAATGTAATAAATATGCCATTCTCCCCAAACTGACATACAAATTCAGTACCATCTCAATGTCTAAGCAGGTTTTACTGAGGAACTTAGAAGTTAACTCTAAAATTTGAAAGGAAAGGGGCGCCTGGGTGGCTCAGTGGGTTGAGCATCCGACTTTGGCTCAGGTCATAATCTCACAGTTCGTGAGTTTGAGCCCCAGATAGGGCTCTGTGCTGACAGCTCAGAGCCTAGAGCCTGCTTCAGATTCTGTGTCTCCCTCTCTCTCTGCCCCACCCCTGCTTGTGCTCTGTCTCTGTCTTTCAAAAATGAATAAACATTAAAAAATTAAAAAATAATAAGATAAAATAAAATTTGAAAGGAAAAACAAAAGACCAAGAATAGCCAAGACAATTCTGAAGAAGACAGTGTGGTATTGGCACTAGATAGTCAAACAGATAAATGGACAGAAGAGCAAGTTTACAAACAGACCCATACATTTAGAAAAATTTGATTTATGTCAGAGGTGGTATTAAAGATTATGAAGAATGGGGCGCCTGGGTGGCTCAGTCGGTCAAGCGTCCGACTTCAACTCAGGTCACGATCTCGCGGTCTGTGAGTTCGAGCCCTGCGTCGGGCTCTGGGCTGATGGCTCAGAGCCTGGAGCCTGCTTCTGATTCTGTGTCTCCCTCTCTCTCTGACCCTCCCCCGTTCATGCTCTGTCTCTCTCTGTCTCAAAATAAATAAACGTTAAAAAAAATTAAAAAGTGTTTAAAAAAAAAAGATTATGAAGAAAAGGATGAAACTTTAAATGGTACCACTATCCATTCAGGGAGAAAAATGAAATCAGATCTTAACTTCATGCCAAAATCATAAATCAATTTCAGATTTATTAAAGAAATGAAAAACCCAATTAAAATTTTTTTAGGAAAAAAAACAAGAGAACATCTTTATAATATTTGTGTAAGGAAGGATTTCTTAAGATACAGAGGGTAAACCATAAAGGAATATTTGACTACATCAAAATTAGGACTTACTGTTTATTAAAAGTACCTTAAAGTTGTAAGACAAGCCACAAACTAGAAGGAACTTGCCAGTGACTGACTTGGGAATACTATGTAGAGATGAAAATGACAAATTAAAGGCACATGCAATAACATTAACTGTTTTAGAAGATGTTATTTATTTAAAAAAAAATTTTTTTTTTTAACGTTTATTTATTTTTGAGACAGAGAGAGACAGAGCATGAACGGGGGAGGGTCAGAGAGAGAGGGAGACACAGAATCTGAAATAGGCTCCAGGCTCTGAGCTGTCAGCACAGAGCCCGACGCGGGGCTTGAACTCACGGACCGCGAGATGATGACCTGAGCTGAAGTCGGACGCTTAACCAACTGAGCCACCCAGGCGCCCCATAGAAGATTTTATTTTTTTTAAGTAATCTCTACACCCAACTTGGGGCTTGAACTTAACAACATGGAGATCAAGAGTTGCACACTCTACTGACTGAGCCAGCCAGGCACCCCAACAGTGATTAATTTTATAAACATAATATTGAAGCTAAAAGAAAAACAAAAGAGAATAACATACAATACGATTCTGTGATATTGTGATATACAGTAGTCCCCCCTTGTCCACAGGGGATACTTTCCAAGACCCTCAATGAAGGTGTAAAATCGCAGATGATACTGAACCCTACATGTTTTCTCCTATGCATACATTCCTATGATAAAATTTAATTTTTAAATTAGGCAAAGTAAAAGATTAATGACCGTAACTCATAATAAGAGGAAACAATTATAACAATATACTGTAATAAAAGTTATGTGATTGTGGTTTCTGTCTCAAAATAACTTCTTGTACTATACTCATCCTTTTTGTGATGATGTGAGATGATAAAACGCCTATGTGATGAGATGAGTGAGGTGAATGGTGGATGTAGGCGTTGTGATGAAGTGTTAGGCTACTATGGACCTTCTAATGATATGTCAGAAGGGGGTCATTGTCTTAGAAACTGCACCTGACCCTGGGTCACTGAAACCTCAGAAAGTGAAACTGAAGAAAGGAGGGGACTACTGTCTTGGTCCTTATCCCTGGTTCCCGGTAGAACTCCAGTAAACCCCTGTAATTTGCTGAGTGATAGGGTAAGAGGACTGTCTTTTGTTATTCGTAAGTCCCTTTCAACCATACCTGAGTTTGCTAATGACTGAAAACCCCTACACAGCTTCAGGATTGGGGCTAGTTGTCAGAGGAACCAACCAGGCGTTTAGAGGGTTAGAATTTTCAGCCCTACTTCCTCAGTCTCTGGGGAGGGGAGGGGAGAGGAGCTGGAGATTGAATTAATCACCAATGGCTAACGATTTTAATCAACAAGACTCATGTCATGGAGCCTCCATAAAAATCCTAAGCAACAGTTTGGAGAGCTTCCAGGTTGGTGAATACAACCACATACCAGTAGGGAGGCATACCTCAAACTCCAGGGGGTCAGAAGCTCCTGCACTCGGGACCCTTCTGAACCTTGCCCTATGTACCTCTTCATCTGGACCTTGCCCTATGTACCTCTTCATCTGGCTGTTCACTTGCATCCTTTATAATAAACTGGTAATAGTAAGTAAAGTGTTTCCCTGAGTTTTGTGAGCTGTTATCAAAACTTAGGAAGGGGGTCATGGGAACCCCCAATTTGTAGCCAAGTTGGACAGAATGGTGGGTAACTAGGGGCCCAACTACTTGTGACTGGCATCTGTATGGGGGGCAGTCATGTGGGACTGAGCCCTTAACCTGTGGGTTCTGCACTAATTCCAGGTAGTATCAGAATTGAGTGAAACTGTAGGGACACTCAGTGATGTTGAGTTGGAGAATTAGTTAGTATAAGGAAAAACTCCCCACACGTTTGGTATCAGAAATGATGTGAACAGAGAAATAGCGTTTTCATTTAGATTCCGTTCATATAAAGTCCAAAAATAGGCAGAAGCAAACTATATTATTTAGGTACACACATATAGTAAAACTATAGCGAAAAGCAAGCGAGCATCATGAAAATTAGGAAGTAGTTGGGAGGAGGAGGGTGGCAAGGCATGGAGGTAGAATATACATTGAACAAAGAAACATATCCACAACTTTTATAATACAGGCAATATGGCTGCATGGGCTTTAACTTAATTTGTTCTACTATATGTTTGCTTTATACATTCCCTCCCCTGCCGCCGTGTGTGTGTGCGTGCAATGTATATCTATATACACATATTTTTTTTTAAGTTTACTTATCTATTTTGAGAGAAAGAGTGGGGGGAAGGAGGGAGGGAAGGAGAGAGACAGAGAGAGGGGCAGAGAGAGTGAATCCCAAACAGGCTCTGCACTGTCAGGGCAGAGTCTGACGTGGGGCCTAAATTCACAAACCGTGGGATCATGATCTGAGCTGAAACCAAGAGTCAGACACTTACCGAATGAGTCATTCATGCACACCTATACACATATTAAAAAAAAAAGAAAGTTAAAAAGTCTGTGGAGTAAACTTCTTAGGAAATTTCAAGACCCACGTGAAGAAAACTTTAAAAAAGCCCATTTAAGTAAGGATCCTTAATGTCTAAATTCATGAAAACACTATTCTACCACTATCGTGTAGAAGGATGCAGCATTGTAGGATAGCAAATCTTTCTACGTTAATTTGTTCATTTAAAATGCTGAGGATTTTTAGAAAATGTGACAGAATGACATTAAAGTTTAATTATAATGTGTGAAATTTTGATTAAGAAAATAAAAGTGTTGCTAATTAACAAATGGAGGGAAGCCTTTCACAATATATATGTGTATCAAATCACCGCAACGTATACTTTAAATATCTTATAATGTTATTTACACTTCAATTGAATTACACCTCAATAAGGCTGAAATTAAAAACAAACAACTTTAAAAATGTGACAAAAGCCAGAAAAACTGGCAAATAATGAGCCGGGGACTAACACTACCTTAGAGTATTTGAATTTCTTGGATTGGTACGTATAACTTTTTTTAAAATGTTTATTTTTTGAGAGAGTGCATGCAGGGGAGGAGCAGAGAGAATGGGGGACAGTGCAGAGCTTAGTGGACTCTGCACTGACAGCAGCAAGCCCATTGTGTGGCTCGAACTCAGGAACTGCAAGATCATGGCCTGAGCTGAAGTCAGATGCTCAACCAACTGAGCTACCCAGGCACCTCAGTACATGTAACTTTTATGTAAATTAATAAAACTTTAGTTTTTAAAGCAGCTTTAGGTTCACAGCAAAATTGAAAAACTTCAGAGCATTCCCATATACTCCTCTCCCCACATACAATCTCCCTATCAGCATCCAATACCACGACGGCACATTGGTTACAACTGATGAATCAACATTGACCCATTATCATTACCCAAAGTCCATGGTTTACATTAGGGTTCACTCTTGGTGTTGTACATTCTATGGGGTTTGACAAATGTATAATGACATGCCTGGAAAACCCTTAATATTAGTTCCTCCTATTTCTCTCCCTTCCCACTAACCTCCAGCAACCACTGATCTAACTTTTTACTATCTCCATAGTTTTGACTTCTCCAGAATGTCATATTGTTGGAATCACAGAGTAGGTAACCTTTTCAGATTGGCTTCTTTCCCTTAGTAATACGCATTGAAGTTTCCTCCATGTCTTTTCAAGACTTGATAGCTCATTTCTTTTTAGCAACGAATAATATTCCAGTGTCTGGATGTACCACAGTTTACTTATCCATTCACTTACTGATGAACATCTTAGTTGCTTCCCAGTTTTGGTAATTATAAATAAAGCTGCTATAAATATCTGTGTGCAGGTTTTTGTGTGGACATAAATTTTCAGTTCATCTGGGTAAATACTACGGACCACGATTGCTGGATCTTATGGTAAGAATATGTTTAGTTTTGTAAGAAACTGAACTGTTTTCCAAAGTGACTGTACCATTTTGCATTCCCAGCAGTAGTTAATGAGAGTTCCCTTTACTATATATCTTCACCAGTATTTGGTGTAATCAGTATTTTGGATTTTGGCTATTCTAAAATCCAAATGTAGTAATATCTCATCCTTATTTTAATTTGCAATTTCCTAATGACATATGTTGTTGGACATCTTTTCATATGCTTACTTGCCATCTGTATACTTTCTTGGGTGAGGTGTCTGTTTAGGTGTTTTGCCATTTTATTTGAAGTTTATTTTTATTTCTTTTGAAAGAGGGAGATAGAGAGCAAGCAAGGGAGGGGCAGAGAAAGAAGGAGACAGAATCCCAAGCAGGCTCCATGCTGTCAGAATTCACAAACTGTGAGATCATGACCAGAGCTGAAATCAAGAGTCAGATGCTTAACTCACTGAGCCACCCAGGTGCCCCAGATATTTTGCCATTTTTAAATTGGATTGTTCATTTTCTTATTGAGTTTTAAGAGTTCTTTGTATATTTTTGATAACAGTCTTTTCTCATATGTGTCTTTTGCATACGTCTTCTCCCAGTCTGTGGCCTGTCTTCTCGTTCTCTTGATGTGGTCTTTCGCAGAGCAGTTTTTAATTTTGATGAAATTCAGCTTAGCAATTATTTCATGGATTGTGTCTTCGGTGTTGTATCTAAAAAGTCATTGCCCAAAGTCATGTAGGTTTTTTCTACTTTATCTTTTAGGAGTTTTATAGTCTCACATTTTACTTTTAGGTCTATGATCTATTTTGAGTTAATTTTTGCTAAGGGTGTAAGATGTGTGTCTAGATTCATTTCTTTGCATCTGAATGTCCGGTTGTTCCAGCACCATTTGTTGAAAAGACTATCTTTGCTCCATTGAATTACTTTTGCTCCTTTGTCAAAAATCAGCTTACTATATTAATGTGGGTATATTTATGGGCTTTCAATTTTGTTCCACTGACCTATTTGTCTATTCTTCTTACACTGTCTTGGCTACTGTAATTTGTAGTAAGTCTTGAAGTCAGGTAGTGGCAGTCCTCTGTTCTTCTCCTTCAATATTGGATTGGCTATTTGCAGTCTTTTGCCTCTCCCTATAAACTTCAATCACCTTATTAATATCTACAAAATAACTTGCTAGGATTTTGACTGGGATTGTGTTGAATCTATTGACCAAATTTATAAGAACTGACATCTTGACAATATTGAGTCTTTCTAACCACAAACGTGCAATATTCCTCCATTTATTTAGTTCTTTGATATTTCACCAAAACAATATGGCACTGGAACAATAGAGACATAGATCAACAGAACATAACAGAAAACCCAGAAATAAACACACACCTATATGGTCAACTAATGTTTGACAAAGCAGCAAAGAATATGCAATGGGAAAAAGACAGTCTCTTCAGCAAATCGTGCTGGGAAAACTGGACAGCAACATGCAAAAGAAACTGGACCACTTTCTTACACTATACACAAAAATAAACACAAGATGAATTAAGGACATAAATGTGAGACCTGAACACTTAAGCTTTGTAATATAACTTGAAGTCTGAAATTGTGATGCCCCAGCTTTGCTTTTCTTTCTCAAGATTGCTTTGGCTATTCAGGGTCTTTTGTGGTTCCATACAAATTTTAGAATTGTTTGTCCCAGTCCTGTCAAAAAATGCTGTTGGTATTTTGATACGGATTGCATTGAATGTGTTGATTGCTTTGGGTAGTAGATATTTTAACAATATTTGTTCGTCCAATCTCTGAGCATGGAATGTCTTTCCATTTCTTTGTGTTATCTTCAATTTTTTTCATCAGTGTTTTATAGTTTTTAGAGTACAGGTCTTTCACCTCTTTGGTTACATTTATTCCTAGATATCTTATTATTCTTGGTGCAATTGTAAACGGGATATATATTTTTTAAAGTATGCTCTATACCCAAAATGGGACTTGAATCCATGACCCCAAGATCAAGAGTCACACGCTCTCCTGACCAAGCCAGCCAGGCACCCCATAAATGGGGGTTTTCTTAGTTTCTCTTTCTTCTTCATTTTTGGTCTATAGAAATGCAACATATTTCTGCACATTAATTTTGTGTCCTGTGACTTTACTGAATTTATCAGTTCTAATAGTTTTTGGGTGCAGTTTTATGGGTTTTCTATATATAGTATTGTATCATCTGCAAATAGTAAAGATTTTACCGATTTGGATGCATTTATTTTCTTTCCTTTATTTTTCTCTTCTCTCTTCTGTCCTCTCCTCTCTCTTTCTCTCTCCCTTTCTTTTCTTTCATTTTTTCTCTTCTCTTTTCCTCTTTCTCTGATTGCTGAGGCTAGGACTTCCAGTACTATGAAGAACATAAGTGGGGAGAGTGGACATCCTTATTCTGTTCCTTACCTTAGGGGAAAAGCTCTAAGTTTTTCCCCAGTCAAGATGATGTTAGCTGTGGGTTTTCATATATGGCATTATGTTGAGGCATGTTCCCTTTAAACTTACTTGTTGAGGGTTTTTGTCAGGAATGGATGTTGTACATTGTCAAATGCTTTTTCTCTGTCTACTGAAATGATAATATGGTTCTTATCCTTCTCTTACTGACGTGATGTATCATGTTGATTGATTTGCAAATATTGAACCACCCTTGCAACCCAGGAATTAAGCCCACTTGATGGTGGTGAATGGTATTTTTAATGTATTGTTGAATCCAGTTTCCTAGTATTTTGTTGAGGATTTTTGCATCTACATTCATCAGGGATATTCAACTGTAGCTCTTTTAGTGGTGTCTTTATCCAGTTTTGGTATCAGGGTAATGCTGGCCTCATAGAATGAATTTGGGTTTTCCTCTTTTCTATATTTTGGAATAGTTTGAGAAGAGCAGGTATTAACTCTTCTTTAAATGTTTGGTAGAATTAGCCTGCAAAGCCATCTGGTCCTGGACTTTTGTTTGTTGGGAGATTTTTGATTACTGATTCAACTTCTTTGCTGGTTAAACAAGTCTGTTCAAAATTTCTATTTCTTCCTGCTTCAATTTTGGTAGGTTATATGTTTCTAGGAATTTATTTCTTCTAGGTTGTCTAATTTGTTGGCATATAGTTTTTCATAATGTTCTCTTGTGATTGTATTTCTGTGGTGTTGGTTATTATCTCTCCTCTCTCATTTGTGATTTTGAGTCATTTCTCTTTATAAGTCTGGCTAGAGGTTTATCAATTTTCTTCATTTTTTTCAAAGAACCAGCTGATTTCACTGATCTGTTCTGTTTGTTTGTTTGGTTTTGGTTTCTATACCACTTATTTCTGCTCTAATCTTTATTATTTCCTTCCTTCTGCTGGTTTGGCTTTTGTTTGTTCTTCTTTTTCTAGCTCCTGTAGGTGTTAATGTTGGGTTGTTTATTTCAGATTTTTCTTGCTTCTTGATGTAGGTCTGTACTGCTATAAATTTCCTTCTTAGAGCCACTTCTGCTGCATCCCAAAGGTATTGGACCATTGTGTTTTCACTTTTGTTTCCATGTACTTGTTTATTTCTTCCTTTATTTCCTGGTTGGCCCATTCATTGTTTAAGTAGCAAGTTATTTAATCTTCCTGTATTTGTGGTCTTTCCCGATTTTTCTTGTGGTTGACTTCTAGATTCATAGTGTTGTGGTAAGAAAAGATGCACGGTATGACTTCGATCTTGAATTTGAGGCTTGTTTTGTGGGCTAATATATGATCTATTCTGGACCATGTTCCATGTGCACTTGAAAAGAATGTGTATTCTGCTGTTTTAGGATGGGATTCTCTGAATATATCTGTTAAATCCATCTGTTCCAGTGTGTCATTCAAAGCCATTGTTTCCCTGTTGATTTTCTGTTTAGATGATCTGCCATTGATGTAAGTGTTGTGTTAAAGTCCCCTACTATTATCGTAATATTATTGACTAGTTCCTTTATGTTTGTTATTAACTGTCGTATGTGTTTGGGTGGTCCTATGTTGGGTGCATAGATATTTACAACTGTTATATCTTCTTGTTGGATTGTCCTATATTATATAGTGTCCTTTTTGGTCTCTTGTTACAGTCTTTGTTTTACAGTCTATATTGTCAGATCTAAGTATTACTAACCCAGTTTTCTTTTGACATCCATTTTCATGATAGGTGTTTTTCCATCACCTAACTTTCAATGTGCAGGTGTCTTTAGGTCTAAAAGGAGCCTCTTGTAGGCAGTATATAGATGGGTCTTGTTTTTTTTTATCCAATCTGTCACCCCATGTCTTTTCCCCCCCCCCCCCCGTTACCTTATGTCTTTTGATTGGAGCATTTAGCCCATTTCCATTCAAAGTAATTATTGATAGATATGTAATTACTGGCATTTTAGTATTTGTTTTGTGGTTGTTTCTAAAGATTTTCTCTGATCCTTTCTTGTCTTTCTCTCTTTCATGGCTTATTTTCTTTAGTGATATACTTGGATTTCTTTCTGTTTATTCTTTGCATATTCATTAGCTTTTGATTATGGTTACCAGTAGGTTTCTACATAACCTCTTCTGCATATAGCAGTCTATATTAATTTGATAGCTGCTTAAGTTTGAGCCTATTCTTTACTCCTCTCCTTCCCCCACATTTTAGGTATATGATCTCCTATTTTATATCCTTTTATTTTGTGAGTTCCTTGATTGAGTTTTTACAGAAGTGTTCATATTTACTGCTTTTTTATTATCTTTATAGTGTCACTCCTTTCTACTAAAAGAATCCCCTTTAATATTTTGCAGTGTAGGGGAGTAGCCAACATGGCACAAGAACAGACACTCAGATCAATGGAACAGAATAGAGAATCCAGAAATGGACCCACAAACGTATGGCCAACTAATCTTTGACAAAGCAGGAAAGAATATCCAGTGGAATAAGGACAGTCTCTTCAGCAAGTGGTGCTGGGAAAACTGGACAGCGACATACAGAGAGATGAACCTGGACCACTTTCTTACACCATACACAAAAATATGAACTCAAAATGGATGAAAGACCTAAACGTAAGACAGGAAGCCATCAAAATCCTCAAGGAGAAAGCAGGCAAAAACTGCTTTGACTTTGGCCGCAGCAACTTTTTACTCAACACATCTCCAGAGGCAAGGGAAACAAAAGCAAAAATGAACTATTGGGACCTCATCAAAATAAAAAGCTTCTGCACAGCAAAGGAAACAATCAGCAAAGCTAAAAGGCATCCGACAGAATGGGAGAAGATATTTGCCAGTATCCAAAATCTATAAAGAACTTCTCAACCTCAACACCCCAAAAACAAATAATCCAGTGAAGAAATGGGCAAAAGACATGAATAGACACTTCTCCAAAGAAGACATCAGATGGCCAACTGACAAATGAAAAAAATGCTCAACATCATTCATTAGGGAAACACAAATCAAAACCACCATGAGATACCACCTCACACTTGTCAGAATGTCTAACATTAACAACTCAGGCAACAGATACTGGTGAGGATGCGGCCACTGCTGGTGGCACTGCTGGTGGGAATGCAAACTGGTGCAGCCACTCTGGAAAACAGTATAGAGGTTCCTCAAAAAACTAAAAATAGAACTACCCTATGATCCAGCAAATGCACTACTGGTTATTAATCCACTGGGATACAGGTATGCTGTTTCGAAGGGGCACATGCACCCTGAAGTTTATAGCAGCACTATCAACAGCAGCCAAAGTATGGAAAGAGCCCAAATGTCCATCGACGGATGAATGGATAAAGACGTGTGTGTGTGTGTGTGTGTGTGTGTGTGTGTGTGTGTGTGTATACACACACACACATATACATACAATGGAATATTACTCAGCAATCAAAAAGAATGAAATCTTACTACTTGCAACTACATGCATGGAACTAGAGGGTATTATGCTAAGTGAAATTAGTCAGAGAAAGCCAAATATCACATGACTTCACTCAGATGAGGACTTTAAGAGACAAACAGATGAACATAAGGGAAGGGAAGCAAAAATAATATAAAAACAGGGAGGGGGACAAAAACACGAGACCCTTAAACATGGAGAACAAACAGCAGTTTGCCAAAGGGATTGTGGGAGGGGGGATGGGCTAAATGGGTAAGGGGCATTAAGGAATCTACTCCTGAAATCATTGTTGTACTATAAAATAACTAACTTGGAAGGAAACTTAAAAAAATAAATACAAATTAAAAAAAATAGTATTTTGCAGGGTTAGTTTATTGATAATAAACTCTTAGTTTTTGTTTGTCTGGGAAACTATCTCTCCTTCTATCCTGAATGATAACCTTTCTGGATAGAGAATTCTTGGCTGCACATTTCTCCCATTCAGCACTTTGAATATTATCATGCCACACATTTCTGACTTTGAAAGTTTCTGCTGCAAAATCCCCTGCTAGCCTTATGGGTTTTCCCTTCTTAGTTACTGTCATCTTTGGTCTTGCTTTAAAATTTGTTTCTTTATCACTATATTTTGCCAATTTAATTGCAATATGTCTTCGTGTGGATTTGTTTTGGCTGATTCTGATGGAAGTTCTCTGTGCCTCCTGGATGTGGTTATCTATTTCCTTTCTCAGATTAGGGAAGTTTTCAGCTATTTCTTCAAATAAATTTTTTGTTTCTCTCTCTTCTTCTGGGACTGCTATGATACAAATATTATTATGCTTGATGAAGTCATCGAGTTCCCTAAGTCTATTCTCATTCTGCATAATTCTTTTTTCTCTCTTTTGTTCAGAT
Organism: Panthera pardus; assembly: GCF_024362965.1. NCBI lineage: Eukaryota > Metazoa > Chordata > Mammalia > Carnivora > Felidae > Panthera > Panthera pardus. The sequence continues at coordinate 64,998,798 of NW_026526765.1, read as the reverse complement.
CGATTATTTTTCATTACTCTGCTTTTTAGGTCAATAATTCATCCTCCGTTTATTCCAGCCTGTTGGAAGAATCCTTTCTTCAAATGTGTTTCTCATTTCATTTATTGAGTCCTTTATCTCTGCTATGCTATTCCTTATCTGTTTCAAGAGGCTTACATCTCCCTCTCTTTCCTCAAGTCCACTGAGTATCCTTATGGTCACTACTTTAAATTCTCTACCAGGCATGTTACTTATATCTGTTTCGCTTAGGTCTCTGCCCATGGCCTTGTCCTGTTCTTTTATTTGGGATAAATTTTTGTTGTCTCATTTTGTCTAAGTCTCTGTGCCTGTTTCTGTGTATTCGGTAAGTCAGCTATGTCTCTTGCTCTTGAAAGTAACCGCCTTACGTAGAAGATGTCCTCTAGTGCTCTGCTGTTTAGTGTCTCTTGTTCCCCAGGGCCTGCTGCTTCTGAGAGGGTCTCCAATGTGTACTGCATGTGCTCTGTCTTGTCCTGGCCACTTTATCCTTCAGGCTAGTCATTTGCAAAGACTCTCTTTGCCTTTTGTGGGTAGCGTTTGGTTCCTGGCCTGAATGTGGTGTGTTTTAACTAGGTGTGTTCTGGTCTGTTTGTGAAATGAGACTGTTGCCACCGTCACCAGAACTGAGGCTCTGCAAAACTCCCAAGTCAGGAGACATGGTGTGAGCAGGGTTTGGGACATTTTTCTGTGGAAAGGGGCCCACCATGCAGGGTATGAGGCAAGTGTGACTAGGAGGGGCAGTTCTAAAGAGTATGGGGAGTGGTGCTTGGTGTAAGCAAGTTAGGTAGCATATTTGATGATGTTCTGGATCCCACATGTAGCTCTGTGTTTATGTGAGGGGCAGGGGAGGGAAATGGCACCAGCCAGTTCCTTTGTTTCTGGAGAGGTATCTCCACTGACACTCTCTGGGATATGCTCTGAGATGAGCGAATAACCTCCACACTGTGTGACCCAGACACTCTTGGGATCACTGTTTCCATACTGTATATCTGTGTGTTGTTTGCCTGCCTTCTCTCCAACAGCAGAGCAATGCCTTCTGGGTTCTATCCCAGCCAAGCCCACTGACCTTTGAAACACCAGGCTTTAAGCCCCACTGGTTGCAGAAACTTATGAAATTGGCCTCTTTTACTTTCCAATCTAATTGCTGGCTACGGGGATTTGTTTTCCCTGTGTGCTAGTCTGTCTCTCACCCTTCTCCGTGACCATGGCTCCCTCCTCAAGATAGAAGCCACTACTGTTTCTGTCCCAAACCACATCTTTGCACTTCCTATTTTCTTCATTGTGGCCTTTTTTCTACCTACTTTTAATTCTTTTTAGACACTGTTGGCTTCAGCTTGCTAATATTTTGTTGAGTTTTTCTGCATATGTTCAGTGTGAGATATTAATCTTTCTTTTCTTATAATGTCTTTGTCTGGTTTTAGGGTGTTAGGGTAATGCTGGCCTTATAGAGTTAGGCTGTGTTTTCTCTGCTTCCATATCTTCTATAGAGAATTGGTATAATTTTTTCCTTCAACGTCTAGTAGAATATGCCAGTGAACCCAACTGGGCTTGGTACTTTCTGGTTTAGAAGGTTATTAATCATTGATTCAATTTCCTTATTAGATATAGGTCTATTCAGACTGTTCATATAACTTCTGTAACAAAAAACTTCAAGTTTAAAAAATGTTTGTTCTCCCCCAAATTAACCTATAAATTCAATAAATACCAAGCAAAATTCCAATGGTATTTTTAAAAGAAATGGAGATGATTCGAAAGTTCATCTGAATCAGAAAAGGCTCAAGAGTAACATAAAAAAACAAAAACAAAAATGAAAAACTATAAGGGAAAGCAAAAGATAAGTGAAGAGGTGAAAAGGGTTCCTGGATCCAATTCCAGTGTGTTCTGTGGAGACTTCCCCACACCAACAAGCAATTCTCTCACGTCTGAGAATTCAACTCAACTCTGACATGATCTACCTGGAGGTAAAATCATATTCCATAGGTAACAGGCTCAGTTAGACAAACTTCCAAACCCTCTCCAGGTGTGCCACTCTCCTAGCACTTTTTTAAAAGTTTATTTATTTTGAGAGAGAGAGACAGAGAGACAGAGAGAGCGAGCCAGCACAGAGACTGCTGTGGGGCTTAAACTCACAACTGTGAGATCATGACCTGAGCTGAAATCAAGAGTCAGATGCCAACTGACTGAGCCACCCAGGTGCCGTTCTCCTAGCACCAACCCAGAAGCTCTCCAGGCGTCCTTTGGGTTTTTATAAAGGCTTCATTATATAGTCAGAATTGATTGAATCATTGGTCACTGGTGATTGAAGTCAATCTCTAGGCCCTCTCCACTCTCTGGAGGTCTGGGGATGGGACTGAAAATTCCAATCCTCTAATCATCTGGCTTCACTGGTAACCAGCTCCCTTATTTATGTGTTTTCCAAAAGTCACCTCACTACCATAACAAAGAACACCTTTAACTTCTCATCACTTAAGGAGTTCCAAGGGTTTTGAGAGCTGTGAGCAAAGAACCATGGATAAAGACTACATATATGTGAGAAATATATATTTTGTCATCTGAATGATCAAAAAATATGTATATATATTTAAAAATTTTTTTAATTTAAATTTTTAAAAATTTAAATCCAAGTTAGTTAACATATAGTGTAGGGTGCCTGGGTGGCTCAGTCTGGTAAGCATCTGACTTCAGCTTAGGTCACGATCTCAGTTTGTGTGTTTGAGACCCATGTTGGGCTCTGTGCTGACAGCTCAGAGCCTGGAGCCTCCTTCAGATTCTGTGTCTCCCTCTCTCTCTCTGCCCCTCCCAGTTCATGCTCTGTCTCTCCCTTTCAAAAATAAACATTTAAAAAATTATTTAAAAGAAACATATAGTGTAGTAATGGTTTCAGAAGTAGAATATATGTATAATTCTTATAAATCACAATATCACAGGAGGCTTTGCCCTACTAAATAGCAAGGTAAACTGCAGAGGTGCAGTAATTAAAATATGCAGAAAATAGGTCCAAATTATCTAGAAAATTAATGACACGGGTAGTTTTTCATATATGTGGGTAGATCATTTGATAGTATTAAATAAGCTAACTAACATCTGAGAAGAGTTTTCCCTTTCAGCAAAATTCTAGACAATTGAAACATTAGACTATTAGATTTGGCACAAATCTAAGAAGCTTATAATAACCAGGTTGGCCAGAGTATAAGAAAACAGGTATTCTCATACAGAGTCTGTATTAAGAATATATGTTATAACCTTTTGGAAGTATAATTTGGTGGCTATGTGTCAATGACCTTAGCTGCAAGCAAAAAACAAACAAAAAACCCCAAATCTTCCTCTAATTTAACCACAAAAGGAGCTTATAGAGGATAATGGGTAGTTTCTAGAATGTAGACAAGAGCCTGAAAACCAAGCTTGGAATCTACACAACCAAAATCTGGTGCTCCAAACCATGTGGTACAACTGAGTACCCCATTATCAAGGGCACTGGACACAAACACCCCAGCTTGTATGGCCAGCAGCACCATGCTATACCCTGTCACCTGCACCTTTATAATTGCTACATGTCATTGCTGATGCCATCTCACCAAAATGGAGTACAAGGACCCTGCTGCTTCTCATCATTTCCAATTCAAAGTCTGGAGTAAGTACATCTGACTGGTGTATCTGGGTTCTATGTCCAAGCCCTATGTGCAAAGTCGTCTGGGAATGTGATGTGAGTATCTGGCGTTTCGGCTTCTTTAGTTAGAAACAGATTATATCTCCAAAGGTGGGAGTTCTGTAAACACAGTTCTGGGATTCAGATACTAGGATCCCACAAAGAATGACATATTGTTCTCGACCATGGTATATATTAAAATTATAAATACATACTACTCTTTAACTCCAAAATCCCACTGTAAGGAATTTGTCCTACAAATATATTCTCATGACCATGAAAGAGAGTTCATCACATCTTCTGTAATAGCAAAATTAAAATCAGTAAGGGCTAGTCCAATAAATTATGGTCTTCTTCAAAATATTAGAATAACATGCAGCTGATAAATACTTACTAAATGAATACTCACTATGTGCCAGGAATCATCATGTTATGTACTAGGAATACAAAATGGGCAACAGTTTTGATGAGGTACTAATATTTTTTTAAATGCCTAAAATATATTTAGTGGTTTAAAAGATTAGTATGACTCCATTGGGAAAAAAGACACTTATGTATTTTTGTGTACACACAGAGAAAACTTCTGGAACAATACACAAAAACTTACTTATCTCAGAGTGGCAATGGACAGGGGTGGGTTTTTTCCTGAGGCCCTGAATTTTTTTTTACCTCTATTTAACATTTTAAAATACTTTTTATAATTTAAAATGGGGAAATTTTATTTTTCAGGTGATATGATTACCTTAAAAAAACAGAAAACAAAGAGAACCCACTGGAGAGTCTAGGGTTTCCTTCTGGAGTAAGGAAAATGTTCTAAAATTAGATAGTGGTGAAGGTCAAACAACTCAGGGAATTTTATGGGTGGGAATTTTCACGTAAGGTATGGAATTATATCTTAATAAAGCTGTTAATGGGGGATGGGGTAAGTGATCTTCAGGCTTACATGAGAGCTGACCTTGATTTAAGATTCAAATTAGTGTGACATCTGATGTTTAAATTCAAAATGTAGGTGAATTCTGCCTTTTATTCTAAGACATATCCACATTTTTTAGTTTTCAAAGTCTTAGTAGCCTGGAAAAAAAAATTAGCCTGGGATAGCTGCCATATATATCCCTTGGCTCTCCCATCATATAAAATTATTTTGACATAACTGCAACAAAACTTAGCAGGAGAAAAGGATTCCTTAGAAAATCAGTAAAAGGAATTGTTTCTCCTAGAATAAATAGTTACTGAGCACCTACTACACTCAAGGCACTAAGCTAGTTGCTGGGGATATGGCTGTGTCCAACAGTGTACTTTTATTTGGAGGAAGGGATTGAGAAAGAGAAGACGATTTTTAAAAATATTTTTAAAGTACATGATAGGGGTTTAAAAAATAATTTTGGGGGCTGCCTGCATGGCTCACTTGGTTAAGTGTCTGAATCATGGTTTTAGCTGGGGCCATGATCTCGTAGTTCATGGGTTTGAGCCCCATGTTGGGCTCTGTGATGACAGTGAGGGGCCTGCTTGGGATTCTCTCTCTCCCTCTCTCTCTCTCTGCCCCTTTCCTGCTCACTCTCTCTCTCATTCAAAATAAATAAACTTAAAAAAATAATTTTTGGATTAAAAAACTGCGATGGGTCTATTCTTCTAAAACCATACATTAAAAAAATTTTTTTTAACATTTATTTATTTTTGAGAGACAGAGACAGAGAACGAGCAAGGGAGGAACAGAAAGAGAGGGAGACACAGAATGTGAAGCAGGCTCCAGGCTCTGAGCTGTCAGTACAGAGTCCAATGTGGGGCTCAAACCCATGAACTGTGAGATCGTGACCTGAGCTGAAGTCAGACGCTTATCCGACTGAACCACCCAGGTGCCCCTAAAACTACACATTTAAAAAATAGAATATTTTGCAACTTGCTTTTTTCAACTTATCCATTTATTTCTAGTGCCTCCAGAGGATGTGCCTTCAGAAACCTGGTGAGAGGTTTGCAAGTTCACCCCAGGATTTTCTTTTTTAAAATTTTATTAATTTTATTATTATTAAAAATTATTTTAATGTTTATTTACTTTTGAGAGAGAGCATGAGCACACAAGTGGGGGAGGGGCAGAGAGCGAAAGAGTGGGAGACACAGAATCTGAAGTAGGCTCTAGGCTCTGAGCTGTCAGTGCAGAGCCCAAGGAGGTGCTTGAACTCATGAACTGTGAGATCACGACCTGGGCGGAAGTGGGATGCTTAACTAAGACACCCAGATGCCCTCACCCCAGGATTTTCAAGATTGAGACTAATGGTGGCAAACCTGTTCTACTAGTTAGCACCTGGCTGACCCTACCTCAGATTCTTCATCTACCAAATAGGGATAATAACAGTACCAAACTTACGGGGCTGCAGTGAAGATTACATGAGCTAATCCATGCAACGTACTTAATTAACAGGGTGCCTAGCATAAAGGCAAGCTATTCTTACTATGTGAGGCTCACCATGATTGGCATGCTCAACCCTATGGGGCAACCAGTTACTCAGAATCAAAACACTAGCTCCAGGATAAGAAACGCGCAGGATTCAAAGCAAGTTTTATTGATTGCCAAAAAGGAAACCCCATAAAATGAAAGGTAAGCCATGTTTCTAATTAGGAAGACAGTATTATAAAGAGGTTATTTCTCTTTCAATTAACTTATAAATCCAACACAGTAGTTTTGAACCAGTGGCAATTTTGCCCTCCAGGAGACACACTCGGGAGTGTCTAGAGACACTTTTGGTTGTAACAAGTTGGGGGAAAGGTGAGGTACTGCTACTGGCTGGCAGCTAGTGGGCAGAGACCAAAGATGCTGCTAAACATTCCACAGTGCACAGAACAGCCTCCCACAACAAAGAATTATCTGACCCAAAGGAACCCTAATCAAATGCAATCCTGGACAAAATGATTCTAAAATTCTTTTGGAGGCCTACATGGGCACAATAACCAAGAAATTTCGGGAGAAAAATAAGGAAAGATAATTGCTCTATTAGATACCAAAAACTATGATCAAACCACAAAAATAAAACAGTAAAGTTCTGTCATTGAAAATAGACCAACCAATGAAACACAAAAGAAAACCCAGAAACAGACACAAGTGTATAAAATAATTTGGTGTTAAAAATGTGTCTCAAATATGTGGAAAAAAGATAATTATTTGAGAAATGATTCCCAGACAATTAACACCATATATTATAAACTCTCATATCTAGAGTGTTTCCCTCCTATATCTGCAATCAGGGTGCATCTAATAGTTGGTCTCACATTTCATGTGGCAGTTTCTTTTTTCCTGAAAAGCTGTTCTTAAGCTGACAGCAAGTCTTACAAAGGGCAATACGGTATATGGAAAATGGCAGGTACATTTCATGCCATATAAAACATTTTAGGTGAATTAAAGATCTAAATGTAAGAATGAGATGGTAAAAAAAATAATACAAAGGAAATAAAAGGAAAGTAATCTCAGGACAGGAAAGATCTCTCTAAACATAAAACAAAGAAAAAAACCATAAAGATAAAAGATGCACAGATACATACATAAAAGTGTAAAACTTCATTAAGTAAAACACCACAAAGTACAGATTTCTAAATTTAGTATCATCCCCATTTTAAAAGTAGAAATTGTTTGGAGGTTGACAAAATGATTTTAAAGTGATCTGACAGAATAAACATGCAAAAGTAGTCAAAAAAATTCTAAAAAGAGCAATGAAGAGTTTCCTCTGCTTATTGTTAAAATTTTTAATGCTTATTTATTTTAGAGAGAGACAGAGTGTGCACAGGGAAGGGATACAGAATCTGAAGCAGGCTCCAGGCCCTGAGCTGTCAGTACAAAGCCTGATGTGGGGCTTGGGGCGCCTGGGTGGCTCGGTCAGTTAAGCGTCTGACTTCGGCTCAGGTCATGATCTCACGGTCCATGAGGTCAAGCCCTGCATCGGGCTCTGTGCTGACCGCTCAGAGCCTGGAGCCTGTTTCGGATTCTGTGTCTCCCTCTCTCTCTGCCCCTCCCCTGTTCATGCTCTGCCTCTCTCTGTCTTAGAAATAAATAAATGTTAAAAAAAAAAATTAAAAAAACCCCAAAGCCTGATGTGGGGCTCGAACACAGGGGCTCAAATTCAGGAGCCGTGAGACCATGACCTGCGCTAAAGTCCAACGCTTAACCGACTGAGCCACCCAGGTGCCCCTCCTCTGCTTATTATTAAAATAGCATGCACCAAGGCGAGAAAAGAAAGTCCACAAATAGACACAAAAATATATAAAAGTTTACCATTTGATAAAGGTAATATTTCAAACCACAGGGTAGGAAAGATAGATAATTCAATAATTGTTAGGACAACTAGCTAACCATCCTGAAAGAAAAAGATGACTATTTTATCCCTTTTTTGAAATTAATTCCAGGTAGATTAATAAATTAAATGTAAAAAATATTTTTATAATTTTAAGAGGAAAGGCTTCCTAAGGAAAAGAGTGATAGAACTGGCTACACAAGAATTTAAAACTTATGTAAAGAACCAAAAGAAATAAAAAATTGGGGGGGAAAAAGTAACGTGTATAACACAGGGGGCTGTATTAGTTTCCTAGCACAAATTACTGCAAAATAGCTTAAAACAACAGGCATCTATCATCTCACAGTTCTGGAGGCTTAAAAGTCAAAACCAATCTGCAGTGCCACGCTCTCTCGAAGCCTGTAGAAGAGAATCTGTTCCATGCCTTTCTCTTAGTTTCTGGTGTCACCAGCAATCCTTGGTATTGCTTGATTTGCAGCTTCAACTCCCATCTTTGTTTCTATCGTCACATGGTGTTCTTCCTCTATCCTCATGTCTTCTTATAAGGACACCAGTCATATCAGATTAGTAAGGGCCCACCCTACTCTGTATGACCTCATCTTCAATTACTACATCTGCAATGGCCCTATTTCCCAATAAGGTCACATTTTGTAGTGGTGGTTAGGCCTTTGACATATCTTTTTGAAGGACCCAATTCAACCCATAACAAGTCTTTAGTATGTAAGGAAAATTTACAAATAACACCCCAATAGGAGAAGAACAGGTAATCTTCATGCACACATGCACACAATCTCTCTCTATATATATACCCAATAGGCCACCAATAAACATGTTCAAGGTGTCCAGCTCTACTACATGCTGAGCACACTCTCTGATCTCCAACCTCACTAGCTGCTCCTCCTCCCCTTACCTTCATCTGAGGTAGACGCTGTGTGTGCCCTAGGGCTACGTCCAGGATGCTCTTCTTGTTGAGTCTTAGCCTAGATGATCTCATCCAGGTCAAGGACTTTACTACGACCTATGTGTCAATGACATCAAATTTGTGTCCCTAGTCATACCTTCTCCCCTGGCCTCCAAACTCAGTACAAACAACATACCTTGTATCTCCCGTTGGCTATTCTATAAGCATCTTTTAACACCTTCAAAACAGAACCCTTGAATCTTTCCTCCAATCCTGGTCTTCAAGTCTCCATTTTAATGAAGGACACCAACATATATCTAGTTGCTCAGGCCAAAACCAGAGCTTCATTCTTGATTCTTCCTTTTCTTTTCATTGTCTACATCCAAGTTATCAAGACTCGTTGATTCTACTTCCTCACTATCTTCCAATGTCCCAAATCCTTCCAGTATCCCAGGCTATTCCAAGCTACAATTATTTTTGGTTTAGACTACTGCAGCAACCTCTTAAACTGGTCTCCCTGATTCCGCTATGGTCTCCTTTCAGGAAGGTGACTATACTCCTGGTTTGTTTGGGACAGTTCTAGTTTTCACCTGTTGTTTGACATCCCCTCCAGTTAGCACCCCCTTTCATTTGCAAAAGGATTCCCACTTGGATGATAAATTACACGGTCACCTTACCGTACAGTCTTATCTTCTCACAGTAGCTAAAACTACCTTCTAAATCTTTTTTTTTTTTTTAATGTTTATTTATTTTTGAGAGAAAGGGTAGACAGAGCATGAGCGGGGGAGAAGCAGAGAGAGGGTGAAACACAGAATCTGAAGCAGGTTCCAGGCTCTGAGCTTTCAGCACAGAGCCTGACACGGGGCTCGAACCCACGAACCATGAGATCGTGACCTGAGCCAAAGTTGGACACTTAACTGACTGAGCCACCAAGGCACCCCTAAAACCATCTTTTAAAAATGCAAATGAGATCATGTCATTCCCCTGCCTAAAACCCTTCAAAGATTTCTTATTACATAAGGATAAAATTGGAACTCCTTATTGTGGTCTACAAGACCCTATATGACCTAGCCCACTACTTCTCATCTCTTCAGACTGCGTCTTCCATTCATTACCTTCCAGCCCCACTGGCCTTTCAATTCCTCCAATTAGTCATACCATTTCCACTTCCAAGTCTTTGTTTTTGCCACACCCATTGCTGCTACCTTAGATCTTCTCATAACAAATCTATTCTGTCATTTTTTTCTCAGATCAAATATTAACTCTTCAGAGAGAGGCCTTCTTTGAAAATATAATTTAATGTTCCCAACACCACCTGTTACTATTACATTGTTCACTTATTTTCTGGTTGTTTATTGCTTATATTTCCCCAACAGAATATCAGCTCATTGTTAACTTGTTTACTTCTGGTCTCCCAGGGTCAGAGCATGTGCTCAATAAGTATTTATTGAAAGAATGAATCACAACCAGAGAAAAAAATTAAAACCATGACAGCTCATAGAATTTGGCTACCAAATCAACAAATATTTAAATGAACAAAAATGCCTATTTTTCTTTCTAACACTCTATATCATCTGACATTACATTTATGTGACTGTTTATTGTTTGTTTCCCCTTGACTAAAATAGAACCTCCACAAGGGCAGGGACTTGTTCACAGCTGTATTCTTAGCACCTACAAGTGCCTTGCATATAGTAAGTGTTCAGTAAATGTTTACCAAATAAATTGACAATATCTAGGGGTGACTGGGTAGTGGCGAAAAGGGTATGGAGAGAATATAATTGGTGCACAATTTCTGTAGGAAATTTGGCAATATATATCAAAAGCTCTCAAAGGGGGCATACCTTTTGACTTCATACTCTCACTTCTAAGAGGAACTCATCCTAAAGAAGCAAATAAACAAGGGTACAAAGATTATTTGTGAGGGACTTTACACTGGGTTGTTTATGACAGAGAAAATTTGTAAATGTCAGCATGATATCCATTAATAGGAGATCATAAATAGAATTACAAATCTATACAATGAAACACATTAAAAATATCGGAGAGACATGTATTTATTGGTGCAAGAGACAAAAAGTGTATTAAGAGAAAAGGTGGGGCACCTGGGTGGCTCAGGCAATTAAGCATCTGACTCTGGATTTTGGCTCAGGTTTTATCTCATGGTTCGTGAACTCAAGCCTTGTGTTGCTTGGGATTCTCTCTCTTAAATAATAAATAAACATTAAAAAAGAGAGAGAAAAAGGCAAGCTAAAAAAGCCCCACATGTATAGTGGAATTTCATTTTCGCAAAAACATACATGGGGAAGACACGAGGGGCTGTATGAATGCACACTGGCATTTACAGATAAAAGTTTAGATGGACATACTTCAAAATATCAACACTGGTTATCTCTGGATGGTGAGATTAAGGACAGTTTTAATTTTCTTCTACGTACATTTCTAAAGTTTTTGTAATTAGCTCAACATTCTGCTTTTGTAAGTGGCAAACAGAAAGTAGTAAGTATTATGGAAAACACAGACCCGCTTCATAAACTTAGTGAAGACTAAAGCCCAGGTTAAGAACCAGGAGTTCAGAAATGTCACCTTCAGTATTGGAAATAGTTTTCTGATTTCCCGAATTCAAGCAAGTTGTTTCCCCTCAGTCAATATTTGTAAAAAAAAAAAAAAAAAAAAAAAAGAAAAAAATAAATAAAACTTGTTTCTTTTATTTCATCGCCTGCCACGCTTGAGAACGTCAGGCCTGGTTGAGAAAAAATACGAAGTGTAGCAAAAGCGATCATCTATGCTAGGCATTTTCCTTGTGTTGCCTTATTAAAAACCCCCTTATGATCCTGTCAGGTAGGTATCAATGTTCTCAAGCGCAAAAGCTGAGAGAGGTGACAGAATTTGCCAAAATTCGCGCTGCTGCTATGCGGGGTGGGGGTGGGGGTTCCTGATTTGAAGAGAGGTCTCTCTGACCTCAGGGCCTTCAGGCGAAAGCTAGACAAAAGCGTTTTAGGCTTTAACCTTGCAAGTCTCTTAACGCACCTGATCTCTGGCATGGTTATCCTACTGCCCTATTTAATTTGCAACAACTATAAAAAGAGACCAAGCCTGGAGTTTTAAAGGGAAACTGGAGTAAATATATGGAGAGGCAAGATTTACATTGGGTACTATTCTCTGGAATGTGCCCTTCGTTTCTCTTCAACTCAGAAGGCTCAGAATGAAAAGGCTTGGTTGGGCGGTCACGGGGGAGGGGAGCAGTTTGAGAGAGCACCCACGTTTGTGTGTGAAGGGCCACAAGAGACACCACAGACGAAGGATGACATCTGAGCACTTAAAGAGAGGGGCTGGACGAAGATGAGGGAAGATGGACGACACCTGGAAGGAAAGGGGGCTTGAGACCAGGGGCAACAGGAACGAGGAAGAACTGGAAGGAAAGGCAGCTGTGAGTTATTCTGAGGCCACTTCTTCCTTCCACCTTTTCTCTCCCTCTCGTCTTTTCCTTGCTTATCTCGGTCACGATTAGGCCTTCAGCACTCTTTTCTATTTGGGTGATTACCAAACCTCTCCAGTCCTGACTTTTCTCCAGAGTTCAACTCCTCCTGAGGTCCCAACTGAAGGCGGCATCCCTTCCACCTCGAGCCTGCTCCTACTCATGTACTCGTTCTCACTTATCAAACATCCATTAGAACTGCTCTTTCTCCTCTCTTCCTTCAGCCATTCTTGCACCCAACAAACATTTACTGTGGGTCTACGTCCTTCACACCGCCACGGCACTGGGGCTACCCATGCACTTACCACTTTGGGTCACTTCTCCTCTGAAATCTTGTCTGTCCATCTCCTCTAAGTTCTTTACTGAGATTTACTGAGAATCCTGCACGCTTGAACCAGGGCCACACGGGACTAGATGTTAACTGGTCTGGCATGCCATTCATTTCGAGGCGACCACTTCGCGTTTAGCACTATACCTGGGGCACAGAAGGGGCTGGCAGTGGAGGCGTAGGGACTACAAACTGGCTGGGACCCGAGGAGCAGAAGCTAGATTTGCCTCGAAGGAGTATTTGCATATGAAGAAAGGTGTCTTCCTTAACCTGTAGGTTACAGACCTATACCAGCCAGAGAATTCTTTTATTTCTGGGGTGTGTCCGTGGGAAGCTGGGAAGAGGGCTGGAAGTCTGATGCTGAGAGTCTTCTGATAGAAAGCCTGTCCACCTCCCACTCCTGGAGTACTCAACAGTCACTTGTTGAATACATCACCTTCTGTGAGAGAGACCACGGACATTGTGTTCTCCACTGTATCCCCAGCGCCTAGCACATCTAGCCCACATTAGGGGTTCTGTAAATATCTGTGGAGGATTCTAGAAAGGCAGGGACCATAGATATTTCATTCACCACCTCAGGACGAAGGACAAAGACTAAAGACTAAGGAGCCCGAAGGAAAAAGGGAGCAAGACGTTTCCCTCCCTATTCCTTTAGAGCTGGGTAAATGTTTGCTAAGCGAAATAAATCGCCCTCCTGCACTACTCCAAAACCGGGCCCCTCGCTCGGCTGCCAGGCCCTGGAGCGCGGCCACCATCTGGCTCAGGCTCAGGCCCGCGCTTCCCTCCCTCCCAGCCCGGGCTCCTGTTACCTCCCTGCACACATCTGTACCCACCACAGGCCAAACAATTACACGCTCCCGCGTCCCTGCCTCGAGATCCCCCAGGACCACGTCCCCCCAGCTCCCGCCCCCACCCGAGCTCCGGGGAAGCCGGCGGCCGGGCCTCACACGGCCGCTTGCAGCCGGCTCCCGCACCCCCAGCCACAGGCGCGCCAGGCCGCCGTCCATGTGCTCGGCCGCCGTTGCCAGCCCCGGCCCGCTGAGGCTGCAGCGCGGAGCCCGGGAGGCCCGGCGGCCGCGGCCCGGGCCCGCCGCGCTCCTCAGGGCGGGAAAGGTCGGCAAGCGGCGAGGCGGGAAGCGGCTGAAGCTGTGAGGCGCCAGGGGGCGGGAGGCGGTGGCGCGGGGGGACCAGCGGGCCGAGCCGGGGGAGCGAAGATGCGCAGCCCGAGCGGGGGCAGCGCTCCGGCCTCGGCGGGGCTGGGCGAGCGGCGGCTCGCTCACTCACCACGGTCCGGCGAGGCAGAGCGCCGGGGGTTCGGGACAGGGCCCGGCGGAGCCTCCGCGCCCTGCCCGAGCGGGCCCCCCCGGAGCTCTCGGAGCCGCTGTCGTCCGAGATCACGATGAAATCCTCCATGGCTTTGGGCCCCGGCCGAGGCGGCGCGCGGGCGGCCGGCGACCCGGACGACGGCGGCGGCGACTTCGGTTCCTGCTGCTGAGGCGGTGGCGGCGGCGACAACCGGAGCCATCACCCCGCCGGCCCCGCCCCTTCCCGCCCCGAGCCCCGCCCCCGCCGGCCGGCTCCGCCCCGCCCCTCCGGAGCCAGCCCCCCCCCCCCCCCCCCCCCCCCCCCCCCCCCCCCCCCGCCGGCGGTGGCGAGCGGCGGGCAGCGGGCGGGTCGGGTTCTGGCCCCGCGGGCGCTGTGCTTGGCGGGGAAACTTATCTTCCTTTCCTGGGGAGGAAAAAAAAAGAGAGAGAGAAAATCAAGTCGCAGCCGGCTTGGGCCGGTGTTGCGGGCGGGCGTGGGAGACGCTGAGGCTGCGAGGGCTTCCCCAGCTGTTTCCAACTGACCCAAGTGTGAAGTGAGGTGTGAACAGGCAGGCCTCTGACTGAGCCCGAGCCCACGGACTGCCCAGGAGAGAGGCCCTTGAGGACCTGGCCTGCAACAGACTGGCTGGAGGGTCCCCCACTGACTGAGGGTAGGTGGCCTGGCCTGTGGCTGAGGGGGCAGAGACCACCCCCGCTCCCTTGTGCGCAGGTGCCAGTACGACTGTGGGATAAATGCCTAGAAGTGGAATTACTGGGTCAGAGGGGATGTTTCTGCTGTTTCGATAAATGATGCCAAATTACTCCTAAATTGTACCAACTGGCAGTTTCACCAACAATCTGGGTCACGCAGGCATTTAAACTGTGAGATTCAGAAACTTGGGCAGTTGGTAGCAGGATCAGAAACTTGAAAAAATGTACAAAGAGAAGCCCTGAGATGGCTCCCGCCAGGAAAAATGAGATGTTATGAATGAGCAAAGTTATAAAGATAAAAAGATATACCCGGTAGAGGGAGAAGTGGTAGGTAGGTGGCCGGTTGTAGGGCAGGAACAAGTCAAGATGGGGAGGATCTGTGTTACGATAAATGTTGGGTATTGACAAAATCCTGTCGTTCATGCTCCCGCAACTTGCTAATATGGGTTGACAGAACCAATGGGAAAACGTATTTCTCAGAAGAGGGATTGATTTCCAAAGGAATGGTTATCAGATGCTACCTGATAAGCACTGTCTAGAGCAGTGATTCTCAAACTTCAGTGAACATCACCATCACCAAGAAGACGTGTTCAAACACAGATTGTTGGGCCCCACCCCGGAGTTTGTAATTCTGGGGTACGAGGCATGAGGCTCTGAATTTATATTTCTGAAAAGTTCCCGCATATCGTTGATGCTGCTGGTCTGGGCACCATGTGTTGAAAACCACTGGTCTGGTGGGCAGGGAGTCTACTGCCAACGCATTTCAGAAGTTCTGGTTGAATGGCGAAAATCATCCCACTTGTGAGGGCATTCATTAAGTTGTCTTCACCAAATGCCATTAAACATTTGATTTATTTGACTCCCTGCTTCTTGAAACACTGTCTTTTCTAAGCTTCTGTGACGCTGCACCTCTCTGACCACTTCTTTTCAGTCTTCCTAGATGACTCCTGCTCCTCTACTCACTCCTTGAATCTTATTTTTAATTTTTTTTTTAACATTTACTTATTATTGACAGAGACAGAACATGAGCATGTGAAGGGCAAAGAGAGGAGGAGACACAGAATCTGAAGCAGGCTCCAGGCTCTGATCTGTTAGCACAGAGCCCAATGTGGGGCTCAAACCCACAAACCGTGAGATCATGACCTGAGCCAAAGTCGGATGCTTCACTGACTGAGCCACCCAGACGCCCCATCCTTGAATCTTGATGTTCCTCAGAGTTCTAACAGAGGCCACCTTCACGCACTCTCCCTACACAGTGTCAACATGGCTGTAAGGGTAACTTTTATGTGGCTGCCTCCCACAAGCTTATCTCCAGCCTTGCAGATGTATATTGAATGAATTAAAACCGAACCCCTGTCCCCTCGAAAAAAGCCTGCTTCTTCTTCTTCTCTGTTCCCTATCTTAGTGAGCGGTGGTACTACCAGCCAGCAATTGCTCAAGTGAGAAATCTGAGCATTATGCTTGATTTCTACCTCTTTCTTACCAACAAGTCCTGTCTCTTTTATCTCCTAAATATTTTTCGTGCCCATTTGCTTCTTTTGGCCTCTTCTGGGATCATTCTAGGCAAGCTAAGGTCACCTCTGGCCCAGTCTACTTTAGTAGTCACCTATTTAGTCTTCCTGAATCTATTCTTGCCCTCTTTCATTCCTTTTTCCACATCCAAAGTGATCTTTAAGAGAGTATGTAATCAAGCCCCCTTTAGTGGCTTCCTAATAACACTGTGTCTTAGTCACCACCATATTAACAAAATACCATGGCCTGGGTTACTTAAACAATAGAAATTTCTTTTCTTACAGTTCTAGAGGCTGGGAAGTCAAAGATCAAGGTTTCTGGTGAAACCTCTCTGTTTAGGTTGCAGATTTCTTTTTATAGCCTCACATGGTCTTTCCCCAGTGGGTGTATGCTGAGAGAGAGGGAGAGAGGGAGGGAAGGAGGGAGGAAGAAAAGAAGGAGCAAAGGAAAGAGGGAAGGAGGGAGACAAGGAGAGGGAGAGGGGAGAGAGAGGAAGGGAGGCAGAGAAGGAAAAAGAGAGAGAGAAAAGAGAGAGATTTCTTCCTCCTATAAGGCCACTAATCCCAGCATGAGGGCCCAATCTACATGTCTAATCTAACCTTAATTACCTTTCAAAGGCCCCATATCCAAATACCATCACATTGGGGGTTAGAGTTTTTTTGGGGGAACACAAATATAGCACTATAAACTTTTAAATGTAAAAAATATATTTTTGTAAATTATATAAATATTATATTTATGTATAGTAAACATATGATTTCACCATAAGTAATTTTTACCCCCCCCAAAAAAAAGGAATGGAAAAAAATTTGAACTCTATGATATGCATGTTACAGTGTTAAGGGATGAAGTGTACTGATGTCTACAAGTTATTTTGAAATGCATCAAAAATAGATGAATGTGTAGATGGATAAATATGGATAAAGCAAATATAACAAAATGTTAACATTGTCAAATCTACATGATACTTTAGCTTTTATGTAAATGTGAATGTTTTCATATTACATTGAGAAAAAATTTAAAATTAAGAAAGTGAATTATGATTTTACAACGTTTTAAAAAAAGGAGAGCAAAGATTATGATGAACCCTGTGTGCCCATCATCCAGCTTCAAGAATGATCAATCTTGTTCCACTTATATTCTTACCCACTCTGTCACAACACAGTGACACTTTTGAAACAATAGTGAGCAAGGTAGACATGGTCTCTGGTTTATGGTGATTATACTTTGTGGAGAAAGCAGACAATAAGCTAGTAAATAATTATAAATTATGACAAGTATATAACCAGTTTGTGATATACTTGTGAGATGTAACTTGTGAGATATAAATATAAAATAATTTTATTGTTTCTCCAGTAACCATCACCACTGTCTGTAGAAATCCTCTTGTTCTCTAGATAGTGAATTCCCTTAAAAAATAGTCTATTCTGGGGGTGCCTGTGTGGCTCAGTCGGTAAGTGACTCTTGATTTCAATTCAGGTAATGATCTCATGGTTCGTGACATTGAGCCCAGGATAGGGCTCTGCCTGGTTGGGATTCTCTCTCTCCCTCTCTCTCTGCCTCTCCTCTGCACATGCTCTCTCTCTCTGTCTCAGAATAAATAAACATTAAAAGATTTTTTTAAAAAAATATCCTGTTCTGGTCCCATTCCAAGCATTATGACTTAGGCTTGTCCATTTAAAGTCTTTAATCTCATATTTAATTTATAGCTCTTACCATTCTCCGGGTGCAGGTGGACTTGTGGTTACAACAGCTCCTAGTGGAGAGGGTGGTAATGTCCCCTTCTGTACCCTTGACTCTTGTTCCTCCCAAGTAGGAATGAGGAAGAGGGAGAGAGAATATTCTCTGCAAGACTGTCCAGAAAGAATTGTTTGCTCTTTTTCTGCTGGCTGTTGCTGTTTCAATAATAGTTCTCCCAATGTGTGGGGAGTACAGAGGCTAGCTCTCTTACTTGGACGGGGCACACGGTTGCTCTCTGGGGCCTGCTCTGTGTACATCCTAACCTAGGAGAAGTCAGTCTCAACCTCTTTCTCCCAGACATCCCCACCAGTCCCTACCAGGGGCAATCTAACCTGTAAGCCTGTTGGGGGATCCTTGTTGTTCGGGGATCCTTGTCCAGAGGGGCTTCTTGGGGAGTGCCAGCAAGAGCCTTGAGGCTCAGCCATCTTCTGTGCTCTCTAGGAGACTCACACATGGAGATTTTGCGTGCTTAAATCAGGAAGGAAAGAAATGCAGGCAGCTCTCATCCTGATGGCCTTTATCTAAGCCCACGTTAGCTCTCTTCTCCCTTCCTTCGCACCCAAGGACATCAGGGGCTTGTTCAAGTCATGGTTCAGTAACTTTCAGACAAGTTCTCAGCTTGGGGAATAGGAAGAAGAATAGTTTGCTGCACTTTCAACTTGTGGTAAGGGAATGGGGAGAACAAGTTGAATGATCCCATCTTCTTTAGCTAGGGAGAATTAATGGATGGTTGCTAACTACAATATTCATCTGGATATATGAACTAATTGGAGAAAAATTTAAATTCTACTTTTGTTGCAGAATTTATGATAAAGTGGTTAATATTAGTAACTAACTTTTAAGCATAGTGATATGACTTTAAGGGTACAACGGTGTTCTGATTGTATATATCTTTCTCATCAGCCGTCCTGCCTGAAAGTCAGGAAACACAGGGGCCCTGGTTGTGTAATAAGAGTACACTTGAAAAATGCCTTGTCCTTATCTGAAAACCCAGATGGAAGAATACCAGCCCTGAAGTTGCTTTTCTTAAAACTGTAAGTAGTGTCACTTATGTTTTCTTGGTCATCCTGGATCTGTCTTGAAATACTCTGTTTACCCAAGGCTTCTAAAATCATAGTTTTTCACAAGCTAGTATCTTTGTGTGTTTTTCTTTTCTTTTTTTTTCTGGGAGATTTGTCTTATTTTTTTCCAGATTTATTGAGATATAGTTGACACATAACACTGTGTAAGTTTAAGAAGTACAATGTGATATGTTGATACATACATATGTTGTGAAATATTTACCACAATAAGGTTGGTTAACACATCCTTTACCTCACATAACTACTGTTTTGTTGTTGGTATGGTGAGAACATTAAAGCTTTGCTCTCATAGCAACTTTCAAGTATACAATACAGTATTATTAACTATGGTCATCATGCTGTACATTAGATGCCCAGAACTTATTCATCTTAAAACTGAAAGTTTGGACTGTTTGATTAATAGCTCCCCTTTACCCCCTCCCAACCCTGGCAACCACCACCCTCCTCTTTGTTTCTATAAGTTTAATGTTTTAGATTCCACATATAAGTGAGATCATAGAGTATTTGTCTTTTCCTGAATTATTTTCCTTAGCATAATGCTCTCAAGGTTCATCCACGTTGTTGCAAACAAGAAGGATTTCCTTTTTTTTATGGCTGAATAATAATGTGTGTGTGTGCGTGTGTGTGTATTTTTCAAGGTGATACTTCTTAATAGACTTATTCCCCTTAAATAATACATTAATCCCTTGTAAACGGAGAGGCTAACACAGTCATTTATTCATCCAATGATTACTGTATAGGTATCTCCCACTTTTCTGAAAGTTCCACATTATACCACTTTGCTTTTACGAAAGACTTAACATTAGTATCTGTTTTTGCTAACCAAAAGAAATCTGAAGAGGATTTTCACCCTTATGAAAAAAGGCAAAAAGCAAAAACAGTGTCCAGCATTTATTTTGCAGCCAGCCCTAAGAGTGGCAGCTTGCACCCCAAGCAGTGAGAGTGGCCCTGCCCAGCTCCTTTACCAGGATCTCCACTCAGCATCTCAGCAGCGAGCCACTGTAGCTTTGAACTGTGTCTGTGAGCATCTGTGCTGTATCTCAGTTTATTTTGTGCAACTGTTAGCAAGATGTGTCCTAAGGTAAGGGAAGAGCCTAAGAGAGGTTATTTTTGGGGTCTGGAAACACAAAAAATTCCATATAAATGAATGGAAATTGCTTCTTTGCTTTATGCCATTTCAGCTTATGAAGGGTTTCACTGGAGGACTCTAGTTTTGGATGGAAGGATGTGTTGAGTGCCTACTGGGTGTCAGGCACCTTGTTAGGGGCTGGGGATGAAACAGTAAGCAAGAGAGTCATGGGCTCTGTTCTCACAGAGCTGAGCAGTCCTACTTTGTGAATGAAGAAAACAAATCTCAATGTCTTACTTTCTTTTGAAAAATATGTATTTAAAAAAAATGTTTATTTGTTTATTTATTTATTTAGTTGGGGGGTTGCCTAGAAGAGTTTGCTGCAGTCGCTCTCATACATCTCGCGTAGATTATTTTTGCCAAATCTGATCACTTATGTATTTAAAACTTCTGAATAACATACGTATATGACCAATCTACAATAATCCTGATTCAAAAAAGAAAGTTCTTCATTCAGTCAGTCTAATCTGCACTGAAACTTTTTTATTTTATTTTATTTTTTAAAATTTACATCCAAATTAGCATATAGTGCAACAATGATGTCAGGAGTAGATTCCTTAATGCCCCTTACCCATTTAGCCCATCCCACCTCCCACAGTAACCCTCAGTTTGTTCTTCATATTTATGAGTCTCTTCTGTTTTGTCCCCCTCCCTGTTTTTATATTGTTTTTGTTTCCCTTCCCTTATATTCATCTGTTTTATCTCTTAAAGTCCTTATATGAGTGAATTCATATGATTTTTGTCTTTCTCTGACTAATTTCACTTAGCATAATACCCTCCAGTTCCATCCACGTAGTTGCAAATGGCAAGATTTCATTCTTTTTGATTGCCTAGTAATACTCCATTGTACATATATACACCACATGTTCTTTATCCATTCATCCATCGATGGACATTTGGGCTCTTTCCATACTTTGGCTATTATTGATAGTGCTGCTATAAACATGGGGGTGCATGTGTCCCTTCGAAACAGCACACCTGTATCCTGTGGATAAATGCCTAGTAGTGCAATTGCTGGGTCGTAGGGTAGTTCTATTTTTAGTTTTTTGAGGAACCTCCACACTGTTTTCCAGAGTGGCTGCACCAGCTTGCATTCCCACCAACAATGCAAAAGAGATCCTCTCTCTCCGCATCCTCGCCAACATCTGTTGTTGCCTGAGTTGTTAATGGTAGCCATTCTGACAGGTGTGAGGTTGTATCTCATGTGGTTTCGATTTGTATTTCCCTGATGATGAGTGATGTTGAGTATTTTTTCATGTGTTGGTTGGCCATCTGGATGTCTTCTTTGGAAAAGTGTCTATTCATGTCTTTTGCCCATTTCTTCACTGGATTATTTGTTGTTTGGGTGTTGAGTTTGAGAAGTTCTTTATAGGTTTTGGACACTAGCCCTTTATCTGATATATCATTTGTAAATATCTTCTCCCATTCTATCGGTTGCCTTTTAGTTTTGCTGATTGTTTCCTTCCTGTGCAGAAACTTTTTATTTTGATGAGGTCCCAGTAGTTCATTTTTGCTTTCCCTTGCCTCTGGAGATGTGTTGAGTAAGAAGTTGCTCTGGCCAGATCAAAGAGGTTTTTGCCTGCTTTCTCCTTGAGGATTTTGATGGCTTCCTGTCTTACATTTAGGTCTCTCATCCATTTTGAGTTTATTTTTGTGTATAGTGTAAGAAAGTGGTCCAGGTTTATCTTTCTGCAGATTTCTGTCCAGTTGTCCCAGCACCACTTGCTGAAGAGACTGTCTTTATTCCATTGGATATTCTTTCCTGCTTTGTCAAAGATTCGTTGGCCATATGTTTGTGGGTCCATTTCTGTGTTCTGTATTGTGTTCCACTGATCTGAGTGTCTGTTCTTGTGCCAGTACCATACTGTCTTGATGATTACAGCTTTGTAGTATAGCTTGAAGTCTGGGATTGTGATGCCTCCTGCCTTGGTTTTCTTTTTCAAGATCGCTTTGGCTGTTTGGGGTCTTTTCTGGTTCCATACAAATTTTAGGATTATTTGTGCTAGCTCTGTGAAGAATGTTGGTGTTACTTTGATAAGGATTGCATTGAATATGTAGATTGCTTTGGGTAATATCGACATTTTAACAATATTTGTTCTTCCTATCCAGGAGCATGGAATCTTTCCCCATTTTTTGGTGTCTTCTTCAATTTCTTTCATAAGGTTTCTATAGTTTTCATTGTCTAGATTTTTCACCTCTTCAGTTAGATTTATTCCTAGGTATTTTATGGTTTTTTGTGCAACTGTAAATGGGATCGATTCCTTGATTTCTCTTTCTGTTGCTTCATTGTTGGTGTATAGGAATGCAATTGATTTCTGTGCGTTGATATTATATCCTGCAACATTGCTGAATTTATGAATCAATTCTAGCAGTTTTTAGGTGGAATCTTTTGGGTTTTCCGTATAGAGTATCATGTCATCTGTGAAGAGTGAAAATTTGACCTCCTCCTGGCCTATTTGGATGCCTTTTATTTCTTTGTGTTGTCTGATTGCTGAGGCTGACTTCCAATACTATGTTGAATAACAGTGGCGAGAGTGGACATCCCTGTCTTGTTCCTGACCTTAGGGGAAAAGCTGTCAGTTTTTCACCATTGAGGATGATATTAGCGTTGGGTCATTCATATATGGCTTTTATGATCTCGAGGTATGCTCCTTCTATCCGTACTTTCTTGAGGGTTTTTATCAAGAAAGGATGCTGTATTTTGTCAAATGCTTTCTCTGCATCTATTGAGAGGATCATGTGGTTCTTGTCCTTTCTTTTATTGATGTGATGAATCATGTTAATTGTTTTGTGGATATTGAACCAGCCCTGCATCCCAGGCATAAATCCCACTTGGTCGTGGTGAATAATTTTTTTAATGTATTCTTGGATCTGGTTGGCTAATATCTTGTTGAGGATTTTTACATCCGTGTTCATCAGGGAAATTGGTCTATAGTTCTCCTTTTTAGTGGGGTCTTTGTCTGGTTTTGGAATCAAGGTAATGCTGGCTTCATAGAAAGAGTTTGGAAATTTTCCTTCCATTTCTATTTTTTGGAATAGCTTCAAGAGAATAGGTGTTAACTCTTCCTTAAATGTTTGATAGAATTCCCCTGGAAAGCCATCTGGCCCTAGACTCTTGTTTTTTGGTATAAACTTTTGATTATTAATTCGATTTCCTTACTGGTTATGGGTCTGTTCCAATTTTCTATTTCTTCCTGTTTCAGTTTTGGTAGTATATATGTTTCCAGGAATTTGTCCATTTCTTCCAGATTACCCATTTTATTGGCGTATAATTGCTCATAATATTCTCTTATTATTGTTTTTATTTCTGCTGTGTTGGTTGTGGCCTCTCCTCTTTCATTCTTGATTTTATTTATTTGGGTCCTTTCCTTTTTCTTTTTGATCAAACTGGCTAGTGGTTTATCAATTTTGTTAATTCTTTTAAAGAACCAGCTTCTCGTTTCATTGATCAAGAGTAATTTTTAATTAAAAACTTACATATTAAAAAATATGTGAACATGTAAATCAAAACCATTTCACACCCATTATGATGACTGTTATTAAAATAAAATGGAAAACAAGTTTTGGCGAGGATGTGGAGAAATTGGAACCCTTGCTCATTGGTGGTAGGAATGTAAAATGGTGCAGCTGCTGTGGACAACATTTTGGCAGTTCCTCAAAAAGTTAGACATAGAATTACCGTATGATCCAGAAATTCTATTCCTTTACCCAAAAGCATTGAAAGCAGGGACACAAATAGGTACTTATCCACGTATCTTCATAGCAACAGTATTCATGATAGAGACACAGGTAGAAATAACCTCTGTCCATTGACAGTTGAAGGGATAATCAAAATAGAATTCTATTCAGACTTAAAAAGGATGGAAATTATGACAAAAGATATAACATGGAGGAAACTTGAGGACACCATGCTAAATGAAACAAACCAGTCACAAAAGGACAAATATTGTATGAGTCTACTTATATAAGTTACTTAGACAGGCAAATTCATAGAAATAGAAAATAGAATGGAGTTATCAGGGGCTGGGGGGAAGGGAGAATGGGTGTTATTCAATAGGTACAGAGTTTCTGTTGGGAAGACGAAAAAGTTCTAGAGATGGATAGTGGTGATGGCTGCACAATATTGTGACTATATATTAATTCCATTGTATTCTGCACTTATAAATGGTTAGAATAGTAAATTTTATGTATATTTTACCACAATAAATATATGTGAATATTTTCCTTTTATTAAAAAATCAAAACGTTATGGACAACATCAGAGGCCCCTTTGACCACGTCCACTATCCTGATCCCAATTCCTCTCTTCATTGTTTTGTGTTTTCTCCTCTAGAGTTTTTCTGTATATTTGCCTGGATTTATATTTACTTAGCAAAATGACATATATTTTTAGCTTTAGCCAAAGAACATGTCTGCCTTGGCATGGGGATTTGAAACCATCACTTGCAGTAAAAATGTTCTAAGCAGTAGGACTTTCTGCCTTATTAATGGGGATTTTTTTTGTGTGGATATACATTTTTAAATGTTTTTATTTATTTTTGAGACAGAGAGAGACAGAGCATGAGCAGGGAAGGGGCAGAGAGAGAGGGAGACACAGAATCCGAAACAGGCTCCAGGCTCTGAGCTGTCAGCACAGAGCCCGACGCGGGGCTCGAACTCACAGACCGTGAGATCATGACCTGAGCCGAAGTCGGCCGCTTAACCAACTGAGCCACCCAGGCGCCCCTGGATATACATTTTTTAAAAAGTTGTGTTTTTCTCTCATTTTTCTTTTTTTCATTATATGGTGTTTCAGGGAATATGGCCAGAGTCGCAAAAGATGAGTCCGCAAACAAAATGCAGTTAAGTGAAAGTCCTCATACTTGAGTAGGAATGAGGCCCCAACTCTAGAATGGAGCTTCTTTTTGTTACGATAATTGCTAACAACTACGTGCATAAAGTCAGCTAAGCAAGTGTGTTAATCAATTTAATGGTTTAGGTTTCCAAGGTTGAATTTTGAGTTAATTGGTGTCTACAACACTAGGAAGGGTTAGGTGTGAAGGGGGATCAGGCCCTGGACAATGTTAATGGCTGCGTAAACATGTCCTAAGGCCTTGCACCTTCTCCAGCCCTTCCCTTTTGAAGTCTTTTCCTCTGATGCTTCTCTCCTGCATCTCCCACAATATGGCAGGGTCAGTGCCTACAGAGCTGCTTTTGTTATCCCACAGCTAGCCAGCTCAGATTTCTCCCATGCCTTAGAGAACACTTTGTCCTTCCTGAGGGACTCCAGGTATAAACTCCCAGTTTCAGGTCACTCCTAGCTTTTCCACTGGACTGCTTTAGTAGGCAGCCCCTCAGTGCTGCCTACTAAATACATAACTTTATTTAAATAATTTTCTTATCTTTTCCCCTTTTCCATCCCTGTTTCTAATTTGCTCAAATTAGAAAGTAAGGCCAAATCTTTATAAAAATTGTGTTTTATCCTCTATGTTTAAGGATGATACATCCTCATTTTGAGAAAATTAAAGCAATTTAGAATGGTTATAAAACAATGTGCAACCACATCACACTTTGATAACTTTTCTAGACATCTCTGAATGGTGAATACTCACAGGTGCAAACCACACAATTTTAGACAAATAGGATCATACTATGCACATTGTATTGCAATTGGCTTTCTTAAAAAAAATACGTCCTTAAAGTTTTCTGTGGATATAGATTCACATTATCCATTTTACTGGCTCATAATATTTTAAAAATAGTATGACATTGTTTTCTTATTTAATAGAAAAGCACAAAGAAACAAAAAAGTGTATCACATTCTCTCAACCCTGATAGCCTACACTGAACAGTTTGTAAAATTAAAAACACATCTGTGAGATTAGGAAATTCATGCTACAAAAAGTTACAAAATAAAAAGTGAAAGTTGAGAGCCACCCACACTTTCCTAGTTTATTCTTCCCAAGGCTAAATGCCTTTAATTTCTAGTGAATCCTTCAAAACATGCAAAATCACTTACATATATGTATTTCTATCTTTCTAATTTTTGTGTTTTTTTTTTTAAATACAAAACAGATCAGTATATAGAGTTATTTATGTTGCTTTTTTGTTTTGTTTGTTGTATTTGGGGGATCATTCCTTAACTGCAAGGTAAATGTATCTTTTGAACAGCTGCGTAAAAAGTCATTTGTTAGGATGTGCCATAATTTACTTAGTTCCCTGTGATGGATATTCTGATTGTTTCCAGGGTTTTGCTTGTTTATTATGCAGTTTTGATTCTACTATTATCAATAATGTTGCAAAAATCATCTTTGTACTTATCTTAACAAGTCCTGCCAGCATATCCATAGAGAAAATCTTAAGCATTGGGGATTGGATTACAGGGTGTATGTGTTTTACATGTTGGTAGAAATCGCCAAATCATCATCCAGAACGGTTACACCAAATACCATTACAACAAAAGTGTTTGAGAGTGCTTGTTTCCTAAAATTCCACAAGCATTAGTTATCAGGCTTTTTAGGTGTTGCCAATCAAATAAATTAAAATTGTTATCTTGTTCTGATTTGCATTTACTTTATTATGAATGAATTTGAGATAGTTTTGAAATGTTCTTTGGCTGTTTGTAGTTTTTCCTTGAAACTGTTCATGCATTCACTGTATTTTTTTCCTCCTAGGCTGTTCATCTTTTTTAATAACTGTCACTAGAATTTGTGTGAATAGATAACATTTATTGAGCAAGGAATTACATTGCTTGGATAATTTATTCAACTAATTACCTAATAATGAACAGTTAGAATGTTTAGAATATCACACTACAGTTTCAAGCTTCATGTACGTGCGTCTTTATGCTCTGAATAAAATATGTCTTTAAGTTAGATTTCCAGAAGTAGAATTGCTGGTTTAAAGCCCAATTCCTTGTCAAAACTTTCAAAATAGCATTGTTTGATGGGGGAATAGTCCAAGTTAGGAAGTGGGAGCAAAGAAAGAGGCACTAAATAGGAGATCCTGATTGCAAGGCTAATCTGCTCTAAATTAGAATTGAACTAAAAGGCTAATTGGTGATGTTATCATCCTAGCTGCTTTCATCAATAAGTTTCTTAAAATCCTGAATCTCCTTTGCTATTTGGTGCCTCCTGGGCGTCTGCAAATTCTCCGGAAGGAAAAAAAGAAAAAATGTCATTTTCAAGTGAAATAATAGTATTAAAACATAATCATAAGCACATTTTGAATCATTGTATGGCCATGCAGTTTTAATGTTGGCTTTGCATTTCTGTTTACAATTATCTGGGTGGTGCACATGGTTTAAAGGAACATTTGGCATTAAGGTAATTTATGAATTTAAATTGATTGGAGGAAAGTAGCGGGAGACTTGAATAAGCTTACCTATAGGACTGGTTCAGTTTAAGATCCTGAGTTCAAGCTGAGTTCAAGAGAAGCTGTGCACAAAGCAATCCATTAAATTAGGATAATTTAGGAAGTGATTTGGGGGAGGATGAATTGCATAAATCTTGTCTTTGTACCTAATAACTTTTTCATTAGCAAGTAGTATAGTAGAAAATACAGAGCAAAGAAATTTACATTTCTGATTGGAGTTATAATTGGACTAGGATACCAGTTCAGGCCAAATTGCATTAATGACCACAATGCCAACCTTAGTTTTACAGGGGTTATTAGGTAACACTACGTTAAACCAGGCATTCCAGGATTACTTGGGCAGTATGAGGTCTGCCTTGGTATCTGCAAAGTTAAGAAGTGAAGTTATTCTCACCACTTTGTACAATATTATTACCTGAACAGACGTTTTGTGCATTCATATTTTTGACAGACAAAATCAAATAGGCAAAAATTGGTTTGCTCTCATTTTTTGTTCTAATATGCATTTATTATGAATATATATGCACACACATATAATGTTAATAATGTTAATCTATTTTCTTTTTTTTTTTTAACCAGTGTTACTTTTTTTTTAATGTTTATTTTTGAGAGAGAGAGAGAGAGAGACAGAGAGAGAGAGAGAGAGAGATTGAAAGAGAGAACATGATTAGGCAAGGGGCAGAGAGAGCGGGAGACACAGAATCCAAAGCAGGCTCCAGGCTCTGAGCTGTCAGCACAGAGCCTGACGCAGGGCTCAAACATGAATGGGGAGTTTGTGACCTGAGCCAAAGTCAGATGCTTAACCGACTGAGCCACCCAGGCACCCCAATCTGTTTTTATTCTGATTTTCTGTTGCGTCATGCATTTTCCCTTGACCACCATCATGTAACCAATGTTTGCGTAGGTATGTGAGTCCACACATTTTTCTCCATAACTATGTAAGCATTTACAAAGATATAGATACATGCATACACATATAAATAAATATATAAAATATATATTAAAAGATTGTTAATTGTCATTTACTTTTACAGAAGTATGGTCATAAATTATATCTATTTCTCAGTTACATCCTTTCTTGTTTAATTCATTAGGGCAGCCGGACAGATCAACTTGATTTTTTTTTAACATGAAATTTATTGTCAAATTGGTTTCCATACAACACCCAGTGCTCATCCCAACAGGTGCCCTCCTCCATGCCCATCATCCACTTTCCCCTCCCACCTACCCACCATCAACCCTTAGTTTATTCTCAGTTTTTAAGAGTCTCTGATGGTTTGCCTCCCTCCCTCTCTCTTTTTTTTTTCTTCCCTTCCCCTCTCCCATGGTCTTCTGTTAAGTTTCTCAGGATCCACGTAAGAGTGAAAACATATGGTATCTGTCTTTCTCTGTATGACTTATTTCACTTAGCATAACACTCTCCAGTTCCATCCACGTTGCTACAAAAGGCCATATTTTATTCTTTCTCATTGCCAAGTAGTATTCCATTGTATATATAAACCACAATTTCTTTATCCATTCATCAGCTGATGGACATTTAGGCTCTTTCCATAATTTTGCTATTGTTGAAAGTGCTGCTATAAACATTGGGGTACAAGTGCCCTATGCATCAGCACTCCTGTATCCCTTGGGTAAATTCCTAGCAGTGCTATTGCTGGGTCATAGGGTAGGTCTATTTTTAATTTTTTGAGGAACCTCCACACTGTTTTCCAGAGTGGCTGCACCAGTTTGCATTCCCACCAACAGTGCAAGAGGGTTCCTGTTTCTCCATATCCTCTCCAGCATCTATAGTCTCCTGATTTTAGCCACTCTGACTGGAGTGAGGTGATATCTCAGTGTGGTTTTGATTTGTATTTCCCTGATGAGGAGTGATGTTGAGCATCTTTTCATGTGCCTGTTGGCCATCTGGATATCTTCTTTAGAGAAGTGTCGATTCATGTTTTCTGCCCATTTCTTCACTGGGTTATTTGTTTTTCGGGTGTGGAGTTTGGTGAGTTCTTTATGGATTTTGGATACTAGCCCTTTGTCCGATATGTCGTTTGCAAATATCTTTTCCCATTCTGTTGGTTGCCTTTTAGTTTTGCTGATTGTTTCCTTTGCAGTGCAGAAGGTTTTTTCTTCATAAGGTCCCAGTAATTCATTTTTGCTTTTAATTCCCTTGCCTTTGGAGATGTGTCAAGTAAGAAATTGTTGCGGCTGAGGTCAGAGAGGTTTTTTTCCTGCTTTCTCCTCTAGGGTTTTGATGGTTTCCTGTCTCACATTCAGGTCTTAATCCATTTTGAGTTTATTTTTGTGAATGGTGTAAGAAAGTGGTCTAGTTTCATTCTTCTGCATGTTGCTGTCCAGTTCTCCTAGCACCATTTGTTAAAGAGACTGTCTTTTTTCCATCGTATATTCTTTCCTGCTTTGTCAAAGATTAGTTGGCCATACATTTGTGGGTCCAATTCTGGAGTCTCTATTCTATTCCATTGCTCTATTTGTCTGTTTTTGTGCCAATACCATGCTGTCTTGATGATTACAGCTTTGTAGTAGAGGCTAAAGTCTGGTATTGTGATGCCTCCCGCTTTGTTCTTCTTCTTCAATATTACTTTGGCTATTCGGGGTCTTTTGTGGTTCCATACAAATTTTAGGATTGCTTGTTCTAGCTTCGAGAAGAATGCTGGTGTAATTTTGATTGGGATTGCATTGAATGTGTAGATTGCTTTGGGTAGTGTCAACATTTTAACAATATTTATTCTTCCAATCCATGAGCATGGAATGTTTTTCCATTTCTTTGTGTCTTCTTCAATTTCCTTCATAAGCTTTCTATAGTTTTCAGCATACAGATCTTTTGCATCTTTGGTTAGGTTTATTCCTAGGTATTTTATGATTCTTGGTGCAATTGTGAATGGGATCAGTTTCTTTATTTGTCTTTCTGTTGCTTCATTATTAGTGTATAAAAATGCAACTGATTCTGTACATTAATTTTGTATCCTGTGACTTTGCTGAATTCATGTATCAGTTCTAGCAAACTTTTGGTGGAGTCTATAGGGTTTTCCATGTATAATATCATGTCATCTGGAAAAATCAACTTGATTTTTTTAATAGCAACATAGCTAGCTATATTATAGATGTACACATTATTCATCAATAGAGAGTTCCTCCATTGATGGACTTTTAAGTTTTCAAGTTTGTTTGTTTTTAAGTTTACTTATTTTTGGAGGGGGGAGGGGCAGAGAGAAGGGAGAGGGAGAATCCCAAGCAGCTCTGCACTATCAGGGCAGAGCCTGACGTGGGGCTCTATCTCATGAACCATGAGATCATGATCTGAGCCAAAATCCAGAGTCGGAGACTCAACTGACTGAGCCACCCAGGTGCCCCAGTTCTCAAGTTTTTTGTTATTACAAACAATGCCACAATAAATATTCTTGGGGCACCTAGGTGGCTCAGTCGGCTAAGTGTCTGACTCTTGATTTTGGGTCAGGACATGATCTCACGGTTTGTGAATTCTAGCCCTGCACTGGGCTCTGCACTGACCGTGTGGAGCCTGCTCCAGATTCTCTGTCTCCCTCTTTCTCTGCCCCTCTCCTGCTCTCTCTCTCTCTCAAAAATAAAGAAACATTAAAAAATATTCTCACAGATTCATTCTTAGATTGTTAGGACTAGGATCCCTAGATCAGAGGGTATATATATTTTTTGTTTTTAATGTGTAATGCCATATTACTTTAAAAAGCTGTGTGTAGACCTTATTTGGATCTTGATTCAAATAAACTATAAAATTGAGTATATTTATAAGACAACTGGAAATTTGAACACTGACTAGATAATTCATTAAATTAAGGAATGGGGGCATTTTTTAGGTGTGATAATGGTAGAGATACATACTGAAATATTTATGGATGAAATAATTTATTTCTACTAGAGGGAGAGAAGTGGACTGAAGCTGATATAATGGGAATTCATTATACCATTGTCTTCTTTTATATATGTTTGAAATTCATAATAATAATAATAAAAGCTACAAAAATTCATATTATATAATGTGTGAGAAAACCTGTTCCTTACATTTCCCTTAGCACCAGATATTATCACTTTTTTTATTTTTGTCAATCTCATGCATGAAAAAAGATATTTGTTGCTATAATTTGTATTTACCTTACTACTAGTGATGAGGAAAACAAAGGCAAGAGAAATGCAGCTTAAATTAAATCTCCTTACAGCTTGCAGCTCACTGATAGACACTTGAAACATACAGAACGTGACCTTCCTCAAGCAAGTCATGGCTGCCTTAGTGCCTTAATGTTTTTGTTTTTATTAAAGACTAAAAGTAACCTTATCTTAACAGCCAGCCCCTCAAGGTCCTGAAAGCCTTGCTTCCCAATTCCTTAGAAACTTACTTTATCTCTATCTCCCTCCCTCCACAAACCTAAAAATATATAATCATTCACTCCTCACAGCCCCAGTTGTGCAGCTCTTTCTGCCCACGGGTCCTGTCCCCGTGATTTAATAAAATCACTTTTTCACACCAAAGATGTCTCAAGAATCCTTTCTTCGCCATTTGCTCATGAACCTCATCACTAGATTATCTTGAGAAAGTGTAAAGCTTCCTTACTGGCAGCTAGCAGCCAGGCCATGATGCTCTCAAAAGAACATAAACAAACTCACTAGACTATAAGTAAGAGGTACACAAGGCCACTCTGTGACCATTTCTTGAACAAGACATAAAAACAATAAAATATCCTCTACTTCTGACTTAACTGAGTGACAGCTGCTCCTTTACCAATGACAACAGGTGCCTTGCTTTAATCCTCCTACTTCTAGATAAAAATTGTTCAGCTATCCAGCCACTAAATTGCCCCAACTTTTTGACAACCTCCAATCCATAACTGGTCCTTACTTCTTTGACTTTTCAGGGAATAATCTAGTACAAGTCCAAATAATATGAGAAACTCCTTCCGAGGTTCTCTTGCTGAGGCCTCTACAGGTTCCTCTGGAGTACTTTCTCCCTTGCTGTGGGAAGGTAAATCTAACTTTTTTATTATGGATATTGTTATGCCCAGAATTCGTGATCCCCAAAGACCACTAGGGAGCCGAGTCCGATGCAAAAGCAAAGAGCCTTTATTCGAGCTAGCTCGAGCTCAATCCCCTACCTGCACCGACGCAGCGGTGAGATACCAGGGAAAGAGAGATACCAGGGAAAGAGTTTCAAAAGGACAAAGGTTTTATTGGGGCCTAGGGGCAGTTGGTGAGGTAATGGCTATGGCCTCAGCTGATTGGCTGGGGAAGGGTCCTGGGGAAGGGTCCGAGTCCTGTTAGGCAGGTGAGGGGGGTGGTTACTCAAGGGGAGGAGGTGTGGTCAAGGTGAAGGACACAGAACAAGATGGAGTCGGCTGGCGTAGGCCGCCCTTTCAGATATTTTCCTGGAGGCCTTTGATCAGCTGGCTTTATTTAAAGCAATCTTGTCAAAGTTTATCATCCATTTGGATTTCCTCTTTTTTGGGACATTCTTCCAGTTCAGTGGGTAGTTCTGAAATTTTCCCTTTTGTTTGAGAGTCAGTCCCATTATTTACCTTCCCCATTCTTCTCTAGGAGCCATAGGTGCTACTTCTTAGAAGAGGTAAGAGATATGGATTATTATTCGAGTTGGATCACTGCGGGTTTGATGGCATTAGCAAGAGTCTTCAGGATCTTATTAATTCACCAGGAATGCTACTGGGAGCTAAGCTAAGTTGGATCTCTCCATTTGCTTCAGACTCTTCAGGTTATTTTCTTGGCCACCAGTCTAGTTTGGCTAATGTTGATGATGTGCGTGTATACCATTTATGCTCATTTCATTAGGTATTAAGGGAGAAAATTCATCTTAACTCGGAAGTCTGACATTTATATTAGATTTTGCTTTATATATTCATAAACTCTGATGTGAGATACATAAAAATGCAATACTTTTTTTGTTAATTGTTCTTTTATTGATATGAAACACTACTACTTGTCTCTTTTAGTGCTTTCCTCTTGAATTCTACTGTTTGTTACATTAACATTGTAACATACATAACATAATCTTTTGTTTGGTGTGCTGGGAAAATATTTTGATCTTTAAACCCATGTGTTTTCATCCAGTATGTAACTCTCTATTCAGATGACTAGACTCTGAGTCATCCTCTGCCTTAAGGGAGGTTGTCCCAATAGAACCAGAATACAAAAGAGGCAAATTCTTGGCTTGCAAATTTCAAAGCTGGGGCCTAGGTGTAAGACACCCGGAGCCAGTTTCTTCCCCCTCACTCAGAGGAGAGAAGAACCAAGTCACCTTCTGTTTGGTCTATGCTATTTTCTTAGGTGTTACTTCTCTCTTTTGTGGGGTGTGTGTGTGTGTGTGTGTGTGTGTGTGTGTGTGTGTGTGTGATTTTTGATGTTAGTTTTCCTCAAGTGTTTTGTCATTCTAGGTTGAGTGTTCATCTTAATTTTTGACGTACCCTTTTAGCCTATTGTGAGTGCTGAATCTATTACATCTTTTTTTTTAATACTTATTTTTGAGAGAGAGAGAGAGAGACAGGCAGAGCATAAGCAGGGGAGGGGCAGCGAGAGAGGGAGACATAGAGTCCCAAGCAGGCTCTAGGCTCTGAGCTATCAGCACAGAGCCTGATGCAGGGCTCGAATTCACAAGCTGTGAGATCATGACCTGAGCCAAAGTTGGACACTTAACCTACTGAGCCACCCAGATGCCCCTGTATATCACATCTTGTTGCCAGGAAATAATTTGGACTTGTTGCTGGATGGGGTATATTCTTTAGTATCTAGAATGAGAACTGGGGACAACCGTATTATTACCATGGGCACTGCAATGCTTTGCCTCTTTTAGGTGCTTCTATTGACATTTCTTTTACTGCAGTTGCTTGACAAAAGCTGGGGAGGATTACCTTACCAGTTGCCCATGTCTTGTTCTGATTTCCCCATATCCACTGTCTCTGGGGCTGGAGAAACTTAAAGTTGCTCTCACCTTTTGCTTCAGTTTTTTTCTCTGCAGACTACTCAGCCTAATCTGGAGCCAATGCAGAGTTAGTTAGGGGGTATAGTCCCCCCCACCCCCAACACTGCTTTTTGTCAGGGTTAGAAATGCACAGTCTGGGATGCTTCCAACCAGGGGAAGGACTAAGATGCTGAAAGAGTCAGTTTTTATAACTGAACAGCATCTCCTCTGGCCCAGTTCCATGCTTGAGCAGTTCCAGGATCTGGATCCCCTGGGTATTCTGGAGGGTTCTTGGATTTTGTTCCAAATCCCTTCTCCAGCTCCCTGGGGGCTGAGGGAGTCTACCCAGTGCTTCAAGTGTGCAGAATGTGCCTTATTTTGATAAGATATATTTTCCTGGGGGAAGATCAGGACTGGACACATGCTGCTTTGTCCCTGACTGTTTCAGGTGGATTTCTGCAACTGGTAGGCAGATATGACTTCCAACTAAGTTGGTGCCCACCTGTGTCCATTGCTCTTCTCTTTAGGAGACCCTTGCTTTTTGGTTAATGGGAGCTGCTGCTGACACTTGGGCAGCTTTTTGTTTGGGAAGTTAGAAATGGTAAACAGGCAAGATGGGTAACTGTAGGCCTTTCCCCAGGGCCAGGTATTAGCATTGCAAATATGGCTCTTCAGTTCTAGTTAGTAAGGTGATGCCCAGGGAGAGAAGGAATTGTGCCAACTAAAGAAAGATTCTTTCTTATTTATGATTTTCCCCACCAGCAGGAGGTTTTCAAAGCACTGCATCTGTTTTAGAAGGCTCTGGGCTAATTATCATTATAATAATTATTAAAATCATAATGTGAATTTAAATTTCATTCATAATCTCAGGTGTGCATAAAATGTAATTTTATTTATTTTTAGTACCTCTTCAATTTCTGACTCTGCATCCTCATTCTGCATAATGGAAGACAACTCCTTGCCAACTGAGGTTGGACCCCAGTAATCTTGGTCAGCCTCTGCTAACAAACTTGGACATTGTCCAACTCCCCCAGATTCAGTGATGGCCTTTACTGGAGCCTGCTTCAAACTTTGCTCATTGCCCTATAAAAGAATTTTGAACATCTATGTAACTCCTTGCTCAATTTTTAATTGACATTTAAACTTTTCATCATAAATTTAAATCGTTATAAAAGATTTATTAGCATACTGCATATATTGATATTTAAAAATCGAACTATTATCCCATACTTTTAAATATATATAAATACTATAACAATTTAATTTAATTTAATTAAAAATACCTTAGGGGCACCTGGGTGGCTCAGTCCATTAAGTGTCCAACTCTTGGTTTTGGCTCAGGTCATGGTCTCATGGTCATGAGATGGAACACCAAGTCAGGCTCTGCTCTGGTCATGGAACATGCTTAAGGTTTTCTCTCTCTTTCCCTCTGACCCTCTCCCTTGCTCATGTGTATGCTCGTGCTCCCTCTCTCTCTCAAAAAAAAAAAGGTAAAAAAAATACCTTAATATTTTGGAGTGCTTGGATGGCTCAGCCAGTTGAACATCTAGCTTCGGTTCAGGTCATGCTCTCTCGGTTCATGGGTTTGAGCCTCGCCATCCGGCTCTGTGCTGACAGCTCAGAGCCTGGAGCCTGCTTCAGATTCTCTGCCTTCACCTTTCTCTGCCCCTCCCCTGCTTACATTCTCTCTCTCTCTCTCTCAAAAATAAATAAAACATTAAAAAAAAATTTTTAATACCTTAATATTTTAAGAGGAGGAACCAGGTAAAGATGCCTGCTTTCACCACTTTTGTTAAGCATTATACTTGAGGTCCTATCCAGAGTAATAAAGCAAGGCAAAGAAAAATAAAAAGGTTGCAGATTGGAAATAAAGAAGTAAAACTGCCTTGAGACAGGCTTTCAGGTGGCCCTGGTCGGGGAAGAGGAGTTGCATATATCGCTTCAGCTGGCATTTTGTGAGATGGCTGCTGATATTTCTGAATCCAGTGGGCATGATTGCAAAGGAGAGCCGAGGGGCAATACCAAGTTACATGAAGACTACCCACTTTGAGTCCTCTACTGTGGAGTCTGTTCATTACTAACAGAGTACTGTGAATATATGCCTGATGTCGCTAAATGTCGACAGTGGTTAGAGAAGAATTTTCCAAGTGAGTTTGCAAAACTTGCTGTAGAAAATTCGCCCAAACAAGAAGCTGGAGGTAGTGAGGGTCAAGGCACAGCAGGGGAAGAAGAAAAGAAGAAAAGCAGAAGAGAGGTGGAAGGGGTCAAATAGAGCAAAAAAAGAAGACTGTACCACAAAAGGTTATGATAGCCAAAATTCCCAGAGCAAAGAAGAAATATGTAACAAGAGTATGTGGCCTTGCAACTGTGAAATTGATCTAAAAGAAGCACAAAGATTTTTTGCTCAAAAAGTCTCCTGTGGTGCCTCAGTAACAGGAGAGGATGAAATCATCATTCAGGGAGACTTTACAGATGACATAATTGATGTCATTCAGGAAAAATGGCCAGAGGTAGATGATGATAGCATCAAAGATGTTGGAGAAGTAAAGAAGTGATTTTGAAAATTTCTTTCTAGGGGCGCCTGGGTGGCTTAGTTGGTTAAGCGTCTGACTTCGGCTCAGGTCATGATCTCACGGTCTGTGAGTTGGAGCCCCACGTCGGGCTCTGTGCTGACAGCTCAGAGCCTGGAGCCTGCTTCGGATTCTGTGTCTCCCTCTCTCTCTGCCCCTCCCCCGTTCATGCTCTGTCTCTCTCTGTCTCAAAAATAAATAAACATTTTAAAAAAACTAAAAAAAAAAAAAGAAAATTTCTATTTAATGATTTGAACTGAGAGTTGATATGGCCAAAGGGAGAGAGGCCTTTTAAAAAAATGTATATTTATCCTACAGTAAAACTGTAGACTACCCTCACCCTTGGCATTTTCACCGTTCTGTTCTGTATCTGTTCTGTACCTGTTTTTTTTTTTTTTTTTAAATTGCCAAAGTCTAATAAACAGGGGAGACTGTCATGCTTATGCATGAAATAGAATTTAGTCAAATAAAAATTTTTGGTCATTTGGTACTGACTTTTCTCTTTCTCTTTTTAACTTTTTATTTTTGAAAAACACTCGATTTTTTTTGTGCAAAGCCTTTCTGTTTACTACCTTAAAATAATCATGATTTAATGAGTTAATTTTCTTAAAAATAGTCATGATTTAATTAAATCATGATTTAAAGCTGAGTAATGTTTTAAAGAATTTGAATTTTGGCTTCATCACCATTAATGATTATCTCCTTGCTTCTTTGGTGTGATAGTTTTGAGATGCTTGGGCATCTAATAGATTTGTGGTTGAATTTGCCTCATTGTTACCAAACAAGTCCACTTGGTGGTCACATTAACTTAACGTTGGTAGGAGTTGTTCAGTTCTGGAGATTATTTGGTAAAGTATACTAAAGCCTTAAAACCATCTGTAGTCTAACCCAGTAAGCCACTTAGTTGACATTATCCTAAAGATAGAATCATTCTTGCTTAGAACTGTGGGTGAGGGTGTTCATCACAATGTTACTTATAAAGACATTGCAACTGATATAAATGAACAATTGGGAAATGGTTAGAGAATGATGGTGTACCATATGGTAGAATTTTCAGATATTTTTAAATATTTTCCAAGGGTACTTTGGAAACATGTTTGATGATGTTAAGTAGGGGGTCGGATCCCAAATCTGTTTTATGCATTATTATCACCATTGTTTTGAGTGAAAGGCCATTCAAAGATGCTGCAAGTTCTTGTTCTAGCTATAAATTCTGAGAGTAAAATTCTACCCAATTGAAAAGAATATACACCCATGCTGTCTCTATATATATAGGTAGTCTGGGAAATAACAATTGAAATGAGTCTTTCTCAAGAGAAACAGTGACAATGAATTTTAATGAATGCACTAAATGAATTTAAACTTTGTTTTTATAAGGGTCTTAAATCAGGTGCTACAAATAGAAAAGAAGACTCCTGGTATTTTAAATTGCTATAGACACCTTTAAGAAATTTAGAACCCATTGTTTATTGCCCTGCAAATTACAACCTTGAATGAATGAGTGGTTTTTTTAAATAATTAAAATCTTAGAAAAAATGTGTAATAAAGATGCAAATTAAGAAAATGAAATTCTGCATTAACTGTGAATTTTACTAAATATGAGTATCTGATGAAGCAAATTTATCCATCAAGAAGACCATTTGGTACGTGTTGTATATGTATTCTGTTAGTGTTGGAAGATGTCTATGTGCCTGTATCAACCATGTGACTTCATGTAAAGATTCTGAATGTTCACAGTTCTTGGCAAATGCAGTTTTAATCCACATAAAGCCAGTAGTGGATGTTACTGCAGGATAGGGTAATGGAGGGTTAAAATTGTCCTAGTGTAAACAAACAAGCAAAAAAAAGAAGTAAAACTGTCTTAATTCACAAATGAAGACCACTCAAGTGAAAATAGGCTATTTATTCAGAATTTGTTATAGCAGGTAGCCACAAACACTTGGCTTTGGGAGAGACTAAGAGTCAGGCAGGGGCCAGGAAAGTTTTCTAATGAAAAAAAGGGAAAGCTTTCAGCATGCACTGATTGAAGGCTCTTGGCATGGGGAAGCTAGAGATGGGTTAACTAGAAGTCGGCATCTTATGTGATGGTTTGGGGAGCATATTTATCTTTTTCTCTTTGGTCTTGAGTTAGAAGCAAGATAAAAGAAATAGGGAAGTGGGCTGTCACCGATCGAGTTCTGACCATTCTGGGTTGATTGCTTCAGAGGTTGTAATTTGGCTTCCTAGAGTGGTTGCTGCAGGGGTTGTGGGTCAGAGTTCTGTTGTTATACATGGTCTGGCTTTTTTTTTTTTTTTTAAATTTTTTTTTCAACGTTTTTTATTTATTTTTGGGACAGAGAGAGACAGAGCATGAATGGGGGAGGGGCAGAGAGAGAGGGAGACACAGAATCGGAAACAGGCTCCAGGCTCCGAGCCATCAGCCCAGAGCCTGACTCGGGGCTCGAACTCACGGACCGCGAGATCGTGACCTGGCTGAAGTCAGATGCTTAACCGACTGCGCCACCCAGGCGCCCCAACATGGTCTGGCTTTTGTCTGTTTGTATATCCAGTCATTCAGACAACATGAACATATATGTAGAAAATCCAGAGGAATCTACAAAAACACTTTAATAAGTGAGTTTAGCAAGGTCTCATGATATAAGGTCATTACATAAAAATTAATTCTATGGAAATAATTAATTCATAGAAATAGAAGCAGATTAGTAGTTGCCAGGGGCTGGGAGGGTGGAAATGGGGTGGAATAAGTATGGAGTTTCTTTTTTTTTTTTTATGTAGGCTCCATGACCAGTGCAAAACTCAACATGGGCTTGAACTCAAAACCCCAATATCAAGACCTGAGCTGAGATCAAGAGTCAGATGCTTAACTGACTGAGCTACCCAGGCACCCTGAGTATAGAGCTTCTTTTTGGAGTGATGTAGATGTTATGGAATTAGATAGTGATAATGACTGCACCACCTTGTGAATATACTAAAACCACTGAACTATATTCTTTAAAAGGGTGAATATTATGGTATATTATGGTATGTGAATATTATGGTATGTGAATTATATTTCAATAAAAAGCTTTAATTGTATTTATATATAGTAGCAATAAGCAATTGAAATTGAAAATGTAAATAAATCACGTATAGTAGCATCAATAGATATGAAATGCTAAGGGATAAATTCAACTAAATATGTGCAAGACCTGTACACTGAAAACTTTAAACAGTGTAAAATTTCAGAGAAATTAAAGAAGACGTAAATAAATGGAGAAATAAACTATATTCATGAATTCAAAGATTCAGTATTATTATGATGTCAGTTCTCTGCAAATTGATTTATATAGAGTCAATGCAGCCCTAATCCTGGCAGGCTTTGTTTTGTAGACTAACTAGCTGATTCTAATACGATTCAGAGGAGAAAAAACAGTTTTGAAGAAGAAAAGTTGGAGGACAGAGGGATCTGCATACACCCTGCCAGGTTCTACCACTTATTAGCTATATGTCCTTGATCAAGCCTTTTCACCATCCTGGCCTTGGTTTCTTGACCAGTGAAAAGGGAATAATAATAGTATCTAAGACTTACATAGGATTTCTGAGAGGATTAACTGAGATGATACATATAAAGCACTTAGGAAAGTACTTGGAACATAGTAAGCCTTCAAATGTATTGTTACTGTTGTTGTCTCTTCCTTGACCAGGCTGGGCATTCAGGGGATGTACAGGGGAGCTTCTGGAAGCCCAAGCGTTCTCCCTGCCTCCTTGCCCAGATGTAGCATGCTGCCCTTTTTACTGCATGCCCCTGTCCACTGGTACAGGAGACATCTATGGGGTAATACTCTCAAATGCCACACTAGAGGTGGTACACTTGTCTTATTCTTGAGTCCCTCAAATTTCGGTCGGCATTTTGTTGCCTTCTCCCTCTGCCATAAAGCTACATATAGGGAAGCTGGTGTGGAGCTTGAAGCTACATTGCTTCTCATTTTCTTTGTCTTCTACCCATCTCACATCTGTGGAACTTTGTAGTCTTAGGCTAGGAAGAAAAACCAGTTTCCCCTGTTTGCATGGCCTCAAAAATGATTTCTGTCTCTCACCTGTTAAACATTAGGAAGTGGTGCCTTTGTTCAACAAGGCAGTCATTAGCTCAACATGCTAATTTTTAAAAACTGAATTGGAAGTTTACCTGTAGTGAAATGTGTAAATCTTAACAGTATAATTCAATGAAATTTGACAACCAACACGCCAATAAAGATACAGATTTCCGCTGCCCCAGAAAGTTCCTTCTTGCCACATTATAGTCAATCCTCAACCACCTTTTCCTAATAGGATACCACGGTTCTGATTTTTATTGACATTGACGGTTTTAGCTCCTAGGTAAGGCAACTATATCAGGTCTGAGGGAGCAATAAGCCATCTAATGTTTTGAAATAACCACAACAGGGGCACCTGGGTGGCTCAGTCGGTTAAGCGTCCGACTTCGGCTCAGGTCATGATCTCACGGTCCGTGAGTTCGAGCCCCGCGTCGGGCTCTGGGCTGATGGCTCAGAGCCTGGAGCCTGCTTCCGATTCTGTGTCTCCCTCTCTCTCTGCCCCTCCCCCGTTCATGCTCTGTCTCTCTCTGTCTCAAAAATAAATAAAACGTTAAAAAAAAAAATAACAAGTGAATGTAAAGTGGACACGTGAAAAATCTAACTTGGAGAAATTTCCCGAAGCATACAAAAGCTATAGTTTTTCTTTTTGCCAGCTGAAGGATGCCCAGTGTGGCAACTACATAAGTACAGTATACAATTCACCTGGGCTGCTGGTTTTGCAATTAGGAAATTTTTGGCAGATTTTTCAAATTGGGGGTGGTGTGGGGATTGCATTGCTTCTATTTTCTGCTTATAGCGAGACTTCATTAATACTTTAACTATGGCACTATTACAAATGTGTGTCATTTTTAAAAAAGTTTGTTTATTTTGAGAGAGAGCGCATGTGAGTGGAGGAGGGGCAGAGAGAGAAAGGGAGAGAGAGAATCCCAAGCAGGCTCTGTGCACTCAGCACAGAGCCTGGTGCTGGGCTCAATCCCGTGACCCTGGGATCATGACCTGAACTGAAATCAAGAGTCGGTTGCTTAATGGACTGAGCCACCCAGGCTCCCCAAAACTCACTCTTTAAAATTTTTTTCTTTTTAAACTGAGAATAAACTGAGGGTTGATGGGGGGTGGGAGGGAGGGGAAAGTGGGTGATGGGCATTGAGGAGGGCACCTATTGGGATGAGCACTGGGTGTTGTACAGAAACCGATTTGACAATAAATTTCATATTAAAAATTTTTTTTCTTTTTAAATGTTTATTTTTGAGAGAGAGAGAGAGAGAGAGAGAGAGAGAGATTGAGAGAATGCGAGTGGGAGAAGGGCAGAGAGCAAGGGAGACACAGAATCTGAAGCAGGCTCCAGGCTCCGAGTTGTCAGCACAGAGCCCAATGCGGGGCTTGAACTCAGGAACTGTGAGATCGTGACCTGAGCCGAAGTCAGATGCTTTACTGACTGAGCCACCCAGGTGCCCCAGAAAGTCACTCTTTTAAAGTGTACAATTTAGCATTCTTATATTCTTTATAGAGCAGTGCTCCATCCCTACTATCTCCCAGAATTTTTTTCATCACCCCAAAAGAAATTCTGTACCTGTTAGTAATCATGCCCCATTTCCTTTTTTTCAGTCCTTACTGACTGCTAATTTATTTTGTGTCTCTGTGGATTGGTCTATTGTGGACATTTCATATAAGTAGAACTACACAATATGTGACCTTTTGTGTCTGGCTTTTGTCAGTTAGCATTATGTTTTCAGGGTTCATCCACATTGTAACATGTATCAGTACTTTGCTCCTTTTTATGACTAAATAATATTCCATTATATTGATATAGCACATTTTGTTTTTCTGTTCCTCAATGATAGACATTTGGGTTGCTTCTATTCTATTTCTTCTTGAGTCAATTTTGGTAGTTTTTGTCTACTTCTATTTCTTCTTGAGTCGATTTTGGTAGTTTTTCCATTTTGTTTCATCTAGGTTACCTAATTTGTTGACATACGTAGTATTTCCTTATAATTCATTTTATTTCTGTGAGGTCAGTAATGATGTCCCCTCTTTAGTAATTTGAGTTTTCTTTCTCTCTTTTTCTTGGTCAGCTAGCTTTACTTGTCAATTTTATTTGTCTTTGCAAAGAACCAACT
This sequence comes from Panthera pardus, assembly GCF_024362965.1. Lineage (NCBI taxonomy): Eukaryota > Metazoa > Chordata > Mammalia > Carnivora > Felidae > Panthera > Panthera pardus. The sequence goes on along the minus strand of NW_026526765.1, from coordinate 64,955,616 downwards.
TTCAGTCTCATTGATTTGCTCTATTGTTTTCTATTCTCTATTTCATTTATTTTTTGCTCTAATTATTATTTATTTCCTTCTGCTTGCCTTAGGTTTAGTTTGCTCTTCTTTTTCTAGTATTTTAAGGTAGAAAGTTCGTTGAGGTTTTTCTTATTTTTAAATATATATATTTATAGCTATATAAATTTCCCTGTAAGCAATGCCTTAGAGGGAATGTATGGCATAGATTTTGGCATGTTGTGTTTTAATGTTCATTTATAGCTAAGTACTTTCTAATTTCCCTTGTGACTTCTTCTTTGACCCATTGAGGTTTTTTTTTTTTAAGGAGTGTGTTGTTTAATTTTCACTTACTTGTGAATCCCAATTTTTCCCCTGTATTTCTAATTTTATTCCATTGTAGTCAGAGAACATACTTTTAAATTTGTTCAGACTTGTTTTATGGCCCAACATATTTTTTTTAATCCTGGGTAATATACCATGTGCACTTGAGAGATTATGTAATCCACTGTTATTGGATGAATGTTCTCTATGGATACCTGTTAGATATATTAGCTTATACTGTTGTTCAAGTCTTCTATTTCTCTGTTGATCTTCTATCTAGATGTTCTATTATTCAAAGTGGAGTATCAAAGTCTCCAACTATACATTCAATTGTCTGTTTATCTCTTCAGTTCTTTCAGTTTTTACATTATGTATTTGGCCAATAATCCTCTTTTGTTTTTAATGAACTTACCTGTACTGTAAATTTGTGGTAATGAACAGACTGATGTTATTTTGAGGTTATGTTGTTCTTACTTTTTGATAGTCATCAATCCTTTCTTCAACAAAATGATGAGAATAGTAAGTGGTGACAGTATATTTATACTAAGTGTCCTCAACTTGGCAAAATGAAAGTTGACATCCCTATGCCTGTGCTCTTCCTTTTTTTACTTTGTTTTAAAATTTACAGTAGAGTAGCTTTTTTAAAATGTACAGTACTATCAGTTTTAATACATGAACAGATCCCTGAAACCACCATTGTAATCAGAATCAGAACAGTCCTATCACTTTTTTTATGGGTTGAATTATATCCTTCCCTCTGCAACCCCCACAAAGATATGTTGAAGTCCTAACTTCCAGTACTTGTGATTGTGACCTTATTTGGAGTCTTTGGAGATGTAATCAAGTTAAGATGAGGCCATTAGGATGGGCTCAAATCCAGTATAACTGGTGTCTTTTAAAAAAGAGGAAAACACCAGGGTGAAGGTCATGTGAAGAAAGAAGCAGATATTGGAGTTATGCTGTCACAAGCCAAGGGATGCAAGGATGGGACTACTAGGAACTGGAAGAGATAAGTAAGGTCCTCTCCTACTGGTTTCAGAAAGGAGCATCACCATGGTAATACCTTGTTTTCAGATTTCTAACCTTCAGAACTGTGAGAGAATAAATTTTGGTTGCTTTAAGACAACCAGTTTTGTGGTACTGTGTTGTCAGCCCTAGGAAACTAACACATGCCCCCAAACACTCCATTATGGACTTCTTTATGGAGATAACCTCCCTTGATGCCGACCTGGCCACCACTGAAGTGATATCACCAGTAGTTTGTCTTATCACATATGTCATATAAATAGAATCATGTTGTTTATAACCTTTTGAGATGGGCTTTCAAAGAGCATACCTTTGCGATTTATCTAGGCACTATTGATACATACCGAGTTAATTCCATCGTGTGGATGTACCAGTTTATTCATTCACCTAATTGAAGGACATTTGGATTGTTTTCAATTTGGGCAATTATGAATACAGCTGCCTAAACTTTTTTTGGAAAACATTAGTTTTCGTTTCTCTAGGGTAAATGCCCAAGAGTGGGATTGCTGGTTCATATGGTAAGAATATTTTTAGATTTGTAAGAAACTGCCAAACTGTTTTCTAGATTGACTGTGTCATTTTGTATTCCCACCTGCAATGTATGATGGTTTGACTTGCTCTCCTTTGCATCATTGTCAGCACTTGGAATTATAAGTACTTTTTATTTTAGCCATTCAAATAAATGTGCAATGGTATGTATCATGGTTTTTTCCTAAGTTTATTTACTTTCTTTTGAGAGAGAGGGAGAGAGAGTGCATGTGTAAGTGGGGGAGGGGCAGGGGGGTGGGGGAGAGAGAGAATCCCAAGCAGGCTCTGTGCTGTCAGTGTGGAACCCAGTGTGGGGCTTGATCTCATGAGCCCAAGATCCTGGTCTCAGTTGAAAATAAGAGTAGGAAAAAAAAAAAAAAAAAAAAAAAAAAAAAAAAAAAAAGGGGCGCCTGGGTGGCGCAGTCGGTTAAGCGTCCGACTTCAGCCAGGTCACGATCTCACGGTCCGTGAGTTCGAGCCCCGCGTCGGGCTCTGGGCTGATGGCTCGGAGCCTGGAGCCTGTTTCCGATTCTGTGTCTCCCTCTCTCTCTGTCCCTCCCCCGTTCATGCTCTGTCTCTCTCTGTCCCAAAAATAAAATAAACGTTGAAAAAAAAAAAAAAAAAAAAAAAAAAAAGAAAATAAGAGTAGGATGCTTAACCAACTGAGCCACCCAGGTTCCCCAACATCATGGTTTTAAATTGCTTTCCCCTTAATGGCATATGATGTTGAGTGTCTTTTCATATGCTTATTTTCTATTTGTATATCCTATTTAGTTAAGTATGTGTTCAAGTGTTTTGCCCATTTTTAAGTTGAGTTGTTTTTGTTTTGTATTGGGACTTCTTTATATATTCTGGGCATAAGTCCATTCTTTTTGAGTATGTTATTTACAAATACTTTCTCCAACTCTGTAGCTTCTCTTTTAATTTCAAACAGTATTTTTATAAAACAAATGCTTTTAATTTTAATGAAGTCCAATTTGTCAACTTAGTCTTTTGTGAATTGTATTTTTGGAGTTAAAACCAAGAATTATTTGTCTAATCCTACCTCATGAAGATTTTCTCCTATGTTTCATTCTGGAAGTTTTATAGTTTTAGGTCTATGATCCCTTTTGATTTACTTTAGTATCTTGGGTAAGGTTTAGGTTGATGTTCTTTTTTTTTTTTTTTTATAATATAAATGTCCAATTGTTCTAATGCTATTTGTTGAAAGAAGTGTCCTTTCATCTTTAATTGCCTTTGTGTCTTTTTAAAAATCAGCTTGCCATATTTGTGTGGGCCTATGTCTGAAAATATGCTACCAGAAAGGCCATATATTGTATGATTCTATCTGTGTGTACTACCTTGCCAGTACCATTCTGTCTTGATTACTGTAACTATATCATAAGTCTTAATATGGATAATGTGGTTCTTCCAACTGTATACTTGTTTATCAATATTATTTTGTTTTTTCCTACTTCCTATGCCCTTCCAATTAAATTTTAGAATCACTTGTTTATATCTACAGAAAAAATCCTGATGGGATTTTGATGGGAATTCTGTTAAATTTATAGGTCAGCTTGGGAGAATTGATATCTTTATTATGTTCAGTTTTACAATCCATGAATATAGTATGCCTCTCCATTTATGTAGGTTTTTAATTTATTTCATCAGCACTTTGTAGTTTTATCTTGAACATATTTTGTTAGTTTATACCTAATTATTTCATGTCAGGGAGGTTTTATAATGATATTTAAAGGAATTTTATTTTGTAATTACTCAATGCCAATATATAAAATGTAACTGATTTTATTGATTTATTTAATTAATTTTTTTTTTAAGTAATCTTTACACCCAACATGGGGTTCGAACTCACAACCCGGAGATCAAGAGTCACATGCTCACCAACTGAGCCAGCCATGCACCCCAAGATATAACTGATTTTATTGTGTTTACTAGATATTTACAAGCAAAATAATGGATTTGGACCCCTATCTCATATCACGCACAAAAATTAACTCAAAATGGATCAAAGACCTAAATAGGATAGCTAGAACTTTTCTTAGAAGAAAGTATCTTCATGACCTTGGGTTAGTTTTTTTTAGGCATGACACTAAATGCACAAGCAACTAAAGAAAACAAGATATGTTGGACTTTATTTATATACGGGCATAATATCTAGAAAAACCAATTGCAGCATCTTTTGTGCTTCAGTGGACACAAATAAGAAAGTGAAATGAAAACCCATAGAATGGGAGAAAATATTTACAAATATGCAATCGAACATATGTGTCCAGAAAAATGAATGCTCATAGTAGCATTATTTATAATCGTCAGAAAGTGAATGGGGAGCCTATTAGGCTCAGTGGTTAAGTGTCTGACTCTTGATTTCGACTCAGGTCATGATCTTGTGGTTTGTGAGTTCCAGCCCCGCATTAGGCTCCATGCTGGTAGTGTGGGCCTTTCTTGAAATTCTCTCTCTCTGCCCCTCCTCTGCTCTCTCTCTTTCTCAAAATAAATAAATAAACTTAAAAAAAGTGAAAATAACTCAAATGTCCATCAACTGATGATTACATAAATAAAATGTGGAATATCCATGGGATACAGTGGAATATTATTTAGCCATAAAAGGAAATAAGTACTGATACCTGCTACAACATTGATGAACCTTGAAAACATTGTCAGGAGAAAGAAGGCTGCATATTGTGTGATTCCATTTACACGAAATGTCCAGTTAAGGCAAATCCAGAGAGACACAAAGTAAATTAGTGGTTGTTGGGAGGAGGGAATGAGGAGTGACTCTGTGTAGGTAAATCGTTACTTGTTGGGGTGATTTCTGAAAGTATTCTGAAATTAGAAAGTGGTGATGGTTGTACAACTTTTTGAACATATTTTAAAAAAAAAATTTTTTTTTTTTAACGTTTATTTATTTTTGAGACAGAGAGAGACAGAGCATGAACGGGGGAGGGTCAGAGAGAGAGGGAGACACAGAATCGGAAGCAGGCTCCAGGCTCTGAGCCATCAGCCCAGAGCCCGACGCGGGGCTCGAACTCACAGACCGTGAGATCGTGACCTGAGCTGAAGTCGGACGCTTAACCGACTGAGCCACCCAGGTGCCCCAACTTTTTGAACATATTAAAAGCACTAAATTACATACTTTAGAAGGTGAATTTTATGTTATATGAGTTATATTTAAATAAAAGATTATGCCACTTCAAAAACATGTTTTAAGGTAAAATATATTTGACAAGACAAAGGTGAGTGTGTGCTGCTTGCTGGGATTTTCAGTGTGTTGGGGGCACAGTGTGGCTTTGCAGTCCTCTGCCTCACTTTTGGGCACATGTATTCACATGGAGGCAGCAGGAGAACAGGCTGTGAACCACAGTGATTTTGTTTTTCATTCTTTTTTTTTTTAATTTTCTTTTTTCTTTTTTAAAATTTACATCCAAATTAGTTAGCATATAGTGCAACAATGATTTCAGGAGTAGATTCCTTAATGCCCCTTACCCATTTAGCCAATCCCCCTTCCCACAACCCCTCCAGCAACCCTCAGTTTGTTCTCCATATTGATGAGTCTCTTCTGTTTTGTCCCCCTCCCTGTTTTTATATTATTTTTGTTTCCCTTCCCTTATGTTCATCTGTTTTGTCTCTTAAAGTCCTCATATGAGTGAAGTCTATGATTTTTGTCTTTCTTTGACTGACTAATTTCACTTAGCATAATACCCTCCAGTTCCATCCACGTAGTTGCAAATGGCAAGATTTCATTCTTTTTGATTGCCGAGTAATACTCCATTGTACATATATACCACATCTTCTTTATCCATTCATCCATCGATGGACATTTGGGCTATTTCCATACTTTGGCTATTGTTGATAGTGCTGCTATAAATACGGGGGTGCATGTGTCCCTTTGAAACAGCACACCTGTATCCCATGGATAAATGCCTAGTAGTGCAATTGCTGGGTCGTAGGGTAGTTCTATTTTTAGTTTTTTGAGGAACCTCATAACTGTTTTCCAGAGTGGCTGCACCAGCTTGCATTCCCACATAGTGATTTTAAAAAAAATGTTTCAATAAATAAAATATTTATTTATTTTGAGAGAGAGTGAGTGTGTGTGAGTGGAGGAGGGACAGGGAGAGAAAGGGAGAGAGAGAATCCCAAGCAGACTCCATGCTGTCATCACAGAGCCCAGTGCAGGGCTCTATCCCACAACTGTGAGATCATGACCTGAGCCAAAACCAAGAGTTGCATACTTAACTGACTGAGCCACCCAGGCGTCCCCCACAGGATTTTGTTGACCATGTGCTCTTTGTGGTGGTACTGGTGGCAATGGAATTCTGTTTCTGGACCAGAGCAGTCCAGGTTCAATGGCCTCCTGGAATTCAGTGACTTCCAGCCTGTTCTGCTAAATGCTTAGGATTCTGGAGCTGTTCTGCGTGCATAGCAAGGCATGAGCGTTCCTGGCATACGGTATATGTGCTGCCATGAACCCGTCTGGCCTTGGGGTCCTTGGACAAAATGGCCTGTGTCTTCTTGCTGGACAAGGACTTGTTGGTGAGCTGTCAGGGCTCAACCCAAGCCAGAGAGAAGGGAGATGGAGAAGTGTAGTGTGCTGGTAAGGAGAGAATGGTGGTACAGAAGAGGATGGGATGAAGAAGGGAGCAGGAATGAGGAAAGGGGAGGAGAAGGGGTGAGGAGAGAGAGGGTGTAGGGATGAGGAGAGGGGAGGGGATAGAGACTGGTGGTGAGGAGAAGGATGGGGGTGAATAAGAGGGCGGGACTGAGAAGAGGTAGAGGAGTGTGTGACAAATGCAGTTAGAGTAGGGGTATATTTTCACACTTACTAGGAAACGTATAGCCAGGTCATTGCATTTATTAGTGAAAATTAGCTAAAATTTTTAAGTAAAAAATTTAAAAATTATTGAATGAAGAGGGGCGCCTGGCTGGTTCAGTTATAGAGCATGCAACTCTTGATCTCAGGGTTGTAAGTTCAAGGCCCACGTTGTGTGTGGAGCCTACTTTAAAAAAATTACTGAATAAAGAAAAGTATAGCTGATGGTGGTTAGGGCAAAAATTCTGAAGATGATGTGTGAATGATTAATGCCTGTGTAAAAGATAGAATAAGTGGTTTTGGGGTCAGACCTCATTACATATTTTTGCTCTTCCACTTAACAGCTTTGACACTTTGGCTGGTCTCTCTTATCTTCCATTTTCCTATTTATAAAATGGGGTTAAATATATGTCTGGGATTTATTGTAAGGACTAAAGGGGAAATTTGTAGGTGAATGTGCTGGACTCTTGTGATCCATAAATGGTAGTTCCCTTCTACTGACTAGGACCATCTTGAATGAATCTTTGAAGAAGATAGCTCTAGTCCTTTCCCTAGGATAGCAAAGTCCTAGGGACTTTGGCTGGTCCTGGGGGACCCCCTCTGGGTCCTTGGACCTGACCTGCCTATGTCAGAAACATTGAACATTTTAATATACTTTTCTATGCATGTATTTTTTTAAATGTTTGTTTATTTTGAGAGAGAGAGCATGTGAGCAGGGGAGGGACAGAGAGAAAGATGGAGAGAGAGAATCCCAAGCAGGCTCCACACTCTGTGCAGAGACCAACGCAGAGCTTGAACCTATGAACAGTGAACCTATGAACAGTGTGAGATCTGAGCTAAAACCAAGAGTTGGATGCTTAACTAACTGAGCCACCCAGGTGCCCCTACATATGTATTTTTGATGTAGTTAGGATCATATAGTAGATATAATTTTATGTACTGCATTTTTTAAGTTAACAACACACTATAAATATTTTCTACTTTAATCTTAATCATAATCCTGATATTGATAAATAGACAGCTGAAGAAATAATAGCTTGAAGAAAAATCATATATTATTTCGATGAATGAGAGAAATAAAATATCGGTTAAAAAAATGAACCGATCTATTTGCAAGGCAGTGTGATTTAGTGGAAAGAATTAAATTGTTCGGGGCAGATGGAACTTATTTCAGAGTGCTGACTCCACTAGAAAGCATGACTTTAGTCGCCTATTTATAGTGAGGTTGAAATTAATGTTTTACCAAACACTAATTAAAGAAGGCCTGAATAAATATGGAAACATATTGCGTTCATGCTGGAAGACTCAATATTGTTAATTCTCCCTAACTTGACCTAAAGAATTAAAGCAATCTCAACGTCCCAGAAAGCTTCTGTAGAGTGAATATGCTCCCCACTCCCCCACAATTCATATGTTGAAACCTAATCCTCAGTGTGATAGTATTTGGCAGTGAGGCCTTTGGGAAGTGATTAGGTCATTAGTGTGGAGCTCTCATGAATGGGATTGGTGCCCTTACAAAAGAGACTCCAGAGGGCTCCCTTGCCTCTTCTGCCATGTGAGGATACAGCAAGGATATGGCCATCTGTGAAACTGGAAGCAGCTCTCACCAGACATTGAATCTGTAGGTGTCTTGATTGGACTTCCCAGCCTCCAGAAATGAGAGACATAAATTTGCGTTGTTTATAAGTCACCCAGTCTGTGATGATCTGCTAAAGCAGCCTGGAAGGACTAAGATAGCTTCTCTGTAGATATAGCTGATTCTAAAATTTATATGGAAAGGAACTTGAAAGCCAAAACAGCTTTGAAAAAAGAACAGAATTGAAGGATTTCACTACCTGTTTTTAAGATACACCGTAAGGCAACCAGTGTGATATTGGTGAAAGGAAAGTCACATAGACAAATGAAATATATATGCAATATAAAATCATAAATAGGGTCAACTGATTTTTGACAAAAATAGACCCTCATAAAGAGGATCAGTTGATTTTTGATAAAAGTACAATAGCAGCCCAATGGACAAAGGATAGACAGTCTTTAGCAAATGGTGCTGGACCATTCACATGCAAAAAAGTAAGCCTTGACCTACACCTTATGTTGCATACAAAAATTAACTTGAATGATAGACCTAAGTGTAAGACCTAAAACTATAAAGTTCTTAGAAAGCAACAGGAAAATCTTTTTCCTGTTGAGTTAGGTAACTATCTCTTAGATATGACAACACAAGCTTGATCCATAAAGAAAAGCTGATAGAGGGGTGCCTGGGTGACTCAGTCGGTTAGGCGGCCGACTTTGGCTCGGGTCATGATCTCGCGGTCCGTGAGTTCGAGCCCCGCGTCGGGCTCTGTGCTGACAGCTCAGAGCCTGGAGCCTGTTTCAGATTCTGTGTCTCCCTCTCTCTGACCCTCCCCCGTTCATGCTCTGTCTCTCTCTGTCTCAAAAATAAATAAACGTTAAAAAAAAAATTAAAAAAAAAAAGAAAAGCTGATAGATTGGACCTCGTGAAAATGGAAAACATTTGCTTTGCAAATAACACTGTTAAGAGAATAGAAACCCAGTCCCATATTGGGAGAAAATATTTGCAAACACACATAAGAAAAATCATTTATATCTAAAATACTTAAAGAACTCTCAAAACTCAATAAAACTTAACCATATCAATTTAAAAAGCAGACAAAAGATTAGAACAGACTTTTCACCATAGAGGATATAAAGATGGCAAATAAGCAACTGAAAGATGCTCAACATCATTAGTAATAATTAAGACTACGGCGAAATTGCCAGTAGCCGATCCATCCAGCCTTCCTGATGGCACAGCCTGGATGGTTGGCAGAAGGACAATGCACAGCGACCCTCCAAATGGGAAGCTACTGGTATCCCTCCTGTTACTCATCATGGCCATCCCCATGGTCCAACTGGCACTGATGATTCAAAATAAACCCATAGAAGCAAACTTGGGGATATTTTCTGGGGATGACCCCCAGGACAAAAAAGAAACCTTATATCCAGCCTGTGCCACCCCTGCCTGCCCGTTCTCTACCTAAAGGAAGGATAGCCCCATATATTTCCCAGCCAAGGAGGGGGGCAAATGGGTTCAAAATCCCCACTCTGGCAACAAAGGAATGCATCCATGGATACAAGTTACTCCAACCCCTAGGCCCACTTGGCCCCCAGGAGGCATTCCAGAGCATAACTGGACCTGGTGGGTTAAGGTACAGAATGGTTCATTAGTTCCTAGGTATACATTTGACTTTCTGGGAGCGCATAAGGCGTGGGTTCCCAGGGCCCTCTTGGCTCCCTCCTGGCACCCCAGACCAAAGCAAATACTTTTGTTCCTTGTACTGCAAATGGTTCAAAGGAACAATTAAGAAGTCATGTCCCTGTAAATGTTCCACTTGAGGTGTTGAGAGTTAGATGACCTTTCATGAAAATAGCAAAACAACTGCTTTATACAGTATAAATAAATGTAGATACATAATGAAAGTAGAATGAAGAAATCAATAAGCAAAAAGGCAGGAGGAAACATTACAAAGAAATAACCATGAGGTTCCTTAATGGGTGATTACACAAAGGAACATTTTTAGAATTAGGTAAAGCCGAGAAACATAGATGACACACACTACAAGGAAATTGCTGACACATATAATGCCACGCTTGCCACAATACAGCAGCCACTCTAACACACTGCTGTTGTCTGTGTTCATTTGTTATTTTCGCTGATGCCATTCATCCTTCGGGAACCCCTGGACCTGCTGGGGCTGGACCTCGGCACATCAGATGTTGGCAAGGAGGATGGGGAGAAAGGGGAACCCTTTTGCACTGTTGGTGGGAATGCAAACTGGTGCAGCCACTCTGAAGAATAGTACAGAGGTTCCTCAAAAAGTTAAAAATAGAGCTACCCTGGGACCCAGCAATGGCACTAATAGGTATTTATCCAAAGGAGACAAAAATGCTGACTCGAAGGGACACACACACCCAATGTTTATAGCAGCGCTATCATCAATAGCCAGATTATGGAAAGAGCCCAGATGTCCATCGACTGATCAATGGATAAAGAAGACGTGGTGTATATATCCAATCGAATATGGCAATCAAAAAGAATGAAACCTTGCCATCTGCAACAACGTGGATGGAGCTACTTTGTGTTAATGCTAAATGAAATAAGTCAGAGAAAGACAAATATTATATGATTTTACTCATATATGGAATTTAAGAAACAAAACAGATGAACATAGGGGAAGGGAAGGAAAAATAAAATAAGATAAAAACAGAAAGGGAGACAAACTATAAGAGACTCTTAAATATAAAGAACAAACTGAGGGTTGCTGGGGGGGAAGTGGGTGGGGGCACAGGCTAAATGGGTAATGGGCATTAAGGAGGGCACTTTTGGGATGAGCATTGGTTGTATGTAAGTGATGCATCACTAAATTCTACTCCAGAAGCCGATATTACACTATACGTTAACTAACTTGAATTTAAATTAAAAAAAAAAAAAGAGAAAAGTCCATGTATGCTTAAAATCTCTTAGAACTATACATGGGAAGAAGCAAATTTCACAATTTTTTAATTTAAAAACTTTGTTATTTTTTAACGATTGATTTTAATTTTGCAGTTAAAATTTTAAAAAGAAAACTGCCTTGCTGAGTTGTCACTGGCATTCAGTAAAATATAATTCATCTGATTCGTAAGAGATGCTCGACAAACATCAGCTGCTAGTCCTGTTTTCCTGGGGAGTAGAGAGTAGGGGTTCAGAGCATAGGCTCTTAAGTTAACTGGCCTACATTCAGATCTTGCTGTGTCATCTACTGGCTTGTGCCCTGTCTGTGCCTAGTGTTCTCTGTAAAATGGAGTAATGATTGTATCTATCCTATAGGGTTGTTAAACAGGTTAAATCACTTACTGTAGGCAAATACTTAATGAATGTACACTCTTATTATTAACATGGTTTCTCTCTATTGATTTCATAGGAGACCAGCTGGGAAGTGGTATGGTCTCTGAACTTGGCATGCACTGGCACCACAAAAGGTCTCTGCTGGTGTTTGCCTGTGATGACAAAGATGGCAAGTATGACAGCAGTCGGGAAGCTGTAACTGTGAAGCTGTTGGGGGGTCCTAATGACTCCTGATAGGAGGACCTGGTGTAGGGAGAGGAGGCACTGGCAGAGGCCTTCCTTTGTGTATTAGTTTGGCCTTGGATTCCTGGAGTTGGTATGCGTCTTAAATATTTGTAAATTGGCTGCCTGAATATCTTTTGCAGGAGAAGGAAATTGTCAACTTCCTATTTCCCCAGCCTGAGGGAGGCCCCTCATTTGAGAATGGTGGCATAAAATTACCACAGGTCGGTGGGCTGGCTGCAGCATTAGGTTCTGATAGAGGATCTCTTGAAATTCTATGCCAGGGTTTTGAGAGAGTGGTTTTATTAGTGCCTTTGACCTCTTTCCTTAGGAGTGACTTTGTTGGGCTTGCTGCTGCTTGCATATATCAAAATTCAGTGGAGTAGGTAGGGAAGGGGAGGAATAAGTATAGAGTTTTTTAAAATTAAAAAAGATATTCTCAAAAATTTTATATATTATGTTATATAATTTATATATTATAAAATATATGTTTTATAACATATACGTTTTGAGAATTGAGCATTTAATAAAAGTGACCTAGTTCTAAGGTTTTTAAAAGTCATTACAGGGAGATTTTGTGGTTTTGCATTTTTTTTTAAATCTCAGAAATAGGGTTTAAAGATTACTATAATTCTTTCATTAGTGTTGTAACCAAGAACTCCATGAAATGCATGAAGTGTGAAATGAAGTACACGGGCTACAGCAATCTTTAAAAGTTATCAGTTGTTGGGGTGCCTGGGTGGCTCAGTCGGTTAAGCGTCCGACTTCAGCTCAGGTCATGATCTCGCGGTTCGTGAGTTCAAGCCCCGCGTCGGGCTCTGTGCTGACGCTCGGAGCTCGGAGCCTGGAGCCTGTTTCAGATTCTGTGTCTCCCTCTCTCTGACCCTCCCCCGTTCATGCTCTGTCTCTCTCTGTCTCAAAAATAAATAAACGTTAAAAAAAAAAGAAAATAAATAAAAAGAAAAAAAAAGTTATCAGTTGTTTATGTGTGTGTATGTATACCAGGCCTCATTCTATGAAGGGTTTATGATGGATTATGACAAACACTGAGGAAATTACTAAAATACAAGTATGAAATATAAAATCAGGCTAAGACAAATATAAATTAGAATAGAAAGTCAAGACTGGGGCAGGCAGAGAAATTGAAGAGAAATATGCAAAGAGTTAAGGACCTAACTGAATAATTGAATTAAAATTTTAGTTCTGAGTTCCTCTGGCAAAGTGAAGAGGGGATAAGTCAGTTAGCTTTTATTATTAGGAAGAAAAACACAGGGGTGCCTGTGGCTCAGCTGGTTAAGTGCCTGACTCTTGGTTTTGGCTCAGGTCATGATTTTGCAGTTGGTGCGTTCGAGCCCCGCATCAGGCTCCATGTTGACAGTGTGGAGCTTGCTTGGGATTCTTTCTCTCCCTCTCTCTCTGCTTCCCTCCCTATCTCTCTCTCAAAAAAAATAAGTGAACTTAAAAAGAAAAAAAGAGGGGCACCTGTGTGGCTTAGTTGGTTAAGCATTGACTTTGGCTCAGATCATGATCTCATGGCTTGTGAGTTAGAGCTCAGAGCCTGGGGCCCGCTTTGGATTTTGTGTCTCTGTCTTTCTCTGTCATTCCCCTGCTTATGTTCTGTCTCTGTCTCTCTCTCAAAAATAAACAAACATTAAAAAAAATTAAAGAAAAACACATACCAGTTCCTAAGAGAAAGCAAAACTTTTGTTAGCTCTTACCTCCAAAAGAGATGGCTCATGTAGGTTTTTTTAACAAAAGTATTTTGGCATAAAAAAGAAACCAAAACCCAAATATTCATAGAAAAGATTTGAAAAGGAAGATAAGCAAAAAAAAAAGGACAAAAATTGTCCGTAAACATAACCCTGTGAGATAACCACTACATTTTGTTTATTTGTTTTTTTATTAAAAAAAATTTTTTTTAACGTTTATTTATTTTTGACAGAGAGAGACAGAGCATGAACAGGGGAGGGTCAGAGAGAGGGAGACACAGAATCTGAAACAGGCTCCCGGCTCTGAGCTGTCAGCACAGAGCCCAATGCGGGGCTCGAACTCACGGACTGCGAGATCATGACCTGAGCCGAAGTCGGACGCCCAACTGACTGAGCCACCCAGGTGCCCCAACCACTACATTTTGGCATATATCTTTTCAGGACTTTTCCTGTGATCAAATTTGCATGTAAAAATACATATTTGTTTTATCTTCATAAAAATCTTTTGAGGGGTTGACAAAGCAAGTGTGGCAAGATGAGTCATACAGTTGTAAGCAATATATAGCCAAAATGTAAGCAAAAATCCAGTAACTGTTAATAGACCATTTTCATTTATTGGGCATTCCTTATGTGCTTGGTACTGTAATAAGGACCTTAAGTAAGCTGCCACCAAGTTGTCCCAACAGATCTCTTTCAGATTCAGCATTACTCGTATTGTATGGCTTCAGGCAAATTAAGTCACTCAAGGTTACACTATTAAGTGACAGTATTCAGGACTAGGTTTATCTAAAAGTCTGTATTCTTCTATTGTGATAGGTCACTCTGTCTCTGCAAATATTGCCATTCTCATTTTACAGATGGGTAACCCATGGCTCTGGGAAGTTGACTATTGCCCTAGACTAGTGAGCTATGGAGTACTCCTTCTCGGAGTCTCAGAGTACTGACTTTGCTCCTGCCCTGAGAAGAGTCCCTTCCCACCTTTTGTGAAGAATGTTGTAAACTAGCTTGCTACCACTTTATGTTGGCAGGATGTTGCTGTTCAGATGCCAGGGGAACACTTATTCTGATGGTTTCTGTGAAATGTCAGTGAGAGGAAACTTGGATGTATTGGTTCTTTTTAAAAACTTTTTAAATGTTTATTTATTTTTTTGAGAGAGAGAAAGAGCACAAGTGGGGAAAGGACAGAGAGAGAGGGAGACACAGAATCTGAAGCAGGCTCCAGGCTCTGAGCTGCCAGCACAGAACCTGACGTGGGGCTCAAACCCACGAACTGTGAGATCATGAGCTGAGCTGAAGTAAGACACTTAACCATCTGAGCCACCTAGTTGCCCTGAATGTATTGGTTCTTTTTAAAATTTTTTTTTTAACGTTTATTTATTTTTGAGACAGAGACAGAGACAGAGCATGAACGGGGGAGGGGCAGAGAGAGAGGGAGACACAGAATCGGAAGCAGGCTCCAGGCTCTGCACCATCAGCCCAGAGCCCGACGCGGGGCTCGAACTCACGGACCACGAGATCATGACCTGAGCTGAAGTCGGACGCTTAACCGACTGAGCCACCCAGGCGCCCCGAATGTATTGGTTCTTAATTTTGCAGTTATCCACCATTCTAACAGCAAGCTGCTGTTGCTCCATTTCTGCATAAGTCATTGTGCATGGCATTGTGGCCAATGCCACATTGTGGCATTGTGACCAAATGCAAAAGGTATAACTGAACCAAAGGAGAGTTCATCTTGCTGATGAGTGGCTAGCCAATTAAAAAAAAAAAAAAAAGCTGACACCAATCTTTTGCCATGAAGAAAGATAGGCTTATCTATTGGTGTGGCACCACCCAGGAGAAGGGGGGGCTAATGCTCCAAAGTCCTGAACTCCCTAATGGCTTGCAAGTGAGGAGCTTTAAAGGCAAAAATCAAGGGTGAGGGGTTTGAGGTCATGGGTACTTCTGAATGGTCAGAGACTGGGTAAACTCAAGATTGATTGACTAGTCTTTCTGGCACTGGTTCATCTGATTTCATCAAGATTGTGGTCTGGTGGTGAGTGGTTCCTTTCCCCGATCTGGTTCTGCAATGTGTGTCAATGGTGCTTTGTTAGCAAATGCAGACGCCATACACCCTATGACTATGATAACTGTGCAGCCTATTTCATTTCTTATTCCCTTGGGCTACATTTTCATTATCTTGAGCAAAGAAAGCATCTTGGTGTTTTCCCCAATAATCTTTATGCGCTCTGTCTTTCTGCAGACTTAATTTTGTTGGTGGTTTCATGGGTTTGGTTCAGACAGTACCTCTCCATCAATATGGATCTTTTATTTTCTTCTTTTGGATATGTTATAAGCAAAAGTAGCAAACTTTGCTCCTTATAATTTAAACAAAAAGAAATTCATCTCCTTTGACTAAAGGAGCAATTATAATAGGAAAATTATTAATACACACATCAGTGAAGAAAGCCTCAGCTTGTGGCTGCCTCGGTTGACTGTCAATGTCATGGTCCACTACCCTCTTTCTTTGGCTACACAGTCCTCGATGGCTTGATATCCAGCCCTAGAGAGTGGCCAAGAGAGTTTGGAGCTTGAGGCTCTGCCAGAGAAATGACACACAGTAACTCTATGGTTTGGTCATTTCTCTAGTTTCTTAACGATCACATCTGGCTATTTACTGATTGGCCAGTCTAGGCATATCCTATAGTTTCTCCTCTAAAGGCTAGTAAGCTGGGAAAGGTTTTGGTTTGGTTTTGGTTGTTCCTAGTCTTTTGCTGAGTCCCAAGTACCTTTGTAGCCTGTGATCCAGGGAAGGATGAACCTGTTTTTCATGCCAAACATTAAGTGTGAGATATATGTGTGTGCCTTGTGGATTATTTCCCTCATGCTAACCTGTGTGGGGATGAGGGTGAGTACTGGGATCCTGGCAGAGGGCCTTGTGTGAGCAATTGGGAGACCAGAGCAGAGTCCTAGCCAGAGGCAGTTCCATCCAATGAACCCAAAGCAGTTAAGTTCCAAGGAAAGCAGGCTAAGCTCTCCTCAGTAGGAGAGTGCAGTGTGTAATACCAGAAGAGGAATCAGGAGAGGTCAGTTCTGGGAGGTCCTAGAGGAGTGTGTGTGCCTGTGTGCATGTGTGTGTGCCTGTGTGCCTGTGTGTGTGTGTGTGTGTGTGTGTGTGTGATGAGCTGGTTGGGATGTGATGTGTCAGTGGTCTTTCAGTTTAGAGTGACCAGGAATGGGGTAGATATACCCTTACTCCCTTTCCTATGTCAAAGATGTATTCTATTCCCTAAAGATTTTAATCACAAAAGGGACCACCAAATGTCTACCTTCTTTGGAAGGGAAAAAGCCCATACACAGAATTACAAGGTAAGTCCCATCTTTCAGAAGGAGAGTAGAGATCATACACCTAGAAGTGCCTTGCACACTCAGAAATACCTACATATAGGTAAGTATTGCCTTCTTTTCTCCCTGTGACACTGCAGGGCAGTGAAAAGAAGGCTGGCCTCCTAGGCGAGCAGAAGGGGACTTGAATCCCGGCTCCATCAGTGATTGATGTGAACCCACTTTCCTCTTCTCCTTGGGTTGTTCGGAGAGTTAAAGGACATAACCTATTTGTAAAGCGTCTAGCATAGCAGCTGGCGCACGGGGGATTCTTAGCACATCCCTTCCCCTTGAGGAAGGGCAGCTTCTGATGAGAACACAGAGGCTGTCCACAGAGACATGTCAGCAGACCGTCCACTTTCTCGGCTCTGTCTCAGACTGTCCACGGTCAGAGCTGTGCAGGCCACGTTTGTCATTCCAGAAGTAGGTGCTGTGAGGAGAGGAGACTTCTCTGTCACACCTGGGCGTGGTGGGAGGTTCAGAGGAGAAATAGTACATCTGCTTACTGTTGCAGTCTGTTTGGGTCTGTGATGGATATGTGTGCATGTGAACAGGTGGCGCATACGTCAGAACTGTGCACACCAGTGGGGGAAGTAAGAGTAGCTGAGATGGCTGGGAAAGGATCGGATGGAGAGGAGGTGGGCTTAGAGCAAGCGTTGATCACAGAGGGTGCGACTCTGGGGGTGAGGGCTTGTGAGAAGGGGTGCTGCAGCTTGGGGCAAAGTGGAGGCAGTGGCAGTGTCTCGGGACGTGGAGAAGATTGTCAGGTGGAATATGAGGTGGGGCTGGAGAGAAAAGAGAGACAGGGTGTCGGGCTCTGGCGATGTCAGTTGGTACTGGTTAAGGGTGTGCCCTGGTGAGTAGGGCAGACCTGGATAGGCCTGGGTTCAAATCATTCTGGAAGAATCTGGCCAATTACTTCACCTCCCCAATTTCGGTTATCCTTAAAATGTACATAATAACAGTGTACAAATACAACAGTGTACAAATAACAGTGTGCAAATGCCTGGCACATTGTAGATGGTCAGTAAATAGCAGCTATTGTTTTGTAGATATGAATGTTATATCTGTGGGCAATGTAAACCTTCCTCCCTTATGAGGCTTTTCCTGTCCCTGGGCTAATCACATTGCATGCAAAAGGGAGGATTATAGGATTATAAAGAAGGCAGTATAGGCCTTAAAAAAAGGAAGTGAGAACTGGACAAAGGAATAATTAACACTTACTTTTTAGTGCCCATTTATAGACCAAAGACTCATTGTTAGCATTTAAGGACACTAAATTTAAAACTATTCAAATATTACAAATTTACTACAGTTTCCATGTTTGATTTTTGCTCAGATGGGGCCACAAGCTGTTGAACTTCAAGACATGTATCACCTCAGTCTTTCACCCCTTACAAGAAGCAGGCAGAGTTTGAAAATATGTCTTCCCAACCAGCAGTATCATAGTAACAAAGTCCCTGGGTACAATTTACCCAGCTGAAGCATCACCAAGTCCCTCTTCTGGTAATTAATTACTCTTGAGAGGCGTTGTATCTAAAGGGAATAGTTGTCCCTGGAGCCACCTTGGGTTGGCCAAGAATGAGTTACTAAACTCACGTTGTTTCTTTTTACCTTCTTGGTATGGGTACTAGAATGTAGGTCAGGCAATGGCACACATATACAAGGAATCTGTCAAAACATCTCAGAATGTCCTTGAGGACCAAAGGAAATCTGGGCTAGGCACAAGCCCACTTGTACCTGGTCATCAACTATACAAAGAGTGGGGATTAAAGTCAATTTGGAAAAAAGTTTCTCTCTTGAAATGGGATAGCAGCATGGAGTTCAGGTAGAAGATGATCAGGCCTATGTTTATTGAACATTTATGACAGACTGTATCTCCACAATGCTTTGTTCAACACATAGTAGAGCTCCTGTCCTCTTACCCTCTTTGTAGAAAGGAATCTTTGTTGGATTGACCAAACATCTGAGCTCCCTTTGAGTGCTGAGCATTGTATAAGAGACAAAGGGGAAAATCAGACTCTGTACTCTGGACCCATTTTACAAATGAGAGCTGAGGTTCAGGGAAGTTGGAGAACTTACTCAGGGTCACCTGGTCAGTACATTAGTTTGAAGCCCTCCACATGGGTCCCAAATTCCAACTGTTTAGGTTCAGTCCAATCTAGATGTCGCTTATGAACCACAGATATAAAGATACAGATATAAAGATACACAGATATAAAGGCTTGGGAGTCTTAGAAGATTGTCAACCATCAACACTGGGATTTATCTGGTTCTGGCAAAGCTGTCATGATGGGCAGAAACCAGACAAAAGGTTTGGCTTGGTGAACCAAAGGGAAATAACATATGAGGGGCAAGGAGGTTTATCCAGCTAGCCACTCAACACCCTTTGGCAGTCCTGGGCTGAGCACTGAGGGTACAGATGTGAAGATCAGCCAGTTTCTGTGCTCAGGAACCCACAGCCTGGTGTGGAGATGGTGACAATTCAGTGTGAGAGTGGTTTGTAGAAGAGTAACTCATGGCACAAAAACAGACACTCAGATCAATGGAACAGAATAGAGAACCCAGAAATGGACCCACAAACGTATGGCCAATGAATCTTTGACAAAGCAGGAAAGAATATCCAATGGAATAAAGACAGTCTCTTCAGCAGTGGTGCTGGGGAAACTGGACAGAAACATGCAGAAAGATGAACCTGGACCACTTTCTTACACCATACACAAAAATAAACTCAAAATCCATGAAGTAACTAAATGTAAGACAGGAAGCCATCAAAATCCTCAAGGAGAAAGCAGGCAAAAACCTCTTTGATGTTGGCCAGAGCAACTTCTTACTCAACACGTCTCCAGAGGCAAGGGAAACAAAAGCAAAAATGAATTATTGGGACCTCATCAAAATAAAAAAGCTCCTGCACAGTGAAGGAAACAATCAGCAAAACTAAAAGGCAACCGATGGAATGGGAGAAGATATTTGCAAAGGGTTAGCATCCAAAATCTATAAAGAACTTCTCAAACTCAAAACCCAAAAAAAAAAAAAAAAAAAAAAAAAAATCCAGTGAAGAAATGGGCAAAAGACATGAATAGACACTTCTCCAAAGAAGACATCCAGATGGCCAAGTGACACATGAAAAAATGCTCAACATCACTCATCATTAGGGAAATACAAATCAAAACCACAATGAGATACCACCTTACACCCATCAGAATGGCTAACATTAACAACTCAGGCAACAACAGATGCTGGCGAGGATGCAGAGAAAGAGGGCTCTTTTGCACTGCTGGTGGGAATGCAAACTGGTACAGCCACTCTGGAAAACAGTTTGGAGGTTCCTCAAAAAATTAATTACCCTATGACCCAGCAATTGCATTACTGGGTATTTATTCAAGGGATACAGTTATATTGTTTCGAAGGGGCACATGCACCCCAATGTTTATAGCACCACTGTCAACAATAGCCAAAGTATGGAAAGAGCCCAAATGTCCATTGATGGATGAATGGATAAAAATGTGGTGTATATATACAATGGAGTATTACTTGGCAATCAAAAAGAATGAAATCTTGCCATTTACAACTATGTGGATGGAACTAGAGGGTATTATGCTAAGCGAAATTAGTCAGAGAAAGACAAATATCATATGACTTCACTCAGAGGAAGACTTTAAGATACAAAACAGATGAACATAAGGGAAGGGAAGCAAAAATAATATAAAAACAGGGAGGGGGACAAAACATAAGAGACTCATAAATATGGAGAACAAACGGGGGGTTACTGGAGGGGTTGTGGGAGGGGGAATGGGCTAAATGGGTAAGGGGCATTAAGGAATCTACTCCTGAAATCATTGTTGCACTATATGCTAACTAACTGGGATGTAAATTAAAAAATAAATAAATTATTAAAAAATAAAATAAAAATGGTGGACCACTGGCGGGGGGCGGGGGGAAGAAGAATAACTCAGATCATGTCTCTCCCCTGCTAAAAACACTATAGAGGCTTCCCTTTGAACTTTTTTCCAGATCTGGTCTTTCTAAACCATGTCCTTCTTGGCATTCACATCTGAATTCGGAAGGCACTCCCTTTCTTTTTTTTTTAAACAACAGTTTTGGGGCACCTGGGTGGCTCAGTTAAGTGTCTGACTTCAGCTCAGGTCATGATCTCATGGTTAGTGAGTTCGAGCCCCACGTTGGGCTCTGCACTGACAGTGAGGAGCCTGCTTGGGATTCTCTCTCCCTCTCTCTCTGCTTCTCCTCTACTCATGCTCTCAAAATAAATAACAAATAAGCCTAAAAAAACCCCTCCAAAACAAGTTTTATTATGTACATACTGTGATAGGCTGAATGATGGCTTTCAAAGATGTGTACATCCTAATCTGTGGAACCTGTGAATATGTTACCTTACCTGATAAAAACAAATTTGGATATATGAGTAAATGAGGCATTGGAGATGGAAAGATTATCCTGTAAAATCCTGTGAGCCAGGTGTAATAACAAGGGTCTTTCTAAAAGGGGGACAAATGATGAGAAAGAGAAAAGGGAAGTATAACATTTGAACCTTTGAGGTTTAAATGATACACATGGAAGATACAGGAAGAGGCCAATTGCCGAGGAATGCAGGCAGGTTCAATAAGCTGGAAGAGCAAGGAAACAGATTCCTCCTTGGGCTTCCAGAAGGGACACATCCCTGACAACACCGTGATTTTAGACTTTTGGCCTCCAGACTATAAAAGAATAAATTGGTGTTTGAAGCCACTAAGTTGTCATTTGTCACAGCAGCAATAGGAAAGTAATACACATGCTGTACAATTTGGTGGATTTTTGTATATTCACAGAGCTATACAATTTATCATCACAATCAATTTTAGAACATTTTGTCACCTTCTTCCTCCAAAAACTCCACCCATTAGTGGTCACTCCTCTTTTCCACTTGTAGGTACCCATGTGGCATTAAATAAGTTCCCTAACTCATGTGAGCCTCCATTTCTTAATCTGTAGGGGGGATACTGCCCACTTCAAAAGATGTAAGAGTTCAATAAGATAATGTAGTGCTCAGCACAGTGCCTGAAGTCAGCATTCACTAGGCTGTTTATTATTTTTATTAAAATCAGTGAGGAGGCTGTTGCAGAAGTGCCAGGGAGAGGTGAAGGAGAGGCTGAACGAGGCCAGTGGCTGAGTGATGGGGAGGAGGGGATCTGGTTTCTCTGGGAAGCCCCAGGCCCTGTGATCCTCTCTCATCAGAGTCTGGTTTCACCTCCTTTCTTCACTGGGAACTTGGTTTAAATCCGCGGGCTGGTCCCTTTCTGGCCACTAGAGGGCAGTGGAGGCAAGGCCGCGCAGAGGGAGGTGGGCGTCCTGAAGATTGGCGCTGGTCTGTGCATTCAGCCTTTCTTCGTGCTCTGAAGCCTAATTGTGTATTTGCATTGTACTCTCCTCTCCCTCTTTGCTCTGTGTAGCTGATGGCATTTTTTCAAACACTGCATTGGTGGGCACCTCTGAGTTCTTGTTCCATCTGTGGCCTGGGATTAGTCATGGCTCAAGCCTCTCGCTTTCTGGCAGCTGTATTTATTTCTGAAGGGCACAAGTTGCTGCAGAACATGGTGGCCTGGGCTCTGCAGCTCAGGAGAGCCTAGGACAAACCTCAGTTTTTCTTTTGCCAGTTCGAAACATGGGGACTATTCCATCTTGCATTCCTCCCCTGCCCCCCAGGCCATATCAGTACCATCCAAATCGCATGGACTGAGGTGGCAGGTGGTGGAGTGTGGTGGGTATGATTCCTCAAAGAAAATTCAGATGATTTCACTAGAGGAAGGACGAGTGGATGTTTAGGCAAAATCCACAGATGTCCACTACAGCTACTATGTGGGAAGAGAATAATCCACTGGCTAAGAGCTCTGGCCTGGGACTCCAGTTCCCTGTGAGGGAATCCCAGTTTCACCATTCACAAGTTGTGTGACCATGGCCGGCTCACTCACCTGTCAGTCTGCCTCTCAGTGTCCCATCTACAAAGCGGGAGTGATGGATCAACACTGTAGGCCTGAATCAGTGGGAAAGCACATTGTAGAGGGATCAGGCAAGCTCCAGAGGGTGTCCCTGCAGTTTGGCGTGGCATGAAGTCTGAAGTCTCTGCATTGTTACCTGACCAGTTCCAGGGCAGCTGTCCAACAGACAGGCAGCCAAAGTCCTCTGGGTTCAAGTTCTCAATCTGCCACTTACTGGCTACGCTTTCCTCCTCCATGAGTGAGGATCATCGTTCCTGCCTCCCAGGGTCGTTGGGAGAAGTGATGAGGTGACATACAGACAGTGCCTGGCACGTAGCAGTCTGTAACTAATGATAGACGTGTTCTCAGCCCAATTACTACTCCAGAGCATGTTAGGAGTCCAGGTGCGACTCTGGGAGGACAGGCCACGTGCTCTGTGAACAAACAACCGTCCTTCTGGATAGAGTGCATTTGGCCATCAGCCGGGGCCTTGGGAAGCTTTGTGTAGCCTGGCCCTTCCCTCCTTCCTTTCAACTTGAGGAGGGTACACCCTTACAGAGGTTCATGTTTCACTCTTAATTACCCCTCGGGCTCTACTATCAGCCTTTCATTTCCATTCCCAGTCAGACAGTTTGAACAGAATCTCATCTGGAGTGTGTTAACTTTTCTCTCCATCGTTGGCAGAGATCTGGAATCGGCTCTGCATTAGGACAAGCTGTAAATAAACACATATTTGCTTAAATGTGGCTCCTGCTCCTATCCCCACAGCCTTATCTTAGATTTCAGCAGCTTTAAGTCATGGAACACAGAGTGTTTGGAAAAGACCTTAGAAATCATTGAATCCAGTCTACCCATTTTACAGAAGAGTAAATTGAAGGTATTTAGTTAAGTCACCCATGTTTACATAGACAACTTGAGGTTACAGATAAAGATGGAAATGAGGTCTTTTACTCTTAGTCCAAAACTCTTTCCATAGTAACCTAGTACTACAGGCAGTCATTCACTCATTCCTTCAAAAAAATGCATACTGAGCATCTCCCTACCTATACCTTGTCCTTTTGTGGGCATTGGAAAAACAAACAAGGAATGATTTGCCCTTGAAGTGCTTATGAACTCTTTGTCCATTGGTCCATCTATCCATCTAATGCATGTGTCTCTTCATTCATCCATTTCTCTGTGTATCCATTTACCTTTCTCCTGTCCATCTTTTCATCCATCCCTTAATCTTCATCCTTTTGTACATTTGTTTTTGTCCATTTATCTCACCATAGGTTGTCCACCACATTTATTTATCTTTCTTTCTGTCTGTTTTCTTGCCCACCTGTCATCTGTTCCTGTTTCCATCCAGTCTACTTCTCTTTTGATCCACCCATTGGTCTCTTCATCTATCCAGAATTTCTTGAGTGTCTATATGGCTCCAGGTTTTTGGCTGGTGCTCAGGACTGAGAGAAGTAAGAAGCATTTGTATTCGAGTCTTTGTATGAACACATACTTTATTATCTTTTTATTAAGTACCTTGGAGTAGAATGGCTGGATCATATGGTAGATATTTATTTAGCTTTTTAAGAAACTGCTAAAATCTATTAGGTATTTACCCAAAGGATACAAAAATACAGATTCAAAGGGGTACATGCACCCACGTATGAAGGGTACATGCTGCTGTAATGTTTATAGCAGCATTATCAACAATAGCCAAACTATGGAGAGAGCCGAAATGCCCATCAACTGATGAATGGATGTGTGTGTGTGTGTGTGTGTGTGTGTGTGTGTGTGTGTGTGTAATGGAATATTACTCAGCCATCAAAAATAATGAAATCTTGCCACTTGCAATGACCTGGATGGAGCTAGAGTGTATTATGCTAAGCAAAATAAGTCAATCAGAGAAAGACAAATATCTTATGCTTTCCCTCATATGTCAAATTTAAGAAACAAAACAAATGAACATATGGCATGGGTTGAGGGAGAGAGAAGAAAGGGAAACAAACCATAATAGACTCTTAACGATAGAGAAAAAAACTGAGGGTTGATGGAAGGAGGTGGGTGGGAGATGGGCTAGATGGATTATGGGTATTAAGAGGGGCACTTGGGGGCGCCTGGGTGGCTCAGTCGGTTAAGCGTCCGACTTCAGCTCAGGTCACGATCTTGCGGTCCGTGAGTTCGAGCCCCGCGTCGGGCTCTGGGCTGATGGCTCAGAGCCTGGAGCCTGCTTCCGATTCTGTGTCTCCCTCTCTCTCTGCCCCTCCCCCGTTCATGCTGTGTCTCTCCCTGTCTCAAAAATAAATAAATGTTAAAAAAAAATTAAAAAAAAAAAGGGGCACTTGTTGTAATGAGCAGTGGATTTGTGTGTAAGTGATGAATCACTGAAATCTACTTCTGAAACCAATACTGCACTGTATAGTAATCAATTAAAATTTAAATAAAAAACTGCTAAAGTATTTTTCAATGAGTTTTTACTCTCATATTTCTACTGGTTTCTCCACAGTCTTTTAAACTTTTTCCATGATCATTCATTTTAATTTTATTCATTCTAATAGCTCTAGTTTTGATTTGTTGTTCCCCTATGACAAATGCTGGTGAGCATCTTTGTGTGCTTATTTGCTAGCCATATATCACTTTGGGAGAGTGTGTGCAAATCTTTTGTCTGCTTAAGAAATTGAATTGTTTTCTTATTGAGTTGTAAGATTTAAATATAAATTCTAGGGGCACCTAGGTGGCTCAGTTGGTTGAGTGTCTGACTCTTGATTTTGGCTCAGGTTGTGATCCCAGGGTTGTGGAATTGAGCCCTGCATCAGGCTCCATGCTGAGCACAGAGCCTGCTTGGGATTCATTCTCTCTCTCTCTCTCTCTCTCTCTCTCTCTCTCTCTCTCTCTCTCTCTCTGCCTCTCCCCTGCTCATGCCTTCATGCTTTCTCAAAATAAATGAATAGAGGCACCTTGGTGGCTCAGTCAGTTAAGCGTCTTTCTCTTGGTCTCGGCTCAGGCCATGATCTCACAGTTTGTGAGTCTGGTCTGAGCTCTGCATCAGACTCTGCGCTGACAGTGTGGAGACTGGTTGGGATTCTCTTTCTTCCCCTTTCTGTCTGCCCCTCCCCACTTGTACAGGTACTCTCTCCCTCTCTCTCAAGATAAAGAAACTTAAAAATAAATAAACATTCAAAAATAAATATAAATTCTGGATTAAAGTTGTTTATCAGATAAACACTTTGTCAGATTAACATTTTTTCTCCATATGTGGCTTGTCTTTTCATTCTTTTAACAGTGTTCCAAAGAATAGCACATGAGTTTTGGTGAAGTCCAACTTATTAAACTTTTCTTTTATGGATCTGTCTTTATAATAAATTTGTGCCTAGCATAAGGTCACAAAGATTTTCTGCTGTTTTTGTTCTGTAAGTCTTATTGTTTCAGGTTTTACCTTTAGGTCTATGAAGGATTTTGAGGTAATGTTTGTATATGGTACAAGGTATAGAGCCAAGCTCGTTTATTTGTTCTTTTCTTTGCCTCTTCCTTCCTCCCTCCCTTCCTTCCTTCCTTTCTTCCTTCCTTCCTCTTTCTGTCTCTCTCTGTCTCTGTCTCTCTTTCTCTCTTTCTTTGGCATATGGATATCCAGTTGTTTTGGCATCATTTGTTGAAAATACTGCTTTCTCTGGGGTGCCTGGGTGGCTCAATCGCTTAAGCGACTGACTCTTGATTTCGGCTTAGATCATGATCTCACGGTTGTGGGGTTGAGCCCTGTGTTGTGCTCCTCCCTGAGCATAGAGCCTGCTTGGGATTCTCTCTCTGCCCCTCCCCCATCTCTTTCTCTCAAAAAAAAAAAAAAAGAAAGAAAGAAAGAAAGAAAGAAAGAAAGAAAGAAAGAAAAGAAAAGGACTGCTTTCTCTAATGAATTGCCCTTGCACCTTTGTTAAAATCAAATATTCACTCCATTAGCAATGAGTACACACCTAAAGCCCAGATCTTGTTTTTCTTTTCTTTTCTTTTCTTTCCTTTTTTTTTAATTTG
Source organism: Panthera pardus (assembly GCF_024362965.1). Taxonomy (NCBI): domain Eukaryota; kingdom Metazoa; phylum Chordata; class Mammalia; order Carnivora; family Felidae; genus Panthera; species Panthera pardus. The sequence continues at coordinate 64,928,784 of NW_026526765.1, read as the reverse complement.
AGAGAGAGAGAGAGAGAGAGAGACAGACAGAGGGACAGAGGGAGAGAGAGAGAATCTTAAGCAGGCTCTATGCTCAGTGCAGAACCTGACACAGGGCTCATTCTATGACCTTGGGATCATGACCTGAGCTGAAATCAAGAGTCAGGCGCTCAGCTGACTGAGTCATCCAACACCCCTAGATCTTGGTTTTTAGTACCATTTGTCAATAAAAAGATCCAGGGCTTCTTGGAGAGGTGGATGATTTTAGGACTGGGGCAGGAAATATGCAAGATGGACCTGGAGCATCTTGTAGCACCGGAAGTGAAGTGCTGAAAAAGGAAAATCCTATGTTGATGGGATTTTGTCAAAAGAACACAGCAGCCAACTCAAGGAGCTCCCAAAGGCCAATTTGAACAATTTGATCAACAGTATGTAAATAAGGTAGTATTGGATTATAATCCAAGGTCTAAAACAAATATCCATGAGTCTATAGTGATATAAGTTATTAAATAAATAAATGAGAAGAGAAAAATTTCTTTTGCAAAAGCATTTCAAATAATTTATGTAGATATTCCACCCTTAAGGAAGCGGGGTATAACTGTCCACTCCTCAGGTGTGGGCTGTGTGTAGTGACTTTCTTCTGAAGAGTACAGTATAGAAAAGAGGGGAGGGGAAGAATACTTTTACAGTGGAGAAATGTAGCAGACACTGTCTCAAGTAATCAAGGTTAACTTCATCAGATAAATCACGTTGATAGTATATAACCTTGGTATAACATAAGCACTTTTTTCCCAGCCTAATGAAAAAAACATCAGACAAATCCCAATTGGGGGATATTCTACAAAATACTTGTCCAGCACTCTTCAAACCTGTCAAGGTCATCAAAAACAAGGAAAGTCTGAGAAACTGTCATAGCTAAGAGGAGCCTAGGGAGACATAACAACTAGATGTAATTTGGGTAGAATCCTGGAACAGAAAAAGATGTTAGTTAAAACTAAGGAAATTTGAGTAAATGATGGACTTTAGTTAATAACAATGTATCAACATTAGTTCATTAAATATAACAAATGTATTATATGAATATAGGATGTTAATAATAGGGGAAACTTGATGAGAGACATATGGGAACTTTATGTGCTATCTTCTCAATTTTTCTGTAAATATAAAACTATTCTAATAAATTAAGTCTATATCGTAAAAATCCATTGTGTGTGTGTGTTTGTCAAATATGTGTGTGTGTATGTGTATGTGTGTATATATATATAATATATATATGTATTGCATCATTGATCTATTTGCTTTTTTTATGCCAACATCAGACTATTTTGGTTATTAAAACTTTATAACAGGGGCGCCTGGGTGGCGCAGTCGGTTAAGCGTCCGACTTCAGCCAGGTCACGATCTCGCGGTCCGTGAGTTCGAGCCCCGCGTCAGGCTCTGGGCTGATGGCTCGGAGCCTGGAGCCTGTTTCCGATTCTGTGTCTCCCTCTCTCTCTGCCCCTCCCCCGTTCATGCTCTGTCTCTCTCTGTCCCAAAAATAAATAAAAAACGTTGAAAAAAAAATTAAAAAAAAAAAAAACAAAAAACAAAAAACAAAAAACTTTATAACAAATCTTGAAATCAGGTAGTAGTAGCTTTCCAATTTTGTTCTTTTTTTCAAAGTTGTTTTGGCTATTCTAGTTTTTTTTCCATTTCACATGAACTTTAGAATCAGTTTGTCAATTAAAAAAAAAATGCCTGCCGCATCTTGATTGGTATTACATTGATCAAACTGGGGAGAATTGACTTCTTATCAATATTGGGTTTTTCAAGCCATGGGCTAGCTCTCCATTTGTTTACATCATCTGTAATTTTTTTTCTCAGCTATATTTTGTAGTTTTTAGCTTACAGATCTTTCACAGCTTTTGTCGGATTTAACCCTAAGTATTTCATATTTTCCAATGCTATGTGTAAAGAGTGTTTTTATTTTAATTTCTGGTTGCTCATTTCTAATATATAGAAATGCAACTAAGTTTTGCGACAGACTGGTCATAGAGATGCTTAGAGAGGAAGGCCATGTGAAGGTGGGGGGAGGTTGGGGTTATGCTGCCATGAGCCAAGGGACACCAGAAGCTACCAGACATTGGGAGAGGCAAGGAAAATTTCTCTCCTGGAGACTTTGTAGGGAATGTGGTCCTGCTGACATCTTGATTTTCTTGTGTTTTTAATTTAAAATTTAAAATTTTAATTCCAATATCATTAACATACAGTGTTATATTAGTTTCTGGTGTGCAATTAGAATGATTCAACTATTCTATACATTACTCAGGGCTCATCATAATAAGTGTACTCTTAATCCCCTTCACGTCTTTCACCCATCCTCCCGCCCACCTCCCCTCTGGTAACCATCAGTTTATTCTCTAGAGGTAAGAGTCTGTTTTTTGTCTCTTTTTTTCTCTGTTTTGTATCTTAAATTACACATATAAGTGAAATCATTTGGTATTTGTCTTTCTCTGATTTTTTTGCTTGTACTTTCTAGATCCATCCATGTTGTTGCAAATGGCAAGATTTCATTCTTTTTTATGGCTGAAAAATATTCCATTGTGTGTGTGTGTGTGTGTGTGTGTGTGTATACACAATGGAATATTATTAGATATAGACACAGATATAGATATTATATAGATATAGATGTAGATATATATACCGTATCTTCTTTATCCATTCATCTATTAATGGACACTTGGGGGCTTCCACAATTTGTCTTTTGTAAATAATAGTGCAATAAATATAGGGGTGCATATATCTTTTCAAATTAGTGTTTTTGTGTTCTCTGGGTAAATATCCACTAGTGGAATTACTGGAAAATAAGGTCTATTTTCTATTTTTTGAGGAATCTTCATGCTGGTTTTCACAGTGGCTGCACCAGTTTGCATTCCCATGAACTTTGCATGAGGGTTCCTTTTTCTCCACATCCTCTCCACTTGATGTTTCTTGTGTTTTTGATTTTAGCTGTTCTGACAGGTGTGAGGTGATTTCTCATTGTAGTTTTGATTTGCATTTCCCTGATGATGAGTGATGTTGAGCATCTTTTCATGTGTCCATTGGCCATCTGGATGTCTTCTTTGGAGCAATGTCTGTTTATGTTTTGCCCATTTTTAGATTAGATTATTTGTTTTTTGGGTGTTGGGTTGTATAAGTTCTTTATATATTTTGGATACTAACCCTTTTTTGGATGTGTCATTTGCAAATATCTTCTCTCATTCAGTAGATTGTTTTTTAATTTTGTTGATTGCTTTCTTTGCTGTGCAGAAGCTTTTTATTTTGATGCAGTCCCAATAGTTTATTTTTGCTTTTGTTTCCCTTGTCTTAGGAGACATATCTAGAAAAAAGTTGCTGTGGCTGATGTCAGAGAAATTACTGCCTATGTTCTCTTCTAGGATTTTTATGGCTTCAGGTGTCACATTTAGGTACTTAATCCATTTTGAGTTTATTTTTGTGCGTGGTGTAAGAAAGTGGTCCAGTTTCATTCTTTTGCATGTAGCTGTACAGTTTTCCCAACATCATTTGTTGAAGAGACTGTCTTTTTCCCATTGAATACTCTTTTCTGCTTTGTTGAATATTAACTGACCATATAATTGTGGGTTTATTTCTGGGCTCTCAATTCTGTTCCACTGATCTATGAGTCTATTTTTTGTGCCAGTACCATACAGTTTTGATTGCTATAGCTTTGTAGTATATCTTGAAATCTGAGATTTTGATACCTCCAGTTTTGTTTTCAAGATTGCTTTGGCTATTCAGGGTCTTTTCTGAGTTCATACACATTTTAGGTTCTGTTTTTTTTCTAGTTCTGTGAAAAATACTGTTGGTATTTTGATAGCTTTGGGTAGTATGGACTTTTTAACAATATTTGTTCTTCCAACCCATGAGCATGGAATGTCTTTCCATTTGTTTGCACCATCTTCAATTTCTTTCACCAATGTTTTGTAGTTTTCAAAGTACAGATCTTTTACCTCCTTGGTTAAGTTTACTCCTAGGTATCTTATCATTTTGGGTGCAGTTGTAAATGAGATTGTTTTCTTAATTTCTCTTTCCACTACTTCATTATTAGTTTATAGAAATGCAATGGATTTCTGTATATTGATTTTGTATCCTGCAACTTTACTAAATTCATTGATCAGTTCTAGTAGTTTTTTGGTGGAGTCTTTAGGGTTTTCTTTATATAGTGTGGCTGACATCTTGATTTTGAACTTCTGACTCTAGAATGGTGAGATAATAAATTTGTTGTATTAAGCCGCAAAGTTTGTGGTAATTTGTTATGGAAGATCTCAGAAACTAATACAAGGGCCCTAGATATTGTCATGAAGCACAGCTTGAAGAGGCCCCAAGATCACCTTCCTCGGAGAGGGCCATATCATGTCTGACAATATTCATGAAGATATTAACTTGATGCTCAAAATTAAACCCTAAACACACTTCTTATGGGGATGGCCCTGGGACTGTCAGCTGCCACAAAGAGGTGGGCCTAGGTATGGTTGTGCGTGTGTGTGTGTGTGTGTGTGTGTGTTTGTGTCGGTGGGGTGGATATCATGATGAAAATGATGAATATTCTCATTCCTCCTATTTCTAGTTCATTCTGATTTCCTTCAGTCATTTTCTTTGTTTCCCACTCACTGCACTACTCTTTTCCTCATATTGACCACCATTGACATCTGGGTCATCCTTTTGCTTTCAGATGGAACATTTTATAGAAGGTAAATATAAAACAGAGAGATCTCATTATGAGTTGAATATTTGTTCCAAGATATATTAACATTACAGACACTAAAGATCCTTAAGTAGCAAATACCCTTTTTACTGTGTTTTGTTCTGATCATCTAGGATTTTACCATAGCGGTACTCTAAAAATGTACTATGACAAAGCCCACTCGGCTCTGTGTGACACTTAATAATTTCTTAAAAGTGCAAAAAAGTCACTTTTTAGGGTGGGAAGTGGGAAGAGCTGGCTCAAGACTAGAGTCAACACTCATGCTCCGAATCCAGTTCCACCCCAGTCCAGGAGGGCAAACTGAATATTACTTGAAGATTATATAGAGACTTGCAAGCTTGTATAGAGACTGTTTTTCTTCCCTTCCAAGCTTTGATAAGATCTTTCTTCCCTTTTCTTTGTCATTCATCTGTCAGAGGGTAGAAGAATAAAGAAAGCTGCTTTACTACCCCACCCCTGGGCATCCATAGTGTTCAGGTGTCAGAAGCCAAGGTCACTACATACATGTTCCTACTTATGCCCTTTTACACAGAGCTGTCACTTATCATTTGGGACAGAGAGATGAACCAGTCCCCAGCAGCCTCCTTGACAATTCCCCTGCTGTCACACACACTTCAGTTCTGTGTTCAGTAATGCTCTAGAATATGGAAAAGGGTAGAAGGACAAGGAGTTGACTGCTCCACGTTTTTACTGCCCACCTACTCAGCTTTCATTAAAGGGGAAGGACTATTAGGTGTGGATGTCAACTAGTCTCACCCCAAGAGATATAGGAACGTAAATGTCTCCTAACCCTTCTGAATTTAGGGTGAGCCATTCTAAACTTCTATTTCTTACTTTTGTGATATATGAGGCTGGTTATCTCCTACTGTCCCTGGAGGTTAAGTGGAAAATTTATTGCTCTATTATATCTGTATAACCCCACCCACCCTACGGTTTACCCTCGAGTTGTATAAAGTGAAGATACTGAGGGGCACCTGGATGGCTCAGTTGGTTGAGCATCTGATTTCAGCTCAGGTCATGATCTTGCAATTTGTGAGTTCAAGCCCCACATCGGGCTTGCTCCTGTCAGCCGAAGAGCCTACTTTGGATCCTCTTTCCCCCTTCTCTCTTCCCCTGCCCTGCTTTCATGCTCTCTTTCTCAAAAATAAATATAACATTAAAAAAAATCAAGTGAAAATACTGAGGGGATAGGACTGCTTGAGCCAGATCCTGGGATTGGGTCTTCATTTGATCTCGTCACTTTTGAAGGCTCCTGAAAATATGCATAGGGACATTTTTTTTTCCTTTCTAATGAAAGGATTAGGAAAAATAATGAACTTAATATTTGGACATGTGACCAGGTACAAATGGAGGAAGCCAGAATTGTGGTGACTTTGTAGTGCTATTATTTATTACTCTCCCTCCATGGCCTGGGACACAGTTTAGAAGGTGAAGCAGGCAATCAGTAGGCACTGAAGTTAATCTTTTTCCTTTTTCTAGTCCAAGCTACTGATATCCTATAAACCTTGACCTCAAATGTGACATCGACTAAACACATACCATGCTCCTATGAGAAGGAATAAATCTGTTTGGAAAGTAAAATATATTCTTTGGAGAATATATTAATAGGAGTGCTATTTTTTCTCTACAGGGAATGAAAGATTTATGAAATTCTCTACCTAGGAGGAGTTAGAGGAAGACTTTCTGGCTAAGTAGAAGTAGAACCTGACACCATTGACTCCTGGGAGCGTGGAAGGAGTTGCTGCTCTATGAATTCCATAATTTTCTCAGGGTGTCTGTCTTTTTCTCCTAACTGCCTGCTTCTACTTAGAAAATTCAAGCCTTCAGATGCTGTTGCACTTATCACTTTGCTCAAGGTAGGAGGTTCTGTAATCACAGGAATGTCCAGCTGTGGGCTCTGCCTGGGTCTGGGGTTCCTCCTTATTCTGACTTTCCAATTGCTTCTCTACTAGGTTCTCCCTTGGATGCCTTGATAAATCATTGTCTGAATGACTCACCTCCCTTTTTGCTTCCTTCTTAGAGTCAGTTTTCAAACAGTGCATTGGATAACTGAGGCTTTTGCTGGATTATCTTTTGGACCCCATCACAGAATATACTCTTGTCCCCTTCACTAATTTCTTCACTAGGCTCCTCACATGGAAGCTTATTGGATTCCTTAATCCAATCTTCCTTGAATACTTGTTGCTTCACCCCTTAAAAACAGAGGGCATTGAGAGTCTGTCAGACAGGGTTCTAGGCAGGAGCAGAGGCTGAGCCTTGGGGTAGGGCAGGGGCTGTTTCTGGGGAAACTGTAGGGATTCTTTAACTTGTATTTGGTTTTGAGGGGTAGGAGCATTAGATATTACATTGAATGAGACAGCTGGAGATGCTAATGGGGGAATCGCTACCAAAGACCAGGATTGTGTTCATCAGGGACTTGTGCCTGATGAGGACATTCCAGAAGATCCAGCTCCATTTATGTTGCATATGGTTCTCCAAAGTTTTAAGAAATGGGAAATTGTGATGACTGGTCAGCTGCTTGGTTTGCCCCCAGTGCTTCAGAATGGTTGGGAGGCTATGGTGTCCCACTCATCAGCAAGTGATTCTAAGCTATTTCTAGAATTTATACATGATCGCTTTTTTGTTCCTTTCTTGTCCCAAGTTCAGAAATCCATTCTTGTTATAACTGATGTCTTCAGATGCTCCTGAAGATATAAAGTGTGTGGGAAAAGATGCTGTTAGTTTCCATACACCTGCTTATAGGGTCTCCCCAGAGGAAGTTGAAGTGGAGGAAGGTTTTGCTGGAGAACAGTGTCAGGAAGTGGAAAGGAACAAGTATTTGGCAGATGCTGGCCACCAGGGGAAGGTGAAATAGGCAGGTGTCAGTGGCCCATTCCTGAGAATATTGACATAAAAGAGGCCAACAGTAGGTGCTAGCTGGAGAGTAGCTCTGTGAAATGGTGTTTGGCAGGATGGAAATCAAATCTGACTGAATTAATTGAATTCTAGTGGTGGTAGAATAGGGAAATTTGGAAGTTCAGAATGCCAGGAGAATGATTCAGTGGGATCCAGGACCTGGGTTAATTGGTAAGAGATTGATATCATGAGAGTGTAAGGTCATGTGAGGCCAGTCTTTTCTTTACTCTGTGTTTACACTAAGGGACAAGAAAAGAATGAGCAGCTGGGAATCACACTATACTGTCTCTCGGCAAGAGAGTTATTCATTATTCATGAACAATATGTCTTCTGCATTGAATTCATGGATCTCTGTGTTCCTTCTCTGTTATTCATTTTTAAAATGGATAAAAATATTTTCTATTGATGTTTATTTGATAAATTCAAGTAAGAACCTGTTTTCAATATGTGATCTGCCACAACCTTTCAGTCAGTTATCCTTCTGCTTAAGAAGGGTGCAGATTCTCAGACATAGAGGGGCAGTTTACTCTATCGGGTAGGATTCTGGTCCTGGAGGCTACACCTGGGTTTTTGGAATCTTCTCAAAGGCTTTTAGAGGATCATCATTGCTCTGCATTTTAGCCTTGACCTAAGGGTTTGGCCCAGAGACCAAGATTCTGTATAGGAAGATAACTGAAAAGTGAGTATTGTAGGACTCTGTTCCGCTGTGGGTATGCTGAACTTTTTAATTATCCAATCCAGGACCTTGATATCCAGAGATTTTCCCCTGGAGCTCTGTATACGGCCCCCCTAGATTTGACTGTGAACTTTGAATAGGAGTCCTAGTTGCCACTCTACCCTCTACCCAGTCTATCCTATTCCTCTAGAAGGATGATATTCTAATATTTCTGAAGAATTTCCACTTCAGGTGTGTTTCTTTACAAATGGTTTATTAAAGTGGGAAGAAGAACAGATAAAACAAGAGTCCGTGTGTTCTGGAGGTTAGGTATAGGCATCCCTTACTTGATTTATATCTCTATTTTTTTTTTTACAAATACTGATAAAAACAGATTTCAGTTTTGGCCACATATATTTTGATGATCTGTCAATAGGTACATAAATGTTTATAATTGTTATATCTTTTAGCTGTATTGAGCCTTTAATTAATACACAATGTTTTTCTTTGGCTCTTATAAACTTTTTCGGTTTAAAGTCCATTGTGTTTGATATTAATAAGGCCAACTTGCTCCCTTTTGGTTATTTTCATGGAATATCTTCTTCCATTCTTTCGCTTTCAATCTATTTGTGTCTTTGGATCTAAAGTGCGTTCTTATAGACAGCATATAGTTGGTTCACATATTTTAACCATTCTGCCAATCTCTGTCTTTTCATTGGAGAGTTCAATCTGTTTACACTTAATTACTTATCAGGAGGGATTACTTCTGTCATTTTTCTATTTATTTTCTACATATCTTATGGCTTTTTTTTCAGTCCTTTATTTCCTATATTAGTGTCTTCTTTTATGCTTAGTTGATTTTTGTCTCAAAATATTTCAATTCTTTTCTAATTCCTTTTGTATATGTTCTATAGCTATTTTCATTGTGGTTACTATAGGGATTATATTTAATATCCCAAAGTTTTAACAATCTAACTTAACTTGATTTCAACAACATACAAAAACTCTGCTCCCTTAATAGCTTTGTCTTCACCCTTTTTAGTTGTTGATGTTACAGAATTACATCTTTATACGTTGTGTACCCCCAAATGTAAAGTACTAATTCTTTTTAAAGAATTTTAAAGTATTTTTAAAGAATTTAAAGTAATTTTTTTAAAGTTCATTTATTTATAGGGGCGCCTGGGTGGCTCAGTCAGTTAAGCATCCGACTTCAGCTCAGGTCATGATCTCATAGTCTGTGAGTTCGAGCCCCACGTTGGGCTCTGTGCTGACAGCTCAGAGCCTGGAGCCTGTTTCAGATTCTGTGTTTCCCTCTCTCTGTTCATGCTCTGTCTCTCTCTCTGTCTCAAAAATAAATAAACATTAAAAAAAATTTTAAAAAGTTCATTTACTTATTTTGAGAGAGAGAGAAAGAGAGAGAGCAAGTGAGGGAGGGACAGAGAGAGAAAGAGAATCCCAGGCAGGCACCTCACTGTCAATGCAAAGCCTGACACAGGGCTTGAACTCACAAACCATAAGATGGTGACCTGAGCTGAAGTCAGATGCTTAACCAACTGAGCCACCCAGGTGCCCCTGTAAGGTAGTAATTCCTTTAAGTGCTTTAGTTTCTTAATTTATGTAGAAAACTAAATGTGGAGTTACGAAAAAAGGTTACAATAACACTAGTTTTTAGACTCATAATTAAAAAAATATATTAGTCTCTTAAATCATGTAGAAAATAAAACATGAAGTTACAAACCATTGTTACAAAAATACCGGCTTTTGTAATTGCCCATGTATTTACCTTTATTGAGATCTATATTTTTTCATATTGTTTTGAGTTTTATTTTCTGTTGTTTTTTTCTTTTCATCCTGTAGGACTTTTGAGCATTTCTTATAGGAAAAATCTAGTGGTAACAAGCTCCCTTAGCTTTAGTGTATCTAGGAATGTCTTAATTTCTCTCTCACTTTCCAAGGACAGTTTTGGTGGATGTAAGATTCTTGGTTGACACTTTTTTTGTTGTTGTTCTGGCACTTTGACCGTATCAACTCACTGCCTTATGGCCTATGAAACTTGTGATGAAAGTCTGTTCATGATCTTATTGAGGATCCCTTGTATGTGATGAGTTGTTTCTCTCTTGCTACTTTCATGATTCTCTGTTTTTATACATTCTGGTTTTTGAAAATTTGCTTATAATCTGTCTTGGTGTGGGTCTTTTTGAGTCCATCTTACTTGGAATTTGTTGAGCTTCTTGGATGTTTATATTTGTCTTTTATCAAACTTGGGAAGTTTTTTTTTAAGTTTATTTATTTATTTTGAGAGTGAGATTGTGTGTGTGTGTGTGTGTGTGTGTGTGTGTGTATACAGAGAGAGAGAGAGAGAGAGAGAGAGAGAGAGAGAGAGAAAGAGAGAGAATGAACCCCAAGCAGGCTCCACACTGTCAGTGCAGAGCCTGACATGGAGCTTGAACTCATGAACCTGGCGATCATGACCTGAGAAACCAAAAGTTGGACACTTAACTGACTGAACCACCAGGCACCCCAAACTTGGGAAGTTTTAAGCCCTTATTTCTTCAAATACTTTCTTAGTACCCCCTTTCTCTCTCTTGGACCCCTATAATGTGTATATGTTGGTTTACTTGATAGTATCTCACAGGTTCCTTACACTCTGTTCACTTTTCTTCAATCTTTTCCCTTTCCTGTTTCTCAGATTCAATAATGGCCATGATCTTATCTTCAAGTTCATTGATTTTTTTTCTTTTTCCTGTTCAAATCTGCCTTTGAATACCTTTAGGGAATTTTTCATTTTAGTTATTGTACTTTTCATCTCCAGAATATCTTCTTGGTTTCTTTTTAGGTTTTCTATTTTTTTATTTGTATTTCCATTTTGTTCACATATTTTTTTTTTTTTGCTTTCTCCATATCTTCAATTCTTTAAAAATTTTTTAATGCTTATTTATTTTAGAGAGAGAGAGAGAGAGAGAGATAGAGTGTATGTGAGAGACAGAGCACAAGTGGGGTAGAGGAAGAGAGAGACAGATCACGGAATCTGAAGCAGTCTCCAGGCTCTGAGCTGTCAGCACACAGCCTGACATGGGGCTCGAACTCATGAGCTCCGAGATCATGACCTGAGCTGAAGTCGACTGCTTAACTGACTGAGCCACCCACATGCCCCTCTTCCTTTAATTCCTTGAGCATCTTTAAGACAGTTGTTTAAAGGGTTTGTGTAGTATATCTGCCATCATTTGCCTGAAGTGACAGGCTCTTTCCTGTTTTCTTTTGTAACAACAGCTTCTCCAAAGCTCCCCACTATCAAAGGACTTAAACCTCAAGCTTCCTTCTTTCCTTGTCTACTCTTCCTTCACTGTAGGATGTTTCCCTCACCCCCTGAAAATCCCCTCTATACATCCTGTCATCTCTGTTATTATTTATATCCTGTTATTATTTATATCTCTGTTATTATTTATATCTTGATTCTGCCCTGAATGACCCTAAAAATCCAAAGACTCCCATATGTAAAAATATCCTTCAGAGTTGAGCAAAGATCAGCTCCTGAAAGAGAAATTTTGGTGACAAAGGGACTATAAAAAGTCCATCAGACAAATTCTTTAAAAATATGAATATCAAAATGATTACAGAAATGCTGAGGGATTTTTATAGATTCAAGGAGACTAAGGAGATATGATAACTCAATAGAATATCAGATCCTAGACTATATCGTGTACTGGAGAAATGCTCTAAAGGATATTACTGGCTAAACTGACACCACTGAAATACAGTAGATAAAATTCTGTTATTGTTCAAATTACCAAAGTTTATAACTATCCTGGAGATAGGAAACAGAATATCCTTGCTCTTAGGAAATATTCACTGAAAAATTTAGGGGCAAAGTGTAATGATATATGCAACTTACTCCCAAACATTTAGGAAAAGATATGTATATGGGTAGAGAGAGCAAAGGAAACAAAATGCTAAAACTAGGTGAACCCGGGCCATCGGATTAGCAGTGTTCTTGCAACTTTTCTGTAAATTTGATTATTTCTCTAAATACAAGTTTAAAAAAAATGGCCAATGCCTCTGTTTCCCTGAATTTTATCTCTCCTTTGAGATTCTCTGCCTTCAATCACATAGCCCCCACACGTATGCTGTTCCACCTTCAAAACAGTTGTACCATGCGCCATCTCAGTGAAGACCAGCAGGGTACACTTATCACAACTGAGGTCCTAATGTTTCTGTTTACAGAATATAGAAAAAGAGCACAAGGGAAAATGAAATAAAAAACACACATAGTGTACAAAAATATAAAATTAATACAGAAATACGAAGAATTATGTTTATAACATGGAGGTTTCAGGAACTGAGAGTCAAGAGTGTAGGTTTTGGAATCAGTCACAGCTGAGTTCTAATCTTTGCTCTGTCCATTAACAACCATGTGATCTGGAGCAGAACATTTTGCCTTTTTCTTCTTTAGTTTCCTTATCTGGAACCCAGAGACAGAAATCCTCTGTGTTTGTAGGAAAAAAAAAAAAAAAAAAAAAGCTAGCATATGAAGAAAATTCCTGAAAAGTTTAAGGAAGGAAAGCTAGACACCAAATGGTCTCCTACCCCAAGATTTTAGTGGACTTCATGGGTATTCTTTGGAGTCTAAAAAGCTTTGAAGTCTATAAGAATTTGTGGTTGCACTGGGGTAGAGAAGAATATGGAGGAAAGAGAAGGGCCTTATTTGCTAAGGCCTTCATCAGAGTATGTGCTTTACATGTGGATTCATTTAGTATTTAGGATCTTATGACACTTCCCTATGTTGCCGATGGAAATAGAGATTGTTAGAATGCTTTCATTTTGGCAATATCTATTCAAATAAAAAAGTGCATATATGCACAATGAAACTTGCATAGGCAAGTTTATAAACATATTTACTGCAGTGTTGTTCTTTTTTAAGATATATATATTTTTATTTTTTAAGTTTGTTTATTTATAGCAGGAGCAGAGGAAGGGCAGAGAGAGAAGGAGAGAGACGGAATCCCAAACAGGCTCTGTGCTGGCAGCACGGATGTGGGGCTTGAACTCATGAACTGTGAGATCATGACCTGAGCCAACAGACAACCCCAGCTTAACAGACTGAGTCCCTCAGGGTGACCCTTCTGCAGTATTGTTCTAAAAGCAAATTCAAGGACACTGTCGATTAAGGGGATCAGTTAAATAAACTATTATACATGCATGTCATTAAAGACTCATCCATGAAATAGAATGAGACATTAGCATATACTATAGATTATGTGTGCTTACCAAAGAAAACAATTTATGTAAGGAAGGCTGCATTTTTGCTGGGCGGTGGTGGTGTGGGAAGGATATATACAGACCAATCTACCTTTCCAAAGGTGCTTTTTTACACTTAAACTGTCTCTGGAAGACCACACAAAAATTTAATAATGTTTTTCAGAAGGGGAATTTGGAGACACAGGAGGTAAACTTACTCATTTTACTCTATTCCCTTTTGTATTTTCTATATTTGTTACCAAGTGCTCATATCACTTTTTTTTTTATATTATCCTTTTAAAAAAAGGTTTGTTTTTAAACAAATTTCCAGCCACCTGCTTACCTCCAAACCTCTCTCCCAGCCCACAGTCCTTCTCCAGGGCTTTGGTTGTCGTGGCAACTTACCACTGGTTTCTTCAGCAAGAAACTGCTGGACTTGTGGTTTAAGGTAGGCGTGGTAAGGATGGAAATATATAATCAAGGAGGGAGTGTGTGTCACAGGTAGGCATTTATTGTTTACTCTGTATCTTTTATGTTTTTGCATATGTAATCATGTGCATATATATGGTGTTGCGGGATCATTGAACGCTGATGGTCAAGAAAGAATTCTTGAGATGTTTTTACAGTGCAACTTAGTAAGTTTATTTAAATGGCACCGGGACAGGACGTGGGCAGAAAGATCCACGCTTTTGCTATATGCAGCCAGTGGTTATATGCTTACTGTTAAAGGGGGCGGGGATGTGCAGGGAGTATTAGATCATAAATGTTTTCTTTGAATTTCTACTCGTAAAACTATTTTTGCAAGACTTCTCCGATGCTTATCATTTAGCTGGATATTAACTAGTGGTGGGATATACAGGCAATCATGGGACCTTTTAAGAATGTAGCAACCAGTACGTATATGCTCCTTATCAGAACTATGCAGGCTGTATAGATCGGCCTTCTGCACTAAAGTGAACATATTTCTGCTTCTATCACTCACCAGTAGTACCTTTTAAAAGCGGAGAATTTGCCTATTTAAAGACTTCCCTGGACTCCTTCTCAGTCCCTCCCCTCCTGAACTGTGGACACCCACAAACCCCTAGTTCACCAGCCAGAGTGTGGAGAGTCTTCTGCTCCAAGGGAGGGGACTGAGGGTGGGGATCAACCCTAGAAAAAAAATGTCTTTCACTGATGGGGAACTGAGGTTTAGAAGGATTGCATTGGTTTTCTTTTTCAATTAAATAGGGATACAAATATATCTACCTGGCAGTAGGTAAGGGGAAATAGGCCCTAAAATCCTTAGAATCATTAATTGTGAAAGATACTTAAATCGTAATCGTATTTGAAAAGTAAGGAAGGTCGCGCGCTGCATGCCGGGATTTGTAGTCGCCTCCGGATGGCCCACAGTGCGGCTGTGCAGGGGAGAGCGTCTCTTCCGGGCGCAGGCGTGCGGCAGCGGCGGCAGGACTGACTGGGCCAAAGCGGCCGTGTCCTCGCGGGCCACCGGGAGCTTGTCATGGCGGTTCCTGCGGCGGCCATGGGGCCCTCGGCGCTGGGCCAGAGTGGTCCTGGCTCAATGGCTCCCTGGTGCTCAGTGACCAGCGGCCCAACACGCTACGTGCTGGGAATGCAGGAGCTGTTTCGCGGCCACAGCAAGACGCGCGAGTTCCCTGCGCATAGCGCCAAGGTGCACTCGGTGGCCTGGAGCTGCGACGGGCGTCGCCTTGCCTCGGGGTCCTTCGACAAGACGGCCAGCGTATTCCTGCTGGAGAAGGACCGGTTGGTGAGCTGTCAGGGACCGGCCCAGCAGGAGAGAGGGGCCGTGGTAAAGGGAGGTGTGGTGTTGAGGGAGAGAATGGGGGTGAAAAGGGGGGTGGAGGCAAGGGGTGTGGGGATGTTGGGGGTGTGCAGTGCACGAGAGAGGAGTGTGGGAGTGATGAGGCTGGTGGTTAGGGATCAGGAGGGGGTGTGGTGGAGAGGTGGACGGCGGTGGTAAGAGGGAGGTGGGGGTGCGAGGGAGTGTAGTCGTGAGGAGGAGTTCAGATGAGGGGGGCGGGGGGGAGATGAAGACGGGTGGTGAGGAGGGTGGATGGGACTGGGGTGAGATGGGGGTGTACGAGAGTGGTAGGAAGGTGTTGTGTAGTGTGAGGAGTGGCTAGGGTGCTGTGGTGCTGGTGAGGTCCCCATGGTGGTGAGGGGGGCCCTTCTGAAAATAATAGGGCTTTCTGTGGGGATGAGCAAGACTGGGAACCTGGGTGGTAGAGTAAGGATGGAAAACCAGAAAGAAGGAGGAAGGACAGGGAGGACAAAAGAGTAAGGCCATTGGTATGGAACCCAAACCTCAGAACAGTTTAGAGTGATTGGGGAGGAAGTATGGGTGGGTATTGGGAGTAGTTTGGCAGAAAGGGCTTGGAAGGATTGGTGTCTTTTAAATTATCCAGATCTTTGTTGGTCACAAGGTACTTTAGTTTGAATAAGGTTAAAAAAATTACATGTGGAGGCAGGTACTTTTGTGTGTAGTGATGTTTGGATCCTCTTATTTCAGGTTAAAGAAAACAATTATCGGGGACATGGGGATAGTGTGGACCAGCTTTGTTGGCACCCAAGTAATCCTGACCTCTTTGTCACCGCGTCTGGAGACAAAACCATTCGCATCTGGGATGTGAGGACTACGAAATGCATTGCCACTGTGAACACTAAAGGTGACTCTTCAGAGAAAGGGCAATAGGAATGAGCTTCTTCTAGTCATTCAACAGGCCTTTCCTGAATTATCTTCTCTATTTGTGGCCTTGTGTTAGGTATGAGACATCCTGGGCTGAATAAGACAATCTCCAGCTCCCAGGACCTGTACTGGGTTTAGTGCAGGGAGAGAGACGTACGTGTAAAAAAAACCCTAACGTGATATGACATGGTTCGTCTTAACTGGAGAGGTCTAAAAGATGGACACTCAGAATGGAAATGCTTAAGTCTGCCTGTGGAGACAGGGAGGGTCTCACAGAATTTGAGCAAACTCTTAGAATAGCTAATAGGGATTTAGTGGTCAGGGTACAGTGGGTTGGTGGGGGATAGGAGGCGGCTCTAGGAGGGAACTGCATGTACAGATGTGTGGAGAATTTATGAAACTGTTGATAGGCTAGAAATGGCTGATCTTGGAATGAATGGTCTTGGTGGTCTGGGACAAAATGAACTGGAAGTCGTGCAGTATGTTTGTAGAATCTGTTCTTCACCAGGTATTGTTCTGTAAACCTTGAGGCCATTTATTATATTTTATTGACTAACATGTCATTGATTACAAGATGCACCAATATTTTATGTGCTAGTAGGAAAGAAGATAAAGCTTCTAGGTAACCATGATGCACCAAAAATTTTGAGATGCATCCTGTTGCATTTTAAGGTACATTATAGATAATAAAGTGTGAAAAAAATGTGCATCATAGAATTGGTAAAGTTGATGACATTTCTAATCAATGTGTTCACTGTGGGCCACTGGACTTTTTGACAAGACTGGTACCTGGACATGGAATGTTGTAGTGCTTTCTCCAAGTAGATGGCTGGTAATGCATGTGTGATTTAGGTGTAACATGGATGAACATTCAAAACTGGCTGTGTATATATCTTAATACGTACCAGAAAAAAAGAACTAGCCTGTAGAATTCATTGCTAAATTGAAACTAAATTTATTTAAGAAATGTTTTGAGTCAATTTTAAGAAAAGTCTTGAGTAAAGAAATAAAGCTGTTAACATAGGACAAAAATTGTGAAAGTGGCATTCGAATGACTGGAGTTTGGGAAATGTTGGTGTAAGAATAAGAGGCTTTGGAGTTAAATCTGGCTTAGATTTTGGCTCTATTACATCATAGCTTTGACATTTTGGCTCATCTCTCTTATCTTCCATTTCTTCATATGTAAATTGGGAATAATGAAGTGTCCATTAGAGAATTATTGTGAGGACCCAAAGGGGGGAAATTTGTAGATGAATGTGCTGGTCTCAAAATTGTTGAGTAAGTGGTCATTCCCTTCTATTGACTAGGACCTTAGTGAATAGGTCTGGTCTTTGTATGATAAAAAAAATAAACCTCTGGAGGATTATGGGCAAACAGTATCTTGCTGATTATATCTGGGTTTCCAGGGGAGAACATTAATATCTGCTGGAGTCCCGATGGACAGACCATTGCTGTGGGCAACAAGGATGATGTGGTGACCTTTATTGATGCCAAGACACACCGTTCCAAAGCGGAGGAGCAGTTCAAGTTTGAAGTCAATGAAATCTCTTGGAATAATGACAATAACATGTTCTTCCTGACAAATGGCAATGGTTGTATCAACATCCTCAGGTGAGAGGGTTCTAGCTTAGGAACTGTCTGATCTTTGTGCTGGGTGCTGTGGTGGATACAGAGATGAATTAGATGTTGAGTCTGTCCTGAAGGAGGTCAAAGGACAAGTGATAATAAAGAATCCTAACCTCTGTTGAGCACCTTTGAGCCAGGCCCCTTATATTTTACTTAAGTCATCACAGAAATTCTAGGGGGTTGATAGTATGCATCTTATTTGACAGATGAGGACCTGGGATTCACAGAGGTTAAATCACTATCAACTAGTGAGCACTAGAAGTAGATGCACCTTGAATTGTGGATAATTTGTACCCATAAAGTCTTAGCTTAAATATCACTTACCCTTCAGGGAAGCCATCTTCATCATCATCCTACTTCCCCAGGTTAGAAGCTTATTTTTTTTATGTTTATTTTTGAGAGGGAGAGACAGACAGACAGAGCGTGAGCAGGGGAGGGGCAGAGAGACAGGGAGATACAGAATCTGAAGCAGGCTCCAGGCTCGGAGCTGTCAGCACAGAGCCTGACATGGGGCTCGAACTCGTGAACCGCGAGATCATGACCTGAGCTGAAGTCAGATGCTTAACCGACTGAGCCACCCAGGTACCCCAGAAGCTTATTTTATGTACTTCCTGTTGGAAGCATTTCTCATTCTATGTTATAATTTCATGTTTATTTGTATCTTCCATTAGACTATAAATTCCATGAGGGTAAGGACCGTGTGTAACTTGTTTACTCTTAAATCCCTAGTGCCTAACTTAATACCTGCTACACAGAGTTAGGATCTCATTAAGTATTCTGTAAATGAATGAAATGGTGGAATTGAAATTCAGGCCTGTCGATTCTATTCTTTTTGTTATTCTGGGTGGGTAATGCAAGGCAGTATGAAATAGGTTATGTTAGAGAGTCTAGGAGTTTGCTATGGAACCCCAAGGAAAGAAATTTATATGGACTGTGGGAGTTGGAGCTTGAAGGAGGCACCTTTTGAGCTTGACCTTGAAAGTTGAGGAGAATTTTAAGAATCAGCAAAAGGGAACCATACAGTGGATGAAACTGCTGTGAACGAGCATGGTCTATTTGGGGAATAGTTGGTAGGTCAGAGTTGCTGGGAGTGGTGGCAGATAAGGTGTCTGAAGAAAGGGCCTGAAAATGGGAAGATAAAGTTGAAATATAATCTGGGACCAGATTATAAAAGGCTGGAATTCTATGCTTAGCAGCTTGCATTTTATTCTGTAGTTAGTAAGGATTCTATATCTTTTTTATTTTAAAGCCTTTTTATCAGAAAATAAAACACAGATACAGAAAATCACTTAAAACAATGTATAGCTTAATGAGCCATTATATGCCCAACATCTTTGTAACCCCACCCAAGTCAAGAAATGTAAGTTGTTGGCCATCCCAGAAGTCCAAACATGCTTTATCCTGTTCATATCTCCCCCTCCTCAAAAGGAAACACTATCTTGATTTTTATAGTATTTCTTTATAGTTTTAGCGACCATGTATGCATTTCTAGATACTCTAGTTTTGTGTATTTAAAAAAATTGGATGTCTTTTAAGTATGTTACACTACCAAGTCACTTTGCATCCTTCTTTTACTTCTAATTTAGTCGTTGAAAACCTGCAGATATTCTCCTAGTCTGAATTTAGCTGATTTCACATGCTTATTTATTTGTTGGAATATAAGGTATTTCCTCTCATCTGCTATTTGGTTAATTATTACTATTATTTATTATTATTATTTTTAAAATTAATTTTATTTTTTTAATTTACATCCAAATTAGTTAGCATATAGTGCAACAATAATTTCAGGAGTAGATTTCCTTAATGCCCCTTACCCATTTAGCCTATCCCCCCTCCCACAACCCCTCCAGTAACCCTCTTTTGTTTTGTCCCCCTCCTGGTTTTTATATTATTTTTGCTTCCCTTCCCTTGTGTTCATCTGTTCTGTGTCTTAAAGTCCTCATATGAGTGAAGTCATATGATATTTGTCTTTCTCTGACTGACTAATTTTGCTTAGCATAATACCTTCTAGTTCCATCCACATAGTTGCAAATGGCAAGATTTTATTCTTTTTGAGGGGCAAGGACGTTCATTCAACCATCCATTAAACATGTACCCTGTGGCAGACCTGGGCTGAGTGCCAAGAGTACAGATGTGAAGATCAGCTAGTTTCTGTGCCCAGGAACCCACAGTCTGGTGTGGAGATGGTGACAATTCAGTGTGACAGTGGTTTTGTAGAAGAGTAACTCAGATTATGTCTCACCCCTGCTGAAAACACTACAGAGGCTTCCCTTTGAATTTTCCCCAGATCCAATCTTTTCAGGCTGTGTTCCTTTCTGTGTCTAGGTCTTAAATTACCTCTTCTTTTTTTTTTTTTTTTTACCCAGCAATGGCTCTGTAAATTCTTTAATTTAATTTAATTTAGTTATTTTAATTTAATTTTTTAAATTTATAAACAAGTTAGTTAGCATATAGTGCAACAGTGATTTCAGGGCTAGATTCCTTAATGCCCCTTACCCATTTAGCCCATCCCCCTTCCCATAACCCCTCCAGTATCCCTCTGTTCTCCATATTTATGAATCTTTTATGTTTTGTTCCCCTCCCTGTTTTTATATTATTTTTGCTTCCCTTATGTTCATCTGTTCTGTGTCTTACAGTCCTCATATGAGTGAAGTCATATGATTTTTGTCTTTCTCTGACTAATTTCACTTAGCATAATACCCTCCAGTTCCATCCATATAGTTGCAAATGGCAAGATTTCATTCTTTTTGATTGCCGAGTAATACTCCGTTGTATATATATACCACATCTTCTTTATCCATTCATCCATCGATGGACATTTGGGCTCTTTCCATACTTTGGCTATTGTTGATAGTGCTTCTATAAACATTGGGGTGCACGTGTCCCTTCAACACAGCATACCTGTATCCCTTGGATAAATACCTAGTAGTGCAATTGCTGGGTTGTAGGGTAGTTCTATTTTTAATGTTTTGAGGAACCTCCATATTTTCCAGAGTGGCTGCATCAGCTTGCATTCCCACCAGCAGTGCCAAAGAGATCCTCTCTCTCTGCATCCTCGCCTACATCTGTTGTTGCCTGAGTTGTTAATGGTAGCCATTCTGACAGGTGTGAGGTGGTATCTCATGTGGATTTGATTTGTGTTTCCCTGATGATGAGTGATGTTGAGCATCTTTTCATGTGTTGGTTGGCCATCTGGATGTCTTCTTTAGAGAAGTGTCTATTCATATTTTTTGCCCATTTCTTCACTGGATTGTTTTTTGGGTGTTGAGGTTGATAAGTTCTTTATAGATTTTGGATACTGGCAAATAACTTCTCCCATTCTGTTGGTTGCCTTTTAGCTTTGCTGATTGTTTCCTTTGCTGTGCAGAAGCTATTTTGATGATGTCCCAATAGTTCATTTTTGCTTTTGTTTCCCTTGCCTCCGGAGATGTGTTGAGTAAGAAGTTGCTGTGGCCAAGATCAAAGAGGTTTTTGCCTGCTTTCTCCTTGAGGATTTTGATGGCTTCCTGTCTTACATTTAGGTGTTTCATCCATTTTGAGTTTATGTTTGTGTATGGTGTAAGAAAGTGGTCCAGGTTCATTCTTCTGCATGTCGCTGTCCGGTTTTCCCAGCACCACTTGCTGAAGAGACTGTCCTTATTCCATTGGATATTCTTTCCTGCTTTGTCAAAGATTCGTTGGCCATACGTTTGTGGGTCCATTTCTGGGTTCTCTGTTCTGTTCCACTGATCAGAGTGTCTGTTCTTGTGCCAGTACCATACTGTCTTGATGATTACAGCTTTGTAGTATAGCTTGAAGTCTCGGATTGTGATGCCTCCTTCTTTGGTTTTCTTTTTCAAGAAGAAAAGCTTTGGTGATTTGGGGTCTTTACTGGTTCCATACAAATTTTAGGATTATTTGTTCTGGCTCTGTGAAGAATGCTGGTGTTATTTTGATAGGGATTGCATTGAATATGTAGATTGCTTTGGGTAGTATCAACATTTTAACAATATTTGTTGTTCTTATCCAGGAGCATAGAATCTTTTTCCTTTTTTGTGTGTCATCCTCAATTTTTTTTCATAAGCTTTCTCTAGTTTTCAGTGTCTAGATTTTTCACCTCTTTGGTTAGATTTATTCCTAGGTATTTTATGGTTTTGGTGCACTTGTAAATGGGATCGATTCCTTGGTTTCTCTTTCTGCTGCTTCATTGTTGGTGTATAGGAATGCAACTGATTTCTGTGTGTCGATTTTATATCCTGCAACTTGGCTGAATTCATGAATCAGTTCTAGCAGTTTTTGGTGGAATCTTTAGGGTTCTCCATATAGAGTATCATGTTAATCTGCGAAGAGTGAAAGTTTGACCTCCTCCTGGCTGATTTGGATGCCTTTTATTTCTTTGTGTTGTCTGATTGCAGAGGCTAAGACTTCCAATACTATGTTGAATAACAGTGGCGAGAGTGAACACCCCTGTCTTGTTCCTGACCTTAGGGCGAAAGCTCTCGGTTTTCCCCATTGAGGATGATATTAGTGCTGGGTCTTTCATATTTGGCTTTTATGATCTCGAGGTATGATCCTTCTATCCCTACTTTCTTGAGGGTTTTTATCAAGAAAGGATGCTGTATTTTGTCAAATGTTTTCTCTGCATCTATTGAGAGGATCATATGGTTCTTGTCCTTTCTTTTATTGATGTAATGAATCACGTTAATTGTTTTGAGGATATTGAACCAGCCCTGCATCCCAGGTATAAATCCCACTTGGTCATGGTGAATAATTTTTTTAATGTATTCTTGGATCCGGTTGGCTAATATCTTGTTGAGGATTTTTACATCCGTGTTCATCAGGTAAATCAGTCTATAGTTCTCCTTTTTAGTGGGGTCTCTGTCTAGTTTTGGAATTTAATTTTTTTTTTAATGTTCATTTATTTTTGAAAGAGAGAGTGCAAGTGGGGGAGGGGTAGAGGGAGAGGGAGACACAGAATCTAAAGCAGGCTCCAGGCTCCAAGCTGTCTGCATAGAGCCCTACTTAGGACTTGAACTCACAAAACGTGAAAACATGACTTGAGCCAAAGTTGGATGCTTAACTGACTGAGCCACCCAGGCGCCCCTAATATTTGGTTACTTAAGAATATTGTTTACTTTGGGGCACCTGGGTGGCTCAGTTGGTTAATTGTCCCACTCTTGGTTTGGGCTCAGGTCATGATCTCATGGTTGTGAGATGGAGCCCCACGTCAGGCTCTGTGCTGGGTGGGGAGCCTGCTTGGGATTCTGTCTCCCTCTCTCTTTGCCCCTCTTCTGCTTATGCTTGCTTGTGCGTGCACATTCTGTCTCTCTCTTTCAAAATAATAAATAAAAATAAACTTAAAAAAAAGAATATAGTTTACTTAGAAAAGACAGGATAAATGCTTCTTGTCATCAGATAATGAATTAGTTCTCTATCACTTACAAAGATAATCAGCTAGTTTTAAGACTGATTATAAACTCATGTATTTAAGCATGGTAGATGTGTTTCAATCTATTGGAATAATTATCCTTATGGAAGCTCAAATTATCCCATCTTTAGCCAGTGGGAGCCTCTTCAAGTTGATTCCTGAGTCATTTTTTTGACAGTGTTAGTAGTCTTCAGTTTCTTGCTCTCTGGTATGATGAGTATTCCAAGTTCATCTTGTATGCTTCCTGCCTCAGACCTTTAATCAGAAAATTCTCTAAGAATCAATCCCTGGATTCTTTTTCTGAGAAATAATATTGGAGCTACCGATGTCCATATTGATACGTTGATTATTATTTCTAGACCTTTCCAGTGGATAGAGCAAGGAAGCATATGTGTATGTATGTATTTGTTTTTTTATTAAAATTTTTTAATGTTTATTTTTGAGAGAGAGAGAGAGAGAGAGACAAAGTGAGAGCTGGGGAGGGGCAGAGAGAGAGGAGACACAGAATCTGAAGCAGGCTCGAGGCTCCGGGCTGTCAGCACGGAGTCCCAACACGGGGCCCGAACTCATGAACTGTGAGATCATGACCTGAGCTGAAGTCAGAAGCCCCAGACTGAGCCACCCAGGTGCCTCTGTGTGTATTTTTAAAGATAAAATATCTTGTGAATTCATACTGATAAGTTCCAGTTAAAATTCAGGACTAGAGGAATTTTACTAAATATCTTCTATATTATAAGTAACTGTTTCCTTCAAACTGAGTATTCAGGTTCTCAAGGACATGGGATTACAGAATTAGAATATCCCACAGTTACTTATTACCTTTATCCATGTTATATGTGGACATATCTCAGAATAACAGTATTACCACTACCACCACCAATACATACACAAGAAGCTATATATGTAATGCTCATTGACAGTCCTATGCTGATGAATCTCTAGTCATTTGATTGTTAAAGCTCATTCTTTAGCTTCCTCAGGAACAGGGTTCATGGGAACAGTTTTCCCTGAGTTCGTACTTATTATAATTTATAGACTTAATAAAACTTACAACTACTTTATTATATTATGCTTAGTATTTGAGCTTTTTATAATTGATAGTCACTTTTGCTAGACATAAAAATCCTCGCGGCCTGGAGCCTGCTTCAGATTCTGTGTCTCCCTCTCTCTCTGCCCCTCTGCCACTCATGCTCTCTCTCTCTCTGTCAAAAATAAATAAACATTAAAAAAAAAATTAAAAAATCCTTGGGGCGCTTGGGTGGCTCAGTCAGTTAAGTGTCTGACTCTTCATCTCAGCTCAGGTGTTGATCTCAGGGTCGTAAGTTCAAGCTCCACACTGAGCCCCATGCTAGGCGTGAAGCCTACTAAAAAAAAAATCCTTGATTCATATTTTCTTCCCTGTATAGCTTAAATACATTAGTCCATTTTCTTTTGGCAGAAAGTCTTATTGTCAGAAAGGTCTGATGATAATCTAATTTTATTTTTTTAAAGTTTAGAAAATTTTGTTTGAATTATGTTGTCTTACTTTGGTTTTCTTCTTCAGCGTCTCCTGTTGTTGTCTCAGTACCATAGTCCTCTTCCCATAGTTTGATTGCCATCTGTCTTGTTTCTCAGCTACCCAGAGCTGAAGCCTGTGCAGTCCATCAATGCCCATCCTTCCAACTGCATCTGCATCAAATTTGACCCCATGGGGAAGTACTTTGCCACAGGAAGTGCAGATGCTTTGGTCAGCCTTTGGGATGTGGATGAGTTAGTGTGTGTTCGGTGCTTTTCCAGGTAAGCAGCCCTGCCAGTACTTTCCTTGCTGGATAAGTTAATTTTACTTCATTTTGGGTGAAATTGTGCCCTCCTCTTATTGGGTTATTCTAATGTCTCCTCTGTCTACTCTGTTATAGGCTGGATTGGCCTGTGAGGACCCTCAGTTTTAGCCATGATGGAAAAATGCTGGCATCAGCTTCAGAAGATCATTTTATTGACATTGCTGAAGTAGAGACAGGTAACTGAAACCCTCACTACCATAATGATCTTCTCTCTGTCATCTGTGGCCATCAGGACTTCTGTCTTGTATTTTCATCTTCACATTACTACTTCACCAGTATTAGCATAAATGAATTTGTCTGCTTAAGACAGGTTTGTTTATTATGACTGCTATAGTCGGGTCATGAGGGAGCAGAGAGTTAAAAGAAAGGTCTGAAAGAAAGTGATTTAGGAAAATATTTTGCATTTTATTAACTTTTAATTCTTCTATTATAATGAAAATTTTAAAATACAGAAAATAGGAGAAAGAAAAAAGTATGACCTATGGTCCCACCATCTAAATACAATCTCTTTAAGTGTTGTGGTGTATATTTTTTTCTATATTTTGCTTGTGTGTAACTTAAAAAATACATATTTTTTAATAATTTTAGGAATTATCAAATATATGTGATTTGCTTTAAAAACAACCAACAGAATTTGAAAATAGAAAAATGGGAGAAGAGTGTCCATTTTACAGAAGAATTTCCTCAGATTTACTTATTTTTAATTAAAATTTTTTTTTCGTTATTGAGGGATAGTTGACATATAATGTTATATTAATTTCATATAAGACAGTGATTTGACAGTTATATGCATTATACTGCAGTATAATGTAGTAAATTGACTACAGTCATTGACTGCAGTAAATGTAGTCAACATACAACATTATTACAATGTTCACTGTGTTCCCCTTGCTGTACTTTACATCTTCACGACTTACTTTTTTTGTTCCTGGAAGTTTGTGCCTCTTAATCACTTCACCTATTTCACCCATTACCCTAACCTGTTCCCCTCTGGCAACCACCAGTTTATTTTCTGTATTAAAGAGTCTGTTTTCTATTGTTTGTTTATTTACTTGTTTCTTTTTTTTTTTTTTTTTAGATTTCATGTATAAGTTAAATCATATGGTATTTGTCTGTCTCTGTCTGACTTATTTCACTTAGCTTAATACCCTATAGGTCCACCCATGTTCTTGCAAATGGCAAGATCTGATTCTTTTTTCATGACTGGTTAATATTCCACTGTGTATATATACACCACGTCTTCTTCATCCATTCATCTATCCATGGACACTTGGGCTGTTTCCGTATCTTCACTGTTGTAAATAATGCTGCAATAAACGTAGGGGTGCATGTATCCTTTCCAGTTGGTGTTTTTGTTTTCTTTGGGTAAATATCCAGTAGTGGAATTAGTGGATCATATGGTATTTCTGTTTTTAATTTCTTGAGGAACCTCCATACTGCAAAGTTTTTGCTGAAAGATCAGCTGATAAGGCTTATGGGTTTTTCCTTGTATGTGACTGTTTGCTTTTCTTTTGCTGCTTTTAAGATTCTCCCTTTATCTTTAATTTTTGCCATTTTAATCATTATGTCTTGGTGTGAACCTTTTTGGGTTCATCTTGTTTGGAGCTCTCTTTGCTTCCTAGATTTGGATATCTGTTTCCATCCCCAGATTCAGGAAGTTTTCAGGTATTATTTTTCCCCCTTTCTTCTCTCTTCTCTTTCTGAAATCCTTATAATGGGAATGTTAATTATGCTTGATAATTTTGCAGAGGTCCCTTCACCTATTCTCACTTTTATTATTCTTTTGTCTTTTTGCTGTTAGTTTTGATTGTTTTCTGTTACCTTGTCTTTAAGATCTCTGGTCTGTTCTTCTGCATCCCCTAATCTGCTCTTGATTTTCTCTAGTGTATTTTTCATTTCAGTTACCATATTCTTCATCTCTGACTGGTTCTTTTTTACATTTTCTGTCTCTTTGTTGAAATTCTCACTGAGTTCATCCACTCTTTTCTCAAGTCCAGTTGAGTATCTTTATGACTATTACTCTGAACTCTTCATCACTCATATTGCTCATCTCTGTTTTGTTTAGTCCTTTCTCTGTGTTTTGTCTTATTTTTTCATTTGGGACATATCCCTTGTCTCCTCATTTTATCTAACTGTCCATGTTTGTTTCTATGTGTTAGGTAGGTCAGCTACATCCCCTGACCTTGAAAGTAGTGGTTTTATGTAGAAGAGGTCCTGTGGTGCCCTGTAGTGCTGTCCACCCTGGTCACTGGAACCAGGTGCACCGGGGGTGCCCCCGTATGGGCTGTGTGCACCCTCCTGTTGTGGCTGAGCTGTGATTGCTATGGGCATGCTGATGGGTGGGGTTGGCCTTCAGCCCAGCTGGCTGCAGTAACCCGCTTTGCCTGCTGCATGCGCACCGGGCAGGGTTTGCTGCCCATGCTGTTGAGAGGCCTGGCTGCAGCTGCCATGGGCTCAGTTGTGGGGGGCGTTGGCACTCAGCCTAGCTGCTTGTAATTAGCCTCTGTGAACAGCTGCAGGTACATGGAAGGGCAGGGCTAATTCTTTGTGCAGCCAGCTAAGAGGCCTGGCTGTAGGAACTGTGGGCAAGCTGCTGTGTAGGGTATCTCCCCTGTCCTCTAGGGGAGGTGTCACTTTGGAGGCGTCCCATCTGGGGCTGCTTGCTGGGTGTGGCAGGGCAGGAGCTGTTTTGGAGGGGTGCCTGCGGAGGCCAGTGGGTTGGGTAGGGTGGGTGGTAGGAGAATGCTGGGGTGGGGCATGTGTTTTGCTAGTGAGGAAGATGGAGAGAGTTAGAACTGGTTTCTGCAAGCGTCCAGCTAGAGCTAGGCTCAGGGAAGCCAAGAAAAATGGCACCTGCCAGCACTTTTTATTCCTGGAGAAATCTCCTGCAGATCTCTGCCCTTCTGGCACACATCCTAAAATTAGTCGATAAATATCCTTCATGTATACCCTAGGTGCTTTTCAAGTTGCTGCTTCTGTGCTGTCTCCGACTGAGAAACTTAGTGTGTTTACTCTTCTGCCCTCTAGTTCTCCTGTAGTTAAGCCCCGCTGATTTCTAAAGCTCCCAAAGTTAAGCCTTGCTGATCTTCAAAGCCAGACATTATGGGAACTCGTCTTCTCAGTGTAGGTCCTTAGGGCTAGGCTTGCCCTGTTTGGGATCTGATTCCCTCACTCCATGCTTGTGATGTCCCTCCCGTTTGTCGTTATTTGCACCAGGGGTTTGGTTCCTGACTCACGTCTCCACCTCTTCTACCCTTTCAGTGTGGCCTTCTCTCTATATTCGGCCGTGGAAGATCTCTTCTGCTGGTCTTCAGGTCATTTTCAGTTAGTTATGATAGACATACTTGTTGTCTCAGTGTGTCTCTGAGAGGAGGTGAGCTCAGGATCCTCCTACTCTGTCATCTTCTGTCATTACCCTCAGATTTATTTTGTAATGTAGCTCTATTGTTTTTGGAAATACATGATACGTTAGTAAAAGAATTGAAACTGTGTAGAAAACATCAAACAATAAAATTAAAAAGTTGAGATTCCACAATTTAGCAATGCTTCTGTTGATGACACTGTGTTGAGTATTGTCCAGCCATTCGGACGTGCAGCTCCTTTGTCACCCTTGTTAATGTGATGCATGGATACTCTCCTGCTCCAGGATGTGGCTGCCTCACTTGAGGATGTTATAGCTTCTTACATGGCCATGACTGTTGAGCTCTACCGCCACTTTTTTTTTTTAATGTTTATTTATTTTTGAGAGAGAGACAGAGTGTGAGCGGGGGAGGGACAGAGAAAGAGGGAGACACAGAATCCAAAGCAGGCTCCAGGCTCTGAGCTGTCAGTGCAGAGCCCCATGCGGGGCTCGAACTCATGAACTGCGAGATCATTCCCTGAGCCGAAGTTCGATGCTTAACTGACTGAGCCACCCAGGTGCCCCTCTACTGCCACTTTTCATGCAGTTTAGAATTCCATTGAATTATATCAGTATATACTTAAACTGCCAGTATATACATATATATGCCTGTAGATACTTAAGTTGCCCATCTATTTGGTGGTTTCTCATCTGCACCATTATAAATAATGCTGTGAGAAATATCCTTATGTACTTCATTTTACTAATGCGGTCATCCTTTTGGGTAAACTATTGAAGTGAATTTTTGACTGAGTCCGAAGTGCTCACATTTTGTAAAGGACTAAACCACTTACTGAAAGGTTATCGTAGTGTTTGCTCTTAACAGTGCAAGTGTGTGCTATTTTTCCCATGCCATCTTTGTGCAAGTTTAATTGTCTGCCTCACGTAATACATATAAAATGTGATTTAGTTCACATACAATCTTCAGAACTATATCAAATATGGCTGTATTAATTTTTGTAAACAGTTCAAATACTTTTAACAAGTTTTTTTTTAATTTTCTTTATAACTGAGGCTAAAAACTAAAAGTCAAATGATTATCAAAGAGAAGCACAATTATATTTACAGCATTGTTTTATGCACAAATGGGAAATAGTCCAAATTTTCATTATGATGAGCTAATTAAATAAATTGTGATGCATCCATATTACAGTGTGCCAAGAGAAAAAACATAGCTCTGTATGTGCCGAAATGGAAGATTGGCAAGGCATTTTACTGAATGAGCAAAACAAGTAGCCAATCAGTGCATGTGATGTGTTCCCATTTAGGTGAAGAAGCTAAAGCTAGGTTGGTAGAAAGACTTTTGAAAGAATTTATTTCAGGGACACCTGAATGGCTCAGTTGGTTAAGCGTCCGACTTCGGCTCAGGTCATGATCTCATGGTCCATGAGTTTGAGCCCCGCATCGGACTCTTTGGCATCAGCTGACAGCTCAGAGCCTGGAGCGTGCTTTGGATTCTGTGTCTCCCTCTTTCTCTGCCCCTCCCCTGCTCATGCTCTCTCTTTCTATCTCTCAAAACTGAATAAATGTTTAAAAAAATATATTAAAAAAGAAAGAAAGAATTTATTTCAGACTTAGAAGATTGGGAGAAGACTGCAGTAGGGAAAAAGGATAAATTAAAAAAAAATTTTTATGTTTATTTATTTTTGAGAGAGAGGGAGAGACAGAGCGTGAGCAGGGGAGGGGCAGAGAGAGGGAGACACAGAATCCGAAGCAGGCTCCAGGCTCTGAGCTTTCAGCACCGAGCCCGATGTGGGGCTCGAACTCACAAACTGTGAGATCATTACCCGAACCGAAGTCAGACATTCAGCCGACTGAGCCACCCAGGTGCCCCCCAAAAAGATAAATTTTAATTTAAATTATAATGTAATTATTATTATGAAATCAGTTAAATAAAATGAGAAGTTCTGTTCTTCAGTCACCCTAGGCTCATTTTAAGGACTTTAGTAGCCACATGTAGCTAGTGGTTTCTATATGGATGGCACAGATGTAGAATGTCTCCACCATAGAAGTTTCTGTTGCCCAGTGCTGCTCTGTACCCTTGTACTGTTTGAATTTTATGCAGTAAGCATGTCTTTGTATATTAGTTTGTAAAATAAGAGTAATACATGTTCATTGTAGAATATTTAGAAAATGCTAACAAATATAAAGAAGAAACTAACAGTCACATATAGGCCTATAATTTGGAGATAGCTGTTCCTAACATATTGGTATATTTCTTTCCAATCTTTTTTTTCATATATAGATATCTATATCGCTATATAGATATTTTATATATAGACATCTATATGTGTGTGTGTGTGTATACACTATATTTGGAATCATGTTTAGTAAGATTTTATATCTTACATATTTTTATGTTTAAATGTAAAACAAAGTAAGAATTTTATTTCCGATAGCATACGTTTTAAAAGTCCACTTATTTTCAGCTCTTAGACACATCATACATATTACACCAAGTCTTTTGGAACTTTGGTGGTCTGGAGTAGTAATGTCAGTCTCACCCAGATAGCACCTTCTTTATCATTCAGAGATTAAGCTTTCCAGTAAAACTGTCAAGATGTTTATTTAGGAAACATTTCAGAAGGCCTCTTCATATCTACCCTGGTTTTCTTGAACTGCATAAATTTCTTTATCTTAACCAATCCCAAGTGAATTTGACAAATGACTTCGAGTTAAAGGCCTAAAGAGAAGTAAAAGGGGAGTAGCAGCCTCTGAAACTATTCTTTGTATTTGTATAATACAGAAATTTGCTCAGACGTATAGCTAGACTGCCAGATCCTAGTATCATGAAGAGTGGTTAATTGTCCCTGAAATAAGATTACTTAAAAAAAAGAATCTCTCCTACTCTCCCTATACACACATGTATTTGCATATGTATATAAATATATATATATGTTTTTAAAGAGCTTTATAGAAATATAATTTATCATATAGTTGACCAATTTCAGGTATATAATTTAATGCAGTCTGCATCTTTAACACCACATCGCTGATGCTTTACTACATTAATCTTAACCCTAAGGTTGAAGAAAAGTAAAGCAGGACTAAAGGGATAATGGCTTTAGAAAAATCCTGTTTAATTTCAATAAGTAGGAAGAATAACGTTTTGGAAAAAGAAATCTATCTATTTGCAAGGCATTGTGATTTAGCAGAAAGATCTGTAGCTTTGAAAACAGACTTCATGTGCTGACTGCTGCTTCCTTGAGGTATGACTTAACTGTTAAGTCACTTGTTCCTTTATAAAATGGGGTTTAAAACGTTACCTATCTTGCTGGGATGTCGTTGTGTTTTATTAAAATAAAATAGAATTCATCTGATTCCTAAGGGGTGCTCAACAAATGGTAGCTGCTACTACTGTTTTCCTAGGGAGACAGAGTACGTTCAGAGCACAGCCTCTGCATTCAGATCTTGCTCTGCCACCTACTGACTTGTGCCTTCTTTGTGCTTCAGTGTTCTCTGTAAAATGGGGTGATGACTGTATCTATCCTATAGGGTTAATAAGGGGATTAAGTGAGTTAATGTAGGCAAGTACTTCATGAATGTGGTTTCTTATTATTAACATATTTATTGGTTTCTCTATATTGATTTTTATAGGAGACAAGCTATGGGAGGTGCAGTGTGAGTCCCCGACCTTCACCGTGGCTTGGCACCCCAAAAGGCCTCTGCTGGCATTTGCCTGTGATGACAAAGATGGCAAATATGACAGCAGTCGGGAAGCAGGAACTGTGAAGCTGTTTGGGCTTCCTAATGACTCCTGATAGGGGGACCTGATGTAGGGAGAGGAGGCACTGGCAGAGGCCTTCCTTTGTGTATTAGTTTGGTCTGTTCTCTTGGAGTTGGTGGGCACCTCAAGTA
Organism: Panthera pardus; assembly: GCF_024362965.1. NCBI lineage: Eukaryota > Metazoa > Chordata > Mammalia > Carnivora > Felidae > Panthera > Panthera pardus. Next base: position 64,896,461 of record NW_026526765.1, on the reverse strand, counting down.
TTTGTAAATTGGTATAAATTATATACGTCTTTGTCAGTCTGCCTATTCCAGTTCCCTTCTTGTATTATGAGCTCTTCCCATTCTTTCCGCCCTGCAGGAGGGCTCTGCATAACACCAGCATATCTTGTCCTCTGGGGACCTCCTGTCTTCCCTGCTTTTAGATGTATGGTAGACTTTGTTGTGTTTGTTTCTGTGTGGACAATACCTACTTTGGGGGAGTGAGTGAGGGAGGGTGAGATGGGGATGGAGATTTTTTATAATAAAGAAATGTACATACTTTTTGAGAATTGAGCATTTAATAAAACTGAATTTAATTATGGGACTTCTAAGACTTGAAAAGTTATGGTATTTTTGCTTTTTTTTTTTTATATTATTACAGGGAGATGTAGTTTTGCATTAAAAAAAAAAAAATCTCAGATTGAATTTACAGGTTGTATTTCTATCATTTTATGTCCTAACCAAGAACTCTGGAAATGCAGGGACCTAGCATGAAGTGTATGGCAATAGCAATCCTTAAAGTCTTCAGTTTATGTGTATGTATAACTGGTCTAAATGTACAAGGATTTGTAGACAATAAATTTATGATAAACATTGAGAAAAGTATTAAAATATAAGTAAATCCCAAATCAGGATAAGACATATAGATTAGAATAGAATGTCAAGACTGGGGAAGTTAAAATAGAAATATGCAAAGAATGAGGGCCTGAGGCTGTGCCCCCTGGTGGCAAAGTGAAGAAGGGATAAACCAGTTAATTCTTAAAAAGCAAAGCACATGCCAGTTCCTCAAGGAAAACAGAACTTTTGTTAGCTCTTACCTCCAAAAGAAGTGGCTCCTATAGGAGATTACCTGTGAGCAATATCTTGATCTTCATTGTGTTTTACTGTATTTTGGCATTAAAAAAATAGGAATATGCCTCAATAAATGATGTTTGTAGAAATTTTGGAAAAAGATAAGCAAAAAGAAGAAATCATATTTCTCCTCCCAAGAGATAATCACTAGTATCCCATGCTCATAGTTACAAATGGTAACATGTTTATACAAATCCTGCAGGGTAGACAAATCAAGTATGACTAGATAAAGCAAGAAAAGTGCTCAGCATCATGTTAGGTAGTATTAAAACAGTCTTAATAGAAATTTTTAGTTATTAGACACTCCTTATGTCTGGTACTGTAATGAGCACTTTACTCAAGTTTTGCAACAGCCTCTGAGGTTCGATGTTATTTTACTACAGGGAGTTTAACTCAGTGTTACTCATTAAGCGACGCTATTCAGATGTAGGTTTGCTTAAAGGTCCACATGCCTTCTATTGCAATGGCTATTCTATTTCCATTCCCATTGTACAGATAAGTAAACCTTGGCTCTGAGAAGTTGACTCTTGGCCTAAGTTAGTGAATGAGTGAGATCAGTTGAGTCCCGTCTTCAGGCTCAGTAGTATTTCCTTCAGCCCCCAGAACAGCCTCTGCCTCCATCCTTCCCTGGGGATGGTCTTTTTAGTTGCAAACCAGCATGCCACCTCATTATGTCAGAAGTTCAGTGTTCATGTTACTGGGAGTAAACCGTGGCACGTTGATTCTTGTTTTTACAGTGATCTGTCATTCCTGTGGTTGCTGCTTTGTTTCTCTGTGTCTCCGCCTTAGCATTGGAACCAGACACTACGGTTCAGTCTAGATCTTCATATTTGATCAATTGCCTCCTCTTTCATCCATGTGGATTTTTTCCCTCTGGGTTTGTGTAAAGTAGCAATCCACTCAACTTTTCATTTAAGAGGTCTGTTGCTTTCAACTAGTGGGATGCTTAGCAACAGGAAAACACTTACCTGTGAGGAAAGAGCTCGTTTGTGGCAGCTTTTGCTGACTCTCAGGATCTTGCTGACAACATTTCTGTGCCTCGACTTTAGAGTCCTGACGAGGCTCAGAAATTGGGTCCCTCTTGGAGGAATGGCATAATTTGTCCCAGACCTGATACCCTGATGGTTTGAGTGAGTTTTCTAATTCAGAGCAGGAAGGGAACCATTCAGAGTCACCTGGCAGTTGACATATTTGGTCAGTCCAGCTGTGTCATACAGTTACTGCTCCAAACACTAACAAGTCAGAAGTGGGTGGTGACTTCTGCTTTGAGCTAGACTGTAGTTGGTAAAGAAAGTTGGGGATTTGCTATGCCGGTGACCCATTGCTGTGTAGACTTGAGTTACAAGTCAGGCTAAGAAATAGGTAGTTAAAATTACAGTATATTTTGTGCTAGGATCCTGATTTCTCTATGGCATGAGATACAGGGGAGGCTGAAACCTGCCTGATGTTAAGCTTGTGTAAAGTGTAGGTGTGTGCCTTGAGGATTATTCCCCCACCCTAACCTTTGTAGGGGTAGGGCATGGCTGGGGGGTGGTGTCCTGGCAGGGTGGATTGAGAGGCTAGTACAAGGAGTTTTGCCCAGAGGCAATTAGATCCAAAAAGGGGAATCAGGAAGCAGCCAATACTGTGAGGTCCAGAGCAAAGTGTGCGTGTGTGTGTGATCTGGTTGGGGTGTGATGTGTCAGTGGTCTTTTAGTTTAGAATGACCAGGAATGGGGTAGATACACCTTTCCTCCCTTTCCTGTTTCAAAGATGTATTCTACTCCCTAAGGATTTTAGTCACAAAAGGGACCGCCAAATGTCTACCTTCTTTGGAAGGGAAAAAGCCCATAAACAAAATTACAAGGTAAGTCCCATCTTTCAGAAGGAGAGTAGAGATCATACACCTAGAAGTGCCTTGCACACTCAGAAATACCTACATATAGGTAAGTATTGCCTTCTTTTCTCCCTGTGACACTGCAGGGCAGTGAAAAGAAGGCTGGCTTCCTAGGCGAGCAGAAGGGGATTTGAATCCCGCCTCCAGCAGTGATTGATGTGAACCCACTTTCCTCTTCTCCTTGGGTTGTTCGGAGAGTTAAAGGACATAACCTATTTGTAAAGCGTCTAGCATAGCAACTGGCGCACGGGGGATTCTTAGCACATCCCTTCCCCTTGAGGAAGGGCAGCTTCTGATGAGAACACAGAGGCTGTCCACAGAGACATGTCAGCAGACCATCCACTTTCTCGGCTCCGTCTCAGACTGTCCACGGTCAGAGCTGTGCAGGCCACGTTTGTCATTCCAGAAGTAGGTGCTGTGAGGAGAGGAGACTTCTCTGTCACACCTGGGCGTGGTGGGAGGTTCAGAGGAGAAATAGTACATCTGCTTACTGTTGCAGTCTGTTTGGGTCTGTGATGGATATGTGTGCACGTGAACAGGTGGCGCATACGTCAGAACTGTGCACACCAGTGGGGGAAGAAAGAGTAGCTGAGATGGCTGGGAAAGGATCGGATGGAGAGGAGGTGGGCTTAGAGCAAGCGTTGATCACAGAGGGTGCGACTCTGGGGTGAGGGCTTGTGAGAAGGGGTGCTGCAGCTTGGGGCAAAGTGGAGGCAGTGGCAGTGTCTCGGGACGTGGAGAAGACTGTCAGGTGGAATATGAGGTGGGGCTGGAGAGAAAAGAGAGACAGGGTGTCGGGCTCTGGCGATGTCAGTTGGTACTGGTTAAGGGTGTGCCTTGGTTCAGATCCTTGTTCTACCATCACTAACTGGGAGACTTAGGCCAAATCACTTCCATGAGCTGCAGTTTGTTTATAATATCCATAATAACAATACAGGTTATGAGGGTTAAATGACTTGCCACATGTCAAATGCCTGGCACATCATGGATGTTAAATCAATAGCTATTATTGTTATGTAGGTGTTAACATCAAATCTGTGTGCAATATAAACCTTCTTACCTTATGAAACTTCACTGTCTCCTAAGCTTATCACATCTTATGCATTAAAGGTAGGGAGTGGGATGGGGTGGGATTTAGAGAAGGTGAATATTTAACAGTCATTTTTAAATACCCAATTATGGAACTAAGGCTCTGTGATATTTAAGGATATTAAGTTGAGAACTCTTCAGTGGCTCAAATCTGTTAAGTGTCCAACTCTTGATTTTGATTGAGGGCACGATCTCATGGTTCATGAGATCGAGCCCCACGTTGTCTTGCTCTGCGCGAACAGCGCAGAGCCTGCCTATTATTTTCTCTCTTACTCTCTGCCCCTCCTCTGTGCTCTCTCTCTCTCTCAAAATAAATACACCTTAAAAAAATTGAGGACTATTCAGCCAATAATTGCAAATTTACTAGCAGTTTACATGTTTGAAATTGTTGCAACATGGAGCCATGACTGATGAACCTCAAGGCATCCAACATCTTAGTCTTTCACCCCTTTGGTAAAGCAGGCAGATTGTGAAAACATGCCTATCCAACCAGCAGCGTCATAGCAAACTGGGTATAACTTGCCCTGGCTGGAATGCCAGTGGGGACCACTGGGGCCACGATGAATTTGCCAAGAACAAGTTGTTAAAAATCACATTTCCTTTTATTTTCTTGGTAAGGCTGCTTCAATACAGGTCAGGCAGTGGTGCAGGTGTGGCAAGGAATCTGTCAAAATATCTCAGGATGTCCTTGAGGACCAAAGGAGATCTGAGCTAGGCATAAGCCTATTTGTACCTGGTCATCAACTGTACCCAGGGTGGGATTAAAATTAATTTGGAGAAAAGTTTCTCTCCTGAAATGAGATAGCACCATGGAGATCAGGTTGAAGATCATCAGGTCTATGATTATTTATTGAACACTTATGATGGACTGCATCTCCATGATGGTAGCTGAGGTGCATCTTTAACACATAGTAGAACTCCTGCCCTCTTATCCTCTTTGTAATAGGGATTTTTTTTTTTTTTAAGAGCACAAGCATGTGGGCATGCAAATGTGCAAGTGGGGGAGGGGCAGGAGGAGAGAGAAAGAAAATCTCAAGCAGGCTCCACCCCCAGCACAGAACCCAATGCGGGACTTGATTTTATGGTTGTGAGATCATGACCTGAGCTGAAATCAACAACCAGAGGCTTAAATGACTGAGCCATTTAAGTGACTGAGGCACCCCTTTTTTTCCTTTTCCTTTTTCTTTTTTTTTTAAATAGGCTTCATGCCCAACGTGGGGCTTGAACTCATAACCCTGACATCAAGAGTAACATGCTTTACTAACTGAGCCAACCAGGTGCCTCTGTAGAAAGGAATCCTTGTTGGATTGACCAAACATCTGAGCTTCCTCTGAGTGCTGGGCATTATACAAGAGAGGGGGTGGGGGGAGTCAGACTACCATACCTTGGGCTCATTTTACAGATGAAAGCTGAGGTTCAGGGAGGTTGGGGAACTTGCCCAGGTCCATGTGGTCAGTACATTAGTTTGAAGCCCTGCACATGGGTCCCAAGTGTTTAGGTTGAGTCCAATCCAGATGTTGCTCACCAACCACATAGATATAAAGGCTTTGGAGTCTTAGATGATGTCAACCGTCAACACTGGAATTAATCTGATTCTCTGTGGTAAAGCTGTCATGATACTGATGGGCGGAAACGTGACCAAAGGCTTGGCTTGGTGAACAAAAGGGAAATAACATGAGAGGCAAGGAGGTTCATTCAACCATCCATTAAACATCTACCCTGTGGCAGACCTGGGCTGAGCGCCAAGAGTACAGATGTGAAGATCAGCTAGTTTCCGTGCCCAGGAACCCACAGTCTGGTGTGGAGATGGTGAAATTCAGTGTGACAGTGGTTTTGTAGAAGAGTAACTCAGATTGCTGAAAACACTACAGAGGCTTCCCTTTGAATTTTCCCCAGATCCAATCTTTTCAGGCTGTGTTCCTTTCTGTGTCTAGGTCTTAAATTACCTCTTGTTTTTTTGTTTTTTGTTTTTTTTTTTTTTTTCTCCCAGCAATGTCTGTGTAAATTCTTTAATTTAATTTAATTTAATTAAAAAAAATTTACAAACAAGTTAGTTAGCATATAGTGCAACAGTGATTTCAGGGGTAGATTCCTTAATGCCCCTTACCCATTTAGCCCATCACCCCTCCCACAACCCCTCCAGTATCCCTTTGTTCTCCATATTTATGAGTCTCTTATGTTTTCTCCCTCTCCCTGTTTTTATATTATTTTTGCTTCCCTTCCCTTATATTCATCTGTTCTGGTCTTAAAGTCCTCATATGAGTGAAGTCATAGGATATTTGTCTTTCTCTGACTAATTTCGCTTAGCATAATGCCCTCTAGTTCCATCTACATAGTTGCAAATGGCAAGATTTCATTCTTTTAGATTGCTGAGTAATACTCCATTTTGTGTGTGTGTGTGTGTGTGTGTGTGTGTGTATCTGTGTATATATATATATATATATATATATATATATATATATATATATATGGTGCACATATATATCTGTGTATATATATATATATATATATATATATATATATATATATATATACACCCCACATACATCTTCTTTATCCATTCATCCATTGATGGACATTTGGGCTCTTTCCATACTTTGGCTATTGTTGATAGTGCTTCTATAAACATTGGGGTGCATGTGTCCCTTCAACACAGCATACCTGTATCCCTTGGATAAATACCTAGTAGTGCAATTGCTGGGTCGTAGGGTAGTTCTATTTTTAGTTTTTTGAGGAACCTCCATACTGTTTTCCAGGGTGGTTGCACCAGCTTGCATTCCCACCAACAATGCAAAAGAGATCCTCTCTCTCTGCATCCTCGCCAACATCTGTTGTTGCCTGAGTTGTTAATGGTAGCCATTCTGACAGGTGTGAGGTGGTATCTCATGTGGATTTGATTTGTGTTTCCCTGATGATGAGTGATATTGAGCATTTTTTCATGTGTCGCTTGGCCATCTGGATGTCTTCTCTGGAGAAGTGTCTATTCATATTTTTTGCCCATTTCTTCACTGGATTGTTTGTTTTTTGGGTGTTGAGGTTGATAAGTTCTTTATAGGTTTTGGATACTGGCAAATAACTTCTCCCATTCTGTCGGTTGCCTTTTAGCTTTGCTGATTGTTTTCCTTTGCTGTGCAGAAGCTATTTTGATGAGGTCCCAATAGTTCATTTTTGCTTTTGTTTCCCTTGCCTCTGGAGATATGTTGAGTAAGAAGTTGCTGTGGCCAAGATCAAAGGAGTTTTTGCATGATTTCTCCTCGAGGATTTTGATGGCTTCCTGTCTTACATTTAGGTGTTTCATCCATTTTGAGTTTATGTTTGTGTATGGTGTAAGAAAGTGGTCCAGGTTCATTCTTCTGCATGTCGCTGTCCGGTTTTCCCAGCACCACTTGCTGAAGAGACTGTCCTTATTCCATTGGATATTCTTTCCTGCTTTGTCAAAGATTCGTTGGCCATACGTTTGTGGGTCCATTTCTGGGTTCTCTGTTCTGTTCCACTGATCAGAGTGTCTGTTCTTGTGCCAGTACCATACTGTCTTGATGATTACAGCTTTGTAGTATAGCTTGAAGTCTCGGATTGTGATGCCTCCTTCTTTGGTTTTCTTTTTCAAGAAGAAAAGCTTTGGTGATTTGGGGTCTTTACTGGTTCCATACAAATTTTAGGATTATTTGTTCTGGCTCTGTGAAGAATGCTGGTGTTATTTTGATAGGGATTGCATTGAATATGTAGATTGCTTTGGGTAGTATCAACATTTTAACAATATTTGTTGTTCTTATCCAGGAGCATAGAATCTTTTTCCTTTTTTGTGTGTCATCCTCAATTTTTTTTCATAAGCTTTCTCTAGTTTTCAGTGTCTAGATTTTTCACCTCTTTGGTTAGATTTATTCCTAGGTATTTTATGGTTTTGGTGCACTTGTAAATGGGATCGATTCCTTGGTTTCTCTTTCTGCTGCTTCATTGTTGGTGTATAGGAATGCAACTGATTTCTGTGTGTCGATTTTATATCCTGCAACTTGGCTGAATTCATGAATCAGTTCTAGCAGTTTTTGGTGGAATCTTTAGGGTTCTCCATATAGAGTATCATGTTAATCTGCGAAGAGTGAAAGTTTGACCTCCTCCTGGCTGATTTGGATGCCTTTTATTTCTTTGTGTTGTCTGATTGCAGAGGCTAAGACTTCCAATACTATGTTGAATAACAGTGGCGAGAGTGAACACCCCTGTCTTGTTCCTGACCTTAGGGCGAAAGCTCTCGGTTTTCCCCATTGAGGATGATATTAGTGCTGGGTCTTTCATATTTAGCTTTTATGATCTCGAGGTATGATCCTTCTATCCCTACTTTCTTGAGGGTTTTTATCAAGAAAGGATGCTGTATTTTGTCAAATGTTTTCTCTGCATCTATTGAGAGGATCATATGGTTCTTGTCCTTTCTTTTATTGATGTGATGAATCACATTAATTGTTTTGTGGATATTGAATCAGCCCTGCATCCCAGGTATAAATCCCACTTGGTCATGGTGAATAATTTTTTTAATGTATTCTTGGATCTGGTTGGCTAATATCTTGTTGAGGATTTTTGCATCTATGTTCATCAGGGATATTGGTCTATAGTTTTCCTATTTAGTGGGGTCACTGTCTGGTTTTAGAATGAAGGTAATGCTGACTTCATAGAAAGAGTTTGGAAGTTTTCCGTCCATTTCTGTTTTTTGGAACAGCTTCAAGAGAATAGGTGTTAAGAGTTCCTTAAATGTTTGGTAGAATTCCCCTGGAAAGCCATCTGGCCCTGGATTCTTGTTTTTTGGGAGATTTTTGATTACTAATTCGATTTCCTTACTGGTTATGGGTCTGTTCCAATTTTCTATTTCTTCCTGTTTCAGTTTTGGTAGTGTATATGTTTCTGGGAATTTGTCCATTTCTTCCAAGATTGCCCATTTTATTGGCATATAATTGCTCATAATATTCTTTTATTATTGTTTTTATTTCTGATGTGTTGATTGTGATCTCTCCTCTTTCATTCTTGATTTTCTTTGTTTGGGTCCTTTCCTTTTTTTTTTTTTTTTTTGATCAAACTGGCTAGTGGTTTATGAATTTTGTTAATTCTTTCAAAGAACTAGCTTCTTATTTCATTGATCTATTCTGCTCTTTTATTTTGGTTTTGATAGCATTAATTTCTGCTCTAATCTTTATTATTTCCTGTCTTCTGCTGGTTTTGGGTTTTATTTGCTGTTCTTTTTCCAGCTCTTTAAGGTGTAAGGTTAGGTTGTGTATCTGAGATCTTTCTTTCTCTTTTAGGAAAGCCTGGATTGCTATATACTTTCCTCTTATGACTGCATTTGCTGCGTCCCAGAGGTTTTGGGTTGTGGTGTTATCATTTTCATTGGTTTCCATATACTTTCTAATTTTCTCTTTAACTTCTTGGTTAGCTCATTCATTCTTTAGTAGGATGTTTTTCAGTCTCCAAGTATTTGTTACCTTTCCAAATTTTTTCTTGTGGTTGAAAATATGCATGGTATGGTCTCGATCTTTTTGTACTTGCTGAGGGCTGGCTTGTGTCCCAGTATGTGGTCTATTCTGGAAAATGTTCCATGTGCACTGGAGAAGAATGTATATTCCACTGCTTTAGGATGAAATGTTCTGAATATATCTGTTGAGTCCTTCTGGTTCAGTGTGTCATTCAAAGCCATCGTTTCCTCGTTGATTTTTTGATTAGATAATCTGTCCATTCCTGTGAGTGGGCGGTTGAAGTCTCCTACTATTATGGTATTATTATCAATGAGTTTCTTTATGTTTGTGAATAATTGGTTTATATATTTGCAAGCTATCACATTTGGAGCATAAATGTTTAAATTGTTAAGTCTTCTTCGTGGATAGACCCCTTAATTATGATATAATGCCCTTCTTCATCTCTTGATACATTCTTTATTTCAAAGTCTAGATTGTTTGATATAAGTGTGGCTATTCAGGCTCTCTTTTGTTGACCATTAGCATGATAGATGATTCTCCATCCCCTTACTTTCAGTCTGAAGGTGTCTTTAGGTCTAAAGTGGGTCTCTTATAAACAGCATATGGATGCATCTTGTTTTCTTATCCATTCTGTTACTGTATGTCTTGTGAGTGAAGCATTTAGTCCATTGACATTTAGACTGAGTACTGAAAGACAAGAATTTATTGCCATTATGTTGCTTGTAGAGTTGGAGTTTCTGGTGGTGTTCTCTGGTCCTTTCCAGTCTTTGTTGCTTTTGGTATGTATGTATGTATGTATGTATGTATGTATGTACGTACGTACGTACATATGTATTTCATCTTTTTCCCCTCAAAGAGTCCCCCTAAAATTTCTTGCAGGGTTGTTTTAGTGGTCACAAGCTCCTTTAATTTTTGTTTGTTTGGGAAACTTTTAATCTCTCCTTCTATTTTGAATACAGCCTTGCTGGATAAAGAATTCTTGGTTGCATATTTTTCTGATTCAGCACATTGAATATATCCTGCCACTCCTTTCTGGCCTGCCATATTTCTGTGGATAGGTCTGCTGCAAACCTAATCTGTCTTCCCTTGTAGGTTAAGGACTTTTTTTCCCTTGCTGCTTTCATGATTCTCTCCTTGCCTGAGTATTTTGTGAATTTGACTATGATATGCCTTGTAGATGGTCGGTTTTCATTGAATCTAATGGGAGTCCTCTGTGCTTCCTGGATTTTGATGTTTGTGTCTTTCCCCAGGTTAGGAATGTTTTCTGCTATGATTTGCTCACATAACCCTTCTCCCCTATTTCTGTCTCTTCATCTTCTGGGACCCCTATGATTCTGATGTTCCTTTTTAATGAGTCACAGATTTCTCTAATTCTTAAATAGGGATCTTTTGCCTTACTCCATCTTTTTTTTCTGCTTCATTATTCTCCATTAATTTTTCCTCTATATTGCTGATTCTCTCCTCTGCCTCATCCATCCTTGCCACCGTGTCATCCATTCCAGATTGCAGCTCAGTTATAGCATTTTTTATTTCATTCTGACTAGCTTTTATTTCTTTTATCTCCGCAGAAAGGGATTCTAATGTATTTTTGACTCCAGCTAGTGTTCTTATTATGGTGATTCTAAATTCTGTTTCAGACATCTCGCTTGTATCTGTGTTGGTTAAGTCCCTGGCTGTCGTTTCTTCCTGCTCTTTCTTTTGGGGTGAATTCCTTCATTTCATCATTTTGAAGGGAGAAACGGAGTCAATGAGGGAAAACATTTTTTTAAAATTAAAATTAAAAAATTAAAAACAACAAATACATTAAAAAATCGAATAAATGATGCTAGATCCTAGGTGTGTTTTGGTCTGGGTGTTGAAAGAGGCTTGATAGATTAGAGAAAAGAAGCAGAAAGGAAAAAAAAAAAGCAATCATTTGAAAATTTGAAAAAATGAATCCACTGAAATAGAATAAAGTGAAATGATGGAAGTAAAATCGAATTTGAAAAAATTTACACAAAGGTTAAAAATATAGTAGAAAAAAATTAAAGGTTAAAAATATAGTAGAAAAAAATTAAAGAAAAATGTTTTTAATAAAAATTGAAAATAAAATTTTTTTTCATTCTGTATTCAAGAAAAAGAAAAGAAATGAAAAAGAGGGAAAAAAGGAAATAAAAAGATAATTGAATGGATGGACCAGTGAACAGCCTGAGATATGATTGAAATTACTTCTATTTCACCTAGAAGTCAAACTTTGAAGCTCTTTATAGCCCGTAAACCAAGCAGGCAGAGACTTGTGTTGAAAAGTTAGGTTGGCCCAGTTGGGCTGGGCTTAGTGTAATGGCTCTGTTCTCCAGTAGATGGCGCTGTTTAGCTTACTGGGGTGGATTGTTGTGGTGCTTGTAAGTGTGTATGCACATGTGTGGGAGCGGTGGAAATGGAGTCACCCAGCTACCCAGTCTCTGGTATCGGAACTCTGTTCTTCCCAATCAGCAATGGCGCATCTGTCCTTTGTCTTCTGCTTCTGTCCACTCCCTGCTTTTACGCTGTCCGTGACCAAGCCCCAGGCAGCACCTCCCTCCTGAGTTTTATCTTAGATGTGGCTGTTTCCCAACACCTTACTTCTGAAGGACTGCAGCTTTGACCTGTTCTGCCCCTCTGCAGAAGGGTCTCACTGAGCAATGGCTGGGTGCTGGCTACACCCAGGAATGTTCGCAGGACTGTGCTTCTGCCAATGCCCAGAGACTGTGGCTGGCTGCCAGCCTGCCCCAGAACAAGTTCACGTGATTGTGTAAAAGCAGTGTTTCAGCGATAATGGCAAATCACAACACACATCTGGCACCAGGCTTCACCTCCAACAACCTTGTTCCAGCACCAGCAAATGTGGTTGTTCTCCTGGGTCCACTGGGTCCTTCGGGGGAGCCACACAGCCTCTACCAGATGGCCTCCCAGCAGGGGAGCCACCTCTTCCCGTGTGGCCTGAAGATCCCTGGACCCCCCTCTGCTCCTGGGGATTCGACCTTCCCACCAGGGCACCACCAGGTATCAAGCTGTTGAGGTTCAGACTCTGCACTCCCCCTGTTTATAGAGTCTTAATGGAATTTAAGCCCTCTCCTTTCTCCTTTCTCCCTTTTTAGGTCAGTCTCTGCAGCTGTTTCCACTTTTCCACTTTCTCTCCAGCTGATTTTGGAGGGGGGTGCTTTTACCTTATTCTTCCTCCCATCTACGTCCACAGTCTGCAAGCAAAAACAGCTCTCTGCTCTCCGTGGCACCTCTCTCCCCCAGTTCACCTCTCCGTGCCATGTACCTACTGAATTCTGTGGTTCACGTTGTGCAGATTGTTGTGTTAATCCTCAGATCAGTTTTCCAGGTGTGCAGGATGGTTTAGTGTTGATCTGGCTGTGTTTCATGGATGTGAGACACAAAAAAACTTCCATGCTGTTCCACCATCTTGGCTGCTCCCTTACCTCTTCTTTAAGGAAGCCTCATTTTGTCCCATTGTTATACTGGGGATCTGACTTGTTACACATTCACTTCTTATCAGAAGTCCCTCATTTGTTTTCCTGTTTTGTGACTGTCTCCCCAACTTTTCTGACACATCCATTGCTATATCCCCAATCTCTAGCAGGTGCCCAATACTACCAATCAGATGCTCAGTAAAATTTTATTAAATAGATGACTGATGGGAAAGTAGTGAACAGTTTGGGCAGAATTCCCACCAGGCTGTCAGTACTTGCTTTTGTGAAGGGTGGGTTTGTGGGTAGAGCAGAGGAGGGAAAGAAGTCTGGTCATGGGGGGCTGAGAAAGTTAAGTCCTCATTTAGCACTCACAGTGACCCAGAGAGGTGGGCGGCATAGCCCCAGTTCATAGTATATGAAACAAGCTTGGAAGGATTGGTTTCCTTGCTTAAACGGTACAGCTCTCAGGTGGAGGAGCAGGATTAAAACCTCTGTGTGAGGCTCCAAAGCCCAGGTCCTTCCCAGTAGGTCGGTCACACCCTGGAACCACATGCCTTTCAGGCCCTACCTGAACCAAACTCCCCGGGGGACTCTAACATCCTGCTAGGTTGGGAATCACTGCCCTAGTCCCTGCTGATTCTCCAGACTGTGGAAAGGTGGGTGGTGTCACAGGAATGGCACAGGAGTCCTTGGTGCATAGAGGAAGAAGGATTCCTGAAAAAGGACTTGGCTTGGTCCTAGAAGAGTGGGTAGGAACAGGCAGGCAGCCCATGGAGGAGGTTTGAGGCCGCAGGCTAGTATAGGCAAAGGCGTGGAGACACGGACCATCCTGGCCAGGTGTGACTGACAAGGAGCTTGGGCAGCAGTGGGGGACTGTGGAGAGATGGGCTTTCCTTTAGTAGTCCTTGTGCTGAGGAGAGAGGGTTCACCCAAGCTTTGGACTGTTGTGCTTTGTCATGACAACTCATCTCCTCTGGGTCTGGTTATGTAAGGGTCCTATTAGGGCTTTGGCCTCTCTAAGCTCCTGTCCCACTATTATTAGAGTCACAGAGAGGTAGTTAAAGACTGGGATTTTCCCATGGAATTTTGGGTAGAATTAGGTGGACTTTGGCCTGGTGACTCCATCAAATAAAGACGAGAACTTGTATGGGAAGCCTATACTCATTCAGACTTCAGAGCCTACAGCATGGGGCCTCAGCCCAGCTTCCTAACCAGTTTGGTCCCATCTGGGTGGGAAGTGCTGGGTCTGTGGTGTCAGATAGTGCCAGGCTCTTACCTGGGCCTTGCCACTTGCTGGCTGTGTGAACAAAGACATGTCTTGTCACCTCTCTGAGCTTCAGGTTCCCCCTTCTGGCAAGTTAGACTTTCCTACAGGTGAGGAATTAAGTGTCATCCTGTATGCTCAGTACTAGGGGAGAGCTTGCACACAACACAGAAAGTGCTTGATCAGTGTTAGGCTCTTTCCTCTCATGTCCCCTCTCTGGATTTAAGGAAGGGGTGACAAGAATGGGGCTACAGAGGTAGATTGGGGCCAGCTGTGAAGGGACCTAATCACTAGCTCCTTAGAGTTAGACCTAAGGCCTGCCAGCGAGGTTTTAAGGGCTTCAAGCAGCTGGGAGTTGTGTTTTAGGAAGACCATTTGGGGTGGCATGGAGACTTGACGATTCAGGGAGCAGCATGTTTCTGGAAGCAGCATGGTGTAATGCAGAGGAGTCCTCTGGAGGGCTTGTTAAAGCAAATACTGCTAGGTCTTGCCCTCAGAGTTTTAGTTACCTGCAGTGGGGTTGGGGGCCTAAGAACCTGAAGTTCTAACAGGTTCCTGGGGGCTTCTGCTGCTGCTGCTGCTGGTGAAGTGGATAGGTACCAGGGCCCAGCCCAGAGTGCTGCTGGGTATGAACTCCAGATCTTCCACTTTGTAGTTAGCCATGCGGCCTGGGCCAAGTCCCCAGACCCGTGTGAGCCTGTGTGTGTTTCCTCATCTGTAGGTGGGGGGTGGGGGGGATACTGCCCACTCCCAAAAGATGTTGTAAGAATTCAATGAGATAATGTAAGTGCTCAGCACAGTGCCTGAAGTCAGCATTCACTAGGCTGTTTATTATTTTTATTAAAACCAGTGAGGAGGCTGTTGCAGAAGTGCCAGGGAGAGGTGAAGGAGAGGCTGAACAAGGCCAGTGGCTGAGTGATGGAGAGGAGGGGATCTGGTTTCTCTGGGAAGCCCCAAGCCCTGTGATCCTCTCTCATCAGAGTCTGGTTTCACCTCCTTTCTTCACTGGGAACTTGGTTTAAATCCGCGGGCTGGTCCCTTTCTGGCCACTAGAGGGCAGTGGAGGCAAGGCCGCGCAGAGGGAGGTGGGCGTCCTGAAGATTGGCGCTGGTCTGTGCATTCAGCCTTTCTTCGTGCTCTGAAGCCTAATTATGTATTTGCATTGCGCTCTCCTCTCCCTCCTTGGCTGTGTTTGCTGACGTTTTTTGGAAAACACTTCTAATCGCAGGGCACCTCTGAGTTCCTGCTTGTCTTGTGGCTGAGGATTAACCATAACCGAAGCGTCCTGCTTTCTGGCAGCTGTGTTTATTTCTCAAGGGCACAAGCAGAGCAGAACATGGGGGCCTGGGCCCTGCAGCTCAGGAGAGCCTAGGATGAACCACAGTTGTCCTTCTGCCAGTTCAGAACCTGGCCTGTTCCATCTTGCATTCCTCCCCTGCTCCCCAGCCCTCTCCTGCATCCTTTGATCCTGTGGGTGGAGAAATAAAGGGAATTCCAAATCCTTAATCCATTTTGAAGGCTGGCTGGAAGCAGGGCTTTCTAGGGGCCTGGTAAAACAGCACCGGGGGAGTCATTTCAGAGAAGTGTGAGTGCTCTTTCAAGGTCATAGAGTGTGGTGACGGAAGGAAAAAGACGAGACGCACATTTATACTATTTGATGGTATACCTTGTGCCAAGCCCTGTACTTTGATGAGTTGCTTTATTCTACAAGAATAATAAAAGTACCAGTGACAGCTACCTGCTCTTACTGATTGTGCTAAGTGATATTCCTGTATTTGCTCTCTTCACCCTCTTAACTGCCCATGACGCATTATTAATTAATCCTGAAGAAACGGACTTGGAGAGGTTACAGTGGGATGCATTGGGCCAAAGGATGGTGCTATTGGAAATTCAGACCTATGTGTCTCACTCCAGAATCTAAGTCTTTCTGTCAGCAATATTGGGTATGGGCAGTTCTATTTTAGCTCCTTCCAAAGTGGGGTATACAGACAATAGGAAGGAGAAGGCCAGCCTGATGACAGAACAGCCTACTAAGTACTCATGATCCCATATTATAGTAGACCAATTAAAAGTATGGATCTGGAACCAGATTACCTGGGTTCAAATCCTGACTCTGCCACCTACTGGCTCTGTGACGTTGGGCAAATTCTTTGGCATCTGGGCCTCATTTTCCTCACTTGTAAAATGGGAGAAGATAATAGTAGCTACCCCACTAGTGTGCTCTGAGGGTTAAATGAGTTAATACATGCAAAAGGCTTAGATCAGTGCCTGGTACAAATAACTCACTAGGGGCGCCTGAGTGGCTCAGTCAGTTAAGCATCTGACTCTTGGTTTTCGCTCAGGTCATGATCTCACAGTTCGTCGGGCTCTGTGCTGACAGCATGGAGCATGCTTGGGATTCTCTTTCCTTCTCTCTCTGCCCCTCCCCCCACTCAGACTCACTCTCCCTCTCTCTCTGTCTCTCTCTCTCTCAAAATAAGTAAACTTAAAACATAAAAATAACTCTAAGTGTTAGCTCTTATTATTGTCATTATTTTTAACCGTCATGCTGTCTTCACCTCTGTTATCTTGGCGCCTGGCATATACTAGGGGTTGGCGTATGTTTATTGAATGAGATGAGCCCTTGGATTCAGGAAATATTTTCTGAGCTCTGGACGGTGCCAGGTGCTAGCTTGGTATATAAATGGTTCCATTTTAGGCTTCTCAGTCTGGTGGAGACGTCAGCATGGGCGCTCATTACTGCACAAGGCAACAACATTCCATGGAGGTCCTGATGTGAGTAAGAGAACTTTTGGAGTGGGGTGGCCCACTGGGGTGGGCCAGTTTCAGAGAAGACAGCCTTTGTATTAGACCTTTAAAGATGGGTGGAGGAGGAGGGAAGAGAGGCCAGAGAATTCAGTCTTCTTGGGCCCAGTATGCCTCCAGCTTCACAAAGGATCATCAAGTCAAGTTGGATATTCATTCATTCA
This sequence comes from Panthera pardus, assembly GCF_024362965.1. NCBI lineage: Eukaryota > Metazoa > Chordata > Mammalia > Carnivora > Felidae > Panthera > Panthera pardus. The sequence goes on along the minus strand of NW_026526765.1, from coordinate 64,879,521 downwards.
ATAAATATTCATCAGGCATGCCTGGAGTCACGTACTGAGACACAGTGGCCTTGACTTAGTCCCTGCCCTTAAGTGACCTGGGTCTAACCAGTCAACAGCCAAGGACGCAACTGATGATAGTTCAGTGTGATGAAGGGGCCATATTGACTCAGAGCCTGTTAAGATACATGTGAGAGACAATTGATCCTGACTGGTTTAAGTAGAAAGGTGATTCAGTGGCTCACGTACCTGGAATATATTCAGGTGTGACTGGATCCAGTCTCAAAAGAGGTCCTTAGGAAATTGTCTCTTCCTATCTCTTCTCCTTGCCTTTTTCTGTGTTGGCTTCAATCTGTGACAGTCTGTCCCTTTGCAATGCCTCAGGTGCCCCCCAGGAGCTTCTGGCTTCCCTTTTACCAGCTCAGAAATCCCAGTAGGAAGAGGGTGCCTTGTTTTCAATGGCTTGCTCTAATGTCATGGGACTTAGTCTCACTGGACATCTTTGGTCACATGCATTCACTGGGGCCAAGGGGATCATCTACTCACCCTGCATGGAATTGGGAAAGTATAGGGCATATAGTTCTGCCCAAATAACATGAATTGAGGTAGTAGATGGTGGGGTGTGAATGTGAAGAAAGAAATTCAGATGCTGTTACCAGAGGTAGGTAGAATAGACGTTTAGGCAAAATTCACAGATGTCCACTACAGCTACTATGTGGGAAGAGAATAATCCACTGGTTAAGAGCTCTGGCCTGGGACTCCAGTTCCCTGTGAGGGAATCATAGTTTCACCATTCACAAGTTGTGTGACCATGGCCGGCTCACTCACCTGTCAGTCTGCCTCTCAGTGTCCCATCTACAAAGCGGGAGTGATGGATCAACACTGTAGGCCTGAATCAGTGGGAAAGCACATTGTAGAGGGATCAGGCAAGCTCCAGAGGGTGTCCCTGCAGTTTGGCGTGGCATGAAGTCTGAAGTCTCTGCATTGTTACCTGACCAGTTCCAGGGCAGCTGTCCAACAGACAGGCAGCCAAAGTCCTCTGGGTTCAAGTTCTCAATCTGCCACTTACTGGCTACGCTTTCCTCCTCCATGAGTGAGGATCATCGTTCCTGCCTCCCAGGGTCGTTGGGAGAAGTGATGAGGTGACATACAGACACATAGCAGTCTGGCACATAGCTTGGCACATAGCAGTCTGTAACTAATGATAGATGTGTTCTCAGCCCAATTACTACTCCAGAGCATGTTAGGAGTCCAGGTGCGACTCTGGGAGGACAGGCCACGTGCTCTGTGAACAAACAACCGTCCTTCTGGATAGAGTGCATTTGGCTATCAGCCAGGGCCTTGGGAGGCTTTGTGTAGCCTGGCCCTTCCCTCCTTCCTTTCAACTTGAGGAGGGTACACCCTCACAGAGGTTCATGTTTCACTCTTAATTACCCCTCGGGCTCTACTATCAGCCTGTCTTTCATTTCCATAAAAAGGCTCTCAGCCAGACAGTTTGAACAGAATCTCATCTGGAGTGTGTTAACTTTTCTCTCCATTGTTGGCAGGGATCTGGAATCGGCTCTGCATTAGGACAAGCTGTAAATAAACACATATTCGCTTAAATGTGGCTCCTGCTCCTATCCCATAGCCTTATCTTGGATTTGGGCAGCTTTAAGTCATGGAACAGAGAGTGTTTGGAAAAGACCTTAGAAATCGTTGAATCCAGTCTACCCATTTTACGGAAGAGTAAATTGAAGGTGTTTTGTTAACTTGCTAACATTCATACACATCACTTAATATGGACAGAGATGGAAATCAGGTCTTCTGACTCTTAGTCTGAAACTTTACCAGAATAACCTGGTGCTTCAACTTCATTCCTTCAGCAACATATGTTGACCATCTGGCCCTATTCTAGGTGCTGTGCAAATGAATAAGAAACAATCTCTGCCCTTCAAGTGCTTATGATCTCTTCATCTATCGATCCAGCCAGCCAGCCATTGTCTGTTCATCTTTCTATCAGTCTCCTTTTCTCTCTGCCCATTCCTGAATCATACATCTGCTTACCTCTTTATCCATTCATGCAGCCATCAATGTGTCTGTAAGGTCCCCAGTCCTGTGCTTGTGCGAGGGAACGAGATAAGTACAAATCAATCTTTGCTCTGTGGGCTTTCACATATTGTGGAGAAAGACACAGAAAGTAGCGTCTAAAGTATGTATGATGGGCTCTGGCTGTACACAAAGGGGGACTTACAGTTCTTCCTATTATTTCTGAGAAGGCTCATTCTGAGGGTAAAAATAGAGCTGCACCTTGGGTAGGAGTTTCCTAGTGGGGAAGGTGGGGGAAAAAAAAAACCCTTCTAGGCGAGGGAACAACAGGGGAAAAGGCATGAGGATGCCTGGTGGGCTTGGGAGGGGGAGGAATTCCATTTCATTTGATGACTCCTCCAAGGAGTGAACTGGCTGGCTGATAGTCAAGACAGGATGTTGAAGGCTGTTTTATTTATTTATTTATTTATTTATTTATTTATTTATTTATTTTTTATTTTTATTAAAAAATTTTTTTTAATGTTTATTTTTGAAGGACAGAGAGTGAATGAGGGAGGGGCAAAGAGAGAGGCAGACACAGAATCCAAAGCAGGCTCCAGGCTCTGAGCTGTCAGCACAGAGCCCGACGCGGGGCTCAAACTCACCAACCGCGAGATCATGACCTGAGATGAAGTCGGACGCTCAGCCGACTGAGCCACCCAGGTGCCCTCGAAGGGTATTTTAAAAGGAACTTGAGGGCGCCTGGGTGGCTCGGTCGGTTGGGCGTCCGACTTCGGCTCAGGTCATGATCTCGCGGTTTGTGAGTTCAAGCCCCGCGTCGGGCTCTGTGCTGACAGCTCAGAGCCTGGAGTCTGCTTCAGATTCTGTGTTTCCTTCTCTCTCTGCCCCTCCCCTGCTCATGCTCTGTCTCTCTCTGTCTCAAAAATGAATAAAACATTTAAAAAAAAATAAAATAAAAGGAACTTGAATGTCATACCTGAAGCCAGAATGTCACTCTATGGGCATTTGGAAATCACTGTGGTCTTTAGGAAGAAGGAAGTTAAGGCATTGGGCATTTTAGAAAGATCATCCTAAGCAGCAGAGTCAGGGGGAAAGGCTGGAAGTACAGGAGTGTTTTTAAGGCCTCTTCTGACAGCCCAAAGGGAGTTGACATCAGGGCCTGAATAAAGATGTGGACAGTGGAGATGGGGCCTAAGTGGTGGGGTCTGAGCGACACGTGGAGGAAGAGTTAACAGAACTTGAATGGTGTCTTACTCTTTTGGGACCCCAAGAGAGAGAGGGACGAGTCGGAGAAGACTTTGAGAAGTCTGATGAGTGATAGGTGCCATTTGCTGAGTTCAAGACCAGAGAAGGAAAAGGATTTTTTGGGGTGCAGGGACAATTATGCATTCAATTGTAGTCATGCTGCTTTTGAGGCATCTGTGAGACAGCTAGGGAGACATGTAGGATGCGGTTAGCTGTAGGATCTGGAGCTAACGAGCGATAGGGCTGGGGGTGGACACGGTGGGCTGTCCAGAGTGTGGAGTGTTGATTGCATACGGAGTGGCAGGCATAAAGCTGGAGCCGAGATTAGGACCTAGACCTTGTTACTGGAGAGGACTGGTCTGTTGGACCGCAGCAGGCTGCCCCGGAGAGGGAGAAGAGGGAGTGGTGGAATTGTGTGCCTTTGGATAACTGTGCCAGCTTATGTAAGTTGTTAACATCAGGGGAGCTGGGGGAAGGGTATTTGGAAACTATCTGTGCTGTCTTTGCAATTCTTCTGTAAGTGTAAAATTATTTAAAAATAAAAGTTAAAATAAAAACGATCTGAAGTGAATTGTACTGGTTATAGCAGTTGTCCTTTATGAATGCATTATCTTTTTTCCTTTTTACAGCTTTTTTGATATACATATTGCCATACAATAAGCTACATGTACTTAAAGTGTGTAGTTTGCTAAATTTTGGCATAGGCATTCTCTCATGAAACCCGTCACCAAATAAAAGTAGTGGACATACTTGTCACCCACAAACATTTCTTCATGTCTATTTCCCACCTCCCCACCAAGCAACCACTGATCACGTTTGTGGGATTATAGATTAGTTTGCATTTCTAGAGTTCCATATAAATAGCATCATGTAGCATATACTCTTTTGTCTTGCTTCATTCAAAAGGCACAGTTATTTTGAGATTCAGCCATGGTGCTGTTTGTATACACAACATTCCTTTTTGCTGCTAACTCGCATTCCATCAGATAGATATGCCACACTTTGTTCATCCATTCACTTATTGATGGCCATTTGCTTTGTTTCCAGTTTTGGGCTATTATAAGCAAAGCTGCTGTGAACATTTATGTATAGTTCTTTGTATGGATATATATTTCCTTTTTTTCTTGGGTAAACAACGTGGAACGGCTGGATCGTATGGTAAGTATATGTTTGACTTCACCAACATGAGGTTCTAGTTCCTCCACATCTCCACCAACACTTACCATGGTCATTCTTTTTAATTGAAGCCATCTTACTGGGCGGGTAACAGTGTCTCATTGTGCTTTTAATTAGCATTTCCCTAATGACTAATGATGTGGAGCATCTCTTCATGTGCTTATTTGCCATCTGTACATCTTCTTTAGTTAAGAGTCTGTTCAAATGTTTTGCTCATATTTTTAAAAATTGGGTTGTTTGTTTTCTTACTGTTGAGTTTTGAGAGTTCTTTATTTATTCTGGATATCAGACATATGCTTCACAAGTATTTTCTCCTGGTGTGTGGCTTGTTGTATTTTCTTAAAAGTATCGTTCAAAGAGGAGAAGTGTTTAATTTTGATGAAGCCCAATTTATCTATTTGATCTTTATGGCTTATCCTTTTGGTGTTTGAGCTAAGAAATCTTTGATGTGCTGTGTTACCCAGGGCCACAAAGATTTTTTCCTATGCTTTCTTCTAGATGCTGTGTAGTTTTAGGTTTACATTTAGATCTATGATCCCTTTAAAAAAAATTGAGGTATAATTGACATACAGCATTATATTAGCTCCACATGTGCAACACAATGATTTGATATGTGTATATTTTGTGCAACATTCACCACAGTAAGTCTAGTTAGCATCCCTCATCAGACATAGTTACACAATTTTTTTTCTTGTGATGAGAACTTTTAAGATTTACTCTCTTAGCAACTTTCAAATATGCAAGACAAAATTATTAACTATGGTCACCATACTGTACATTACATCTCCATGACTTATTTATCTTATAACTGGAAGTTTATATCTTTTGACTCCCTTTGCCCATTTTGCCCATCCTCTGCCCGTCTCTGGAAACTACTGATTTGTTCTCTGTATCTCTGAGCTGTGGGTGGTTTTTCTTAGATTCCACATACAAGTGAGATAGTACGGTATTTGTTTTTCCATGTGTGATCCATTTATGAGTTATTTTTATAGATGGTAACAAGTATGGATTGACAATTTTTTTTTTTTTTGTATATGGATATCCAGTTGTTCCAGTATCATTTGTTGAGAAGGCTGTCTTGTCTTTACTGCATTCCCTTTGCACTATTGTCAAAAACTCATACATGGGTGGGCCTATCTTTTTTTTTATACTTGTATTTGTATTTTAGTTAATTTTTTTATTTTTAAAAATTAATTCATTCATTCATTTTTGAATTTAAACCCAAGTTAGCATATAGTGCAACAGTAATTTCAGGAGTAGATTCCTTAATGCCCCTTACCCATTTAACCCATCCCCCCTCCCACAACCCCTCCAGCAACCCTCTATTTGTTCCCTATATTTGTCTCTTTATTAAAAAAAAAAACATTTTTAATGTTTACTTTTGAAAGAGAGAGAGAGAGAGAGAGAGAGAGACAGAGGCAGGCAGAGGTGACGGAAGGAGGGGCAGAGAGAAAGGGAGACACAGAATCCAAAGTAGGCTCCAGGCTCTGACCTGTCAGCACAGAGCCCAATGCAGGGCTCAAACTCACAAACCGCAAGATCAGACGCTAAACTGTGAGCCACCCAGGTGCCCCTAAGAGTCTCTTATGTTTTTGTCCCCCTCCTGTTTTTATATTATTTTTGCTTCCCTTCCCTTATGTTCATCTGTTTTGTATCTTTTTTTTTTTTTTTTGGCTCTTGAATTTTAATCACATCTGTAAAGAGTATGTCCATAATATTTCTGTAGAAACATATATCACTGGGAAGAAATATACCACAATGCTGTTTCACACTTGAAATATTTTGAATGATTTTTGGTATATTATTTTTCTACGAACTGTGTATATATCATTTTTATGATTCTTTTTTTAAAATTTTTTTATTTTTTAAATTTACATCCAAATTAGTTAGCATATAGTGCAACAATGATTTCAGGAGTATATTCCTTAATGCCCCTTACCCATTTAGCCCATCCCACCTCCCACACCTCCTCCACTAACCCTCTGTTTGTTCTCCATATATATGAGTCTCTTCTGTTTTGTCCCCCTCCCTGTTTTTATATTATTTTTGTTTCTCTTCCCTTATGTTCATCTGTTCTGTGTCTTAAAGTCCTCATATGAGTGAAGTCATGAGATTTTTGTCTTTCTCTAACTAATTTCACTTAGCATAATACCCTCCAGTTCCATCCACATAGTTGCAAATGGCAAGATTTCATTCTTTGTGATTGCCGAATAATACTCCGTTGTATATATATACCACATCTTCTTTATCCATTCATCCATTGATGGACATTGGGCACCTTCCATACTTTGGCTATTGTTGATAGTGCTGCTATAAACATTGGGGTGCATGTTTCCCTTCAAAACAATATACCTGTATCCCTTGGATAAATACCTAATAGTGCAATTGCTGGGTCATAGGGTAGTTCTATTTTTAATGTTTTGAGGAACCTCCATACTGTTTTCCAGAGTGGCTGCACCAGCTTGCATTCCCACCAGCAGTGCCAAAGAGATCCTCTCTCTCCACATCCTCACCAACATCTGTTGTTGCCTGAGTTGTTAATGTTTAGCCATTCTGACAGGTGTGAGGTGGTATCTCATGGTGGTTGTGATTTGTTTTTCCCTGATGATGAGTGGTGTTGAACATTTTTTCATGTGTCACTTGGCCATCTGGATGTCTTCTTTGGAGAAGTGTCTATTCATGTCTTTTGTCCATTTCTTCACTGGATTATGGGTTTTGAGGTGTTGAGGGTTTTGAGGTTTTGAGGGTTTTTTGGGTGTTGAGTTTGAGAAGTTCTTTATAGATTTTGGATACCGACCCTTTATCTGATATGTCGTTTGCAAATATCTTCTCCCATTCTGCTGGTTGCCTTTTAGTTTTGCTGATTGTTTCCTTCACTGTGCAGAAGCTTTTTATTTTGATGAGGTCCCAATAGTTCATTTTTGCTTTTGTTTCCCTTGCCCCTGGAGACGTGTTGAGTAAGAAGTTGCTGTGGCCAAGATCAAAGAGTTTTTGCCTGCTTTCTCCTCAAGGATTTTTGTGGCTTCCTGTCTTACATTTAGGTCTTTCATCCATTTTGAGCTTATTTTCGTGTATGGTGTAAGAAAGTGGTCCAGGTTCATCTCTCTGTATGTTGCTGTCCAGTTCTCCCAGCACCATTTGCTGAAGAGACTGTCTTTATTCCATTGGGTATTCTTTCCTGCTTTGTCAAAGGTTAGTTGGCCATATGTTTGTGGGTCCATTTCTGGGTTCTCTATTCTGTTCCATTGATCTGAGTGTCTGTTCTTGTGCCAGTACCATACTGTCTTGATGATTACAGCTTTGTAGTACAGCTTGAAGTCAGGGGTTGTGATGCCTCCTGCTTCGGTTTTCTTTTTCAAGATTGTTTTTGCAATTCAGGGTCTTTTCTGGTTCCATACAAATTTTGGGATTATTTGTTCTAGTTCTGTGAAGAATGCTGCTGTTATTTTGATAGGGATTGCATTGAATATGTAGATTGCTTTGGGTAGTATCAACATGTTAACAATATTTGTTCTTCCTATCCAGGAGCATGGAAACTTTTTCCATTTTTGGTGTCTTCTTCAATTTCTTTCATAACCTTTCTATAGTTTTCAGTGTATAGATTTTTCACAGTGTATAGATCTTTGGCTAGATTTATTCCTAGGTATTTTATGGGGTTTTTTTTTGTGCAACTGTAAAAGGGATCAATTCCTTGGTTTCTCTTTCTGCTGCTTCATTGTTGGTGTATAGGAATGCAACTGTGTGTTGATTTTATATCCTGCAACTTTGCTGAATTCATGAATCAGTTCTAGCAGTTTTCTAGTGGAATCTTCAGGGTTCTCCATATAAAGTATCATGTCATCTGTGAAGAGTGAAAATTTGACCTCCTCCTGGCTGATTTGGATGCCTTTTATTTCTTTGTGTTGTCTGATTGCTGAGGCTAAGACTTCCAATACTATGTTGAGTAACAGTGGCGAGAGTGGACATCCCTGTCTTGTTCCTGACCTTAGGGGGAAAGCTGTCAGGTTTTCACCATTGAGGATGATATTAGCATTGGGTCATTCATATATGGCTTTTATGATCTCGAGGTATGCTCCTTCTATCCCTACTTTCTTGAGGGTTTTTATCAAGAAAGGATGCTGTATTTTGTCAAATGCTTTCTCTGCATCTATTGAGAGAATCATATATTTCTTGTCCTTTCTTTTATTGATGTGATGAATCACATTAATTGTTTGTGGATGTTAAATCAGCCCTGCATCCCAGGTATAAATCCCACTTGGTCGTGGAATAATTTTTTTAATGTATTGTTGGATCTGGTTGCTAATATCTTGTTGAGGACTTTTGCATCTATGTTCATCAGGGAAATAGGTCTTTAGTTCTCATTTTTAGTGGGGTCTCTGGTTTTGGAATCAAGGTAATTCTGGCTTCATAGAATGAGTTTGGAAGTTTTCCTTCCATTTGTATTTTTGGGAATAGCTTCAAGAGAATAGGTGTTAACTCTTCCTTAAATATTTGGTAGAATTCCCCTGGAAGGCCATCTGACCCTGGACTCTTGTTTTTTGGGAGATTTTTGATTACTAATTCGATTTCCTTACTGGTTATGGGTCTGTTCCAATTTTCTATTTCTTTCTGTTTCAGTTTTGGTAGTGTATGTTTCTGGGAATTTTTCCATTTCTTCCAGATTGCCCATTTTATTGGCATATAATTGCTCAGAATATTCTTTTATTATTGTTTTTATTTCTGATGTGTTGGTTGTGATCTCTCCTCTTTCATTCTTGATTTTCTTTGTTTGAGTCCTTTCCTTTTTTTTTTTTTTGATCAAACTCGCTAGTGGTTTATGAATTTTGTTAATTCTTTCAAAGAACTAGCTTCTGATTTCATTGATCTGTTCTACTGTTTTATTTTGGTTTTGATAGCATTAATTTCTGCTCTAATCTTTATTATTTCCTGTCTTCTGCTGGTTTTGGGTTTTATTTGCTGTTCTTTTTCCAGCTCTTTAAGGTGTAATGTTAGGTTATGTATCTGAGATCTTTCTTTCTCTTTTAGGAAAGCCTGGATTGCTATATACTTTCCTCTTATGACCGCCTTTGCTGCGTCCCAGAGGTTTTGGGTTGTGGTGTTATCATTTTCATTGGTTTCCATATACTTTTTAATTTTCTCTTTAACTTCTTGGTTAGCCCATTCATTCTTTAGTAGGATGTTTTTCAGTCTCCAAGTATTTGTTACCTTTCCAAATTTTTTCTTGTGGTTGATTTTGAGTTTCATAGCATTGTGGTCTGAAAATATGCATGGTATGGTCTCGATCTTTTTGTACTTGCTGAGGGCTGGCTTGTGTCCCAGTATGTGGTCTATTCTGGAAAATGTTCCATGTGCACTGGAGAAGAATGTATATTCCACTGCTTTAGGATGAAATGTTCTGAATATATCTGTTAAGTCCTTCTGGTTCGGTGTGTCATTCAAAGCCATCGTTTCCTCGTTGATTTTTTGATTAGATAATCTGTCCATTCCTGTGAGTGGGCGGTTGAAGTCTCCTACTATTATGGTATTATTATCAATGAGTTTCTTTATGTTTGTGAATAATTGGTTTATATATTTGTGAGCTATCACATTTGGAGCATAAATGTTTACAATTGTTAGGTCTTCTTCGTGGATAGACCCCTTAATTATGATATAATGCCCTTCTTCATCTCTTGATACAGTCTTTATTTTAAAGTTAGATTGTCTGATATAAGTGTGGCTACTCTGGCTCTCTTTTATTGACCATTAGCATGATAGATGATTCTCCATCCCCTTACTTTCAGTCTGAAGGTGTCTTTAGGTCTAAAGTGGGTCTCTTGTAAACAGCATATGGATGCATCTTGTTTTCTTATCCATTCTGTTACCCTATGTCTTTTGAGTGAAGCATTTAGTCCCTTGACGTTTAGACTGAGTACTGAAAGATATGAATTTATTGCCATTATGTTGCTTGTAGAGTTGGAGTGTCTGGTGGTGTTCTCTGGTCCTTTTTAATCTTTGTTGCTTTTGGTATTCATTCATTCATTCATTCACTCACTCATTCATTCATTCATTCATTCATTTGTATTTGCATCTCTTCTCCCCTCAGAGAGTCCCCCTTAAAATTTCTTGCAGAGCTGGTTTAGTGGTCACAAACTCCTTTAATTTTTGTTTGTTTGGGAAACTTTTAATCTCTCCTATTTTGAATGACAGCCTTGCTGGATAAAGAATTCTTGGCTGCATATTTTTCTGATTCAGCACATTGAATATATCCTGCCACTCCTTTCTGGCCTGCCATGTTTCTGTGGATAGGTCTGCTGCAAACCTCATCTGTCTTCCCTTGTAAGTTAAGGACTTTTTTTCCCTTGCTGCTTTCATGATTCTCTCCTTGTCTGAGTATTTTGTGAATTTGACTATGATATGCCTTGTTGATGGTTGGTTTTTGTTGAATCTAATGGGAGTCTTCTGTGCTTCCTGGATTTTGATGTCTGTGTCTTTCCCCAGGTTAGGAATGTTTTCTGCTATGATTTGCTCACATAACCCTTCTCCCCCTATTTCTATCTCTTCATCTTCTGGGACCCCTATGATTCTGAGGTTGTTCCTTTTTAATGAGTGACTGATTTCTCTAATTCTTAAATAGTGCTCTTTTGCTTTAATCTCCCTCTTTTTTCCTGCTTTATTATTCTCCATGAGTTTGTCCTCTATATTGCTGATTCTCTGTTCTTCCTCATCCATCCTTGCCGCCGCAGCATCCATTTGAGATTGCAGCTCAGTTATAGCATTTTTTATTTCATTCTGACTAGCTTTTACTTCTTTTATCTCCACAAAAAGGGATTCTAGTCTATTTTTGACTCCAGCTAGTATTCTTATTATGGTTATTCTAAATTCTGGTTCAGACATCTTGCTTGTATCTGTGTTGGTTAAGTCCCTGGCTGTCGTTTCTTCCTGCTCTTTCTTTGGGGTGAATTCCTTCATTTCATCATTTTGGAGGGAGAAAAGGAATTCATGAGGTAGAAAAATTAAAATTAAAATAAATTAAAATAAAAAAATTAAAATTAATAAATTAAACACACACACACAAAATCGAATAAATGATGCTAGATCCTAGGTGTGTTTTGGTCTGGGTGTTGAAAGAGGCTTGATAGATTAGAGAAAAAAGGGGAAGGAAGAAAAAAAAAGGAAATTGTTTGAAAATTTGAAAAAATGAATATAGTGAAGTAGACTAAAATGAAATGATGGACATAAACTAGAATTTTTAAAATTTACACAAAAGTAAAAAATATAGTAGAAAAATTAAAGAAAAATATTTTTAATACAAATTAAAAATAAAGATGATTGTTTTCTCTTTGTGTATTCAAGAAAAAGTAAAGAAACAAAAAAGAAAAAAAAAAGAAATTGTTTGAAAATTTGAAAAAATGAATACACTGAAGTAGACTAAAATAAAATGATGGAAGTAAAATAGAATTTCAAAAAATTTACACATAAGTAAAAATATAGTAAAAAAATTAAAGAAAAATATTTTTAATAAAAATTGAAAATAAAAATGAGTTTTTTCTGTTTCTGTATTCAAGAAAACGAAAAATGGAAAAGAAAAAAAGAAAAAAGAAAAGAAAGAAAGAAAGAAAATTGAATAGATGGGCCTGCTAACAGACTAAAATACGTCTGAAATTACTTCGTTTTCCCCTAGAAGTCAGACTGTGAAGTGCTTTATAGTCCATAAACTAAGCAGGTGGTGAGACTTCTTTTCTTGAAGAGTGAGGTTCGCCCAGTTGGGCAGGGCTTAGTGTAATGGCTCCGTTTTCCACTAGATGGCGCTGCTAGCCTACTGGGGTGGAGTACTGCGGCGCTAGTAGGTGCGTATACGCATGCGCCGGATCGGTGAAAATGGCGTCACCCAGCTACCCAGTCTCTAGTATCGGAACTCTGTTCTCCCGGATCAACAATTGCCCACCCGTCCTCTGTCTTCAGCTTTTGTCCACTCCCCTCTTTTACACTGTCTGTGACAAAGCCCCACGTAGTAAGTACCTCTCTCCTGAGTTTTGTCTCAGATGTGGCTGTTTTCCCCGGCCCCTTACTTCTGAGGGACTGTGGCTTTGACCTGTTCTGCCCCTCTGTGGAGTGTCTCACTGAGCAATGCCGGGTGCCGGCTGCACCTTGGAAAATTCGCGGGACGGTGCTGCTGCCGATGCCCAGAGACTGTGGCCAGGTGCCAGCCCGCCCCAGAAAAAGTTCGCGAGATAGTGTAGCAGCAGCGTTTCAGGGATTATGGAAAATCACAACACACATCTTGCACCAAGCTTCAGCCTTAAAGACCTTGTTCCAGCACCAGCGAATGTGGCCGTTCTCTGGGGTCTGCTGGGCCCAGGTGGCCTCACAGCCTGTACCAAATGTCCTTCCAGCAGTGGAACCGCTTCTCCCTGTGTGGCCTAAGGAGTCCTGGACCCCACTCTGCTCTTGGGGATTCGCCCTTCCCACCAGAGCACCACCAGGTATCGAGCTGTGGAGTTTCAGACTCTGCGTTCCCCCTGTTTATAGTCTTAATGGAATTTAAACCCTCACCTTTCTCCTTTCTCCCTTTTTAGTTCAGTCCCTGTGGCTGTTTCCCATTTTCCACTTTCTCTCCAGCTGCTTTTGGGGAGAGGTGCTTTTCCTGTATTCTCCCCACCTTCTCTGTCCTCTCTCTGCACACAAAAACACCTCCCTGCCCTCCGTGGCTTCTCTCTCCCCCAGTTCACCTCTCTGCCACCACATACCTGCTGAATTCTGTGGTTCGGTTTATGCAGATTGTTGTGTTAATCCTCAGATCAGTTTTCTAGGTGTGCAGGATGGTTTAGTGTTGGCCTGGCTGTATTTCATGGATGTGAGACACACAAAAAACTTCCGTGCTGTTCCGCCATATTGCCCCCCCCCCCCCCGTTTTGTATCTTAAATTCCTCACATGAGTTAAGTCATATGATATTTGCCTTTCTTTGACTAATTTCACTTAGCATAATACCTTCTAGTTCCATCCACGTAGCTGCAAATGGCAAGATTTCATTCTTTTTGATTGCCAAGTAATATTCCGTTGTATATATATACCACATCTTTTTTATCCATTCATCTGTCGATGGACATTTGGGCTCTTTCCATACTTTGGCTATTGTCAATGGTGCTGCTATAAACACTGGGGTGCGTGTGCCCCTTCAACACAATACACCTGTATCCCTTGGATAAATACCTAGTAGTGCAATTGTTGGGTCATAGGGTATTTCTATTTTTAATTTTTTGAGGAACCTCCATACTGTTTTCCAGAGTGGCTGCACCAATTTACATTTGGGTGGGTCTATATCTTGACTCTCTCTTCTGTTCCACTGATCTATGTGGCTACTTGATGCCAATACCATGCTATCTTGATTAATGTAATAATTCTTGAATTCAGATAGTCTTAGACCTTCAACTTTGTTCTTCTTTTTCACAGGTGTGTGTGTGGGGGGTGGGTGGTGGTGAATTCTGGCTCCTTTGCATTTCCATATGAATTTTGGAATTAGCTTGTCAATTTGTACAAAAACTTGCTGATATTTTAATTTGGATTGTGTTGACTATATGCATCCATTTGGGGAGAATTGACATGTTAATAATATTGAGTATTCCAACCCAGTAACAAGGTGTATCCCTAGGTTTATGATTTTTCCTTTAGTATTTCAAATATGTTGTTCATTGTCTTCTTGGCTGAATTGTTTCTGATGAGAAGTCTGTGTTATTCTTATATTTGTTTTTCTATATGTGATGTGCTTTTTTTCTCTGTTTTCAAATTTTCTCTGTTTCTCATTAACTGGTTTTGAGCAATTTTATTATGATGTGTCCTGGTGTAGTGTTCTTGATGTTTCTTATACTCGGAATTTGTTGAGCTTCTTGAATTTGTGTGTTTTTATCAAATTTAAAATATTTTGGGTGTCATTTATTCAAATAGTTTTTCTCTCCATCCCTGTCTTCTTCAGGAATTCCAATTGACTATATACATACATATATATATGTAATATATATATATTACATATATATATAATATTTATATATATATATTATATATATATGTTATATATATATATATATTATATATATATATAGTTGTTCCATAGTTTGCTGCCACTTCTCTTCATTAGTTAAAATTATCTTGGGGGGCACCTGGCTGGTTGGTGGAGCATCAGGTCTTGATCTTGGGGTTGTGAGTTTGAGATCCAATTTGGGTATAGAGATTACTTTAAAACAAAATCTTTAAAAAAATTATTTTTTCTTTGTATTTTTTTTTTGGATAGTTTCTATTGCTATGTCCATAAGTTCACTAATATTTGTTTCTGTAATGACTGATTTGCTAACAATCTCATTCAGTGTATTTTTCCTTACATATTATAGTTTCCATTTTTAAAATTTAGAGTCTTTTAAAAAATATGTTTTCCCTGTTTCTAGTTAACTATTTTTTAAATTTTTTTTAATGTTTATTTATTTTTGAGAGAGACAGAGACAGAATGTGAGTGGGTTAGGGGCAGAGAGAGAGGGAGACACAGAAGCAGAAGCAGGCTCCAGGCTCTGAGCTGTCAGCACAGAGCCTGACGCGGGGCTCGACCTCATGAGCTGTGAGATCATGACCTGAACCAAAGTCGGACGGTCAACCAACTGGGCCACCCAGGCGCCCCTCTAGTTAACTTTTTGAAAGTACGGAATATTTAAAAAATAAATATATATTATATCAAGTACAATACATTGTAATATGTGAAATATAAAATAGTGAATATTATAAAGTATTAATACAATATACATAATGTTATAACATGTAAAATATAATAATTGTTTTAATGTCCTTTTTTGCTTATTCTAACATTTGTGTTAGTTCTAGATCGATTTTGACTGATTTTCTCCTCATTGTGGGTCATATTTTCCTGCTTCTTTCCATGCCTGTAAATCTTTTATTGGATGCCAAACATTGTGAATTTTACCTTGTTGGCTGCTGGCTATTTTAATATTTCTACAAAGACTCTTGAGCTTTACTTTGGAAAGCACCTTAATTACTTGAAAACAGTTTATTTTCTGTATCTTGCTTTCAAGATTACTACATGGGGCCAGACCATGTATCAGTGAAGGGCTAATCATTCCTCGTTACCAAGGCAGGACTGCGAGTGTTCTGCCCAAACCCTGTGAAGCTTGAGGCTTTACAGACTGGATGGTAGGAACAGGCAATGTTCCCGGCCTGTGCCAGGACCCAAGGCTGTCCCTCTAACGCTGTCGGAGGCCGAATCTTTTCCGGCCTCGGGTAGTTTCCACACATGCCCACACGTACTGCTCGGTGCTCTGCTAAATGCTCCAGGGGCCTCTAGATCTTTCCCTGTGTTTTGGCTCCTCCCTGGCATTCTGTGCTGTGTGCTGTAGACACCCTAGTGTCTCCCAGCTCTCAGCTTTGTCTCTTCAACTCAAGTTGTCTGCCAGCCTCTCCTCCCTTCCTGCTCCCTAAAACACAGCCTGGACTTCCCCTCAGGCAGTGAGGTAGGGTAACTTCAGGGCTCACTTTGTTTGTTTTCTCCCTCACAGGGGTCTTTATCCTTTGTTGCTTTATGTCCACTGTCTTGAAAATGGTTGTTTCATATTTTTACTATGCTTTGTTGTTGTTGTTGTGTCAGATGGAAGGTTAAGTATGTTCCAACTTGCTGGAGCAGAAAAGTACCTTTTTATTCCATGACCTTGTTTTCAAAATCCACCTGAGAAGAAACCTCCCTTTGTGACAACCAACAGCTTGACGAAGTGTGTTCCCATCATCATGTGATCGTTTTTCTCCTCAAAGCAAGCCTGTGAGGCGGGGGTCAGATCATTCCATTTTGTAGATGAGGGAACCTAGCTGCAGAGAGGCAAAGGGACCTGTCCAACATCACACAGTCTAGAAGGGATTAAGTCTGGTCCCCACTCACTGTGCTGCCCATGTAGTTCCCAGGAAAGGAAACGGAGTCACAGGAAGTAAGGGTTGGTATTCTATTTTTAGAAGTATTTATTGGGGGATGGGGGATAAATAGGTGGGCTCAGAGAATAATATTTCCAAGGTCACAGGGCTAATGAGCCTAGAGCTTGCAGAGGGCCGGGGGTCTCAGTGAGTGGTCTTCCTACTGCCTTCCTACCTCCCCTCCACCTACTACAGACAGGGAAGTGTGTTTTCTAGCTAATGCATCCTGCCAGAGAGGAGAATTAGGCTTTTTGCCAGAGCTGTGGTCCTGGGGGTCTGGAACTCGGCCTGGCTTTGTGAACAATCTTGGGATGAGGGGGAGGGGAAGTGGGTGGGGACTGGGAAGCACTGGTTGCTCACCTGGGAGTGATGGGGGTGGCGTGGGGAGGAAAAAGAAGGTGCCAGAAGGCCAGAGGTGGGTTTGTGGGAACTGAGGTTAGGGGCATGGTGGGGGCATGGCACCTGGCAGCAGGGGCTATGTCCAGCTGGCTGCCAGGGCCTCCTGCCTTGTGTGATTATCCCTGCTCCCTCCTTTCACTGAATGGGAAAAGTGGGGAAATAAAATAATGAAGCAGGTGGGGTGTTAGAGAGACAGACAGCTTGCCGGGCTGGGCAACACTGACGACTGGAGGGTGGGGGAGGGAGGTGCAGGGGGTGAATGTGCAGATCTGAACTCTCAGAAACCAGGGTGCAGGGGACTCAGCCTGGGTGTGCAGTGTCGCAGGTAGAGGTACCGGAGGGTGACACCGAGGGACAGGACCTCCCTGGGAAGAAGGTGATATGGCCTTTTCTTAGCTGTGGGGGAGGCTTTGAAATGTTCTTGGACAATTATTTTTAGTGAGATTCCCTATTGACTGGGCTTTTAAAAGTATAGAATGGAATGGAACATAATAGTTACCACTTACTCAGTGGCTACTGTATGCTCAGAACCCTTTTCACATGCGTCAATTCAGTTCGTATTACAATTACTTTCTGAGGTAGGGACTATTACTAACTCCATTTGACAGCTGAAGAATCTGAGTCTCAGGGACATGGTGGTTCACTCAAGCACTCTCTGCTTTGATTATTTTATTTTATTTTTAAAAACTTTTAATGTTTATTTTTGAAAGAGAGAGAGAGAGAGAGGAAGAGGGAGAGAGAGAGAGAGCATGAACAGGGGAGGGGCAGAGAGAGAGGGAGACACAGAATCCAAAACAGGCTCCAGGCTCTGAGTTGTCAGCGCAGAGCCTGACACGGGGGTTGAGCTCACAAACCATGAGATCATGACCTGAGCCAAAGCCAGACGCTTAACCAACTAAGCCACCCAAGTGCCCCTGATTAGTTTATTTTAAATGAGAGAGATGTACATGGGGGAACCAGAGCCTGCTTGTAGACAGAACTCACCTGTGGGTTTTTTTGTTTTTGTTTTTGTTTTTTTCCCAGGACCTGCTCTTCAGCTTGGCACATTGGAGCTGGAGGGCAAGGTGAGGGTGGTGGGTTGGGAAAGGAAAAGGGAATTGAAGACACATTAGATGCCAAAGAAAAAAAGGAAACTTCAGGTATAGTCTTGCAACAACCCTGCCTTGTAGGTATTGAGAGGACTCCTGCCATTTTGTCTACACAAGCAGGAGCTGCAAACCCAGCACTACCTCTCCAGGGGGAGTGTGTTTGGCCCCAGCTGTGCCAGGCAGATATTCCGTCTCCCTGGCCACAGTGATTGGGCCATGCGTGAGCATGTGACCTAAACCAGGCCAATCACAGCCTGCCTTAGGATTTTTTTTTTTTTTGAAATAGAGCTGACAACCCTGTTTATCCCCTTAGCAAAGCAAAGCATAGCTATCATTTGATAGACACATTCTTCACCCTGTGGAGACACTGACTTGAAAAAAGTAAAGCAGACATGCAGATAGAAGCAAGGGAAAATAGGAAGTTCTAATGACATCTCTCTCTCCCCCTCCCCCAAACTGGATTTCTGTTTCGAGGGCTCTGTGCCTCTGAGCACATTGACTCCACTCAGCCCTCTGATCCCAGAGGGGCCACTTGGCCTGGGCAAGGTCGTTTAGCACATTCCCCTCCCCCACTGCAGAAATTGCCAGAGATGGGCAGTTACCAATGCTGGTCCGGTCATTTTACCTGCCTCGTCTCTTTAAAGGCCCTGTCGCCAAATGCAGTCCCATTTCAAAGACCTGGGGATTAGGGCTTCAGCATATGAATTTTGGGAGACTGCAATTCAGCCTGTCGACAACCCCCCCCAGACTGAATTTGTGGATACTGTCTACAACACTTTATTATGGCTCATTTACTGTGTAACTCTAAGAAAGGGGAGGCCTCAGATGCAAACACCAGCCTTCCAGTCAGTGTAAAGAGCTACCACTTTCCACCCGGGTTAGACAAAATATATTGACTTTGGGTTTTTGTCAGACTTCTGTATAAATGTGTGCCCACCAGGATTCACTTCCTCCACATTTCATTAACTTATGATTTACTAAGACCTAATTGCTAGACACAGTAGGACTGGGTGAGGGGTGAGTAGAAGATCCTGGGGAAGAGCACTGGCTGGGGAGTCAGGGAGATATGAGATCCAATTCTGACATCACCCATCTGCCCGCTATGTGACTTTGGACACATGAATTACCCTCTCTGGGCCTCAGATTCTTCATCTGCAAAGGGAAATGATAATTGTATTGGTCAGAACCCTAGTTACAAGTGGCAAAATTGTAAACTAATGAGCTTGAGCAAAGATGAAGTTTTTTTTAGGCTTTTTGACAAAATGTTTATTTATTTTTGAGATAGAGAGCTAATGCATGTGAGCGAGAGCACAAGTGGGGGAGGGGCGGAGAGAGAGGGACAGAGGGTCGGAAGTGGGCTCTGTGCTGACAGCAGGGTGCTCAATATGGGGCTTGAACTGGCAAACCGTGAGATCATGACCTGAGCCGAAGTCAGACCCTCAACCAACTGAACCAGCCAGGCGCCCCAAAGATGAACTTCTGATCTGATAGGTGTGTTGAGCAGGTGCATATTCCCCTGCTCCCTCCCCAAAGGCCCTGTAGTGACAAAGGAGGCTTTAAAGGGTATTCGCTCACAATGACTAAGAGAATAAAGAGAGGATATAACAGCAACAAAAGAAACTGCTGGAAAGAAACTGGATGGATGCTAACTATCTTAGCAGGTCAGAAGAAACAGAAACCTAGGCCATCCATGGGGGAAGGCCAGAAGTTGACCAGTTAGCACCCCACATCTCCGGAAAATCTCCAGGGATTAAAGGCACCAGGTACGTCTGTTCCCATCTTGTCTGTCAGCCCTGCGGCTAGCGGAGTATGGGCACCACGTACCTTTCTCTAATCCAGCTCTTCTGCCCACACTCCGACTGGAGCTTCAGCTTCTAGTGGGGCGTCTGTGGCCAGCTAGACTGCCCACAGTAGAGGCCAGCTCACTGCAGCAGCCATGTGTTTCCCTTCTTTGCCCCGGTGTGGTCTGTGCACTTCTTCAAACAGAGCATTCCAGCAGCCGGTATTTTCAAAGCGTCCTGGTACTCACACGGCAGACTACAGGCATCTGACATATTGGCCACCCCTCCCCACATTGAGGCCAGTAACCAACTCAGGACTTCCCTCGTGGATGTCTCTTTCTCAAAGCCCGTTTCTTGGGATCATGGATGCAAGTTTTTGCTAATGGAGTCCCTAAAGTGTGCCAGGCTTTGTGCTAGGCCAGTGGGAGGCAGAGGCAAGTTAGCCCGGCTATAATCCCATGGTGAGAGGAGCTTTCTACCCAGGAAAGTGGCACTGTGATAGGATTTGGCATAATGGGATTTGGCCCAAATTATCCTTGAACTCCTTAGGCCTGGGTCTGCAGAATGCTTTTTGTAGCTGAAATTGAAACAGTAAAACAGTTTGTAGCTGAAATTGAAACAGTAAAACAGTAAAACACCAAGTGGGAATGTCTTGGGATATGTTTCCAGGACTTCAGTGTTTCCTGAGGGCTTTCATTATTTCATTTGATCCCGTCTGTTAAATGAGCAATAATCTCATTTTCCTGGTGGGTGCAACCAAGGCTCATAAAAAGTAAGGATCTGAGAGTCACACAGACTGGGGCAAGGTCTCTTGAGTCCGTTTCCCCTGCCTTGCCACACAGTGGCTCGGGCAGGGAAGGGGCAGTGCAGACCGGCAGTACTTGAACACCAGATGTTCATACTGATGTCCTCAGATCCTCCATCAACCCCGTGAGGTCAGTCTCACTATCCCCTCCTTCGTGCAGTGACT
Organism: Panthera pardus; assembly: GCF_024362965.1. Lineage (NCBI taxonomy): Eukaryota > Metazoa > Chordata > Mammalia > Carnivora > Felidae > Panthera > Panthera pardus. The sequence continues at coordinate 64,858,920 of NW_026526765.1, read as the reverse complement.
GAGGCTCAGAAGGTTTAGTTGACTTGTCCAGAGACACAAGCCAGGAAGCTCAGAAAAGCAATCAAAGAGAATCCAAGAGCTCCTTGAGGTCATCTGCAAAATAGTTTATGTTTGCACCTCAGTCCCTTTTTTAGAGTGAAGGGCCTAAAACTTTCAACAGATTCTCAAGGTCAGTAATTCCACAATGGTAAGGAAGCACTGACTTAAGCCGAGGTCTTTCTGATCCCAGGGCCTGTGCTCCGAATCTCCCCTCCACTTGATCCTGGTTAAAAGAACACCCTTTAAAGTCAAACCTATGAGCTTTGGGACCACATCCTGGCTCTGCCACGTACTAGCTGTGAGGCTTCATTTCCTCATTTGTAAAATTGGATTCATTTATTCAACACATATTTTATCAAGCTCTTGCTCTGACTCAGATACTGTTGTAGGCACTCAAGTACATAATAGTGAACAAAACAATGTCCCTGCTGTCATTGATCTTCTGTTGTAGTGAACAAATAAATACTTGCGGGAGGTGGTAAGTGCTGTGGAGCAAAATGAAGTGGGGTAAGGGGGACAGGTGTGCTGTGGGTAGGGGAGGGGGCTACTGTTTTATATAGGGGGCTCAGGGAAGCTCCTCTGATGACCATTAAGCTAAGACCTGAATGGAGGAGAGCATCACATGTCCATCAGGAGGGAGAGCCTTCTAGGAAAAGGAGGGGAGGGGGAACATACGCCATAAATTCACTCATACAATTCAGGGGGGCTGAATTGTATGACTCAGTCATTCATTGTATGAAATGAATGACTCAGCCACCTGGGTGGCTCAGTCATTTAAGTGTCTGATTTTGGCTCAGGTCGTGATCTCAGGGTTTGTGAGTTCAAGCCCCGTGTTGGGTTCTGTGCTGACAGCTCAGAGCCTGGAGCCTGCTTCAGATTCTGTGTCTCCCTCTCTCTCTGCCCCTCCCCTACTCTCTCTCTCTCTGTCAAAAATAAACACTAAAGTATGCAATTCAGTGATTTTAACTACACTCAAGGGGTGCAACCATCACCACAGTCAACTTGAAAACATTTTCATCACCTCAAACCCCATACCTCTTAACTATCACCCCACAACTCCCCATAATCTCCCCTTCCCCCTGGCCTAGGCAACCACTGATGTACTTTCTATCTCTGTAGATTTGCCTATTCTGGACATTTCTTATAAATGGAGTCATGTAATATGTGGCTCCCTCAAGAGGGTTCTTTGTATGGTCTGGATACAAATTTTTCTAAGTCAGGCACATGATTTGCAAATATATTGCAAGCATCTCAGGTATGTGGTCTTCATATTCTCTTAACAGTGTCTTTTGAAGAGTAGGCATTCTTAATTTTCATGATGTCCAATTTACCAACTTTTTTTTGGTCATTCTTTTCATGCTGTATCTAAGAAGTCTTCCTAACCCGTGATCACAAAGATTTTTCTCTTATGTTTGCTCGTAGAGGTATTAATTTTTTCCCAAGAGAGACCAGAAATTGGTTTTTCATGTGAAAAATTTCAGTTTGTAAGTGTTTTTAAAATAAAACATGTCTATGGACTAGAAAAAGACCACAGGCTACCAGTTTTCATACATTAGTGTATATTATTTGCAAAATTGCTTATAATTGGCTGTTTTTGCTCTGTTCAAACAGGAGTTTCATGTGTTTCAAATGGATACTCCTTGCACATTGCTGAATTATAGGCAGCCAACTGAGTTACAGATGCCTGTGGGGTATACTGGCACACCTTGGTCTGTCCTTTGCTTTTTAAAATTTTTATTTCTCTGGTCGAGTCCCTTGAGTTTGCTAAGTCATCTCTATGACAGATGAAAAAACCAAGGCCTATGGAAGTAAAGCATCTTGCCCGACGATGCCCAGCGGGGCTCCACTCATTTGGACTGGCTGTAAAGCTCAGAGGTCACCTGGCACTGTGCTCTCCAAAGCAGAGGCCTCCACAAACACACTTGAACTTCACATTTTAAATATACTTAACTATTTAAACATTGTAATAAATGCAACAAGAACGTCAGATATGTTGCATGCTAAATATTAGCATTTTGGAGATGGCCAGCATAGTTTCTTAAGCTGTTAAGTCAGATACGTGTAGGCTCGACCTTCAAGTTTCTTCTTTTTTCTCTGTTTGTATAATTGAAAAGAATACTGAAATTGCAAAGCAAACTTTTAAATACTGCTAGCATATCCAACTCCTATTTGTTGCAACTAGGGATTATCTTCATATTTACAATTTTAAAAAGAGTAAGGCTTTAAAAAGTCAGTGCTGGGGCACCTGGGTGGCTCAGTCTGTTGGGCGTCCGACTTCGGCTCAGGTCATGATCTCACGGTCTGTGAGTTCGAGCCCCGCGTCAGGCTCTGTGCTGACAGCTCAGAGCCTAGAGCCTGTTTCAGATTCTGTGTCTCCCTTTCTCTCTCTGACCTTCCCCCATTCATGCTCTGTCTCTGTCTGTCTCAAAACTGAATAAACGTTAAAAAAAAATTAAAAAAAAAGTCAGTGCTGAGGTTGAAACATGACTGTGTCTGTCATCCATAATATCTAGTTTCCTATTCTTTTTTTTTAAACTTCCTATTCTTTTTTTAAATTTATTTTAGAGATAGAGCGTGTGTGTGAGCTGGGGAGAGGGGCAGAGGGAGAGAGAGACAATCCTAAGTAGGCTCGATGCTCAGCACGGAGCCCAATGTGGGCTAACCCACAGGTAGCAAGACCCTGGGATGATGATATGTACTGAAATCAAGAGTCAGACGCTCAACCGACCGAGCCACCCCTAAACTTCTTATTCCTTTTGACTCACTAAAACAATCTTATTGATCTCAGGGATTGACCTTATAATAAGTAAATGTTATAGAGTTTGTGCAGAGGTACCAAAACTTGTCTTTTCCTGCAAGAGGAAGACTACACTTCCCAGAGTCCTTTGCATTTGAACAGAGGCACTGGGTGCTGAGGGCCACCAGGCTGTGGGCCGAAGTAGTGTATGCTTCCCTCCCCCCGCCCCCCTCCTTCTGCAGAGGTCGGGGCTTTATTTTTTAAATAGGCAATCACAAGGTAGTGAGATGGTGGGTCACTGACTGCGGGAGCTGGAGATCTGCCATGAAATGCTTTCTGAACTACATTGAACTGTGACGTGAGCAGCACACATGTGTGTTCAGCGACTGGGATGTCGCGTTTATTTGTTATTACAACAAATCCTGGTCTACCCTAATACAGGATTAAACAAATAAAAGTTTCTAAGAAAACATAGCTCTTATCTCGTTTATATTTGGTTCCATGTATTAGTAATTGAAAAGTAAAACTTTCTGCTACTATAAAATATCCAAAAATCAGTGGTGGAGTTTGATGTCTTACTCTCACAGGTCAGAGAGGAGCAGTGACTTGTCCAATGTCACACAGATGAGGTAGGGCTAGAATCCAGTTGAGGGACATCTGTAATCTTAGTCTGCCCTTTCTTTTAGCAATGGCAATTGAATTTTCGCATTTCATACTCAGGCCATCTGCTTCATGGAGGACTTATTCTCATCCCTCATCTTCAGGCCTGGCTAATCTATGTAATCTATCACTTAGGCCTCATTGATTAGCTTGATGATAGACATATGACCCAGGCTGGATAAATCAAAGCTAATCCCTGTATTTTTGCTGGAGATACTGAAAAATAGTCACTCTTTATAGGTTGTTGAACCAATAGGATATGTCTCTGGTTGCTGAGGGCTGTCTTAGCACATCTAGGTTGAGAATGAAGCTAACACAGGGGAAAGCAGAGTTGAAAGATGGAGAGAGACAGATTATGCTTGATGGTGGTGTTTGAGCACCTGGAACCAACCATGCCTGAAGTCTGAGTTTTAGTCACAGGAGCCAATATATTTCCTTTTTTCTGTTTATGCCATTTTTGATTGATTTTCTGTCACTTGCATCTGAAATTATTCAGACTTCTACAAACCGTTTTGTGCTCTTTTCACTAACAGACAGGAATTACTATGTTTTTCTATTTTACTGGTAAGGAAGATTCAAGGCTTGGTGACTCTCTTTTGTCTTGGGAATGCCCCACATGGGAACTCTTCATTGCCTCCAGTTCCCACTTCAGTGTGGACATATTTTATCCTAAGTTTCACAAAGGGTTGTTGAACATAACATCCATCACAAAGTAGGTGCTCAAACATTGTTGAAATGAAGCAAAGAAAACATCCTCACAAAAAAGTGTACAAAGTGTATGAAGAGGCAGTTCACAGAAAAAGGAATACCAATGACAAGATCTTCAAGCTCACTAATAATTAAGAAAGACAGAGAAAGTGAGATCTGTTTTTCACCCATGAGTTTGTCAAAGAGCTGAATGTTGCCTAATACCTGGGGATGGGGAAACAGATACTTTCATGAGCTGGCACATGCCTCTTTGGAGGGTAATTTGGCAATGTCTGTTGAATGTGAAAATACACCTGCTTCCTGCTTGAAATTTATCGTACAGGTAAACACCAACAAATATGGAAAGATTCAAGTAAAAGACTGTTTAGTATAGTATTATTTGTAACAGCAAAAACCAGAAACAAATTCCCATTAAAAAGGGGACTGTCTAAATGAATCACAGTACATCTAAACTGTGGAATAAATTTCAGCTGCTAAGAGAAGAATGAGGTGGCCCTGGACGTGTGGGTGTGGAAAGGTGTCCAGGGTATACCATGTTGGTAGGGGAGGACAGGATGCGTGGCACGATGGTGTTTGTGTTGAAACAAAAATGAAATCTTACCAAAGTTAAGATGAAGTTCAGTTGGAAAGTGGGAATAAAGGATTAGGAGACTTTTATCTTTAACTTATAAACTGTTCTTTACAATTTGATTTTTCAAAATTATGAACATATATTACCTTGCAATTTTGTTTACTTATTTGATTGCCTTTATTTTGACTATCATTTTTCAAAAAATGTTTATTTGTTTATTTTGAGAGAGAGAGAGAGTGTGTGTGTGAGAAGGGGAGGGGCAGGGAGAAAGAGAGAGAATCCTAAGCAGGCTCTGTGCTGTCATCTCAGAGCCAACATGGGGCTGGATGTCATGAACTATGAGATCATGACCTGAGCTGAAATCAAGAGTCAGACACTTAATCAGCTGAGCCACCCAGGCGCCCCTAATGTGACTACCATTAATAATAATGCACAAAGTGAAAACATTCAAAAGACACAAAGGGAGTTGTACAATTTTCCAGTTACCCTCTCCAGCTCCCTGATAGAGAAGAAATGTATTCCTAGCATGTATTTATTGTATTTGGCAGGAGGAGGGGGAAGAGAGTGAGTGGGAAGGGTGGAGGGCATTGGCTGCTACTCTGTGGCCTGGTATAGGGCTGCCCTTCTCAGGGTTACTCTCTTTCTTTGGCTTCCAGGCATCAGGCCCCCTGAAATCCCACTGACATGCTGGTGAAGACCTTCAGGGATGCCTTGGCTGTGGGCCTTCCAGGTCTGGGTCCTGCACTGCTGGGCCCTAGGGAGTGAGGTCCTGGGGTCCCCCAGGGCTGGCCCCCTTCCTGCCAGGTCCCCTTGGGCCAGGCCTGCCTAGCGGATGCCCAAGCACTCATTAGGCGAGATGGGGCTGTAGGCAAATATTTATTCCTGTGCAGCTGCGGGCTGAGTGGAGACCGCAGGTGCGGGGCAGAGTCCTGTTTACCCAGCATTGAGCCGGGCAGGCGCTGCCTGTTTGCTGAGCTCTATTCCTGGCCTGGCTTAGGTGCCCAGGAGGAAGATGAGACAACAGAGGATGTGGCAGGTGGGGAGTTGGGAGTGCCTCCTTGGCAGCCAAACCCTGCACAGGCCTCAGTATAAAGTCCTGACTAGGCCCTGGGGTCATGTGAGACTGGCCTCTTCCTCTCTCCTCTTGCAGACTTTCCGTGTGCTGCTCACTGGGGGCTGGGCGAGGGGCAGGTCTTCCTTTAACCACCTCTGCCCTGGGCTGACTCCTGGTCATTCTTGGGTCTCCCTGACCACCTCCCACTCCAGAGTGGGTAGGTGCCCTGTTAGTGGTAGCCATGGCCCCACAGCTCATGGAAATCACCTCTTCATTTCCTCACACTTTCCTGGTTAGTGTTTGTCTTCTCTGCATCTAACAGAAGAGCAGGGACAGAGACAGTTTTGTTCCCCACGGTTTTCCCATCTCCTCCATAAAGCCTGGCACCTCATAGGTGCTCACCGAATATTTCAGTGTTGGCCTGAGTAAAGCCAGGCAGGGGGAACTGCATGGGCAAAAGCACAGAGGTGAGATGGAGGGTTGAGGGGGTTGGGGTGGGGGAGGAAGCAAAGAGACCAGAGGCTGGAAAGTTATGTCCGGGCTGGGACTCTGAAAGGCCTTGAATGCCGTGCCAACGAGTTTGGTTTTATCTAGACAGATATGGGAAATTGTTGGAACATAAAGGAAATGCAACTAATACAGTGAGAAGATGATATACTAGATTCTTCAAGTTGAACAGTGTGAATTCTGAGGTTCATACAATGACCTGCAAGGCCCTCATCATCTGCTGTCTCAACTGCCTCCGCTTTCTGTCACCTTCCCCTTACTCACCTCAGCCCTGCTGGCCTTGCTGTTTCTTGAACACCAAAGGGACATGCCAGCTGCAGGGCCAATGCACTTGCTGTTCCTTTGTCTGGAAAGCTTTCTCCTTGGAATCATGATTTACCTCCTTACTTTGTTTAAATCTCAGCCTCCAATGCCACTTTACCAGAGAGGCCTTCCATGATACTGTAGACAAAAGAGCCTCATTCCCCAGTGCTCTTATCCTGCTTTATTTTCTTTTGTAATACTTGTTTCTATTTGCTTACTGTCTGTTTCCTCCACAGGAATGTCAGCTACAAAAAGTCAAGGTATATCTCTTTTGTTTACTGCTGTGTCTTCTAAGCCTAGAACTTGTACCTTTAGGCTCTAGGAATGCCTGTCGAGTGAACGAACGAATGAATGAATGAGTGACTGTTTACCATTAAGCCAAACCACCCAAGTCCTGTAATGATCCCCTGGGCCAGTGCTTTCCTGTCTCCAAAGCCCTCACACAACCATTATCTCCTTTGATCTGCACATCAGCCAGGTGGGGAACACAGGACAGGCATTAATATCTGCCTTAAAAAGTGATTATCCATGGCACAGAAACATCATGATCACATGGACAGAAACCAGAATGAAATGCCTGTAGGCTCAAGACTTTAGTAAATCAATTTTAAAGATTCGATGTGCAGGAATTGTAGCAAAGAGGAAAGAGTCTGCATTCTGAGCCAGGTCTTCCTTGCTTTCTTTCCTGGTCTGGCTGTTTGCTTACTCTGCGACCCAGGACAAATCTCAGCTACTTCTCTGAGGCTTGGCTATCCTTTCTGTAAAATGGAGATCAGATTCCCTCAAACAGGTACAGTGCAGAGGCATTTCCTGGGCCACGCTCTCTTGTGTGCATCCTTTATGGAGACTGTGCGGTATTCCACAGGCTTAACCACTTGACTGTTGCCGGACATAGTGACAGTAGCTACCATTCATTGAGTGCTTGATCTTGCTGGATGCCAGGCCAAGCAGTGTATCTTCACTAGCTCATTCAATCCTTCCTGCTACTCTGGTAGGTGCTGTTAACCCCCCTGTTTTGCAGATGAGGTTAAGTGACTTGCCCAAAGCCACACAGCCTGTAAATGGAGGAGTCAGAATTGGAAGCCAAGTAATCAAACCTGAGAGCTTTATACTCTCTGCTCTGGTAGGATTTTTTGTCCCCATTTTATGGATGAGGAAAATGAGGCTCAGGGAAGTCAACGACTTTACCTGGGCAGAACTGGGATGAGACAGAAACCAGATCTTCCAATTTTTGACCTGTGTCCTCCAGCCCACCCCTATGCACCCTGGGGCAGTGTCTATATGTCTCATTCTTCCTGAACTGGGGACCAAGTGGCTGATAAAGGAGTAGCCTTCTAGCTTCTGCCCCATAACCAGCTAAAGACTTAAGGATGGGGTTGAGGGGATCACTGGTAAGCCGAGGAATCTTAGTTCTACTCTGGAAACCACTCTTCTCTCCCCCCACCTCCCGTCTCTTGCCTCCCTCCAAGAGCTCTGTACCAATTAATCAGCAGACATCCGAGGCTCCAGCTGGGACCAAGTGGGCTGGACTCATTAGTACAGAATGACATTAATATCCAAAAAATTTGAGACAAATGCAATGATTCAGGGAAGGCGCCTGCATAGGGATGGCTCAGAAGTTGGTGTGGGTAAGGGAGCTGTGGTAAGGGGCAGAGAGGAAACAGTGCAGATGTGGTAGGAGGAGAACAAGACCAGGTCCCCAAGATGCCCGGTGGGAAGGGAGGAGACAGCAGCTCTAACTTGGGCAGTGTCTGTCCTCTTGTGCAGTCTAACCCCTTCCTCCCTGGACTGTCCAAAGAGGAATCCAGGGAATATAATGCCTCTTCCCCAGTGGGTCACTGTACCCTCGGGCCAGTTGGAGAGGTGGCACTATGTGGTGGCCAGATCCCAGCTGCATCTCCTTTCACCTCTCATGGTGGGGCCTTCTGCAAGTCTCTCCATCTCTTTGGGCCCCAGTCTCCTCATCAGGACCAGGGGGTAGTAACAGCGGCCCCTCAGGGCTGGTGAGATGATGGCGGATGTGGACGTGCCTTGTGGAGTGTGAATCAGAGGGAAGGGATGGCATATTCCTCTTCTGCTTCCCTTTCAAGGTATTCTTTAGTGGTGTTAACCAACAATACTCTGTGCCTTTGGGGACAATGGGAGTCAAACCAGCCTTTACAGAAAGTCTCAGAAATAGAATTCTGTTTCCTAAGCTATTAATTTCTTCACTCACTCAAATATTCACTCCATTCATTCACTCACTCACACATGTACTGATCACTTCCCATGTGCCACCATCGATCGACTAGGTACTGGGGATAATAGAAAGGTGGATGGGACACGATTCCCACCTCAGTGGTGCCCTCATTCGAGTGGGGATGCCAGTTAAGGGAGAGATCATTGCCATGATATTGGGTAGGGAGGGCTGTTGATTTCAGGAGCTCTGCAGCCTGGATTTTGTCCAGACATTCTGATTTCAAATCTATGGTCTCATGGTCCTCATTAACACATTGCTTATCTCCATCACTATTTTTTTTTTTATTAATTTTTTTTTTATTATCTAGGAAACGTAACAATACACCTGCAGTTCTTTGGTGCTGTGGGAGTGGAATTAGCCAGGACAGGCTAGGTTATGCTGTGACAATGGACAACCCAACCCCTGGGAGCTCAGAGGAGGGGTGACGTCCTCTGCCTGGAGCACACGTGTGTCATCAAGGAGAGCCTTTCAGAGGCGGGGACACGGGGCTGTCCCTGCAGTTAGAGAAGTTACCAGCTAGCCTGGGGGGTGGGACAGTGGGACATCATTAATTAAAAATATTTATTGACACCTCCTGTGTGGCAGGCAGTGTTCTAAGTGTGGGGATACAGTTGTGAAAAAAACAGACAAATCTCTGCTTTCAAGGAGATGATTTTCTGGTGGGGGGCTAGAGAAAGGACAAGCAGAGCAGGGATGGTGCTTGCTGTTTTGTATCCGGTGCTCAGGACAGGGCTTGGTGACAGGTGCCACTTGAGCAGAGGCCTGGAGGAGGCAAGGGAGTGAGCCAGATGGGGATTTGGGGGAAAAGTGTAGGCAGAGGGAACACAGTGCACAGTCCCTGAGGTAGAACCTTGCTGGGCCCTGGGAGAAGCCAGGAGACTAGAGCTGCGGGGAGGGTGGCGGGCATGCAGGGATGTGGGGGGCGGAGCGGGGAGCAGGGGTGGGCCTGTGGGTTTGGCTGCTGGGCAAGTACAGAACGCCCAGTTAAATTTGAATTTCATATAAACAACAAATAAATTTTTAGTATAATAAGTATGAACCATGCAAAACTGCCTTTCTCTGAAATTCAAATTTAACTGGGTGTCCTGTGTGTTCCTTTGCTAAATTTAGCTAGCCTAGTGTCAGGCCTCTGTAAGACTTTGGTTTGACTCTGAGATGGAAGCCACTGGAGGATTTGGAGCAGAGGAGGGATAGGATGTGACTAGTTTTAAGGGGATCCTCTGGGTGCTCTGTTGTGATCAGACTGCAGTAGGTAGGGGCAGAAGCTGCGGGTGGGGCATGGGAAGTGAGAGATGGGGGCTAGTATGGCAGTGGGAGTATGGAAACATGAGGGGAAGCCAGACATGTTTGGAAGACGGAAGTGACCCTGTTTGCTAACAGGTTGGTCGTGAGGTGGCAGAGACAGAGAGGAGACAAAGAAGACTCAATGGCCTTTGGCCTGAGCAACTGGAAATACTGAGATGATGGCATGAGATGTGTGTGCATGTGCGTGCGTGTGTGTGTGTGTGTGTGTGTGTGTGTCTGTGTGTGTGTGTGTTTAGACACATTGTTAAGATACCTACTCTGTAACCAGGAGGAGGCATCCAGTACACGGTTGGACGCATGGGCCTGGGCTTCTGGAGAAGACCCTTGTTAGTCACTAGTACGATGTCATTGAAAGCTGTGCCTGCTGAGAGTACCAGGATGCTGTGGAGATGGAAGGGGCCCTGATCCAGGCATCTGCAAAGGCCTGAGGCTTTGGGGTGCACTCAGGGTACGAAGAGGGGTTGAGTGCTGATGGCTAGGCCAAATTGGTGTGGAAAATGAGGTTGGCTCAGCTTTGAGGACCAGAAGCCATGGAGGGTACTAAGCAGGGGAGTGCTGTGCCAGATCTGTGTGTTAGATCTGAGGCAGGGCGGAGGGAAACCTGGGGTCCCCTGTGTGGGGCTGGGAGGGCAGTGAGGACACTGGGGCGCCAGTCTTGGCAAGATGAGGGGAGGCCTGACCAGGACAGCAGCAGGGGGTCAGAGCCAGGGCCACAGAAGAGAGGGTGGGTTTGTGTGGGACTGATGGGGCTAGGTGGCAGACTGGATGTGGGAGGTCGAAGATGCATGTCCAGAGCCTTCAGGCTTTTGCAGGGCTGCGGGGGGGTGGGCAGAGAAAGGAGTGCAGAGCCGGTTCTCCCCCAGCACCCCACGGCCACTGTGCTTGTTAGCAAGGAACACTCCTTAGAGGGAACATATGTGCTGTTATTTTTAGGTGATTAGCCGCACGTCGTGGAGCGTTTGTTTGCCAGTCGTGGGTAAACAAAAGCCATTTGTCAAAATGAGATGTTCTAGCCTCATCCTCCCCTCACAGGCCAGTTGCCGGCTGTGAATTCCTGTTGCATCAGCCGTGAGGCTAATTAGCTCCACTGCTCCTGAATAATAATGGCCACATTCACGGAGAGGTGTCTGCATGCCAGGAGCCTTGCAGACGGTACAAAACTTGAAGCTGCTCAAAATGCATCTTTGTTGGTCCCATTTTGGAGTTGGGGAAACTGAGGCTGAACATCTACCCTCCCCCATCCCAGGAATGGGGACTCAGCAATGCCATCAGTCACTGTGGAGTAGCTTAGGTAATTGGATGAGTGCTGGGAATCCCATCAAGAGGCTTGCTCTGTGTCTCCCCTTCTGGGTGCTGACTTTTGGGACCTCTGGGTAAAGGGGCCAGAGAAGCTCTAGAGGAAGGAGCATGGATGGGCTTTGGATGGGGACAGCAATGAGTTTTTGGCTTGTCTTTGCCACTCAAGCGCAGTATATAATCTTGGGCTGGGCTCTGCGATACAATATGCAGGGAGTTTATTAGGGAATGCTCCTGAGATCAGTATCTTTGGAAGGGAGGGGACGGACACAGGATTGGGCAAAGGAGGAAGCCAACCTATCATGCTGTCTTTATGGAAGCTCAGTTGGTCCTGCAGGGAGTTGATGACCCTTCAGGGCTGTTCTGAGTTGAGGCAAAAGGGCTGGGCCTTTGCACTCCATGTTGATCCATCATTGTCTGTAGGTCACTCCAGGAATGGAGTGTGAGGGGCTGACAACCATCTGCCAGCAACACCCACAGAAGCTGGGGGAATAGGTCCTTTACTCCTGCAGGGGGACCTGGGTGGTGCCTTACAGAGCCCACCACAGTCCACTCCTTGGGCCTCTTCTGGGAGAGGCTCCTCTAGGAGTGAAAAAGAGGGCTAGTGGATGAACTATAGCACCCCTCCCTCTTCCTGCTAAGGGTTTTGTGGTATCAGGGGCTGCAACCAACATTCTTCAACTTCCTCCTCCACTAGCCACCAGAGATCCCTGTCACTCTCAGGTGACATCTCTGTGGGGACGGAGACTCTGGTCACCATGCCCTTTTCAGGCCTGGATGGCTGCACTTGTCAGTTTACCATCAATATGGGCAAGAGAGCACCAAGAGGCACCCAAAGGGATCACCTATGTGTCACCATATTCTTCCCTGTCCCCAAGGGTGACTTCCTCCTGATGACCAGGGTCAATTGCTCTGGCCAGGATGGCAACTCTTCATGCTTGCTGGTTCCCTGACACTAGGAGCCTAAAGTGCCAAGGGGGAGGCAGCTGTAGCCCATAGTTTAAGGGACTTTACCGCGTCCACTGGCAAAAGTACCCTCCCTTTGGGAACAAGGAGCCCACAGAACCCATAGTTGAGGGATGGAAAGCACAAATTCTCTACATGAGTCACTGGGAGGGATGTAAGCTGGGCCACTTAAGCTTCCTCTTAGACCCATGTATCCCACTGTATGGGACACAGTGCCATATAAGGTATTTGATTTAAAGTGATACTGCATCTTGGAGGATGGTGCCCAGACCTCATGAAGTACTGTTTCTGAGTTGGCTTTTCAGCTTAGCAGGCTGTTACACTGCCCCACCTGGCCAGAACCTTTTGGGTAATGGGGTGCACTATGGCAGCCCGCTCCCCTACCCCATGGGTTACTGCTGTAAGATGAGTTATTCGGTTTGACGTGATGTTATGTAGCATCATATGCCTGTGGATTCAACACTTCATACACCCTTGGATAGACAGCCTGTGGGCAAGGAAGGCCAATCTGTGTCTGGAACATGTCTCTATTCCTGGTCTTTCCAGGGTGGAGGGGTCCAGAGTAGTCGTCTGTTACATATTGACCCAAACGAATCTAAGGTTTTGTCCTCCTCTTTAGCTGGTGGCACAGGATCCCTGGTGGGGCCATTTGTGTGAGCTGAGGGTACTGGTAAAACAGTGGTGGGTGACAGGGTTCTTTTACCTGCTCTGCAGCTTGCTGGTGAACTCAAGTCCTGATCATGTTCAACTCAGGATGTACCCACCTTCTGACTTTGTGGGTCTGACAGACCCGGCTCATGATGGGCAGTTCTGGGTATGTGAACACTCGGCATCTCATAATTGGGCGCTCTGTCTCTACCAGAGCCAGGAGCATGCCACAACCTGTTTTTCAAAAGATGTAGAATTCTTCACTACAGATGATATGTACTTGCTCCAGAATTCCCAGGGTCTCCATTGTGGTTCTCCCCGGGGAGCTTGTCACACCTCACAGGGCATCCTTTCCTATCACTGTCCTATGTGTCTAATACCATACGGTCTGCTGAATCGGTCGGCCCAAGTGACAGGGCTGATGGTGCCAGCAGCCTGAACCTTCTGCAGAGTTCTTCCTCGCTCTGGGCCTTGGTAGCCCCTCATATCACAGTACTCCCAGACATGAAATAATTTTGCTTCCAAACCCATCTATCAGGTGCTGTGCTTTCTTCTTTGTGATGGGAGGTGAGAGATGAAATAATTTGTCTTTACTTTGGGTGTGGGTCCAAGTATTTACTAGACCACAGGATTCCTAGAAATTTTACTGACATAGTGGGCCCCTGGATCTTCATCAGTTTTCTCTCTCACCCTCTGGCCTCCAGCAAGCTAGGTGCCTCTTGTTCATCAGCTCAATCAGCATGATGTCATCAGTGTAGTGGATTGGTGTATGTTCTGCAGTGTGTCCGAATGGTCCCGATCTCCTTGGACTACCATGACAGAGCCTTGGTGAAAGTGGTGAATGCATGTTGTTCTCGGTTCTTTGTGAATGTGTGCTGTTCCTGATTTTCTTTCTGGATTGAGATAGAGAATACAGTTAGCAAATTAATGACTTCATAATATGTACCCGAGTTCACATTCTTCAGGTTTCACCTGGCTTCCATGGGGGGCAGACTGGTGAATTAAGTGGAGCCATGATAAGAATTATTACCCCTACATCCCTAAGATCTTTAAGAATGGCACTAATGTTTGCCATCCTCCCAGGGTGTAATACCATTTTTGATTTACCACCTTAGCCAGAAGGAGCAGTTTCAGAGGCTTCCGCTTGTTCTTCCCCACCATGACCACTCTTACCTCACAGGATAAAGGGGTTTGTGCCAATTACTAAGTATGTCTATTTCAGTTATACATTTGGAGACTCCTGGGTGGGATGCAGTGAGCCCACTGTGACCAGGGCCTGGGCTAGAACTCCATTTATCACCTGCCCCCTGACCATGATGATGCTTGGAGGTAGCAAAGTGATCTTCAATTCCGTGCCCAACTGCCCTAGAAATGCTTGCATTATTGCCCTTTTCTCAGTATTCAGTTACCTGAGTAACTTGGGGGAAGGACTGGGGAAATCATTGCTGCATATTATTGCAGGGTCCTTCCTCCTGGGGACACAGGCTTTCCCTCAACCAGTGGATTCCAGGTCTAAAAACCTACTCAGGTATGAAACTAGGGAAGGGATTGCTACTTCTTATTGGGGTGACTATCTTCAGTCTCCCGACAGCCCATCTTAGATGTTTTTTTTTTTATTATTATTATGCAGATAGAGTAGTATCCTGGTTGGCTGATGCTATGTTCTAGCAACTCCATGACCCTCTGCAGGTCAGGCTCTCCTCGCTGTCCCTCCACCTTACCAGTCACCACAGAATTGCGTCTTCCTGCCTTCAGGTGGTTTCTGTGTTTTCAGGGCCCTGTCACCCCCACTGCTGTGAGTAAGCCTGGTTTGCAATGGGATCTCCTACTGCCAGCCCCAGCCTCCAGAGAAGAGCCATCCTTGAACTTCCAAGTGATGCTGGGGCCACTCGCCAGTGGCACTCCTGACTGCCTTGCAAATGGTATGTCCTCTGGGTTCTGTGTGCAGTATAGGCCTCTGGAGGGAGTTCTGGCCTTACATAGTATAGGACATCCCCTCTGCCGTGCCCACTTCTCTGAGCCTTTCAGTGCCTTCTTCCAACATCTGCGGTGGCACTTTTAACTTCACCTGGGCCACTGCTTTCCCCATGCTTCTGGGGACCCCTGGGGTACTCGTGAGTGTGTTAAATCCTGTGTCCTGGGAGGGTGCTCCCATACTGATAAATGCTCCCTTTATCTAGCTTTGTGCTCTGGCCCTGTTGATCACTCACCTTCCGTCCCAATCCAGAGCCATGTTGACTAGGTGCTGCAGCCCCTTTGGGGTAGAGCCCCCATTTCTCCACATTGGGCCCAGTGTGCCCACAGCTACTTTATGTGTGAGTTAACCCTAGTTATCGGCCTAATGACATCAGCAGAAGTGGAGCAGATCCTGAGTGTGGACATGTCTTGGCAGGGAAAAGCCTCTGCAGTCTCAGGTGAGGAGGGAGTGCTAGCTCCCAGCAGGGAGGGGCAAGCTCCTGCAGACTCAGAGCATTCAGGGGGATCTGGAGAGTTGGGCTTTTGCAATATCCCCACCCAGATGTCCCCATACTGCGTGTCGGGGTTTCATTCTTTCTTAACCAGGGCTTTGACCTTGGCAGAGCAGACGTGTCTTGGCTGGAGTTGAGCCTAGGGCAAGTTTTCACATTTTCTGTCCTTCTGTGGTGGAAGATGACCACCTCTCTAAACAGCAACAGAAGGCCCTCTGGCTTTCACATTTAGCTTTTAATTGCTGACTAATCATACTCAGCTCTGTGTTATTGTTTTCAGGATCAGTGAGGTTTAACAACAGCTACCCAGTTCGGTTGTCCTTGTAGTTACTGTTTCTTCCATATTTCTTATATACATCACTCTAATTAATGGATTCCCTGTCACCAGTCTGCCATCCTCATTCATCACTCAACCAGCTGGGTGGCAGGTGATTCTGCTCCAAACTCCCATCCTGGTGTCTGCTTTCCTGACCCACTTTTGGTACCAACTGTATGTAACAGGTTGGGTTCTCAGAAAGCAGACTCTGTGACAGAATTCAGCATGTGGGGTATTTATTAAGAATTATTCTTAGGATCAACACCTGTGGAGGGGAAGAGACAGAAACAGGATCAAACAGAGAGAGAAGTTGCCCCATAGTACTGTTTGAAGCCTCAGCTGGCCCTGCAGTGAGTCCTGAAGGTGGTGTGATCTTTTAGAGCTGTTCTGAGTTGGGGCAAAAGGCCCTGGCAGTCCTGGGAACAGGCTGGTGACCTTGGGTGACGTGGTCTTCTTCTGCTGAAGCAGTCTCTGATGGTACTGATAGCTGAGGACTGTCTGATGGCAGCTGGGGTAATAGGGTCTTTATTCCTATCGGAACATCTACCCCAACACCTGTGAGTTCACTTATCTGTAAGACACGGATATAAAAAGTCCTAGCTATTGCTAGGCTAATTGATAAAGTCTCCATAAATGGTAGCTATTGCATACTTTATAGGTAGTTATTTGAGGATATTTATAAGTGATAAAACTTCAACTCAAAATAATTCAAGTCATGAAAGGAGTTTACTTGTTCACATAATTGGGAACATGGAAATGACTTCAGGAATGGATGGATACAGGAGCTCAAAGAATTTCATCAGGATGGGTCTCAATCTCTCTTTATACACACACACACACACACACACACACACACACACACACACACACACACATCTGTCTTTCCATCTCTAAGTCCCCAATTCCTCTGAGTTGGCTTCACTCTCAGGCAGTCTGCCCTTGAAGGCTAACAATGGCCCTCAACGGGGGGTGGGGGGGCATTATATCTATCTGTATCTGTACCTATACCTATACCTATACCTATACCTATACCTATACCTATACCTATACCTATATCTGTCTATATATCTGTATCTATATATGTATCTATATCTATATCATCTGTATCTATATCTATGTCTATATATATCTATATCTGAATATTACTCAGCCATCAAAAAGAATGAACTCTTGCCATTTGCAATGATGTGGATGGAGCTAGAGTGTATTATGCTAAGTGAAACAAGTCAGAGAAAGACAAATACCATATGATTTCACTCATATGTGGAACTTAAGATACAAAATGGATGAACATATGGGGAGGAAAAAAAAGAGAGAGGGAAACACACCATAAGAGATTCTTAACTATAGAGAACAAACTGAGGGTTGGTGGAGGCAGGTGGGTGGTGGATGGATGATGGGTACTAAGGAGGGCACTTGTTGCGATGAGCACTGGGTGTTGTATGTGAGTGATGAATCACTAAATTCTACTCCTGAAACCAATATTACACTATATGGTAACTAACTAGCATTTAAATAAAAATTTGAAACAAAAAAAAAAAAAAAAAGAGAGAGAGAGAGAGAGAGAGAAGAAAAGATGGTCCCTAACAGCTCCAGGCCCACATCCTGCCAGCTCAGGAACACTGGCAGAATGAGGGGGCCAAAACCTCCCAGTGATGACTAGTTCTAGGATAAATCCTACTTATTGGCCAGGCCTGGGTCATGGGGCCTCTCAAGAGCGGGGAGGATGAGGTCAGCCCTTCTTGATGGGAAGCTGGGGTTAGGCAGTGTCCCAAAGGAAAACTGAGATGCCGTGAGCAAATAAAAGTCAACAGATGATGGTAAAAAACACATCCACACCCTGTCCACCTTGAAGGCTTCTTTTATTCCATCTAGAGAATAGAAGGGCGTCAGACCGATCTTGCCTATGTGGGGCCATGTGCTATGTTCAAGAATATGTCTCACATGTCTACATGTGGCTGCCTGGAAACTTGCCGCATGGCCCACTAGCCATGATTCTGAGGTGCATCTACTGGGTCCAGGGACTGAGGCCAAGTCCAGGTGGATTGAGAGGCAACTTTCAACTCCAATTTGTCTTCTGGATCATTCGCTCTGCCAGTCAATATACATTTATTAGTATCTACTTTTGCCAGCCCAGTGTGGGGCCCTGGTGATAGAGACTGAAAGCCCCTCCCCAGTGAGGACTCAGGGTAACTGAGGACTCAGCCACATTGTATGCCATGGGACATAGCAGCAGGGAGCTAGATGGCTGAGGGGGACCAGGCCCAGCAGCCCCTGAGCCTCTCTGGCCTTCAACTATGTTCTCTTTGGCCGACAACCATTTAAAAAGATTTATTTATATTACCATTACTGTAATATTTCATCAGCTCTGCTATGAGACTTATTGCAAAGTATGCTTCCATTTTATGTACCATTGAGAGACATGCCAACAATTTTAAGATGAACCCCCAAATTTTAATGATGTTTATATATGAAAAAATGTGCTGCCGAGTAATGAGGACATACAGTAATTACCAACACTTAAAAATGGGGCTATTTCATATTAAACTCCCGTATCCTGGTTTCTTCTGAATAATTGTATACTTCCTCAACCCAGGGCTGGCACCTTTGCGTGGCAACAGTCAGCCGGAGATGAGTAGGACTTTCCCCTTTTGTTGTTTGCTTTATTTGTGTTATTTGTTTTAAATAGATCATACATTCTTAGGGTTCAGAAATCAAAACAATACAAGACAGTATAGAATGAAAAGTCTGACTCCCACACCTGTCATCATCCACTCTGTTCTCAGCCCTTCACCACAAATAAAGCCCTGCATTACATTCTCATGCTTCCTTCCATTTTTTAAAAAAAATGCAGACACAAACAAATATGAATAGATACACCTCAACTCTCTCATTTAAAATAGGTTCTGCCTTTGTTTTGATCACTTAATGATGTGTCTAGCAGATATTTCCAAATCTGCAGAGAGATGCTGGCCCTCCAGGGGGGAACAGGTTCCCCATTAACTGAAGTCTCCCTATACCAGCTTTCTTCCTTGCATACCCACTGGGCCCCTGGGGACACCAGACTGTAGTCTTCCTCATCTATCCTGGAGACACTCAGCAGATGCCAAGGCCTAAGGTTGGGGAGGGGGGCAAGCACGTTGGGGCAAGGGAGGTGAGATGGATAGGAGGTAGTACTTGTGAGTGGATGCATGTGCATGGATGCTTTGGTCTGGCTTAAAAGCTCTCTGGTAAGTGGATAGGGTTGCAGGGATAAACAAGGTCCAGGAGTTCAGAGACTCACTGGCAGCAGGAGAGCAAAATGAAGCAAATGGATAGTTGGAAGACCAGAGCAGAGAGTATGATCTTGGGTAAATTAATTAAACTCTGAGTTTCTGATGCCTCATTTGCAAAACAGGGATATTTTAGTCCCTATTTTTAGGATTATTGTGCAGGATAAATGCAACAACAGTTCCTGTCATATAGTAAACACTGGTATGTATTATCTCTGTCGAGGCATAGTGGAAGGAATAAGACTGCTTGGAGGTGGCGGTGAGTGGGGTTTTGAAGGCTAAATAGGAGTTCACAAGGTAGAAAGTGGAAATAGTGCGTTCTAACACAGGAAATAGTATGGGGTCTTCTAGCTTGCCTTCAGGTGTTAACTCAGTTTCAAGGAGGATGTAACTGAATCTCATACAGAAGATGTGGCCTGCCTAAAGTCAAGCATGCAGGAATGCAGAGCTCCATACCCAGTTCTGTCTGACTCTGACCCCGGTGGTTAATGCTCAAGTTAGAACATGTGTACTATCATTCTCGAGACCTATTTGTGTTGTAGCTCAGGGCTGATAAATTGGGTTGCTGTGGCATGTGAGGCAGCCTTGCCCTCTGAAGGAAGAAAAATCACCTGGTGCTCAAGGGCACAAACCGGGGTACCTTCTCTGAGCTCTGCTTTCTATGTAAGCTCTGCTCCCAAGCAAGTTTCCCCCAGGAAGTGGCAAGATGGCTGCTGGCAGCTCAACTGGGCCAGCAAAGCTACTGCAGAGGAGAGAGGGAGCCCCTTTCCTAGTGGTTGCAGTTAATGTTTTTATTTATTTTATTTTATTTTTTTTTAAATTTTTTTTAACGTTTATTGGTTTTTGAGATGGAGAGAGACAGAGCATGAACGGGGGAGGGTCAGAGAGAGGGAGACACAGAATCTGAAACAAGCTCCAGGCTCTGAGCTGTCAGCACAGAGCCCGACGCAGGGCTCGAACTCACGGACCGCGAAATCATGACCTGAGCCGAAGTAGGCCGCTTAACCAACTGAGCCACCCAGGCGCCCCTGTTTTTATTTATTTTTGAGACAGAGAGAGACAGAGCATGAGCAGGGGAGGGGAAGAGAGAGAGGGAGACACAGAATCGGAAGCAGGCTCCAGGCTCTGAGCTGTCAGCACAGAGCCGGACGGGGGGGCTCGAACTGACCGAGTGTGAGATCATGACCTGAGCTGAAGTCAGACGCTTAACTGACCCAGGCGCCCCTCCTAGTGGTTGCAGTTAAAGTCCTAGGCAGGGTTCTCACTGGTCATCCTTGGGTGACAAGGCTATCAGTCGGCCAATGGTTAGGAGAATGTGGCCTTCTCACTAAGGCCGAAGTGACCTCTCGTAGGTCACGTCGTGACCATCACAGAACCAATCAAGTGGCTAAAAGATGTGGCCCTCTCATTGGTCACACCTGGGTCACATGACCATCACTGAACCAATCAAGTGGCTAGGGGAATGTAGCCCTCTCACAGATCAGGCCTCTCACATGACCAGAGGAGCCAGAACTACAAGGGTCTAGAGTGGAGGAAGGGTGGTCCCTCAAAGTGATATTGGGGTCCTGCATCCAGTAAAGGGGGAGATGGCTGGCTGGCAAACCCAGTGGATGTTCTTCATAGAGCCCCAGACAGGCCCATCCATTCGTCTCTTATGACCTGGGGCTGAGGGAAGCCTGGGACACCTGAGCCAGGGATCAGGAATGCTTTCATGGAGCCCTTTAGTGAAAAGCATCTGGCCCCAGGCAGCAGCATGCATAGCAGTACAATAGTCCGTAACAGTGGAGGAGCTATGCCAGTGAAGGGGTTTGGTTATGGTCAACTCTGTGGATGGGGTGGGCAGTGTCCTATACCCTCCTCACGCTGTCCTGATTGCAGTTTGGAGCAAACAGTTATGATGGAAGCATCTGAGCTTCCATGATTCGTGGGCTGGCCATAGGCTCCACCTGACCAGGCCTTCCAGGGATTCGCCGTGGTTAAGCAAGAGGAGGAAACGAGTTTTACAAATTAGTACCAACACCTGGAGGGACAGAACCAGCCCAGGGGAAACCATATAGGGAGTCCAGTCCCCACAGCATCCACTGACGCATTGTACAGAGAAACCTCTGTTTCCAGGGTAACCACCACATCCTGATTGGACATCTCACCTTGCCAAGGAGGGCAATTTGAAACATTCTGGTATATAATTTATTGCAAACATTCTGTGGTATAGGCCCTGTGTCAAGTGCTTTACATATATGACCTCCTTTCATCCTCCCTGCACTGAGGGAGTATCATTGTCCCCATTTTACAGACAAATGAACCAAGACTCGAGGATGTTAGGAAACTTCTCCCAAGATCACATACTAAGAGGGAATGCTGCCCATTTGATGTCCAAGCCCTGGTTCTTCTGAGCTGGGCCTCCTTTGATGCTGGGGACCAGAGACCCAGTTGCAACCCACCCACCCCCCCACCGCCGCCCCCAAAACGTGGCAGGTGAGCTGAGCTGCATGTCTCCCACAGTTACTCAGCAGATGTTCTGAGGATGCTCAAAGATGAGGCACAGGATGGGGCTTCACTTTCTGGTCCCAGGGTCTCCTGCCCCAGACAGTTCCCTTGTGGCCTCTCCTAGAGTCCAGAGCTTCGTTTTTTATCTGAAGCCTGGCAATTTGGGGCCCACATGAGGCCCCTAGGCCTGAGTGCTTCAGTGGGGAGGATGGGAGGTTTCAGAGAGGGACAAGAGGGGTGGGAGTAGGCGGGGAGGGGTAGAGCCCAAGGACTCAGAGGAGGTGGGAGACAGGGAGGCAGCTTCATTAGTCTGTCCCCAGGGAACTTGGCAGCCAGTTATTAGGCACTCCCTAGGATGGTGAGCTTGGCAGATGAGGGAAGAAAACAACATGGGAGTTGTGGGTGTGGGCTGGGGTTGGTTCTGCCTCTTCTGGACCAGGGGATCCCTTCTTTTCATCATATGAGGGGAGGGCTGAGGTTCTCCAGGGCCTAAACCTGTCACCATGGTACAAGCCCCTCCTTGACAGTAGGGACAGTGTCATGAGCATCCTTGGATGCAGGAAAGGAGCTGAACTGATGCCAGTGCTGGTCCCTAGGGCACCTTGACGGTGCACTCCCCCACTGAGGCTTCTTGGCTACTATGGTGGTTGGGCCAAGGCTGTGGTATCTACTGGACCCTTACCCTCTGTCCTGTCTCTGAGAATCCCACCAGTCCTACTTGTAGTCTTGAGGCTACGTACTGTTGCTCCCATACTGTAGACCCATCTCCCTTATCATTTTCCCTTTTCTCTAGTAGAAAGAAATCTGTTAAGTTTCCCTCAGACTTCTTCTCTTCTCCTCTCCCACCAGCCCCTTGGCCTTGAAAGTTATCAGTGATGACTTAAACCTTACTTGCAGCTCAGACTCTTTGCTGAGCAGCTGCCTCCTGGGCATCTCCCAGGGGTGCTTCTGGGCTCCACAGACTCTACTGCTTCTCATCCACCTACCCTGCTCTGCCTCTGTGGCATCCCATCTTGGAGAAGGGCTCCGCTGTCTGCCCACTAGCCCAGCCCAGGGCACACAGAGTCGCTCCCAACTCTCTTCTTCCCCTGACCTACCACAGGTAAGCCAAACCTTTACTAGCTTTCCACCAACTCTTTTAACTACCTTCTTCATGGCTGTGCTCTGGTTCACTCACCTTTCCTTCTTTCCTGGAGTCTCCACGTTGATCTCTGAGCCCCTGGTTGACCATCCATGCTGCCTGTCCATAGCTCTCTCCTGTTTTAAAATTCTCAGTGGCTCCCCCAGCACCCCCAGATGAAATCTGTACTCCTTGTCTTAGCATTCTGAGCTCCATGTGGCCTGGCCCCTACTGCAGCCTCTGCTTCCACACCTCCTCCAACACTTTGCATGTTCCAGTTCCCACAGTGCGCCATGTTCCCTCCACTCTGAGTCTTTGCTCATGCTGTTCTCTCTCCCAGGAATGTCTCTCCCCACTTTTGGTTGTAAGTACACTCAGCTTTTGACTCCTCCAGGAAATGCTCCCTGAACATGTGCCCACTCCCCGCCTTCAGCAGGTCTAGGTGTCTCTGTTGTGGGCTCTTATAACATCCCACATGCTTCTACATCATGGCGCTTAGTACTCTCAGTTACAGTTGACTGCAGATCTGTCTTCTGCCCTCTGCTAGCTGTGGGAGCTTGGAGAGCCAAGGTTGGGTATCTTGCTGGTCGTGCTCTCTAGCATCCACCTGAGTCAGGCCTGTGGTATATGCTTAAGCAGGGCTGCAGAAGAAATGAAATGTCTACCAATCTCTCAAATGTCAACATCAGGGTCTTTCGATGTATGTATTAGTTTCCTATCCCTGCTGTAACAAATTACTACAAGCTTAGTAGCAATGCAAATTTAGTCTACAATTCTAGAGATCAGAAATCTGATGGGGCCTGGTCTCACTGTGCCAAAATCAAAGGGTGGACAGGTCTGGGTTTCTTCTGGAGGCTCTAAGGGAGAATCTATTTCCTTGTCTTTTCCAGTTTCCGGGGCCTTTTCCACTTACCTTGGCTTGTGGGCACTTTCTCCATTTCAAAGCCACCAATGTTGGGCTGGGTCCTTCTCATGGTACCATCTCTCTTTTCTGCCTCCCTCTTTCACTTTTAAGGACCCTGGTGATTACATTGAGCCCAACTGGAAAATCCAGTGTAATCTCCCTATTTTAAGGTCAGCTTATTAGCAACCTTAATTTCATTTGCAGCCTTAATTCCTCTTTGCCGTGTAAATTAACAAGATATTCACAGGTTCGAGGGATTAGGACATGGACATCTCTGGGTGGCCACTGCCCTGCCCATCACAATAAGGAAGAAGCTGGAGAAACCACTGCCATGTGGGGAGAGGTACCCCTCTGTGAGACTCTAAGAATGGGGGACACCAAGGGCAAAAGGACAGTCAGGGTCAGATAGCAGGATGATTTGATGCAGGTTAAGAGAGTTCTGGGAGAGCCAGAAAGGGATTTCTGCCTGTCATGGTCAAACCTGCAAGTGGTAGAAACCCAGCCAAAACTGGCTTTAAGGACCAGGGGGATTTACTGACACATGAGACTAAAACATCACACACAGGTAAGAATTCCTCCAAGAACAGCTGGGTTGGGGGTCAGAGGACGTCCCACAGCTCCACTTCCCTCCACCTCCCAAATCTCCTTTCAATCCCAGCTTGGCTTTATTCTCAGTCCACATGAGATGGCAACATAGCAACAGTCACTGCCACCCCCAGCCTCCAGGTTTAAGTGAGCCAGAGCAACTGCCACCTCTCAGCAGGTCTCCCTGCCCTGCCTTGCCTTGCCTTGCCTTGCCTTGCCTTGCCTTGCCTTGCCTTGCCTTGCCTTGCCTTGACTGGGTCTTGAGTCTAGCTCCCAACCAATCATGGGGCCAGGGGGTTGGATTTCACTCAAATCATGGGTAGATAACAGAGGAAGAGTGGGTTCCTAAAGGAAATTCTGATGGCTGTTTTCCCCGATGGGTGATGCTCCCTGTATTCTCTTAGGGAGACAGGATTAAGAAGAGACCTGGGTCCTGATTCTGGTTCTGCTGCTAACTTGCTGCTGTGTGACTTTGAGTGAGTTACTTATTAACCTCTCTGGGCCTGACTGTAGAATGAGGGGGTGAGGTGGGATGCCCTCTAAGGGACCTTACCACTCAGAGGCCTTTCCCATCTGTTTAGCCCATCTGTTTTCTTGTGAGTCTAGATACTAGTGGTAAAGATCCTTAGAAAACCTGGTAGTCGGAGAAGTAGTAGGGGAAGCTGCACAGAGTGGAGCCAAGTTTGGGATCTGTGGCAGGGCCAGGGAGGTGGGCTAGAGCACGTGAAGTGCTGGGTTCATGGGACAGTTGGGGGCCTGAGCAAATGGCCAGTGGCTATCAAGACTTAGGGTTTATCTGTTGCCAGGGTCAAACCTCACTCTGCTTGTATCGAGCTTAGCGCGTGGCCACGGTTGGGGTTGTTGTGTGAGTTGGCATCACTGTGTGGCTGTGGTAAAGACTCAGTCTGGGTCCAGGCTGGGGATCAGAAGCTGGTCAGCAGGAGACAGGGCAGATGCTGCCAACTGGTATATGGGGGAGCCAGGTGTCACACAAAAGTGACTGGCCACATGTGACTTCTCAATTATTCTCACCGAACATATTATATATTTTACTTATTCTTTTGTTTTTTGTCTGCTTCCTTTTACTAGAATGTCAATTCCCTGAGGACAACCACTTTGTTCTCTAGCTCCTAGAACAGTGCCTGGCACATTGTATGTGCTCAATAAATAGTTGTCTGAATAATGCAGAGGTATGTGCATGCAGGTGAGGCCAATGCTGTGTGCATTAGATTGCCAGTTCCCCAACCTTGCCTTCATTTGAACCACCTGGAGATCTTATAAGAATCCCAATGCCCAGGGTACAGCCCTTACCAGTTGAGTCAGAATATCTGGGGGACCAAACTAGGCACTGGTATTTTTAAAAAATTGCCAGATAGTCCCACTTGCTGCAAAGTTTGAGAGGTGCTCACTGCATTAGACCACGTGAAGTGTGGGGTGGGGAGTATGTGCCGCCTCATGAGGACACACACACAGTGGTTCTGGGTGGTAGGATGGAGACTTTTTGTCCTAGATCTCTATCACATTCTCCGGACACCCGCCACGGAGGTGATTACTTTGCTCTCAAAATGGATTTTGGCCGCGAGTCAAGAAGAGCTCTCGCTTCCCAGCTAAACGATGGCAAATCAATTTGAGGACTCTGCTGGAGCTGCTGATTAGGGCTGGCAGCCAGGGAGCCCTCTGGCTGTCAGAGCCATGGCAGGACTCAGCTAGGCCTTTGAGAGGAGGTGGCAGGCAGGAGCTGGGACCAGCCTTGGGGTCCAAGAACCCAGCCTTCTCCTGGGGGACATGGGAAGCCTAGATGGGGCGGCTGTCCACTTTGGGAGTGCAATCTCCATTTATTTAGGACAGCAATATGAATAGTATTAGTCATCATTTATTAAGGACTTGTATGTGCTGGGCACTTTAATACATTTGTTGCCATAATTGGGCAATGCAAGTATTATTATCCTTTAGTATGGAGTCCCTGAGAGGTAAAATAATGTGTTCAAGATCAAATGGCTTCCACATAACAAGTCAGGCTTATAACCAGGTCTGCTTGGGAAAAACCCAAATGTTTTCTCATGATGCTCTGTTGTGTGTTCGTGTACATGTCTGGACTCTGAGCTCTCATGACCATATCAGATTCAGGTTTAAAAGGCAGCTCCTATGCCAGTGTTTGGCTACGGGCAGTTTGCTGGAGGAAGAAAGGAATGAGGACATGTTTGCTGAGTGGATGGATGAATGAAAGAGTAGTTGCTGACTAGGGGCAGAAGGTGGGATGAGGTATGCGTTGTGAGGTAGGCAGCCTCCATGATGGCCTGCAGCCCCCAGTGATTGTCCCTCCTGCTGTTCATGCCCTGTGTAGTATCCTCCTACATTGAATCAGAGCTGGTCTGTGTGACCAACAGAATACTGGAGAAGTGATGGTGTGACTTTCGAGGCTAGGTCATGAAAGACATTTCATCTTCCACCTTGCTCTCTTGGATTACTCACTCTGGGAGAGACTAGCTTCCCTATCACGAGGACACTTCAGAAGCCCTTTGGAGAGGGAGACTTCTGCCAGAAAGCCGGTGCCAGTTTGGCAGCAATGTGATGGAGGCGTCTTGGAGGTAGATCCTCAAGCCCTAGTTAAGACTTCAGATGAGACCTCAGCCCCAGCTGACATCTCTTTTTTTTTTTAATGTTTATTTATTTTTGAGAGAGAGAGAGAGAGGGAGAGAGCAGGGGAGGGGCAGAGAGAGGTGGGGACAGAAGACCCAAAGCAGGCTCTGTGCTGATAGCAGAGAGTCAGATGCAGGGCTCGAACTCATGAACTGTGAGATCATGACCTGAGCCAAAGTTGGATGCTTAACCAACTGAACCACCCAGCTGCCCCCCAGCTGACATCTTAATTGCAACTTTATGAGAGACCCCAATCCATAAATAGCCATGAAGCTACAACAGAATTTTTTGACTCTCAGAAACTGTGAGAGAAAAAGAAATGTTTGTTTCACACTACTAAGTTTTGGGATAATTTGTTATGCAACAACAGATAACTCATGCATATTGCTAAGTCTCTTTTGAGCTGATGAGAGCTTTCTGGAATAGGCAGTTTATTCTCCCTCCTGTCCCCTTTCTCACTTGTGACTCCTGCCTCTCAGTTTATTTTGTATGTATTACAATAAAAAGACATGAGAGTTGGCTTTAAATCCAGGTTCCCAGTTTACTATTTGGATGACTGAGGATTTTTATTGAAATTAATTCTTCTCCTTATCCCTTTTTACTTTTTATCCCTCCTTTCCTATCCTTTTTTCTTGTCTTCATCAGTCTTGCCATAGTAAGAGTAGCATTTTGTAGTAATGGCTGTCATTGTTTAAGTAACTGTTATGCACCAGGCACTGTGTTAGGGGATCCACAGACATTATTTAATTTAGTTCCCTTAATGGGTGGTGGTGGGGTTAGTCATTATTGTATTCTATTATTTTGCTTTTTTAATTTTAATTCCAGTATAGATAACATACATTATATACTCATTTATTTTATTTTATTTTATTTTATTTAAAAAAATTTTTTTTAACGTTTATTTATTTTTGAGACAGAGAGAGACAGAGCATGAACGGGGGAGGGGCAGAGAGAGAGGGAGACACAGAATCGGAAGCAGGCTCCAGGCTCTGAGCCATCAGCCCAGAGCCCGACACGGGGCTCGAACTCACGGACTCACAGACCGTGAGATCGTGACCTGAGCTGAAGTCGGACGCTTAACCGACTGAGCTACCCAGGCGCCCCAATATACTCATTTATTTTAAATAGATAAGGAGACCAAGGTCCGGAGAGTCATATGCCCAAGACCAGACAGAAAGAATCAATATTCCAAGCCAGGTTTTTCTGCAAACCAAAGCCTATGCTCATTTCCATTATACGTCTCTACTTCTGAGCCTCAGTGTTGTAATATGTAACATGGGCATAATTCTGACCTCACAGATCCCTGTCAGGATGAGCAAAGGTGGTGCCTTTAGAGCAACAACCCTATTATGGCATGGAGCGAGGGCCTAGTAAGTGGGAGGCTTCCTTGATCTTCCTATTCTCCCCTCCCCACTTATGTACTTTACGATGGGCTATCCTAGCCCTTGTATAGACAGGGTCATGTCATTGCCTGTCACTGCAGTACCAACAGGGAGTTGATGAGACCGATGGGCCTGCCCCAGGATGGACGGGGTGCATGCCTGGGTCTGGAATCCAAGGAGATGGTAGCACTAGCAGCTCTTGCTTACCCACTGACCCTTACCTTGTGCTAGCCCTGTTCTGCCCCAGCTCGCACAGAGATGAAGGAAGGAAGGAACACGCATTCAAACCTAGGTCAGTACCTGTGGAGAGGCCATTGTGTAGAGATGGCTCCAGCTGGAGGATCCCAGCTGAGAAAACGTTGGGGGGTGGGGAGGGATATTGAATCATCTCTTAGATCAGGCAAGAAATCCCAATTAATTACAAGTGCTAAGTGAGTGGTCTGGAA
The DNA here is from genome assembly GCF_024362965.1 of Panthera pardus. Lineage (NCBI taxonomy): Eukaryota > Metazoa > Chordata > Mammalia > Carnivora > Felidae > Panthera > Panthera pardus. Next base: position 64,830,267 of record NW_026526765.1, on the reverse strand, counting down.
GCAGACTTTTGCAGTCAATTAAAGGGATGCTGGAGGAAGCTTCATTAACCCCCTGCCTCCTGGCAACTTTTGGTTTAGGAGAAAGAAGGCATCTGTCTGTAATGAGCTCCCCCACACTGTGGGGAATGCAAGCAGAGAGTGCCCTCCACCAAAGATGGCACAAGAGGGACTCCTGGGTTGCATGGAAGGATGGATTCGTGATGTCCTATGCTTTGATCCCTGTGGTAAATGAAGTAGTAAAGACATTGCTCCATTTGGAGGCCAGCCCATGCACAGTGCAGTTTGTGCTTTTCTTGTCCTTCTCCAGCATGGACAGCAGAATGGCCACTAGACTCTCCCCAGGTGCCTCAAACACAGAAGCCCCAAACTAAACTCATTATCTTCCCCCAAACCTGTCTCCGCAAATTTTTCAGATCTTGAAGAATGGAGCCACCCAAGATGGAGACACAGGCTTTGGCCTGAACCCCTTCCTGTTCCATGCCCTACACATTAACTCCTTAAGTCCTGCCAATTTGCCCCCCTATGTAGTACCCCCAATTTATCTGTTTCTCTCAGGCCCTTTGCCATTGCCCAAGGTCGGGCCTTACCATCTCCAGCCTTGACATTGTACTAGCTCCTTCTTGGAGCCCAGTTCATTCTCCTCCCAGCCCTAATGATCTTTCTCAATCTGCCCACCTGATCACATCACACCTCTGCTCAAGACCCTTCAGTGGCTCCCCATGGTCTGCAGGGAGAGCCCAAGCTCCATCTCCTGGCACCCTGGTTGATGTCCCCAGCTTTCAGCTTTTCATCAAGAATTTAATAAGCTCCTGCAGATGTCCCCTGCTTCTCCCTCCTTGGCACCCACCACCCATGCTCAGACTACTTTTGTCTCCTCCCTGCTTTTGCTCATGCCAGCCCTTCTGCCTGGAGTGCCCTCCTTCTCTACCAGGTTGACTTCTCATTTAAGACTCATCTGAGATATTGCCTCCTCCCGGGAGCCTTCCCCAAGCATCCTGAGTTTGCTTTTATCACTGCACATGTTATGGTGGCTAATTGGCCTATTTATCTGCCTGTCTCCTCCTTTAGCAGGTAGATTCCTGGTAGAAAGGGCTGTGTGATTGGTGTTCTCGGTGTCTAATGTGTGATTGGTGTTCTTGCTGCTTAACAAGTGGTAGGAGCTCAGTAAGTGCTATTTAAGAAAGGGTTAAGACTATGAGGGCAAGACCTTTGGGACTAACAGTGAGAGGATGCTGTCATTTCCCGACTGGGCACAGGATTCTGTGGGGTGCCACTGAGTGTCAAGGAGGGGCAAAGTGGGCAGAGGAGAAGCATCTGAGTGTCTGGGGCTGAGTTGTTTACTGAGGAGGGACCTGAGTCTTGAAAGGACAGTGTCTCGAGTGCTGATAGAGCACACAGATGGACTTCTAGGGAAGCCCAAAGACCTTGTGTTCCATTTCTCTCCAATCTTCATCCTTGGAAGGCCCTCAGAGCCTAGCCACTGACTCTGGGAATGGTCTCAGTCTTGCAGAGGCCTGAGGGGAACCAACTGTTGGCCCTTATTCTGCTCTGACACATTTCCTCCTCCACTTGGGACCCTGTGGTAGATGAGGTTTGGTTCTGGCTCCTCTGAGGTCCTGCTCAACTCCTGCTTCTTTGTAGGGAAGGGGGGAGTTGCATCAGGCTCCATGGGGGCAGACCCTAAGATGCCCCCCCAGTGATCCCTGTCCTGTTACATCCTTGTGTAACCTCTCCCTATGGGTGTGGGCAGGACCTATGACTTCTAACCAATAGAATATTGTAAAAGTGATGGGATGTACTTGCCCAATCAGGTTACATAACATTGAGGCTTCCATTTTATCAGCCTTCTCTGTTGCCTTCTTGGCTTGCACACTTGGATGAAGAAAGCTGCCATATTATGAGCTGCCCCAATGAAGGGGCCCACATAGTAAGAAATGAAGGACAGCCTCTGGCCAACAGCCAGCTAGGGACTGAGGCCCTCAATCCAATAGGAACTAAATCTTGGCAACAATCACGTGACCTTGAAAGTGACCCTTGACATCAGTTGAGACCCCAGCCCTGGCCTGCACTTGACCGCAGCTTGGTGAGAGACCCTGAAGCAGAGAACCCTGGCCTCCTGTGAGAAACTGTGAGATAATAAATACATGTTGCTTTAAGCCTCCAAGTGTGTGGTAATTTGTTATGCAGCAGTAGATAACTAATACAGCCTCCCAGTGCACACTGAGCTCCCCTGACTCTGAGAGGCGAGGAGACCTGTTATCCTTAGTGCACTAGCCCAGACTTATGGGGGTATCTGGGAGAAAGGTAGGATGAGTGATGTTAGGGCATAGGAGAGAAAGGGGTCAGGTTCTGCCTTCCCTCCCCCTATTGCCCAGTAGGTGCAGAGAGCTGGAGGAAAAGTGACTGTGGCCACCAAGTAGAGGAGAGGGAGATTGGTCGCTTGGATCCTGAGTCAGCACTGGGGTTCCTAAGGACCCACTACAGGCTAGACTCTGCAGTGGGTGCTGGGAGGCATTGGGGCACCAGCCAGCATGACACCTAGAAGAGCTCCCAAGTTAGAGACAGACACTGCAGCGGCATAAATTGTAGTAGGATTTATAAGGTGCCATTCAGTAATGGTTGGCACGCAGTGCTAAGAGTGTGCATGTGTGACCCCATTTCTTCCTCACAACTGTGGAGGTCAAAACAATTATTATCCCATTTTACTTGCAAGCACACACTCAGAGGGGTTAAGTGGCTTGTTCAAGATCACTCTGCTGGGTGACAACCCTCTGGCAAACCCAGGGCTGCCTGAGCACATAGTTGTGATGCTCTGTGTGTTGTAAGCACAGCAACAAACCCTGCTGTGGGAAGGGGGATGGGGGGCTGTGTCAGGGTGGGCGTCACACAGGAGGTGACATCTTGCTGGATCTTGAGAATTTCAGGAGTACACCAGGGAGGGGAAGGGTACCATTCATTCCAGGCAGAGGGGAAAGACTCAGCATGTGCATACCATGTGTGCTTGGCTCAGAGTTGGGTGTGGGTCTAACCTAGTAGGTTGGGGTCATATCTTACAGGGCCATTTTGACGATTTTGCTGTTGTCCTGACCACTGAAGGGTGCTGGGCAGGAGAGTGACATGGTTAAGTTTGTGTTTTGATGAGTCTTCTGGGCGAGGTGGGGTGATGGGGAGAGGATGGACAGAGGGAAGAGGCAGAAGCTGGGAGACTAGTATGTGGGGAATGGGAGGTGCCTAGACAAGTAGAGAAAAAGTGAGGCCCAGCTTAAGGCAGGGCAATGGTGGGGACAGCCGAGGGTGAAAGAAGGTTCTCGTCTTGTCCTGACTCAACAAGGTCTGGGAAGTGTCTGTGTCCAGGAACAATGCTGAGTGGCACCAGCTCCCACACACGGCCTGGCAGAGAGTAGGAACTCCCTCGGTGTTGGTGGGTGACCAGTAACAGACCTTTGCCCACCCACGGTTCTTGGCTTCATGTCGGCATGCCATATCCCAGGGAGCTTTCAGAGAAGGATGGCCAGAGATGGGGTGTGGGGTATTGTGACCAGGCTGGAACACCAGCTCTGGGGGGGTTTCGTACAGTTGAACTTGAAGGGCGGGAGGTGAGTGGCGCTGATCTCTGGGGGCGAGCCCTGACTCTGGCCTTCATTTGTTTCCAATGTCCCAGCCAGAAGTCAGGGTAAAATGGGAGGTTTTCTGAGACCTCTTGAACATTGCAGGTCAGCCCCCCTTGCCTTAGCTGGTGCCCCATGTAACCCTGGTGGTGCCAACAGACAGAAAAGGACAGACAGACTAAGAGTTGCTGTACAAGGTCTTTTCTTTGTTGTCATGGTTGGTTTGGTACATCTTAGCATCTGCGTCATACAAAGGGGGGAGCAACAGCCATGGCTTTTGGTCAGGTTCAGGGGGCATGAGGGGGTGGCCCTCCCCTCCCCCCAGGCACTGACACATTTAAAGAAAGCAGAGCAACAAGGACACAGCACAGATGTGGGAAAGGGATTCCCCCGCGAGAGCAGGATGGTCGTCCTCACCTGGGTCTCAGGACCCCCACCCCCATCCCAGGGCCAGTGGGAGCACCTTCCAACCTCTCCCCAGTGAAGAAGGTGGGCAGCAGGAGCAGGGAGGGGAGTAGGGGACATGTGGGGGAAGGCATATCTTCAGGCATACCCTTATCTGAGCCATCTGATCCCCAGTTGCCTGTCCAGTCAAGGGCCTGTGAGGCCCTCAAAGGATGGAGCAGTTGGGCGGTGGGGTGGGCAACCCTGCCATCTAGGGGCAGGACTCTCAGGACTGGGGCTCTGGCCATAGCCTGGTGGGGGTAGCTTCTTTCCTCATCAGGCCACCTGAGAGGGGCCTGGGCTGCTGAAATACTTCAGTTCACTATCTCTCCCCTTCTCTGTCTCTCTTCCCTCTGTGCCCCTCCCTCCCTCTCTCTCTCCCTTTCTGTCTTGTCTCCATGTCTCTCTCTCTCTCTCTCTCTCTCTCTCACACACACACACACACACACACACACACACACACACACACACACACCCCGATACTTAAGAGGGTCTCTTGACTTCCTGCTTGCCTTTGGAGGAGACCCCACACAGTGTTGCCACTTCCTGGAGCTTCTGAACCTGGAGCTGAGGATGTCCATGTGTGGAAATCCTGGCTCGCTGCCAGCACCGGCATGGGCGATCCAGAGAAGGCTTCTCCCTCCTTTCTTGAGGATGAGCTCCCAGGCACGCAAGCCTGGCAGTGGCCTTCCCTGGCAACCACGCATGCCCACATCAGGTGGTGCCCACTCCCTTGCATCTCATTGTTTTCACCATATACAAATGATTGCTCCTTCTTATTTCTCTAGCTGAAGAATGTCTCCCTGGTATGTTGCATGTGTGCACTGAATTCTGGGACTGCTCCCTCCCTACCCCAGCCTCCTAAGTGTATCACATGCACTGCCCCATTTAGGTGTGACACACTCATCCCCCTCCCATCCAGTGGGTCACACACACCTCCCACCCCAGGTACATCATGTAAACATCTCTTCCCTGCTAGAGCACACCCCACACATATTTTGTTCCCCCTCTCCCTCCACCTGAGTGTGTTGCACACAACATCTTCACTGGGTCACACACTAGCTTCTTTCCACAGGTCTGCATCGGGAATGACAGTCATCATGTCTCTCTGGACCTGAAGTTGGTCACCTGGCCGTGGTTGGAGCCAGGTATGCCCCATGCCGAAATTCTCCCCTGCTCCTGCCTCCAGGATGACCTCTAGTTCTGCTGCTCAGGGGTAGGCCTGAGGATTCTGGAAGAGTCTGGGACGTTTGCCAGACTCATCCAGCCAGCCTGGAGGGTACTCTCGTATGGGAAAAATCCAGAGCCCGCTGGGGGTGCAGAAGGGCTGTGGAGACCACCAGGGACATTCTCTGAGGGTCTGGTGTTCCTCAGGTCCACCTGGGATATCTTGCATGGCTGTGTTCCCCTGCTCATCTGAAGCTCCCTGGGCCTCAGTCTCTGCTGCCCATCTGTCATTTTCTGTGCTCTGGCACCACCTTTGAGATCTGTGGGCCCCTGTCAAGGGGGAGACGTTTTCAAACACTTGGGATTTACATCTGTGTCTGGCTGGGGCTCACACACTGGGTCTGGGGAAGCCTGGGGCCCCTTGACTGCGCCCTGCCTATCTCTGTCCCAGGACCCCAGGGCTCTAGAGAATGACCATCCTGCCCAGGATTAGAGACACAGACAAGCAGACAATAGGGGTGCGAGGTGGCTCCCCGTCACAGACACAGGCACAGACACAGGCCCCTTGGTGGGGCAGGACACAAGGGCACAGGGGAGGGGGAGGGGGCGGGGGAGAAGGGCAAGTCCAGGGAGCTAGAGCTGCTGGAGCCCTGCTCCCTAGAGAAGGGACAGACCAGGGGATTTTTCTAGTTCCCTAAACATATGGATTGTTTTGTCTCATCTTTAAAGTATTGCAGTCTAACTGATATGGCTTTAACTATTGGAAACGGACAGAGAAGACACATGTCTGTCTCTGAAATAAAAGCATAAATCCACTAAAATGGAAAACCTGCAGAATGCAAACTGGGGTCAATGAGGCAGGAGCTTCGGGGGCAGGCAAGTCGCCCCCTCCCTGGGCCCTGCTTTTGGGGTAGGCCCCGATGAGGGCCCAGCATGGCTTCTTGGGGCACTGCCAGGGTCAGTCTCAGTGGACTTCTGAGGACCTCAGGCAGGAACCCTCCAAGGGCGGGAGGACTCTAGGCCAAGGACAAGGTCTCCTGTTGGATGTGGCCACCCATGGCCAATGGTTTGGAGGCCAAGAAGGGGGTATGTTACCTATGTTCTTTCTCCCGAAGCACACATTCTGCACACAAGTGCCTATTCAGAGCCACACATGCACACAACACTCTCAGCACATCTGACAGTCTCTCAGACACACACTGTACAACTTCTAACACATACCCATTGCTGCAGACACTCCTGCTATTTTGAAAACACATGCAGATACAGGCTAACACATGCAAACTTGACCACCCATATAAGATGGCTAGAAAACAGATATGACACAATTTCAATTCATACGTACCCCCTCAAACAAACACACACACACAAGGCTGCCTAACATATACAATCTCTAACACAAGGGTGTGATTAACATACACAAACAGTCTCAACACACACACTGACAATGCACCCATATGTACAATCTTTGGACGCACAATTGCTGATGCAGTCTCTGCCACATACACGCATGTGTGCATGGACGCACACTTTCCTCTCTCATTTGCTCCAAGGCCCCCTGGTTCTCACACAACTGACTGAGCAGGAGGCCTTGACAGTTTGGGGTGGAGGGAACAAATGCCATTTTCACACATCCCAGAGGAGAGTTTGTTCTTGGCCAATGAGATGAATGGACAGATGCCTTCTGTCAAGTGGGAACTGGCTTCTCCCCAAAGGCTTGGGGCTTTGGCCAGGAAGGGTCCTCCTGGGGACCATGGGGCCCTGGAAGCACATGAACAGGATGGGTTGGGGAAGTGGGGTGGATAGGAATGGGGGCAGCTTGGCTGTACCAATGGTGAGGTCCCATGGCATGGGCCATTGCTGCCCAATGGCTCCAAGTGTTTTCTGGGGGGCCTGGGAAGCCCCTTGGCTGGGCAAACTGGGCCCAGCCTGGCAGTGGGGCCCCAGGACCCAAGCAGAGAGGGGGGAGACAAGGGGCTGCTCTACCCTGGGGCCTCTCCACAGATGAGTTAAAGTCCGAAGAGGATCCATTTGGAGGGACTGGCTTGGCAGGGGCCATGCCTCTTCAGGTGGGGGTTGGGAGAGGAGTGCTCCTGGGCTGGGTGGTGTCATCTCAGGGGGAGGGAAGAAGGAGAGCCCCAGCCTCCTGCCCAGACCTAGGCCTGGCCAGAATACAACAGGGCCTCTCAGGCTGGGCCCTCACAGGGCAGGCTTACCCTGACTCCCTTCCTTAGAACCAGGCCACTCAGTGCCCCTACCCTGACCTAGAGGCCCACTGTGGGTCAGAGGCCAAAGGTCGGCATGCTGGGCAGGGCTGGAATGTGTCATTACTTTGGCTGGCTGGGGACAATGGTCCTCCTGGCAGTGGGGTGCATGAAGGAATGTATGGGGGTTACCACACTAGCATAGACCTTAGGCTTCTGGAGGGGGCCCTCAGTGCCTCTGGCACTGGATTCAACGCCCCCTGCTGGGGGAAGCTGTCTTCCCTTTTTCAAGCAACTGGGAAGTGAGGTGGGGGCTGAATACCCTGGGATGAAGGGGGTGTGAGGGAGTGCTGAGGGGGAGGAGTCCTGGCCAGGGAAGGGGGGCAGAGGTCAACTGCGGTTTTCCCCTTCAGAACTGAGACTTAACTGAATGAAAAGAAAGAACCAAAAAAAAAAAAAAAAAAAAAGTAACAAGTGGAGTGGGAACAGGGCAGGAGGGCCGGTTACTTCTTGAACATGTCCTGCAGTGGCCCGGGGAGGTATTTGAGCACCGTGTCCAGGATGCTCTCCTCCTCTTCCTCCTCCTCATCCCCACAGCCTGCAGGGATAGCCTTCTTGGGCCGGGTCAGGCTTCCCTCGCAGGGCTGCTCCAGGGCTGCCTTCTCCTCTGCCTCCTTCTCTTCCTTCTTCTTCAGCCCGTACTGGGAAGGGGGGAGGGCAGACATGAACATGAATGGGGCAAGGAGAGAGCTGGATCTCAAGGTCAAGCTGGCTCATCCGGGGCCGCCACTCGTGGAAACTCCCCAAGCCTTAGTCCTCTCATCTATAAAATAGGGATAAGGATGCCTTCCTTATGGGATTGTGCCTGTTCTCGGCAGGTGTTCCAGAAAAGAGAGTCGGTGCATAGGGTTTCCTTTAAAATTAATACCTGCCCATAATAACTTCTCTGCCCTTCTGACATCCCCCAAGATTTCACATCTGAAAGTCCTCCCATAGGTTTCGATGACAAAACTTGATCTGAGCTGATGGGAGGCTACTTATAGCCTTGTTTTTTTTCAGTGGTGAGACTAGACATGTATGGAACTGCTTGGCATCAGGTGGCAGCTGCAGACCCATTGAGAGCGACATGTAACAATAATAGGTGCTTAGGGCACTACGGTACTTTCCCCAAATTCCCAAATTCTGGATTGCAAACATTTGGTCTCCAGTCTTGGGCACAAGACTGCGGACCATAGCAGCAAACATTCGGGAGCGCTTATCGTGTGCATTATCTTACTTAATCCCCATAACGCTCCTTTGAGGGAGGTGTTCCTGTGACACTCCTTTCTCCCTATGACGAAGAAACCTAGTGAGAGTTAGGTCTAAGGTGAGAGCAGGGATTCGGGGGAGCCTGAGGCCGGGGTTTGGGGGGACCGGCTTGACCTCAGTTCCTTACTCTCCCACGCGGATGGGTGATGCTGACCTTGTCTCGGATCTGCTGCCGGACCTTCTCACGCTCAGCCTCCATGCGCGCATGCTTGGCTTTACGCTCTTCCTCCTGCTGCCGCAGCGCCTCCTGTCGCTCCTCCTCCTTCTTCTGCGCGTCTGGGTCCTTCTCCTCCTCTCCCCCCAGCATCTTCCCCATATCCTTGGTGGCCCCTAAATCGGATGGGGTGGGGAAGGAGAGGATGGGGTCAGGGGGGACCAGGGCTGGGGATAGAAGGACTTGGTGCTCTGCGGGCCCCTCCCGCCTGGATTGAGACCCAGGTCGGGGAGTGAAGGGTGCGGGACTCACCTCCAAGGGCCTGCTTCATGACGAAGTCCATGACGCCGGCTCTAGTTAGCGTGCCTTAGCCCGCAGCCAAGGTTGCATGCAGGGCTCCTGACAAGGCCTGGCTCAGAGATATGTGTCAACCTGCAAAAGTGGAGTCAGGGATCAGATGGGAGAGGCCTCTGCACAGACAGACAGCAGCCTCACCCTGGTTCGGGCCCCAGGCTGCATCAGCCCAGGCCAAGACCCAGTGCTCTGGCACTCAATGGAAAGGGGCTATTTCCTGAGTACTTGCTGCGTGCCAGGCACATACGTGTGGCCAAATATCTTTTGCTTCCGATTTTAAAACCTTCATCTTGCCCGTATGGCTTTAATTGGATTGAGTCCAGGAGTGCTAGGAAGAAGGGGGAGTTTGGAGTCAGGCAGAGCTGGGTTCTCATGCCACCCTCATTCCTTATTCACCATGTGACATTCAGCTAGTTCCTGAACCTCCTTGAGCCCCAGTTTCCTCCTCCATAAGATAGAATGGCAGTGCCTCTTTTCCCAGGGCTACTGTGGAGACTGGAGAAAATTCCAGCCTGGGCCACTGGGCCAACCACTAGATGGAATGAGCAGGGGATTAGGGCCCCAGCAAATCAGAGGCCGGTGAAAAATTGAGAACAGTCAGCTTGGATGAACATATCCAGACTTCTGAAATTAGGCAAATGGAGAAATAAGTTACTTTTATTTCAGGAAACATGTAAGTTTTGTGTTTTATAGCTTAATATTGATTTTTATTTTGAATTACACATGGGGGTTGGAGACATGATAATCTTCTTGGGGCTTAGTGCCTTTAAAGTACCGAGCACGGGCCTTGTAAGCACTCAGCTTGTGTTAGTCCTCCTCTTCTCTCTAAATTACCAACTTTCAATTTTTATTATATTTTTTATTCTTTCCTTTTTGGCCTCAGAAGATTTTCTCCAAATAAAATCTTAATGAGAATCTCAGTATGCAAGATCCCAATGTTAGTGGGGCGGGGAGGGTAGAGAGCTTGGAGCTTCCCTCCATCCTTGACCTCCTTCTACCTTGTTCCCCCCACATCCTTGAGAATTTGAACCCTGATACTGTAACTCTGAGAGATTTCCTTTTTTTTTAACCATTCAGTTTCATCACTGGCTTTTCATAGACAAAGCCATCACAAATCACTTTTTGGGTGTAGATGGGAACATCTCTGAGCTATCTAAAGGGTGATGTGGTCACCTGGGGTGAGGCCTACTCCCCAAGGCCTTTCAGCCCACACAGCCTTGGGGGCTTTATGATTTGCTGGGAGACAAAAGGGAAATGGTGGCAGAGAAGCAGCCTGGATATCTCAACCAGGTTGAGTTCAAGGTCACTGGCTGTTTGTGGATGATTTTCTTCATTTCTTTCAAAATGAGAAGACATATCAACAGACTGAGATCTTTCTATCAAATGGAGCCCGAGAGTTTATTTGAGGATTTGTACATGATCATACCACCTGACAGGTTGTTTTGAGGAGAGCAAATCATGACGAAGTAGAAAAACATCCCCAGGGGCTTTGGCATCAGACACACCTGGTTAGAAGTCCGGGCTCCAGTACTCCCTGGCTGTGGCCACCCTGGGGAAGTGTCAGTTTGCTCCAGGACAGCGAGGGAGTATTAAGCCTACCCTTGTACTGGTGTTTGAAGAAGAGGAGACACTGGTCAAGTGACTGGGTATGTAGCAGCTGCTCCTTAATGTTGGCCATAGCTGACTGCATATTTGTGAGGACGTGTTGGAGCAGCGTTTCCAGGAAATGTAAGAGAACCCACCCCAACCCAGAATTCTGAGTGTGAAGGCGGCTCAGCTCAGTCAATTAAGATGTTTTTGCTGGATTCAAAAACATTGTAAAGAAACTGCATTTCTAAGAAGAGGAAATGAACAATTTAATAATCAAATGATTTCAGGAACTATTGGGTTCCTCCTCTGTGTTTACACGCAGCTCAAGGAATTTGCAGGTGGTAGTAGAGACATGGGACTTTAATCTGAGATGCTTCAAATTGGTCCACAGGGCACCTGGGCTTTAGGTTCAGTCTCATCCCTAATTTGCTGCTCTGGCAAGTCTCTCTCCTGAACCAGATGATCTTCTGGGCCCTCTTCCCAGTGGTTCGGTTGGAGCAGTTTTGCAGCCTTTGAACTGCTGGCCACCCCCACTGTATCCTCAAATCCTTCTCCTGTCTTGGCTCGGTGACTCAGTTCTTTCCTCTCCCCCATGTCCTACTGCTCTCTTTCCTCTCCTAGTGCTCCTCGCCCTTCCCCATCCCAGCTTTGCTGCCTCCTCTTGTTCTCCGCTCTTCAATAAGAGTGTTCCCCAGGACTCGGACTTTAGCTCCCGTCTCTTTTTCCTCTCTAATGCTTCCCTAGGGCAACTCATCCTTTCTTGGGCTTTAATGATACCTAGACATCTTATGTGGGCTCTAGACCCCTGTAGTCATTTATCCAACAAATATTAATTGAGTATCTCCTATGTACCTATGTACCAGCGTGTTAGGCACCGGGGATATACGAGTAAACAAAACAGACAAAACCCTGCCCTCATGCAGATTACATTCTGGAGTGTGTGTGTGTGGGGGGGGGGATGGGCGGTGAGTGTGTGTGTGTGTGTGTTTGTGCACAGGGAAATAGACAACAAATAAATCAAGATATGCACTTGCCTTCCTCTTGGGCACCTCCCTCTGGATGTCCCATGGCACCATTCAAAGTTAACATAACATCTTTCTATCACCGCACCATCTCCTTCTCCAGACTCTTCTGTTTCTAAGCATTCATTCAGCAAACATTGATTACCATCCCTCCCGGCCCCTCAATATGCAAAGTACATCTACTCATTTGAGGCCCGAGTCTTCTGGATACTTACATCCCTGTCATTCTAGGTGCCCCCTTACCCTTGTTGAGTGAGGCCTGCTGGGATTATTTAGCAGCTTCTTGGGTCCATCCCAAAGTCCTGCTGCTCACCCCCAACGTGGCTCTCTCGGCTATTAAGTAATTTGTCGTTCACCCTGTTGAGGTTCTCCCAACCAATTTCTCAAGGCCCAGGGTCCTCCTACTCTGTCTCCTTCCACAGGTGCATTGGAAGACTTGTGAGCCCTGGGTCAGGCGTACCTGACTCCGATCCTGAACCTGCTACTTTTTAGCTGTGAGATAGTAAGTAATTGACTTAGCCTCTTTTCTTCATACAGTGAGGATTATGTGCCACTTTGAAAGGTTAGAAATAATGTGTTTAGCACATGGTGGCAGTGGGGAGCTCAGTACATGGTGACTGCTATCACTCTCAAAATGATTAATGCCAACTAGTATGAGATCCTGCCACTTTCCCTCCTAGCTTCTGAGGACGAGGTCCCCCTCCTTCCTGCTGAAGTTAACCTATCCACCGGTACTGCAGATCTTCTCTCCTTACACCTCCTACTTGATCTTTTCGTGCTCTCTCTTCCTCACATCCTCAGTCTCCTGGATAGGTCTCTTTATCCGCTTCTTTCTCCAACTCCTGCCCCTTTCCCTTAATCTCTGTCCTCTACCTTTGTGATGAAGGGGTGTCCATTTGGTGTCTCCACTTCTTCAGCTCCAGGTCAGCCCTGCAGCTCTGTGAGATCAGAGATCTGCTGCCTCTGCACTGCCACCGAAATTGCCCTTGTCGGAGTCGCCAGAGGCCTCCAGAATGCCAGATCCTGGAGTGTTTTCACTGCTCTGAAGCTCCTCCATCCAACCCTCTGTAGCATCAGATACTCTCTCCTCATCCCTCTATTTTTCAGCCCTCTTCTTGAATCTTTTGAATTCTAGGACGGCACTCCTGTGGTCTTCATCCTACTTCTCAGACAAATCTTTCTCCCCTCTACTGACTTCTTTTCTTTAAAATGTAGATGTTATCCAAGCAATCACTCTCCCTCTTTCTCCTCCTACTGTCCCTTATTCCTCCACTGTCTCCCTTGGGAATCTCACCTAAACCTATTGATTTATGCCCTTCTTTAGTCACAGACCACCCCCAGCCCCCAGACTCACACATTTAACTTTCTGCTGGATATTGCCACATGGGTAATCTCAAATTCAGTCTATCCAAAGATCGATCTTATCCTTGCTTCCCTCACCCAACCACCTTTTCTTCCAGCATGTCTTGTTCCAGTCGCCTCAACTGAAAACTCTAGAGTCAGTGACTTCTTCACTTACTCACTCACTCACTCCCAATATTCTTTGGGCATCTACTCTGCCAGGCACTGTTCTCGGTGCTGGGGCTGTGGCAGGGAACAAGGGAGTCACATTTGTTCTCACAGCACTCAGTTAGCTGGGGAGGGAGACACCAGACAAAAGACCACACAAGGAATTGGTGAGTTAAAATTGGGAGGGGATGCTAGAGAGGAGTCCAGAGACTGTAGCTTCATGGTGCTTCCTGCATCCACACCCTCTTCTCCTACGCTGCTAATGTCTTGGCTCAGGACTTCAAGGTTCTGGATTTGTGCATAACCTCTATGTCTGTCCCTCCCTCAGCTCTTACCCATCCTCCACATGGCTGTCCAATTAATCTTCCTAAAGGGCAGATCTGCTCATCAAACACACCCTGCAATGGCTCCCCATGGTCTTGTTAAACTGGCCAGAGGGTCCTTGTGCTGACCTTCAAATCCTGCACAGTCTAGCACCTGCCTGCCTTGCCATTCATTTCTCATCTTTTGCATGTGGCTCTGCTTCTATTTAAAAACCACTGGGTATTTGTTCATTTTACAGCCTGGGAACCCCTTAACTTCATCTCTGTCGGTTCTAATCCTGACTCCACTACTTACTAAGTGACCTTGAGCAAATGACTTAATCTTTTTTCATCTGTGAAATGGAGACAATACTATCCCCAAGACATGTTGTGAGCATTAAATGAGATAATGCAAATAAAGTGCTCAGCCTAGTGTTTGGCACATAGTAGGTGCTAATACATATAACCTATCATCACTATCATGGTTATCATCATCACTGTTATCAGCAGCAGCAGCAGCAGCAGCAATATTAATTTTCAAAGAGCCCTCTCAAACATCACTGCCTTTATGAAATATCCTGGATCTCCTGGGTGAGATGTGATGGTGTCTTCCTCTTCTGAGTCCCAGGGTACTTTTCTACTGCAGCCTTGCCTGCCTCCAGCTCATGTGCTCTGTCCAGCTGTGTGTGTTTCCTTTCCAGATCTCTCTGAGCTCCCTTTAGGGGAGGGCTTGTATCTTGTTCATTTCCCTTATTCCAGAGTCCACAATATCTCCTGGTTCATGGTAGAGCCTCATGACGTATTTGCTAGGTTGAATTTAATGTTGTGTGTCAGAGAGTATGTGAGAGTCTACGCGTTCAGAGTATGATCCTGCATGTCTAACTCTGAACTTAGGCATCGTGTGAGCCTGCGTGAGCGTGTGTGCAGGCGTGTGTGTAGATATTTTGCCATATGCCTGTAGGAGTGCTGAGGTCGGGCAGGTTGCATGCAGTTGAGGATTTTGGCCAGACCGCCAGGAGGCGCTCCTCAGCGGTTCTGCGGGAAACCTTGGTCTATCCCCGCGCGGGAAGGGTGGTGGTAGTGGTGGTGGTGGTTGTGGGGTGGGGGTGGTGGTGATGCTGGGCTGGGGGAGGGGAGACAAAAAGGGGGAGAGGGAGGGCTGCCGCCGCAGCACGTTTCCGTGCCTTTAGCGCGCCCAGGACCTAGGACACATCTTCAGCTTTCCCTCCTCGACTTTCTCCAGCCTGTCCCAACCCGAAGGCAGCGGAGGCACCTCCTCAGGCTTGGCCGTCTGAGCCCCAGCCGGTTTTCGGGACTGGGCCCCGCCATCCGACATGCAGATTCGGGCACCTGCAGTGTTTGTCCTTGTGGCTGTTTTTCTGTTCTTATGGCTCAAGTCCAGCCTATATTCACCGCAACTCAATCCAACACTCATTTGCTTTTCGCAGGGAACCCTACGCTAATGGCGATGGCAGAGACAGAGGATGCCCCTTACCTCCCCCTCCACTCCCCCCCCCCCCCCCATACGCCCCTGGAAAAGAGAAGCACTGGGGGAGGGGAAGGGGCAGTGGAGGATGGGAGGGGATAGGGAATCGGCTCCCTCAGAAAAGCGGAAGTGGCAGGGACTTAGCGTTCCCTCGGCAGAAGAGGATAGGAATCTAGGCGTCCCTCTCCTGCTCCCCTGCGGAGACGAGCCAGCAGCTCTGCCCTGGAGCTCTCGGTTGGCCGCTGAGAGCGCCCCTCCCCCAACACACAAAGCTTCAACCCCAAGACCCAGCCAGGTATCAAACTTTGATGGGGGAGGGGGCAGAGTGGGGCCTGCGAAGGCCTTAGAAGGGACGGTAACTTATTACCCCAGGCAGAGAACGTGCTCTGGCCAAACCTTGGCTCCTCCTCCTCTGAGGACAAATAGTCCCTTTGGCCCCTCACCTTCAGTTGACGTTTTAAGCTTTCCTCCCCTCCACCTTCGGCCTCTCCGCCCCCCTCCTGGCGCCCTCTGACTCACTCCAGGAGCCTGAACCCCTTCGGGGGCGGCTCCCTCCTCCGGGGCGAAGAGGGCTCTGGAGGGTTCCGGGTGAACCACAACCTGAAGTAGCTTAGATCGACTCCCCCCGCCCCCCCCCCATCCCCACCCCCGCGAGCTCGAAGTTGTTCTCTAGGTTCAGACTTGAGTCTCCCGCCGCCCTCGGGGCGGTCCTGGCTCTCCAGGAGCAGGGCTGTTTTGGGCTTCTGCCCGGAGGTCTCGGACTCGGGGCCCACTCCTCCTTCCCAGTTTGCCCAGGTTTAACTCTCTTCCCTCCGCTTGCTCGCTCCACCCTCGCGGGGAGCTGTCCTTTCAGCACCACGCCGAGCGCGCCCAGGAGGGTCCCAGCTGCTGCCGCTCAGCCTCCCTTTCCGGCGCCTGGCCAGTCTTGGGGAGCTGTCCCCTCGAAAGCCGTACTCCCCAGCTTCCCAGGCTGCCCTGCAGCCTCACGGCGAGAGCCGGGACCCTGTTGCCCACAGCCCGGCTCCGCCCTCCCGGCCCGTGGTCAGCACCGACCTGGCGGTCCACGAAACCGTCTGAGCCACTGCAGGGCTCCGGGTGTACTCAGCGAGGCGGTTCCTTCTGCTATTCCAGCTCCCGCCGCCGCCTCGTGCAACTCCACCAGGCGAGCTGGGGCCGCGGCTGCCGCTGCCGCGGGCGGCTGCCTGAGGCGCCCTCCAATCACGCCCCTCAGCCAGGCCCTGACGTGCTACCGCTCCCCTTCCAGATGGGAAATTCAAACCTCTCTCTCTCTCTCTCTCTCTCTCTCTCTCTCTCTCTCTCTCTCTCTCCTCTCCACTCTCTCCTCTCTCTCTCCCCCCTCTCTCCTCCCCCTCTCCTCTCTTCCTCCTCCCCCTTCCTCTCCCTTTCCCATTCTTCCTCCTTCTCCCCTCTTTTCTCTCTCTACTCTCCTTCCTCCTCCACCTTTCGCTGTCCCCTCCACCCCCGCCCCCGGAAGACACCCCCGCCAATCCCCCCCTGCAGCCACTTGTCCTGGCCAAAGCTCTTAGGACCACAAGCTTGTTGCTTCAATGCACTGAGGGCACAGTGATGGGTCAGGGGATGGGTTCTTTAAAGCAAAACTCAAAGATCACCTGCTTGGGAAAGTCCTCCTGATTCCTCCAGGAAGAATTGGTCCCACTCTTCTCAGGGTTTCTGCCATTCCTAGACACATGGCTGTTTCAGAGGCAATTGTTGCTCTATTTTGCTTACCTCTTGCCTGTGAGCTCCTATAGGACAGGGCCACCATCAGACCATCTTTACGGCCCCTCAGCATCATGTCCTGCCACAGGAGTACTCAAGAAACATTGATGGATCATGTGGTAAGGCTCCAATAGGGGCTAAGGAGTCCTTCCTGTGGACCCAGAGGGAGAAGATTGCTGCAAAATTCGCTGATTGCCAATCCCTTGTAGATCTGGTATCCTGTGCAGAATAAGGAATCTGTCGCAAACTTTATTCTAGAAGCCTATTTCTTTCTCTTGTAGGCCCAGGGAGGAAAAGGGACCTCCAAGAGGTAGGGCGACATCTGTCCATATCCCTCAAGACTTTCCTCTCCCACTTACACTCATTTCTCATTTTATTACTCTCTCCTAATGAATCTTTCCATTCTGCCTGTCATCTTTTGGCTCTAAAATGCTTCCTTTAATCCAGACCGATCTGTAAGAAAATGACTTAGGGGAGGAGGGGCCTTGTATCAGGCCTTTGAAAGATTTGCAGGAGTTTGTGCATCAATCAGGGTTATGTCAGAGTGTAGATGACTTCTGCTTCTGTAAGGGGATGGCTTCCTTCCAAGGAGGAAGCAGCAAGAGCTGCAGAGGGACAGGATTGGGAGAGGAAGGAGGTGTGATTTGTGTGATTTTTGTTCCAAAAGGAGGGGACTATTCCTTTACACAAGTTCACAGCAGAGTCCTCAAAGTGAGGGACTTCCACAGGTCAGAGGCCATTGGCGGAACCACCCTTCTTACCTGGAGAGTCATCTTCTGAAGCTCATCTTTATTCTCCCCTTATAGGCTATGGGGCTTGGTATAGGGAAAGCCCTTCATTTATGGCTGAGTTCTGTTTAACACTGTGTTGGGCCATCAGCATGCTCATTTTTAATTTTCTTCCTTTTCCTGAGGCAGACACTAATGGGGGGTGGGCAGTGGGGAGGCTGTTTGATTAGAGTGACTTAGACTTGCCACTAATGTCTGAGGGGAGTTCTGGGCAGGGAGATCTGATATTATGCCATTTTAAGACTCACAGTCCTCCTCCTCTCTCTCCTTCTCCCTCCTTTCTTCCTGTTCTTCCAGAGCAGAAGCTCGGTGAATGGGACCTGGCTGGCAGCACTCTACTTACAGCTGGGGTTTTTCCACAATGGGCATTGTCTTTAACATGGACATCAACCAGGATGCCCTGGTGGCTCAGTCAGTTAAGCCTCCTACTTCATTCGGCTCAGGTCATGATCTCACAGTTCGTGAGTTTGAGCCCTGCATCGGACTCTCTGCTGTCAGCACAGAGCCTGTTTTGGATCCTCTCTCCCATCCCTCCCCCACTCTCTCTCTCTTTCTCTCTCTCAAATAAATAAAACATTAAAAAAATAGAGACATCAACCAAGCTGGGCTAAACATCCAACTTAGCCCTCAGAAAAATACTGAGCTCAGTTCTGGACACCATACTTTAAGATAGTTTAGGGGTGCCTGGGTGGCTCAGTCGGTCCAACTTTGGCTCAGGTCATGATATCACCGTTCGTGGGTTCAAGCCCCATGTTGGGCTCTGTGCTGACAGCTCATAGCCTGGAGCATGCTTCAGATTCTGTGTCTCCCCCTCTGTCTCTGCCCCTCCCCCACTACACTCTGTCTCTGTCTCTTTCTCAAAAATAAACATTAAAAATATTTTTTAAAAAATGGATTCAATAAGCTTGCATATGTTTAGGGAAAAAAAGGGTAGTTTGGTGGCAGGTGTCTGGAAATCATGTCACATGGGTGAAAGTTGAAGGATTTGAGGGTGTTTCATCTGGAGGAGAGAATGCTGACGGGCCAAGTCTTGCTCAGTTTATAACTCTGGCACTTAGCATGGTGCCTGGCAAAGTAGGTGCTAAGGAAATGCTTGTGGTTGAATGAATGACCACTGCAAGCAAAATGGAGTACTATTGTTTTCATCAGCCCTGAAGACAGAATTAGGGCAATGGGGGAAAGGTAAAGGGAGGCAGACAGAAGCTCTAAGAGGAAAAATCTTCTGTCAGTTGGAGCTGTCTAGCCATAGCGTGGACTGGCTCATGTTAGGTAGTGAGTTCTCCATTCCCTGGAAAATGACAGTTGGGTGGCAGGTGACAGCTAAAGCCCCCTTTGAACCCAAGCTTCTGTGAATCTATAAAATACTGTATGAGCTGACATGAATCATGTCAGCTGCAGAAAATCTTACTGGTGAATAAAAGGACAGCTCAGTCAAGCCTTGTTGGCTTCATCCTGTTGAATGATTAGGGGCAAATCAGGGCACTTTAGCTACTGATACTTTGTGTTGAAGAAAGATGGCGGACAGCTGAATACTTGCTCCCTGTTCACTCTTGCCAGCCTAGACATAGTTCCTAAATACTCTACTGTCAATGTAGAAAAGTCATTAAATATTATAACCATTTTCTAATGATTATAATACTACTAGTCATAGCAACCATCAGGCCCCCATTATATCTCAGGCACTTAGTTTGGTGCTTTGCATAAATTACATTCTCTCCTTTAGTTCACACAAACCTCTGTTTCCAAGATGAGGAAGTCGATCTCCTGGGAGATGCAGTGAGTCTTTGGCATAGCCAGGATTCTAGCCCAGGCCTGCCTGATGCTCAGCTCTGGGGTCCTTTAACCCCCCCCCCCCACCCCGCTGCTTCTCTTCTGACACATCCCACAGCCTATGGAAATGTAACTTTTGCTCTTCAGATGTTTTTCACATTGACATTTATCGTCCTCCCTGTTCTCCAGTTTCTCACTTAAAAAAAATAAAAACACAAAAAACTGCCTTGAATTCACACCCAGATTAGGGTCTTCGTGTCATGTGGGTTGTCTGCATTTTCTTCATCTCCTGCATCTCTAATCCAGCCCGCTGTGAGTCCCCCTCCCCCAGCCAGCCTCAGGGTCTTGTGGAGCCTGCTCTGTAGACAGCTTCTAAGAGTCACCTGGTAAAATATGGATGTGGCTCTGCAAGGTGTCTCACCCTGGCTTGTGCTGGATCTCCACTTCTATTTGTGAGCCCTGTGGTCTGGGGCAGGGGGCCAGATTCGAACAGATTTTTAAAATTACGTGTACGTGCCTTGACTGTTCACTAGGAAGCCAATCAAGAGAGCTAATGTCAGTACTTTGTGTGAGGATCGAGGAACAGTGTGTGAAGAATGACAACTGTTACAGACCATAAATGCAGTGATCAGTGAGAACGGCGTTTGTCCAAAGGTCAGCCCATTTCTTCCCTGCAGTTGTCTCAGCCCAGAGGGCACTCTGGATGCAGTGTGGGATGTGAGGAAGAGATTGCTGGCTGGGCTGACCTCAGCTGGGAGTTGAGCTGGTGGGTGTAGGGAGGCTTCTGAGTGCTGGAGATGTTGACTCCACAACCTGCCATTCTAGCTTGAGCCTGGAGGGGCAGAATTGGTCTTGGTTTGAGGGGGTGGCTGTGTGCCAGAGGCAGAAACAGAACTGTGGGGGTGGCGCACAGGGGAAGGGCTCTAGGCCAACTTGCTCATCTGACGAGTGCCTCCCATCTTGTCACTGATAATGGCGAGGGTGCCACGGTCAGGATGTAAGGCCAGGGGCCCAGTCTGTCTCTTTCAACATGGAGTGGCAACGTGAAGGCAAACCCGTTGTTGTGCAATGGTGCATAAGTGCGTGTGCCCACCAGTGTGGGACCGTGTAGGTGGCAGTGGACAGCATCCATGTGGAGGGACATAGGTGCTAGGAGGCCAGATGTAGGTCTGTCGCCATGTGATCCACAGCGTGTGGTGGTGTATCCTTCCTGATGTGGAGTGTCTCTGGTGTGACTGTATCATCGGGTATAAAGCCAAGAGGGTTGTTGTTACAGCGAGATATGTAATGGCATTGTGTGAAGGTTTAGGTGTAAGACATCGTTACCATGTATAGCTGTGCAGGTTGTGCAGTGTACAACCACAGAAGGCACTATTCACATAGACTGTGCCAGATGCGAAGGCTCTAGGGACATGCCACCATTTCTGTGTAATGACGTATGTCTAGGTGTCACTGTCAACGAGAGATGATACAGGTGACAGGATGTTACCGTCAATGTGAAATGGCGCCATCATTGGTGGGAAGAGTGTAAATGTAAGTGTGTCACAATGGACTGGCACATGTGTCACTGTCGTTGTTGGGGCCGAACGGGTGTGTCTGTGCAGCCAGGAGTGTGTTATCCCCACTGCGCAGGCATACAGGCGAAATGCGTCACTGAATATGACTGATCCCTCCTTTTCCATTTTCCCCCACTGGAGAGACCCTTGGTAGCCCAACCTGCTAGCTCTTGCCCCACGCAGGAAGCTGCATAAACCTTTGGATTCTCCATTATCCACTTTTGTTTCTCAGAAAGAGGGTTCCAGGCTCCCCATCTGAACCATGACTCATTGGTGTTGCACATAGTGTGTGTGTGGGGATCCCTGAGGAGCCCCTCTCTATCCCAGAGCCCTGCCCCCAAGTCAGAGCTCCTCCCCAGCCCAGCGTCCTCCTACCAGCTCTTTGGAGGTCCTCTGCCACCCTTCATCCCATCCCCACCCAGATCCAGGCACTCATTAGCATGTCAAAGCAGTCCTTTTTCAGCCCACGCATTGTACCCTGGGATATCCCCACACAGTTAGCTCGCTCCCATCTTGAGCTTTCCTGAAACCTTACATTTTCATGTCTGCCACACCAGTCTGCGGTTCTCCCACCATCCGGCACAGGGAGGATATTGTGGTGGTAAATCCTTCCTCCCTTGCCTGGTTCTTTTTCCAGCTCTCTACTGGGACTTCTGCCTCCCCTCATCCAATCTGAGCCCTTCCAACTCTCGAGGATGTGGTTGGACCAATCTTTCCATCAGAAATTCTTCCCGTTGACCGTAGATGCTCGTATCACCCCAGAGCCAGACAATGCATCCCACCAAGACTCCTCATTTGAGTCTTAGTGCTAGACTTGCTCAGTCATAATAGGTGAAGCATCAAAATTTGTTCTGTGTCCTCAGGAGGTTCCCCTTCCAGAATGTCCCTCCATCCTTATGACACTTGGTCCCTTTCCCCCTCCCCCCATATGAAGCCCTGCTCAGAAAGACAGTTTTTTACACCTTAGAATCCTCTCCTTAGGCACATGGAAACAGAATAACAGAGCTCCAGAACACTAGAATCATAAGCCAAAGGCCTTTTTAGGATAACGTTTAGAATCACAGAATTAGAATGATAGGCTCTCTAAACACTGTATGGCCCACTCTTGCTCAGAGCCACTGGGGTGGAGGGCTTGCTAAAAAAATGGCAGACTTTTGGGCATCTTCCCATGTGGACTGAACCAAAATCTCTGGGATGGGATCCCAGGAGTTTGCAACAATATCAAGCCCCCCAGGTGGTTTTGATATACCCACTAGTTGGAAAACCCTTGCCTTGGGCCACTAGAATCTGAGAATCATATGATTCCGGGCCGTAGTCTTATAGAAAAAAAAAAATACTGAATCATGAAATCATAGAATATTTTAGGATTCACAGAAGCTTAGATTCAACTAATTACACACATTCACTCACAACTTTAGGATCTTAAATTCCATGAATCTTAACGCCTAGAATTATAGAGTTTGAAGTGACCCTGGAGTGCGATTTTGTTCCTGTTCTAGGAGGAAATTTTCTTTTTCAGCCTCATCGCTCCTTTTGGAATGGAAGGCTTTTTCCCCTGTCCCTTGCAGGGCTGCCTCCACGGTGTCGCCTACATTTGTGAAGATAAATGTTCTTTCCATCTTGGTGCAAAGGCAGCTGGCAGAACCCCTGCATTTATGGAGCAAGTGAGTTGGAAATGACTTCTGCTTTTCATTTAGGACCAGCACACCCTGGCCCACAAAATAGATCTTGCTCTTTGATAAAATGAATCTGAGGGGACATTATTGCTGTTTCATATTTGAGGAACACGGACAACAGAGGTTACTAAGCTCATGGAGCTTCTGGTCAAGGAAATGAAAGAGAAAGAGCGCCGAGGGATAGCCGAATGCTATTTTGGAGATTGATGGGCGTGTGTGCGTGTGTGTGTGTGTGTGTGTGTGTGTGTGTGTGTGTGTGTGTTTGGAGGGGAGTGGAGTGAAGGGAAGGGGTTGAAACATACATGAAAAATCAGCAACGAAAGGGTAACTTTCTGGTCATTTAACCCAGTGTTCTCAATTTACAAGTGGGGAAACAGAGGCCCAGAAAAGGGAAGGGACTTTTTTAATGCCACACAGCTGGTTAATGAAATTCCTAACTCCTGGGTAAGTACTCCTTCTGAGTTACAACTCAGCACACAGCTCCATGCTTCTTAAAACATGTCCAGCGTGCCAAGCATTGTTTTAGGGATGTTACAGATGTCAGCACTTCCAGCTGCACAACCCTACGTAGCAGCTATTTTTGTCACTCATTCATTCATCAAAACATGCCAGGCACTCTCCTAGACAGACAAAGATGTATAGGAGGTTTCAGAGTTTCTCTTTCCCCTCTTTAGTCCACAACGAGAGGTGCAAATATTCCACAGAGGGATAGCACATAGACAAATTCACGCGCTTAAGATCCCTTCAGACTGGAGCCTCCGATTCGAAGCACTCAGAAGCAAGCGGGGGAGAGATGGCCGCAAACAGTTGATGATAATACAACATGCTAAGGGCTGTCCTAGTGAAGAGGCAGCTCTGGGGAGCAGAATGAAATACACACAGCTTGCAAGCCAGATGGGACTGGAAGCCCGAAGTGGGGAAAGGACAGGGTGGCTGTCTCCGGGGCGGCCAAGTCATCTTGGGCTCTGGCCGCATAGGGACGTGGGTTCAAGCTCAGCAGCTTTCTGCACCCAGCACCACCCTCGAAACCAGACAGTGTGACTTTTCTCTCAGACTCAGTTTCCTCCTCAGTGAAGTGGGGGGACCTCCCAGGGTGATCGTGAGGCTTAGATAAAGGCACTGTTTAGGAAACAGCAGCACAGTAGTCTCAGCAAACATTAATTCTCTTTCCCTCCAACACCTGAGTAAGGTAGCATTTCCTCTGGCGTTTTGGGCAATGCGACCATTAGACAAAACCTTTTAGTGACCTTGGTCAGAAAACTCTGCCTCATGATTTCCTCGAGTTTGTTTAAGTTGCAATGAGAATGAAAAGAATTGGAAGTTTAGAGGAAAATAGGAGAGATATTTCTTCTACCTGTTCGCCCTTTCTTTGGGCTTCCTCCCTTCCTCTGTGGCACACAAGGGATTGGGATATTGTGTTCCCAAATGGGAACCACTTGAAGGAAGCCCAGAGGGGGTTTGGACTTCAGGCCCAAGAACGGGAGGAATTTTCCACCCACAAATCTAAAAATGGCTGCTCTGTGCCACTCAACCTCCAGTTGTTTTTTTCTGGCAGGAAAACAAAATAAAACCAAACCACCTTTTATTTGGCAAACAAGATGTTGGGGAAGTCTTGGGAAGATGAAGCTGGGGGAAAAGAAGGGCTGAAGAGGAAGAAGTTTTCATTCACTGAGCCTCTCACTGTAGGAGGTGATTCACAGTCTTTATTTGATTTGATCTCCGCACCATGCCTCCATTACCTTAAATGTCATTACCTCTACTTCATATTCATATAGGGATATTCAGACTCAGAGAGGTTAAGCACCATGTTCAGGGTGACACAGCCAAGAAGTAGTGGCATCAGCATTTGAGCTTAGTGTAGCTCTGCAGCTGGCCATATTTCCGAAGGGAGATTAAATGGGTTTCTGGAAGCTGAGCCTGGGCCTGCAGTTTTGGGGCAACTGGTCCCAGAGTTTGGATGACCCTGCTAGGACGCCTATATGGGGATCTTGCCATAGGCTGGTCCTTAATGAGCCTGAGTGTTCCAGGTCTGAAGGCGATCAAAAGTGATGGGGGCTGTAGCTTAGGACCCCTGAATTATGCCCTAAGGATTTATGTAAGAAATCTCCTTCTGTGGTAGCCCTCCGCTCACTTCTGCTCGGTTTGCTGCAGCCTAGCTCTTAAGATCAGCTATCTACTGACCTCAGCCGTAGCAATCTCTTACTCGGCACATCCCCAAAGGCAAGGGAATTAAAAGCAAAAGTGAATTACTGGGACCTTATGAAGATAAAAAGCTTCTGCACAGCAAAGGAAACAACCAACAAAACTAAAAGGCAACCAACGGAATGGGAAAAGATATTTGCAAATGACACATCGGACAAAGGGCTAGTATCCAAAATCTATAAAGAGCTCATCAAACTCCACACCCGAAAAACAAATAACCCAGTGAAGAAACGGGCAGAAAACATGAATAGACACTTCTCTAAAGAAGACATCCGGATGGCCAACAGGCACATGAAAAGATGCTCAACGTCGCTCCTTATCAGGGAAATACAAATCAAAACCACACTCAGATACCACCTCACGCCAGTCAGAGTGGCCAAAATGAACAAATCAGGAGACTATAGATGCTGGAGAGGATGTGGAGAAACAGGAACCCTCTTGCACTGTTGGTGGGAATGCAAATTGGTGCAGCCGCTCTGGAAAGCAGTGTGGAGGTTCCTCAGAAAATTAAAAATAGACCTACCCTATGACCCAGCAATAGCACTGCTAGGAATTTATCCAAGGGATACAGGAGTACTGATGCATAGGGGCACCTGTACCCCAATGTTTATAGCGGCACTCTCAACAATAGCCAAATTATGGAAAGAGCCTAAATGTCCATCAACTGATGAATGGATAAAGAAATTGTGGTTTATATACACAATGGAATACTACGTGGCAATGAGAAAAAATGAAATATGGCCTTTTGTAGCAACATGGATGGAACTGGAGAGTGTGATGCTAAGTGAAATAAGCCATACAGAGAAAGACAGATACCATATGGTTTCACTCTTATGTGGATCCTGAGAAACATGACGGAAACCCATGGGGGAGGGGAAGGGAAAAAAAAAAAAAAAAAAAAAGGGAGGTTAGAGTGGGAGAGAGCCAAAGCATAGGAGACTGTTAAAAACTGAGAACAAACTGAGGGTTGATGGGGGGTGGGAGGGAGGGCAGGGTGGGAGGGAGGGCAGGGTGGGTGATGGGTATTGAGGAGGGAACCTTTTGGGATGAGCACTGGGTGTTGTATGGAAACCAATTTGACAGTAAATTTCATATATTAAAAAAAAAAAAAAAAAAAAAAAAAAAAAAAAGATCAGCTATCTAACCATTGCTCCTGCCTCTGCTCCTGCCTTCAGATTGACTTTCTAATTGGCTTCCAGAACTGTAGGAGAATCATAGCTTTCCAAAACATGGGTCGGACTGTGGCATTCCCCTCCTTAAAACACATGGTGGTCACAGCTTATTTTGCCACTTAGCACCCACTCCTCCCTTATGTGGCATCAGCTTTGGGAGAGCCAACGTGTGTATTTCATTTGAACCTGTGGGTGGATCACATGACCTGGGCTGAGCCAATCAGCACGTATGGTTCCCCTGGTCCCCCAGATCAGTTCAGCAATAAGCACAGGACCAAAATCAGATCAGTCAGGGCTAGAGAGACTCAATTTTGGGACTTGGCTTGAGCTGAGGGAAATGGACTCTCCTCTGAGCTCCACTGTGATGTGAACTGAGGTTCTCAGGAACCACCACACGGAGCCTTAGAATGGGGATCAACTTAGAGCCAGCAGAGTCAAGAAAAGGAGAGCAGGGAAATCTTAGCCTGGTGACATTGTTTACACCTTGGATCAAGCTGTGCCTGCAGCTCTCCTGGGTCTTGTCATTTTTGTGAGCCAATAACTAACCCTTCCCTTTTGTTCTTGTTAAAGCTATTTTGAGTTGTGTTTTTCTTTATGTGCAACCAAAAGGATCTTAACTGATACACAAATCCTTTGATGTGTTCACGTTGCCTTCAGGAGAGAGTTCAAGTCCTTTAAATTGGATTTTAAGGCTCTCAGTGATCAGACCCTGACCTCTCTCTCCAGACACCTTCTATGTTGATCCCTGGACGTGCCATCACCTGGTGTTTCTGAGCCTTTGCCCATGCTGTTTGCCCCCTGAGGAATGGCCTTGTCTGCTCTGTTCTCTTGGTAAGCCTCTGCTTTGACCATCAAGGCTCAGCTAAGGCATAAAGAAATCCCTCCTGGGAAACAGGACTGAAGCAGAAGTTTCCTCTTTGCTCCCACGTGGACCTTTACACTGTAGCACCAATGAAACTAAACTTGACACTTAAGGTTGGATTCCTTGTCTGAGTTTCTCCCTAGATTTTGAACTCTTTGAGGATGGAGACTCATTGAGGATGAGGGATTCATCCATTCAGCAAATATGGACTGAACATCTACTACATGTCAGAGGCTCCTCTAGGTGCTGGGGATAAACAAATGTGAACAAATGTACCAATTTCCCTCTTGTCTGGCAGGGGAAGCAGACGCCGATTGAGTAAACACAGGGGGTCTGGGTCATTTCAGAAAGCGGTAGGGCTGTGACATAATAATACAAGGGGATGCCTGCTTCATGTTTCTGGGCTTGGAGCCTAAAGGAGGGCCAGGCTCCAAGCAGGGCCTCAGGAAGTGACCATTTAATGAATGAATAAGGAACATCCCCTCAGCCTTTCTTTATGACTCTACCAGTAACTCAGGACTCTACCAGAACCTCTTTGATAGTCATTTATTTCCCATTTTCAGCTTACACCCCCTCTTGGGGTGTAGTTATATAAATGACATTTTTTTATGTGTACAACACACCTTTCCTGATGGGAGTTGAACAAAGGCCACATTCTCTTTGACTTCATGGTGTGGCTCCATCCCTGTCTTGGTCTAGCATCAGGAAGCCGTGCGCTCCTCTCCCTGACTTTGATCAAGGCTCCCACTAGCCTTCATCTTTCCAGTCCTCACTCATCTGTCTCCTCCACAGGCCTATTGCCAGACCTTTGATCAGCTCTGTGACTCTTCTGGGCTTTATCTGGCACCATTAAGACGATGAGACTTCATCCTGTTTTGTGTCACTCGCATGCTCAAAAGCTTTCGATGACTCACTATTGCCTACAGCATCAAGTCCAGACCCACAAGGGCTTCCCTTGATCTGACTTCTGCCTCCTTTGCAGCCTGTTTACCATGACTGCTCTCCTACAGAGCACTCATTTGCTGTGGAGCACTCAACACCTCCGGTGTTCATTTATTTCTCTATTAATTTACACGTCCTTGGATGTCTTCTCCCACAGGATCATAAGCTGTTTGAGGGCAAGGATCATATCTTGCTCATCCCTGAGTCTCCAGCACCAAACCCAAGGCCTTCTCCACTGTGAATGCTCAACAAATCTTTCCAGAGGTGAAAATCTGTGCACGACATTGCCCCACCTGCTTAGGATTGAAGTGGCTTGTCCTGCCGCATCAGTCTTGAGGTCCCCATCTCAGGGCCAGACTTAGTCCCCTTATTGGGGTATAGACCACAATAATAATTCTGGCATTCTTGTTTAAATCTTATACTTGTTCTCACCCCCCCCCCTTTTTTTTTCATTCTTAGTCCACACACCTAATCCCATGATTTCCTTCCATGCTTTGGCCTCATCACTGTGGCATTTTGTCATTGGGATATTTTTGGTGTTATTAGCTGTGTTGATATACATTTTTGTCCTGTTTGGTATCTCTTTGGAGTCCCTGTCCTCCCGTACCCTTAGGCTTTATGGTCTGAGTGGAGTTAACTCCATGCCCCACTTCCATGGGTGAGCAATAGACCTATAGCAGCCAATTAGAACATTATTAGTTGTGGCCACAGTGATTGGCTCAGGGAAGGCAAGTGACACAAGCTAAGCCAATGAGAGCCAGCTCTGGGATTTTAGCTAGAACCAATGGGAAAGATGCTTTCTATTTCTATAGGATTTGCAGAGCTGGCAGAATGTGGGCCTGAGCAGCTGGGCTGTTTTGCCGTCACCCAGGGAGAGCCTGCCAGAGGGTGATGCCAACACAGAGAAGAGCAGAGCCAAGGGGAGGATAGGAGACAAATTTCTGATGACAGTGTCTGAGTGCCCAGTTCCTGATGTGCCTTTAAGCATCATCTTCTCCTGTACTTTTCCATTATGTGATCAATAAATGTTGCCTTTCTCCTTAAGTTTTTTTGAATGAGGTTTCTGTCTCTGCCACCTAGGAGAAACCTGCTGGAAACTGTAACTTTGAAGCTGTGTGTCCCTTCCTTCACAAAACTTCTAATCAAGCAGGACCTGACTCTGGAAGGACCCTTCGTTTAATAGTCTCAACGTTCCAAGAAGGAACCCATCATCCTGGTCCCAGTTCTTGATCTCTAAGCTGCCTCCTCACCTGTATAGCATGATTCCATGGTTGTGTTGATTTGAGGGAGAGAAGGGGCTCACACTGTGGGTCCATACTCAAAGCTTTGCCAAAGCTCAAATTTCATATCCACGGATCCCAGTTCATATATCCACATCCCCTCAAAAATGCACATATTTTTGCCAACAGCTCTGCAATTTCACCCTTGAGTGGCATCAGCATTCTTGGGCGGGTGCCATCCATTCCTGGCAATTTGTCTGCATCTTGTTTGTCAACTGGAGTTGGAACATTTGCCCGCCAGAGCAGTGCCTTTGGCGCCCCTACTTCCAAAAGACAATCTGGGAGCAGGAATTGCCCTGAGGTCCTCCTCAGTCACAGCTGAGGCTGAGGCTCTCAGATGTTCTAGATATCTTTTTTTTCATCTCTGAACTCTCTCCCAGAGCTGCGATCATCAAGCATCTCAACGGTCCTTTATCTGACCTGCTTTCCATTTGATGGACTTGAAAAATCGCTGATTCTTGGCCCTACAGTCCATCTCAAGGTGACTTTTGGGTGTCTTTGGACTGCATCATTTCAAAGCCTCACTGCCCCAGATAGGCTTCCTGATTCTAAGTCATCAGTTTTTAAAGATTTTCCAAAAGATTCCTTTTTCTTTGTAACAGCCTCTCCTTAGCTTGTTGCTTTGTTTTGTTTTCTTTCTCACTGTTGCCATCAGACTCTGCTGGCCTGTGGTTGGAGGAGGGAGGAGGTCCTACGCTATCTTGGGATGCCACCATCTCAGCATGTAGGTTCTAGGGTCACTGTGGTGGGAAGAGAGAGTTGGAGTGTCACATAGCTCCCCACAGCCCCGGCTGGGAGATGATCTTACAGGTTAGCTTCTGTTTGCTTCTCCGGCTCTGCTCCCCCCACCATATCTGTGCCCAGGAGGCTGGTCTATATGGACCAATCAACA
The DNA here is from genome assembly GCF_024362965.1 of Panthera pardus. Taxonomy (NCBI): domain Eukaryota; kingdom Metazoa; phylum Chordata; class Mammalia; order Carnivora; family Felidae; genus Panthera; species Panthera pardus. The sequence continues at coordinate 64,800,239 of NW_026526765.1, read as the reverse complement.
GGTTCCCTTTGTCCTCTGGCTTCTGGTTGGGTTCTATCAATGGGAGGCCCCAGCAGGGTTTGGAGGCAGGAGGACAACAAGATCAGAGTGTCCCTTGGCTGAAGGCCACTGCTCCTGGCAGTGGTCCTTCCTACACATGTCCCCTCTGCAGGCTTGGCAACCACTCCCTCCTCGTCCTTTAGGCTTAGAGGTGGTAATGGCTCTGCACTAATGCTGGCCCTGGAGAACTGTGCAAGCCTTTGTGAAATCTGCCAGTTCTGCCCGCCCCTTAATGAAGCTCTCCTCAAATGGTCCACATGGAACGTTCCGTGTTTCCTGCCAGGATTCTCACTGATATTGACACTTATGTTCACCATTCATTGGCCAGATCTAGTGCCTTGGGCAAACTGATTGCAAGGGGCTAGGAAGCACGGAGCCGCTTGTGCTCAGGGAGAGGGTTACGACAGGTATGGATGTGCTCTGGCCTCCACCACAGGCCAACAGCTCCCAGTCTTTGGCATGGAACACTCTGGGATCCCAGTAAGTTCCTTCCAAATGAGTCCCCACACCTCTTATGGCATACTGCTCTTTGAAGCTCCTCTCCCAGGGCACAGCAGAATGCAAGGAGCTTTAGGTTCCTGTCCTGACTTTGCTGGGTCCTCACTGTGTGACTTCGGGCAAGCCAATCTCCCTCTCTGAGCTAAGTTTCCTCACTTGCAAAAAAAGGGTATTGCCACTTATGTTGCAGGTGCACTGTGGGGCTTAGATAGGGCATGCACAGGCCCTGGCACACCAGAGGCTTGCAGGAAATGGCAGCTAGAATTAACCATCACATCCATGCCTTGAGAAGATCAGCATCTACACACTCTTTTAACACTTTTCCCTGAACACCTGCTCTGGGCTAGGCATGTCTTGGTGCGGAATACAGAGTGAACAAGACAGAGGAGGTTTCTGCCTTGTGCAGTGTTTCTGGCAGGAGGGGACAGGCAATTGACAAATAAATAGAAAGATAATTCAGGGCGTGGTGAGTGCTCTGGAGAAATAAAACAGGGTGACGTGAGAGAGAAAGATGGGGTAGGGTGCCTGGGAAAGCCTCCTGGAGATGACATTAGAGCTTGACCTGAAAGAGTGGAAGAGGCCTGTGTGAAGGTCTGGGGCAGAAGGTTTGGCCCAAAAGGCACTCCCCCAAGCTGGGCGAGAACTTGGTCCATTCCTGGGACAGAGTGAAGCCCAGGATGGGGTGGTGGTGGCGTGGGAGGTGAAGGGCAGAGCGGTAGTGGTAGTACCGGAAGTCAGAGAGGTGGGCTGTCCAGGTCCTGCGGGTCCTTGTCAGCCAGGGGGAGGGGCCCGGATGTTATAGAAGTGGAATAAGGGCCATCCATCAGGAGGTTTTAAGGAGCAGGTGCAACACACAGCGAGTCTCTGGGTGAATTCTCCCCATCTCCAGTCCCCAGTTCTCCGACCTCATTTGCCCAGACAGTCTCTTTAACAAATTGCCATTTCTGGAGAATTGCGAGCTTCTGTTGAGGATCCGAGCAGGTTCCGCCCTCAATTCAAGGGAAACCGCGGCCCACAGTCCCAGGGGTCAGGCCCAGATCCACCTGCGGGATCCACCCCCTTGCACACTGAGAACCTGTAGCGCTCCCGGTGCCCTGCGGGGGCCCTGCGCATGCGCTCTCTCCTTTCTTGGGCTCCCTCTCCCGGGGAGGCTGTTGTTGTCATCTCGGTTCTGTAGATGAGGAAACTGAGGACCCAGCATCTCCCACTCCCTGCTCACCTCAGGACGTGTCTCCCTCCTCCCGCAACAGCCCACACGGCACCCTGTAAATAACTGCATGTTCCCAACACCTCTCCTCCTTCTCCTTGGAAACCTGCTTTCTCTTTGGACTCCGGCTGCCGGGCTGTGTGATTCCCGGCTTGGCTCAGTGCGGAGCGTGGCGGCAACTCGCATCTGCAGGCCTGGGCGGGCAGGCGCCTTCGTTCACTAGGTGGGTGACCTTCGGTAGGTCACTTCACCTCTCTGAGCCTCAGTTTCCTCACTGGGAGTGCGGGGGGATCGTAGCTAAGGTCTGTGATGAGATTAGATGAGGACTTGTACACAGGTGTCCGGCTGAGTGTGGAACACGCTCGCGTGCTTAATGAAACTGGTTCCTCTTTTCTTCTCTTCTCTCGTTCTCCTTTCCCTCTTTTCCTTACCTAATCAGTTCTGCGTCCTAGATGTTTTGGAGGGAGGTCAGGGTCCACACACACGGATGCCGGTAGGACCAGACACGTGACAGAGAGGGGACACTGCTGGGCTCCTTGTTAACGAAGGGCATGGGAAGAAGCCGGCTTCCCAAGCAGACCTGCACAGAGCCGGTAACCTGGGGGAGGCCCGTCACAGGGAGGATGTGGGCCTGGGTTGTCTAGGGGCCTCTGATGCCTTCTAAGGTCTCCCTCCAACTCAGGGCCGGATGCAGGCTCCCCTAGATTGCAGGAGCCACTTAGATTTCCTGCCAAACCAAAGTTTCATATTTACGTTTCATTTCACCTAGTGGAAGGGAGAAGTCGAATGCGGTCTTTCACTGGCTTTTGGTAGATCTTCTGGAAGAAGTGGGAAGGGGCTTTACTAATGGGGAGGGGCGAATCAACATGACCCCCTGACGTCCAGAGCCTGTGGAATGATGGTAAGAGCAGGAGCTAACTTTGCTGAGCTACTTTGTGCTATCCGCCCTGTATGCACTACCTTGTTTAAGCTGCACAACAACCTTATGAAGTGAGTAATTAGTATTATGCCCATTTCACAGAGGAGGAAAGAGGCAGAGAGAGGCCAGGAACCTTGTCAAGGCCAGACAGCTAGAAGGTGCCATGGAAGATTTGCATCCAGGCTGTGTGGCCCTTGCCTCACTGTTCTTCTGGGATCAGGAGGTCTGAATGGGAGATGGGACTCACTCTGCAGCTGAGTGGAGGGTGAGGAGACACTAAGTGATTATTGAGCACTCTCTGTGGGTCACTGCCTGCTGCCGTGTGGTCACCCTGTGGTCTCTGTGTAGTTGCTATGGTGGACGAAGTTTGTCTTAGTCTGCCCTGTAGCCTTTCTTCTGTACAGCTCCTTAATATTCCTTTGGAGATTCACCCTCCCCTTATTCTCTGGCCATGTGGTTTGGATAGAGTCCTCCAATTCTCCTTGTTCAAGCTCTACAGACGGGTGCATAACCCAGGCCTAGGATTAAGCTTTCGACATGTGACTTGAGATGGTCCAGTAAGACTCAGTCATGGAAATTATTCTGGAAATGTTAGGAAAATTCTTCTTCTGTTCGAGTTACTGAACTAAGAAAGTGTGAGCCTAGAGCTGGAAGGTCACAGTGTGGAAGGAGCCTGCATAAGGGAGAAGCCAAGCCAGAGAGAAACAGAACTGATAGACAGAGAGAGACTGAGCCCTGAGGATATTGTATGACTCCTGGATCAAGCTCTTCCTGAAATCCAGAATCTGCCATTGAATTTTTTAATTACATGAAGTAATGGAACCCTTTTTTGCCCTTGAAGCATTTTGCTTGCTTTTTCTATCACCTGCATCTATATAGGATTGGCTGGCATCATGCTAACTACTCCATGTATGTTATTACATTTAATCCAACGAGGTAGTTGATATGGTGCCTACTATGCAGATGAGGGAACTGAGGTTCAGAGAGACTTCTGCTGGTTAAGGTGTCACAGCCAGTACATGGCACAGCTGGGATTAGACCCCAGGCATTTTGACTCTAGACTGCACCTTGATCACCCTGCTGTATGGCAGGAAGGCTGGTTCCCCCCGCCCCCCAAATACCTCTTGAAATGTCTCCTCTCCAAGTCACATCCAACTGCTCTCCCTGCTTCTACTCTCATCCCCTTTAATCCCTGCTTCCTTGGAAGTCTTCTCTGGCTACACCTTCAGACTAAACTCTGTTTCCTGGTAGACATTTTTATGGCCCAAGGTACTTTTCTTCTTAGCTCGACTGAACTTCAATAATGATTTGTTCCAGGTTTATTTCTTCCGCTGGGTGGGAGTCCCACAGGGGCAAAGATGACGTCTGTTTGCCCATTGTTGCAGCACTGAAGCCTGGCACAGTGCCTGGCCCGTGGTGGGCACCTGGTAAATGTTTGCCGAACAAATGGATTGTGCAGTTTTTCACTCCCACTGGGGCCCTGGATCATTGTACACCTGTTTGACTGCAGTGTTATATCATTCTGACACTGCAAAATTCGCTTGTGCTCTGCTGTATTGTAGGGTACCTGTGATCCCGGACGTGCCTTATCCTGGCTCTCCCTGCAAGACAGTGAGTTCTTTGAAGACTGGGGCAGCGTCTCCGACCATCATCCACTGAGAGTAGTAATAATACTAACAATGATACAAGGAATAATACTAATTAGGAGCACTTACTATCTGCCAGGCACAGCCCTGAGGCTTTACACGCATTGCCTTATTGAATCCTTACCTCAACTGCATGCGAATGTACTGTTATGACCCCATTATACTTAAGGGCAAACTGAGGCTCAGGAGGTTATGTGGCTCTTTTGCTTCTGCCGTTTGAGTTAAGGGTCTGCCTGGTGCAATCAAAAGAGAACTTGTTTTTACCGGTGACTTTAATGGGAGCCTGCCAGGCCGGGCTGGAAGGCAGTGAGGATAGCATGAAGGCTGAAGGAGAGCTAAAAGGTTGACTCAGCAGCTGAAGGCCTGGCTGTGCCCTGCTGAAAGGAGGAGAGTCTTTGTTGCAGAGGTCAAAGGGGGGCGGATAAGCATCCAGGAGAGAGGGGAACCCTCAGGGCGAGGGAGCCGAGGCTGAGGGAGAGTTCAGGGGTGTTGGAGAAAGGGCCCTGGCTGGGGAGTCTGGGCTCCTACTCTGGCCTCAGCACCTCCTGGCTGTGTGGCCAGGCTCTGGCCTTAGCACCCCACGGCAAGGCATTGGCACCTCTCTGAGCCCACTTTGCAGTGCTGATGCCAGCCTTGACTTAACACCTGGAAATTGCCTAGCCAGTGCCTGGCAAAGAGTCACGGGCACCGTGTATGTGGCATAGGCTACCTGCCTAGGCGGCTGCGGCCCGTCATCTGCCTGAACTTGGGTCATCCTCGCAACAACCCCTGGGAGAGGGCCCCTTGAGGATCTCATTCTGCGGCGGAGACGGGGCAGAACAGGGCAGCCGTTTGCTCAGGGTCGCTCAGCACATACGAGACAGCTGGATCTGAGTTCTGGCTGTGTGGTTCTGGAACTTCCGCCTTACCATTCTGGCCTTCTCAGGGTTGGAACCTGGTTATCAGTGAGAGACAGTTGCTCACTTTGTACTCTCGCCTCCTTTGGCCAGTGTCTGTACTCCTGGTTTTACCTTTGAGGGACCGCTCCCCTTTCTCCCCCGAGCAGGTCTCGGGGGGCAGTAGACATTTATCAGCAAACCTGTGCTGGCACGGCCCGTTCGGCAGGAGATGGGGGAAGGGGTGCCGGTGCCAGGTTTCTCAGGGGTCCCCTCAGCGGACCGTGGTGATGTCGTGCGGGGGGCTGGCGAGGGGCCCAGAGGTAAGGCACCGGCGCCTCGCTCACCGAAGTCACACCTCCGCAGCCTTGCCAGTCTCCACACCACCTCTGCTATTTACTTAACATTGCCCTCTAATTTCACGCACTTGCAAAAATAAAACCCTTCACTGCGTTTACTTAAAAAGGAAACCTCGGCTGGCTACTTCACACCAGAAAACCAGTGTCACTTGCTATAACAGAGGGTAACCAGGCGCATAAACACAACGGAAAGGAAACGCGTGCCGACGTCCAGCTCCCCGCTCTGGGGGCCTGACACCCGCCCTGGGTCTCAGGCCAGCACCCTTGTCATTGAAAGGGAGGGGGCTGATGTCAGAGAGGTGTTAAGGATCCCCGGCACCAGCCCGAGACTTCCTCCTGGATGCAACTGAAGTTGTTGTAAAAGAACCGAAAAAGAGGACCACGTGTTTCCGTGTTTGACTTGCTGTCGAAAGCGGTACCTGCCAAACCACCTGGAGCCAGTGGCTGAGGTACCGAGGCTTCCGTGCTCTGGAAAACGCACCCCTTTCCCTGGGGTCGGCCTCACTTCCCCTCCCGCCTGAGCTCTCCTCGGCCTCAGCTCCACCGACACCAAGGAAGCAAGGCCTTTGTCTCTCTGAGGCTCTGTCTCCCCGTCTAGAAAACACGGATAATGACTTCCTCTTGCCAGGGCTCTTTGGAAGATTAGAATGAGACACTATGTGTCAAAGTGACTCCGCACGCTGTCTGGTACCCGGTACCCGGGCAGCGAGCCTTCCTGCCCTTTGATCCCAACTTGCTCAAATTTAGAAATTCTGTTCGCAGCCACAGCTGTCTGCCTCCATACCCTTTCCTCTCTTGCAGGCTCTTTCTTTTCACCTAGAGAGTGTGACAGCTTTGGGCTCAGATCTTCTCTCTTTCATCCCCTCCAGGGTCAGATCACCTCTCTGAGCCTCAGTCTGCTCATCTTCAAAATGGGAACAGTCACAGCCTCCTCAGCAAGTCACTGTATGGACAAGGAAATACTTTGTCATGGGTGACGTTTTGCGCACACGTAAGGACTTATTTTTCTGATTTGTGATCCTCTGGCGAGGGAGGGTTATCGGGAGTGTTGCCTGGGTGTGACCGCCTATACCCTCAGGGGAAATTATCTGAGTTTGAGTCCACAAGAAAGACTTCTGGAGTTCACGACAGGTGGCAAGCGGATGTCTCTGTCGTGGAGGGGAACACTGTGGGCTCCAGCTGAGGCAGCTTCTGTTTTTAGCTGGAATCATTGCCACTCAGCCCCCCATGTGGAAAAAAGGAATGTGGTGCAGAAATAGCCCGTCCCAGGGGCTGCCCAAGAGAAGGGCTTATTTTGACTCAGGATGCTGCAGAAGCTGTGGCAGCCTTGTCAAAATACATCTGCCTCTTCTGGAGCAGCCCACGGCTCCTCAGACTCTCGCCAGGACCAAAGCACGGCTGCCAGACGTGCACATCTGGAACCGGGCCCCTGGGAGCCGAGGACAGCCCTGGCTTTGATTCCAACAATAACCACCTTCCAAGCACTAGAGGGCGGAAAATAGATATCTTATGTCAGTGGCACGAAGGAGCCCAGTTTGGTCTCCAGGCTCATCCGTCCCTGTGGTCCTCCGAATTGGCACGGGGCCTGGCAGAGTCTGGCAAGTGGAAGGGGGAGTGTCCACAGCCCTTCCTCTGTGGAATTTGCAGTGGGCGTTCTCATACCCATTTCACAGGTGGGAAAACCGAGGCCCAGTCCACAGAGTGACTTCTGGGGATGAGCTCTCACCCCAGCCACGTATTTTCTCTTCTCCAAGCCCTGCTCTGCACCTTTGAGCTGCTGTGGCCTCTGCCTAGGATGCCCTTCCTCCTCCTAGAATTGTTCCCAAACCAGGAGACCTGTCTCTTCCTCTGGGCACAGTCAGTCCCTGCCTCACTGGGACTCTGTGCAGGCTCCGTGGTGGCCCTCATTTGCCTGCCCAGTAACTTGGGCTGCTTGTCAGAGAGGGGGCAGAAGCACCTTTTGGCACAGGGCCAGGCAGGCGCCTGCCCGGCGTGGGCCTGAAACATGTTTACCGAAAGAGTGAATGGCGATGGAGTGTTTCACCGAGGGGCACCCCAGCTCAAACCACCCGGGGTTGATTCAGCACTCAGTCAGGAAGATAGGATATAGGACCTCTTTCAGGCTCCCTAAATTGAGGGCAGCTTCAGGGAGACAAGAAAACAGGTTCACGGCTCTCGAGCGGCACAGCCGCCTGCTCGCAGCTCCTTTCATACAAAACGTCCTGAATCGGACTCATTCATCACCCACCAGGGCTAGCACAGGTGGGGCTCTGCAACCTCCCTGGCTTCTCAGGTTCAAAGCCCTGGTCAGTGTGGATGTCCAGCTCCAAGTCCAGATGACTGGCCCCAAGCCATCTCCTGTCTCTGGGCCCCCTGCCCGTGGGTTCCTTGGGCCTTACCGGCTCCTCCCTGCACCACCGAGCCTCCCAGTCGTGTCTCCCCACCTCCACCGAGCTCTCACGGTCCCGTCTCCATTCACATGCCTCGCATGGGGCTGACTCATAGATCCTTTGTGAGCCCAGCTCTGACCACGCAGTTCTGACCCTGCTCAAAACAGTCAGCAGCTCACCCTTTTCTCTGCTGACATTTTCCAAAGTGGATTGTGCAGGTATTAACGGGGGCTGTGTGCATAGGAGGCCCTCGCTCAGGTGAGTGGGGACTGCTGGGCTAAATGAAGTCAAGCAGATTTTTCCCTTCAGGAGGTTTTGGGGCCTTTAATGTGCTCTTGTGGATGATGATTCTCAGAGAGGTGACACAGAGTGTAGCATTTCTAGAGCTTATCTGATCATGGAAGCTTTCAATGGGGAGCATCAAGGGAAGGGGTGTTCTGAAAAACGCGCTTCGGGAAATGCCGGCTTGTTGGCTGGAGCCTAAACTCCTGACCTTGGCACTCGAGGTCCTTTACGGCACGGCTGAGCCCACCTTTGCCACCGCCGCTCTGCCCATTCCAGTCGCATCCAGAAAGTTCCAGCCAAAAAGAACCTCCGGACGCTCCCTGTGCCTGCTGCTGCTTTCCTGCCTCTGTCTGCCGCCCACTCATCCTCCCGCCAGACTCACTCTTTCCCTCCATCCCAAGCCGCTCTTCCTTCCAGGCCCAGCCCAAATGTAACCCTTCCTCCAGCCTTCCCAAGTGATGGCAGGATGGGAGACCTCTCGCCTTCCTCTTGCCCCGTGGGCCCCAGTCTGGCCAACGTTAGGTCACTGAATGTGACATTATTATACAGAAATCTTTGGACCCACTCTAATTTGCTAAAAAAAAAATAAAATCACTTGCAAACCTGAGTGATTTTAATCAGCATCAGTGCGGGTCTTTCCTTCATGGTGTGCCTTAACCACTGACATCGCTTGATGCAGCGGCTGTGGTCCTACTGCATGGACTGAGCGTTCCCCAAAGAGCCCCAGAGTCCGTGGCAAATGGGCAGCACCCAAAGCTAAAATGGATGAACATGCTTGGTCCCGTGTCAGCTGCCCCCCCGAAGGGACAATGCCATTAATATTGCAGGAGGGGACTAATGTTTACTGAGCGGCTGCTTGGAACAGAGCACCGTACTTGATGCTTTACACACGTCATGTCCTCTGATGGGCGGAGCCCTGCCGGGGGGAGGAGCTCCCGGGAGGAGCTGGAGTCTGGGAGGGCTTGGGGGACCTGCTGGGACCCACCCAGCTGGGAAGTGGTAACACCAAGGCAGGAACTCAGCTGAGAGCAGCGCCAAAGCTGCTTCTCCTATTGGACCCCAGTCAGGACTCAGGTCAGAGGACTTCTCCTCCAGGAGCCCACCTTGCCTCTATGCGGGGCTCCCCATGCCGGGCCGTTGTCCCCATCCAGCGTGGCACTCCCGTGCTTGCTTGGGCAGAGCCTCTGCTTGTGAGTTATCCTCCCCGTCAGCATGGGAGCCCCTCAAGGTCAAGTCTTACTTGTGTTTGCACCTCCCATATCTAGCATGGAGTTTGGCTGCATGCATGAGGTTATGCGTTTGAAGTGAGGCATAGATGTTTTTTGGCCTGAGGAAGATTCTAGGTCTTCATGGGAATAGCCCTAGGAAGATAAGGACTGAGGTCCAGTGCTTTGAAACCTACCATCATGCATTCCTATGGAATCGATAAGTCCTATCATCTTCTCGTTCAAAGGTGACTCCTGTTAGATGACTAAGCATCATTTTGAGCCACAAACACCCAACAGGAGGTGGTTGGTGGCAACAGACAGGTCAGCACTATGCAAACAAGCAAACTGTTGAAATGTGGATGTCATTTTAGCTACACAGCAATACTAGTTGACATTAAAACACACACCAACACAGTCTCCCTGCAGCATGCAGAGGAATCCTGAAAAAATGCAAAGTAGATCATGTCACACCTCTGTTCAAAACCCTCTAGTAGTTTAGAATAAAACCACCACACTTAGAATGAAGTCCAAAGTCATTTCCTTGGTCCCCAAGGCTCCACATGAGCTAAGCCCCCTCTTCCCTCTACCCTCCTTGCCCACCATTCTCCCCTTCCTTGCTCCACTTGAGCCACAGGCACTCTGTCTTTCTCAAGCTGCCAACCTTGTTCCTGCCTCAGGACCTTTGCACTTGCTATTGCCTCCACCTAGAACACTGTCTCCCCCCACCCCCGCCCCATCCTTACTTAGCTGACTCCTTGGTATTCACTTTTGGGCTTGAATGTCCCTCCTCAAAGAGACTGTCCCTCCTTTACTCTCTAAATTCTGTTTAAACGAGGATGTCAGTTCCTATCTCATTACTCTGTTTAATGGCCTTTATAACACTTGCCACTGTCTGAAATTATTTTGTTTGTTTAAATATGTTTATGTGTATATTGCTTGTCTCCCCAATTAGAATAAAATCTGCAGGAGGAGAGAAACCTCATCTGCCCTGTTCACTGCTGTGTCCTGCTGCCTATAACACCCACGGTGGCACAGGAGACTTGCTCTCTGAGTAGGAAGACAAGGAAGTGCTTTAGAATACAGGCTCGGGCTGATGGCTGGGGTTCAGATCCCAGCCCTCCCACTTATTGGTGGATGACATCCCCACTTTACAGATGAGCAAACTGAGGCACCAGGAGGTTAAGTGACCTGCCCGAGGTCACCCAAGGGCACACAAAGCACTCACAAACCCCACCTCCTCAATGCAGTGGACAAGGATCTCTGCTGCTCCCTCCAAGCTGCTTTCCCACCCTCTCCCTTAGGCATGCTGACCCGCCTGCGATCTCCTGGAAATACCCTGTCCTTTCTTGCCTCTGCCCTTGTGCACCTGGCCCTCCCTTCGCCTAGAGCGCCTTCACCTCCTCTTGTCAGCTGGCTAACTCTTCTATCCCTGGCAAGACTCACCTCAGCACCAGGTGCATGTCCTGAACCCAAGAGGTATGTTGGCCCTGTCAGTAGCGATCCCCACTGTTCTCATCCTTGCCTCCCCCTGCACCTGGCTAAGCTGAGTCCCGCCCCCCAACTCACACCCCCCCCCCCCACACCCCCCAGCACCGTCTCTTGCATCGTCTGTGTTTGCCTGTATCTCATGCAGCCCTTCCTGCCCTGTACCCTCCTGGCCTCTACCACCAGCCTGTGGGCTATTTGAAGGCTCGGCCACATCTGAATGTTCAGGGCCTGGCGCGAAGCAAGCATGGAAGAGGATTTGTTGCAGGAAGGGGCATGATGATCAGCCCTTCGAGGCAGCTACCGGGTGGGGACTAGAGCGATATGGCCAGTACTAGGGGCCAGAAAGCTCTCCGACAGGGAGACGCCCTGAGCCTTTCAGGGCAACCACGGATCAGGGACCGGGTGGGGCCGGTGGCCTCCTCTCCTCTGTGGTGGTTGCCTGTGGCTTTCAGCTCCCTCTGCTGTCTCGCGGGGCCTGGTGAAGCTGGGGTTGACTCTTTGTGACTGGTACCAAGTAACAGGCCCTGTCTGTGTCTGGGAAGTTCTGCAGTCAGGCTCCTCCTGGGGGAGAGGGCTGGGGCTGAGCAAGGCTGAGCATCCCTCCCCCCCCCCCCCCCCCCCCCCCGCCGATCCTGCCCTGGACTGAGGTGGGGCAGGCGGTGCCCGTCTGAGGCTCAGACAGCTTTCCGGGGATGGCCTGTTTCCTCCCAGAGCACCTCTGACTCTGAGTGGAGGGGCACTGGATTTTGGCATTCTACAGCTGGGTTCAAATCCCAGCTTCCCGTTCTCGCTGCCACTCTGAGCTAGACGGGCGTGACAAAATGGGACACACAGGAAAGCACTTTATCATGGCAAAGGTGCTGACGCAGCTCGGAGGAGGAGCGAAGCTTGAGTTTCTCTGGAGCCTGCTGACGGCTCTGGGGTCGTGAGTGCAGTGTGGGGAGGGTAAGAGGGTAAGAGGGACCTCCGCACGCAAGCACACCGCTCAGCTTCTCAAATCGCCTCAGATGCTGGAGGGCTGGGAGAGGGGCCTCATTTGCAAGTGTTTTCCAGGCATAAACGCCGCCCACACTCCTCCACACAGCTCCTCCTAGCCAACCTGTACTGCGTTGCCAGAAGAATCTTCCTAAAATACTCCTCACATCATATCACTCCCCTGCTCAGAAACTTCCTGCGGTGACCTCACGTTGCCTGGGATGAGCCTGGCTCCTTTGCTGGCACCCGAGGCCCTCCGCAGCCCCCACATCGCTCTGTTTATGTGTTCAGGGTCTGGTCTAGAGTGTTCCTCTTGTATTCTTGTCAGTGAGTCATGTCAGGGTCACCCGAAGATATGAAGTATCCTTCCTGTGTTATGTATGATGAAGACGACGCTCAGAGAGGTTGACCGACTTGCCCAAGGCCATCCAGGTGGGGCCTAACTGCACCTGGAGACCCCTCAACTTTGGGGTCCCTGAGCTCAGCGAGGCTGCAGGGTGGGGCTTGCCTTGGTGGGGCTCCGAGGACCTCCAGCTGTGGGCGGCAAACCACCCCAGCGACCCTGGAGGGATTCAGCGCAGAAGCAAGCTTTTCAGATGGAGAAGGCGGGCATTGAGAGGGGCCTGAGGTAGCGACAACACTTCGGGCAGCTGGGGAGGAGAGAAGTGGCAGACTGGTGCAAGCCCCAGCTGTGCCACCCGCCAGCCATGAGGACAGGCCTCTGTCCCTCTGCACCCAGGACTGTAGCCATAGGTTTGCTGTGAGAGTAAAACATGGTGGTGGTATACAGCGGGTGTTTAATAAATGCCTAGCATCGAAAAAATTCTTTTCTTTTTTCTCTTCAGAGCTGGAAGAGTCCTCAGAGATCCTTAAATCCACCCTGATTTCCTTTTGCAGATGAGGAAACTGAGCCTTGGAGGAGGGGAGTGCTGTGTCCAAGGTCACACAGCTGGAGGGAGGTGGAGAGGGCTGGGGCCTGTGTCTCTCACTTGCTCATCCAGCTGTCTGCGTCCCACCGACCACATGTGCCCTTGAGCTCCTGGGAACCCACAGGAGTGGCCAACTGGTGTGATGTGCTTGTCCAGTGGAGTTGCAGACTGGGATTCTGGTGGCCCCGCGCCTACCCCCAAGGAGGACCGGCCAGGCACCGGGGTGAGGTGTGGGTGTGTGCGTGCACGCTCAGTAGTGAATGGCTGTAAGCCGAGCCTCAAAATAAAAGAAGAGCCATGACAGCCACGTGGCTGGCGTGATTGTCTGAAGTCTGTCCCCCCCTGATTTCAAGAGGGAGAGACAGGCCATCATGCCAGTCAGACTTCTGAGGATGAACACACTAGTGACTCCTTTCCCCTGGTACCGGCACCACCATCCTGGGTTCCCTCGCACTACCAGAGCCCTAGATTTCTGGCCCTAGGAGGCCAAAGGCCAGGGTGCAAATCATGGCTCTGCTGTCTACCTGTCATGTGACCTTGGGCACATCACCCGTCCATTCTTTCCATAAATATCCCCTGGGCTCTTATTCTGTGCCAGGCAGTATTAATGAGATCCCTACCCTCAGGAGGCTCACAGTCTAGAATGGGTAACAGATACTTAAGCAAACCAAAGACAAAATAATTCAGATGTCAATAAATATGCTGAAGAAAATAACACAGTGTGAGGTGGTCAGGGGAGGAGATGTGGGGAGGGGTTACTCTAGAGGGAGCAGCCCTCATGGGAAGGTGACATTTGCATGATGTATAATCTGCCAAGGAGAGGGAGAGGCAGGTGCAAAGGCCCTGGGGCAGGAATGAGCTTGGTGCTTTGGAGCTGTAGAGAGAAGGCTGATGTGGCTGGAGCTGGGGGAACAGGGGGGAGAGTTGGGGAAATGAGCTGGCAGAGGCCTGCAGGGGCCAGGCCGCCCAGGGTCTTGAGGGTCCCAGTGCGGACTGTGGATGTTAGTCTGAGAATAGTGGCTCTCTGCAGAGCTGTAAGCAGCAGAGGAACGGGTTCAACTGACATTTAACAAGACCCCTCTGGCTGCTGCACGGAGGACAGATTAGGGGAGAGGGCTGAAAGTGGGGGATGGGCTAGAAGGGTGTAGCTGCTCCCCCAGAGAGGTGATGGTGTAGACAGGGCAGTGGAGACATCAAGAAGTGTGCAGCCTCTTAACATCTTGGAGCTGAAGCTCTGTGTTCTGGAAAAGAAAGAGGTCTGGAGTGGACTCTCACGCAGGATGGCATGAAGATGAAGGGAGAAAACCTACAGGAGGGTGAGCTGCTGGCTGTGGAACCTGCAGGCATATTCTGTCATGGGTGCTGGGAAGGCCTCCTGGAGCCACTGCGCAGGCCTGCCTGGGGTGTCCCCATCTCTGATCCTCATCAGGGGACGCTCTAGGCAGAGGGGTGGCTGGGAGCCCACTGAGACTTGTCTCTGGGGTCCTGTCTCTGAGGCTGCTGATTGAAACATGCTTCCCTAAAGGACAATCCAGCCCCCAAACAGAGGCCCATCTTCCTAATCCCTGCGGCTGACAAACATCCCATTGGTTCTCTTCAAATGCCCTACATAATCCGGTGCCTTCCTCCCTCTGCAAAGGCACTTTTCTAGCCCCCTCTTTTGTTTTTAAATGTTTATTTATTTATCTTGAGAGAGAGAGAGAGAGAGAGAGAGAGAGAAAGCAAGTGGACAGAGAGAGAGGGAGAGAGAGAATCCCCATCAGACTCTGTGCTGTCAGCACGGAGCCCGATGTGGGGCTTGAACCCACAAACCCTCAGATCATGACCTGAGCCAAAATCAAGAGTCGGATGCTTAACTGACTGAGCCACCCAGGTGCCCCTCTACTCTCCCCTCTTTTTAAGCCACTTGTGTTCTTTCAGCTCTGAGGGGTTTGGTTCCCTTCCTCTATGTGTAACAAGTTCATTCCCACCTCAGGGCCTTTGCATTTGCTACGCCTGGGCTGTTCTTTTTCTATACCTGGCTGGTAGCTTCATGAGAAGTCTGCAAATTGCTCCCTAGACAGCATTGCATATAACCCCATACCTCTTCTTAACAAGCTCATTAACCTTATCTCATAGATGAGGAGACCAAGGTCAAGAGAGATGCTGAGTGTGCCTGAGTTCAGGAGGGTGGTGAGGGTCATTTCCAGGGTGGGCACACAGGGCCTCTGCTCTCAAATCTGCTACACAGCTAAGACCTGAGATTAAAACACGCAGTAAAACAGGGACTCCTGTGCAGGGAATGGTGTGGGGAGGCCTTAGAGGGTGAGGGGCTCCCCAGAGTCCTGTGCTCCCAGAAAACCATCTTCATTGCTGGTTTGATGAGAGGAGCCCAGATGAGAGGAAAAATCGGTATAATTTTGAAGAGTCACTGCTTAGCTCCCAAAGTATGTGACCTTGGGCCCCAGAGAGCCAGCTACCTGCTCCCTCGTTAACCCCTTGCTGGTGAGGAATAATCCCTTCCCCCTGAAGGCTTCCTCAGTCCCCTAAGGTGACAGACTAGGCAGGGATTAGGGTGTTTCCTTGCTCAGAAACCCCCTCCACAGGGGAAAACCTGAGTGCCTTCATGACAAAATGTTGAGTAGGAAGGAGGCAGTAAGTGTGTGCATGTGTGTGTGTGTGTGTGTGTGTGTGTGTGTGTGTGTGTATCTGCATGTGTGCTTGTGTGGACATGCACCACCCTCTGTGAGTACGTGCGTGTGCAATATTACACAATACGTGCGCGTGTGTGTGATGGGTGTGTGCATGACTCTGCGTATGTGCATATGTGTGACATTACACCATGAGTACACATGTGTTTGTGTATATGTGTGTGTGTATGTGTGTGTGTGAGAGACAGAGAGAGAACACAGTGTGTGCTCCTAGGGGCTACAGTTTCATTGTTGACAGCTCAGGGCTTTCTGGCTGATGCTCTGAGCTCCTGTAGGTGTTGAGGAAGGTCAGGCCATCACAGCGATGCCTCTGAGCTTCTTGTGTTCCCCCAAGGCTCACGGGGAGGCAGAACTGGGGAGAGAGGCCTCGAGGAAGGTGGGAGCCAAGTCCAGCTTGTTGAGGCCTGACCAACTGACCCCCCCTGGGCTGATTCAGGCTGCCCGCCGGACACTGGGTGGCTGACGATGTCTGCCTGGCTGGCTGACCCTCCCAGTCACTGGCTGGCTGACCCTGTGAGGCTGGGTGACTCATCTCTCCCAGCAGCCTGTTCTCCGGAAAGCCTGCCTAAATCCTAGCTCAGCCTGTGGGCTATTAGCTGTTTGGAGCCATGACTCCTGATTCCCAGGATGCAGTGAGAAGGATCTTTAGGCCTTCAGACTCACTGCCTCCCCAGAGCCTCTGGCACTCATCTCCGGGGCCTCTGGTTTTATTGCCTTAGTCCCTCTGTGGAATGGTTGTCACAAGGTGGGTGTATAGTGAGGGTTTAAGAAGGGCGGGGCCGACAGATGCTCAGGCTGCTTCAACACCCGGAGGTGCAAGCCTGTGCTGTGGCCTCCGCAGAGCCATCTTGCAGTTGCACATGGGCAAGCCGGGCCACTGAGGCAGAGGGCCAGGCAGGGCCAGAGGAGGAGGGTTGGGAGCCAGGGAGCAGTGACTCCATGGCCATCCTTCCCCAGGCACTGAGAGTCTAAAGAGATGTTGGTGGTGAGGATACAGTGTGGCTTCCCGTGAACCGGGGAGGAAGCACAGTCGGGTTGTGGGGGGCTGTTTGTTGCAGTGGCTGGGAGAGGGGAACACGTGGAAAGAGCTCAGAGTTTGGAGTCAGGCTTGATTCCGATGTCGGTGACCTTGAGCAGGTCACGCCCCTTCTCTTAGTTTCCTTTTCTGTAAGATGAGATAATACTAGCTTCTTGGCTATGTCGTTGGGAGCAGTGATTCATCAGACAGGAACGTGTATGTAAAGCGTCTAGGCACACAGTGGGTGTTCAGTAAGTGTCAACACTGGGAGTGGTTGAGGAAGTGATTAGCAAGGGTGCTAAGACACCTGCTGTTCTTGATGGAAATGTGGCCCCTGCTCTGGGCAGTCTGCTCTGCCACTTCTTGCTCTGGGCGCCCATGTCCCCCTCCTTCACGGCACTATCTGCTGGACCGTCATTATCAGTCCATATCCCATATCTTCTCCGTAACTCCCAGAGTTCCTGGAAAGGAGGGACCTTGGGAGGAATGCTTGTGGCTAACTGAATGATGCCAGTCCAAGCAGTGAGCACTGGAAGGACTAAGGTCAAGGGGAAGATAATGAACATGTATTCCGTTCTTACTAGATGTTCTACCTACTTCGTCTCATGTCTCACTAAAACTTTGTTTCATATCCCCATTTTGCTGATGAGAAAATTGAGGCTCGGAGAGAAGAGAGACTAGTTCACGGTCACTCACAGCTGGGCAGGAGTCCCACCCAATCTGTGGTTCTAGTCACTGTTCCATTCTGGTCTAAGGCAAAGAAGGGAGACCACTGCCCTGGCCCCCATGCCTGAGTACCAAGGTGCTCCCGGTGTCTGAGAGCCACTTTGGAGGATGCCTCTGCAGTAGAGGTGCCCATGTGTCCCTGCTGGTGGGACCTGGATCCTTTGGAGCCTGCAGGGCAGAGGAGGCTTGGGGGCCCTGGAATCTAGGGCTTAGAAATAGGATTTTTGCCAGCAGCAGGAGCTTGGACCCCAGAAGCCCGCAGCACAAAGCAGGACCATAGTGGCTCCGTGCTCAGGTTTTCTCCACTAGAAGGCTCAGGCGTGTGTTCCTGGTGCATCTCCTGTGTGTAGCTGCCGTTTCCATGTGTGCACCCGCTCCCTGGGTGGACCTCTGTGCATCACTGTGTTTGTACCCACATGAGCACGTGTGTAAGCCTACGTGTGCACCTGCTGGGGTTTGCACAAAGTGCGCACCTGTGCAGCCATGAGTTCTGACTGTGCATCTGAGTGTTTGTATCCTTGTACAAGTTTGCAGTGTCGGGGGGATGTGTGTGGTTGTGGCGCGGGGCGCGGTGGGGTGGCTGGGATGTAAGGTGAGAAGCTGCCAGAGGAGACAGGGGTGTCCAGCAGCCACTGAGCCTCACTGTCCCCTCAAGATCTCTGCTTCTAGAATCATTCACGTAATGAAATTCAATGCTTTCCTTGTCTCTACCTTAAAACATTTCTGGCACAGACTTTGTAGTTAGAGAGTTCTCAGCTCAGATCCTAGCTGTACCATCTGCTGTGCGGGAGGCTGGTGAGTTACCCACTTTCCCGGGCCCAGGGTTCCTCTGTCATACTGTTGTAACGACCGGAGATGACACCTGTGTGCCCAGTGCACAGGAGTTTCTTTGAGCTGAACGTGCTATAGAAAGAAGTCTTGTCAAACCATGTGTGTAAGCAGGGGCTATTTCCTTGACATCATTACAAGACAGTCTCCTTCCTTCCTGGCCATGCTTATCCTTTTCTCTGGCACCAACTAATGCAGAAGAGGCGAGATCCTCTCAGACCTGCTGCATGACTCAGAATAACTGCACACCTTGGCATCGGGACAGCATGGCTTGTGTGGGCTTTCTAGACTTTGCCTTGAGATGAATTGTGCTGATTTTTCACCCTCCGTGGAAGGCTAGACACTAAGCTCTTAAACTAAAAAGGGAGGCATCTCCTATTTTAAAATGAATGGAATGCACAGAATTTTTGAAGCTGTAGGCTTTATAAAGGAAGGTGTTTGTTTTGCAGATCTTGTGGTCTTTTCAGGCAGGGCCCACCTGGTGGTGAGGTTGGGCATTGCAACCCAGCTCTATTCAGTTTAAAGCACTCCTGGGTGGCTCAGTGGGTTAAGCATCGGACTTTGGCTCAGGTCATGATCTTAAGGTTCCTGAGTTCGAGTCCCGCGTCAGGCTCTGTGCTGACAGTGCGGAGCCTGGGTCCTGCTTCAGATTCTGTGTCTCCTTCTCTCTCTGCCCCTCCCCCACTCGTGCTCTGTCTCTGTCTCTCTCTAAAATATAAATAAACATTTAAAAATTAAAAAAAAAAAAAAAAGCCCGAGTGCCTCCATGGAGCCGAGCGTTGCACTGGGTTTGTCACTGTGTGGGCTCACTTCCCCTGGTCAGACGGCAGCCCATTTTATAGGCTAGGCATCCAGCCTGCTCAGGGCCACCTGTTAAGCAAGAGACTCGGATTTGAGTGTTGGCCTTCTAACCTCAAGTCACCTTCACCAAGACGGCTATTTTTCCACCTCTTTTTTTTTTTAAGTTTATTTTGAGAGAGAGAAAGAGAGAGCGCGCGCGAGCAAGTGGGGGAGGGGCTGAGAGAGAGAGAGAATCCAGAGCAGACTCCGTACTATCAGCACAGAGCCCAATGTGGGGCTCCAACTCATGAGATTGTGACCTGAACTGAAGTCAGATGCTTAACTGACTGAGCCACCCAGGCATCCCTGTTTTCTTCCACCTCTTTTAAAGAAATGGAATCTAAGAAGGTTAGGATGAGGCTGCTTTGGCTGGGGTGAGGGTGGTGGGCCTGGAAACCCCTGGGTGGGGGCCCTCTCACCTCCGAGGTAGCCCCCAGGGGACTGTTGCGGAATCTTGGGGCTTCACTGTGCTTGGCTGGAAATGCATGGCCCCAGCCCCAGGCTCCAGCTGCACAGGAAAGGCCCCGCTCTGCGGCCTGGGTGGGGGAACAGCCCTGGAGGCCCTGGGGAAGCCCAAAGGTGACTGACAAGAGGAGGATGTGAGGGGGTGAGAAGTAGCTGGACAGTGAGGGTGGGGCGCGGCTGGTGCCCTGTATTTGCCAGGATGCGTGAGGGCGCCCCCTTCCCCAAAACATTCCTGGACCCAGGATTCCGTCTGCTGCAGCCATTCCCTCCACTTGGGAACGTATCTCTCATTTCTAAATGAACATTGCAAGAAAGAGAAGAGTCATTTCCCTACCCAGAAGCATTTCTGAGGGGTATTGTGGTTTAAGAAATATGTTTACAAATTGTTTGCCAACAACTTCACGATCACCAGCTGCAATTATCTTGTCTAATCTGTCTCCCCAACTAGACTGTGGGCCATGAGGGAATGGGAACCTTGACTGTCACACCCAGTGTGGGCTCCCAAGGCCCAGCGCAGGGGCGGGCACATGGGGGGTGCTTAGCAAACATTGGTCAATGAGTGACCGGAGCAAAAGGGAACATCGTTTCCATTTCACAGATAAGGAAACCAAGGCTCACAGAGGTTAAGGCAGAGCATGATTAAGCAGCTGGTAGACAGCCAACCACAATTTGGATCCAGCTTCTGGCTTTATTGTTAGCTGTGCGGCAGCAATGAATTGGATGAATTTATTCACCCACCCCTATCCTGCTGAGTAGAGATGGAGACTGACCAAATTCTGGCCCAGTAAGCCGGGAATCTACCCTCCAGCCTTCCCATCCAGGTCCCATCAGTCTGTCTGAGAATGGGGACACAAAGACAGGATCTCTCTGGGGCCTGGGGAGGATTAATCAGCAATTAGTGTGCAAAACACTTTCCAGACAAATGTTAAGTATTATTAGTATTTAAATTTAGTTTCATCTTCTCCTGCATCCCAACAAAAGGGAACAGATGGTCCTGGCTCCAGGTGGAGAAGGGGAGGGCGGGGCCGCTGGGCACCAGCGGGAAGTTTTCAGCTCTCTGGCTTCCAATTAGCCCCTGCCTGATGCGCGAGCCCGGGGCGTTGTGCTGTGGGGCTGTGGGGAGGTCTTTCTCCTAAAAGCCAAGTGAAGGTCAGGGGAAAGCACAGCTTGGGGGCTGAATTCCCCTGCCTAGCTGTGTGACCTTGAGCAGGTCACGGCTCCTCTCAAAGTCTCAGATCAAGGATATCTTGTGACAAGGAGTACAAGAGACCCAACTGAGAAAGCGCTGGCCCTGGTGCCCCGGCCATGGCAAATGCTCAATGAACAGGACTCCTTTAGGACACCCAAGCTTGGGTCTCCTTTCCTCTGGAGAGACTCTCTGAGAATTAAAAACACCCTGGGGGCTGCGGCGCCTGGGTGGCTCAGTTGGTTAAGTGTCTGACTTCAGCTCAGGTCATGATCTCATGAATCGTGGGTTCAAGCCCCGCATCCGGCCCTGTGCTGACAGCTCAGAGCCTGGAGCCTGCTTCGGATTCTGTCTCTCTCTCTCTCTCTCTCTCTCCCGTTCCCTCGCTCAAGCTCTCTGTCTCTCAAAAAAATAAATGAACTTAAAAAAAGTTAAAAACACCCTGGGGTGGCGGCATCTTGCAGATCTGAACACAAGCTAAGGCTCCACCCCTTGTGTGACCTCCTCACGTTCCTTATCTGCAAAATGGGCAATACCATGGTGCCCGCTCTGCCAGGCTGGAGATCAGCTGAGGTGATGGCTTTGGAAACTGTAGAGGGCGGTACATATGGGAATGACTGCTTCTATTTCCTTCTTTTTTCTGCCCCATGGTCTGTCTTTTGGGCTGTGGAGGGGAGGGGGAGTGTGGAGGAGATAGCATGTGGGGACAAATCCACCTGTAGCCCACCCTGGCTGCGCCCCACTTCTGGGCTCCGTCCTTGCCTCTCCTCCTGCCCCCATTCAATTAGGGAAACTCACCGCAGACCTGGGAAAAAAGGCCTCACGTGCCCGAAATACTGGGGGAATGGAGGGACCACCGGGGCATGCTGGCGATGTGCAGAGAATGGGCTTGGGGAGTCAGGCAGCCCCGGGTTCATCTCTGGAATCTGCCCCTTTTTATCTCTGGGACCCTGGGCACAGGGCTTTACCTCTCTAAGCCTCAGCTTTCTGACCTGTACAATGGGAATTATAGCACCCTTCTAGAAAGGGCCATAGCAAGGATCAAATTAAATGAGAGAAAATATTGAACCCAAAGCCACAATGCCTCCTGGGATGACTTTGAGCTTTCTCAAAGGAGAGCAGAAGGGGAAACAGCTACTAACTTGGTGGATTATCTTCACCTTCCTATTTTTGGTCCCCCTTCTTCCGGTAACAGCCCCTTGTTACAGCAGCTGGGGAACTGCCGGTGCTCTGCGGTCCGAGATCGAGATCCCTGTATTCCTCTGGTGGAGGGAGGCCATGTGACCTAAACCAAACCAATGGGAATGAAGCCTAGGACCTTCGCGAGTGCTACCGGGAGAGAGGTCCTGCCTTTGCAGGTGACTTGGGGCTCTCGGACGAACAACGGTGCCAATGGCGACATCTCGCCACCCCCTGGAGAGAGCCTGCCCGAGGACACTGGACAGCCCAGCGGAGGGCAGGGCTGAGAGAGGCGGAGGGAACTAACTTCCTGATGACGCCATGAGAACCCAGGACCCAGGTGTGCGTGCGTCTTGGGCAAACCACCACCTTACCTTTTTCTTGTTACCTAAGGGCAGTTGGAGCTTTCAAAAACCACTGGCAACTTTTTGTCTTACTGACTCACCCACAATGAATAATTTGGTTCTAGCAGAACCTTTTTCAACAAGGGGGATATGGCAGCCTCTGGGAATAAGGTGCAGGTGTTTATTTAGATTTAATTTGCTAACATTTGGTGAACATTTCTGTGTTTGTGTTCTTGAGGGATATCGACCTCGTAATGCCTTGTCTGGTTATGGGATCAGGCTGATGCTGACCTTGTAAAATGACTTGGGAAGGTTCCTTCCTGAAAGATGTTGTGCCGAATTTGTGTTATTTCTTCCTTAAGTGTTCGGTGGGATTTGCCAGTGAAGCATGATGCAGATTTGTGATGCTATAAATTATCTTAAAAAATGAGGAGCTGTTTTGTTCACGATTTCTGTCTGAGGTTGGCTGAACTATTCCCCAACAATTTTGTGACCTGAATTCTTGTTGTCAGCTGCTCCTGCCTCTGATAACGTAATACAATCTAAATTCATGTGTCATGGGTTTGTGGTTTTTACTTAAAAAAAAAACAACCCAACAAATTGCCATCTGTTTTTTTTTTTAAATTGACATAATGCATTTAATATTTATCTTCTCTTAAAGCTGACATACCCTGCTTAATTTTCAGCTCCATCCACCCCTTCACCTGCCTCCCGGCTTGCCCCTGCTTTGCTCTGCCTGGAGCTCTCTTCCCTGCCCCAGCCCTGGTTTGCTCCATTGGGATACCACTTCTACTAAACTTTTCTGGCTTCCCAGCCTGGGCTAGGTGATGCACCTGGCTCTGCCCACTCCCGGGGCTTCCCCCTACCCAAGGTCGAGTCATATTATATTGAACTTGTCTCTGTTTGTCTCTGTCCCAGACTGTGAAGTGCTTGAGGGCGGACCCTGCATCCACTCAGGTCGTTGTTAAGATTCCAGCTCTGAGCACAGAGCCTGGCACGTGGGCCCTTGATAAACCCTTATTGAGTGAATAAACATTTGTCGCTCTTTGTGTCCACAGCCATAGCGATAATAAGCACCCCTCTACGTGCACATCCCTCTGAATAGTTTGCAAGCGTTTTCACATGCTTTGTCTCATTTGAGTCTCCACCATAATTCTGTGCTGTTGGTGGCATCACTCGATTATATATTTATGGGGACACTGAGGCCCAGAGAAGCACAGGGACTTGCCAAGCTGTGCAAGTGACAGAGCTGGCATGCCAAGGTGGGTCTCCCTGACTCCAAATCCAGTGACTCCCCTTCCTCTCAGTCACATGCTGAGATGCTATTTGAAAAATGTTTTAGCATTTACCCCTAAGTGAAATCTTGTGCTGAAACTGTAGCCACTGAGAGAAAGGGGTGTTGGGCCATGATGGGGGCTGGAGCCACGTGCCCTGCAGAAGCCTGGGCTCCCAGGTTAGATGGGTCCACAGCTTCCCAGGAAAAGAGACAGGGGGCAGGGAAACTGGACTGGACAGCAGAAGGCAGGCAGTGGCCCAGCCCAAGGTCTGGGCAGGGTTTCCAAAGCAGGGCCTGACTATGGCAGGAGTGGGCAGAGAGAGTTCCCTCCTGTCTGGGGACCAACGGACTGTGGATGTGGGTTCAGCTATCCCCTCCCCAGCCTCCCGTCCCCACGCCAGATCCTTGCTGCCAAAGCTTTCCCCAACACACTGACCTAATGCACGTATGAAACCAAGGTTTCTAAGAGCTCACGGAGTGGGGTTTGGGCTTTGGGCTCAAAGCTTTCTTCCCTGGCTTGCCATTTCTTCCTGTTTCCATTTGCCTGCCTACCTTTGACTCGTTCTCAGGTCTCAGCTTAGATGCCCCCTCCTCCAGGAAGCCTTCCCTGACTCTCTATATAGGAAAGGAGTCCCACTTTCCCTGCCACGCTTCTTTTTAATCACAGACTTAAATGCCTTAGAGGCTCACTGTGTGTTCATGTTTCTTGACTCTGCTTCTTTGAGAGCAAGGACTGTCTTCCTCATATCCACATCTGTAGTATGCAATGCTTCTCATCTGTAAACTGGAGGTGGCAATTCCTAATCATGGGGTGGATTGTGGAGATTCAGTCATAAGCGAGATTTCAGAAACCTCATGTTATAGCTGACATGCAATGTAGCATGGTCATTTTTTCTTAGCTGAGGCTAAAGAGGGCTTCCTCTGGGGCAAGCAGAGTGCTAAAGGTTTCATGTGTGTGGCCTCACTGGATCTTCTCAGCACACGCTTCCTTCTGTTGGTCTGAGCAGTGAAGAGTTTGGGTCAGAGGTGCTTTTCTGGAAGGTGTGGAAGACTGAGGGGTCCAGCCATGGGGACTGTGTCCCCAGTCCCTCCACACTCAGACTCCAACCTGCTGGGTCCACACTGGCTCCTCAGAGAGGGGCAGTTTGACCCTACCTTCTTTGAGCCCAAGGGCAAACACGCCTCCTGCTGTCTAGGGCCTTCCAGCTAAGCTGACATTTCCAGAAGGAGCATAACTGAAAGCTTAGGAGCCCAGTAAAAAGACAGCAACAGGCAAAAGAACAGTAAAAATGGCAGTTTCCAAAGCCCACGTTTCTGATTGTGCAGGGAGGCAGCCGAGCCCAGTAGAAAGAACCTGGACTTGAGTCCCACAGACCTGGCTTCACTCTTAATAAGTTAGTTCATCTCTCTGAGCCTCAACTTTCCTGGAAACGAGGCAACCAGGACCTACCTTTCTGTGTTGTGAGGATGTGTGCCTGCAAAGCAGGGCACTCAAGAGTCTCCTCATCTCTCATGGCACTGAGCGCAGGGCCAGGCACACAGAACATAAGGAGCCATGGGTGGTTGACTATTAACTACTACCATCTCCCGCTCTCAGATAGAGACAATGCTTGATTGCCATCTGTATCTCCTATACCACTTTTGGGGCCAGGTACCATTTTGGTCTCTAGGACACATTTGCTGAAGGGATGGGTAAATTCCAAATGGTGGGAAAACAGGAGCACAGACAACAGGTATGAAAGGAAGACTAAGCAGGGTGTTAACGGTAGACCAGGAAGGAGCTAGATTTTCCTAGAACAAACTATCAGGAAGTGGGGAAGATGCCTTTGCATGAGCTGTGCCCCAGCTTGCAATTCCCTTTGGCTTCCATGTCTGACGTACTTATCTGTCTCTTAAATCTCAATTGAAATGCCACCTTCTCAGTAGCTCTGTTTTACCCTCTGGGCCGATGCCCTTTGGGATTCTGTACATGGGGCGCCTGGGTGGCTCAGTCATTAAGCATCTGGCTCTTGGTTTCAGCTCAGGTCATGATCTCACAGTTCATGAGTTTGAGCCCCCAGTCGGGCTCTGCACTGACAGTGCTGGAGCCTGCTTAGGACTCTCTCTCTCCCTCTCTCTCTGTCCCTCCCCTGCTCACACGTGTGTGCACATTTACTATCTCTCTGAATCAATAAATGCATAAAAACTTAAAAAAAAAAAAAAAGGATTCTGTTCATGCCTCTGTTGTGCACTTTTAATCCCAGGTCATAGTTCTTGGTTTACCTGACTGACCTCCTGCCTGCCTGTGGGTTCCCTGAGGGCAGGGACCATGTCTGGCCTGTCTCAGGATCTCCATGGCTCTGGGACTCTGCAACCAGTAGGCTCAGCTCATTCTCTTCCCCAGCAAAGGTCTGTTGAACTAATGAATGTTCTACTCAGAGCCCAGAACAGAAGCACTTGTGTCTGGATACTTCCTCCTTCTCAGCAGCCAATTCAAAGCCCAGTGGAGATGACAGGCCCAGCTGGCCCTTGCTTGCATGGCGCCCCGGAGGTTGCAGCTGCTGGCCTTGGAAGTGGAGTTTGTGTGGGGTGACTGTGTAGAAGGGCGGCTCTGACAGCCAGGAAGCACACTGGGTTCCAGTTCTCTCTGCCACTGCCCGACCCTGGGTAAGTCCCTTCCCCTCTCTGGGCTTTGACTTCTCCTTCTGTGACTAGAGGACTGGGGACAGAAGAGACTGTCCTCGAGAGCTAGCTGGTGTTCCTCCTCCTTCTAAAGTTCTATTCATTTATCTCCTGGGCTTCTCAGAGACCGATAGACACACGTAAACACGCACGTGTACACACACCTACGCGCAAGAACAGACAGAGCCTACCCAGATACACGCACACACACATACACACAGAGATTCACATCAATATACTGACTTTCAGAGACCCAGAGACGCACAATGGCCTAAATGTCATGCTTGCACGGGATATGGAGACATTCGGGCTGCTGTACACACACATCCCCCCAGATACATGAGACTTGACTTTTCAATACTCACACAGATACACAGTCTCACTGGTACCTGCAGGAGTATGAGCACAAGCACACACGTTCCCTTTGGGGATCCAAGCTGCCGCAGTGGGGGTGACTTGAGGTGGACACGTATCTCTGCCCTGGCAGGTGACATGTCTCTTTGGCCTCTCTCCTAGGCTTGGGCTGGGCAGAATAGCTGCTTGGCCTCGGGGCCGAGAGGTGAGCAGGGTGAACTTGCCCTCGGCCTGTAGGGGTGAGGACTGGGCTGGGGACTCATCTCCCAGGTTACTGCCCGCAGATGCCGCTTTTAAAAATAGCTTCCTGCTGCTTCCAGGAAAGCTCTGGGGAATAAGGACTCCAGAGATTGGATTTTGCTTGTTCCTTGCTTGCCCATGGAGCTGTGTGCAAGGGTCTCCCCAGGAGACCACCAGCGCCGCCCAGACTCCCTGGTGGTGCCATGTAACCTGCGGCAAGGAGGAAGACACCTAAGGTGTTTGCATGGTTGAGGCAGGTCGGGGGTAGGGGGATTGCTTCCCGGCGGAAGCTTCCGCTCCCAGAGGAGAGCTGCTGGCTCAGCCATCCTGGGTGGGGGCATCACGCACCTCCTGGAGGCAGCATGACCTATTAGTGGTTTATACGTGGGCTGTGCCACTCCCTGGCTGTGTAACCTGGGACAAGTTGCTTTATGTCTCTGAGCATCATTGTTTTCAATTGAAAAATGGGGCTAATCCCCTCTTTCTTTCTCGTGAGTTGTGAAAATTAAGCCACAGAAGGTAGGTGCAGACGTCTGTCTCCTGTTTGGCTGTGGGTCTCCCCCACCCCCCCGCCCCCTAAATAAGGAGGGCCCTGGCTCACATGGGCATCCCCAGGCCTGCTCTCCCTTATTGTCCTTCTTTCCTGGCCTCCTCTGCCCATAGTGCCTCTCTCCTGGATAACCAGGAATTGTGTATTTCTGTATTGGAAACCCCAGAGAGTATAGTATGGGATGCAGCTGTATGTGTGTGCACACGTGTGTGTGCGTGTGCACGCATGGTGGTGGTGGTGGGGGGGTCATAGGGGCCACCAGGCAGTGACATGGTACTACCTCAGCACCTTTGATGGTGCAGAAATGAGGCTTCAGAACAGCTCTGGGATGGGGAAGCTGGCGGCGGGTGGCGCCCAGGGCTGACAAGCGCATTGCCGGCTGAACCTTCCATCTGTGAAGCCTGTGGCCGCAGGCCCTGGGCTAAGTTGGTGCGAGTTCTGGGCAGTCACGGCCAGGATGTTAAGGATCTAGGCCTCCTCCTTGGCTCTGAGACTTTCTGACTGTGTGCCTTTGTGCACAGGATACAGCCTCTTGTTGCTTCCACTCTAGAGTGGGACCTCTGTCATCATGTCTCAGGGGACCGGTGCGGGGGGGGGCGGGGGGTGTGGTGGTGGAAGATGCTTCTGTCAGCCTGTGTACAGCCAGAAGGCATTATCCCCACCCAGATTAAGACCTGGAAGCAGTGCGGTCTCTCCAAAAACTCCAGCAGGGTTCAGGGGGCAGGTAGGACTCCGGGCCCACCCAATCCTCTCTGTCCTCCGGCAAACACCGACAGAGGGACTGGAAGGTCTGATCTGGCTCCAGCCAACTGTCCTGGCCAAAGGGCACCCTCCTAGAAGGAGTTGATGCCTCTTGCCGGAAGGTGAGCTTCTGAGCATCATGGGGAGGGGCCCCGGTGTGGGCAGGTGGACCTGGCCCAGTGCCCTCTCCAGTATTTACTTGCTGGCTGGCTTCAGACCTTCACCAGCCTCTCTGGGCTTCAGGTCCCTGACTTGGAGTGGTAATCCCTCCCTTGCAGGGCTGTTGTAAAAATCAAATGAGAGAAGCCTAAGGCCGCCCTTGGAAAGATCCATGGGAAGCACACTTTCTACCTCCTTGATGTTGGTATCTGCATCTGCCTTTGCTGCCCTTTGCCCGACCTGGTGAGGCGAGGCCAGTTCCCAAGATCATCTGTGGATGTGGGCCAGTCCCAGGGCAGGGAGATGATGCAGTGCGAGGGGCCCAACCAGGTGCGTGTGGGTGCATCTTGTCTTGGTGGCTGGTTTCTTTCCCTAGACCTCACTGTCTCCACCTGTCAGATGGGGGAGGCATCCCCATGGCTGTGAATCACAGTGTCTCTAGGAACAGAAGATGCCTCACACCTGCAGGTTTTCGGGGCTGCTTCACTTAGGGATGGGAGCCTTGAAACATGCATGGGACAGAAATCATCTGAGTGTGCAGAGGCAGGCGTGAATGCCTGAGGAGAGGCATTTAGAAAAAGTAGGAGCTACAGGGTTATCTAGGTCACTGCGACTCAGAGAGGGACAGGGCTTACCCAAAGAAGACAGTGACTTGTTCACGCAGCAAGATTGTGACTGAGCCAGAGCTACAACCCACGGTTCAGGAATCTCTTGGATGGAAGAGGCTGAAATCATTTGGTCTAACCTCCCTGCTAAGAGTCTGTGCTTATACACCTGCTGGGACGAGAAGCTTACCGTATTTTGTGGCAGCTTATTAATTTGTAACAGCTCTGGTCCTTGGACATTCCCCACTCACATTGAACTGAAAACCTACTCCCAAGCATTCCAACCTAGGCCCTCAGGATCAGTATGCATCGCTTCTACAGGTAGATATTCACCATCAGAGATCGCACGCCCCGAATCATCTGCTGTCAGGACTCCCAATTTCGCAGCTCCCTGTTCTAACAGAACAGATTCCGGACCCTCGCCCTCTTGGTTGGTGAAGGCACCACCATACCTTCTCAGGACTCAGATTCAGATTTCCAAAGAATAAATCATGAAAACACCAGAGGCTGCCTCAATGAGAATGTTCAATAACTGTAATAGCAATTAGGAATTTTTATTAGTGAAGACAAAATTGACTCAGAGGTAAAAGGGAAATTTTAAAGGCCTTTTCAATTTGTGATTTTTCATGGGAGGCAGTTAATCTAAAAGCAAATAAAAGCATCTGAGTGCCAGAAAAAAATATGCAGTGAAATGTATTTTTTTGGAGAGTAAGTCTGACTCTACTTAATTATCAGAGAATTATTCCTAAAATAGATTCTACTGACCGTGAATCCCTCGGGGGCAGAGTCTGGGTCTTTCTATCACTCACAGCAGCCAGAGCTGGCTAGGACACACAGGAGATGAATGAGTACACAAACGA
The DNA here is from genome assembly GCF_024362965.1 of Panthera pardus. Taxonomy (NCBI): domain Eukaryota; kingdom Metazoa; phylum Chordata; class Mammalia; order Carnivora; family Felidae; genus Panthera; species Panthera pardus. The sequence continues at coordinate 64,770,699 of NW_026526765.1, read as the reverse complement.
ACAGGTTCAGTTTGTTGTTATTTTGAATGTACAAAAGGTCAAGTGCCTCTCCCTGCTCATTCACCTCTTGAGTCTTAGAGGTATGTTAAGCGGTCCTGGGTTTAAGACCGTGGTATGGATGTTAAACACTGGAAGGAATGACAGCCATTCTGGACAGCCCCAGGCTACTGTGGGAAGGAGATGGAAAGGATAGCTCGTGGTTTTGCATTCCAAGCATCCATCTTGCTTTTTTAATAATGGCACCCAGTTTCCTTTGGGAGAACTGCTCCTCCCCCAGTCTCCTTCCATGTGGTTTAGGCTTGTGTACTGAGCTCCCAGCCTGGGGATCCAAGAGGGCACATGACTAGGGTTTTACCAATCAGTGCAGTCCTCTGGACATACAATTGGCTCAGGGATGCGCATGTGACCCAAGAAAGGCCAATGAGACTCAGTTCTGGAATTTCTGCTGGAGCTGCGGGAAAGCCTCCTTTTGTGGCAGGTTGCTAAGCTAGCGGGATCTAAGTCTGGAGCTTCAGGAGCCACTGTCAGAAAAGAACTTGCCTGAACATGAAACCAACACAGGAAAGCAAAGCAAAGACGTGGAGAGAAACTGAGGTTTGCTCTCCTCATTTGAGCTGTGGGGGAAACCAATCATCCTTGAACCTTTCATCACTATGCCAATAAATTGTCCCTCTTGCTAAAGACGCTTAGAGTTGAGTTTCTTTCACTTGCAACTGACAGTATGTTGACAGGTAGGAGAGTACAAGAGGCAAAGTTCTTCAGTATTGAGGGAGAGTGCTGATAGGAAGCTCTCCCTCTCCATGTTTCCCTGGGAACCTGGGTGGGGCTGCTTATCAGTGCATTCTGTCTTCCCACCCACACAGAGTAGAGGGGCAGGTAGGGCCCAAAAAGCATGTGGAGATTCCTTCCTCTCTCTCATCCACACACCCTATCAGCCACCAAATTCAATCCATTCACCCTCCTTAAAATGCTATCACAGGGTCCTGTCTTTCCACCTGTCCCACTATCTGAAATGGCTTTTTCTCACCACCTTCAGCATATAAGTGCATCTTCTGTGAAGCCTCCTCATGATTCTCTCCCCACTCAGTCAGTCCTACCCTCCCCTGCATTCCCATAGCACCCTCCACATCGCTCCATCACAGTCTCCCAATTGCCCAGTGGTCCTAGCCTGTGTCTTTGTGTCCATTTCTACCCTCGGCACTGGGAGCTCCTTGAGGGCAGAGCCAGGCCCCATTCATTGGGAGTCCTCGGCACTTAGCCGGTGCCTGACACAAGGTGCCTCACAGACCTCTGATTCACTGCATTGTGTCCAGGAAATTGCTTAATGCTCCATCTCACTTGCCGAGTTTTTTTTTTTGTTTTTTTTTTTTTTTAATTTTTGGTACTTATTCATTTAAAACCACTTCCAGGGGAAATGGGGACCACAAAGTCAGTTATTCAACCTCTACGTGTCCAGAGGAGCAACTGTGGCAAGTCTAGGAGGTCACCTTCTCTAGTTGCTGGGAGTTGAGATTTCCATACCACCCTCATTAGGCTGCCTTGAGGAAATGAGTTTCCAGGAGGGCTGTGGGAATTTTCAAGGCATCCTGGTCCCAATGCCAACAAAACCAGATGTGGAAGCAGATGGTGATGACCAGGAGCACATCCCTGCTGGAGGGAGAGCCTCATCCAACCCTTGGCTCTTGTCTTAGAATTACTGGACCAGGAGAGGACAGTCCCTTTAATTAATAACAGAGGGAGAACACGGCAATGTTTTCCTTATCCCCAGCCCAGGAGATCCCCAAAGACATAAGCAATCAAATCTCTCATCCTGGCTTCTGCCAGCTTGGAGTCTTTTTAACAAGGAGAGGGGAGACGAGAGGGAGAAGGTGCCATCCCTACAACCTGTGCTGGGTGCCTGAACCCCATCATCTCTCCTTACCCTTCATGATCACTCAAGGAACAAGGTGCTATCCCCATTCCCCAGGTGAGGGACTGGAGGTTCTGAGAGGTGAGATCATTAGTGAAATTCACACAGCTAGTAAGTGGTGAGCAAAACTTCAAATCTGGTCTACATGACCACCTCACTTTCATTCCAGCCAGGCCAGAGAGGTGAAAGGAGTGTGCTTTTGGTGCTCTTGGCAAGCCTGCTGGAATCCTGGTCCTCCACTTTCTGGCCCAGTGGATTATGTAACCCACAAAGCCTCTCTGATGCTCAGTTTCCTCATATGCTCAATGGGAATGACAGTCCCACCTCTCATGGCCCTTGTGTGAGAACAAAGTGGGAGAATATATCTACTGCATCTGGCTCATAGTAAAGGTGCAGTGAAGGTGCTGGCTCTGATGGCTTTTTTCTTGTCCTTCTCTGGACTTTCGGATCCCATGGATGACCTATCAGAGCTATCATGTTATTAAGTTCTAAGTCAGTTGAAACAGGAGAGGTCAGATCTCAGCCTTCAGATCCTACTAATCCTGTGACCTCAAGCAAGTCCATTCACCTTTCTGGGTCGCAGTTTTCTTCTCTGTGAAATGAGAGTGCTGGGCAGGATCACTGTTCCCCAACCTGGGGTCTTCCAAAGACAGTAATGAATGGGGATAGGGAGAGAGGACATTTTCGAGTAGCAAGGTGGGCCTGGCTAACAGTGTTGTCATATTCCTTAGCCTTGGGTTGGAGTGATATCACCTCATGGCTTACCTCTTGCTGATCAAAGCTCTGACTGGCAGTTAAGTGTCTTTGATTAATAAAAAATGGAGGAAATGAATTAATCATGACTTAAATGCAGTGTGTTTGGGAAACAGAATCTTTAAAAACTCAAATCCATTGGGGCCAGGAGGGGGAAAAAAAGGTGTCCTTGATGGAGAGAGGTTGGAGATCCCTGTGGTGGATGTCCATGGAGCCCTCCAATTGTGGACAGAAGACCTGTGTGGCCAGGGGTCTGTGGGTGCCACCACTAGGGATAGGAGGCTCGGTCCCTTTAAGGCTCTTCTCCCTGCAACCAAGCCCCAGGCCTCTGCGGGGGAGGACATGCATTATTGAAAGCGCATTTCAATACCTATTCACTCTCCTCCTCCTCCTGTGGGTGGCAATCACAGTTTACATAATCTGTCTCTCTGTCCTCCCAGGCAGCTGCTCCCTTCTGGCTGAGTGTTTTGAGGAGGGGGAGGGTGGGGAGAAAGGAGAGACATTAACTGTGTGCTGCCACCTCAAGTAGTGGCCCCGTTGCCTTGGAATGAAGGAATGAGATCAGACTTTGACATTGCACAGCCTTGGGTTCAAGTGTCACTTACATGATGTGTGACCTTGGGTATACAGTTTTGCCCCCTCCCTAGTGATCTTGATCCGTTCCCATGGCCTCTATTATAGTCTCCGTGCTAATAGCTCCCAAACCTCGGTTCCAGCCCAGACCTCTCTCCTCAACTCCAGGTCCACCTGTCAGCCGCTTGAGGGATAGCTGTGTTTGTGTGTTCACAGGGAGCCTAGGCTTGGTATGTCCCAAACTGATCTTACCAATTTTCTCCCACACCATTCATCCACCCATCCATCCATTATCTATCCATCCATCCATCTACCCATTCATTCATTCATTCATTCACCCATCCATCCAATCATCCATCCATTCAACCATCCATCCATCCATCCATCTACCCATTCATTCATTCACCCATCTAGCCATCCAATCATCCATCCATCCATCCATCCATCCACCCATTCATTCATTCATTCATTCATTCATTCACTCACCCATCTAGCCATCTAATCATCCATACGTTCATCCATCCATCCATCCATCCATCCATCCATCCACCATTTCCTAGGTGTCTAGCATTTGTCAGCATTGTGGATACAACAACATGCAAGACAGGCACTGTATCTGACCTCCCAATACTCTCTTGTGAAGGAGACAGATGAGTAAATGGAAAATGAGAATAAATGCGATGAGTATGATAAGGGAAGTATAAGTTGCTGCAGGAGAACAGAAGGGGGTACTCAACACAGCCTTGGGGGATCAGAGACTTTTTGGAGAAGACAGATTGTTTTGGATCTGAGAGATAAGAAAGAGTAAACCTTCTTTCCCTGTGTGTTCCTTGTCTTCATTACCCAAGGTGATTGACACCCCCCCACCCATTCCTTCTTGTAACAGTGTAACAGCACCTCTTTGGGAGTACCTACCCCTTTCCTACTCATGGCCCTAATGGATTGGGTGGGAGGGCCATGTTATTACCAGCTCCAGGGTGGGCGTGTGACCCAGGACTGGCTATGGGGACGGATTAGGGCTCTGTCCACTGAAATTCAACCCTAGAACTTTGCTGGCACCATTAGGGTTGCAGTATCCTATTGCTACTAGACTCGCTCAACTTGTGGACAAGTAGTTGCTGTGTTTCTCCTCTGAGCGAGAGAGTCTGCCTGAGAGCAGAATCGAGAGACATAGAGTCATTTAAACCCCTGGATCCAGGTGTGCCTGATGCCAGCAATGTCAGACTTTTCTTTTTATTTGAAGTCGTTTTGTGTTAGGTTTCTGTCACTTGCAGTTGAAAGAGCCCTCATTAAGAGTAAAGAGTCTCATTAACAGTAGGAAAGCATTTTCACATCCTTTGTCTTATTTGATTTTCACAACAGCCCTAGAGGACTGTTTACAGATGGTGGAATGAAAGCTCAGAGAGTTGAGTCTGTGGGACGCATGCAGGTCTGTAAGACATCAAAGTCCATGTTTTATTAAGGGTACTTTGGAGATTAAACAAGAAGGATGCTGGAGAGTAGGATTTAGCTTTGAGTGGAGAGGGCACTTGAAGAACTCAACCACAGGAGAGGACCTTCCTCTGCACAGTCAGCCCACATTCCATTGCATGACCATGTTTCAACATCTGACTGAAGAGTCACCTCTTCCATGAAGCCCTCAGAAAACCCCCTCCTTGATACTCTTGAGCTCCCATCGTCTCTTTTATAGCTTCAGTCACTTTCAGCCTCTCCATTTCACTTCTTTCCGTGTATGACTCATCTTCTTTTCAGGGAGGTCTATGCTTTACTCATCTTTGATTAGACCCAAGCTCCTTGCCCCATGCCTGGCACCCAGTAGGGGTTCAATGCATTTTTTTAAAGTAAGTGTTTGAAGTAAATTAACGTCTAGATAAGAAGTGCATTTAGGATGTGAATCAGAGTGATAGGGAGACAGAGGGAGGAAAATTGAGATGAGACACAGAGACAGAGAGAGATGCACAGAGAAAGAGAATGAGTCAGTGAGAAGGTGAAAGACAGGGATAGGGGAGGCCTGAGAAGGAGAGCCAGAGACAGAATTCTGGGGGTGGAGATCTGGGGAAGTCTGCCAGCCTTAACTAGGGTTCAGATGACCTTACTCCTGGTGTTTTTTGTTTGTTTGTTTTTAAATGTTTATTTTTGAGAGAGAGAGAGAGAGAGAGCACAAGGTGGGGAGGGGCAGAGAGAGAGGGAGGCACAGAATCTGAAGCAGGCTATAGACTCTGAGCTATCAGCACAGAGCCCCATGCAGGGCTTGAACCAACTGTGAGATCATGACCTGCGCCAAAGTTAGATGCTTAACTGACTGAGCCACCCAGGCGCCCTGTTTTTTTTTTTTGTTTGTTTTTTTAAGGAGAGAAGAGCTCTGTCCTCTCTTTTTCTATGTATGTATGTATGTATGTATGTATGTATGTATGTATGTATGTATTAGAGAGGGAGAGAGACAGCATGTGAGTCAAGGAGAGGGGCAGAGGGAGAGAGAGAGAGAATCCTAAGCAGGCTTCACACTGAGTGGAGGAGCCTGACACGGGGCTTGATTCCATGACCCTGGGATCATGACCTGAGCCGAGATCAAGAGTTGGATACTCAACCGACTGAGCCACCCAGGCACCCCACTCCTGGTGTTTTGTAAGGGACCCATCTGGAAAGGGCGTGGCTTGGTCAGAACCCAGTAGGGTTGGAGGGACAAACCCTATGGGATGGGTGGGGAGTAGCTGGTAAGTCAAGGAAGAGCTCCTGTGACCCCTCTTGCTGCCTCAGGAGGTGGGAGAGACAAGACAATTGTGAGGGCTGCTGGATCTGAAGGATCTGGCAGGGCTCTGCAGGGAGGGAAAGGAGGGGGCGGGATAGCTGGGGGTCAGCGGCAGCTAGAAGCTTCTCCAGCCACCTCCTGGGACCTCCTCTCCAGTGGTAGCTATGCTGTGACCCTTCCCTCTAGGAGCTGACTTTGGAGCCCAAACCAGAGGAGGACACACCCCTGCCAGCAGCAGGCCTGTAAATTTCTCCACTCTGTTCGGGGACAGGGTGGTCCATTACAGCTTTGGACTTCACCATCCATAGCCCTGAGCACCATCCCAAAATGATCCTATGTCTTGTATCCATCTGCTTGTTTCTTACCCACCTCCCCACACCCTGCAGGGGAAGCCCCAGAAAGACAGGGACCTTGTGGGTCTCCTAGGGCTTAGCAGGGTGCCTGGGATGCTAACCAAATACCGTGTAGATTAATGAATGGAAGATCAGGCAGGATGGCAGTGTGTGGTGTGTGTGCGGTGGGGGTGGGGATGTTGCTCGGAGGTAGCTTTGACAGAGCACTTTACCAAGCAAGTCTCCCAAAATAAAGGCGTCTGGGCTCTGAGATGAGAGCCCTTGAGAAGAGAAAGGCCCTTCTGGGGCGAATTATCTGGCTGTTGGCCAGAGTGCAGGCAGCTGCAGGGAGGTCCTGGGGGAGGGGTGCTCTTCCTGCCCCTGCCACACCTGCTCTCTGGCAGTGACGAAACCGCTAGGGGCCTGCTGTCCGCTGCATGAGACAAAAGGGTGCTGCCCTGCTACTCAGGGAGGAGAGAGCCAAAGGACAGGGCTGCAGGCAGGACACGGAGCCACGCCAGTCCTGGACGTGGCCAGGGAGGGAACGAGCATGTACTGACTAAACCAGGGGCTGCTTTGTACCAGGCCCCATGCTGGCTCATTGGCTTCTCTCCATAAGGCTCTGAGGAAGGGACTGTTGAAACAGACAAAGAGTTGAAGACCCAGGGAGGTAAAGTGACTGGTTCTGGGCCACGGAGTGAGTGGTAGCAGGTCAGGCAACTCAGGTTGGCCCCAGTCCTCCCTTCACATCACTGGGCATCCAACACAATAATGGGGTTGGGGGTCACTAGACTTCTGATGGCTGTTCACCTCTGCTAGGTCTTTTGGGGAGAGGTGGGGAGAGGGGAGGGAAGAGGAAGGAAGAGAGGAAAGGGAGGGAGAATCTCCTCTTGTGAGATAAAATATAAGAGTGCGATAGATGTTCTTGGCGCTGTTTCTTTACCTTTCTTTTTGTTCCTTTCTCTTCTATTCCTTCCCAGGCTTCCTGCTCCTGTCTGAGATTAACGAGGAAACAAACCCAGGGCTGAGGCCCCCCATGCTGGGGCTCTACACTTAGCTCCGATTGTGAGACTTTGTACAAGTAATTTCCCAGTCACCTCATCTTTGAGGTGTTGAGATGTTGATAACAATTAAAACAATGTTTTAACATTTATTTATTCTTGAGAGAGGCAAAGAGAGAAAGAGAGGGGGAGACACAGAATCCAAAGCAGGCTCCAGGCTCTGAGCTGTCAGCACAGAGCCCGACGTGGTGGGGCTCAACCTCATGAACCGTGAGATCATGACTTGAGCTGAAGTCAGATGCTTAACCCACTGAGCCACCTAGGTGCCCCTGTTGGTAACAATTTTGACCTCTCAAGGAGGCTGTAAGAATTTAAAGAGGCAGAGGAAGCAGATGAAGCCCTGTGCCTAAGTGAGATGCCATTGGTTTTAGCCAGAGGTTCAAGAGAATCTACTTCTACAATCCCAGTCACCCTACTTGGCCACCTGACATGACTTTCTAAAATAAAGTGTACACCTTGTTCCTCAACTTCCAGGGACATGAACAACCATGTCAGGAAAGGGAATGTCCAAATGGCCAGTAAGCAGATGAAAATGTGGTCAACCTCACTAGTCATTAGGGAAATGCAAATCACCACTGTGCACTCACCAGAATGGCTAAAATGGAAAGGACAGAAAATGTCAAATGTAGGTGAGGCCATGGAGCTTCTAGACCTTTCATACAGTACAGTGCAGAGTGTAAATTAGGACCACCATTTCGGAAAAAAACATTTGACAGTAGCTGCTAAAGATGAACCCACATCCCCTATAATGCACTGATTCTACTCCTTGGCATAACCCCCACAGAAATGCGTATATATGTTCATCCAAAGACACAAGCAAGAATCTTAATGGAACCATTTTTCACGGGTCCCAAGTTGAACACAACCCAAATGTCCATCAACACTAGAATGGATGAAGGCATTTTGGTGTTGTCAAATATGTTATGTATTAATATTATAACATAATATATGTAATTCCAAATATAATTATATTTGCAATATAATTTAGCCATGGGAATGAATAACATGAGAGAATGCCACACATAATGAGTGAAAGAAGCCAAATACCAAAGAATGCGCGATTTCATTTGTGCGATGTTCAAAAATAAACCAACTAGTCGATGAGGTTAGAAGTTAGAATAGTGGAGAACAGTGGTTCTTTTTCAGGGAGGGGGCGATGAAGAGAGGAGCAAAAGGGGCTTTCTGGCAAGCTGGGAAGTTTGTTTCTTGATCTGGGGGCTGGTTACGTGGGTATGTTTACTTTGTGAAAGTTCATTGAGGTGTAAATGTATGATGTGAGTACTTTTATGAAAGTAGGTTATATTTCAGTAGCAAACATAGGTTTGTTAGGAATGTAGGATATGTTTTTCTGCAACCTCCCCCCCACCCCCCAACTGCCTATGGCTCTCTCCTAGCCTAGGCCAGGGTCCCAGCTCCCTGGCAATTCACGGCCCTCTGCTGCCTGCTCTGGCCTCCCTGTCATCACTTCCTGCCTTAAGCAACAGGACAGTGGGTAGGTCTTCTCACACGCCAGGCTATTTCTCATCTCTGGGCCTTTGCCCTTGGCCCACCATCCTTTTCTTCCCATTTTGTCTGCCCCCTCATCCTTTCCTGAACACCCCACCTCCAGGTAGGCCAGGTACCCCTTCTCTGATCTCCCATAGTCTCCATCCTGCACTTTATCTCAGCCATCCCCATGTGAATTTAATATTATTATTACATGCCTGCCCACTCACCCAAGCTCAGGGCCTGTGACTGATTAGTCTCTCTGTTCCCAGTGTTCAGCATGGGGCCTGGCACAGTAGACAAACTGTGAATGTTTGCAGAATGAATGAGGGAAAAGACATTCTTTTTTTTTTTTTTTAACGTTTATTTATTTTTGAGACAGGGAGAGACAGAGCATGAACAGGGGAGGGTCAGAGAGAGGGAGACACAGAATCTGAAGCAGGCTCCAGGCTCTGAGCTGTCAGCACAAAGCCTGACACGGGGATAGAACTCATGGACCGCGAGATCATGACCTGAGCCGAAGTCGGCTGCTTAACCGACTGAGCCACCCAGGCGCCCCGGGAAAAGACATTCTTATTTGGGGATCTTATTTGCCCCTCTGTTGCCCCCCTCATTTAATCAGGCTGGACCTCCATCACTGTCCTATGACAGTTTCTCAGAGATTTCTCTTCTCTGGGATAAACGTCTCTGGTTCTGATCCTATCTCCCATGTAATGGATTTCTGTCTTCATTCTATGAACCAGAAATGGACACATATTCCCCTACCCTGAATGCCTCACCTCCTTCATTCTTACTGCACTCGGTTCCCCAGACAGCTCCTGGGGGTCAAGGCAGTGATTGGTCAGCCAGAGGGGTGAATTGGGCCAGGCACTTTCCTCAAACGCTAGTCCCTAGGGACATCGGATCCTGTCACCACAAACACCATGGGAGTGGTCTGAAAGAGGAGCGGGATGATTTGGGGGTGGGGGTGGGGTGGTGAGCTTCTTGTCACCGGCAGCATGCAAATGGAAACTAGAGGGCTGCAGTTGGGGTGCCATTGGCTGAGGTTCTGGGCAAGGCTGACAGCAGGGGTCAGGATCCCTGAGTGCGCTGGCTTTTGATCGCAGCAGAGAGGCCCTGCGAGCAGCTGCAGTCACTCCCAGGTCGTCACGGGGCCAGGTGGCGATTTCACTCTAAATGGTTTGCTCATTGGCATTTGACCTCAATTTTTCCATCAACTTGATTTTCATTTCCTAATGTTTACTGATTGGAAAAATAAGAAGAGGTGGAAAGCTCAAGCTGATGAAATTCTCTCCTCACTCTCGTCCCAATTTTCCAGATGCCTTGAGTTAAACATGACCTGTGGAGTCCTGCTGCTTCCCATGAATGATGGGCCTTGGCTGCCTCTGCCCACCAGCAGCTGGAGTCTACCTGTTGGACCCTGGGGTTCCTTAGCACTGTCGCCTGCAGCCCAGGGTTTGTGCCTCTTGGAGTGAGACAGGTCATGGGACTAGTTCTGGCCAATGTTCTGTGAAGGGAGCCGACAAAAGGCACTTGTAGGCTGTGGTTTGGAGTGTGTGGGAATTCTCTGCTCGCTCTCCTCCCCTGCCACCGAAGGGTGGAGCCAGCCTGGGTCTCCCAGTCACCGCTTGGCAGGATGCTACCCAGAGACCTGCTGGGCCCACAGCAGACTTTGCATGAGGGAGACGCCCACTTTTGTTGTATTAAGCCATGGAGGTCTCAGGATTAATTTGTCACCATTGTGTAACCTAGCCATCTTGACAACCGCAGTCCCTACAGTTGTGCCCTGTGCCTCGAATGTGTCAGGCACTATGCTGGGCATAGATGTCAGACGTGGTGGGCACCCTCACCCTCTGGGAAGCACAGTTAAAGGGCAGCAGATGGAAGCAAAGGAGTTTGTATAATGCAGAGTGTCGTTACTGTGATAGGAGGAAATATTGGGTCTGTGGGAATCCAAACAGAGGGTGGCAAGGCAGAGGGAGGGGCAAGTCACAGAAGGCTTCCTGGAGGAAGTGACTTCTTAGCTGCGTTGAGGTGGATGAAGAGAAGTTAGTCCAGTGGTCACAAACTGGTGGTTTGCATTGTCTGGTCAGCACAGTATTTAAACTTTTTTTTCGGTAGTTAACAATACTTGAAAAGGAGGAGTCTCACAAAAAATCTGGATTTGGGGATTTACTTAAATTGGGGTGCCTGGGTGGCTCAGTTGGCTGAGCGTCTGACTCTTGATTTTAGCTCAGGTTATGATCTCATGGTTTGTGGGATTGAGCCCCAAGCAAAAAGCCTGCTTGAGGTTCTCTCTCTCTCCACCCCTCCCCTGCTCATGAACAGGTGCATGCATGCTCTCTCTCTCTCTCAAAATAAGTAAATAAACATTAAAAAAAATCAGGATATCGATCAACACTGGGGCCATGAGTCTGTATAGCAACAGTTGGCTGGACCCAGCAGGGGCTGCCCCTGTAGCAGGGGCTGCCCCTGTAGGCAGGCATATTCCAGATCACCATAGTTCCTTTCATGTATTTATTTCTGGCCAGCCCTGCCGACAGTGAGTTTGTGGCCCCTGAGTGAGTAATTCTCATTAGACTTCCTCAACCCAGCAGATCCTTTTCAGCTCTGGGGTCAAGGAACAGCCTTATCCAACTTTCTCCCTCCCTCAGCTCATTGGAAGATCCAGGAACCCCTGGTCCTCCCTTGGCTCCTCATGGTAGACATTTGCTGGTTTGGGATTCTGGCCAGAATCCATTTCTCCTCCTTTAATAATAGTACCTTGATTTTCTTTTTGAGAATCACCCCTTCCTCAGTGTTCAAGTCTTGGAGGGAATCTGATCAAGCTCCATGCTCTCTGCTGGCCAAGAGGAGGACACAGGACCCAAGCCATGCCAGCTAGTGCCCCTCCTGGGGCTGTGAATCATGCGTAGTGATGCAAGGAGGAACAAACACTGTGGCTGATGCATCCCACAGGGGAGACTTGAAGAAACTGGCCTCATTCCTGCTACCAGACCCCTGGTCTGCTTTGGTTCCTGTCCTTTCCTGAGCCTGATCGCCAGGCTTCCTTTTGTTTCTGGATGTTATCTGATAACCTCTCGATAACCCCTGCTTCTGTTTGATTGGGGCAGATTTGGTTTCTGTTGTTTGCTACTAACACCGATGCACAGCACCTCTCATAGGCCGGTGTGGACTGTTTGGGTCCACACTGGATTCCCCTGAATGCCAGGCCAAGCTTGCACAGGCTACAGAGTCAGCTACAGAGAAAAGCTTTGGCTTTTCCTTACCCTCAGCTCCTTCCTCCCCTTCTTCTGGAGCTGCTGGGTCATCCTTTGCAGCCCCAGCCTCGCCAGAAACCAGCGGACTGGGATTTCTTCCAGACACACCCTCTGGGGGCAGCCCTGACCATAATGACTGCTGCTGGGCCACTGTCGTGGTCCCTGGACTCCCAGCTCAGTCTGGAGGCTCCAGGTCACCTGCCCAGCAAGCTGGCTCCTTAGGATGGGGCCACCTTTGCCTCCCCAGGACAAGGCTTGACCTGAAGCCAGCGGATGAGTCTGGAGACATCTTGTCTGTGGGCTCAGCATGGGCCCTGGAGCTGCAGGACCCCTTTCCATGCTTCTGCCAGACTGGCTTTTCTCTCAGTCATGATCACCTTTACCTTGTTTCCACGCATATATTCTCTTGTATTATTACTCACTTTATGCTGAACAATAACAACACACTCACTTCTTAACCTTTAATACACGTATTCCTAAAAGGAACATGACATCATTCGCAAAAACAAGAAAGCTCTATCCTATTCTATAAGTGGAAGGTAATGGTAAAAACGAGGATGTGGAAAATACAACATTGTTATTTAATTTCAGCTAGAAGCTGCTAGAAACTACGGCTGGTGCCCACTCTGTGGAAAACATTGCCTCTTCAGCCTGTGCCTGCTCCGAGATCCTGTGGCTAGCTGCCCATCCGGACTTGACCATGGCTGCCCGCCTGGACTTGGCCATGGTTGCCCACTCGTACCCACCATACACTGTATTCCGGGCTGACCAGGCTTGGGCGCCTATCTTGTCCCAGTGGATGAGCTTGGTTCTAGGTCCAGCCATCTCAGGGAATTGAGAGAAGGATACAAGAATTAACTCTTTAGAGCCCTTCCTGAGTGACAGACACGGATAGGTATTTTACACAGATTATCTCAGTTTTCCCCACATTTCAGTCATTCCTGTACCACCTTCGTGATTTCTGCCATATCACTACTATTCATTTACTTTGTAGTTTTCTTTAAATTGATTTGCCTTTTAAAAAGCTCTGAATTTTCTTTTAAAAGGAAATGCTATATTATTTCCATAAATCACAGAATTTGGTGTGTCAGTTATATTTTTCTAACATGCACAATTGTGAGCTATTAAAATAATAAATGTTCATCCATCTACTACCTAAAATCATCGTGTACACCATCAATCACCCATGTATAGCCCTTGGGGAATACTGTAGCTCCTTAGTTAATTCTCACCTATTTCTAGAAGGATGGTTTATAGATAAGAATATGGAGGCTCAAAGGGGTCCCTTCCTAAAGTCCCATAGGTGGAAAGGCTTGAGGCTGAGATTTTAATCCAGACAGTCTAACTCCAAATGCCAAGGCTCTTTCAACACTAGTCCTTTCCAAATAGATTTTTAAAAAATCCAATGAATCTGTTAAAAATGAAAATGTGTTTGGAAATCCAATATATGAAACAGATAAAATTGGAGCTTTTAAAAGTTATTCAAATAGGATTGTTGGGTGCAGAGATTCCTTTTTAAAAACTTCTCTTGACCAAATCCATTCTACAGTGGCCCTTGAGAACTGTCGCAGAAGCCCAGGACTCTGAGGAATGTTATTTTGACCCACATGGCATCACTCTGTCTCTTGACTTCATTTAGTCCAATTTTCCCTGTGAGCCAAACTCCTGAGGGGCAACTTCTGGGTCTATGTTATCTTTCCTGGCTGGGCATCTCTCTCTTGGACCTTTGCCATTTTAAAATCTTAAAAATTTCCATCTTACTCTCTTGAAATCTTCCACTGGCATTGTAAGGCTTACTCTGACCTAATTATTCATTCATCAAACGCTGATGTCTAACCTGTACCCAGATTTTTAGATGACACAAGAAGAATAGATGTAGTCCCCTTGATGGGTTCCCAAGCCAGTGTAGGAGACAGACAGACACAGCCAAATGCAGTAAGGATTGGAGCAGCCCCTGTTGACCTGAGTCTCATTGTTGCCTTTGTTCCTGGCTCCTTTCGGGACCTGGTTGCATCCTGTGATGAACAGTGCCTGAGATGGGGCCAGTGAAGGGACCCCATTGGTGCCAGAGGTCTTGTCTGATTCCCCATTATGATTCCTGGGTCACCGTTCCCTTCATCAACTGATGCCTGATGTAAGTCTGGACTTTGAATCGTACCTTAATCAGACCCCCAAACCCTTACTCCAATAGAAGGATCAATTTACAATTGTGTCAGCATCTGCAATATGGAGCTCTGACTGGCTCCTGGCCTCAGGCTGCTTTCTCCCTTCATGGCAGCCTATGCCCCCAACCTAGAGATCTTCCACTGAAGTGGGTACCACTAAAGGGCCCTTCTCTGCCATGAAGAGAAGAATCTGTCACTCTAAAGATAAAGGAAGATCCAGTCCAAGTTCTGATATATTGTAAAGATTTCTAAAGGAAATTCAGCTTTGTGGTGCCCCCCACCAAGCCAAGGTTTCTACCTTTTTTTCTCAGTCCTATCTATGGTTCTGGTTATCTCTGAGATACCTCGATCTTTGGAAGGCCCTGAACGTTCCCAGGACATCATCCTTGGGGTCTCCCCTGTGCTGTGGGTCCCAGTCTAAGCTAAGCTTGAGTTCCAGGAAGCTTCTCCCTTGGTAGGTCCTAAAGTTGGGTCCATTAGCAAACTCAAAACAACTCAAGTCAATTAAAGCCAAGTCAACTTAGCTCAACTCAACTCAACTCAACTCAACCCAATGCATACTTACTGTGTATCTCTTTGACTATACATACTACCCTATGGGTAGGGTAGTTTTGGGAGAGGTAGAATACAACAGCTGCCTATCCATCTTTGCCTATCTGTACTACCCTATGGATAGGCTCCAGTTTTGGGAGAGGTAGAATCCAACAGTTAACAGCACACAATGCTTATTCTCAAGGAGCTTTCTGTTTTCCTAGATTCCAGACTCTGACTTTTCTTTGAGCTGAGGGAACTCCTTGTACAAGGAGCAGGAGAAAAAGCTTCATTTTCTGGCCTGGAGACATCCCAACCAACAGTGTAATTCTTGGGGTCTGCTCTTCAAGACTTCTCAAACTACCCTTCTGGGGTTGTTTGATTTTAAGATTTCAGATTGCAGAGTCAGTTGGTCCCTTACTCTTTAGGATATGGTTCATATGGGTTCTGAGTCTCGCATTTATTCACAAACTTGCACTGAGCCCTTACTATGTGCTGGACACTTTATAGACATTATCTCATTTAATTTTTATAGCAATCCATGTGGATGCAGGGCCAGTATGTGGTCAGTTGGAATTTAACCCAGCCCTAATTCCAAGGCCCATACGCTTTCCATGTCATTCCATGGTCTCTTAGAACAACTGGATAAAATCCATAATAAAGAATAGAGATCACCGAATGTTTAAACAAACATATTCCATATGGAAGGAAGGAGTGGATTAATGAATATTTTATGTAAAGCAAAATCTCATCTGACCAGTTTATTAGAATTCTTTGAGAAGAAAACTATATAGGGAGATAAAGGGTGACTTTCACAAAAAGCCTTTGTCAAGTTTCTATCCTAAAGCCTATTAATAAAATTGATTCATTATAGAGTTGGGCAGAGGTGGGTGGTGAGTGGGAGGGAGTCTATTTTTGCTTGGATAGAGAACTGGCTTAGAGACAAGAAAGAGAGGGTGGGGATAAATGGGTGCTTTTTCAAATGGAGAACTAGGGTTCCCCAGGAATTGGTGCTGAGTTTGGTCTTATATAATACCCAATGCACATGTATTGAGTGCCCAGTGTGTGCAGTTCCTGCAGTAAGTATTGGGGATAACCCCCAAACCAGACTTAGTTCCCCTCCTGGAGGAGCTCAAGGAAAGAGGTGCTCAGTGACATCTCCAAGGTTTCAGAAGACAGGAAGCTCCTGAGGGGCTGAAATGCCAAGACATTGGAGATAAAGCTGAAGAAGGTGGCTGGGAAAGGGGAAAGAGCCCCAGGCAGCAATCAGAAGTTTCGAGCTCTCGGAACAGCTCTGTCACTGACTCGCTGTGTGACCCTGGGCAAGGCCCTTCCCTCTCTGGGTCTCAGTTTTCTCTCCTATCTATACAAGGAAGGAATTGGACTCGATGCTCTGTAAGGGTGTGGTGTTTTGGATGGAGGACAATGATTTGAAATAGAACTTGGTTATGAGAAAGTCTCTCTTTCCTGTGGCCAACATGTCTCCTTCTGTCCCTGCACTGAGATGGGGGACCACTCTGTCTCTCTGTCTCTCTCATTTGTGAACAGTGAGGACGAGGCAGAGAGCCATGAGGTCTGTGATGCTGGGGCTCAGAGCCCAGCCTGGAATCCCTCAGTGGCATTCATTGCGAGTGACTCAGCATCATAAATAGCTCCCATCTGGATGAGCAACGATATCTATAGCGATCAAGCGATCTCTATATCCACACACACTCTCTCTGTGCAAATATGTGGCTCACTGTATGCTAAATACGAGGTGGCCTGGAGACGTTCCTCCTCTTAAAAGACTATTTGGTATGAAACTCAAGACTGTTTATTTAAAGAAACAAGTTTACAACTATGCACATTGGATTACTGGTAGTGGGTGGTGGGGAAGAGGCGATGTGGATGAAGGGCTGCTGGGTGTGATCCGCGCTTGGGGGCCACCCGACAGAGAGGCTGAGGCCAACCACTCCACCTTTATCCTTCTGTCTGCAGCAGGAGGGGTAGTGGACACCACACATGAGATGCTTGAAATCCTGGGGTGGGGGTGTGGGGATTGGGATAGTGTTGAGCTCATCAACGCAGAAAGCCACAGTTAGCAGAAAAAAACATAGGAACTGGGGTAACAGGAGAGCCAGATTCCAGCCTGCTCTGCCCTGCCATTGATCTTGGTCAGTTCATTAATTCACTCATTCATTCATCAAGCATGTAGCAAGCACAGACAATATGCACAGGCCATATGGGGATAACAGACAAGAAAATGTAGGTTGGAATTCAGGCTTAGCCACCTGCCAGCTGTAAGTGCTTTCCCCTCTCTGTGCGTCTGTCTCCTTATCTGTAAATTGGGGATAATACCCCCTAAGGTTTTTTTGGGGGGAGCATCATGGAAGGAGATAATGCACAAGAAAGTGTTTCTCTGTTGTAAACGACTCTGAAAATGCAAGCTAGCACCATTCCACCATATTGCCCAGTTGATTCAGCTCCTTTCTACTTAGGAGTGGTCTTGGTGATCACAGAGGGGAAATGTCATCATGAACCCCTTCACTGGGGCCCCAGGAGTGGGGAGGCCTGAACACCATCCATGGAATGACCCTGGACAGTACTCTTACCTTTGCTTCTTGGCTGAGCTGAGATGTAGGGGCCTTCAGTCAATGAGCAGAGCAGGTAGCATGCCAGAGCTGCACAGATCCCTGGAAGAGAAGAGAGGGTGTTGAGGAGTAAAGGGAGAGGACTTTTGGGGTGGTTGGCTTTCTGAATGGGCACTGAACCCCAGGCTCCACTAAAGACATACTCTTGCTTCTCCTGAGGCCACTACTGATCCCCTGGGTTTCATCAAGGGGCTGGGCAAGATGGGACTCTACCTGGCATCAGACCCAACCCCAGGCCCCACCTCACCTACTCCCCTGACATCAGTTGCCCATCTTGGTCACTGGTTCAGGCAACTCTTGTATGGTACCACTGACCACACTGCTTTCTGGCTTAAATGTGATCTCTGACTATGTCAATGGATGGGATTTACTGTCAGTCATACTTGGGTTTGAATTCTGGCTTTGGGAAAATCCATTACGTCTCCCCAAGCCTCAGTTTCCTTATGTATAAAATGGGGCTACTAACTGCACAACCCCCTACATTAAATGCCGTACAAATGCTGGTTGTAATTACTGTTGTCAGTGTTGACTAAAAATATCTGTGAAGATATCTATTACATTGCAGACCCTCAAATTTTAGTTACCTGCCTCTGCTTTCTCCTAGGAGGCACCAAGCATTCAAGGGTACATTCCATGACTGTATCCCGAGCCTTGCACAAGTCCTGACAGAAAGTGGGCACCCATTAGACATTTGTTGACTGAGCGGTGCTCAGCAAGTTTGCTAGGTCTGCTCTCACAAAGCTAGGGCTAGTGAAGTTGATGTTCTCCCATTTTACAGACGAGAACACAGGCACCCAGAGGGGAGGCCATTCTGCTCCACCTCCCACCGGGGGAGCCTGTGGAGCCAGATCAGAACCCTCAGTCCCCACTCTGCCCCCTGCTGCAGTCAGGGCCTCTCCTGGCTGGGCACCGAAGCCTCGGCAACTTCAGGGGCCTGTGTACAACCTGGTGCCACCTCCTCGACTGTTTTCCCTTCCTCCCGTAACCACAGTCCTGCTGTGACTCAAGAAAGGGGAGACTCTTGTGTCGTTTCCAGAGGTGGGGACTGAGGATTTGCCCGGGATGATAGACACAGTATAGGTAAAGCAGGGACTCCAACAATCAGCCCACTCAAGCCCCTTTCCGTGACCGGTCGTCTTCTGGGACCACCCTGGGACCACAGTACCTAACCCTTTGGCCTCCACTGCTCCAGGGCATTGCTGCCTCCCTACACAATGTCCTCCACCCCCAATCCCACCTCTAGACTAGGAGCTCAGCGAGGCAGGGCCCCGCTGATTCCCCAGGGCCTGGCACTTAGCGGGACTTGACAAATATCTGGTGGGTGAGTGAATGAATGAGTAAATAGTGGCTGAATGGCTGTGTCAGGCCATGTTCTAAAAGCTGGGGACACCGCAGGGAAAAGGACAAGCATGCTCCGGCTCTCAGAGCTGAATTTAAAACAAGCAACTGGATTAGAAACAGGGCAGATGTTACTGTTTTCTGACTGGCTAGGTGGGGAAGTGGGCCCCCTGACTGCCCACAGAGCATCTTAGAGCAAAGAGTGACCTCCCTGGCCTCAGGCAGGGCCACAGGCACGCCAGGTGGGGAGGCCGACCTTTAAGAAGGCCAGGAGAGAACGGTGGCACAATTAAGTATTGAATGTCTACCTACTGCTAAGTTGCAAACAGCTGGCACATTTCCTGGCCCAGGGTAGATACTCTTTTGTGCAGTGAATGAACCCGTTTGTTCAATGCCTGGGCAGAGAGTATGTCAGGATGACTCAGGTCTAGGGGCTGGTGGGAATCAAGGGTGCTGACGATCAGAATGATGATGACGTACACTTGAACGGGGCTTCACTGTTCTCGGAGCCCTTTCGCACAGCGGTTACTATTCTCCCGGTGCAGGTGACGGATACACTGAGCGTGCACGTGTTAGCGAGCACGCCGGGCTGGGCACGGGCGGCACTGACATAAACAACAGGGCAACGGCCGCACTTTCGCTGTATCTGTGATGTACCAAGCCCTTCACATCCACGATCTCTAATACTCCCATTAGCCTGGCAAGGCCAAGGTCACAATCCCCATCACACAGAGGAGGGCACAGAGACTCAGAGAAGTCTTGATCTTGCACAGTTGGAACCTGGGTCTTGCTCTAGGAGTGAGATGTAAAAAGCCCACAGTCTAATGGGGACACAAACAGGAAAGCGGATAGTTAACACACAAGGTGACATCCCCGGAAATGCAGGCTCGTCAGAGGTGCCTCACTGCCCGGAGGCCTCAGGGAGGGCTTCCCTGAGAAGGTGAGTCTGAAGCTGAGGCTTAGAGGACAGAGGAGCAGGAAAGCCTTTGCAGGCAGAAAGAACAGCATCTGCAAAGGTGTGGAGAGAGCATGGTCCCACTTGGAGGAATGTGACTTATCTAGATCCTTGGGGACAAAGATGAAGCTGGGAGGTTGTCGGGGTCAGTTATGAGGAGCTTTAGGGGGACATGGACTTTACCCAGAGGGTGATGGAGAGCCACTGCAGGGCTCAGCTTGTGCCCTAGGGAGCTCCTTCTGAGGGCAGGGTCTGGATTGGGGGGATAGGTAGCAGGACCTGTGCTTGATGAGGTCTGGGGTAGAGGGAGAAGTAGACTCTGCCTCCTGGCTGGGGCGGTGCATAGAGGTGGAAGGTCTGGAGACTCAACTCTCCCATTGGCTGACCTACCCGGCGGAGTTAGAGGTCCTCCTCCAGGCCCCAGTGAGGAGCCTGTCCTGACGACAGGTCCTCATCTTTACCCCAGGCTCAGCAAAGCCCTCTTCTGCCACCTGACTGCTCCCAAATTGTGTCCTAGCAACCTCACAGCTCTCACCTTGGCAACACCAGCTTCTACACTCCCTTCCTCTGATTAGGCTGGAAAGGAAGGCAGATCTGGATGCCTACTGTCCAGCAGACATGCCCAGGGAACCAGCCGGGGCCGCCCACAGCCGGTGCCACTGGCTTCGTCAGGTGGAGCCTGGCCATTCAGATGCAGGAGGTGGGTCTGGACACAGGACGGGACTCTGGACAGAACCCTTGTGAGCTGGCTTCTGACCCAGGGCTGTTGCTCTGTCTGAGTGACCTTGGACAAGTCTCTTCCTCTCCCTGGGCCTCAGGTTTTCCCTTCTGTAAAATAAGGGGGTTGAATAACACTATCTCTAGAGTCTAATATTATCTTATTCCATTTTTAACCTTTTCCCATGGTTATTGTTAGATGCTCTGTTGCTGGCACAGATTTTGGTTTCAGACCCTAGGGGTTTAAATCCTGGTTTGCTTAGCCAAATCACTACCTCTCTGAGCCTTGATTTTTTTTCCTCTGTAAAATGAATATATTTCATGCTATCTTACCCAGGGAGTTATAAGAGTCTGTTGAAATGGTATAGATGAAAGTGCTTTATAAATGGCAAAGAGCTATACAAATGTTATCTATTTCATCACATAGGCTGTACTCAGTAACCATTTACTGAACCCCCTCCACCCCTCTCACCACCAGCAACAATTGCAAGCATTTATTGAACACTTACTACGTGCCGAGCTTTGTGCTGAGGTTTTACTCATATTATCTCATTTTATTTTCACAGCAACCGTATAAGGTATTTGCTATTATTTTTCCCATTTATCGGATAAATAATGGAGGACCTAAATGGTTTTGTATAAGAGCCCAGCCAGACTCCCTGGCTTTACAACTTGACCGTTTAAAATGTACTGAGTTGGCCACCTCGGGATCTCTTCTCCCTCTCTTGGGTTTTTCCTCTTGCCTGAAGTCAGGATCTAACTCGGGGTTTGGTGGGCAAAGGGGCAACGCATCATTTATTGAGCATCTTCAAAGTGCCAAGAATTGGCCAGCTTCTCAGGCTTTTACATGCTTGCCAATCCCTTGGGGGTCCCATTAAAATGCGAATTCTGATTCAGTGGGTCTGCCATGCAGCTAAGGTTCCGCCTTCCTAACAAATTCCTAGGAGACGCTGATGTTGCTGGTCCAGGGACCACACTTGGAGTAGCCAGGTGCTAGAGGGCTACAAATCTTTCCTTATTGACTCTTGGGGACCAGGTCTTCTTAGCCCTGGGGTCACAGATGGGGCAGATGAGGCTTGAGAGGCACTGAGCCTCACTCAGGGTCCCAGAGCATACAAGGGGTGAGTTTGAACTTTGGTCCACTTGGGGGTACACGGCTCCAGGGCTGCCTGCCAAGCGACACCTCCTGGCTGTGGGTCCCCGCTTGGGTTTCTGTCCCCATAGCCAGGATGGAGTGTGGTCTCTGAGGCGCCTACTAGGGACTGTTTCTTACTTTCAGTTTGTCATGAGCCGTCCCATTCTGGATGCTGGCTTCCGGTGGGAACAGGGCCCCGGCCCAGGAAGTGTTCCTGCAGTTGAGCGAACATCTCTGGGTCAGGATTAGATCCTGCACGTGTCTGATTCACCCCATTTGTCTTACCCCCAAACTGGCTCTTTTAGAATCCTGTCCTCATTTAAACATTTTAATATTTTCTTCATTATGGATTCTTTGGCTCCAATTTTGTTTATAAAAAAATACTGCACAACATGTTATGTATCTTGACGGCTGCATTTTTTGGCACGCTTCTACATTTTGCACCTGAGGCAGGTGCCTCTCTCCCTCGCCTAACCCCCTAGTCCAGCGGCCTTATGTCTTCTCCCTCCCCTCGCTGCCTCATAGCATTAGGGATGCCGCCTGCAAGCCACGGCGGTGCCCATCCAGCATCTAGCCAGCTGACCGATGCATTTATTTCCCAGCAGGGGAACCCATCACTTTGTTTGCCCTTTGGCTGACCTGCTCTAGAGATAGCAGCAGGAACTGTAGGCCTGAAGGGGGTCCAGGTGGTCACTTTGATGTGGGCTTTGCCCTACCAGGCCCCGTATCGGTGATGAGACGGAGAGAAGACTCTTAACTACGATTTAGATGATGCCACCCCTCTGCTTCACCCAGTCGTCAAGGCCCTGCCTACTCTGGCCCCGGTCAACCTCTCTGCTCTTATATCTACCACCCTCTCCCTCGCTGGCTTGACTTCCGTCATGCACCTTTGTCAGGCTTCTTCCTACCTCAGGACCTTTGCACTTGTCCATAGCCAGCTGCTTCTCCTTGTCCAGATGTCAGCTTTGATGCCTGTTCCTTCAAGCCCTGCCTGCCTTATATAAACAGCCCCAACAGCCCCTGCCTCCTTGACACACCCCCTCTCTTATTTCCTTCCTAGCACTTATATAACTTGGTGAAATGATTTTATTGTTGACTTGCTTCCTTTCTGTCTCTCGAATAGAACGTGAGCTCAGGGACAGCCTGGACCTTATCTTGTCTGTCTTATTCTTCATTGTCTTTCCAGCTCCTCCAACAGCTACTGGCCCATCACAGGTGCTCAGTGAGTATTGAGGAATTGGTGAGCCATACCCTGGGCTTCAGTTTCCACATTTGTGAAATGGGATTACAACCTGAACCCCACATGGTCAGAATCAAAAACAAAATGACCCAGTGGGGCCAGCGGTATTATCCCCATTGTTTAGGTGATGAATTTGAAGCTCAGAGAAACGATGGGACTTGCCCAAAGTCACCGGCAGGATGTGCTGGGGCTGGGGCTCTCTCCAGGATGCACCGGGCCCCACGCCCTGCCTGGAGCAGGCAGGCATTCAGGAATGGATAGCTGCATCCGAGTTCCTCTGAGTGTCCTGCCATCTGCTGCTTGAACTGCAAGACCCTCCTTGCCCGCTAGGCTGTCACAGCTTCGTGACGAGTCAGGGACAGGAATTCTAATGGCTGTTTTCTGGTGGAACACAAAGGCCTGCCTCTTGCAAATGTAGAGATGCATTTTCTCCGCAGTGGCAATTACCACACTGGATGTCTGGGGAACGCTTTTCATCTTCCAGGCACTTCACCAAGATTAACTTCTGAACCTATGCAGCAATGCTCGTTGTAGCTTGAGTAGGTGTCTGGGGCAGCGTGGGCGGCAGTGTCTTTGGTCACAGGAGGACCTGGGGTTCAGAGGGCTGGAGGCCCCCAGGTCAACATCTCTAGGAGTTTGGTCTGTTTTCTTGAGAGCAGCTTCTCCACGGTCCAAAACGCATTGACCTTCTTGGGAATCCAAGGCTTCTGACTTTCCCTGCATGATTTGATTTAGTCGTGTGCTCCACAAACACTTACTGTGGGTTACCGAGGCCTCCTTCTAACCCTGAGAATGAAACGGGGGAACAAAATACGTACTGTCCTTCCCTTGCTATGATATTGAATCAGTCAGGGAGACCGAGGACAGCGTCCCTCCTATAACTGGCTGTGTGACTGTGGATAGGTCCCTTTCCCTCTCAAGGCCTTTGGGCTTTAGCTTATTCTCCTCCCCACGATCCCCTGCTTAAAGTCCTTTAATGGCTCCTTGTTGCATACAGAGAAGGTGAGCATGCCTGGCCTGGTCTTCAAGGTCCCTCAGAGCTGGGCTCCTACTCGACCTTTTCCGCCAGAGGCTCCTGCTCTCGGACGTGCTCCATTTTTATTTATTCATATGTCACTTTCTAGGTGCTTTCCAGGCACTGTCTGAGTGCTTCCCAAAATTTAACTTGGCTAACCCTCACAGAAATCCCTTGAAATTAGTATTGTGATTCTCATCGTCTCCATTTTCAAGATGAGGACATCGAGACGCAGAGTAGTAAGTAACTTGTGGAAGTCCACAAAGCTACTGAATGGAAGGGTTGGGATTTGAACCCAGGCAGCCTGGCTCGCATTTCAGGCACTCTGTTGCTGCTAAGTTGCCTTCCTCTGTCCTGGGCACCAGCCCTACCCTCTCCTTTTCTAAGTGCAATCCAACAGCCATGGCCCACTTCCACAAACCCCTGCCCAGTGCCTCCCAGACTGAATGAGTTCTTCTTGGCTCTGTGTTCCCATAATGCCTTGCACATCCCTCCCCATGGCCGCCCTTCCCACAGGGTTCTGTATTCTGGTTCATGTCCTGTCTCCTCTGCTGGATGCTGAGCATCTCAAGGGGTGAAGCTGTGTCTCACCTTCTCTGCCTGCTCGATGCCCAGCCCAGCATACTCGTATCACCCATTCCTCAATGCAGTAACCAGAGGCATCTTTTTAAAGCAAAAGCAGTTTTTATCACCCTCCTGCTTAAAATCATCCAGTGATAATCCACTGAATTTAGAACAAAATCCCAAATCCTGACCATGGCTTAGAAGACTCTGCATGATGGACTGGTCCCTGCCCCCTCTCCACCCTCATCTACACTGGCCCTCTGCCTGTCCCCAAAGAGTCCAGGCTCACATTTAAGGACTCTTCCAGAGCTGTTTCCTGAGCCTGGAATGTTTGGCCCCATATCCTCACGTGATTGACTTCTTATTATTTGGGCCTTAGTTTCATGTTGCCATTTCAGACAGACCTTCCCTATCTGTCCTTCTGTATGCTTAAAAGTCTTCACACTTACTTTTTAATTGTTATTAATGACTGTGTCTACTGCAAGTTTATAAGCCCCATGGAAGCAGGGATCTGAGGTGTCTTGTTCAGTACCTGTAACCATGCCTGACACAGAGTAGCCACTCAAAGAGTAAATGTTGGAGGAAGTATAAATGCTTATCTGTTGAAATTCACCTAGGCCCAGATAATATAATACAGGTTTCCCCTGCTATTTGAAAGTAGAGCATTCTTATGAAACCTTTTTAAAACCCAAATGGTGTAAAGCAAAGAAGCAATTATCTTTTTGTAAAAGTGAAATCCTTTTCAAATTTCTTTTGGCTAGTGAAAACAGGTACTAATATAGGTCTTCCATAAAAGTGATATGACATAAAGTGAACTTTCAGATAGTGTGGAAAAACCTGTATTAATATAATATAATATAATATAATATAATATAATATAATATAATGCAATATATAATATGATATAATATAATATAACATAACATAATATAACATAATATATATCTGAACTGGTCTCACCTCAGGCTAAAAGCTGGGATAATTTCATAAGCTGAAATTCACTATCTTTATCACCTTGCCTGCAATCATACTCCCAGACATAAGGCAATTTTATTGACCATTCTCTGCTGACTTCCCTTCACGAGGGATGCTTAGAACTCCTTACATGTGCCTTAATTGTCCACCTAAGACTCAGGGAAACTTGTGAGATACTGCCTTCCCCATTTTGCAGGCAGGGACATCCCTGAAAAGCAAAATGCTGACTTGTGAAGTGCCCAGAGCCTGATGGGAGCACACATACCCGTCACATCCATCACATTTCATCAGTAACAGGAGAGACTTCATGCTCCAGAAAGGCACAAGAATTCTGCGTCCTGTCAGGACTTGGGCCAAACATTACTCATATCTCAGAGAAATGGCGGTCTGTCGCTAAGAGGAATGTGCAGCCCAGTTGGGGGCAAATGGAAAAGAGAGACTTCATATTCATCTGGTTAAGACAGGCAGGATGAGCAAAAATGCAGAAATAAGGTTTGGGTGTCTGACTGCAGAAATGTGTTAATGAGAACCAAGGGGAGAGACAGGAGATGCATGCAGTGGCCAGAATATAGGTACCACCGTTGTAGACTTTCTGTGAAAGGATATGGAAGGGAAATGAGTCAAGGTATCTCAAAGACCAACTGCCACACATTGTCATCCTCTTGAGAACCAGGAAGGACATTTCTTGCCCCACTTTCCCTCCTCCTTCCAGCCTCTTTGAGCTCTGGAAGGAAATGGCATCCCAGTTTTAGGGGCTGAGAAACTCTAAGACCCAGTCTTCGAGGCAGAATGGTGAACTGACAAAAACTCTGGATTATGAGTTCAAAGGTCTCGGCTGCAGTCTCAGCACTGTGGAGCTTTGGGCAAACTCCTTCCTATCTCTGTCCCTTGTCTTCCTCATCTGTAAAAAGTGGCTGTTGGGTTTGATGATTTCCAAATCCAGGATTTCCATGACTTCAAGCCTTCTGTCCTTATAAGCTTATAGTTCAGATTACTTTGAAAGAGAAGCTCTCGCTTTTGTCTTTTTCTTTATGGGCTCAATTTGTCTTTTGATTATTGTCTTCAAATAGTACTGGCCTCTAGCCACAGTGTAGGCAGTGGAGATAAACAATTCTGGCTTTGTAAAATCTGTTGAGGGCTGATGTACCCTCCATTTTTTTCTGAAATAGTTTCTCTAATGCACATGACTTATCATCTCAGGGTGGATCTCTCGCAACACTTTCTGCTAAGGACAGGAATGTTCAGAACAGATTGAGGAATGAAAGTCAGAGTTTGAGGTAGAGACTTCTAAGGTAGAACAATATTTGAATGGCAGGGTGTTGTTGTTGATGTTAAAATCCTTCTGCACTAAGTGATATGATGTCTTGGATTTGCTTCAAGATATGTCTCTCTCTCCCTCTGTGTGTGTGTGTGTGTGTGTGTGTGTGTGTGTGTGTGTGTGTCTGAGTGTGATGAGAGTGGGTGTGGGTAAAGATGAAACAAAATTGGTCAACCGTTGAAGCTGGATGACGGGTATGTGGGGGTTTATTATACTATTCTTTCTATTTTTTAAAGTATCACTGAAATATTTCATCACAGAAGAAGGCCCTTTGGAGACTGGCTTCAGCTTTTCTCTCTACTCTCATTTCACAAGGACTTTCTGGCGCAGTGACATCACGCTGGTGGCTCTGATCTCACACCTCTTGGCCTTTGCACACAGTTCCAAGTGTCTGAGGTACCTTTCCTCTCCTTTCCCCACAGCTCATCACTCCTGCCTCTGAGATCCTATATAGCCTTGTGTACTCACCTTAGTATAGCACTTATCACATCACATTGCAACTGTTTTCTGCTTCCTTTGCTGGTCTGTGTCCTCCTCAGGACACGTCTCTGACTCCCCAGTGCACAGCCAGTGCACATAAGAGGTCTTCAGCACATGTTTACAGAGGGAATAGTAGCAGAAAGGATAGCTCATTTTTTGAGTACTTATTATGTGCCAGGCACTTCCCTAAGCTTATTATATAGGTATTTCATTAAATCCTCACCACAAGTGGGTACTATTAACCTGTCTTATCAGAAGGTCACTCTCCCAAGGTCACATGCTAGTAAGTGACAGAGCTGAGATTTGGACTCAGAATGGAAACAACTCTGCTCTTCTCCCGGCATCTGGGGCTTTAAAACACTTCCCCATGAATGTTATACAACAGGCCCAGGATTTTGGGAGCTCGGGCTTTAGGCCCAATTCTACTTAATTGCTAAGTGACCT
Source organism: Panthera pardus (assembly GCF_024362965.1). NCBI lineage: Eukaryota > Metazoa > Chordata > Mammalia > Carnivora > Felidae > Panthera > Panthera pardus. The sequence continues at coordinate 64,743,070 of NW_026526765.1, read as the reverse complement.
TGGGCAAATCACCTCTGCCCCCTATACCGGACTCCCGGGTCTCTGGTTGAGACTACCCGGGATTGAGAGGGTCACGTGAGGCAAGGGCCCTCCCAGCTTCAGCTCACAGAGAAAAGGTTTCCTCTTCCACATTTGGTTTTCTCCCGCTGAACTGGCTTCTCTGTTTGGGAACCTCCCAGCTTCTCATGCTCCTTCAACCTCTTTTCTTACTACCTGCAGCCTCCCAGAGCCAAGCCTAGTTCACAACCTGCTGCTTCTGGGGTCTCTCCCTTCCCCCCTTCGTTCCTCTCCGGCATCACTCCGGAGGTGGGGAGCGGAGTAGCTGCCCAGTTCGTGAGGCTTCCCCGCGGTTTCTCGGCCCCCTCCCCCCACGGAAACTCAGCCTCACACTTTCTAGGGATGTTCCGGGGACAGCCTGAGTCAGTGATTGCAGCTGTCAGCCTCGGGTATCTGTGTTAGGCTCTCTGAAGGAAGTCCATGGTCCTGAGTTAGGGTGGAAGTGGGGGTCTGGAGGGAAGAAGGGGCAGTGCATTCCTCCCTTCTAGCCTAGGCCCAGCCGCCCCACTGGAGTCCTGGACCCTTCTGTGCCTGTCTCTCCTTCCACCCTCTTTCCGACTTCCAACTGGGACCCGCCATTGCACGGCCAGGCCTTGGTGAACTGCAGACCCAAGCCAGAGACGCGCGATTGTGACTGAGCTCCCCTCCCCAGCTCGCCCCAGACACTGCTCTGGGGAAGCCGAAATCCCCGATCGATGCAACCACCCACCCGCAAGGAACGAGGGAGGCCCCAGCCCCTCGGCTTTGTTCGCGGCTCGCCAGGAAGCAGGCGGCCGGTAAGAGCTGTCTGCCACCGCGGTGTTGACGCGGGGAGCGGAGTCCACGGGGACGAGGGACTGTCCTCGGAGGCCGTGGCACTGAACCCGGACCCAACGAGGAGAGGAGCCGGCGGATGGCCGTTGTAGGCAGGTGCAGTGCTGACCTGAGGAGAGGACCCAGCTGGGCGAGGGGAGCTGTCCCCGAGGTGGTGCTGAAGCGAGAAGGGGCCCGTGGCTCCCTCCGCCTCTCCCCGGAAGAGCCGGTGGCGGCTGAGAGCTACCGGGAGAAGGAAAGAGGACCGGAGGAAGCCACCCTCAGGGAGCTCGCCGGCGCGGGGCCTATGGCTAGGGTCTCTCCGGCGAACCTGCTCCAGCGGAGGAGGTGGCGGCTCAGCAGCAGAGAGCGAGCGTGCGTTCTACGAACCTGTTGGAGGCTGCAGCTCCTCCGCGGCCGACCAGGGCGCCCGGGACCGAGATTCTGGCGCGCGTCTCCTTCCCCCTTCCTGCACTCCTCCGCGGAGGCGCTCCCTCCTGCCTGGGCTAGCACATGTGCACACCGGGGGCGCCCAGCCCCTCTTCGGTCCGCCCCGAGTGTCAGCCGAGCTGCAGGGCACAAAGCCGAGAGGCCTCCCCCAAGGGCAGACCCGCTCCCAGGGAGACCCAAGCTTCCTGAGATAGGAGGCGGGGGCTGGCGACGGGGACCAGAGAGGGCGCCAGCAGTGAAATCAAGAGGGAGACATGGGGGGAGCTCCCCATAGAGTCAGTTCTGCCCTGAAGTTTGGGAACATAGGGTCCTGTCACTTAGAGAACAAAGGGCTTCCTGCCTTGGAAGTCTCTCTTCCCTGCCCCCATTTCTGTGACCAGTTAACCAAAGGCAGGTTTTGTACTTGCTCTGTTGAAGTACCTGTAGTACCATGTCCTAGAGAGGGCTTTCCAAGCCTTCCATATGTACAGTGCATTCATAAAAAATACAAACTCTTTGGTGTGGTACTGAAGGTCCTTCACCAGGAAGACCCAGGCTGCCTTTCCAGCTGTTTCCAAAAGGACAGAAAATCACTTATTCTGAACAGGTTCACCCCAGTGCCTTATCATCTGCTGCTCCCTGGGGCTGGAACATTTTCCCCCGTACTACTTACACTTTATTTGTAAGTTAAAGTGTCCTCATTCTCAGTGAGAACTTCCCTGATTCCTAAGGCACAGTCACTCCCTCCTTAATCTCCCTCAGCCTTTACATCTCTCTAGGAGACTTCTTATCATATTGTATTTAAATTACTTAGGCATCTATATTCTCAGTTACCAGGCTCATAAAAACTGGTTCCATATTTTATTTTTCTTTGTATCTCCAGCTCCTAGCACAATGACTGACATACAAGAGATGTTGAATTGTGTCTGCTGAATGTATGCACACGTGAGAAGCAGAGGTCAAAGTAACTTCCTTTCCTTCAGTGTTCATTTGATTTCTCCCAATCTCATCTCTCTCTCCCTCTCCCCACTCCCATTTCTCTTTTGATCACAGCCTGTAAAACCTCACGTGGGAGCATCTCTGTCTAACCCTCCTACCTCATCACTACCAACTCTCTCCTGACTTAGTAATTCCATCTGCAGTAACCACCATTTTGTACCAAGTTGCTTAATTTTTTTTTTCCCGTTTCTCTACTTAGGACTCTTTTAACCTTGGTCTTTACATGGCTAAATCCTTCTTGTCTCTTGGATTTTGGCTCAAATGTCAACTCCTGAAAAGACCTTTGGCCACCCTATATAATATTTGCTCCCCCAATTACTCTGTAACATTATCTACTTCTTTTTGCTTAGTAATTATGACTCTCTGAAATGGTTTTATTTATGGATTTATTTGTTTATCATTGGCTTTCCCTCAACTAGAATTAAAACTCTACTGGGGCAAGGATCATGTCTGTCTTGCTTGCTGCAGTATTCTCAGTGGCTGGTATCCTGAGAGGAGCTTACCTCACACCAGGGCATCTATAGTCCCTCTCTCCCTGGAAAGGCTGGAGCTATTATGCAGGTCATTGTGGGATTTACTATTAGGTATACACCAAGTAAGAATGTTTGAGGAAAAAGGGTCACACTGATATTCTATGGGATGAAAAAGAAGAGGAAACGGAGGGCCACAGGTATGTGGCTGTGACATGACAGCCCCTTCTCACCCTGGATGGCATGACCATAATGACGACAACTCACTTCACAACATGCAAAACACTTTAACATCCATAATCTCATTTGGTATTCACTGAAAACCTCTGAGGCCAAAAGAGGCAGGCCGACTTGACCAAGATCACACAGCTTGCAAGTGGTGATGCTATTCTCAGAACTGTGCTACGTGCTGGGCGTCTAGAACTAAGACATGCCTCCTGCCCTCCAGGGCTCACATTAGTAAGAGACACAGGTGCGTAAACAATGGATTATAGTACAATTTGATGAATACTCAGCAATGATTCTCAACCTGGAGATGGGTAGGGTGGGGAAGAAATGGATAGGCTGCCAGGGTCAGAATAAACCAAAATTCTTTCAATAACCATTACAATTTGTACACTTCCCAGGTGTCAGGTGCTGTACTAAGTGTTTACATACTTTGTCTTGACTGATCATTCCTTCCTATTTCTATTCCCACTTTGTGGAGTTAACAGAACCTTGAGAAGGTTAAGTAACCTGGGCAAGGTCATGAGGCTGGTAAACAGCTAAGCTTGGGCTTAATCTGAGTTTGTTTGACTTGAACCCTGAATTCTTAGCCATTAATGCACCCCAAACATACTGAATCCAGATGGCTGGTGAGCAGGGTTGGCACAAGATTTGAAGGTGATTCTTAGGTTATTCTGTTGTATCTTAACCTCTACTGAGAAACAACCATACGGAGAGTGCTGCAAAAAGGAGAAGAGGGAGAGATAAACCTGCATGGAGGGAGGAGTTGCAAGAGGTTGGAACTGGATCTTGAAGGATTAAGTGGGAGTTTGTAGGCAGACAGTAGGTGAAGAGTATTTCAGACAGAAAAAAATGGAATATTTAAGGGCCTCGGGGTGTGGAAATAAAGGGACTCTCAGTGGTTTGGTGAGTATGGAGTATGAGACTGAGATAAGGGATGGGGGCTAGGAAATGAGGCTGGAATCCAGTTTGGACTTGGCTTATGCCTTTATCCTACAGGCAGCAGACAGCCACATTGAAAGGCAAGAGCTCTGTTTTAACAGCTGCTATCATTACCTTGATTATCCTACAGTAGCGACATTGGACCAGTGCTTTACAATTTGTAAAGTGCTTTCTAGTAACAGAAAAATCACTCTGGAGTGATGTGGACCTGAAGCTCCACGAGGGCATCATACCTATGGGTTTGTTCTTATTGTTCCCTAGCACCCAGCAATGACCACGGATGTAGGTGCTAAGGAAGTATTTGTGGAAGAGGAAGAAATTGGAGGAGTTCAGTTTAGAGGCTGCTGCAATAACTCAAATAAGAGAGGGGCACCTGGGTAGCTCATTGGTTGAGCGTTCTACTCTGATTTTGGCTCGGGTCATGGTTCATGGGTTCGAGTCCCACGTTGGGCTCTGTGCTGGCACTGCAATGCCTTCTTGGGATTCTGTCTCTCCCCTTCTCTCTCTGCCCCTTCTGCACTCTCTCAAAAAAAGAACAACTAAAAAAAAAATAATTCAAATAAGAGAGAAGTGATGAGAAGTATAACTTAATCCAAGAGTGCAGAATTCTTTGACTACTGACTCTGGAAAGTAAAACCTTATTGCCCTCTACCTTGGAGCACCTTGGGGAAGCTGGAATTTAGCCCTCCAAAACGGTTGCTAAATAATTGTAACAATTTTCTTCTCCAACGTAAAGAAAAGCGTATTGGCCCCCAGGTGGCCAACACCCATCCAAGCCAGGATTTCCTCTGTTGTATGCACTTTATGTCTTTTGGCTCTTGGAGTTTTGTCCCGATGGTCTCTATTATGTGGCAATAACATTATATGCCGTCATTTGTTTCAGTGTTTTAAGGGGCAATCACCATGCTAATGAAACTCAATCTTGGCTCAAGAACTAGCTTCCACCTTCTGTTTCTCCACCCCTCTGGGAAGTCCACATGGACCCTGATATGGCTAACTTACAGATGGCTGACTTGCATTAGGCTCCGTTAAAGCTCTTGACATATATTAACCCTATGAGGAGGGTATGATTCTTGTCCCCACTTTACAGATATAGAAAAGAGAAGAGACTTGCTGAAGGTTACATGCTGACAGAGGCAGGTTTAAACCTTGGCTGTTTGACTTGAGTCTGCAGGCTCCAACACTTTATCTGACTGTCTCCTGGGTACAGTCTTCCCATTCTGTTTCCTCCTAGACCTGTGTAAGCCTGGATAAATAATTTCATTTCTGAGAGCCTCAGCTTCCTTTTCCGTAAAGTGGGGATAAAAAATAGGTACCAAGGAAGGTTGCTGGGTGAAATAAATGAGGCAACATATGAAAGTATATCAATGGTGCTGATTCCTTTCCTGGTCTTCCTCATGTGGACGAGTGGTTCCACATCTGCCTAGACACTGGGGCCACAAACCCAGGGGGGCAGTATAGAATTCTTCCTTTCTCTCAGCATCCAATCCATCAGCAAATCATTTAAACTCTTCCACCAAAATACATCCTAACTTAGTCTGCTTCTCTCCCTCTCCACCACATTCCTCCCTTCCATGCCATCATGATCTCCTGCCTGGACTGCTGTTAAGTTTCTTAACTGGTCTCTCTGGTTTCATTCTTGCTTCTCAAAGTGATTTTTGAACTATATATCTTATAAAGAAAAGAGCACAAGTCCTATAAACAGTTTAATTAATTATCACAAAATGAGCACAATTGTGCGACCAGCACCCAGATAGTAAAATGGAACAGCATGAGTCCTCATCATGGCACCCCAGTTGCTACCCCCTTACTCCTCCTCAAAGGTAACACAGTTTTGACTTCTGACACTACAGATTAATGCTACTGATTTACGAAATCATGAAGTATGTATGCTTTTGTGTGTGGCTTCTTTTGCCTGATATCGCATTTGTGAGATTCATTCATGTTGTTGCCTATGTCAGCAATGTCTGACTTTTTATTACTGTGTAGTATTCCACTCTATGACTGTATCTCAGTGTTTTGATCGATTTTTGGGTTGTTTCCAAATTTTATATAGATCTTTTGATACATATGGGTAAGGGTTTTTGTTGGGTGTATTCCTAGGAATGGAATAAACGGGTAAAGTGTGCATATATACAGCTTTAGTAGACACTTTCAAACAGTTCTCCGAAGTGGAGAATACCAATTTGCACTCCCCTAAGCTGGACATGAGAGTTCTGTTTTTCTACATCCTCACCAACATTTGGTATGGTCAATCTATTTTTACTTTTAGTCATTCTCTGTATGTAGAGGTTTTAATTTGAATTTATCTGATGACTAATGAAGTACTTTTCCGCATGTTTAATGACTATTTGGAAAACTTTTGTGAAGCGCTTACTTCTGTCTTTTGTCAATTCTTTTATTCTGATATGTTGCTTTTTTATTGATTTGTAGGAGTTCTTTGTATGTTCTGGGTAGGAATCCCTTGAAGCCATATAGATTGTAAATATCTTCCCGCAGGCTGCAGCTTACCCTTTCCCTTTGTTGTTGGTGTCTTTTGATGAACAAAAGGTGCTACTTTTATCATAGGTCAATGTATCATTTTTTTCCTTTACAGTTAGTGCTGTTTGTGTTCTGCTTAGAGAAACTTTTGTCTCTCCAAGGTCAAAAAAACATTCTCCTTGTTATCTTTTAGAATCCTTATTGTTTTACCTTTTATATTTAGATTTACACTCCATATATAATTGATTTTAATGTGGGTATGAAACAGGGATTAAGATTAAGTATATTTTGGCCATACGGCTACTCTATTGACACAGCACTCTTTATTGAAAGGGAAAAAAAACTACCCCCCACCCCCCCAACTGTTCTGCTTGCTTTGTTATAAACTAAGTGTCCATATTCGTTTGGGTCCAATGTAGCTTTTAAAAGTATAAAACAGGAGTGCCTGGGCGGTTCAGTCAGTTAAGGGTCCAACTCTTGATTTCAGCTCAGGGCATGATCTCCTGGTTTGCGAGTTTGGGCCCCGCATTGGGCTTTGTGTTGATAGTGCAGAGCCTACTTAGGATTCTGTCTCCCTCTCTCTCTGCCCTTGCTTGCTCTCTCTCTCTCTCTCTCAAAATAAATACATAAAAAATTTTAAAAATAAAATAAACTAAATACAAGTATAAAACAGATCAAGTTGTTAGTCTGCTAAACTTCTAATGGCATCTTTCCTGTTGAACTCAGAATAAAACTCAAACTCCCTTTAAGGTTTTGCACAGTCTGGCCCCCATATTATTCTACTACTTAACCTGTTACTCACTCCACACCAGCCACAAAGTTTCTTTTCATTCCTTAAACACATACCACTCACTCCTAGCTAGAGGCCTCAGCTCCCAGCTTGCAGGCTTTTGTGCCAAATGTCTTGTCACACAAGGCTTCTCTGCCCACATTCTCTAAAATAGCCCCTTCTCTTCCCAAGTTACACTCTAGATGATTACCTTGTTTTGTCTTTGATAACACTTGCTCCTCTTTGAAAACATCTTATTTATTTATTTATTTATTTATTTATTTATTTATTTATTTATTCTGCTTCTCGCACCAGAATGTAATCGCCATGAAGACAAGGATTGTGTCGATTGCGTTTTTCACCGAAACCACAGGGCTGCGGAAAGTGGCTCAATGAATGTTTGTTGAATCGGTGAGAATGGCACCTCTCCACTCTGTTTTCCGTATCGTCTAGCCCTCATGTCAGAGCAATGCACAGCATCTCAAAAGCTGCAGAATCATGTGACACACTGAGTAGGTAGGTAGACAATTCCAACATTATCAATTTCATACCTGACTTATTTTCCCGTTTGTATCGATGTTAAGTCCCAGTTGTCATTATTTCAACAAATCAATTTATATTAATTTTTGAGAGGAAAAGAAGGAAAACGGATATTTCTTGAACTGTTATTATATTTCACTCAGTCCTCAAAACAGCCTTTTGAAGGGAAGTGTTATCACCTCCAGTTTATAGATGAAGAAACAGGGACTCAGAGAGGCAAGTGTGGTATGTGCTCATAAAAGTAGTTCAATCAGATTGCATAAACATTACTCTAATGACACCAGTTCAGGCCCCCAGCAGAATATCCTACAGAAATCATGGCATATGCCATTGAGACATTTAGCAGAGAGGTTTTTTTTTTTTTAACGTTTATTTTTGAGACAGAGAGAGACAGAGCATGAACGGGGGAGGGTCAGAGAGAGGGAGACACAGAATCCGAAACAGGCTCCAGGCTCTGAGCTGTCAGCACAGAGCCCGACGCGGGGCTCGAACTCACGGACCGTGAGATCATGACCTGAGCTGAAGTCGGATGCTTAACCGACCAAGCCACCCAGGCGCCCCAAGCAGAGAGTTTAAATATTGGCTTTAGGGAATAGAACTTGGGTCCTCCGTCTGGTCTTCCCCTCACCAACTTTGTGACATTGGGCAAGCTGCATGAAACCAAATTTACTTGCATGAAATAGAAGCTATTTTTTAAGCTTATTGCGAGGATTAAGTAGTAACAGGCCTGTAAAGTGCTTGCATATAAGAAGCTCAGTAAATGTTGGCTGCTTGTATTGGTGTTGTTGTTTTATATAGTAATTCAGTTTGCTCCTTCAAAACATTGTTGAGGAGACGCAAAAGGGGATAAGATGCTAGAAGTAACTGATGTAGAGCTTTGCAGTTGTGAGCACAGTCCTTCAAACCAGAGCTTTGGAGAGCGATCCTCTTCTGATGTGGAAGAACATTCTTAGCATGTCTCCATTTCCTTGTACAGAGAAAAGTAACAGGTTCCAGGAGGTGAAGTGGTTTGTCCAAGGTCACAGAGCTTAGATCCAAACGCAAACCCATTTGACTCTCGAGATTTGGTACAATTCAAGTCATGAATGTTCTGGTTGTTCTGGGTTCTGAAATCGTAGCCCCTCCCCTCTCCCTTGTGCCTGCCACAGGGATAGAGAAAATCCACAGATAATCCCTAAACCTCATTTGAGGCTAATAATCACAGCCATTTATCTCCCCACCAAGCTGCTTATGGCAGCGGTGGACAAGAGGTCCAGCTGATCAGGGTCAGCAGTTCCTCTGGGTGCTGCCTGGTTGGGGTTAGAGAACTGGGTGAGAGGCGGAGTCCTACAGAGAACACAACAGATGACGGGATCCTGAGGACAGCAATACCCATATCGCTCTAGGGCAACTGAGAGAAGAGGACTTTGTGAACATTTATCCAATCTCAGAGGCCAGAGAGGAAGGACTTTCTGAGCCTTAGTTTCCCTATCTTCAGAATGGAGATAAAGACATCTGTGTTGCAGGGTCATTGTGAACATTCAGTGACATGATGTATGTGTAATAGGGTGTTAAAATGGATTGTTTCTATCTTAGTTTCAGCTAAGGCCACAGAAGCCAGAAATAAAATATAGGTGCCAGGTCCCCTTAGGCAAAGTGAGGCTCCATTCTACCCATGAAGGTTATACTAATCAGTTCTGAAGTAACCTTATCAGCCTTGAGGGCATAAAAGGTTGAAGTTAAAGAGGAGGAGAGAGAGTTTGTTTGAAGTTACTGGTGTTCTGGTTATCACCCCGCCCTGCCACTGTCATGGGGGAGAGAGAGGAACACCTTAAGAATGAGAAGGGCTCTGAGGACACCCCCCTGGAAAGTCTTGTCTGAGTCTTCTGACACTGGGGGGCCTTTAGCTTGGTATTCATCCATGTCTGGAAAACTCTAAAGGCAAGAGAGTATGGCTAGTTGGCTGTGTTGATAGCATTCACTATTTCACAAATCTTTATTGAACACGTGCTATGTGCCAAGAACAGTTCCAGACTCTTAGAATCAATGAACAAAACAGATAAGATCCCTGAATTTGAGGTACTCACCTTCTCATGGAAAGGGAGACACAATACAGATATAAATGTGTAAGACATTTGACGTGATAATTATTATGGAACCAATTAAAACAGAGATGAGATTAGGAAGTGCTGGGGATGTTGATATTTTTTTTCTGAAGGGTCAGAGAAGACCTCATGATAAGGTGACGTTTAAGCAGAAACTCAAAGGAAGAGGAGTGAGTGAAGAGAAGTGGTTGGAGGGAGGTCAGAGAAATAGAGGTAGGGGAGCTTGATTGCCATGGTGAGGACTTTGGGCTTTAGTAGATATTTGATTAACATTGGATGAGAGAGGCAGGAACAGAGGAAATGACGGCGCTGGCTGGGATACGACCAGAGAATCTGCCCAATGGGAAACATTAGTACTGTCACAGGGCCTTAGGGGGGCTATGTCATCCCCTTGTCTCACAGATGGGAGAATTCAGGATTTCCAGAAGCATGAACATCATAAAACAGGCTGTCTTGGTGGGCCTTTTGTGTACTGAGCTGGAGGGTTAAGGACTTGGGCTTGGACCGTGTTTTGCCATTTGGGGGCAGCTTTGAATGTGCTTTTCTAGAAACTCATCTCCTAGGAAGTCAGTGGCATTACCATGAAGAAATACAGAATTTAGGAGTTCTGCCACTGACCAGTTATGTGTCCTTGGCCTGAATCTCAGTTTGCTTATTTGGACATCAGGGTTACTAATATTTACCTTTCAGAGAAAATGTGAAGCTCGAAGGAAGTAATGGATGGAAAGGAATTTGGCAAATTGTGAAAAGGTGTGCAGACACATATCGTTATTGCCATCTTGGGGACAGTTAAGTACCTTAATATGCCCTCCATCCAGGAAGTATGTGGGACTTGTGGTCTGGAGTCTGTTTTTAGCCTTCCAACATCCATTTCTGTCTTCCTAAGAGTAGCTTGCCTCTCATCCATGTGGCTTAGTTGGCATTGACTTCAACACCAAAGGGTGGACCCAATTAGCTTAAACCAGACAGTATCTCTCATTTTTCTGGCCACAGAGATTACAGGAGGATCAGCCAATGACATAATTCAAGTCAGCCAATCAGGGCCAATTAGACTTACTTCTTTGTTGTGGTTGTTGTTGTTGAGCAATCCCACCCCTTGCTCCCCACTTTTATTTATTTCTGGAATTTTTAAAGTTTATTTACTTATTTTATTTATTTATTTTTTTTTGAGTGAGACAGAGAACACAAACAGGGGAGGGGCAGAGAGCAAGGGACAGAGGATCCGAAGTGGGCTCCATGTGGGGCTTGAACTCACAAACCGCAAGATTATGACCTGAGCCGAAGTTGGATGCCCAACCGACTGAGTCACCCAGGTGCCCCTATTTCTGGAATATTTTAAAGCAAACCCCAGATATCTTTACATTTGATTTGTCAGTATGTACCTCTTAATCAATAAGGACTTTTTCTTCCTTTTAATAGGACCATAATACCATTATCACAACTAATTAAATTAACAATAATTTTAAAAAGGTTTTTTTTTTTTTTTTCCTTTTGTCAATAGCAGATTGAAGCACTGGCAAGGGATTACAAATAAGAATACTGGTGGTTAGGAAGCCTTCCAATAAATGCTGATTGCTGATTTGAAGTTAGATTGTTCTGAGATGGTACCATTAGAAATTGTATTGTAGGGGCGTCTGGGTGGCTCAGTTGGTTGAGTGACTGACTTCGGCTCAGGTCATGATCTCATGGTCTGTGGGTTTGAGCCCCGCATCGGGCTCTGTGCTGACAGCTCAGAGCCTGGAGCTTGCTTCGGATTCTGTGTCTCCCCCTCTCTCTGCCCCTCCCCTGCTCATGCTCTCTCTCTCTCTCTCTCTCTCTCTCTCTCAATAATAAATAAACATTAAAAAAAAAGAAATTGTATTGTAAGAGAATATTAATTAACATAGGGAAAAGTTCAAAGTGAATGTGTAAACATTTTGTTGTGTATAAAGTATGTATACACCTGAAACTAATGTAATATTGTGTGTCAACTATACTTCGATTAAAAAAGCACAAACTACATATAACAGTTTTATGTATAATCATATATAATCAACCTTTCTCTGTATCTAGCACATATAGATATAAATATATGGATAGTTTTTAAAAGGCTGAAAAAACATCCTAATATGCCAGGATTAGCTGAATGGTGGGTCAGGTGTTTGTATTTTGATTTTCATCCCTGTATTTTCAGGGTTTGTGTGCATGTATGCTCGGGGCCAGGGCAGAGGGGCAGAGAGTATTGGGGGAAGGATCATGGCCTCTCTGGTAAGCCTGAATTAATATAATGATAATGACTCATTTCTGAGACTTGTGTTGATCTGTTGGTAAGTGGACTTCACTGACTTTTGGAGATACTGACAGCTATCCTGTGGCCAAGAGAGAAGCCTGCTTTAGAGTGAGGATACTGTTGTACTAGGCAGAGGAGAGACGGAATAAAACTGGATTCTTGGTGGCATCGGTTGAGCGTCTGGACCAAACCTTACCTGAAGCTAGGCCTACCTCTGCCCTTTTCAGGTATATGAGGTAACAAATTCCTTTTATTGTTTAAACCAGTTTGAGTTGGATGTTCGGATACCTTCAACACAAGGAATTCTAACCACTAGGTCGTGGCTTCTGAGCCCCAAAGTTTGATGAAAAAAAGATTGCATTTGAAATTTCCTGGTGGGAAGTCCCATCCACAAGCTTCCCTCCCCAAGACCCAGCTCCCCAAAGGAGTGTGAGGTTTGTCAATCTCAGTTGCCTTTGAGAATGGGTGGTTATTAATTGCTGCTTCTTTCTCTTGGTGATAAATGAGGTGAGTCTGGCAGAAATGCCGGCGTTATGACCTGGTGTCGGGGACTGAGTGGCATTGGTCTGGGCTATTTCCTCGAAGAGGCTGATATAATGCAAGTATCCATCTGGAATGAAGAGGAGAGCAGAGGAGAGCAAAGGGAAGAGGGTGAAGAGAGACAAAAACCAAGGAGGTGGAGACACATGGAAAGGCACGGTGGGAGGTGGGGCGAGGTAGCACTGGTGTGGTTGGGCCTATGGGAAGAAGCAGCAGCCCTTGATGCCTTTTCTCAATGGGTGCAAGTTGAGTCTGGTAATTTACTGCAGAATGGGCAGAATGGGGCAGAAGGAGATTCTGGAAGGTTGGGGAACATTCCCCTTCTTCTGGCGCTAAGGCAAAAGCAAGTCCAGCAGTGAAAGGACACAACATTGACATGGTTATGGTCCAGACATATAGAAGAGAATCTCAGTTTCCTGAGAATAATTGGGGACCAGAAAAAATATTCCACTCAATATGAACCACTTCAAGGACGGACTATAATTTTGTCATAAATGCAAGTTAATAGCTTTGATTTGGACTTTGTCAAGAGTTTAAAAATGAAATAAAATTGATGATAACCTATATTTAACAAATCATAGGTCATAATTGAAACTATGTACTGATTTTAAGGACAAACAGAAATTGAATGAAGTATTCAATTTTTTCAGGGTGTATGTTTTCCAGTAAAATTGAACAGCTCATTACAACATTTGTTATTTTCCATTTGACTTTTGCAGTACATTTATCAAGAGGTTTCTTTAGAACAAATATTCATGGATTAAAAAAAATTTCCCCGAGGGTGTCTCTTAATACTTTGATATCAAAATTATTCTCTTTTGAAGTGCCTGTGCACCCATTTGCATGGTGTTCCAGCTACTTTTGCTACATAATAAAGCACTCCAAAACTTAAGCTGGTTCAATCAAAATTAATCTGTTAGAATTATGCTAGGAATGCTGGGACAAAGAACTATTCTTTCCTTCTGGCTATAAAAGTGGAAACATAGAGCCTGGGAGCTACTTGAATCTATCTTGGGACCACTAGGGAAACAGCCTTGGGATGAGGTCAACACTGAGACAACAGAGTTAACAGGGGGAAGAAACCAGATCCTTGGAGATGTCATTGAGCTGCTAGATCTCGCTTTGCCTGAAGCTTGAACTACTTCTGGATTTTTTGTACTGGCCCCTCAGCCAACACATTTATGTGGTTTTAAAAAGTCAGTTTGAGTGAGCGTCTCTGTTTCTGCAACCAAAAGTTTGCTGATATACTCATCCAGTGAAGATAGCCAGATAGGAACTCAGGATATAGGGCCAAGGATAGATTCCAGCAATGAAAACAGGTCCTAATGTCAGGGGCAGAAGCGTGGTACTCTGTGTGATGGGCTTTAAAGAATGGGTCTGGGGTCCTTTCAAACTTCCTGATTTTGTCCACAACTGGAGCAGAACTGGGTCCATAGAGGGGTCGTCAGGGGGCCTCAGCTATGAGGAGATGAGAGAGTAAAGGCTGGCGTCTGGTGCAGGTGAGAGCAGAGCCCATGACTGGGGCAGGTTCATCTCAGGATGCAGAGACAGGATGAAGGCAGGGACTGAACAATTTCTGGGGGGCAGGCAAGCAGAAGAGCCTCAGGCTCCCAGAGGACCTGCCTGAGTGCCAAGAGTCTTCTAGGCACAGAATGATCGTGGAAGAAGCCACGCGGGGAGGAGTGGGTCACAGGAACACACAGGTGAGACACTGTGACCCTGTCACGGTGGTGACTGTGGCGTTGGTAATGCTCAGGATGTTGTTTTGGCATGCCATATCCATGCAGTATCCATTGCCCTTTTTATCTGGGACAGCATCTGGATTTTCCTTTGGATCCTTCTTTCTCCACAGTCAGTCCTTGTTATCTGGGTGGGGATGAGCCAACCTGGAATCCAGCATTCTAAACATGGACAAATGGTCCAACCTGGCCAGTGGGAATAGGGTATCTCCCTGGCCACAGTGACTGGTTGAGGCGTGGACTTTAACCTAAAGAGGGCCGAGCAAAACCCAGTTAGAGGCGGTCTTAGAGGCAGACCGCTGGTAAAGAAACACTCCCTTTCTGCTGAGGTCGAATATAAGCCCAAGGCTGCTTCAAAGGAAGACTTATAGGAAAATAAAGCAATTTTGGAGGACAGTGGGAGAGAGAGAGAGAGGGAGAGCGAGAGTGGGAGAGGGAGAGGGAAGGGGGGCAGATTTCTGATGTTTGTTTGAGCACCTGGTTTCTGAAGTTAGTTTCACCCTTCAACTTTCCAGCCACACCTCGAACCAATAAATGTCCCCTTCTTTTTTCCCCTTAAGCTGGCATTCAATGAGTGCCTGTCATTTTCCATGAAAAGGGTCCTAATTATGTATCTCCTATGCAATCCTCACAAATGTGAGGTAGACATTTATTATCCCTCTTTTATAGTTAGGAAGACTGAGGTTCCGATTGAAAAGCAACTGCCACAACCCATACGGCTGGCAAAGGGCCAAGCTCGCTGAAAATCCAGGCCTTTTCTTGTTCCAGGTTGAGCGAGTTGCACATCCCATGCCCTGGATGAGTTCCACGTTCCTTCCCAGCTCTCCGATTCTCTCTGCCCTCCCCGCCTCGCCGTTGGACAGGTGCCGGGTCAGGGGCAGCAGGTAGTGGACCAGCTGCCGCCTGGGTCAGGAGCCCAGCATGTTCTCAAGGACACAGATGGGCTGGCAGCCTTGTGCCTGGGCAGGGAGCCTAAGGCGGGGGTGGACACTGGTTCCTGGAGAAAAAGCTCATTCAAGACTCACCGATGCCCCTCACTGGGCTCTAAGCCCCCAGGGCACAGGTTTGGCGCGACTTTTCTCTATGTGCCCAGTGCCCAGTGCCCAGTGTGGACTGTCTGTTTAACACAACTCTTCAGAGCTCCTACGCAATTGGGGGGAGCCCCCCTCCTTGGTGATCGTGACTGTCTGTTTGGGGCGGGGGAGGGGAGAGAAGACGGCAAACTCAGGAAGCTCCTCCTAAATTCTCAGCGCCTATCACAGGCCTGGGCACCCAGGAGAGCCCCACAAAGTCGTGTTGAACTGAGATGAATACCATAGCTCTTTCTCAAATCCCTTGGAGTCACTAGACCTTCCACTCTGGAATTGCAATTTTTTTTTTTTTAATTTCTGTAGGATTAAGAAAATAATAGACGGTATTTTATAAATTACAATAAGATACCTCCGCTAGTTCTAGTAACACCATTTACTGAACACCTACTCTGTGTCAGGCACTAGCTTGGTGCTTACCTCCACCGTCTCGTTTGATTCTCCGTATAGCTCATGAAGAAGGTATTTTTATGCAGTTCCACTTCGCAGATGACGAAACAGAGCTCACAGGCATGAAATCACACATCCAAAGCCTCACAGAACGCATACCAGCAGAATTAGGAATTTCTGCCCAGATCGGGATGATCTCAAAGCCATGGCTTTTGCCACCCTACCTGTTCTGCTGCCAGTTATTGAGGCCAGTTACGGCCTCAAGACAGAGGGGTGCTTTGCACCTGATTCAAGCAGCTAGAGCAGCTCGTTTCCAAGAGCCGTCCCCTCAGTAGGTCTGAGTGTCTCCGGGCTCCTGGAATTCTCCTTCTGGCAGCCTCTCAAACAACACATGCCCAAATGGCCAACACTGAGGGCTTCATCTTGCTCGAATTCCTGTCCTCTCCGTCTCTCTGGGTGGGGCCAGTTGGCCAAGACACACACCTAAGCCTCGTCAGAGTCTTTTTCTTCCTCATTCCTCATGTCTAATCCATTGTGAGGTCTGGCCGCCACCTGCCTCCCACCTCCACCTGGGCTCCCCGTATTAGTTTAGGCCCAGGTGACTGTAGCAGCCTCCTTGATGGTCTCCCTGCCTCCATTCTCCATATCGACTGTCCGAGTGACCCTTTCTATAGCACAGATTCAACCTCAGTCACTCCTCATTGCCTGTAGGATCAAGTCCGGATGCCTTAGCCTGGTGTCCAAGATCTTCACAGACTGATGCTTGCCCACTTTATACCTGCATCTTCCACCGGGACCTCCTCTCTTGCCATCTCCTTGCAGCAGATGCTCTTATGACTTCCTGTCACCAGTACGAGACATGAGACAAGAGCGGAGAGCACGGGAAGGGAAAGGAGAGAGAGAGCCGTGACAACGAGCTGTCCCTTTCTGGCACAGTGACCCAGCGCACTAGGAAACTTAGTAAGTTCAGCGTCATAGGATCTTGCTAGTTAATTCCTCCCTTCCTTTTGGGAGAACCTTTTGGGAGAGGTCCCCACCCCTCATGGACACTGTGGGAGGGGGCTCGGAAATAGAAAATTGTCTCTTTGTGGCCTCTACTTACCTGCCTGTCTCGATAAATGACACTTCCTTATCCCCTGATGCTGGGAGCAGGTGGAAGACAAAGGCTGGTAGGTTGCTCTCCAGCGGAGGTGACACACGTCTTTATGCTCTGCCACCTGAGCTGTAGTTTACAGGAATCAGTTATATTTGTTGCCTTGCAATAACTCATATTTATGGAATATTTCCAAAGCACTCAGCTGAGCTTTCTTCAGAACAACCACCTTCTCTTTTTTTGTGCTCATGTTCCATCGGTTCACATCATACTTAACTAAATAACATAATTACAATCATGCGTTCAATACAAGTAAAATATAGGAAAGAAAGCTCTATTTCTATGAGAACTAAGTTGAATGCTTTGAAGACACTCCATAAAGGTCAGCGTTAAAAAAACTTCTGTCGAATTACGTGTGGATGAAAGACCCGTGAAGCATTAGGGAAATGAGCATAAAAATCCAGAAGGATTCTGCACTCAGGCTGCATTTTCTTGTTCTACTTTGAGGATGTCTGAAGTGTAAATGTTAGATGTCTTGTGGCTGTGTTTTGTTGGGAAAAAAAGAGAATGCAGAACTCCATCAACAGACTTCCTCTTAAAGGCCTCGAAGGCTTCCATCCAAATATTGCTCAGATTCGCGCACATTTACATGCTTTATGTTAGAATAGGATGTTTAGGTAGTGCTATGTTCTGAATATTTGTGTCCCTACCAAATATTGTGTCTCTACCAGATACCAGATTCATATGTTGAAATCCTAATGCCTAATGTGATGCTTTTAGAAGATGGGGCCTTTGGGGGAATGTTAAGTCATGGTGGTGGAGCCCTCATCAGTGGGATTTGTGTTCCTATAAAAGAGACCCCAGAGAGCTCCTCTGCCCCCTTTCGCCAAGTGAGGACACAGAGTGAAAGTGCTGACCACGAATCAGGAAGTGGGTCCAATACTCATGACCTCTCTGCACCTGAGCTATGACCTTCAACAGGAACACATATGAAACTCAGAACAAATAAATGGCAGCTGTTATAATCCTTCTTTATTATGCAACATCTTATTATTTTGCATATTTCCGTTGGTGCTGCATTTTCCTCTGGAGATCCCCCAGGGCAGGACCACGCCTTGTTCAACTTTGTATTCTCAGCACCCCTGGATCAGAGTAAGAATGCATTAAGAGTTTGTGAAGTTAAATCATCTTGTACTTTTCTGATGTAGGTAACTTTTGGATCATGGTCAGATGCCTTGGGGCTGCTTCCTTGAAAGTGTCAGGGGTGGTGAGAGGTAGGAGAGAGGAATCAGAGTTGAGAGAAGGATGGGGGAGAGAAAGAGAAAAAGGCAGGACATGGTGGGTCTGGGCTGGGCCCGTCCCACCCCCCAGTGGCCTTATTAGGTCTCCGTGTTGGGGAGGCTGGGGCAGGACTGTGGAGAAGAGACTGCTCTGTCAGCCAGGATGTCAGGGGCCGTCAGTCACGCAGGTCCCTCCGGCAGGGAATGAAGCTGGTGCCAGGCTCCCTAGGGGAGGCAATGACAGATGCACCGATGGGGCAGGGGAGGGAACGGTGGCATTGTCGGAGCTCTCGCTGTGCTTTTGGCACGGTGTTGGGCACTTTTACACCTATCCTCATTTCCTGCTCACAGTGACCCCAAGGACTAAGGCAGTAATTAGACTGCCAAATTAAATAGGAGAACCTGAAGCCCAGAGAGGCTCAATTCCAGCCAAGGTCACACAGCAAGGCAGAAGGTTTGAAACCAGATCAGCGTGAAGCTGTGAACGAGGCTTCCCCCCCTCCCCCCCCCCCCACAAGATGTCTTCCAGTCCCTCTGTTTGGGCAGAGCTGACCAAGACCACAGTGTCCTGTTGAATGGAACAACCTTAGCACTCTTATAATAGAGCACTGACCGAGTCAGGAGCCCAGTGCAGAGGTCCCAGCCCTGCCATTGTCAGGCCGTGTGACCTTGGCCTAGTCATTTTACATCCCTGAGCCTCAGTTCTGTCATCTGTAAAATGAGGGCAAAGGTACCTATCCTGACTACCAAGCAGGCATGTTGGAAAGATGACAAATATTAACAATGACAGTTATGGAACACTTGTCCCATATCAGTAACTGTGATACGTCCCTGCGTGTATTTTCCCATTTAAACTTCACACCCACCTAGGGGTAGGAGTTATTGTTAGCCCCATCTAAAAGACATGGAGATGAGGATTTAGAGTGTCATATAACTTTCTCCCCAATCATAGGTAGTCACAGTTGGAGCTGGGCCGTGTTGCCGACAGTCTACTCAGAGCCCAAATGCTCACCCTGGCCTGTAGTGCATGTAAGAAGGGCTTTTCGAATGTCAAGGAAGAACAGAAATCTATTGCTTCGTAGGGCTGTAACAGGCAGGGTCTTCTGCTGTGGTTTCACATACATCATCCCATAAACTCCCCATCCCCAGTGGCCCTGGGAAACCAGAGCCCGGCACACTGCAGCTCAGAGGGGCTGGTTACCTGTCCAAGGTCACACAGCCAGAACTCGCAGAGCTGGGCTATAGACCAGGGATGCCCGACCCCAAGACTCTAGGGATGATGCTACTACTGTTGATAATGATGGCCAACGGGCTGGTCCTGGGGTACCGGAAATACAGAAGGGGGCCCTCCTGGGCACTGGGATGAGTTTGTGTCCTCAGCCGCGCTCCTGTACTCCCGCCTGGGTGTCTCTGTTGATGCTGTTGCTTTGTTTTCCTTTCTGTATTTTCATGAATGTTTCAGCTCAGCTTTTCTGTCCCGAGGCGCTTTAATCACCAAGGGCCCTGTTCCAAACGTGCGGCGCATAAATAACGAAGGAAATAAATAACGCCTACTGCTTCCATCACAAAGCTGGAGCCCCGGGGCAGTGTGGTGGGGAGCCCAGGGGGTGGGAAGATGCAGAAATTTCCCAGGGTTTGAACCCGGCTCTGCTTCTGTCCTGCTGCGTGACCTCCGTGACCTCCAGAAGGCCTCTTAAGTGCTCTGTGCTCCGATATCCTAATTTGCCAAAGGAGGGGAAAAGCTGTTTGGCAGTCCTCATAGAGATGGCCAAATCACATGTTCCAGAAAATGTGAGAAGGTGAAGACGGCGGGTGATGTCTGTTGACTACCGTGCAGCTTAGTTACATGACATGCAGCTGCTCCTGGCCATAATCCAGCAAGGAAGCACTAACAATCCATTTCTTGAGGCTCAGAGGGGACGTGTCCTGGGAACACCCCAGAGCTGGGATCATGGGCCATACCTTGTGTCTCTAAAGCCGACGCTCTTTTCCATGCGGAGGAAACCCATGGAGTGCAGGTTCCTGAGGCCCTTCTTCACAAGCCCAGCTATTCTCCCAAGGAGGAGGGTTTTCTTTTGAGCTCAAGCCAGCAGACCTGCAAAGCTCCTGCCTGCTCAGGAGACAAAAAAGGGTTTGTGGATTTGGAGTGGGAAGGGCCTGCTGCC
This sequence comes from Panthera pardus, assembly GCF_024362965.1. NCBI lineage: Eukaryota > Metazoa > Chordata > Mammalia > Carnivora > Felidae > Panthera > Panthera pardus. The sequence goes on along the minus strand of NW_026526765.1, from coordinate 64,722,718 downwards.
TCCCTGAGCCCCGCACATGTAAAGCAGGCATCCTTGGTGACACTCGGGGTGGATGGGGGTGGGGGTGGCCTCGGAGGCAAGTGTGCAGCAGCTAGGCCCACTGTGAAATGAGCAAGAACCACCCAGGACCTGTGGGTGGGAGGGGTTGTGGGACAGGAGAGGCCCTAGGAGAGCATCCCGGTGCAGTGGCAGACCTTGGGGGTCCTGGTGTGATCCAGCCACACCCCCACGTTATCAGGATTGCAGGCTCTAGAGGCCAGTAGTCTTGGGATTGAGTCCTGGAATTGTTCCTTCCTAACTGTGGCCTCGAGCAAGTGAGCTAACCCTTCTGGGCTTCTCTTCGTCATGATGTCCCTGCCCCATGGACTGGTTATGGAGATTGGGTGAATGGTACATAAAGGCCTTGGTGCCATGCCTGACAAGCAAGAGAGCATTCAAGCAATTTCAGCTGTTATTAATGTTTGCAAATCAGAGTCTGTATGCCTACCCATCCATCTAACCATCTACACATTCATCCATCTGTCCTTCTGCCATCTGTCCTTCCATCTACCTGTTCTTCCTTCATTCATCTTTTTACTCAGTGAGCTTTCACTCGGTAGGCTCCCATACTGAGAGCATGTTCCAGGTGCCATCAGTGCTGACCCCTGGGTATCCGAGATTAAAACAACGTCAAACACAATAAAAACACACAGCCCTTGCACTCAAGGACCTCATATTTGAGTGGCAGGGACAGATCTGTGTATCAGATCTCAGGGCCCCGTCAGGGTCCCCTCAGGAAGGGCAGCCGAGGAGGGCTTGGTAAACGGTGAATGGAGCATTTACAAGGTGGGAACCAGGTTAAGGTGCTAACAAGAGATGGTCTGGCGGCAGGGAAGCTGTTACTACCCTCCTGGGGACAAAGGACAAGCTGTTACTGGATCCCTGCCAGAGCTGTGGTTGAGGAGAGAGGCTGTGGCCTTAGTAAGAGGACCTGAGGCACCGGGGCGCCTGGGTGGCTCAGTCGGTTGAGTGGCCAACTTTGGCTCAGGTCGTGATCTCATGGCTTGTGAGTTTGAGCCCCGCATCGGGCTTTGTGCTGACAGCCCGGAGCCTGAGCCTGCTTGGGATTCTGTGTCCCTCTCTCGCTCTGCCCCTCCCTCGCTCATGCTCTGTCTCTCAAGGGTAAATAAAGCATTTAAAAAAAAAAAAAACAAAAAAAACAGAGGACGTGAGGCCCGGCGGTGGGCGGGGCTCCAGGTGGCGGTGGGCGGGGCGCCAGGTCTCAACACCTGTCTCACTTTCCTCCCTGTTCCATCTACTGCGCTCACCGAGCCTACCCGATTCAGAGGGCCAAGGAGCACAGCTGAGAGCAAAGGAGAGAGGGGTGGGTGAGGAGGGGCGGTAAATGTGGAATATGCACCGTGGTTTGTAGACAGGCGAACGTGATGGATGTGGTGAACATGGAGGGACGATTCTGTGGCATTGCAGCAGAGGGCCCTGCAAAAGCTGGTGGGAGGGAGGGAGGGCTTCCTGGAGGATGCGACACCGGTGGCCAGTGGGGAGTCAGAGTTTTCCAGGCAGAGGAGGGACAGACGGTGCTCCTGACAGAGAGCTGCCTGAGCATGAAGGTTTGGGAGCAAAGCATGGAGAATGGAGGAGGTGGAGTGTCAGGGGCTGATGTGGGTGCAAGAGGAAGGGGAAAAACAGAGGCCCCCTGAGGAGTTGGGGAGGGCTTGGTGGTGGTTCTAGAGCAGACAGAGAAAGGGGTGGGATCGGACGCTGGTCCTGGGGCCAGCCAGGCCTCCTCCCCGTTCCAGGACCGAATTTCCCAGCGAGAGCAATTTTTGAAAAATTAATTTTTAATGACACCAGTGGGCCCTGAATACATTCTCCTTGTCAAAAATGAAACCGCTACGATCCATCACTCTCACCGCACAGCCCATCCCCCACGGCTGGAGTTTGGGGTATGACTTCCGGTCCTTCCTCTGGTGGTTCACAACTGGGAGTGATTTTGCCTTCCAGGGACATTTGGCAATGACTGGAGACATTTTTGATTGTCACACCTGGGAGTTGGTGCTACTGACATCTGGTAGGTAGAGGCCAAGGATGCTGCTGAACATCCTATATTGCACAGGACAGCACCCCCCCTACCCCCCAGCAAAGAATTGTCTAGCCCAATATGTTAACAGTACAGAAATTGAGAAATTTTGGTCTAGGCTAGGAGTTCTTAACCTTTCCACCCTCCCCCCCCCAAATATTGCCTTTCTAAAGAGCCTTTCAGACAATTTTTTCCTAAACACAGCTTCTCAATGAAGTATTTTAATACTATAGATACATTGATTATTTGCTGATGCACTCTGTATATCTGTGCTTTATATACAGGAAGGGTAAGATTTCTTAAGTCGTGAAGAATCAATTTTTGACCACTTGGAGGCCATATAACCACCATTGAGGAGGTAGGGTGTGGGTACTAACCCAGGAAACACACTGTTTATGTGTGGACATTTTAACACTAATGGCACCACATTGTATAAAGAGTTCTGCAACATGGCAGATCATTTGCAAGTCACAGATCGTTTTTCTTTTGGTTCTGCACACTATTCCATTTTACGGCTGACATTATAGTCAACCATTCCCCTACTTAAGAACGTGTAGCCATTTCCAAGTTTTCCCTTCTGAATATGAGCAATGCTGCAAACATATTGTTTTTGAAATTAAACTATTTAGGGGCGCCTGGGTGGCTCAGTCGGTTGGGCGTCCGACTTCGGCTCAGGTCATGATCTTGCGGTCTGTGAGTTCAAGCCCCGCGTCAGGCTCTGTGCTGACAGCTCAGAGCCTGGAGCCTGTTTCAGATTCTGTGTCTCCCTCTCTCTCTCTGACCTTCCCCCATTCATGCTCTGTCTCTCTCTCTCTGTCTCAAAAATGAATAAACGTTAAAAAAATTAAAAAAAAAAACCTTTATTTTGAGATAATCGTAGATTCACATGCATTTGTAAGAAACAATACAGAGAGACATCACATACCCTTTACCCAGTTCCCCCAATGGTAACATCTTGCCAAATTACAGTACGGTATCAGAACCAGGATGTTGACATTGATACAGTCGAGATACAGAACATTCCATCACTGCCAGGTCCCTCATGTTGCCCTTTTATGGCTACACCCACTTTCTTGCTACCCCCACCCTACCTTAAGCCTCCGCAATCACGAAACTGTTCCCCATTTATAACATTTCGCATTCCAAAGATGTGACATAAATGGGAGCATACAGCATGAAGTCTTTTGACACTGACCTTTTGCACGCAACAAAATTCTCCGGAGATTCATCAGTGTGTCTGTAGTCGGTTCCTTTTTTATTGCTGGTAGTTTTGCATGGAATGCATGGACTATAGCTTAACCCATCACCTATGGAAGGATGTCTGGGTTGTTTTCAAGTTTTGACTCTTATGAACAACGCTGCTATAAACATTCATGGGCAGGTTTTTGTGCAAATGTACGTTTTCATTTCTCCAGGGTAAATGCCTTGGAGTGTGATGGCTGAGTCCTATGGTAGCTGTACGTTTCGTTTATTAAAAGGAATCGCCAAACTGTTTTCCAGAGTGGCTGAGCCATCTTAGGCCGCCACAGCAGTGAATGAGTGGTCCAGTTTGCTTTGCATCCTCATTCGCGTTTGGCATTGCCACCGTTTTTATGTTAGCTCTTCTGATAGGTGTCTAGTGATACCTCGTTGTGGGTTTAATTTGTATTTCCCTGACGGCTAATATCGAACGTTGGTTCATGTGCTTGTTGGCCACCTGTATGTCTTTTTTGGTGAAACGTCTCTTCATGCCTTTTGCCTGTTTTCCAATTGGATTGTTTATTATTCTACTGGCAAGTTCTGAGAGGTGTTTGTTTGTTTGTTTGGTTTTGGTTAGGTTTACTGAGGTAAAATTTACATATCATAAAAGTTCTCTTTTTAGGTGTACAGTTCTTTGAATTTTGACAAATGCAAACAGTCATGTGACCACCACTACCACAATCACTATGCAAAACAGTTCCATCGCCCCCCAAAATTCCCTCAATCCCTTTCTTAGTTAACCCCACTCCCAGCAACCACTGATCCATTTTCTACCCATAGAGTTGTGTCCTTGCCTTTTCCAGAAATTCATATAATTGGAATCACAGAGTATGCAACCTTTTGAGTCTGCTTTCTTTCACTTAGCATAATGAATTTGAGTTCTAAAAATACACACACACATGAAAGTATATATAAACTATATCCTAGTGTGTGTGTGTATATATATATATATATATATATATACATATATATATATATACACACATACATATATATACACACATACATATATATATATGTATGTGTGTGTATATATATATATATATATATATACACACACACAAGATACTAGTCCTTTGTTGGATATACGTGGTTTGCCATATTTTCTCCTAGTCTGTACTTGTCTTTTCATTCTATTAACAGGGTCTTTCATAGAGAAAAGCCTTAAAACGTTTAATGAGACCCAATTTATCAAAGTTTGCTTTTATGGATTGTACTTTGGTGTTAAATCTAAGAACTCCTGGCTAGCTCCAGACCTTGAGGTTTTCTTCTATGTTTTTTTCCAAACAGTGTTATAGTTTCACATTTAATATTTAAGTCCATGATCTTTCTTTCTCTCTTTGTCCCTTCCTTCCTTCCTTCCCTCCCTCCCTCCTTTGTTCCTTCCTTCCTTCCCTTCCTCCTTCCCTCCCTCCTTCCTTCCCTCCCTCCCTCCTTTGTTCCTTCCTTCCTTCCGTCCCTCCCTCCTTCCTTCTTTCCTTCCTTCCCTCCCTCCCTCCTTCCTTCCTTCCCTCCACCCTTCCTTCCTTCCTTCCCTCCTTTGTTCCTTCCTTCCTTCCCTCCTTTGTTCCTTCCTTCCCTCCTTCCCTTCTTTGTTCCTTCCTTCCTTCCTTCCCTCCTTTGTTCCTTCCCTCCTTTCCTCCTTCCTTCCTTCCCTCCCTCCCTCCTTCCTTCCCTCCTTTGTTCCTTCCTTCCTTCCTTCCTTCCTTCCTTCCCTCCTTCCTTTCTTCTTTCCCTCCCTCCTTCCTTCCTTCCTTCCCTCCTTCCTTCCCTCCCTCTCTCCTTCCTTCCTTCCTTCCTTCCTTCCTTCCTTCCTTCCTTCCCTCCTTCCCTCCTTTGTTCCTTCCTTCCCTCCTTTGTTCCTTCCTTCCTTCCTTCCTTCCTTCCTTCCTTCCTTCCTTCCTTCCTTCCCTCCTTCTTTCCTTCCCTCCTTCCTTCCTTCCCTCCTTTGTTCCTTCCTTCCTTCCTTCCTTCTCTCTCTCTCTCTCTCTCTCTCTCTCTTTCTCTCTCTCTTTCTTTGCCTCTGGATGTTCACTTGCTTCAGGACCACATGTTGAAATCCATTGATTGCTTTTGCACCTTGTCAAAAATCAGTTGGGTATATTTGTGTGGGTCTATTTCTGACTCCTCTACTCTGCTCCACAGATCTACGTGTCTATTCGCCCCACCAATCCCACACAGTCTTGATTACTGTAGCTTTATAATAATTCTTGAAATCAAGTAAGACCTATTCCTCCCACTTTCTTCTTCTCTTTTTAAAAATTGCATTGTCTATGGGGCGCCTGGGTGGCTGAGTCAGTTGAGTGCCCTACTCTTGATGTTGACTCAGGTCACTATCCCAGGATTGTGGGATCAATCCCTGCTCATGCTGTCTCTCTAAGACAAACAATAAAGTAAAATTGCATTATCTATTCTAGTTCTTCTGCCTTTCCATATAAAATTCCGAATAATCTTGTCTATATTTGCAAAAAGCATTGCTTGGATTTTGATAGTAATTGTGTTAAATCTATGTATTAATTTGGGGGACAAATTGGCCTCTTTACTATGCTGAATATTCCAATCCATGAAGAGAGCATGTCATTCCATTTATTTAAGTCATCTTTGATTCTGTCATCAATCTTTTGTAATTTTCAGGATGCAAATCCCATACATGTTTGTTAGATTTATACCTAAGTATTTCTTTTTTTTTTCTTTTAGTGCTTTTACTTGGTATTGTATTTTCAGGTTCACCAGCCACGTGTGCATAGTTAATATATAAATAAATATATAAAACTAAAATTAATACATAATTTATTTAGTATATAATTAGTAATATATAATATATATTATATATCATGTAATATAATGTATAATTATATATGATATTATATAATTTATTATTAATATATAATTAATATATAAAACTAAAATTAATATATAAAACTAAATTTTGCATGTTCATGTTCATTTGGTATATCCTATGATCTTGCTGAACTCACGTATTAGGTCTAGGGTGTTTTGTTTTGTTTTTGTAGGTTACTTGGAATTTTTTTTACACATGCAATCATATCATCTACAAATACTGACAGTCTTATTTATTCCCTTGTGGTCTGTATGCCTTTTGTTTCCTTTTTTGTTTCTTTATCGCACTGGCTAGAACTTCCAACACTAGGTTGAAGAAGACTGATGAGGTCAGACATCCTTGTTTTTTTTCCTGATCTTAGAGGAAAGCATTCAATGGCCTTTTGCCATCAATTATTACATTAGCTGTAAATTTTGTGTAGATGCTTTTATCAAGTTGAGGATATTTCCCACTTCTATTTTTCTGGGAGTTTCAATCACAAATGGCCGTTGAATTTTCTTAAATACCTTTTTGGGGGGGCATCAATTAACATAACATGTATTTTTCTTCAATCTATTATTACAGTGGGTTTCATTGACTGTTTTTCAAATATTAGACTAATGTTTCATGGCATTTAATTCTTTTCATATATTGCAAATTCTACTTGCTAATATTTTATCAAAAATTTTTATGTCTATATTCACGAGATATACTAGTCTGTAAATTTTTTTTTGTACCGTCTTTATCTGCTTTTGGTATCAGGATAATACTTTATAAAACAAATTGTGAAGTCTTTATATGTTCCTTTTCTATTTTCTGGAGGAGATTTTGTAGGATTGGTGTTAGTTCTTTAAACATTTGGTAGAGTTCTCCAGTGAAGCCATCTGGGCCTGGCGATTTATTTTTTTGGAAGCTTCAAAGTTATGAATTAAATGTCCTTGTGACTAATTATGAATTAAATAGCCCTAGTTTTAGGGCTATTCAAATGTTCTATTTCATATTAGTGAGTTGGGGGTAGTTTGTGTTTTTCAAGGAGTTAATCCATTTTATCTAAGATATCAAATTTATGTGTGGAGAGTTGTTGTAGTATTCTCTTATTATCCTTTTATCCTATTATCTCTTATTATCCTATTATCTGAAGGATCTGTGGTATCCCTAGTTTCATTCCTGATATTAGAAATTTGTGTCTTCTTTCATTTTTCCTTGTTAATGTAGCCAGAGTTTTGTCAATTTTATTGATCTTTTCAAGGAAACTGTTGTTTCATTGATTTTTATTTATTGTTTTACTGTTTTCAATTTCATTGATTTATGCTCTTTTGCTTATTATTTCCTTGCTTTGGGTTTATATTTGCTTTCCTGTTTCTAAATACTTGAAGGGCGAGCTTCAATGATTGATTTAAGACTTTTCTTCTTTCCTGGTGTATGCATTTGGTGCTATAAATTTCTCTCTTAGCACTGCCTTAGTTGTGCTCCCAAATTTGATATATTCTATTTCCAATTTCACTCAGCTCAGTGCAATTTTTGATATGAGATGAGACCATCTCTTTGACCCATGGATTATTTAGAAGTATGCTGCTTAGTTTCCAAATGTTTAGAGATTTTTTTCTGTTATCTTTTTGTTACTGCTTTCTATTTTTACTTCATTATGTTTGGACAGCATACTCTTTATGATTTCATTTGTCTAAAATCTGTTGGCTTTTTTTTTTTAATGGCCCAGGATATGGTATATCTAGTGTTCTGTGGGCACTTGAATATGTATTCTGCTGTCACTGAGTAGCGTGTTCTATAAATGTTCATTAGATCTTGCTCATTGTTGGTGATGTTCTTTAACATTCTTGCTGCTTTTCTGTCTAATTGTTCCATAAGTTATTGAGAGGGTATGTTAAAGTCTCCAAGTATAATTGCAGATTTAGGGGCACCTGGGTGGCTTAGTTCAGAGTATGACTCTTGATTTCGGCTCAGGTCATAATCCCAGGGTCATAGGATAGAGACATGCACTTAGCGTGGAACCTGCTTAAGATTCTCTCTCTCTTCTTCTGCCCTCTCCCCAACTCGTGCGCATGATCTCTCTCTCTAAAATAAAAACTAGGGGTGCCTGGATGGCTCAGTCAGTTAAGCTTTGGCCAGGTCATGATTTCACGGTTCGTGAGTTCGAGCCCCATGTCAGGCTCTGTGCTGACAGCTCAGAGCCTGGAGCCTGCTTCAGATTCTGTGTCTCCCTCTTTCTTTGCCCCTCCCTTGCTCACACCCTGTCTGTGTCTCTCTCTCTCTGTCAAAAATAAATAAACATTAAAAAAATAAAATAATAAAATAAAAACTATTCATATGTTTGGATTTGGGGTGCCTGGGTGGCTCAGTCAGCTAAGCATCTGACTCTTGATTTCGCTCAATTCATGAGCTCATGGGCGTGAGGTTGTTCTTAAACCCCACACTGGGCTCTGTGTGGGCATAGAGTCTGCTTAAGATTCTCTCTCTCTCTCCTTCTGCTCCTTCCCTGTTCATGAGCATGTGCGCTCTTTCCCCCGAAAAAATGAAATTAAAAAAAATAATTGTTATTTATATATTTTTTGCCCTTCAGTTCCATTATGTTTTGCTTTATATATTTTGTAGTTGTGTTTTTTGGTATATACACAAAAAGCCTTCTTCTTGGTGGACTTACTCTTTTATCATTATAGGATATCCTTCTCTGTCTCTCATAATTTTCTTCATTCTGAAGTCACTTTACCCATAATTTTGCTTACCCTGCTATTCCTTCCTGATGTTTCAAGATTTCTTCTTTTTTTTTTTTTTAACGTTTATTTATTTTTGAGACAGAGAGAGACAGAGCATGAACGGGGGAGGGTCAGAGAGAGGGAGACACAGAATCTGAAACAGGCTCCAGGCTCTGAGCTGTCAGCACAGAGCCCGACGTGGGGCTTGAACTCACTGACCGTGAGATCATGACCTGAGCCGAAGTCAGCTGCTTAACCGACTGAGCCACCCAGGCGCCCCTAGCCATTCTTTTAAGGTAGCTTTGCTGATGGCAGTTTCCCTTAGTTTTCCTTTATCTGAGAATGTCTCGATTTTCCTTTCCTTCTTGAAGAACATTTTTGATGTATATGGTTTTTTCCCTCCAGCACTGTTGTGCCTTTTCTTTCTTATACTGTCATTAAAACTGTTTTTCCTCTATGGGTAAAGTGCTATCTCTGATTTCATTCCTGTGTCTTGTTTGGGGTTTGGTGGGCTTCTTGAAATTGCAGGTTTATGTTTCTTGCCAAGTTTGCCAAGTTTTTAGCCATTATTTCTTCTAGTCCTTTTCCAGCTCTGCCCTCTTTTTCTTCTCTTTCTGGGACTCTGATGATGTAAATGTTCAGTCTTTGTTTATAGTCCCATATGTCCCTGAGGTTCCGTTAGTTATTTTTCAATCTATTTTCTCTCTGTTGTTCAGCCTGGGTAATTTATATTCTATTTTCAAGTTCTCTGACTCTTCTGTATTTTAAATTCTGTTGACCCATTCACTGAGTTTTAAATTTCAGTTATTGTATTTTTTTGATTCTCAAATTTCCATCTGATTGGTTTTTTATACTTTTAATCGCTTTGCTAAGGCTTTTAATTTCCTTGCTCAACTTTCTTTTTCATTTACTTCAGGCATGTTCATGATTGCTTGTTGAAACATTTTTAGGATAGCTGCTTTAAAATCCTTGTCGTACGATTTCAACATCTATGTCATGTTAGTGTTGGCACCTGTTGACGACTTTCCTTTTTCAAGTTTAGATCTTCCTGATTTTTAGTATGATGAATAATTTGAAACTTAGAAGTTTTGGGTATCATGGCATGAGACGCCACATGTTGTTTAAACCCTTTATTTTAGCGGACTTCTTCTGAAGATTCTCTGGCAAGGGAAGTGGGTGCTGCCTTGTTATTGTCAGATGGGAGTAGAAGTCCAGATTCCCTATCCAGCCTCCTTTGATACCCAAGGTGGAGGGAACTCCCCATTACCGCTAGGTGTGTAGGGGTTTCTGGGTCCCGATGTGGTCTACACTGACACCTCCAATGACCCATGGGGCAGACAAGGGGTTCATAAGTGCTCCCTGCGTGGTCTTCTCTGACATCCCCTAGGGTTGATGGTTGGAGGATTGGACACCTTCTTCTCAACTGGTGAGGGCGGAGCTCTAGGCTCCCCACTTGGTCTTTGCTGGTATGGGTGAGGTAGGACTACAGTGTTTATGGAATAGACTGGTTATTGTCTAAAAGTTCTCTGTCTTTCTAGGTTGCCCATTTCCTGATCCTTTGGCTAGAAAAAGCAAGCTTTTGTTGGACCTTTTTTTGGTTTTGGTTTAGTGGAGTTTGTAACTTCAAGGCTATGAAGCTAAAAGAAAACCCAAGAACTCACCACTCTGTTGTTCCTTGAGTCTTGAGGTCTCTCACCAGTCTTCTTTCTTCTCTCCACCTTTCAGAATCTTTTAATGTAATATATATAAATATATATTTAATGTAATATGTATATTTAATGTAATATTTAGTGCATCCAGAGAAAAGTACACATACTCCCATCTTCCTGGAGCTGGAAATCCTCTTTTATTGATTTATTGATTCATGTTTTTTAAGTTTATTTATTTGGAGAAAGAGAGAGAGAGGAGGAGGAGGGGCAGAAAGAGGGAGAGAGAGAATCCCAAGCAGGCTCCGTGCTGTCAGCACAGAGCCTAGTGTGGGGCTCGACCTTACCAACTATGAGGTCATGACCTGAGCTTCACCGACTGAGCCACCCAGGCACCCCTAGGCTCTGTGTATTTTTAAGTTTTGAATTAGCCTCCAAGATGCCAATTTTTACTCCCACTAGCAGGGTGTGTGTCCTTCTTCCTCCCCATACTCTTGCATATGTACCATTCAAAATGGTACTTTAAAAATTTTACTAACTTGGGTGAAAAACTAACACTTCATCGTTTAATGCTGCAATTGCTCGGATTACTAGTGAGGGCAAGTATTCTTTACATGGACTTATTGACTGATTACATGGATTTTACATTATAAAGAGGAAGAGAGACAAAAAACAAGCAAACAAATTAATCAGGTATTTTTATTTTTTATTTATTAAAAATTTTTTTTAATGTTTTTATTTATTTTTGAGAGAGACACAGAAACAGAGCATGAGTTGGGGAGGGGCAGAGAGAGAGAGAGAGAGAGACAGAATCTGAAGCAGGCTCCAGGCTCCGAGCTGTCAGTGCAGAGCCTGATGCGGGGCTCGAACCCACGAGCTGTGAGATCATGACCTGAGCTGAAGTCGGACGCTCAACCGACTGAGCCACTCAGACGCCCCAACCAGGTAATTTTAAAGAATGGTAAATATTATGAAGAAAATCAAACAAAGTAGTGGGTAAAAGTATAGGGTGATCAAGGGACTTGGGGCTCATCAAAGGAAAAAATACAACCATGAGAGGTAGTAACACATCAGTTTTTTTGGGTGGTGCCAGGGTTGCCTAAGGGGGAGATATCCCTCATAGCAGGAGTCTGTTCAGGGGCTAATGGAGAGGGGGCCACATCCAGAAGTGGGGGAGTAGGGGGCCGGAGATGGTGCTTACATGTCTAGGTGGTGTCACTGAGCAGCCCAGAAGGGAGTCTTTAGGTCCGAACTCTGGAGAGCAGTAGCAACTTGGGGTCTTATAACCACAGTTCTCTTATCAATGGCCAGCAAATGCTGCATGTAGTTTTGTGGGGTATGCAAAGCAGGCAGGTCCTAAGTGACGGAAAGTCTGCTTGTTTGGACTATTTAAAATTTGAGTTTGACGCTGGCAGGCTTTTGGGCTAATGAGTCTCAACCTGCTGTGAAGAAATGACCTAGAGGCCAATAGACAGGGGCATCTTTGGGTCATTTATATAACAAAGAACTATGGGGGTTGGGGAGAGGACTGCTTTAGATGGAGCAGTCAGGGAGGGCTTCTCTGAAGAGGTGACATTCGAGCTGACACCTGAGGAATGATGAGGGGGCAGGTGTGGGAAGGTACAAAGGCTTCGGAAGTAGGAAAAGCTTAGCCTGTGTGTTCAAGAGACAGAACGAGGCCAGAGGGGCTGGAGCTGAGTAAACAGAGCAGGGACTGCCATTGGAGAGATGAGGTGGGGGCAGGGGCCAGATGCTGCTGCCATGCCAGAAAAAAGGGTGGATTTCTATTCTAAGCTCAGTACAAAGCCATTGGAGGATTTTGATTAATATTTTAAATATTCCGGTTTATATTTGGCAAAACTCAGGCTGTCGTGTGGAGGGCGGAAGAGTGGGGGGCAAGGAAAACAGGGAGACCAATGGGGAAGCTCTAGGGAAGAGAAAATGGCGGTCTGAATTGGGAGGTCGTGTGGAAGTGGAGAGAAGTGGGCAGATGGCGGAGGCGGAATGGAGCTAGCTAGCATCCTTGGTGATGGATGGGATGGGAGACGTGAGGAATGGAGACAATTAAGGATGGCCCAGGGGGGTGGGGTTCCATTTCTTGAGATGGAGAAGACCAGGAGAGGAGTGAGTTCGGAGGAGATTAAGAATTGCCAGCGGGAGTCTCATCCGCTCTGTGGGGCTGAGGTCAGAGGTCCAGATGATCCTGTACTGGGCCGTCTGCTCTAGAGATGACCTACTCCCGTTTGTAGATTTAATGGGGGCCTTTTCACTACGTGCAGAAGACTCCAGGGGACTCTGTGTAGCCAACCAAGAAAATGAGAAACCAGACTTTAAACCGTCATTTAATCAAGGAGCAAAAATAAATTCTTAATTAGCCTCCGCTGACTGCATATCAATTACAGTTCTATTTAAACAGCTTTTTCCTGATTGCAGGGTGGTGGCGGGTGGGTGGGGGAGAGAGAGAGAGAATGAGAAGTGGACGTGCCATGCGCGGTGGGGGACATTCCCTCGTCTTGCTCTCCTTGCAAGTCCATCACTGTAGGTGCTGTCATCCTCACCTTACAGACGGAGAAGCTGAGTCTGACAAGGTGAAATGACTTGTCCAGGGTCTCACAGCTTATAAGCAGCAAAACCACGACCAGACTGTGGCTCTTTGGACTCCGGAGCCTCCTGCATTATTCTGCCATTCCTCTCATGTGACCGCAAGTAGATAGTTCTTCCTTTTCTTTCCAGTGACTTAAATGAAAATCCAGACCTGACAGACCAGAAGGTGTCAGCCGTTAGGGAAGCAGCCTCCCCACTGGTTTAAGGCAAAGGCCGTACCTTCTCAGGCTTTGCCAAGGCTTCTGAGAGGTCCCGCCTTTGGCATCGGCGGTGCCGACCGGTCACCACAGAGATGCTCCAGGTCCCGGCTCCGGCAGAACTCCCGGTTTCCATACCGCTCTCAGTTCTCCCAGCTCTTCACTCACACATCTTTGCCTTCCCACCCTGCCTCAGCCTTCCTGCAAGTCAGGGGAGCCGAAAGTTGCCACCTTGTTTGAGACGCGGGAGGAGAAAAAACCACAGGTACAAAGCTCAGACGATTATCTCCATCAATTATCCTGAAACACTTCTTCTCACCCCCCAGCCGGGGCTGAGGCTCTCCCAGGTTCTGGGGTGTAGCGTGTTGAAACATGTCAGAACAGCCCACACTGATAGCAAGCCAGGGGGTTTGTTTTCCTTTTGAACGTTTTATTATGGAAATTTCAAACTTCTGCAGAAGTAGAGAAATAGTATAATAAACCCTCATGTGTCCATCATCCCTGTTTCGACAGCTCCCAGCCAATTCTGTTTAATCTATACCTCCACCTACTCTCTCCCTTCCATATCATCTTGAAGCGAATCCCAGGCATCGTATCACTTCATCCATAAATATTTCAGTTTCTGTCTTTAAGAAGGAAGGAGAGACAGGGTTTTAAATGGAGAAAAACGTCCCAACTGAAAACCGTTGCTTATTTGAAAATGGGAGACTGTGACCCTACGGTGAGGGGTGAGAGATTCCAAGCCCTTCCTGGCCCGGCCACAGTGCGTGTCAATCCAGTCCTGTCCCTCACAGCTTCCCTTTCCTCATAGCAAATGCAAATGGGGGTCCTCACTTCAGAGAGGAGAAAACTGAGGCCCAGAGAGAAACAGGATTTGTCCAAGGTTGTATCAGGTTTTATAATACATGGGCTAGCTGGAGACACGTGGGTCATTTGTGCAGGTTAATACACCGGGTCCTTTCAAATCAGTATTTTCTAAATATTTGGTCAATGTTTATTTAGAGGTGAGGCTGGGTACTGCAGGGGGAGAATGGAGAGAACAGAGTCTTGTGACAGCCTCAACCAGTCCCCTATTCTTGCAATTCCACGCTGGTCCCAACTTGCACAACCCGCAGAACCAAACCCTGAAGTTAACCTGCCCACTCTCCTTTGAGGCCAGTTCAGCAACCAATCTGTTGTTACTCGGTTTCCCCTCGGGGTGTGGGGGGGGGGGGGGAACGGTCTCACTTTTAACCCGGGCTGCTTCTTCAGTGATTCCTCCCAACCCCACCGGGTTCCCTCACTGAGATGAGTTGGGGTGAACCAACCAGGACTCTTTCAAGTGGCACTGAGGAAACTCAACTACCTCAGCAAAAAGGGATGCGAGTCCCAAAGATTCTCTCTTCCAGGAGTGGCTGGATCCAGGGGAAATCTGTACTCCCCTTCTTGGCCTTGCTTAGCCGGACGTCACCTACCTTCTCAAGCAGGCTCTGCCCCCGTGGTGCAAGACGGTGGTCAAGTTCTGGCCTGTAGTGTCTGCTTTTATGAGCCCAGCAGGAGAGATTCTCTTTCCTGACTCTCATTGGCTCGCTTTGGGTCATGTGCCTATGTCTGAGCCAATCATCATGGCCCGGAGTTGAGATACACCGGTTGGATTAGAGGCAGGTTATCTGGGGTGGGTCAGCATCTTCCGGTCCCTGGTGGAGTGAGACTAGAGGGGTTTTGGCTCCCCGGGGGAGAATCAGTAGACTGTTACTGAAAACGGGAATGGGTGATGAACTGGCAAGCAACAGATTTCCACTGTCCAGTTATATATCCTGGGATATTTAGGCGTCCCTTAGTTGTGCTCTGGCCTTGGCAATCACCAGCTGTTTGTCCCTGATTGCAGCAGTGTTCGTGTCAGAGGGTGTAATTTAGAACCCGAGGCTCCCGGCTCTCAGCCCGGGCTCTTCATGTCATTTCTGTCCCACGCTCTGTGGTGCGGTCAGTGGACCAACTGCCCTGTGCCTGCGTCCCTGGGGCAGACCTGCCTCCCATCGTGGCCAAAAGCAACTCCCTGCCTCCTAGCCTGAGGATCAGGAGCCGTTTCCTACGGGATCAGCCATCCTGTTTGCCTATGATCTCGAGCAGGCTCTTCGTGTTTCTGAGCCTCAGTTTCATAGTCTGGAGCATCTGTAAAATGGAGCTAATGGTGATGCTGACCTTCCAGGGCTGTGAGAGGCTGAAATGAGCCTGTGACTTGTAAAATGATTATCACAATGGAAATAATAACACGATTACCATTGATTGCCCCCTGCTTCTTCCTCTGAGAAAGTATCCTTTTTTTTTTTTTTTTTTCTCAATCCCCCTTCTCCTCCATTCCTCCCAGGGGAGCAGCGACTTGCTCAGGGCTTTGATGGAGATGAGTGTTGATGGCTTGGAAGCTTTCAGAGCCGCCCACTCTTCCTCCTCCCATCCTGCTGAGCTGACAATTTCGCATGACATCAATTCCTCTGACAGCCGTGTAAACAGATGGTGGTCCCTGCTGCCCGGGGTGCTGGGGAGCGATACCATGGTAACCTGCTAAACCGTGACAGGTGCCAGGACGGTGGGAAATCCAGGACCTTCAGACAGGCACACACATGGCTCAGGCAGCAGGGCCTGAGTTGTGGGTTTATCTCAGACACCGTGGGCCAAGCCTGGGCTGGTGTGGCAGCAAGGCTGTAAGCTTGAGTATGGACTCTACTCCCTCTACTCCTTCTTAGGTGTGTGACCGTGACTGAATTTCTTCCTCTCTTCTGGCCGATGGTGGGTAATGAGCCCGACCCCAGAGTAGCAAGGATATGGGCCTGGGAGTGCCTTGCTCCAGGATGGGGCGTTGCTGGTGCCCAATAAATGTTTGTTGAATGAATAAACAAATGAATGAAAGGGACCTGTAGGATCAACTCCCTGGAAGCTGGCTGGAGACAGGGCCCTTGCAGGTCCTGGTTGGAAAGGGTGCCAATGGGATCTGAGAGTGCAAGACGCTGGGATGGCAGCTTCCAGGCACCACCCCTGCACCTTCTCCGAATAGTTGGGACCTAATGATTTGCAAGTGGTGGGGTCTCCATTCCCAATCCCCGCCCCTCCCCCCTCCCAGAGCAGGGAGAGTCAATTAGCACTCCCAGCTGGGAAACTGGTGAGTGGACTTGTGGAATCATAGCTTTCACTAACTCTGCCTGCTTGCCTCAGTTTCCCCAACTGTCCTCTCATCCCTGCTGGACTTGGAGCTCTGGTTTAAGCCGTGGTCTATTCCAAGTTCAGAACGGGACAGTGACTTGACTAAGGCCATCCAGCTATCCATACAAACCAACTGGGGAAGGGGCAGCCTCCAGCTTCTGCAGTCAGGCCCTTTTGCTGGAAGGGTCCTCCCCAGCTTTCCATCAGCTTCGTGAAAGCTGCTCTTTCACATGGCTGCCCCAGACCATCCCTACTCCCTCTTCTTTCTCATTGTCCTCCTCTTATTCCACATGCCTTGTGGCTGGGTCTGCCCCCTGCTGAAACAGGAGTACTTCAAAAAAACAAGAAGGCTTGGTCTGCCACTCACTGGGTCTGACCTTGGGCGAGTGACTTCACCTTTACAAGTCAATTTCTTCATACAGCAAAGGAGAAAGTTGATTTGGATGGATTAAATGAGATAATATCTGCAAAAAAAAAAAGTGCATAAAAGAGTGCCTGGCACATAGCAAGCTTTCAGTAAATAGTGATTTTTGGTATTATGCAGAGGAGGTCCTCATCCTTTATGGGAAGATTGCTTTCCACAAATGGGATTGACTTCAGACAAGATTCAGAGTGCAAAAAGCACTGAAAGGTGTGGGAGGCAGCTGGATATGGGTCAAGGTGTATGGCCCTGGATGAGCCACTTGCCTTCTCTAAGCATCTGGAAAATGGGGCTAATGAGCCCCAGCTGCAGAGCTGTTGAGGTTGGATGGGCACAGGTTGGGTGGGCATCTGGAGCAGGGTCTTGGTACATGCTAACTTGGTGTCGGTTGTAATAAGCTCTCCTGGAACAAGGATTATTTCAATGCCCCTGAGTGCCAAAACCACTAAAGGCAAGGATTGCTCATACTGCATTCCTGGAAGGTGGCAGTTTGACTTCAGCTTGCATACCTCTAGGGATGGGAAACTCATTCCTGTTGAGTTGGAAGCTCTGCTAGAAGCTCATCTTCTGTGGAGTCCAAACTTGCCTCTGTGTAGACTTCCTCTCTGGAGTCTCCAGTTCTGCCCTCAGGGCCGCCAGGACCAGCTTTCCCTCGGCTTTCTCGCTTGGCAACCTGCTCCTCTGAGCCAAGGAGAACCGGAATGAAGGAGGTGGCCCAAGCAGTGTCCCCACCCCCTGTCTCCCAAAGAGCTTTCTGACCTTGTTGGCCAGGCTGGAAGGTTTAAGAGCTGGCAGGCAAGCATGAGAGATTGTCCTTGGGTAGGCTAAGTGGGCCATCTGTCCTGGCTGAGACCCAGGGCGGACCCACGGTGGAGGACCAAAATATGGCTGGGCCCAGCATGGAGACCAGAGCGTGAGCTGTCACAGTCTCACAGGCCCAGGTGTGGGTCCAGCTCCCCTGATTATGGCTGGGTGGGGGGCATGACACCAATTTCTGCAACGCAGGGTTCTTCTAAGAATTAAATGATCAGAGATATTTTAATATCTCACATGGTTCTTGGAATCCCCTAATAATCATCTTTTTTGGAACCTGTAATCAGTGAAAGGGTTAATGTGTTCCAGAGAGAAGCTTCAAAGGAGCCAAGCTTTTAAACATTCATTATTACTCTTTTAGCTTCAGAGTTTTTGTTTTTTTTTTTTTTTAATTATTTTATGCTTCTTTCAAAATTCATCAGTTTAGGGCACGTTGGCTGTCTTCATAACAGCACTAAGAAAATGTTGATAAGGTTCTTCTAATAACAGATACTTCTCTGGCAGGGAGGCAAAAACAAAACCATTTCTGGAGAATTCTGTCTTCCCTTTTGGCCTTCCAGCGAGGTCAGCACCTCTAGACCTTCTTCCATGGCTGTATTAGCCACGCTGATGTCTTATGGCTCCCGCCTTCTCTATAGGAGACAGAGCTACTGAAAGGGCTGCGAAGACCCCTAAGAAAGAAGGAAGAAGGCTGTAAACCCACCCTACCTGTGTCCCGGGTTTGGATACTATTTAGATGCTCAGACTATTTACTTTCCCCTCTTTTGTCCTCATTTCTATTATACATTATTAAACTCACAGGCATCACAGGAACAGAGACCGGGGGACACATGGATGGAAGAGGATAGGACTCCCAATCCTTTCTCTTCATTCTGGTCCTGAACAAGCTAGGGAGTCCTGAACTTGGAAGAGAACCGAGAGGCTGTTCAGCTGAGCTGGCTGCCCGGGAGAGGGATGCTGTGGTTTGACTGTTTGTGTCTACCCTAAATTCACACGTGGAAATCCTAATCCCCAAGGTGATGGTATTGGAAGGTGGGGCCTTTGGGAAGTGGTTCAGTCATGAGCGCATAGCTGTCATAACTAGGAGTAGTGCTCTTCCAAAAGAGACCCCAGAGAGTTCCTCATCCTCTTCTGCCATGTGAGAACACAACAAGAACACTGCAACCCAGAAGAGGGCCCTCACTGGACCATGCTGGCTTCCTGATCTTGGACTTCCAGCCTCCAGAACTGTGAGAAACAAATTTTTGTTGTTTATCAGCCACCCAGTCTGTGGTATTTGGTTACAGCAACCTGGGTGGACTAAGACAAAGGATCACTGCCAGAGAGGCTCCTGGAGGGGGTATGGTCAGCCAGGGCCTCCTGACCACTGCCTCATTTCCTTGCAAAAGGGATCAGGAAGATAGGAAAGATCACAGGCAAAGGTGAAGAAATGAGCGCTCTAGTCTTGCCTGCACTGCCGACTGGCTACAGGACTTTGGACAAGGGGCTTCCCCTCTCTGGACCTCCATTTCCACACATGTCAAATCGCAGGGTTGGACTAATTGATCCAACCTTAGGTTAGGTTGGACTAATCTAGAAGTCATCGTTATTTGCGTGCTTTGCATGGACTGGATTCTGCATTAAGTGTACCACATAAATGATCTGTTTTTATTCTCCCACTAAATCTAAGTTTCTTTGGAGAATCCAACTGTCAATAAAGATCATATTAAATCTTAGGCCTTTTGTGTATCTGAAAGTTGTTCTAGGCACACTTTTGTATATTTGCAGACATCAGCCTCTTGATAGAGGACAAGGAATTTCCAATTAGATACACTATCAGTTAGGATTAGGTGTTGCTGTGTGTAATGGAAATCCCAAAAGTAACAGGGGCTTAAACACACAAAGATTTACTTTATTGCATAAACGTAGTGCAGTGCTGGTATGCGCGCTCCAGGAACTCATTAAGAACCCAGGCTCCTTCCATGTTTATGCTCTGCTGCACACATCTTCTGTCCTCAAGGTCACCACATGGCCCAAGAGGACTCCAGGAGCTCCAACCATCACAACTCCACTGGAAGCTCAAGGAAGAGGATGAGAGGAAAGGCTGAAAGGGCTGTACTTTGGCTGAGTCAAT
This sequence comes from Panthera pardus, assembly GCF_024362965.1. Taxonomy (NCBI): domain Eukaryota; kingdom Metazoa; phylum Chordata; class Mammalia; order Carnivora; family Felidae; genus Panthera; species Panthera pardus. The sequence continues at coordinate 64,702,899 of NW_026526765.1, read as the reverse complement.
TCCTTTTAGGCAGTCTTCCTGGAATGCTTACAGTTTGCTTCCACTTGCACATCATTGGCCAGAACTCAGTCATGTGGTTACACCTACCTGCAAGGGGAGGATGGGAAATGTAGTCTTTTACCTGAGCACATTGCTACCCTGAATAAAATCTAGGTTTTGTTTGCAAGGAAGAATGGGGGAAGGAATACTCGTTGGCCAGTGGGAGTCCCTGTTGCAGATGCTTATGCGCAAAGGACTGTACGTATAATCACAAACCAGGCAGACCATTTTGCAGATGTATTAATGTAGCTATTTAACATAAAATACCAATGTCTGTATTAGTTGGGTTTCTTTTGATTGCAAGTGACAGAAGCCACATCTCAAACCGGCTTAAACAATAAGGACATTTATAACCCCACATATTTCACTTACAGAGATAGGGTTAGCTTCAGGGCTGGTTGATTCAGCAGCTCAACAAATATCACCAAACCTGGGGGCTGTCCATCTATCATTTGTCTTTTATTAGTGTTGGCTTTATCAGAGGCAACTGACAACAGTGGTTCCAAGAATTACATCCAGACTCAATAATACCCAGGCAAATACAAGGGACTATTATTTCCGGCGGCTCTCTCTTAGAAGCTACAAAATGTCCAGAAAAGTCTCTCATGCCTCAGTGGCCAGCATTTGTTTATAATCTACTCCTGGACAAATCATTGGCAAGGAGGAAGGGCGACTGGGCCACTGCTGGAGCTGGGATCAACTTCCATGAAGCTCATGGCTACTTGGGGGGGATAGTGGATACCTGAATAAAATTGGGGTTCTGTTAGTAGAGGGCAAAGAGGAAGCATGCTGGTTGATAAGTGCTATCTCCATTTTGCAGCAAGGGGATTGAGGCTCAGAGAGGTGAAATAATCTGTTCAAGGTTAAACAGCCAGTGAGCAGCAGAGATAAAGCCTGAGCCAGGGAAAGTCATCCCAAATTTAACATGCTTAGCATCATGCTCTGCAACCAGAGAAGGGAGGGGTTTCAGAAGTCATCTGTATCAGTGCTTCCCAAACCTTAGCCATTTGGCCCCCACTTTTGTGATATTCCCCATATTTATTTACACCTGCATGATGATATACTCAATATTTTTTCTTAATTTAACTCATATCACCTTTATAATTTTTCTTAAAATACACTCATGATTTTTCCATCAACAGTTGCAGGACAAAAGCACTGACATAAATGAGAAACCAGTCTTACTTGACAGAAATAGAAGATAAATCATCAAAAGGAATACAATGAAAACAACTCTCTTATCCTTTCTAGAGGGATACCATTACCTGACAAATTCCTGAATTCAAAGGGTGCTCTGTCCCTGTTACGAATAAATGACCAGGAGTGAGGAAAGCATTAAAGACTTACCAGCACCAAGCTGAAGCTCCCTTCTTGATGAAATAACGACTTAAAGAGAAGGGGGGAAAACAGCAATCCTTTCTCATGATGCAATTCAATGCCACGTAAGGCTCCTCCACGTATGTCCGAACTCATCCCACATACCATTCTTTGAGAAATCTTAACTTACATCAAAGCCCGAATGTTTTGTGACTGCCACATTACACATAACAACAAAATCTCAGAGGGTGTAACAGCAACAAGCATTCATCCCAGAGATCTGTGGTTCAGTTGCCACTCAGCTGTTCTAGGTGAGAATTGGCTAGGTGACCCTTCTGTCTATCGGCAACAGGGTTGGCAGACTTTTTCTGTAAAAAGTCAGGGAGGGAATGTCTTAGGCTTTGTGGATCCCATAGTCGCTGTTGCAGTGACTCAATGCTATCATTGTGGTGTGACAGCAGCTCAGGCAAGATGTAAGAGTATAAGCAGGGCTGTGTTTCATAAAACTTGGTGAATACCGAAATTGTAATTTCAGTAATTTTCACATGTCACGAAATAGGGTGCTTTTTTGGATTTTTTTCAACCAATAACAAATGTAAAAACATTCTTGGCTCTAGGGCCAAACAAAAAACAAGTGATTGACCAGATCTGACCTGAGGACCCCAGTTGTGGAACCTACAAATTATGTAGCCAGTCCCGGCGTCTTCTCATTCGATGTGTGGAGACATGGAGAATCACACCCCCCAACAGTGGTCTCATCGGAACATGTTCTCCTTATGGTGATGGCAAGAGTGCTAGGAGCTGGGTGGAAGCACCTAGGTCTTTGAAGGCCTAGGCCTGAAACAGGCGGATTGTCACTTCTCACCTCCTGTTGGCTGAAGCAAGTCACCTGAGCCCAAAGTCAAGAAAATGGGACACATTTTAATGTGAGGGGGACTCTAACGTCCCCCTCTTTTAATGTGAGGACTCTAATGTCACGTGACAAAGAGCTTGGAAACAGGAAGAGGTGATGAATTGGTACCAATAAGGCCATCTATCACCAACTGCCTAAGAGTGTGTTAATCATTCTGGCCGTTTGCATACCACTAGCGTCAAATAACTCATTATCTGGTCCTCTTGTCTATCAGCTTTAATAGTCCTTTGATCCATCAGCCCAGGCAGAGGCAAGGACAGAAGACTTTTGTGGAGTTAGATTTCAGGGGGGAACAATACACGAATAGTCTTTGTCCCCCTCTATCAGATCAGAGCGACTGACAGCACAGTCAGTCCGTGACAGCTGAAGCCAGGGGCTTGAACTAGTTGGCATTTTGAATGTACAAGCCAGTGTGCCAATCTCCTCCTAAAGATTCAGCCAGCTAGCTCCCTTTCCTGGAAGCATCCTCTTGGGCCCTCAGTGCCTTAGATAGCACCTTTGTGCCGAAAAACTGGAGAAGAAAAATGTCTGGCTCGCATTCTACTTGGTGGGTTCTTTCTAGGTTTTAAACACATAGGAATAAACAGAGTGGGTCTGCAAACATCCATCTGACTATATCATTCCTCAGCTTAAAGTCCTCTCCCGGCGCCCTCAGCCCAGCTTGGCTTCACATCACGGCTCTTTGTGACGTGGCCACAGCTGCCTACACAACTTCACTTCCTGCCACAGTCTACTCGCCATAAGCATCTAGACACACAGCACATCTGCCACCTCTAGGCCTTCGCACCCACTGTCACAATCTGGGAGGTCACCGGTGTGATAAGCCATCTCAAAGACTTTTAAACAAGGAAAGGAAAATTGTTGGCTCATGTAATGGAATATCCAGCGGTGGAGGGAGCTTGAGGCATGCAGAGGTACTTAAGTCATGCTGTTTAGAATATGCTTTCCTCTGTGTTGACTCCATTCTCAGGCAGGCACTCCCCTCATGGTGATCAGGGGTAGTAACTTCAGGAGGAAAGAAGAGTCTCTTGGGGCACCTGGGTGGTTCAGTCGGTTAAGTGTCCGACTTCGGCCTAGGTCATGACCATATGGCTCGTGAGTTCGAGCCCTATGTTGGACTCTCTGCTGTTGGCACAGAGCCCGTTTCAGATCCTCTCTTCCCCCTGCTCTCTCTGCCCTTTCCCCGCTCATGTGCTTCCTCTCTCTCTCTCTCTCTCTCTCAAAAAAAAAAAAAAAAGTTAAAAAAAAAAAAAAAAAGAAGAGTCTCTTCTAGATATTCCAGCAAAGGTCCCAGGGCTGACTCCCGTTGGCCGATTGGGGTCACGTGCCCAGCATTAAACCAATGGTTGTGGGGGCTGGGGTGTGCCGATTGGCCAGGACTGGACCATAAGCCCATTCCTGCATCTGGGAGAGTGGCATTAGCTCCACCTAAACCACAGGGACCAAGAGTGGGGATTTCCCAGGGGAAAGTCAGGAGGTGGTTACCAAATGAAGTGTTGAACAGAGGCGGGGAAGCCAAGGCAACAGACGTCCCCACCCTCTGGTTCCTTTGCCTGAAATGCTTCCCTCCTCTCTGCCTGGCAAACTCAAACTAATCTTTCTGGCTCCACCTCCAGTGTCATTCCTCCTGTAGACCCCTCACCCCACCCTAGAGTAAGCCCCCCCTTTCTCTGTGCTTCCTTCCCTCCCATCATTCGGTGCCAGGCTGCCAGGGGTCTCTTGGGGCCACCTGCTTCTGGAAAATGTCGATGAACTTTGCCAAACTCCCCCATTTCAGAGCCTGTGCCAGTTCACACCTTCCCTGATTTCCACACGCCCTTGGCTTTCCTCCTTGTGACACTCAGCTTCCACATCTGTGTGTACTGCCTCAGGTTGGCTACAGGTGTGCACATCTTGACACCCTCCCCATCTCAACAACAACGACAACGACAACATCTCATTACCTTTGTGACTTTGTAAGTTTCATAGCTTGACTGAGACCTGAGGGTGACAGAGGAATCCCATGGCTCCCCAACTAGCCCCGCCCCTTCTAAGAACACCCTTCTCCCCAGGGTGGCTCCCCCACTGGGCACAGTCTTGACTCTTCCTATCCCCCCCTGCAAGACACTGACCTGCCAGTCTGGTCTGCAGTGACCCTCCCCTGCTTCCTTGCTCCCCACTCTTCCCGATTCTGCTGAATACTTGACGTCACGGCAACTCCAGAGTCTGTTCAATCTCTCCCCTCTCAGCAGCATCTGAGCTCCTTGAGGGCAGGGCTGTGTTCAGGTCATTTCTGCCCCTCAGGTGCCTAAGACAGGGCATGGCACTGAGTAGGGGCTCAGTGGAGGCTAAATCCAAAACTACGTACACCAAAAGGCTGCATTTAAAAAAAATCAGCAAGGATTTCTTTGGCCTCTGCGGGAAGCGCAGAGAGTGTGGGTGAGTGATGATTTCAGCAGAAATGCCACAGGATGCACGGGTTCTCCATTATTTATGGGACTAAGGAGGCATGTTCCCAGAGCGCTGCGATCTATTCTGAAGATGTCTGGGCAGAATGTGAGTGACTTTGTTCCCTAGAGTCCCTGCAACCCTACTCTGCAGCTACCACACAGGGGGACTTTTAGCTTCTTCTTGCAGCAATAAAGAAGTGTCTGGGGACTCAGTGCTGCTCCTGCCTTGTTGTTGTTGCCCAATGTGCGGGCAAGGATGGCGAGATGAGAGCAGGACAGCCTCTGGGAACAGAGGGGTCTGGGTTCAGGTCTTGCTCTGCCCTGGATCACTGTATGTTTCCGCCTCGCTGGGCTGCAGTGTTCTCATCTGTGCTATGGAGGCTAGGGCTACGTCCCTGCCAGGAGCCTGGGTGCATTCAGCGAAGCAGTAACCTGTAGGCTTACAGCCTGACGCTGCGTGCTCACAGCAGGTTCTCATTCGATGGCGGTCCCATGCTCTGTCCTGGCTAAACTAGGTCCAGCTTGACCCTGTGTGGCTCTGAGTTCCTGAAGTCTCCCATCAGGTGGAGTTTGTGGATGGATTTTTAAAAAAGATTTATGAAGCATTTGCTTTTCATTAGAACCGGTGGGTAGAGAGGCAGTGTAATTATTTGCAAGGGATTTCTTATTTATAGAAGGAAAAGTTGAAGGGTTTCTAGACGAGGCTATCAGTGCTTTTCTCAAGAGCAGAGGGAGTATGTAAGTTCCGAGCACAGGGGAGTTGTGCTGGTCCTGGAGACACAGGGTGTTCTGTCTTAGGGCATGTGCAGACTCTACAATCAGATGGACTTGAATTTTCCCCTTGTACTTGGTGACCCAGAAGTGGTTGGGGAAGGAGGTAGCCTCGTCTTCATTGGTGCTGGCCCTGATTTTCACGATGGATTTTTCCACTTCTGGAAGCCTTCTATAATGTTCCGACGGTGACCACCAGTGACTGTGATCACAGCGCTATCCTAGGATGTGGTATTCCACAGGTGCTTAATAAATGCTTCCTGAGTGAATTATTTGATGAGCAGATAGCCTTGGACTCGGGGTGAGATGAAGCTCGGTGCCAATTTTATGTGGCCTTGGCTAAGTGTCTATTTCCTCTGAACATCAATCTCTGCATTTGTGAAAGTGGGTACAAAACCACTACTTAGGCTGGGTTTTTGAGCATGGAATGGATCAGGTCAGGAGAAGCACCTAGCACATAGTTAGCACTCAATCCATGATGGTTTCTCCCTCTGAGTGCCCAGATGCCTTCTTCAGAATTTCAGAAGTCTCCATTCCCCTCCCCCCCACCTTTATTCTTTCCTAAATAAATAATTCTCTCTTTAAGTACTGCCTTCTAGATAAATAAAACTCTCTTATTTAATTTGATTGTTTTCCTGTTTGTTTAATTACTACCATTAAAACGTTAATGCTTTCTTGTATTTTTGTTTTTCATGGCAAATGTGATATTTTAGATCCACTTGGGGTTATTTTATTTGTCAAGTTTCTGCTGTTGCGAGTATCAGAAACCGGATTCAGAGGGGGACTTGAGAAAAGAGGGGCATTTACTGGTTTTTGTAATTAAATCTCCTAAGGGGTTGCTTTAGCCAGAACAAGGCTGCACGCAGACGATCAGATGGTGTATCAGGATACAATGTCCAGTTCCTGGCTCTGCTCTCCTGTGCCACGCTTACTCTCGGGCAGCCTTGGCTTCTGTCCTTTCCTCCCAACAGCATCGTTGAAAGACCTCTCCCTTCCCATTAGAGACACCAAGACCCTTGGGGCTTGGGTCCGAACACTGCACCTGGGGGACTAGCCAGCCCTGCTGGGCTCCACGCCTGGAGCTGGGGGTGGGGATTTGGTCCCATCCAAATCTCCTGGGCTGAGAGAGGCAATGGGTGGGTCCCGCAGGAAAACCAGGGTGGATTCTGCTATCTGAGTCAGGGGACACTGGGAAGGATTATTATCATTCTGTTTTACAGGTGAAGAAACAACCAATGCCCACCACTGTTCCATTAGCAGCAAATTCAACCCCCTCTAATAAGCTTATTTCCTCTGAGAATTCAGTTCTGGGTATCTCAGAGTCAACCTCAAAGACCCTTGTGGGACCACGTTGTTTGGGTCAACTTCTAGGTATGTCCAGGGCCACATCTGGAGCCTGGTGGCAGAGGTACTGGTGTAGAGATCCAAAGAAGGTTGAGGTTGGCCTTCATCATGGCCCCTTGTCAAGCCACACCCCCCCCGCCCCCCCGCCCCTTGATGATCTTGTGCAGGTCCGCATCCTGGACCTTCATTTCTTCATCTGTGAAATGGAAACAAACAACGCCATCCTCCCAGAGATGTTCGGGGGATTCGCTGAGGTGATGAGCACTTAGTAAGCGCTCAGTGAATGCAGAGCTGGCGGTGAACCTGTGCCACCTTAGGCAAGTCCCTCAGCTGTTAGAGCCTGAGCATCCTTGTCTGCAAACTGGATGATGACCATCTCCCATCCTGGGCTGGGCATGCAGGAGGCACTTAGTAAGAGGTCGGAGACTGAGATTCTGCAGCCTATAAATTCCTACCAGGCGCCAGGCATCTTCACCAACGTGATCTTGCTGTTACTAAGTCCCCTGCTATTTAGATGAGGAAACGGAGGCTCAGAGAGGCAGACTTACTCTTCACACGGCTGAGGGGCAGACCAGGCTTTAACCCATGTCCTTACCACTGTTCCAGCTGCTTCTCTGAGGAACTGGGGGACTGCTTCCATATGTGGCACTCAGCCCTCAGGGCCTGGCTAAGAATTCACCTCTCCTGTGTCTCCCCAGGGCTCCCCAGTCTGGGTGAGGACTCTCCTTGGTTTTCCCCAGCTCCCTAGGTCCCCATCACAGCTCTTCCTCCCTGGCAGTGCTACTGTGTGTCTGTCTGCCTCCACTGGACCAGGGACCAGGCCCGATGTGCCTCAGAGCCCCTGACCCCTGGTGTGCTGCTGGGAATGACAATGGAGTCCCTAAGTTTGGACACAATGGCATGGTGGAAAAAGGGCTTCTGGCCTCACCCACAGTTCTCCCTGCTGGACCTTGAGTGGGGTCGAGAGCTTCCCTGAGCCTCAGTCTCCTCCTCCCCTTCTAGCTGTGTGGTGGTCAGGATAGAAGAAGTGTGACAGCAGCTGACATTATTTGAGGACTTACTCGTTTCATTCATTTCTGCTGACAATCCTTTAAGGCAGAGACGAGGATCATGCACGTCTTACAGGTAAGAAATAGACTGAGAGATGAGAACTGATTTGCCCAGGGTTGCACAGCTGGAGCCTACAGCATGTGCAGTGGGGACTCATAAGTGGTGTCTATAATAACAAAAAAGTTTCATGGAATAAGGGGATGGGGGCTCTCTTGACCCCCCTGCCGCTGTGCCATCATGGGCCTCGTGGCTCTTGTTACATACCGAGTTGGCCAGGCTGTGTACCCACGCAGCTTGCTGGGCTGTGCTGGCTGGGGAGGAGAGCCTGGCTCATACACACCAGGTCTGGGAGTAGCTTCTGGAAGGTGGGTGGTTTGCGGCAGAACAGAGGCCTCGCCTAGCCTCCCTGAGAAGCATCGTCAAGTCTGATGCTCTGATCTGGAAAACGCACTGCACCCCTGCAGCACCCCACATTTTCATTGCACCTTCCTCTCAGCAGCGACATCTTCCTTCTGTGGGAAGAGCTGTAGCAGCCACACGTGTTCTCTTCAGAGGCAGCCTCGATGGTTCTACAATGTTTACAGTGCGTGTTCCCATCGAGGAGGGGCTGAGAGAGGTGTGGCGTGAGGTGGCACGGGACCCCATGTCAGAGACTCCCCAGGAAACAGCTAGAGATACTTGGAATAGAAGGGAGGGGTCTGTGGAAATGTGGGTATCAATGGTAGGGGACCCAAGAGACTGTCCTCCTGCACAGCCAGCGAGTGTCGGGGCTGAGGCCAGCACTGGAAAGTTGGGGGGTCAAGGCCAGGGGGAGAGGTGCTCTGTCAGCTTTCCCAGAGGGCTGGAGGAAAGTAAGTTTAGAGGGCAGACCTGGATCCACCGTCCATCAAGAGAATGATTTGCCAGAGAAGTGGTGAGCTTCCTGTGTCTGGAGGTATTCAAGTTTTTTTTTTTCTGATCCATCACTTTTACTTTAGTATTTTGAGTTCCTAAAGGGAGATTTTTATGGGGTAAAAAAAAGTAGCCTAAATATCTCAGAGTTCAGCTGAGGAGGAGTCAGTCCTATAGGAGAGAAGTGTGAAGAAAACCTTCAAAGATCATAAAGTTTGTTGAGGGATGGCAGTGGTCCTCAACCCTGGCTGTGCATCAGATCAGAATCCGAGAATCAGATCAGAATCAGAGGTATGGAAGGATTAGGGCACCGGGATCTTCAAGGAGGCTTCCTGATTCTCTGTTTCCGGGGGAAATGACTGATGATCTGACTGCTGCTCTGTTGGGGATGGCCTTGGCCCTGTAGAGAAGACCTCAGGGTGAGAAGCTCTGAGCTGGCTTTTGGGGCCCTGTCAAGGACAGGGCGCAGCAACCCTTGGCGAAGGACCAATAATGCTTTTCTTTCCCTGCTCTCGAGGATGGCAGCTGTTGACTCTCCTGTAGCTTAGCATCTGGTCCTTCCAGATTGGTGGAAGGTCATGTTCTAGCAGATGTAAGTGACCAGAGGGTAGACAGGCAGCTCATCCCTAAGGCTGAAAGGACAAGGAAGGTCAAGGGGGCAGTGGGAAGGCACTTGGCTGAGGTGGCCAACTGGAGAGCTTGGGATCCTATGGGGAGCATTCTAGGTAGGGGCAGGTGAGCTGGGAGTGTGGGGAATCAGGGATGGCTTCCTTGGAGAGGTGGGGTGAAACAGTCTTGAAGGATGGGGAAGCCTGGGGAAAGGGAGAGGGACATTGCAGGCAGTCCCTAAGCCTGAGGCTAGTGCCGGAGACTGGATTTATCAGTACCTATTTGGTTGCAACTGCTAGAAACGGAATGGAACCCAAATAGATTTTTTTTTTTCGTTCATGTAATTGAGAAGTCCAGAGTTGGCTTCAGGCATAGCTAGATCCATATTCTCAAACAATGTCATCATCTCTTTCCATTACTCAAATCTGCTTTCCCTATGTGTGTATTGCCTCAGAGGGATTCTCCCAAAGATAGCCACCATAGCACTTCTTCCCCAATAGCTCTGTAATAAGTTCCAAGAACAGTCATTGCCCTGGCTTGGGCCGTGCCTAGCCCCGAACCTGGCAATGGACGGCTCTGGTGGTCTTCGACTGGGTCATGGCCCAAACCCTGGGTTAACAATGTGCAGAAGTATTTCCACAAGGAAATGAAGTTAAGAGCCTTGAGAGAAGGAGACAATCCTGGATTATCCAGGAGGGTTCCATATAATCACAAGTATCCTTATGCATGAGAGGGAAGCGGGAGAGGCAGAGGAGGGGCTGTGAGGGCAGAAGCAGAGATTGGAGGGATGCAGTTGCCGGCTGGGGGCCATGAGCCAAGGGATGCAGGTGGCCTCTAGCAGCTGGAAAAGCAAGTAAACAGATTCCCCTCTGGAGTTTTCTTGAGACCCATCTTGGACTTCTGACCTCTAGACTGGTCAGTGATACCTTTGTGTCGTTGTAAGCCAGTAAGTTTGTGGTCATTTGTTACAAGCGGCCAGAGGAAACGAATACACCCCTTAGTACTTGACATCTCACGTTCTGGATATCTTGCTCTGCACTGGCCTCCCTCCATCACCAAGAGAGAGTCATCTCCCAGGGGCTCACTGCTGAAGGAGAGCTGGGGTTCGGGTCTGTTCCTCTCAACCAGCCCCGCCCCACCTGGCAGGTTGCCCCAGGCTCAGATTGGCCGCTGCCTGGGACTTACTCTGAACCCTTCCTCCTCCATCGGGACAGTGCCTACAGCTGACTGGCCTCAGTGTAAACCTCACCCCCCCCCCCCCCAAGAAGTCTTCCATGTACAACTTCAACACCTTAAAACCCCCCTTCCTTGCACTTGCACACTCTTCACCAGCTCGAACCACACTGGGGTGGAATTGTACGTTTCTGGTCTCTCCATTAGGCTGTGAGCTCACTGTGGACACGCATCAGTGTCTGATTCATCAGTCACTGCCTCCCCTCACAGGGTCTGTGCATAGTAGGTGCTCAGTAAACATGTGTTGAATGAATGAATGACCATATGTGCGCCACTAGGCATGAGGGGTGGGTCAGAGAAAACCCCTCCCAAAGATGGAGCTGGACTTGGCTCCTGGCCGTTCCCCCCAAAACCCATTTTCTCTTCTTCCTGGTTCTTGCCTCCCTTGTAAGTTAGATGTGGCCATGGGCTGAGTTCTGAGTCCTGGCTGGTTGGAGCTGAGGCTTTTGAGGAGCAAGCATGTCCCTTCTCACTGTCTCCCCTTCCCAAGGCTGGCAAGAGAGGCGGATAAGACTACACATGGCGAAGCCTCTCCCCGATCCTGGTGAAGAGGAAACCCCCGATGACTAGGAATACAGGCTCAGGTCTGTCGTATGAAGAAGCGACCAATTCAGACGTGTCGAACCCTTATTCGGTTTGGAGCTACATTTCCGCAGCTTGTATTACTCAAATTAATACAGAAATTGGTGCCTTGAAGTGAAGGTGTTGCCATAACAACATACAGGGCATGGTCTGGGATTGGGCAATGGGTGGAGAGGACACAGCACTCACAGGCGGGAAAGCTGGGGACTCCTGGTACACAGTTGAGAACATCTAATGAATTGTTGCCCAACATGGAAGAGGAAAAGAGCCTGAAAGCTAGAGTGCATTTGTTCCTTTTTGCTGCCCACAGCAAGATACTACCAGAAAGCCACATGCTCAGGCAACAACTGTCCCGGCTGCAGGCTGAAATGAGACAAAACTCGGAAACGTAGGGCCCCTCTGGATGGGTTGGTTTTTCCTGACTTGGACTATTGCTCGAGCAAGAAATAAACTCCTACTGGGTGTGAGTGTTCCCAGGCCTCTGGGGCTATTTCTGCAGCAGCTGGCATGACGCTAACTACACAGGTAGCCTCGGTAAGTACCGCCCTTAGGTGTAGACAGGGGCCCTGACACACACTTTGGCTGAGTCTCTGATGGCAGGAATGGGCCGCGTGGACCGCACCCCCCACCCCCCGCCCAGGACGGCTCACGCAGGACTCTGTGGCATGGGTCTGCAAGCAGAGGGCTGGACCCAGGTGGCTACGGGATTCCCAATGAGCCAGTCTGCAAAATGCAGGGAGACATAAAGGGCTCTGTTACCCCCAGATAAAAATAAAAGGGCTTTTGCCACTGAAAAGTAAAATTAGTTCCCGGGTTCTGCAATGTACAAAGTTCTCCCACATGTGTTGCCTCATGTGATGCACCAAATCTATGAGGAAGGTGTTACATTTTTCAGAGGAAGACACTGAAACTTCAAGATTAATGACTTGCTTAGGGTCACACAGCTAATGAGCAAAAGAGCTAATTCAAGGTCAGCTTCCCATCTCTAGAAATTTGCTGTTTAATGACTGAGAGAAGGGGCCTCTTTATTGCTGGGGTCTGGTGAGTGAGTGTGTGTGTGTGTGTGTGTGTGTGGTCAATGACCGTGGGGTCTTTGCGTCTCTGTAGGCCTCAGGGACCCACGTACTTGGATTCTGCTGAACAGAGGGACTATGGAGGACAGGGAAGCTTGCCCAGAACAATCTTCACTGATGATACAACTGAGGCCCAGTGAAGCCGGGCAAGCTGAGATGAGCTCCCAGGACTTGTAACTGAACTGAAGGCTTCTCTCTGTCACTCACTCACTCTGCCCTGCCCTCCAAGGGTCTTGCCTCCTCGGCCGGCTCTCCCATACTCTGAAGGAGGAACCTCAGTCTTACCTGCTCCACCCACACACGGCCACCTTCCCATGCTCTGTGCTGCAAGGCTGGGCTCTGGGAACTGCAGGGGAGTTCCGGGGACTGGAGTCCCAGCCTGGACTTGCTGTATTGGATTGGGTCATGGACCTGATGGTCATTGGCCATCCAGCGTCCCTGCCCCCTTCACTGGGGGATTTGCCCCTCGTGCACTGTGGGTGGGGCTGTCCTGGGGCTATCCAGCCAGGTGGCTATGTTCTCCAGACCAGGCCAATGAAAGGCATGGCCTTTCTCCAGGAGTTTTGAATCCTAGGAAGAGACTATTAGAGGTCATTCATCGCAGTGGTGGCAACCAGGCAGAGAGGAGAGTGTCTCCCACCCCCCACCCCTGAGCTGCTCTGACATTTGCTGAGCTCAGTCCTCTGGCTTTCATTTCATTTGGGGAGCTACCTGACATCCTTCCAGTAGATTAAGTTCCCTCACGTCAGGGTTTAGGGCTTGCAGCCAAGTGCTGTTGATGATGCTGACAGAAACCCAAGTGAATAGTAGGAAAGGAAGTGTTCTCTAAAGCCTTCCTTAGAGCAACACAGTGTGCATTAATTGAGCACCGACTGTGTGTTAGCCCTTGTGCTGGGCACTGGGGTTCCAGAGAGGTTCTGATCTCCTTCACAGCCTGGAGGAGCTCACGGTTTGTGGCAGGGGAAGGAGACAGCAGAGGGACAGAAACCAGTGTCGGCACGCCGCTCGGCCGTGTCTCCCATGTAATAAACTCCCAGCTGCTAATTCAATTGGCACCCAGGAGGGTTTGCTCCTGCTTCCTCTCATTTCCCTTAAAAAAATCAATAAACTGCTCATAATGTCTTTAATAAAGACTAAATCAGAGCATTTATAACCTTATTATAGGGTTGGCATTTTCAACATCTTCCCCCGCAGCTGAAATCCAGTTCATGTGGCATCATCTGGGAATCAGACAGTGGACCGAGACAATGGTTTATGATGAATTAACCAATAACCAACCTGAATTTGGCAGTTTACCATTTTCAGAGACTCCCACGGGCATCACATCAACCCTGCAGGTTAGAAGACTAGCTCAGAGATGGAAAGGAGCCTGTCAACATTCACACAGCTAGGATGGAAATGGAAGAGCTGGGGCTTGATCCTGGATCTGCCTGACTCCTCGGCCCTGGCTTTCTGCTGTAAAGAGTGCGGATGAATAGCTGGAGCTCTGGGAGCCGCAGGATGGTGGGGCTGGGTGGAGATCCTTTCCGCAAGCAGAAGGCTTAGGGAAGGGCAATTACTTGCAAGGTGCTGTTAGATAAGCATCCATGTTCCCACACTGCCCCCTGGTGGACTCCTTGAGCCCGGCCTCCAGGCTGTTGGAGGGTTTAGCTGGGAGTTTCAGGCTGATTGCGTCTGTGAGTGGGTTTGGGGAGACCTTCCTGGTGGAATAGCCCTGCTTTTGCACAGCTGAACATTGAAGCCTTCCAGAAGAGATAAGAGATGTTCATGTATTTACTTGATTGTGGGAAAAGTGTTCATTCATTGATTCAACCTATCTCCAGAGACACCTGCACGCCCGGGCGGAACAAAATGCTGACGATTTGGCACTCCCCTTGCCGGCAGGGAGGCCCCAGCCTCATGGAAGGGTCAGGCCCACAGGTAGATACTTATGACGCAGGGCGATATGGGCACTGTGAAGCCATGCCTAGGGCATCCTGGGAACCCTAACCTGGGCAGGTATGGGGAGTGGTGCGAAGGGGCCAGGGAAAGGCTGGTCAAAGAAGGTAACAGGTCAGGTGAGTGTGCTGGGTAGCTGAGGTCAGAAGGCTACAGAGGGAGCAGCAAGTGGCCATGTGGCCAATGGCCCAAAGCTTCAGGGACCCTCACTTTCAGGGCTCTGACTTCATCATTTTGCATTCATCATTTTGTGTTCTTTTCCTTCAGGACCCACCCCAAGTTGTGTGAGCTTCAGGGGCTCCACCTTACCTGGTTTTGCCAAAGGAAGAGCCAAAGCAGGGGTACCCCAGGGTCGTGAAGCAGGCAGACCAGGCCAGGCAGGCCAGAGCCCTGGGGAGCGCCTTGGGGCAGCAGGGGAGCAGAGGAGGGATGAAATGATAGAGGCAGAGAGCGGCAGGTTGGCTCAACTAAGAAATTCAGCTCTGTCCTGAGGGCAATAGGGTCCTATTAAAAGGTGCTCAGCGGGAGAGTGGCCAGGCTCCCCCTGAGTTAGAAAGGTTTTGACAGAATAGCGAGTTCTCCCACCGTGACCCCCAGATCCTGGCAGAGGGACGCCAGCCATGGTTCCTGGGCTTTGGCAGAGCTGGCCCTGGCCCTCCAGCAGTGCTGTTCTCCCCAGCGACAGGCGAGGAGTCTCTGGGCCAGGAGGAGGTGCCCACCTAGAGCCCACCAGCAGTCCCTCTTCTACAACGCACACCTTGGGGAGCTGGGACCTAACCCCAGGATCTGTGTAGGCCTCGCCCCGGTTCCAGGCTCCAGAGGGTGGATGACGGTGTGTGCCTGGCTAGGTCCAAGGACAGCTGTTTTGGGGGTGTGGAGTGGGAGTTGGAGGGTGCCTGATGGAGGGTGGCAGGCAGCTGGAGCTGCTGCAGAGTAGGGGAGGACACTGCCTCAGTGGTCTCTCTTCGTTGCCTTCATTTCCTCCGCAGAGATACATGAGCACCTGCTGGGTGCTGGGTGCTGAGCTCACCAGGCCAGACCCAGCTGGTTTCCTGGGCCGGATGTGCTGCGCAGGCTGGGATGCAGCTGGCGGGAGGTGCCAGGAATGGGATCTGCAGGTAGGTAGTAGAATCCAGAGGCTGGCAGCTGCACACAGGCGTGAGTGTGTTCTTCGAGGAGCCAGGCTGAGGACCAACACCGGGTCAGACAGGGGAGATAGTGGTATGCCAATGCGTGCCTGGTATAGTGACACGTGGGGGAGGGAAGGGCAAGGGAGAGGACTAAGACCCAGATGCCAGTGCGAGGAGTCCTCAGTTCATATTTCTTGGCTCTTGGTGTGTAGCACAGGAGTAGGTCAAGTGGCTTAAGAGTCCAGGGCTGGAGCAAAGATGCGAGGGGAGAGACCACTGTTGGGCCTGGGGAGCCTTATCTGGGTGTTGGGGGAGGGGTGCAGATGGTGGCCTCTCTCTGGCAATCTGGTCTCTGGGACATGTCCTGTTCTCTCCAGAATAAGATTCCCACCATGTCTGCAGCCCCAGGAGGCAGCAGGAGGCTCCCCAGAGGCGGGGAGGAGGCGCTTGTCTGGCCCAGCCTGGTAATTAGACCCTTCAATTGCAATTACTTTTGCAATTAGCTCAGCTGGTAATTGGAACTGGAGGTGGTAATTTCTGTCCTTCACAGAAGCTCCCTCTGAACTGAGCTTTGCTCATCTGTCCAGGGTGCAGGGTAGTGCTCTGGGGAACGCTGGGCTCTTGGGTGGGAGCAACGTGCACACAACCCAGGGCTTGGCTCAGAGTGAAGCATTTGGCTTCTGCCAGACCCCTGGGATGGGAATTCTGGCCACACCAGGTGCGGGCTTGGTGCTCTGCCCTTGAACGTGGGCTGGCCTAGTGACTTGCTTCTTCTAACTAGTAGAATATGACAGAGGCAAGGGGCGTCACTTCCACAATAGGTGAGAAAAGATTGTGTCTTCTGGTTTGCTAACAGACTCTCTTTCCTGCCTCGGGTTTGCACGCTTTGAGGGAGTCAGCCGCCATGTGGGGGAGGCCTGGGCAGGAAGGAACGGAATGCTGCCAACAACCAGTGAGTGAGTCTGACAGCCAGTCCTTCCACAGTTGAGCCTTTGGATGAGACCGCAGACCTTGGGCTGATGCACTTTGATCACAACCTCTCGAGAGACTGTGAAACAGAAAAGCCAGCTAAGCAGATCCCAGGTTCCTGACCCTAGAAACTGTGAGATAATAAGTGGGGGTTGTTTTAAGCTGCTGAATTTTGGTCTAAGTTCTTATGCAGCAATAGGTAACTAGTACATGGATAAACTATTAAATTAAATATATTCTGTCCTTTGACCTTGACAGGTATATTTCCAAACTACCTGAAAGGTCAGGTTCAACTCTAGAATCTTTGGACTCCTTGGAGTTCTGCGCCAGAGCATGGTGGGAAGGGGAGAGCTGGAGTTGTGGCATGAGGCCATCCCGCTTCTCTTCACACACATCCGTCTCATACACCCCGGGTCTTGTACACGCCCAAGAGTTAAAACTCCATATACCAACCCCTCCCCGCCAACAAATAACCACGTCTGGATCCAGCCATGCCCACACCATTGGCATGGTCTGCCTCAAGGTGTTGGATCTAAGGGAAAGGCTCCTGCAGGCCCTAGAACTGGGCTTTAGCAGTGTTTGGCCAAGGAAATCCAGGGTCTCGAGTGTGGTTTAGAAGTGGGGGAGGGTTGAGCTCCTGTTGGGCACATCCTATGAGGTACAGCTGGAGGTCCAGGGCAGAATTGTCTAAAGCTCAGGAACCAGAGCAGGGGCCCTTCTTGCCCGAGTTTGGGGGTGGTCCTGGGAGGGCCCCTTGTTCCAACCTTCGCAGACGGAGTGAGGTACCCCCAGGGATATGGCAGTACAAAAACAACCCTGGAGAGACAGGAAGGGATGGGGGAAATTAAATAATACCAGTTCTGGGTTCGTCAGGGCCTACTCTGTGCCAACCAAGCACTTGCCAGGCCCTGCCATCCAAGGATTTGAAGGACACAGCCTCTGCCTTCCCAGTTAGTAGGGGAGGATATACCTCAAAACAGACTCAGTCCTTCTCCCCAGGCATACAGATTCTTGAAAACCTATACACAGGAGAAATTCTGGTTCGACAGGCCTTCACTCAGTTAGAATGGGTTGAGTACCTCTTACATGCCAGGAGCTGGGTATTAAGCAGGAAGAGATTTATTAGCACAGGGGTTGTTAGGAAGCTCCTAGATCCTTGGCAGAACCAGATGCCCTCTGAAGCTTATTCTGCCCATCAGCCTGGTGCTGCCTGAGACCACCGCTTTCTGCCTGGAGTGGGGTTTTATTTTTTTTATTTTTATTTTTATTTAAAAAAAATTTTTTTTAACGTTTATTTATTTTTGAGACAGAGAGAGAGAGCATGAACGGGGGAGGGGCAGAGAGAGAGGGAGACACAGAATCAGAAGCAGGCTCCAGGCTCAGAGCCATCAGCCCAGGGCCCGACGCGGGGCTCAAACTCCCGGACCGTGAGATGGTGACCTGAGCTGAAGTCGGACGTTTAACCGACTGAGCCACCCAGGCACCCCCTGGAGTGGATTTTAAAATTGAAGGTGCTTGCTGCTTTTGATCAGGAAATCCCGTCACATGTCTGCACCCGAAGGGCAAAGAAGGCTGGGAAATGCAGATGTTTGCATTGGACACCGGGCAGGAGGAATTCACAACAGAGGAAACCCTGAACACGTGGGAGGGTGCTCACAGGTTTGGGCAGCCATGATTGACAGCTGCCTGCATTGCAACAGGAGCACGGAATGATAAGGAAGGACAAGTCGCATGGGAGCAAACCCAGCAGCGTTAACTCACCAACGCACAACAGCAAAGCCTTTACGCTTCCTCCTACTAACACGCCACTTGTCTTTGGAGACTACTGGTTTGAGGAAGAAGAATGGATCTGATCTTACCAAATAAAGGATTTTCAATTCCTTCCAATTCTTTTGCAAGTCCCAGCCTATTTCAATTTTGGGTAAATGTTTAAACAACCCCACGAATGAATGCGCGCTTTGGTTATTGTTGCAATTTATAACCTCCAGCTCAGGACTCCCTCCCACTTCTCACTGGGCTGGTATTCTCCCCCTATCTAGCTTTTGCCAGCATTATTGCCAAAAGAAAAAAGGTTGATTCCAGAATAAAAAAAAAAAAAAAAAGACTGCAAAATCAAAACCAATCAATGTTTATATTTAAACATATTCTACAAGCAGTAATATTATGCCAGCTGGTGAACTGCAGTTGAATTCAACACTAATAGAGTCATTTAAGGTGGGGTGTGAAAACATTTTAATGCATTGATAAGATATGGAGTCAATCCTCCCAGATTAGCATATCTGTACAGGAAGGACCTTCATCAAACATCAAACTACAGGATTTTTTTTCAAACTTGGAACCTTAACCATCTTCATTTGGTGACATGTAAAACAGTTATCTACCTTAAAATTGTGGAGCTTTTAAAGCAAATATTTACTAGGTACCAAGTAGGTGCTGGGCACTTTGATACATTATCTCATTCCATCCTGATTTGATCCTTACACTAAGGGTCACTCCCATTTTACAGATGGGGAAACCAAAGTACAAATGAACGAAGAACAGGCCCTAAAGCTTCCTTAGAACTTGAACTGGAACCAGAATTCAGATGTTAGGGTTCTGAGGTCAAGAGAGGAGTGAGGGTCCTTCTCAGTAAAAGTCTCAAAACCTTGCGATCCAGTATGCCTATTTGTTTTCTCCTCTTACCTTGGGTCAAAATATAACCCAACATTGTTTGTCAACAATGATATGGTGGGCCTGACCACAATTTCAGAGACGCGAGGACAGGGGCCTAATCCCCACGCTGTGGCCACATGAGTGATTTTGATCTGGTTCAGAGTTTCTTGTGCTTGAAATAGGTAGTCATGCTATTTATAACCCCATTGTCCATGGTGGCTCAAAATCGCTATTTCTAGATTACCGAAATCAAAATTGGGAGAGTTGAAAAGATCATTTGGACAGGGAGATATGAATCCCTATTGAGAACTCTTCTTTGCCCCAAGGGGTTACCATGGATACAAACTGGTGAATTGATTGCTCAAAAAACAGCTCAAAACCAGAACATTCTCCGCATTTCCCAGGTGTCATGTCCTCGCAGCCTGCAGCCAGGAGTCGATGAAACCAAAGTGGTTGGACAGCTGTTGCCACCAGGTAGTGGAAGAAGACTTCTATTAGTATGCTCTCCCATGAACTTTGGTGGATTGTGCAGAAGAGGAGATGGGTCTCTTGTTGCCCAGATCAATAGCTGACTTGTATCAAGGCCCCGGCCCACCACAGTGGTCCTACGGCATGACAGAGGACCACAGAGGCACAGTGCGTTGGTGATATACGGCAGGAATTTTGCCCACACTCTCCCACCACATCCTAGGGAGTCCAGCTGGGCTTGTCAAGTGTATCTGGGCTTCTGTACAGTTGACCCCATCAGAAGTAGGGCAGGTGGGACAGGCTGCCAATCCAAGAGAACGTCCCCAAGTACATAACTATTTTTTATTTCCATTTTACACTTGGTGAAACTGACACACAGACCATGCCTTCCGCTTTGTCTTGAGGGATTCCTAACATCAGAAATTGTGACCACTGAGGGGCGCCTGGGTGGCTCAGTCGGTTGAGCGTCCAGGCCATGATCTCACGGCTCGTGAGTTTGAGCCCCGCGTCGGGCTCTGTGCTGAGCCTGCTTCCAATTCTGTGTCTCCCTCTCTCTCTGCCCCTAACCCACTGGCATTCTGTCTCTGTCTCTCTCAAAAATAAATAAACATTAAAAAAAATTAAAAAAAAAAGAAATTGTGACCACTGAGAATATACCATATTAAAAATAATTTTTACATAATCATGAGTTGAGCCGAAGCTATGGTTGACAAGCTATGGTAGACATCTAAAATGTATTTTGTAGCTCTTTAACTGAGCATCATTCATTTTTTAAGTTTACATTTTCTTATATTTTGGAAGCTCTGACTTGTTCTTTCGGTTCCCAAATCTCTTTGTAGGTCTCAGAACAGCATGTGGTTCTAGTGTCTAATGGATGGAATAACCCTGCCAGCAGGGGGCACCCCTGCCCATTGCAGTGGTTAGAAAAACAAGATTTTTGTCAAAGCAGAATTTTCAAAAGATTAAAAACACAACTCATGCGAATGTATAGTCAACACATAACAGAGTTTAATTGAACCCATTCGGGGGCGGGGCGGGGGGAACAAGCAAAGTGGTAAAGTTGGCTCAAAGAAGTATCTGAGAGACAACTCTGTATCTGGAAAGGAAGAACCTTGAAATAAGACTGCCAAGACACAAAACTGGTCAGTGTCCCACAGCACAAGAAACCATAACCTCTGGCATTATCTTTTCTACGGAAGAGAAGTCACTTGCATTTCTACCGGGCCACAGGAAAATCATCTGCAATGATCAGTCTTGTACAAATCAACATGTGGCTGCAGACTCTGGTCCCTGATCAATAATAAGTAGTCAGCAAAGGGACCCTTCCCCTAGAGAATCATCTAATACTGGTCACGCCTGCTAGCCACGCTCCAATATGACACTCGGAGGACACACCATCACCTTTAGCCCTATTTCCATGCTTTGGATACATTTTCTTAAGAATAGAAAAGATGTTTTCTGGGGCAAGTCCTGGCTGGGCTCAGGGCTGGATGTAGATGCATGGGTACCTGGGCAGGTAAATAGTTCGGCACCCCCTCCAGATCTATGTCTCTCAGTCTCTGTTCTACACTTAGTAGAACCAAGGGAAAAATGATTTTTCCGTAAGAACAACCAGATACAGAAAGAAAGTCACTCATTCACGTCTATGGTCCCAGCGAGTCAGTTCTGAAAATACTCAGCAAAACATTTCTCATTTTTTGGTGGTTATTATTCCTTCCTTAGGTTGCCTTTGGGAGTATCCAAATCAAATAACTAGTGGGGAGCATAGTAAAGAGTTTTAATTTTATATAAGACTTTTTTTTTTTTTTTTTTTGTAAGCAACAGGAATGACTGGGTTTTAGAATTTCGGTGGGTGTCACTGTGAATGCCAAGCTTGCTCTGACCGTACACGTACATGCCAATTGTATGGAACGGGCAAGTCCATAGGGACTAAAAAGAGACTGGCGGTTGTCAAGGTGTCGGGGAGAGACCGCCAATGAAGTTTCTTTTGGGGATGACGAAAATGTTCTGGATTCAGACAGTGGTGACGGTTGCACAACTTCGTGGATGTACAAAAAGTGATGCATTGTATACTTTGGCCATTGTGAGCGAATACCGTCTTTCACACCACCTATGTGACTTGGGCAGGCTGGCTTCCTCCCTGGGGACCCAGAGGAAGGTAAGACTTGGTAGCGCTCATGGAAAGCCTGGGGTGAGCCCAAGGAAAGCTTTGGGAATTTCTTCTAGTTAAATGTCCTGTCCTGCACTCACCGGAGGTAGGGCATCTCTAGGGGGAATATTCTAACTTCTAGGGGATGGAAGAAGCCAAGGCATGATAGAAAAGACAGGTGGGATGGTGGGGCTGTAGGGAGACAGGCCTCCCCCCCCACCCGCCAGGGTCATTGGTGGGAGCTTGGATGATCTGTGCCTCTCTGAAGCGCTATTGGGCCACACGTAGAGTCCATTTCCAGAATTACACATGGAGGTATGTTAAACACACATGCACGCCCCCCCCCCCCCACCACCAAAACTCACTTGCATATGTGCACAAGGAAATGTTGTCAGACGATCAGCATGGTATCGTTTAAACAGCTAAAAATTAGAAATGACTCAAACGTTCATGGCTAGGGGGACACCACAGAACACCCTCTGGTAGTTAGCAACAATGAAGGAGCTCTTTATGGGCTAATGTGGTTGACCCTTGGAGACACATTGCTGAATTCAGCTCCTATGGTGGAGTATGGCGTTTATGTTAAAGCAAACAAAACTGAACCAAACACCATGCAGCAGACTGGGTAGCAGAGGTTGCATCAGGGAGAATTGCTAGGGGGAAGGAGGGAGAAGGGTGGTCAAAGGGACTCTGGGTTTCTCTGGAATGTTACAATTTTGAAGACAAGCGGGTCTGGGTTGGAGCCTCAGCTGTGTCACTTACTTGGGTTTTTAACTGCTCACTTGGTGTCCCTCTTCAGGCCCCAGCTGGTGGGGACGTGAATCTCTACCTGGCAGGGCTGACTGGTGGAAGAAATGAGCTAGCGTCTGTGGAGGGGCTGACATAGTGTCTGGGCACAAGAAGGGACTCATAAATGTCAGTTGAAAGATGACAGGGTCGTCTGGGAGCCACACAGAGCCTGCAGGTCCCTCTGGGACACTATTTCCTTGGGAATCCTGCCAGGACCACTGGGCACATGAGAGCCCCGGTAATGCCCCAGCAATGAGGGCTGTGGTCCAGCCAGGCTGGCACAGCAGCATCTCAGGGCATGAGAGGCACGTTGTGCTGTGTGGCCCTGAGTGGGGAGGTTGGGGATGTGGCACGGACACCTGCAGTGACCTCCAAAACTAACAGATTATGAACCCCTTAGAGCTACCAGCTGGGTGAAAGGAAGCTTCTCCCAGCCACTCTTCAGAGTGTTAGTGACCACGGAAGGCTCCTGAAATGTCCCTGGAAAGCTTGGAATTCTGGGAGGTATGTGTCCTTGGCCATTATTTCCTGCTTGGGTGGCCTGGAAAGAGCTCTCTCAGATGGACAGCGAAGATGGTAAATTCTCCCTCAAAGCTCCAGCTGCAGTCGGGTCAGCAAAGGTGAACCGCTGGCTATGCAGCCGAGATGGGATTCCAAATGGATTCCCACAGTCTCGGCTCTGAGCGCTCCCCCCTCCCACCCACCGCGCTTCTAACCTGCGTTTAAGCACAGCCCGGCCCACGTGCCCCAGGAGCGCATCCCTTCAGAAGGTCACGGCTGCCACGGCCATGTCCTCCCCACACTCCGCTCTCTGCACCTTCCACCAGGCCTTGGTCATCCCGGCACTGGCCCCCGTGTCCCATTCCTTCCATGGTTCCTTGGTGATTTTAGGTTCAAGCCGGTCTCCCTGGAGGGTGGGGAAGGTCCGTTCCTTTGGGCTCCCAGCATGGAGTCTATGGCCTGCAGGAGAGCCTGTGGTAGATCCTTATAAAATGCTACAGTCCACCCTCACTGGCAGGGGCTGCTCCCTCAGCTCGAGTCTGAATGATCTTTCCATAACACACACGGCATCGTTTTAGCCTCTCTTGATGAAGACCCTTCCAAGCCATGCCATGACTCCTGTGCCCAATGCAGCCGCCTTGGGGGGCCTCCCCGCGGTCAGCCCTTCCAGATGCCCTGATCTCCTTTTCCTCCCGCCGCCCCCCCACCTCTTTGCCTAGTTAGCAATAATGGTTTTGCTTCTCTCCAGCTCCCTATTGGTGGAACCTAAGCTGGTTGGAATAGGATGCTGGGAATTGCGATTCCCAGGCTTCCAGCCCTGGCTGGTTGCCTATGCAGTGCCCCACTATTAGTCACACCCACTAGTACAGTTCGGGGGACACGTCCCTGTCATCTTCTTCCATCGACACAAACTGCTTAACACCGTCTATTGGCTCCATTTGCCACTCTCATCTTTCCCAATCCCCCTTAGCACATCTTGGTCTTTTCTCCCCTGAGAAAACCCACGTAACAACCCATTCTGAGCCAATCACTTCCCGTGAGCTTTGGCTGAGCTGACACGGAATCCCTTCTCTGCCTCAGGGGACGTTCGACAAGGCGCGCGCCTCTGGGCCTTCTCTGCAAGGCCCCACGTTCAGGATTCCACGGCCTCCTCCGGCCTCTTCCCTTCCCTCCCAGGGGACACTACTCCCCGCCCTGTCCTCAAATGGTGACCTCGACTCTGGTCAGCTCCCCCTTTCACTTTCCAAACCCTCTCATCGGTGCCTTTGGGACTCACTCCTGGCACAAACTCCGTGAACTTCTTCTTGACCTTCCTGACCTTCTTGGTCCCTTGCCTGTGCCTACTCTACCGCATGCAGACTTCCTTGATGGACACGTTTTCCATTTTAAAGATCTCCTCTTCTCCTACTTCACAAAGGCGTCTCGGAAGCTGGCAATTTCAGAAACACTCCCTTCTACAAACCCTTATCGAGAGCCTACCACGTACCTGGCTCACAGGGCAAGCGGGACAAAGGCCTGATCCTTCCGACCAGCCTGTCCTTCATTGCCAGCATGGTGTCCTATGATGAACCCTTGTTCCCCGAGGACTCTTTTACTTTTTAAGGTAGCTTCCAAGTTGGCTTTTACCGCAGTGTTTTCTCATAACTCTTTTTCTAAATTAAGACACGCCGTACGATGAAGTCTGGGGAGTATTCCTCACCAGGAAGTGAAAAAATAAAACCGCAAGGCAGCATCTGTTTCGATAGCTTTATTGGAACATGGTCGCAACACAGAACATGGATTTGGGGACCCACCGCAGACACTCCTCCTCTAGACAGCATGTGCCCCACTTCTGCAGCCAGCAGAGGCTCTAGGAAGCCTCCAGAAGGGTGGCGGCAGCTCAGAGACAGACCCGAAGGAGGCCCCTGCAGTGGCAGGTGGTGTGTGGGCACGATGGGTTGGAGCCCTGACCAGCTGAGACCGTGATCAGCCAGACCAGTCTTATGCCTCCAACTACTTGGCCATGACTTAGAGACCCACCTGCCTTAGACCCCCAAGAAAACTTGAGGAAGGGATTCTGGGACTTCCAGATGGAATCCAGCCAAGAAATTGAGCATCTCTGAGGGCCACTGGGGCAAATCATGCCTTCAAGTATGCTGGCAGATAAACCGCGTAAAGCCCCTGCTATGTGCCAAACGCTCTTCTAGGGGCTAGACATACAAAGGTCCAAAGAAATAGGCAGGGCCCATGACCTCCTGAGTGCGGGAGACGGACAGAGAACCACACAGATGACTGTAAATTACAAACAATCAATGGCCTCTGAGGACAGTTCTGGGGTATGTGGGGGAGGCCTGACCTAATAGGGTGGGTCAAGGAAGACTTCCTCAAGAAGTGATATTTCAGCTGAGATCTCATGGTCTCACGTCATGGAAACAGCCTTGTGCATGGCCTAGTAGCTGCAAAGAGCAATAAAATAAACAAACAAAAGAGAGAAGCCAGTGGGGTTGGGGTGAAGCGACAGAGGGGACCATGGCAGGAGGAGGCTGGAGGGACAGGTCAGGGCTGACCATGCAGGGCTGGTGGGCCATGAGAAAGATGGTTTCTTGCATGCGCGACGTGACCATATTAGCGTTTTGCACAGCCCGTTGTGGCTGTTGGGTGGGGAGGCAGGCTGGAGGAAGGCCAGCAGGGAACATGGAGAGCTGTCAGGAAGCTGTCTCAATTGTCCCGACCGAGGGATGGCAGTGGGGCCGAGTGGGGACAGGGCAGGTGCAGAGAATCAAGCAGAAGGTGGGGACGTGTGGAACTAGGGCTCAAGAAAACTGAGCAAGAGGAGCTAGAAAGGGAGGTGCCAAGGCTGACCTCCTTGGCCAGTGGCTCGGGCTCTAAAGCCAGTGGCAGACGTCTGTCTGAGACTGGGAACCCGGAGAGGAGCAGGTGCAGTGAAAAGGTCTAGAGTGTGGTTGTGGACATGCTAAAAGCGAGGTGCCTTTGAAACACCCAGGCTGGAGGTCGTGGCTGGAAAGCCACAGTTGTGGCTGGAAAGCTCCCAGAGGAAGCTTGGGGTCCAGGTACAAATCTGTGAGTCATTTCCTCACAGGGAAGCCTCCTGGTAACTTCGGTTAAGAGGGCGCAGACGAGGTCACAGAGGGAGAGAAATCGCAGTGAGAAGAGAAAGCCCTTGGGACAGGCACACTGGACAGCCGGGGAGAGGACAGTGAGTCGCAAGAGGGCTGAGAAGGCATAGGTGTGCAGGGAGGGGGACACCACGAGGGGGTCTTGGAACCAAGGAAGGAGCGGGCTCAGGGAGGGGCAGTGGCAGTGGTTAGCAGTGAGGGTCCACGCACACCCTCAGTTCTCCAGGCTGTCGTCACCCTCACTGCCTTGGGTCTCATCAACAACCCTGTAAATAGGCCATCTTACCCCCTTGGACAGAGGAGTCAAGAGATGGTCAGAAAGATCCCTACTGACGCACCCAAGGTTACGTACCCAGCAGAGGGCGCTGTGGGGCCAACTCCCCCCACCCGGCAAGGCCACCTCTTCCTCTAGGACTCCGGCGCACTAACCACCACCGCCCACCCCGGACCTGCCCCGAATGTTCGAATGCTCGCTCCGCTCCACACCACTTCTTGTTGATGAAAAGCACCAGAGAGGGTTAGTACTGCAGCATGAAGGGATCCCCTAGGCTCCGGCTCTGAGCCTCGCTAAGAGGCAGGTAGGCTGAGTCAAGGAAATACCTTGATCTCTCTCCTGAGAAGCAGTGCAAGGTCATGGCAAGAGCCTGGGCTTGAAGCCGGGCTTTTTACCCATGCTCCTACTTGCTAATTCCCTGCACAGCTATTTTTCGAGTGCCTTCTGTGAGCCGGGAACACATACTAGCTGAGTACCCTGAGGCAGGCCCCGGTCTTCTCTGAGCCTCAGTTTCTACCTCTGTCAAGTAGGTTGGTGATTCTTACCACCTGTTATAAGGATTATGTGAACTCATGTAGATGACGTACCCGGCACACAGAAGGTGCTCATTAAAGGCTAATTTCCTTCCTTTCCTTTCTCTTCTCTTCCCTTCCCTCTCCTTTCCTCTCCTTCATCCTACAGAACCCATGAGGGAGTGAGAGACTAACTCTTTATGGCAACGCCGTCTGCTGTGCTCAGAGGGCCTGCGCGTTCCTGCACGTACAAATCCATGCACACACCTGTGCACGCACCTCCAACGTCCAGCCATCTCTGCTTGTGACTCAGGGCCAGCACCAACGTGAGCTCTGAACCCATGGGATTCAGCGGACCCAGACCCAGGAGAGTTCTGAGCATCTGCTGAGAATGCCCGGCACAGGACAGGCCGTACCACACTAGACCCAAGGACCCCGGCACCCCGCTGCGTGCTCTGGGACTCCCTAGACTCGGGCTAGGGCGCATCTTCGGTGGCTCTGGGGGCTTCTGGGTCCTTAATGGCTCCAGGAGTCAAATCTTGGTGACCAGAAGCAGTATCTTCTGTGTCCTGGGCTGGGTCTAGACAGCCTCGGAGGGCAGAGTCCTCACCGCTTCCTGGGGTGGTGTCCTCAGTGGCTCCTCGGACAGTGGCTGGCCTGGCTGCTCCTCTGAGGGGCCTCTCACGTGTCTCTGGAGGAACCTAAGCCCCCACAGACTCTTGCAGCAGCTTAGAAGGTTGCCGGAGCACACAGTGCAGGATAGCGCTGGCTTCCTGAGGAGACACAAGCACAGGTCAGGGCTGAGGTGACCATGGAGCAAGGCCAGTGGGCCCAGGACCTAGCCTCTGGCCTTTGCTTCCTCTAAGCTGGCCTTGGGAAGGGTGGGGTGGGATGGGGTGGGAGCCCTTCCTTTGCCACCAGGGCTGCCCATGTGCAGCCGGGACTTCCCTCAACCCACAAAGGAGAGCACCAGGAGACGTGCTTTCCGATCTCAAGTCTGCTTCTAACATGCTCTGTGTGCCCCTGAACTCCTCTGAACCCAAACGGAGGAAAAAGTAACCACCTTTCCAATTATTGGCAGGATTAAGTGTTACACAATATGTACGAAGGTATCCCACACATTGTCTAGCTCACAATAGGAGCCCAGGTAATGTTTGCTGTTTCTGACTCTAGATGAAATGATTCCCGAACAATCTACAGCACGCCTTGCAGGAGTTCGGGGGAAGGCTGGGAGAAGAAGACACACAGATTTATTCAGCCTTGCCTTAAAATCAGTTGCGAACACATCTGTCCATTAGAAAGTGTGCTCCCTAAAGGCAAGGCACTTGCCCCGACAATTATGGCTGGCATATAGTAGTTCCTCCGTTAATCTCTGTTGAGTCAATCTGATCAAAGAATAGATCGCTGAAGACTGAGTTAGCCCAAAGGTTGGTAGGAAAGTTTTTAACAAAGCATTTGGCATACATTTTGAGGAATAAGAGGATTTCCCTCACTTCTGGGCATACAAATTTCCTTGGCCCCGTTGCCTGCTGCAGTGTGGATGGCAGACCTGCTTTTTCTCTTTAGCTACTTTCAGGGAGTCAGAATTCCCTCATCACTTTTATTTCAAGCTTCATGAAGTCAGAGGGAAAGGCTCAGCGTGGCACCCCTGTTTTCAGTGCCTGGAGACCTACCCAACACCTGCAGGTCTCCCTTTATGACCGAGAACAGGTGGCAGGCTCAGAGCTTTCATCAGGCGATTGGGTCTGGTCAAACTTTGATCAGACCTTGTTTTGTGTCATCGTATCTATGTTCACGAGTTCTTTGTGTTTTCCACAAGTGATAGTACATTTCCGTTTATGGTGACACTATCAAGTTTCCTCACAAATAAATTTCAGCGCAAAGTGTGTTATCATGCAGGTGGGAGAAGACTATGGGCTGGACTGGATGGGGAAGGGAATGCGCAAGCAGCTGCGGTTTGGGGAGTGTGGTTCCTCGTCCCCGACACGTTCTAGCTCACCCTCAGTGCAAACACAGGAGAAGCTAAGTATTGTATGGTGACCTTAGAGACTCTGTCTGGGGTCTCTGTAGCTCCAGGGCAGGACAAAATAGCTCTGTCTAAAGCCACCAATGCCTCCTACTTTCTGGCTTCCCTGCCTAGGCTGGAGTGGTAACTTTCCTTGTCAGTTTCAAGCTGGGAGCCACTCATCGCTTGGTCCTGAGACCCACTGCAGTTCCTCGGGGTGTCCTGTGAAACTCACAGGGGGCCTCAGCTCCTGCCATCATCTGTTAAGGTAATCTGGCTGCCAGAGGAATCAAACTCCCTGCTCCTCCCTTCTACATAAAGAGAGCAAAGAGCACCGAGCTCGCCTTTAGAATCTGTTAGATGGGGGTTATAGGTTTGGATGCCTGGCTTTGTAAGACACAGAGGACAGTGGCCGCCGACCCCCTAGCTTTCCTAGGTGTGTAGGTACACTCCAGCTTAGCCACTGCTAGAGTCCTCGAGTGGCCCAAACTCTCTCTGTAGGTCTGGCCAGCCCTTCTCTCCCCAGAACACCTGCCCTCGCCTGGACCTCAAGGTCATACCCCTGGCACCTCCGAGGCTCCAGTCCTCCATGCCAGCCAGTGTACATATTTGACCAAGCAGGCAGGTATCTACCCTTGGATTAACATTCCAGACGCAGCTCTGATAAACTGACTTTCACTGAAATTATCAAAGAAAAGCTAGCTGTGGCTAGGAAAGAACTACCTCCCTTCTAACGAGCTTCCACATCACTTAAAATAATATTATTATGGCAATATCACATGATCCTGGTAAGAAATTCAGGCCGGAGAGACGAACAAAACAAAGAAAATAAACATCTCAAATAACTCCTCTACTCAGCCATATCTTTTTGTTACCTGTCCATTCTGTCATTAAATATTTTTAAATGAAATACATTATACACCCAAAGAGACTACATAAAAAACAAAAATGCATCATTTAAAGAATATAAAAGAATATGAAAATGGATACCAGTATAACCACCTCTCAGGTTACGAAACAGAATTTACCAGGAACTGACTTGTTTCAGCAAATATTTACGTATCCCTAAAAAACATATTGCAGTGTTCTGCCTGCATTTTACTTTTTGGGTCGGGTGGTGGGGAGGGAGGCTGTAAATTACAGCTTTTTTCTTTTCATGAAATAATAATTAATTCAGCAGTATTGTCATTTTCCAAACGGGGACAATCCAGATTTAGCTCCCACAAGGCTGTTCACAGATGATAATCATCTTGAAATAAAACTTGAGTGGACAAATGTGATTTATCTGCCCCACATGCCTTCCTTTGGGAACCATCCACTCCCCACAGCATGTGGTCCGGGTGGGAGTGCAATCACTGGGCCCCATCCCCTAGGGGATGCTTTTGAATTAAGCTATCCACGTGGCAACAGTGACTGCTTGAGAGGTGAGTCCATAACTCAAACTGGGAGAAAGAGAGTCCTTTCCACGACTACTGTATCTTTCTTATGAGGCAGAGAAGCCGGGAGCATGTGAAACGAAGGTAAGTCAAGGGCTATCCAACTGAATTCCTATCGCTTGCAACCGAAACACTTTTGTCTAATACAACAACACAGAGCATTAGTTGAGGTAGACTATTTCCAATAATAATACGGTCAGCAAAACAACCTTCTACAACATTTTATAACTAAACACAACCAACCTTCTAGACTTTATGATCACAGCAGTGCTCCACAACACTTTACGGCTGTAAACAAAACAACTTTTACCATATTTTGGAACCGCAAACGTAAGTTTCACATGCCTGGAAAGACCTGCCACCTATTTGACGTTTTGAGTGCATTTAAAAGGCTTGAAAAAAATACTGGCTTATTTATCGCTTAATACACAGTTGCAGATACTAAAATTTTGGTTATTTAATGCACGTAGTGGTTTTGGGCATACACAATCTCTCAGCATACATCTCAATCATTATCACTTAGGTAATAAGCATAAACTTATGTAATAACTATAATTTACTCTGGACTAAAACATGCCACCGCTTGTAAAAAAAAACCAGAAAAAAACAAAGAAAGATTAAAAATACAAATCGAAAGTATTTAAAATTTAGTATTTCCCTTTTATATAAATGAAATCATGTCTTATGATTGTTTTTCTGTAGCTACCTTTTGTTGTTGTTACTGTTTAATGCCATATTTTTTTTCAGTTAGTTAAAACTGTGTTGATGCATGTCCCTGCAGTTCATTGCCACTGTTGTAAAGCAGTCTATTACATTGTACTCCAATTTATTTGTCCATTCACCTGTTGATGCACATCTGAGTTGTTTCCATTTTCTTTTTTATTCATGTCCTTCTCATACTTGCTTTTGAATTTATACTATAATGGCCTCATCAAATGAATAGGAGAGTTTCCCTTTTTCTCTCCTCTGATAGAGTCTGTGCAGAATTGGAATGATTTGCTCTTGGAGTACTTGGCAGAACTCCTTTGAAAACCAAGTATTACTGGTGTTTCATTCATTTTATTTATTTTTAATGGTTACAGGACCATTCCAGTTTTCTCTTTCATTCCAAGTCAGTTCTGGCAAGTTCTATTTTGCTAGAAAAAATTCCCTATATCTGAGTTTTCTGTTGTTTAGGGCATAGAATGGATTACAGCACTCTTATTATCTTTCTTAATCTCTGTAACATCTAAAATTTCTAAAATAATACCCCCCCATACTCTTATTGCTTATCTATGATGTTTGTGATTAATCTTTGTAGTTCTGTAAATTTGACTTTACATATTTTTGAAGCTAGTTTATTGGGTATGTACAAGTTGAGAATTACTATCATTCCAGTAAATAGAATCTTTTTCAAAATATGGTGACTATATTTATCTTTAGTAATATATTTTGCTTAAAATTCACTTTGTCTGATATTAATATAGCTACCCAGATTTCTTTTGGTTAGTATTTGCCTAGCATATTATATTTTTCTTTCCTTATACTTTCAACATTTTTGTTTCCTTAAGTCTATTTCTTGCAAAAAAACGTTTAGGTTAAAAAACAAATCGGACAGCCTTTATTTTTCTTAAGTGGTCAGTTTATTCCATCTACAGGTATCATGATTACTGATATACCTTGACTGATTTCTTCAATGTGATTTTGTGTTTTATATTTGCCCCACCTCTAACCTTTCCTGTGTTTTCTCGCTTTGCTTTACATTTTTTTTTTAACGTTTATTTATTTTTGAGACAGAGAGAGGCAGAGCATGAACGGGGGAGGGGCAGAGAGAGAGGGAGACATAGAATCGGAAGCAGGCTCCAGGCTCCGAGCAGTCAGCCCCGAGCCCGACGCGGGGCTCGAACTCACGGACCGCGAGATCGTGACCTGAGTTGAAGTCGGACGCTTAACCGACGGAGCCACCCAGGCGCCCCTCTTGCTTTGCCTTTAAATTGCCTTTTCCCCCCTCATTCTCTTTCTTTCTTATCTTGTGGAATCTCTAGCCTCTTATAATTTTAAGATGCATATTTAACATAATAAAGGCTAGTGGCATGGAGCCCTCCTCCGCTCCTTAGTTTGCCATCCATGCCAGGTGTAAGTTGGGATGAGACATTCAGCTAAATTTCAATATCGTGTAGACCGTACTACGTTACAGAGTCCAGAGAGACTGGTAGGGTTAGTATTTCCTGACCCCCTCCATAGTCCCATGGCCCGTCCCGCCCTGAGCCCTAACCCTTGAAGCTAGGGTGTAAATGGGGTTCTTGAGGGCACATAAGGCAGTGTCCACACAGTAAGTGCCTATGGTAAGCAGTTGTCGTTTTCACCTTTTCCTATCGTCGAGTCCCCTTCTCTTTGGGATCCAGCCTTCCTCACTCTTTGCCCACGTGAGGGAGGGGGTTGACCTCTTACTCTTCGCCCTGGCTCCAGGCCTGGGTGCAGAGGTAGACACGTGACCCCCCCCCCCCCCGCCCCCTCAGCCAACGAAACGTAGGCCTGTAACTTTTTGGTTGCAAAAGTTGGAACCGTAGGAAAGGACACATTTCCCACTGGACCTGCCAAGGTGGTAAGATGTGACCTCGGAGCTGCTGGTGGCACCCCAGGGAGACTCCGACAGAGGCTGAAGTTAACACAGGGTGGAACTGAGTTGAAAGGTGGAGAAGGATAAATTTCTGACGACATTTGTGCATTTGGATCCAGCCATCCTTGAAGCTACTCTTGTTCTCTGCAGTTTTATGAGCCGGTTCCCCACCTCCACCAATCCCAGCCTCTTTTAACTGGGTTTCTGCTGCTGGTAGTCAACAGTGTCCTAGTAATATTCCTAGAATCTGAATTTGAATTTGAATCTGAATCCCCTCTTTTCATATGGAGGGTGTTATAATATATTCAGCCACCCACAGTCTGGATCTCATTTCAGTGCCATGCTCTGTAGAGGAAGCCTTGCCCAGGTCCTCCCTGAACCTGGGTTTTCTCATCTGTGAAATAAGTTGATAAGAGCAACCTCACAGGACATGCAGTTAATGACTGTCAGTGCCCTTTGCTATAACCTTCTATTGCTTATGGTACAAATTATCACACGGAACCACCATGTGCACGCATCCCTCTGCTATGACTTCTACCTGTGTCTTTGCACGCGTCCCGTTGCTTGAAATGCCTTTCTCTTCTTGCCGTTCAACTTCTACTTCTGTTTCAAGGTTCTGTTCAGGCATCACCTCCTGTGGGAAGCTGTCTCTGAGGCTTCCCGGGATCGCCGAAATCTGCCCCAGCTCCTGGAGCCCCTCTGCTGAGGCCCTGACCTCCTTGGGTTAACCATCAGTTTCCCTGTCTATTTCCCAGACTAAAGCCAGGCACCGGACCTCTCATCTGCATCCCCACTGTCCAAGTTTATCATAGGCGTTCAGCCATGTGTGTGAAAAGGAAAAACCCAGTAAATGTCAGTTTCGATAGTGATTCTCCCATGTTCTGACTTCCCCAATTCACAGATTGGCAGAAACAGAAGCACTTCCCCTGCCACTCTGGCAGTGCCTCTGCTGTGTGAGGTAGCCCATGCCGGCTTTATTTCCATATCTACCTCTCTGCGGCTAGCCTGGAAGAGCCTCGTGGGCAGGAACTCCAGGAAGGGCATCGAGGGACGCCGGCCGTTTCAGCCAGCACCTCTGAGGCTAGCCATGTGCCGGAGAAAGTGTGAGATTTGGGACGAGGAGTCCTGAGTGTGGTTTGAGACTTCCTCATTCTCCTGCCGTTGGGTCGCAGTCAACTCCATGCCTTCTCCTGGGGACAACTCCAGCGAAAGGGCTGGGAGAGGAAGGCCCCCCTTCCCCCTCCCTTGTCTCCCGCAACGGGCCCAGCCATTGGCTGCTTTGTACCTTAGGGTCACCGAGAACCAGCGGTTGAGGGACTGTGTGTTGAGGGTCTGGGCTCACGTCTGAACCCAGGTCCTTGCTCTCCGGTTCCCAACAACACAGCAGAACCAACCACTGCCTGTGTCAGTTTCACCTACATCCTGGGAACTGGGTCACCGGAAGTCCTTTCTCCTCTATGAGGAAATGCAAGTGGAGATTAGAAAGGGGAAGAGGCTCTCTCACATCCTCAGAGCCAGCCACAACCCACCAGGGGTCTTTCCCCTGCCTCAAGCTTCTGTCATAATGAGGGGTGACCCCCCTCTCCAGGCCAGACCTAATTTCGGGTTGCTCTGAAGTAAGCCATGAGGTGGCAATTTGGGGACACCACGACGCCCAGACACCAATCAGAGCATTATCTTCCTATACCTGTGTTCCGGCCACAAATTGATAGTGCCTGATAGGCCGAAATGACCGAACTTCAGGCCTCTCTGCTCATGAAAGAAACTAATTTTTCACGCCCTTCTCATAATTTTCTGGAAGCAAACATGGAGAATTTGCCTACACCAGCATCTACTTTGAAGGGACGGTGGAGAGGTCTTTCTGTCCTTCAGCAGCAAATGTCAACAGCAAACTGGACAGAGGCTTCCTGCAGGAGTTTCGCTCACACGCTCGGTTCACCTTCATGCCAGACAAGGTGAGAGGCTTCCCGGAACTCCCTGGGACTCAGTTGATATAAAGAGGTAACAGTCATAAACCATTGGGCCCTTTAAATTTTCTCCCCATGACAAGGGAAATAGATGGTGACGGTCCAAAAGCTTTAGGCTCCTAAAAGGGATCTTGATTAGGGACCTCACAGGACATGCATCCCTGAGTGATGGAGCATCACAGCCTGGGACTGCTCTGGGAACTCAATGACGGAGGGGTTGGCTGCGACTCTAGCAGTCCCCGAGGGGCCTGCCACAGAGCAAGTATCGTGAGTTGTACTGGCGAATGAATAAGTGATTCACAAGAACTAGCATTTACTCAGTGCTCACGTGCTAGGTCCTGACTGGGCGGTTTTGCATCCTTTTTCTAGTTAACCACTGGCACTATGAGGCAAGCTCCGGTGTCCCATTTCACAGACCAGAAAACTGAGGCTCTGGGCATCTCAGCGATGCCCCTAGGTCACTCCCTAGCAAAACTCAAATATGAAACAACGGCCGTTGTCTCCCACCTGCACCCCCTTCCCACTGGGGCACGCTCCTTCTGGAAGACCAGACTGAATGAATTTGATAGAACGAGCTAGTATGAGAGATGTGGAGACGGTTAAGGGCGGGGGCCGCTGGTCTCAAGCGACTCACGGGTGAGGGTTGGTGTGTGGACACACACAGCCGTGTGGGTGTGTGAGTGCGTGCCAGGGCCTGAGTGTGTCCGGGCGTGCATGGGCAAGACCGTGTGGCACAGAACCATTCCTGGCTCCGGGCCTCAGGGGAAGCGACGTGGAGCAGGTGGCATCTGAGCTGGCCTGGGGCGATGGGTGGGAACTGAAAGGGGATGTGGGGAGGGGGGGAGGTCTCTTTGGGCAGAGGAGGCAGCCTGAGCTGAGGGCTGTGTTCTGAGAGCAGGGGTGCCTAGTTCATCCGGAGAAGGAGGAGCCCGGGGATGTAGCTGGAGAGGAGACGGCACGGGATCCTATAGCCAGAACGTGATGGGCGCGGGTGGGCGGGTCTGCATGGGACCTGGCAGGTGCTGGAAGCTGCAGGACGGGGGGGGGGGGGGGGGGGGGGGGGGGGGGGGGGGGGGGGGCGGGGGGGAGGGGTCAGGAGCCCACCGATGGACAGTCTCAGCTTGTGGCCTGCCCTGGCCCTTCTCCATGATTTTACAACTATGTGGGTCAGTGAGATGGCACCCGAGTGAGTGCCAGGCATGGGGAAGGAGCGTGACCCTTTGTCCCGTGTGCCCACCACGGGGAGGGCAGAGGCTGCAGGGTGTGGGGGCCGCGCAGCGTTCAGGGGTGTTCTCTCTAAGACTCTCGGTCACCAGTCATGTTGAGCATTTACTGTGTGCTTGACCTGCCAGGTGGGCACCACCCACATCTTTGCAGATGAGGGGAGCAGCCCTTCATGGAATTAAGTGACCTGACCAAGGCCACACAGCGTGTGGGTGGAGGAATGGGGTTCTTGCCATGTCTGCTTGGTCCAAAGCCTGTGCTCTGAGCCCTGAGAGAAAGCCAGTGATAGCCGCCGTCCCTGGAGCAACCCCCCCACTCCGGCTCTCAGCATTTATACGTATGAGCTCATTTAATCCACACACCAACGCCATGGGGTAAGTGCTATTACTCTCCCTGTTGATGGAGGAGAAAACTAAGGCACAGAGAGGTTAGGAAACCTGCCCGAGGTCACACAGCCAGTAAGTGGAGCTGGGTGTTACAGCATGCTGGGCTTGTTGCTTGAAAAACTGAAGGCGTGGGGGGCTCTAGTTCCACTCAACCGCTCCTGTGCCTCCACGTTATCCATGTCCTGCGGCTGTACTCGGACCGCAGAATAATAAAGTGCTCATGGGTTGGGCACTTAACCCTGAACTCTCCAGCACCTACATGACACATAGGATATAGTTGTTAACTTCTTATCTCTGACAGACGAGGAAGTCTGGGCCCCGAGAACTTTAGTCAGTTGCTCAGCGACTCCCAGCAAGCAAGTGGCAGAGCCTCGAGGGAGCCCAGTGTGGCCCAGCTGTAAAGCTGGAGACGCCCTGCCCACTCTGCCCCCTTCCAATACACAACGTGGCTCTCGGGGAGGCCGGGCATCCTCCGTCGATCTGGGTCACACTCCGTTCCACCCTGGTCCCAGCCTTGTGCTTCCCCCGCCCTGTTGCTCAAACCCTCCAGTAACCCCCACGAAACCGGCATGCTTGCCCAAGCCTCTCCTTGAGACTAAAGAACGTTTTGTAAAACTGAAGAAGGCTCCAGAGCCCCTGCCCTCTTACACCAGTGGGTGCTTATGTCAGAAGAACCCAGGGCCCCTGAGTCAATTATCAAAGTCATTTCCTATCACTTGTTCTGCCCTACTTTTGTGAGGCAGGCGAAGTGGCATGCCCATTTTGCAGATGGGGGGACTGAGGCTCAGGCAGGCCTGGCATTTGCCCAAGGTCAGGTGTGGTCAGGTGCTGCATCGTGGACCGAGCTCCCTGCATCACCATGCTGGTCTCTTCAGTTTGAGACTTGTTTGCTCTGAATGGCTCAGGACCTGGATGTGTGACAGGGCCTCCTCTCTCTGACGGCTCCTTCTCAGCCCTTTCAAAGACTCTTCTCCCCTCTTCCCTGTCCCCTCCGCCCCCTCTGGCCCCTTCTCCTTGCATCTATGTCCTGCCCTGGCCAGCCCCCCACTCACAGCCCTTCCAAGATGCTTCCCTTATGTGGCTTTGAGGAAGTGATACCTTCAGATGTGGCTGGCGGCAGGGAGGCCAACAGCCTGTCTAAAAACCAACCGTGCAAAGTGTAACAAAAGGCTTAAAATCTCCCTCCCCTTCTACCAGTAATGCTCTTCCCAGAAATTCAGTTTCTAGGGAAATAATCTGAAAGACACAAAATATCCTCTGCGTGGAGATGTTCATCACAGGGTTGCTTATAACAGCA
Organism: Panthera pardus; assembly: GCF_024362965.1. Lineage (NCBI taxonomy): Eukaryota > Metazoa > Chordata > Mammalia > Carnivora > Felidae > Panthera > Panthera pardus. Next base: position 64,665,236 of record NW_026526765.1, on the reverse strand, counting down.
AAAAAAAAAAAAAAAAAAAAAAAAAGCGGACACAACAGCAAAGTACGTAGGGAAACATTTCAGTCAGTGATGAGGCCCTTCATGCACCCCTCCCCCCACAAGCAAACTGCCATAGGCCGGTGTCCACTGAGAGACACCCCCACATGCCAGCCACTGTTCTCAGGCCTTCATATTTATTCTCTCCTTTAATCCTGACGATTTTTTTTAAGTTGGTACTTAAAATGCCCCCATTTGCAGACAAACAAACTGAGGCAAGGAAAGGCTAGGTAAACTGCCCAAGGTCAGAAGCTTCCAGGCACCCCGACTCCACCAGACTCAACCACTCCTAGAGCCGTGGCAGTGACTGATGACCATCACCAGGAGTTAGTTGTTGAGGGCAGGCCAACGTGCCAGGCGCTTCTCCCTCTTGCTAGTCCCTATTGCCATTGCTGCCCCCCCACCATCCAGGCCGGCGAGGGCACAGATGATTCCTTAGGCCCCAGACAGAAACAGCAGTGAGAAAGTCTTAGGGTGTTTGGCGTTCAAGAGTCCATGAGAGCAGTCCCCCACCACCCAGAGAGGAGGGACCAGCTGGGGGCTGGGCCAGGAGCCTAGAGTTAGGTGGGAGAGTAGGCCCTGCCCCTGCTGCCCTCCCTTGGGGTCACTGGGGTGACTGGAGGTGAGGTGGGGGTCACTGAAGGACGAGTGTGGGGGTCTGAACGCACAGGGGCTTGTGCCCTACTCCCAGCTGGAAGCCAGGACAAGGGAGGGATCCCTTGCACCCCAATTCCTCTGCTCCCATGGGGGGTACAGGGGGTCCCCCAGATCTCCTGGACCTACAGTGAGCCCCAGCACATGACTGGGCTTTGAGGCCTGCCTGCTGGGAGAGGTCCAGGGGGCTGGGAACCTGCAGCAGAGGCCAAAGCCCCTGAGAGAATGTGGTTGGTCTTTGGCAGTGCCAGATAGAGCCCAGGAGTAGGTCAGCGGTGTCCCCGGGCCCGACCATGGCGCAAACACCATGGAGGGAACCTGGCAGGATAGGTCTATCGTGGTCCAGAGGGTGCTGTGGGGGTCAGACAGCCTGGGGAACTTCGCTTACCCTGGTGGGAAGGAGATGGTTGGGGGCGGGGGAGGAGAGTGGAGATGATCTCGTATTGAGTTGGTTCAACTTCCAAAGTCACCATGTTTACAGCTGGAAGTGACTGAGCTCTCGGACCTGGAAAGCATGCCTTTCTCCAGCTTCCACGAAATGGTCCAAGGGCACCCGGAGCGGAATGCAGCAAAGAATCTTACAGCTGGGCGGGCACAGGGCACTAACAGCCCTGTTCCTTTCTCTAGCCTGGGACAGAGGTGCTGTAAGGACCAGCCTCACTTTTCAGATGGGGACAGAGTCCTAGAGAGGGGAGGACTTGCTCAAGATCAACTAGCCAGCACAACGGGGAGATCAGCCCTCAGAGCTCTCTCAGCAGACCACAGCACTACACGGCATCGCATTGCCCACGAGCGCACCCCTCTCCCCACGCTGTCCCTTTGCCCAGAATGGCACCTCTGCTCCTCAGCTTAGAAAATTCCAACTGTCCTTCAGGAGTCAGCTGAGACGTTCTGAGACATCACCTCCCTCTGGGCCGTTGGTAAAGGAAGAGTGGACGAATGAATCAGTAAGACTTAGCAGCCCCCAAAACAGGAGACATGTGGCCTGCTGAGGAACTCAAAGTGTGTCACCTCTTGTTGCCAGGATATTAAAGCCACGTTGGCTCAGGAAAAGCTTGAAGGGAAGAGAGAGCCATGATTTCAGGGATTGCATAAGACGGCAACAGAAATGGGGTTTCTCTTTGACTTTCCATTTGAATGTTCCCTTTCAACAATGATTAAGTATTTATAGATACTGTGTTTCCAAAATCAGTGTGGAAGTTCCCTGAATCCTCTGGGCATTGGGACTGCCTTGCCGCCCATCCCAAATGTCCATCCCTGGGTCACAATGACACGTGTTCAGTCCCGGAATGAGGAAGACTGGAGTCTCATCCACGGGCCTGTGATGCCCAAGCCTGTGACCCTCCCTCCACCCTGCAACCTCCTGCACAATCTGTACAGAGAAGCGGACCCACCGAGGCTTTGTAGAACCACTTTTTGCTACTTTTTGCCAGTTGGGACAAACTCCCCTGTCCCCTCCTTTCTACCTCTGGGCAGAGAGTAAGTGGTCCACAAACCCCAGGAGAGACTCAGGGGCTGTGGACACCCTGAAATGCACAGCGGGTCTCAGGCATTACCCTACTCCTGTCCCCCAACGCTGCCACACACAGCCCCTATGGGTTTAATGAACACCCAAAAGCTGAGAAGCCTGTGACCCACTGCTGTTTCTGTAGAAGCAGTGGCAGCTGGCAGAAATCTTAGCTCTCTTTAACAGATGAGGAAACTGGGGCTCAGAGAGGGATGCGATCTTCTCACGGCCACACAGCCAGTCAGTGGCAGAGGCGATGAGAAATCCAGATCCCTCATCTGCCAGGCTGGGGTTCTTTCGGCAGCCCAGCCGTGCACCTGGTCTGCACCCCTACCTGCACTCACAGCTTGGGTCGTGACAAGGACACATTTTCCTGAATTTGCCTCCGTAACTCAGAATGATTCATTAGTATGAAAAACATGTTCTTCGCTGCCCTTGCCAGAAGATTCTTGACACAAACACACTGGGGGTTTGGCATAAAATCTCTCCCTTGTTAAGCATTTATATATAATGAGGGTTGAAATGGTCCCTTGAGACTGATCCAAGCCCCCCATTTTTGGAGGAGAGATATGAGGCTCAGGGGTCAGGGCCTGATTTGAACAATTCAGTGGCACAGCTGCGATATGAATCCACAAAGCCTGCCTTGAACTTTCCAGCTGCTCCTTTGTAGAGGGGTGAAAGAGAGGAAGGAAGGAAGGAAGGAAGGAAGGAAGGAAGGAAGGAAGGAGGGGAGGCAGGCTACCACTTACTAAGCATCTACTCTATGCTAGGTGCTTTGTATAAATTGATGCTGAGCCTTATTGCTATCCCCACAGGGAGACATTTTCATCCCTGTTTTGCAGATGAGCAGGCTGAAGCACAGAGAGAGCAGGCCATGGGCCTGGAGTCACAGAGCCCAGCAAGTGCTGGGGCTGGAACTGACACCCATTTCTTTCCCCTACACCAAGGGTTGGCAGCAGGCCAAATCGCCTGCAGGCCAAATCCAGCCTACCAACCTATTTTTGTTGAAATGGTGATGGTGGTGGTGATAGGGGGGAATCAATAGAAGAATAACATTTCAGGACTCATGAAAATGATATGGATTTCGAATTTCCGCGTCCATAATAAAGTTTTATTGGAACACAGCCATCCCCATTCATTTACGTATTGTCTGTGGCTGCTTTCACATCGAAAGAGCAGAGTTGAGTAGTTGCGACAAAGAACATACGGGTTGCAAAGCCCAAACTATCTACTATCTGGCTCTTTGCAGATAAGATTTGCTGACTCTTGCCTGATGCCATGCAATTTCCCAGGGAGCCTGGAAAGTCTGCAGAGCTTCCCTTGTCCCTGCGCAAGGGCATCAGGGCTGAAACCCAGGCCTCCTCCTGTTTGCCAAGCTGTATGCCCTGGGGCTGGATCCCCTGGAGAAGGGACCTTCACTCATTTGTTCACCTGGAGTGTTCACCCTCTTTTTATGGGGAGAAAGCTACTAGCAGTGGTCCCAAATGCACAGTTCCCCTTCCCTCCTCATCACAGCCCCTGGGAAGGCAGCCCCAAAGCATGTCCCATCAGATCTGCTACAGAAGGAGTGGACAGCGAAGGTGGGGAACAAGCAGGGGTAGGGGTCTGCATGAAGCCAGAGGGAGGGAGGGGGGATGGCCTGGGCACAAGCTGGGGCTTCTAGCTGGCTTCAAAGGCACAATTCCCAGGGAGTGAAATGAGGAGTTCTCTACCTTTCAAGTGACTCCTGGGAAGTCACTATTTATTCTCCTTGACTTTTAAGGCTGTAAAAGGCTTCCCACCTCCTCTCTCTCTCTCTCTCTCTCTCTGCTCTCCTTCCCCTAACTTCCTCTCTGGGGGTAGAAAGGAATCTCATTCCCCAAATGCTCAGAAGAGACAGAAGATGAAAAGGATTAATTTCTTGCTGTAGCTTGTCTGCTCTCCTGCAGCTGTGCTGAAGCATGAGCACTGCAGGCCTGGGAACGGGTGTTCTGGGCAGGTGGCAGGGACAAGGGGAGTCTAGGGGTCCATGATACAGCCTCATGCCTGGAGCTCCCCAAACAGGGCCTATAAATGGCCAAAAGCTTCCATAAAGCCCAAGCGCTTTAGTGAATGGGACCATGGATGCAGGAGGGGTAGGAGGAAGAAACAGAGGGAAGAAAAGAAAACACAAAACAGAAAGGAAGAAAGGAAGGAAGGAAGAAAAGGCAAGACAGAAGGAACCTGGAGGACATCATGCTACATGAAAAAGCAGGGCACGACAGACCACACATTGTATGAAATGTCCAGAATAGGCAAATCTGTAGAGATAGAAAATAGATTAGTGGTTTCTTGGCTGGGGGCCGGTAGGGGATTGGGATCGGGAGGTGATCGCAAAAGGCTACAGGGTTTCACTCGGGGGGGTGATGAAAATGTTCTATGATTGGTTGTGGCGATGTGGCACAGCTCCGTGAATATACTAAAAACCAGTGAATTGTATACTGAAATGGCTGAATTGCACAGTGTGTGAAGTATACCTCAATAAAACTGTTACAGGAAAGGAATAAAGATGGAAGTTGGTGTCCAAGATGGCGCGTAGGAAGACCCTGAAATCGCCTTCTCCCATGGACACATCAAGTCTACGGCTACACATGGAACAATTCCTGCTGACAAAGGATGGAAATGTAGCGGCACATTTCTGTCCACAACAAGGCATAGAAGGGCCACATCGAGACAGGTAGGAGAGACAGAGATGCAGTCTCACCAAAAACCTCAACCCTGGCGGGATAATTCACAATACGGGAAGATCTCATGGGTCTGGACTCTCTCTCTGAGGAGAGAGGGGTTTGTGCTACACACTGGGCACCCCAACCTGTTGCACTTGCACTGAAGAGAAGAGGCCCCCCCAAACATCTGGCTTTGGAAACCAATGGGGCTTACGTCCAGGAAACCTGGGGTCTGTGGAGACGAGATACTCCTTTGAGGGACTTAATGGCTCATGCACGGACTCGCTCATCAGGGGACCAGCAGAAAGGCAGCAGTTTAAGAGGTGACTGGATTGTACGTGCAGGAGATGCATTTGCGAACTTAGATTTTTTTGGGGGGGGAGGGGCAGAGGGAGAGAGAGAGAGAATCCCAAGCAGGCTCCGTGCTGTCAACACAGAGCTCGACGCAGTGCTCGATCCCAGGAACAGTGAGATTGTGACCTGAGCTGAAATCAAGAGTTAGATGCTTAATCGATGGAGCCACCCAGGCATGCTGCAGCCACCCAGGCGGGCTGCATTTGCTAATCTTACAGTATTCGCCAGAGAGGGCAGAGGTCAGTTAGGACTTTGGGGATGGAGGTGCTGGTGAGCGCCATTTTTGCATTTTCCCTCTACCTTGCTAGCACAGCTAGGTAGGCCCCAGCCTCAACACTCTCTGACAACCTCACTAAAGCCGGTGGGCAAGTACAATCCACATGGGGGATACCCCTCGATCACCTGCCCCTTGTGGCCAGAGGTGCTTGTGTTTCCGGGCCCCAGGGGACCCAGAGAGTTCTGGGAAGGCTACTATACCCAGGGCACTGCACAGACAGCAGACTGAAACATAAGTCCCACCTGCCTCTGAAAAAAGCCCATCTACTCGTCCTAGAGCTTTAACCCGAGGGACAGGCTTCAGGTTTGCCAGGCATCTAGAGGCTACCGAGGCACTCTCAGGGAATGTAGGCAAGGAGAAAGCCTTCCCTCGGCCTTTACACAGCTCACTGGCATCTCTTAGAAAAGAGCTCACACACTTGCCTGGAGCCCTGATTTTTGCAACAGTTGCCCCTAGGACACCTCCAGATTTCGTGGTCTGGAGGCCAGCAAGGTTTACAATTACAGTCCCACAGGACTATATATATTTGCATACGTAAAAAGCTGCTGCTTAAGGATCTGGCTTCTAATCAGCCTGAAATTAGGTGCTGCCTATGATTACTCCCTTTGGAACACTGGCAGGTCTGGGCATACCTTCAACAACAGAGGCCTATCAAGAATAAATCAGGATGGGGCCCCTGCGTGGCTCAGTCGGTTAAGTGTCTGACTTCAGCTCAGGTCATGAGCTCACGGTTTGTGCTGGCAGCTTCAGATTCTGTGTCTCCCTCTTTCTCTACCCCACCCCCACTCACGCTCATCTGTCTCTCTCTTTCAAAAGTAAAATAAACATAAAAAAATTTTTAAAAAAGAATAAATCAGGCTACTCAGACAATCACAAAGGTTTGAGGGACAAGTAAGAGCTGGGGCAAGGTTGATTCATTTCCTGTATAAGGCCACTCTTTCAAGACTGGGGGAGGTAGTTGTTTTGACTAATACATGGAAACAAACACAGAGAGGCAAGCAAAATGAGGAAACAGAGGGATATGTTCCAAATCAAAGAACAAGACACAAAATGTCAGAAAAAGATCTTGATGAAACAGAGATAATCATCTACCTGTTAAAGAATGCAAAGTAATGATCATGAAGATTCTTAGGAGAAGGATTGAAGTGAGAACTTCAATGAAGAGACAGAAAATACAAGAAAGTACCAAACAGAAGTGACAGAACTGAAGAGAAGGATTGAAGTGAGAACTTCAATGAAGAGACAGAAAATACAAGAAAGTACCAAACAGAAGTGACAGAACTGAAGAATACAATAATGGAACTGAAAAATACAATAGAGGGGTTCAAGAGCAGACCAGATGAAGCAGAAGAACAGATCAGTGACTTGGAAGACAGAGCAGTAGAACTCACCAAGAGAGAAAAAGAATTTTAAAAAGCGAAGACAGTTTCAGAGACTTATGGGAGAACACGAAGCAGAGTCACATTTGCTTTATAGGGGTCCCAGAAGGAAAAGAGAGAAAGGGGCAGAAAATTTGTGTGAAGAAATAATGGCTGAAAACTTCTCTAACCTGGGAGCAGAAACAAACATCAAGGAAGCTTAGAGAGCTCTAGATAAGATAAAACCAAAGAGAATCACATGAAGACACATTATAATTGAAATGTCAAAACTTAAAAAGAGAATCTCAAAAGTAGCAAGAGAAGACAACTTCCTGCATACAAGAGAATTCCCATAAGATCATGAGCTGATTTCTTGGCAGAAACTTTGCAGGCCAGAAGGGAGTGGCATGATATATTCAAACTGCTGAAAGGAAAAAACTTCCAGCCAAGAATACTCTACTCATCAAGGTTATCGTTCAGAATTGAAGGAGAGATCATGAGTTTTCCAGACAAGCAGAAGTTAAAGGAGTTCATCACCGGTGGCCTTACATGAAATGTTAAAGGGATTTCTTTCAGCTGTAAAGAAAAGGCACGAACTAATAACAAGAAAATATATGAAAGTAAAAATATGACCAGTAAAGGGAGTGGATTAACCATGCATAAAGCTAGTATAAAGGTTAAAAGATAAAAGTGGTAAAATTAACTAAAACTAATAATTAGTTAAGTGATATACAAAATAAAAGAATGGAAATATGACATGAAAATCATAAAACATGGGGGAAGGATATAGAGTTTTTAGAATGCATTCAAGTTCAAGTTGCTAGCAACTCAAATGAGACATCTGTATACACTGTTCTATGTGAACCTCATGGTAACCATGCGGCAAAAACCTATAGCAAAACATAATGAGAAAGGAATCTAAACCTAACACTAAAGAAAGGCATAAAACCACAAAGGAAGAGAGCGAAAGAAGAACAAAAACAGTGAGGAACTATAAAACATCCAGAAAACAACTGACAAAATGGCCGTAAGTACACACTTACCAATCAGCGTAAATGGACTAAATTTTCTAATAACAAAACACAGAGTGGCTGAAAGCATAAAAATAAGACAACTATATTCTGCCTACAAGAGACTTACTTCAGATCGAAGGACACACACACACACACACACACACACACACACACTGAAAGTGAAGGGGTGAAAAAAGATATTCCATGGAAATGGAAATGAAAAGAAAGCTGGTTTAGCTATACCTATATCAGACAAAATAGACTTTAAAGCAAAGACTGTGATAAAAGACAAAAAAGGGCACTATGTAATGATAAAGGGGTCAACACAACAAGATGGTAACACTTATAAATATGTATGTGCCAGCAGAGGAGCACCTAAATATATAAAGCCAATACTAACAGAGAAAATGACAGCAATACAATGATTGTAGGGGACGTTAAAACTCCACTTTCATCAATGGATAGATCATTGAGACAAAAAAATCAACAGAGAAACACTGGCCTTAAATGACACATTAGGCCAGATGGACTGAAAAGATATATACAGAATATTCCATCCCCAAACAGTGGAATACACATCCTCTTCAAACACGTACGGAACATTCTCCAGGGCACATTACATGTTAGGCCACAAAACAAGTCTGAATCAATTTGAGAAGACTGAAATCATATCAGGCATCTTTTCTGACCACAACGGTATGGAACTAGGAATTAATTACAAAAGGAAAACTGGAAAAATCACAAATACATGGAGATTAAAAAACATATTACTGAACAACCAATGGGTCAAGGAAGAAATCAAAGGGAAAATACAAAAAAAATACCTTGAGACAAAGGAAAATGGAATGACAACAATCCAAAATTGATGGGATACAGCAAAAGCAGTTCTAAGAGGGAAGTTCATAGGGATACAGGCCTACCTCAAGAAATAAGAAAAATCCCAAATAAATAATCGAACTTTACACCTAAAGAAACTAGAAAAAGAAGAACAAATGAAGCCCTAAGTTAGTAGAAGTAAAGAAATAATAAAGATCAGAGCAGAAATAAATGAAATAGAGACCAAAAAAAGAAGAAAAAAAAAAGAAAAGACCAATGAAACTAAGATATGGTTCTTTGAAAAAGAAACAAAATTGACAAATCTTTAGCCAGACTCATCCTAAGAAAAAGGGAGAAGGCTCAAATAAGTGAAATAAAAAATGAAAGAAGACAAGTTATAACTGATAGCATAGAAATACAAAGGATTATCAGAGACTGCCAAGAACAATTATACATTAACAAACTGGACAAATTGGAAGAAATGGATACATTTCTAGAAACATACAATCTTCTAAAACTGAATCATGAAGAAATAGAAAACTGGAATAGACCGATTACCAATTGTTAAAGAGACTGAATTAGTAATCAAAATTCCCCCCTCCCACTCCCCCCGAAAAATCCTAACAAACAAAAGTCCAAAACTACACAGCTTCACTGGTGAATTCTACCAAACATTTAAAGATTTAATACTTACCCTTCTCAAACTCTTCCAAAAAATTGAAGAGGCGGGAATACTTCCAAACTCATGTTAGGGCCAGCATTACCCTGATCCAAAATCAGACATGGACACCATAGAGAAAAAGAAAATTACAGGCCAATATCCCTGATAAACGTTGATGCAAAAATCCTCAACAAAATATTAGCATGTCAAATTCAACAATACATTAAAAGGACCACATACCATGATCAAGTGGGATTTATTCTAAGGATGCAACCATGCAAGCATGGTTCATCTCAAATTAATCAATGTGATACACTACTTTCACAAAAAAATGTATAAAAATCATATGATCATCTCTGGGGTGCCTGGGTGGCTTAGTTGGTTAAGCACCTGACTCTTAATTTTGGCTCAGGTCATGATCTCACGGTTTGTGGGTTGAAGTCCTGCATTGGGCTCTGCACTGACAGCATGGAACTTGCTTGGGATTCTCGCTTTCCCTCTCTCTCTGCCCCTCCCCTGCTCATGCATGTTCTCTCCCTCCCTTTCTCTCTCTCTCTCTCTCAAAATAAATAAATAAACATTTAAAAAAATCATGATTGGGGCACCTGGGTGGCTTAATCAGTTAAACGTTCGACTTCAGCTCAGGTTATGATCTCATGGTTTGTGAGTTCGAGCCCCGTGTCAGGCTCTGTGCTGACAGCGTGGAGCCTGGAGCCTCTTTGGATTCTGTGTCTCCCTCTCTTTTTTCCCCTTTCCCACCCCTGCTCACTCTCTCTCTCTCTCTCAAAAATAAATAAATATTAAATTTTTTTAAAAAATCATGATCATCTCAATAGATGCAGAAGAAGCATTTGACAAAATTCAATATCCATTTATGATACAAGAAAACTCTCAAGAAAGTGGGTATACAAGGAACATACTTCAATATATTAAAGGCCACATATGACAAACCCACAGCTTACGTCATACTCAACAGTGAAAAGCTGAAAGCTTTTCCTCTAAGATCAAGAACAAGACAAGGATGTCCCCTCTTGCCATTTTTATTCAACACCATATTGGAAGTCGTAGCCACAGCAGTTAGACAAGAAAAAGAAACTAAAAGCACCCAAATTGGAAAGGAAGAAGTAAAACTGTTGCTACTTGCTGATGACAGGATACGATATCCAGAAAACCCTAAAGACTGCACCAAAAAACTGTTATAAATGAATTCAGTAAAGTTGCAGAATACAAAATCAACATACAGAAATCTGTTGCATTTCTCTACAGTAATAATGAACTATCAGAAAGAGAAATTAAGAAAACAGTGTCTTTAACAACTGAATCAAAGAGAATAAAATACCTAGGAATAAATTTAACTAAGGTGGTGAAAGACCTGTACACTGAAAACTATAAAACACTGACCAGAGAAATTGAAGACACAAATAAATGTCAAGACATTCCATGCTCATGGACTGAGAGAATTGACATTGCTAAAATGTCCATACTGTCCAAAGAAAGATTCAATACAATCCATATCAGAATTCTGACGGCTTTTTTTCACAGAACTAGAACAAATAATTCTAAAATTTGTATGGAACCATGAAAGGCTTTCTCCAGCCAAAGCAATCTTGAGAAAGAAAAACAAAGCTGGAGGTATCACACTCGGATTTCAAACTATACCACTACGCTACAGTAATCAAAACAATATGACATTGGCGTAAAAACAGACATAGATCAACGGACCAGGACAGAGAGCCCAGAAACAAACCCACACCAACCTGTAAGCAGTGGTGGGGTAGGACTTCTACTGGGGCTCCCTAGTTCCACACCAGAAGCAGGAGAATACCCCAGCAGCTTTGCTGGGTAACAGCCAGGCACAGAGGCAGAGGTGACAAAGCAGCCAGGGGGATTCCAGTGAGCAAGGGGGCGGCCAGGCCCCTTCGTTAGGGGGGAGCTGCTCTGGGCACCTCTGCAAAAAGCACCATAAAGGCTGTTAAGAAATGCTGGAATCAGTGTGCCAAAAAGTTAGACTACTTTAGAACCCAAACGATAAGAGTAAACAAAGCGAGGCTCTTGGCGGGGTAAGCTATGGGAAACTTCCTTTCTGAGCAACACTCCTTAAGAAGAATGCGCGCACGGCTCCTGGAACTCTTTCACACCAGCTGCATCCGCAGAGGCCGAACTTGGAGCGGCAGATGAAGTCAACCCCCCGCTCTCTTGTGCCGCCAACCTCTGGCCAAACCCAGACATGCCGGGGAGACATCACGGACAGCCACAGAGCAGCAGGCTGTCGGGAACCGTGGGCTCCCACCCCTCTCGGAAGCTCCCTTTCTGTGCCCTCGGTGCGAGTTACCTCACCTCTCTGGGCCAGGGGGAGGGGCTGGGTTACCGTTAGGGGTGTCTTCCCTCTCCAACACCTGATTCAGAGCCTGTGGTTGGCTTCCGCTGTGAGGCCCGCCCCTGACACCACTATTTGGAGGGAGGCCCGTTGTGACATCCAAGTTAGAAAAGGGAACCAGGAATTTCTGCCTCCCACTAGTTCCTGGAACTTCCCTCTGAGTCTTGGTTTCCTGATCTCTGAAGTGAGGGCAGCATTATGCACCTCTTAGAGTTCTTGGGAAATCAGAACTAGATATTCACGCATTCACGCATTCATGCATTCGTTCATCCAACAAATATTACTGTGCCCATCCTATTAGGGATACAACAGTGAACAACACAGACACGGTCCTGCCCTTGGGGGGCATGCTGTCCGGGGGTGCAGACATTAAACACACAGAAGGCATCAAGAGGAATAAGATAGTCTGGACTGAGGCAAGGGTGCGTGGGGTACACAGCCTGTGAGGTCAGGATGAGACCTTTGTATTTTATTCCAAGAGCATCAGGAGTGGAAATCTGCTCTCTGGCTGCGGAGGGAGGGAGAGCAGATGGGGAGGGGGGCCTGAGCGGACAGCTGACCAGGGGCCTCGGAGAAGAAAGCACCTTGCCCTCCTCGCCTTCCTTTGCATCTCTTCTCCCAGGGTCTTTCTTGAGCTCTGACTCCAGCCTGCAGGTGCTCTGTCGGAATGAGGAAGCGCCACACCCAAGCGAGACTGTTGATACTCCAGGTGCCCATGAATATTATCTCCCTGCCCTCGGAGATTACCCAGAGCAAATGAGCATGTAGAAAAAGGACCCAAGAGCCCTGGGCAGGGGCCCAAAGAACTCTGTCTACTCCTAGCTCCTCCAGTATTTGCATTGGACCTCAGATAGGTCACTGGCTTCCCGGTGTCCTCGTTTCCTCATCTGGTATCTATGGGACTAGCACTGAATCCAGGCTAAATTTAAGTCCAAGTAGCATTTACTGTGCAAAGACCCCAAGCTTTGGGGTCAGACAAGCTTGGGCTGGAATCCTAGATTCCATGTTTGAGGCTGTGTGGCCTGACGCTGGCTACTTTGCTTCTGGAAGCCTGCAGCTGGCTGAGGGCCCACACTTTGAGAACCACTGCCCTAGAATAACACCCCTCAGGGAGGAGGACCTGTGATTCGCTCATTGCTATGCCTCAGCAGGGCTGGCGTATAGCAATTTCTTGCTGTGTGCCTGGGGAGTCGGGGCGCTGAGAGGTTTGTTTTGGCAATGGCAGAAGTGGGTCGAGGGTGGGTGTGGGCCGTGGGATGTTGGCAAGAAACAGGAAGAGGGTAGAGCTTCTAATGCCAGGTGAGGAGCTGGGCCTTGTGGTAGCTGAACATGGTCCCCAGAGATGTCCACATCCTCATCGCTGGAACCTGAGCACGTTACCTTATGTGGCAAAAAAGAACTTCACAGGTGTGATTAAGTCAAGGAATTCGGGACGGAGAGATTATCCTGGATTATCCTGGTGGACTCTAAATATAGTCACAAGAGCCCTTATAAGAGAGAGGCAGGAGATCTGGCTACAGATGGGAGAAGGGGATATGACAAAGGAGACAAGAGGGACAAGTGGTGGGAGAGAAGGGTCGTGAGCCAAGGAGAGTAGCTGGAAAAGGCATGGAAGTGGATTCTCCTCTGACGTCTCCAGGAGCAACCAGCCCCATCCACACCTTGATCTCAGACCTCCCAAACTGTTAAGAGAATCACTCTGTGTTGTTTTCAGCCACCAAGTTTGAGGTCATCTGCTACAGAAGCCCTAGGAAACGGCTGCAGACCCCTCTATCCAGGAAGAACAGTGGAGGCCACTGAGTGGGGCGGGGCAGCACATGGGGAGAGGTGACGAGGGTGGGGTGAAGGCAACCAATCAGGGGCAGGAGAGGCCACAGAGAAGGGAGGACGGGCCAGCCGGGCCCCTCCCTCCTAGAGTCTCCCATTGGCTGGCACCCTGGCTGACCGTGTCCCTCCCTGCTCCAAGGGCAGGCCCAGGTAGTCCCTTCAGAATTCTCAGCTCAGACCTCCACCCACCTCAGCAGTGATAAGGGCCTTTGGTCAGGTCAGTGATATCGGTCATCAGGGAAGCTGGGAGCCAACCTGATGGAGGGCCACATGAGGCCCTGATACCCTGGCAGTCTCAGTGTGAAAATCAACCTTTGGCTGTTCTTGGCCTCCTGCGCCCCCCGGTCCCCACCATCGTGTGAAACCCTCCAAGCAGCTCACCATCCTCCTCTGCCAAACCCCTCTGCCCCCTGTTTCCAAGGCCTGGAGAACAGAGCATGGCCACAGCCACACAGAACATGTGCTCTGAAGGCTTTGGCTCTGTGGCCACTGTGCGTGATCGGGGCAGGCGCAGCCTGGCTTCAGCTTCAGAGCCCCCTCCCAGGGTGGCTGTGAAGGTCAGAAGAAAAGATGGGCATACACAGGGCGCCCAGCACCCAGAGGACAGCCAGTAATGCGGGCTGCTATCTCTCTACTCAGAATGTGGCTTTGGCTGACACAGTAGCTTGCATCACTTGGGCCATTTACTTCACTTTCCCGAGCCTCACTTTTCCCATCTGTAAAGCGGAGATTAAACAAGCACCTACTTCATGGGGTTGTGGGAAAAGCGAAATGAGGTCACAAGGCCGAAAGTACCACCCTGGATGAATAAGGTCTTTCCCGTCCCCATTTAAGGCTCAGCTCAGAGGTCTACTCCCTGGGATGGGCTCCCTGGGCCACGAGCCGCCTCATCCGGGCACCCAGCACGCTGGGTTGCGATCCTTGGCAAGTGCTGCACTGAACCACTGCCCGTCTACTCTGCAACCAGACCATGAGCGATTACAGGTGGTGAGACCGATGCTTGGGGTGGGGTGGGGTGGGGGGCTTGCTTTATGTCCCTTTGCACCCTTAGCACCCAGCACAAGGGTGGGCACAGGATGCCCACAGAATGATTACACACAGAAACAATGGCAAACATGTAAAGCTGGCACCCAGTGGGTACCCAGTGTCAGCTCTTGTGGCTGAGTACTTACTGAATGCTGTTCCCTAAGGATTAGGGGCGAAGGCAGCCTATAAACCAGGGGATCACACGGGTAAGAGCAGTGGCTAGTGGCATGCATGACTACACTGAATTGTGTCAATGGGCTTCTACAGTGTCTAAGCCCTTCTTCAAGGTCTACGCCCCGTGCTTTGTTCTTTGCTTCACGAGCTAAATTAGCTTTGTACTCGAGGTCGCTTTCTGAATGAGGGAATGTGGAAGGACGTGGTCAGAAGGGGTCTTGCCCATCAGGGCCAGATGTGGAAGCCTTTAGATCTGCATTTTGGAGAGACATTGCTGGGTGGTTTGGGGGACAGATCTGAGACGGAGAGTCTCAAGGTTAGGAGGCTGGAGCAGGAACAATGAGGCTTGTTCCAGATGGCTAGCAGTGGAGGGGTGGAGAGCCCAGGATCCAGGTCTATGGTGGGACACTCCATACCTGGCTGCTGCCAGGACCAGAGGGACCATGAGGCCCAGGGGTCCAGTTGGGCCGTTTTGCTCCCACAGCACTCCCCAGGGATCAGAACCCAGAGGGTGTGGGTCTGCAGCATCCGTCCAAGCTTTCCTCAAGTCCGATGCTCAATTATTGAAGGGAGACAAACGTCCCATTGGGTTGTAGAGCCTGTTCACCTCTCTTGGCTCACTTGTGCATCGGGCAACCCTGGGAGGTGAGTAGGGCAGGCTGCACGAGGACGGACCCCACACTCTATGCAATGAGGAAACTGAAGCCCAAGAGGGACAGGGACTTGCTCAAACCACAGCGCGAGTGAGGACAAAGCTGAGACCGGGGCTATGCAGTTGACTTTCCATCCTGTTCATCGCAATAAATGCCCAAAATGTCACTTCTGCATCTCCAGTGCTCAGCACAGTTCCAGGCATGTGGTGGGAAGTTGATAAATGTATGTATGTATGTATGTATATGTGGATGGATGGATGGATGGATGGATGGATGGATGGACGGATGGACAGGTGTATGTATGTATGTATGTATGTATATGTGGATGGGTAGATGGACGGATGGACAGGTGTATGTATGTATGTATGTATGTATGTATATGTGGATGGGTAGATGGACGGATGGACAGGTGTATGTATGTATGTATGTACAGATGGATGTATATGTGGATGGAGGGACAGATGGATGGAATGGTGGATGGGTCAGTCACACAGACCAGCATTCTGGCATGGTCTGTTGGAAGAGTAAGGAAAGCAACATCTGTTGAGCACTGCAATGTGCCAGGTGTTCTACCAGTGCCCATTCGTTCACCCCTCTCAACAGCTAGAGCTCCCCCAGACCTGTAAACACCCTCTCCGTGCAGTGGGTGAGCTTCCTCAGAGCCACTCAAGTGTTTGATGGGGTTTCCCTTAATACCCCGCATTGGCTTTGCCACCGGTGCGTTTATCTACATCTCATTCTGATCCTGTTTTATCTCTTCAGCCTGGATACCTCTTGGAGGTGGAATCCTGAGGTGTCCTCTCTCTTGCATCTTCTGTACCCCCAACATCCAATGCTCTCCGAGCCGATTTTTTTTATAGCCTCCTAGATTTTGCTCTATTCCCTTCTCCTCTCTCATGGCCCTCTTCACTGATGGCCCCTTCTCATCCCTCTTGTCCACACCTTACAGGGAACCAGAGCTCTCTACACAAAGCACAGAATTGCCTGGGTTGCCCCCACCCTCGCTTCTAATCCTCCCACTTTCCCCTTAGACCTATGGTATAAGGTCCAAGCTCCTAGCCTGACCTTCAAGGTTGTGCCTTCCCAATTTGGCCCGTCCTCTTTCTCTTCTGACCCGAGTGCCCCTAGCATAAGAGCTGGTGCATAAGAGATGCTCAACGCATGTGGACCGAGCTGGGTTTGTGGTTACTCCCCAGGTGGCAGCATCAGCGCATGGCCATTTGAAGGTGGTCCTGGAAAGCCTGGGTGAACACTTCAGATGACGAACCAAGTGGCAGAGTTGGGCTTCAAACTTAGGGCTCCTGACTGTAAGGACAACGTAGCTAGAAAAAAGGGCCCACAAGTTCTAGAGTCAGAGGGCCTCTGTCCAGGTCCCAGCTGAGTGGCCCTGGTCAGGTTCTTTGAGATTTAATATGGTCCTTTAAAAATGAAAGTACAAGATTCTACCTCGGGGGGATTTGGGAGGACGGAACCCCACGAGGTTTGCAAAGTGCTCACGAAGAGTTCCCAGCACAGAACGTTCAACCAGCACCTGGTGAACAGCCGCCACCTAAGGGTTACCACTAGTGGGTCCCCCTCCCCATGCACTTGTCCTGCATACAAATGGCTGGGTGGTTACCTGTCTGTGGCTCCTTGAGGGGCTGTGACCTCTGTCCCACTCCACACCTGGAGCTTCAGGGGCTTGTCTTCCTGCCGCGTGGGTTCTCGGCTTTGATTCCTGGCCAGCTGAGAGCTGCCAGACCTCAGAGTAGTGTCATGGGCATGGTGGCTGGCAGGTCCGCAGCGGAAGAGCTGCTGGTATGCCGTGCGGAAGTCTCTGTTTAGTGTGGCGTACAGGATAGGGTTCAGGGCCGAGTTGGCATAGCCCAGCCACAAAACGACGGCTTCGAAGGCCTCGTTGATGGCATCATCCCCTCTCAGCCCACGGTAAACAAACACAGTGAAATAGGGGAACCAGCAGATAATGAAGGCTCCCATCACGGCGGCCAGTGTCACTGTGGCTTTGTGCTCCCCGATGGTAGCTGCCTTCCAGGAGCCGATATGGTGGATCCTCTTGGCCTGATCCCGGGCAATCTTGAAAATGCGGTAGTAGGTGATGCACATGACCAGCAGAGGCAAGTAGAAGGTGACCAGCCCATCCACCAAGCCATACACCAAGTTGACCTGGACTTTGCACTTGGGGATGGTGTGGTTGAAATTGCTGGTCTCATTCCTGCTGTTCCACCCCAGATGGATAGACAGAAAGGACAGGGTGATGGAAATGACCCAGATTAAGACAAGAGACACAGCCACTCGGACTGGGGTGACCAGCACAGGGTAGCGCAGGGGGTCCGTGACAGCGCAGTACCGGTCGAGGCTGATCATGAAGAGGTTAAGGATGGAGGCCGTGCAGAGCATCACATCCAGGCTGGTATAGATATTGCAGAAGACCTTGCCGAAGCTCCACCTGCAGGATAGCTGGTAGAAGGCTGAGAAGGGCAGCACCAGGAGGCCAAGGAGCAGATCAGTGATGGCCAAAGACACAATGTAGCAGTTGGTCAGACTGCGGAGCCGGCGGTTCAGGCCCACAGCCAGGCAGACCACCACATTGCCGGCGACGGTGATGAGGATGAGGACAGCGAGGACCACGCTGACAGTGATCCTACATGGGGGAGAGTCCAGACAAAAGGAAGAGGCTGTGCCGTTAGGTACCATCCTGGAACCTCACGGCTCCTTCCTCTGCCCACGGCCCCTGGCCGCCGCTCGTTCAGCTCCCCCGGGTGCCAGTTATGCCAATCACTGGGCTCTAGGCTTCCAGGAGAGCCAAAAGAAAATGTCCAGACATGGGGAGGCTACGATGACTGCCGCAGTACTGCTTTTCTAGAAATAAATAGAGCCGTCTCCGAGGAGGTATCGGGCACGAACATGAATGAAGAAGAGCGAAGGAAGAGAGAAGGTTCTGGGTTCAAATTCCAGTCCTCGAATTACCCCCTGCAGAGCCAGCTTCCTCCAAGGACTGAAGCAGGTCTCCACTCTCCAGGTCTTGCATAGAGACTGAGGCACCAGAGCATGTGTCTGGAGGTGGCTTTGGTTTTATGCAGGAGAGATCACGTGGAGATGTGGCCACATCGTTCTCCATAGCTGATGGATGCTCCCACCCATGCGACGGGGGTCAAGGACTGCTGCGTCTGCCTCTTAGGACCATTGGAGAACAGGAGCTGAAAATGCAAGGGTCAAGTGTTGAACACTTTGCAATCAGACTAAGAGCATGACTGATTCAAGGCGAATCCGTCTAGACCTCGATCTCCCGGCGAGGCTCCAGGAGGCACAGGGCCAATCTGGACACCTCTCCTTAGGAGGGACTGAGGCAATCAGGATACACAGTGGGAGGAGGAAGGGAGGCAGAGTGCAAGGGACTGGACCACTGTGTCACCTAGTGAGATACGGCTGGAGTGGATACTTATACGGGAGAAAGAAAGAACTAGACAGAGACTCTAGACACAGGAACAGGGACTGCATTTGCTGTTCGCTGCTGGTCCCCAGTGCCTGACCCCACAGGGAGGTATTAAGCCTCTAATGGATAAATGATAAAATGAATGAATAAATCAGCAAATGTAATGAATTTACTCTGATAAAGCACTGAGAACTTGACGCTGTGGGTTTTACAAAACGTCACCATACAGTAAGCCAGGAGCTGACAAAGTTTCTCAGGAGCAGGCCAGGTAGTCAGTATTTTCCGCCGTGCAACCCCCAAGGTCTCTGCTGCAATGACTCAACTCTGTCACTGTAGCACGAGGGCACCTACACAGACAAGGTGCAAATGAATGAGTGTGGCTGCGCTCCCAGGAGGCTTTACTATGGATGCTGAAATTGGGAATTTCACGTAATTTTCACGTGTCACCAAACAGTGTTCCTCTTTTGATTTTTTCTAACTCTTTTTAAAAATGATCCAAACTATTTAAAAATGTAAAAGCCATCCTGAGCTCACAGGTTGCACAAAACCAGGCAGAGGGCCAGATTTTGCCCGCTGTCATAGTTCGCCAGCGGCACCTGCTCTAAACGTCTCTCTAAATCTTACTTTTCTTATATAGCAGCACACATCGTCGGTCAGCCAGCACAGAGCTCACTCAGCCTCTCCAGTGGCTGCACAGCAGCCCGTGGGGTGGCTGGCCATGGTTATTCTATTATGCCCTTATCACGAGTATTTTGGTGGTTTCCAGTTCCTTCTTCCCTCCCTCCCATCCTTCCTACCTTCCTTCCACCTGTCCCCATGCAAACCCCACTTCAACAGAATGGCTGCACACACGATACTTCCTGGTTAAACCCCAGAGACTCCCTCCTACTGGTGGCATCCTATGATCCCAACTGATGAAAACAGCTAAGGCCCTGATGATTCCCTTTCACAGAAGCTGATCCTGATTTTCCAGACAGCAGCTAGCAGGCAATCTACCGCAACCGGGGAGCGTGCAGAAATCAAGCTGACGGTAGACCCCCTCTCAGAAGCAAGCTAATCGCCATGTGACAAAAATTAAGCCTCTCTTAGGCTCTGGCCTGGAGCGGTTTTGCAACCTGAATATGAGAAGCATCATTTAATCGTAACCACTGTGACAGTGCAAGGATCACGGCTCTTGGTCACCTTCTGCCACTCCAGCTGGTTCAACCACCAGGCCTTGCGAGCTGGGCCTCTGGGTATTATTTTTAGAAGATCTTTTCATTACATAAATACCACAAGCAGCATGGCTCTCACTGGTACATTTAATTAACTGTGGGGGGGATAGCAGCAAAGCTCTCTTTTTTGAGCATCCCTGTCTCCGAAAGCCATTTTTTTCCTGAGTCTCTGTATACCTCTTATACAGGTATAGGTATTTGTGCCCTGGGACCAATGTTTTCATTAGCGTTCGGGGTTTTCAAATCTGAATCGAAGCAGTCTCTCACATAATTCAAACTTCATCTGCCTTCCCTCCTTTCCTTCTCTTCCTTCTGTCTGTTCTTTTCAGCAAATACTTCTTTCAGAACGTAACGTGCCAAATGCTATTCTAGGTGCTGGGGGCACAATGATGAACAGAGCGGCGGTAGGTGCGTTTTTCAGGATGTCTCAAAGAAGAACCACTCTGCCGAGTTTCTATTTTACAGCCCAGGTCCCAGAAGTTTCCGGTGACCTCTCGTGAAGGCAGGTGAGCATCTGATAGAGATGCGTTCGCCTGGAGCTTAATCCATCCTGTGCCTTCTGGGTACAGTGACTGCCCTAGAGGGTCACGGCACCACAAGATCATTATCATTATTTTCATCATCACAGCTAACATAAAAAAAAAAAAACAACAACACTTTCTTGAGCTTTCCTTTCAAACTTCCAAAGCAATGACATGCTTATGGCAGTAAACCAAGTATGCTGAGGTACACAGGAAGGGTCAACGGTTCGAGCTATCGCACACCCAGACTTTCATGCCTGAAAGCAGAAGGTGACTGCTGCTGACGGTTTGGTATGATGGGGGCCTTCCAGTCTCTCCCCGTGTTTCTACTTGTACACAGGCACACACGCTACACAATCCTGAGCAACCTCCTTTCCCTAATTTCTTCATTGCATAAGGATGCCCCTGTAGGTCCCTTCGACCTAATTTGTTCTTTTGAGAACCTAGGCTGTGGCAAGATAGCCTCTGTCACGCTAAGATGTATAAAGGATTCTGTGCCGGGGGGGTTGCAAGAGGCAAAAACTGGGAAACGATCAGGGTGCCCAGCAGCAGGGGATGGCTCGAGACATTGCAGCACCTCCTTACTGTAGGATAGCCCTGGGCATGGTGAGATCCCATATTAAATGAAATACCATTTCATCCTCACAATAACTCAAGGGTGAGTGAAATCACTGCTCCATTTAATGTCTGAGAGACGGAGGCTCAGAGAGGCCAAGGGATGTCACAGCCCTAGCAAGTGAGCAGAGAGCCTGGATTCAAACTCAGCTCACACTCCTCAGCCTGCCTTACATGCCTGTGCTTCGATCAGACTTCAACCCATCCTTCCAGCTGGATCTCACCAAACACTCCTGTACTTGTCCCCTAACTTTGCCATTGAGGCAACCCAGGCTTTCCCCAGATGTATTACCCCTTCTCACACCTGCCTTTGCTGTCTCCCTCACCTGGAGCTCTGCTCTTTCCCGTATTCACTTTAACTACTCTCCTTTTAAGGCACCGCTCAAACACCCTGGAGCTTTCCTGAATGCCTGTACTTTGTACCGAGTTATACCATTGGCACCTGCTACCTTATAGTGTAA
This sequence comes from Panthera pardus, assembly GCF_024362965.1. Lineage (NCBI taxonomy): Eukaryota > Metazoa > Chordata > Mammalia > Carnivora > Felidae > Panthera > Panthera pardus. The sequence continues at coordinate 64,643,575 of NW_026526765.1, read as the reverse complement.
TATGGCTTTGTGTTTGCCCTCCCCACAGGGCCTGGATCTTGCCCACCTCTCTCCACCCCCTATCCACCCATCCACCCACCCACCCATCAACCCATCCATCCATCCAACATTTTCTATTGTCCACGTAACAGGAGAGGTACAGGGTATGTGGAGTGTGTGAGTGTGTGCGTGTGTGTGTGTGTGTGTGATTTCCCCACCTTGGAAATCTACAGGTATTCACCTCAGAATTCAGTGGGTCCGGTGAGCGTCTGATGGGCCTATTTCTCCCCGCATTTTATGGCGAAAATTTTCACATGCAAAAAGTTGAGAAAACAACACGATCTTATCTAACACAGATCTTATCCAACTGTTCACGAAGACCAGACAATCATCTGTTCTACCTCTCATTCAGTGTGTGTGTGTGTGTGTGTGTGAAAATTAATTGAAAGTCATTAGAACAGGCTCCAGCCACTTCTTCTACTCATCTTGCACGCTGACCGCGGATGTTACAGCTGCGAGTCTCACGGCTTCCTCTCCTCATCTTTGTCTTAATAGCCTTTGAAAAGGCACCTTTGGGAGAATTTGCTCAGGGTGGCAGTACCCTGCACTGCCCCCGGGGAGGCTTCTGACCTTTACCTGCAGTGATCACCCAGCAGATGCAGCCATAACAAAGAGCGAGGCACTGCGGGGGCATGCTGGCCAATTAGCCTTCCAGAGCAGCCCCAGCCCAGCGTGATAAATGCACTCACTGCACTCTCTGATGTCTTTCAAACCCACCGTGCTGGGCTCTGTGCGGGAGGAGGTCTGATTGCTCTCCATTACGAGCTTCGGTTGGTCTCTAAGTTTAGATCCTTGACGTGACATTCAAGGTTCTTCGTGACCTGGTTCTGTCTTCTCTCTTTAGTCTCAGCTTCTGTCTGCCATGTGCAATTTCGCGTCCCAAGACAACACTATGAGAAACACAGTGCAGGTGACATTGAATTCCTCCTGGTTTTGAAAGTCCCAGGCCCATCCTGACTCAGTGCCGTTGCACATGCTGTTCTCACTGCCGGGAATGTCCCTCCTCTCTTCTATTGACTGGTGAGCCCTCGGTTTTCCTTCAAGGCCTGGCCTCCTCTGCTATCTCGTCCAGAAGCCCAGAAGCATTTGTTTTGCCCCCTCACTTCTACCTCCCACTTACACCCACCTCTGGCACAGGCTTGTGCTTTCTGGGGCACACTGGGTAGAATGCTGGGTTTTCAGTGTCCCCGGAAAACTCTCCTTCTAGGGGGATCCTTGGTGATTCAGCATCACAATGTGTCTCCCCAGGAACTGAGTTGTGGTGGGTGGGATCCAGAATATCATTTCCCTCTGCATTCCTCCCACACAGCACAAAGAATACGGCCGAGGGCCACCCCACCAGCACAGAGGTAGCCTGGAGGCAAACCCAAGTCTACTTCATGCCTCAACTTCCCTCTCACTGTTCCTCACAGAAGAAATGTCACTGGTTGTACATTCTGTTTGCTAACTAGAGGGATGAGGCCATCTAGAAAAGCCACTAGTCTCGAGGCTCAGGTCTCCTCCTTTCAAATTTTATCAAACTGAGTCCAGCATTTTCTTTTCTCTTTTCAGTGGGAAGTAAAATGAAGTTCCTCTTTCAAGGTTTACGTACCTGAGTTCCAGGCACAGCCACCTGGGGAGTTGGCATTGTGCAAGCTGCCAGCAATTTGGGGGAGATCAGTTAAGGCTTGTCTGATTGGGTTTCTCACTTGGCCTCACAGATGAATCTGATTTTCCAGGCAATAATTTTACACTAGGAAAAGAAAACGGTATTCATCAGACGACCCCTGTATGCTAGGTACCTTCTGGGTGAACCAGTAGGCAATCCTGTGAAGAAGGGTGATTTGATCCCCTTATTCTGCAAAAGTTGACACACAGAGAAATGAAGCAGAGTCCCAGGGGCTGAGAGCGGGGACTTTGGACAGATCTGGGTTCTAATTCCAGTGCTGTCATGACCCTGGAAGGCTTTGTGACCCTGGGCACTTTCCTGCAACCTCTCTGAGCCTTAGTTTCCTCATTTGTAAAATTCGTAAAATAATATGCCCTCCTTCACGTGGTGGGTGTAAAAATGCACAGTAAGAGTCTGTAAAACTCTTACTGCCTGGCACATGGTAGGTTCTCACCAAATGTTATCTGTATTATTGTCTAAAGCTGCACAGCCGGGAAATAGCATTCACGAGCACCTGAGTGCCTTCCAGGGGCAGACACTGTACTGGGCTTTTAAATACAGCAGTGGGCATGACAGAAACATCTAGAAGCTTCTGTTACCGTGGGGGAGACAAATATTAAGTAATTCACTGTAGTATTGCTCATTTAATTACAGTTCTGCTAAGAGTTATATATAGAAAGAGGAGATAGAAAGGAAAAAGTTATATATAGAAAGGAGCCAAAAAGATTATATAATGGGGGAGCTGCCCGGGTCCAGGAGTTAGTTACTGAAAGCTGGAGGAGATATTTGAATTGAGACCTTAGATGCCAACTCAATGAAAATGGGGGACAAACAGGTTCCAGACGGAGGGAACAGCTCCCACAAAAGCTCCGATGCAAGGCCTCTGGGGTAGAGGGGGAGTGTAAGCGTAGTGATGTGACTGGAGGCAGGAAGAGGCTCACTGCCCTGCTGTTTACACGAGGAGATGGGGTGTGGCAGTGGTGGTGGGCCTGAGCTGAGCCCTGCCGACCACACCCAGTAACCACTGTGGGTTCGGAGACATAGAAGTCACTGGGTCCTGGAAAGGCAGTTCTTTGTCTTTATGAGCCATAATTTCTTAGAACTTTCCCCCTATAACTGGCCATTTCAAATGTCCTAGGTACCTGCTGCTGAGTACATCAGAAAGTGGCCCCAGCAACAGACCCTCAGGAGCTCTGCCCCTGTCAGAGTCCCAGAAGGGCCCGAGAAATGGGGGTTATGTCACGGGGCAACTTTTTATTCTTTAAGGAGGGAAGACAAGCCTTTGCAAGCTCCAGAGTGGCCATACCCACACAGGGTGCTGAGCAAGCGTGACTCAGGCTCAGACGGCGGGAATGGAAATGACCTTGGTCCTCCCAGGGTCCTTTTCTTCCCACTTACCGATGCCAGCCAACGCACAGCTCCGCTTAAGAAATGCTGACACGCTAGGAGCCCTGGGGGTTCCTTCTTACCATCACTCGGGAGCCTGAGGCAAGCTATGGGGCCGGGGCAGGGAATGCAAACCCAGCGGACACGGCGGGTCCCAGCCCCTGCGGTTCGGACACAGCCAAGCCCCACGGTGGGGGCAACAAGGAGCTGCAGGAATTCAAAAAACTGAAGTGTGACTCTGGCTGGTGGCAGGTGACAGCTGTGTGTGTGCACGCTCGCACACATATACAGAAGGCAACATTTTACTAAGCCTGGAAAACCCCATTAGTGTTAAGAACACTCAGACTCCTGACCCAGCAGTTGTGCTTCTAGGAATTTGTCCCGTGACTCCCCACAGTGCTGATCGTGTTAGCAAAAGCTGGAAATTGTGTAAAAGTGCACAGGACACAGAGCAATGATGCCATCGAAAAGATGAGGAGGCTGTCCGGGCCCACGTGGGATGGTCTCCAAACATGTGCCGAGTGGGGGAATGTGTGTGTGTGTGTACCCATGCATCCACACGCGGCTGGCTCAGGAAGGCCACCTGCCAAAAGGGCAAGGTGGGCTGCTTCCTGCGGGGACCTGGGGGCCGAGCCGCGTGGGAGTGAGACTTCTTGCGCCATGCACCCTTTGTGACCTTTTGGAATCTTTTGTACCTTGGGTAGGTATCACCTTTTCAACACCTAGCAGCCACACGGTCCGACAGGTGGAGGAGGGAAGGGGCAGAGTACGCTGGGCAGAGGGAACAGCACGCAGAGGCACGGGGGCTGGGTGATCAGATCAGGCTGAGGAGCAGGATCGACCACGTGGTTGGTCAGGGCTCCGGGCCAGGGCTGGCACTCGGTCCGCTCGGTCCGCAGGGCCCTTTGTAAGAAGTCCTCCACTCCAAGCTCACGGCCCTCGGGGACCATCCTCCCCCCACTCCCCCACAATCACTGCACAGGTCTGGAGTCAGGCTGGTCATGCCATGCCCTCTGCTGCTTCCCCTGCGGTGAGTGTAAAGATAACCGCGGCTGCCACACCCTGTATGAGCTGGCCTCGGCCGACCTCTCTGGCTGATTCTTAGGGGGAAGGTGGAGCCGGGGCTGGAGGGCTGAAGAGTTTGGACTTAGTTCTGAAGGCAATAGGGAGCCACTGAAGCTTCAATCAGTAGGCTCAAGATTGTCCAGGAAACCGGTAGAAGGTGTGGAACACATCTCTCCCGATCCCAGTCAGCCACCAATCAATGAGGACAGGAGGACACTCTTCTTCCTCGTTACCGCATATAGAATGCCTACTTCGCGACAGGCTCAGGGCTCTCGATGTATACACCACCTCATTTACTCTTTATCACATCTTGAAGCAAGAGAGCTTTTCTGCATTTTATAAATGCAGGAACCAGGGCTCAGAAAAGTTCAGGAACTTGCCCCAAGTCTCAACACCATTAGGTGGATTTGAATCCAGGTCTGTCGGACTCTAGAGCCCCTATCCTGGGCCACTGTATATTTAGCTTTTCCTGTGGAGAAAGGAATGGTTCTTGGGCTTTTCAAAGAGATGGTGTGATTGGGCATTTGCGGCACAACATTCTTCCTGCTTCGCGATAACATTCGCTTTGGTCTTTCATTTGTGTGGTGGAGATTTCTAGCTCCTTCACAGCAGTGGGCTGGGTGTTTCATAAAAGCCCCGTAGGCAGGAAAAGACTTCTGGTTGAGACTCTTCTTACAGAGAAAGGTCCTAGACTCCCAGTCATCTGAGTTTTGGTCCCAACTTCCATTGCCTCCAGGGGCCCAAAGCCGGGCACTGTGTTTGCTTCTGTCCTCAAGAGTGTTGTGCTCCTGGGGGGCCTGGGGTGGCTCAGTCGGTTGAGCGTCCGACTTCGGCTCAGGTCATGATCTCATGGTTTGTGAGTTCGAGCCCCGCATCAGGCTCTGTGCTGACAGCCCAGAGCCTAGAACCTGCTTCAGATTCTGTGTCTCCCTCTCTCTCTGTCCCTCCCCCACTCACACTCTGTCTCTCAAAAATCAATAAATGTGCAAGAAAAAATTTTTAATAAAAAAAGTGTCATGTTCCAAGAATGGCCACCCCCCCTGCCACCACCGGTGGGGCCCCTATGCATAGGCTGAGAGGTGAATGGATCTGAATGTTGTGTGGAATCTGGGGCAGCTTGACACAGGTTGGGGAGAGCCCCACCCCCTCCTTAGTCCAGAGTGGGACGGAGGGAGGCGGGTCAAAGTGGACATTTTATTATGATGAATGTTATCACTCTGGCATCATACCTAGGGAGAAGGTGACCTGGACCAGAAGCTGGGACACAGATCACTTCTGTGTGCTGAGCTCCTACAGATATTCTCCTATCTCTGTGAGGCCAAGATGATTACCGTTCCTGTTGGACAAATGGCTCAGAGCAGTTAAGTCACTTGTCAAGTGCACACAGCTGGTAAGGAGGCGGGCAGCGGGCTTTGAGCCAGCCCTGGTTCTACGGTCTCTGAGTGTCCATAGGTTCCACACCTACCCAAGGTATGTACCTGGTCCAGCTCGTTCCCTATGTGTCTCACCAGTTCTTGCGAGGGTGTTTTCTTCTCAATGAGACACCCTATGCAGCTTGCCTGACCTCTTCCAGGGGTTGATGTGGGAACCCGAGCCACATCTGGTGACAATAAATTCCCTTAGTTATTATCGTCTGTCTGAGAAACTTTATTTCTCGTTTCCTTTTTGTTTCAATGAAGGTGAAGGTCACATCACATAAAGCTAACCATTTCCAAGTGTACAATCCGGTGGCATTCAGCACATGGACGATGTTGTGGCTACAGGACACGTCCATCACCCCAAAGAGAAAGTCCACACCCATTCAGCAGTAACTCCTCATCCCCCGTTATCCTGGTCTCTCCCAACTCCCAGCCTGCCTTCTGGCTCTTTGGATTCACCTATTCTGGATACTGTGGGCACAAAGTGCATGTAAGATTGGGAAGTGTGGGGCTGGGGGAGATCCCCAACTCTCCTTTCCACCTTCTGCTTCCCTTTCATCCACCTAGGTGCTCAGCTAAATGCGTAGGCATCATCCTTGACATCCAGCCTACCAGGGAGCCCAGGGAATCTCCCTCTGAAATATGTGTAGCTAGGATGTGGCTACCTTCCTTGGCCCCTGCCGCCATCTTGGTGCTAGTCCAAGCCAGCATCATCTCTTGCCTGGACTTTTACTTTTAAGTTTCTTTATTTGTTTTGAGAGAGAGAGTGTGCATGCACATAGGAGAGGGGCAGAGAGAGAGAGAGAGAGAGAGAGAGAATCCCAAGCAGGCTCCGAGCTGTCAGTGCAATACCCAACGAGGGGCTCAATCTCACAAACCTTGAGATCATGATCCAAGCCAAAATCAAGAGTTAGATGCGTAACTGAGCCACCCAGCTGCCCCTCTTGCCTGGCCTTTCATGACAGCTCTTGACTGGCTCCCTCCTCTCTTGCCAATGCTATACTGTGATACCCTCACCTTGGCTCATAAGGCCCCATAGGCTCTGCGCCCTACCTCTTTGGTCTCCTATGTTATGCGCAAGGCCTCAGTGGGCACGTGGCCACCCTGACCTTGTTCCAGTGCCTTGGACATGCCACTCGCTCCCCCTTGGGGCTCTGCCTGTGATGTGATGGGCTATTGACCTGGATGTCCCAGTGTTGCCACAAAGATCAGTTCTGCACAGGGGCCCTCCTTGACCCTCAGAAACAACTCTCTTCACCTCTATCATACCCCCTCCACTTGGCTTTCCGGACAGCACATCTTTTTTTCCCGGCATTTTTCTTGCTTCCCTACTTGTTCGCTATTTCCCTGTCCCCACTGGAACACGGGAGCCATGATGGCTAGGATCCACTCTGTCTCGCTCCCTGCAAGCACTTAACGAGGGCTCAATTAATACTTATCGGATTGACTAAATGCACGTTGAAAACAGCCATCATAACAATATCGTATCCCATTTATTGGGTACTTTGAAAGTGCCAACCAATGTTCTAAGTACTTTATATACTTTATCCCATTTAATCTCTGCAACAACCCTATTATGTGCATTCCATTCTTCATTTCCATTTTCTAGATAAGGAAATTGAGATTTATGGTGTTTTGTGATTTGGCCCAAGTCCACAGCCAGCAGCAGCTTGGCAAGTGTGGGGAAGGCCTGGGGAAGGCCTTTTCAGGGCAGGGGATGGACTGGGCTAAATGAAAACTCTGCCTTGGTTCTCCTGAAGGAGGTGAGACCCTGGATTGCCAATGTTTGCAAGGGGGCCCAAATCTCTGCCATCCAGGGCAAACTGCCCAGGGGGCCGGGGTGGGGTGGAGAGGGCATGGGGTTGGGAATTTGGACCGTGAGTTTGAGTCCCTGGTACGATTCTGACTTGCTATGTTACCTCCAAGTTTTATATCCTAATTTTCCTCAGCAAAAAGTGACGACATGGGATTAGAATATCTCAAAGGTTTCTTCCAGCAACTTTATGTATGTGTGTATGTGTAGAGGGGGTGGGAAGGGTGCAATCATGAGCTCCCCAAATAAGAAAACAGGAGTGCTCTGGGTAGAAACAACATTCAGGGGCCACCTGGTGGTCAAGAACCCCTTGCTCAGCATCCCTGAAAGGTAGTCATCCCCAGTCACCTTGCATACCTCCAATGATGGGGGACTTACTATCTTACCAATAATTTGCCAACCAGTCATAGCCATTTAAAAACATATAGAGCCCTATACACGCTGTTTTGGAGGCATAGCCCACTGAATAATAAGTGCTTTGCAAAATACGTCTATTCCATAGAAAAGAGAATGTGTACTTAGCTATTTAGTATAACGAGCTGCCATTGACTAGCTGTCATAGTGTTACATTTGTAGATAGCCAATTAAACACTCATTACTTGCAATTTTGTGGTTTTCTTTTTGTATGTTGGGTCTGGTACTCGCGTGTGCCTGTGTGAGTTTGCAGACATTTTTGTAGGTTCCTGAAAAGCTCTGAAGCTCCACGGGACAAATCTAAGTCCCCTTTCCCAGGCAGCCCGACGGGGCTTCGTGTTCTCCTGAGCTTCCGCTTCTTTATGATACAACAGCCCTCGGGCCCTCCGACTGGACTCACCACCATCATCTCCGCCATCTCGGCTGCCATCACTGCCACCACCGCCCTGCCCGTCACTGCTGCCATCCTCCTCCTCCTCCTCACCGTCCTCATCTCCATCACCGTCATCACCTGCACCCACAGCAGCCGCCGTGGCCACGGGAGCTGGGTGCCAGAACTGCCCCCCCCCAACATGGGGCCTCCCTCCCTCTCTGATCTTCCTTCCCCCTGACCTCACTGCAGCTTGCGCCCTTCCCGCAAGGTACAGCTTGCTCTCGCAGGCACGCGTCGTCGTGTGGCCGGCTGGGTCACCTTTAAGGACCCAAGCAGCAAACAGCTAACATCTGCCAGGAACGTTCACCCACACTGGCTATCTTCTATAATCCTCCCTGTCCTCTCCCACCTTCCATGGCCCCTCCCCGGGCCCATGAACTCATTTGGGGTCCTGCAGAACTCTGTGGAGCAAGCAGTCAGGGCGTTCCCTATTACCCCGTTTTGCAAATGTGACACAGAGAGGCCAAATGCCTGGGCGGAGGCCACACAGCAGGTCAGAGGCGGGAAGAGCCCTCCCAGGTTTCCATTCCCAACAGCTTGCCCTGTCCCACACCCCCTGTGTTCCCCACACCTCATTTGTTCGTGCACCACTTCCACGGCTTTTGCCAAGCCCACAAAATGCCAGTCCTGGTTTGTTTGTTTTTTTTTGTTTTTACTTGCTATCTTTCTTTAATGTGTTTGAATTTATTGCAAAAGGAATGGTTTTTATCACTGTAACAATCAGCAGGATCCCTTTCCCTCCAACGGGTCACCCTGAAAATCAAGGCGGCGCAAACACAATCAGTGTTAAATTCCGTGTGGCTGCTGCTGCCCAAAGAGCCAGCCTCTCTCCCTGTTGGAAAGGCAGGCTGGCGTGCCTGGAGACGTGCTTAAGACGGATTAGCACCAAACTGACGCTTTCCCCGTGACACGAGAGGAGGACGTGAACGGAGAAGGGAATCCTCTCGCTGTGGGACTGGATGTGCGCTAGCATCCGTGGAACCGACCGCCCAGGTCCACTTTGGGACCCTCAGGGCCGGCCCCGCCCCTGAGGAAGCACTTTGCCCACCGGGGAAGCCAACCCTGTGTCGGGGAAAGGAGCCGGGAACTTCTCTGAGGCTCAGTTTCCCCATCTGTACACGGGGCGTGATCCCACGGGGCGTGATCCCACAGGGCGTGGTGCCGGTCAGATGAGATGCGACACGAAGGGCTGGCGCTAGAAGTGAGGCGGCACCCTAGCAAATGTCATTCCCAACCCCCCACCGGCCACTCTCTGCTCTTCCCTCACTGGACGTGGAGGCCTGCCTTTTCGGGGAGAGAAGGCACCCAAGGCGGCCAGAGCGGGGGAAGAAATGAGCGTGGCAAGTGCACACGGGCCTCCACGGGGACAGTCCGGGAGCAGGGGCAGCTCACGGTAGGCCCGGGACAGCCTGCCGGGCCCGATGGACCCGTGTCCCCGGTAGCACGCTTGTCCTCTCAGCCTGCAAACCTCAGTGAAACACCGGGTCCCCCACAGCAGCTGCAGGGCCTCCTAATTCCAGCCCCGCTGCTTATCAGTGGGGCAATTCTGGCCAGGCCACCTGGCCTGGAGCCCCGAGTCCCCTTCCTGTGAAACGGGGATGATAATCTCAACAGCACAAAGGCGTGGAGAGGCTTGCGGGCTTAAGAGCAAGGCACTTCTAGACAGCCAGCTACCCTGCTGCTCTTGTCCGCGGTCACAGCAAGCACTGGCTTGGTGTCTCTCTGCCTCAGCCTCCTCGACGGGCACAATGGAAACGATGACGGGTTCTACACATTTGACTATTGTGAGGAATAAACGGGCAGAGGCGTGGAAAGCCCTAGTAGTTGGGGTCGAGGGGGTGCAAATCCCCTACGGGATTCACAAGCCCTCAGCACCACGCTTGCTGCAGAACCTGCCTTCCTCCAGCTCTCCACTGGGCTCTGTCCTGCCCTGTCCCGTCTCCTTCCACGACCTCACCACGTCCCCTTTCTCAGCTGTGCCCCTAGCAGCACCCCCAGCTCCTACCCCCTGCCCTGGGGAACCAACCCATGACCCTTCGGCATCTGACCCAGGTGCCAGGATTCCCGGAGACGTCCGCTCAGCTCAGTCCAAACACATCACACACTGTAGGACCAACTGTATTATTTACAACAGCTGAATACTGGAAATGACTTGCAGGTGTTTAAAACTAGAAGACTGGCTGAGCAAATTATGTCATAATGGAATTCTGATAGCACTTACTATCACGCTTTGCAAATTATGAAATAATAAGGGGACCTGTTTATATTTAAGTAATAAAATAGCAGGATTGAAAGTGTATATAGAAGATGACTGGAACTCAGAACTCCTACCTTATCAACCTACAGGGGAGAAAAACAACTAAAACTTATGTCTAGAAGGACAGGCTGCACAGTAAGAGTGGTTTTCTTTGATGGTGACAATGACTTATTACTGTCTTCTTCCAGATCTCTTTACCAAACTTTTCTACATTGGGAATTAATTCTACGGTGACTAAAATAACAACACAAAGGTGCAGAAGTGTGTATGACATGCTCCTCCCATGTCAAAAATATGCACATACGTATACATGTAAAGCGTATATGTTTTTGTACAAAGCGAATTTGAAAGGATACATCACCATGAACTAACAAAAGTGACCTCCTCTTTTGGGCAGGGGACTAGGCAAATGGGGGTCAGGGTGGAGGGAGGCTCCCTTGTATATTGTACTTCTAACCACACGGATGTTTTCTCTAATCAAAAGGTGAAAAGAAAAAAAGCCCATAATCGTCTAAGAAATCTTTAGCAAAGGCAGTAAGTATTTTTCCAAATGGGCTCTGTGGACATTTGTTCAAGTTGCCACTTAAAAAAAGGAATTTGTGGGGCGCCTGGGTGGCTCAATTGGTTAAGCGTCTGACTTCAGTTCAGGTCATGATCTCGCGGTTGGTGGGTTCCAGCCCTGCGTCGGGCTCTGGGCTGACAGCTCAGAGCCTAGAGCCTGCTTCTGATTCTGTGTCTCCCTCTCTCTGCCCCTCCCCTGCTCACACTCTGTCCCTCTGTCTCTCTCTCTCTCTCTCTCAAAAATAAACATTAAAAAAAAAAAAAAAAGGAATTTGTGCTGGAAGTACAAGGTCTTAATGGTGGACTTGACTTATTTTTCCCATGGAGCCCACCCTACAAATAATGTTCCCAGGACCACTTTAGGGAACGCAGAGCAGGGGAAAACTAGGAAGATTGCCCTGCCTCCCAGGCCCGAGGGTGCCCTGGGCCAGGCAGGCTGTGTGTGAATTGTCTATACCCACTGTGGGACTGTGGGGGTGTGGGCATGGTAACCCAGAGAGAGGATGCATGCCCCGGCCAGAGGGGTGGCCTCTGTGGTCACGATGGGTCAGTGCCACCAGATTGCCACGTTTTTCAAGAGAAGCTGGAAATCTGGATTTTAAATGAAGTCTTCTGGCTTTAAAATAAAATATCTAAACTTTTCAACTTTTTTTTTTTTCTCTGACATCTTCTGATTCCCTGTCAAAGACCTCCACCAACTGCTGGCTATGAGCTCAGCATATTCCCGGTGTTCTCAGAAAGCTGGGTCTGCCCTGAGGATTTACTTCCATTTCTAACCACCCACCCTCTTTCATTATTACTTTGAGAATTTTGATCCAGATCAACATAAACTCACTGGCCAATTGCTCCGGGAGCTTGCCTTCCTTGTGGTTGAAAGTCAGGCTGACTTTCACCACCTCTGTCCCGTGAGTGTGGTAAGGAGTCCCAGAGAGGGACTCTTGATTAGAGGGCTCAGTTTCCCTTCCCTTCCTGCCATCACGCCCTCTGTGCACCAGCCAGCCGGAGAGTCTCACCCTCCCTTTAACTCTCCATATTCTTGCACCTCAGTGCCTTTGCACATCCCGATCCCTGAGTCTGGATCACCCCCTCCAGCAGCTGCCTCTGTCCTCCATCCCTCAGCCATCTGGACAGTGCCACACTCAAATGTCAGCTCCTTGTGCCTTCTCTCTTATAGCCAGAACCCCAAAAGGCTGGCATCCACTGTTCTTGCATCGTTCATTATTTAGACTCCTATTTCTCCTTCAAACCCGCCCCTACCCCCCACACCCCTGCATATGCCTTCACCTTCCAAACAGCTTTTGAATCTGTTCCCTTCTCTCTGGCTGCACTGTTCCACCCTTGATCCCAGCTCACCTGGACAAGAGCAGGGGCATCCTGACTATGTTCCAGGTCTCGGCTCTCTCTCAGCCCCACCCGCCTCCGCACTGTGTTTTGGAAAACACAACCTGGTCACCTCAGTCCTCGGCCTAAAATCCTTGCGTTGCTCCCCGGCCTACAGCACAGAGTCCAAACTCCCCAATTTGACATTGTGGGATCCTGCCCTGTTGACTCCTCTGTTACCTCCTTCCACTGCCCCTTGCGCCTCGGGCAAAACCTAATTAATTGTCCTGCGTGCCCTGAGGACACCTGGAGGTTTCGTGGCTCAGTGTCTCTTCACACCTCTTTCTCCACCTGCAATCCTCTTTGTCTACCTGCTGCCTTGCCATTGACCTCTGCACCCAGCTCTGGGAATCCTGCCCTGATTCCCCCAGGGCTGTAGGTTTGGAGGCTAGACCATTATTCTTGGCCGGAAAGGTGGGTGATCGCTGAGTTGAAAGTGGCCAAGGCGTCCAGTCCTGGCTGGGGCTGTTGACAATTCTTCCTGCTGTTCCTGGAGGCTGGGCGCCAGGTCAAGGCTGCCACATGCTCCTGGAGACCGTCCCCACGGGGCTGGCGGTAATCAGCCATGCTGCCTGCTCCAATCTGTGACCAACTTGGCTCCAGCCACCTTTCTCTCACTGCCACGGCGCCAGGCCCGCACCCTCCTGGCAGCGCTGTCCCACGGAAGCTGGCATCAAAGAAGGACAGAGTCAGAAAGGATCTGTGAGATCACTAGTGTGCCCCTGCCTGGTTTTAGACGGGGTAGCGGGGGGCCCAGAGAGGGACAGTGGCTTGCCCTGGGTCACACCGTGATGAAAGGTATAGTGGTGCCTGGAGCCCAGTTCTTCCAGATCTTATCAGATAGGAAAGAAAGAAAGAAGGAAAGAAAGAAAGAAAGAAAGAAAGAAAGAAAGAAAGAAAGAAAGAAAGAAAAAGAAAGAAAGAGAGAGAAAGAAAGAAAGAAAGAAAGGAGAAAAGGAAAGAAAAGGAAAGAAAAGGAAAGAAAAGGAAAGGAAAGGAAAGGAAAGGAAAGGAAAGAAAAGAAAAGAAAAGAAAAAAAGAAAATAGATAGAAGGAAACCTTGAAATGTGCTAGGGAAGGGAGGAGGGCCTTGAAATTGAGAGGACAAGGAAGGCCCCCCCCTGAGGCTCACCCCAGAGCTCCTAGGTACATGGTGATCTGGCAGAGGAAAACAGCCCATGCAGGAGACTCTAGCGGGGACCAGCTTGTCTCCCTGAGGGCCAGTGTGGTCAGAGCACAGGGAGTGAGCAGAGATGCAGTCAAAGCAACACACAGGGCCCGATCACGCAGGGCCCTGTAGGCCTTGGTAGGGCGTGCCTTTTGGTCTAAGTCAGGGGGTGACACAACGAAGTTTTGACTCTGATCTGAGCGGACTGTTCGGCGAACGAGACGTACAAGTGGCCAACGGGCACCTGAAAAGAGGTTCGAATTCATCAGCCAGCCGGGGAATGCAAATCAAAACCGTAACGATAGCCCGTCATGCCCACAGAACCCAAAAATTGGGTAATAAGGGTTGGTGAGGATGAGAAGACACTGGAACCCTCATACAGTGCTGACGGGAACATAAAAGGTTTGGCTGCTTTGGAAAAAGCACTCTAGTAGTTCCTCAAAAGGTGACACATAGTATTACTATATGACTTAGTAATTCTATCCTTGGGTATATCCCCAGAGGAAATGAAAATATATGTCCTCAAAATCTGTACACAGATGTTCACAGCCGTATCGTTCATAATGGCCAAAACAGTGGAACCAACCCAAATGCCCATCAACTGATGAATAGGTAAACGAAACATGGTGTATCCATGAATGGAATATTATTTTGGCCGTATAAAGGCATGACGTACTGATACGTGTCACAACACGCATGAACTGTGAAAACATGCTACGTGAACTAAGCCAGTCACAAAAGGCCACAGGTTATTCCATATTATCACATATTATATGATGCCACTGATACGAAATGCCTAGAATGGGCACTTCTATAGACACAGAAGAGAGACTGGTGGTTGTCTAGCCTTGGGTGGGAGTGAGGATTGAACGGGGAAGGACAGTTAACGGGTACAAAGTTTCTTTCGGGGTGATGAGAATGTTCTGGAATTAGATCGTGGTGACGGTCGCACAATATACTAGAAGCCACTGGCTTGTAGACTTTAAGTAGGCGAATTTTATGGCATGACAATTATGTCTGTACGATGCTTTAATTTTATCAAAGAGCACTCCAGTTGCTGATGGCGGCAGAGGGACAGCAAGAGGGCCAGGCGGCCGATAGTGCAGTCACAGCCTCAACGTCCCCAGCACACAGGAGGCACTTAGGGACTATCTGTGGGTGCCTCACACAGGCCGATCACTGTTCAGGAACGCCCTTCTCTTCAGCTCCAGGGTTTCTTTGCACGGTTGACATTTTGCACAGGATAATTCTTTGTTCTGGAGGCTGTCCTGTGCATCCTGGGATGTTTAGCAGCACCCCTGCCCTTCCTCACTAGGATGTGAGCACAGCCTTCTGCCCCAGTTGTGACAATCAATATCCAGTCCCCAGTCCTAAGAGACTAAACTGACCCTGACTGAGAATCACGCCTCTAACCTCTTTTGCCCACCTGGTGAATGCTTGCTTACCCTTCCGGAATCATTTCCAATATCATTTCTTCTGGGGAGGCTTCACCCTTCGTTCTCTGACGTTCCATGGTTTCTTAAACAAATCCCATCGAAGCCCTGGCACACTGTATACACACCAGTCTTCCCCACAGCTGTGTAGTGATGGCACCTTATATACCTTTGGGTCCCCAGCATCTAATACAGAACCTGGCCCTGTGGGGGTCACTACTCAGCCCTTTCCTCAGCCGTCAAGTAGGGACATGCACGGCCTCCCCCAGGTTTTCTGTGACTAGTGCTCACACGTGAGCTAACTGAATCTGCCCACCCCTCCTGACTCTGCTTAGGGGTGTAGGCTCTGGATCCAGATGGCCTGGGTTTGAATGCTGTGGGGTGCTGGGCCAGGGACTCAATTATCTAACTCTTGGTTACAGATCATTCTTCTCTGTAACACGGGGATATTGATAGTATCTACCTTGTAGGGTTACCATGAACACATAGTAAGAACACAACCAATATCAGATATTATTGGTAATAACAATGAAGTATTCTTTCTTTTTTCCAAGGGGCCTTCCAGGCCTCAACAGAGAGGTGGCCTTGTCACCGATAAGTGTCCACGTGCCAGTCCTGCCCTGGGTGTTGGCCAGGAGGTGGGAGCGGGTGGGTTATACCGTCCCTAGAAGCCAGAGGGTTCTATGTCCGCTAATGAGCATATTACATAAAATGTGGGAAGTTCAGAAATTACAGTCAGGGAACAAATCTATAATCCCACCACCCACTGGCAAACATTATTAACACTCTTTGGTCCGTTTCCTTCCAGTCTTTTTTCTAAGTGCTTGCCACTAATTTGTGACCATGCCCTATATTTGCATATGCATAGGCATGTCCCCATTCATTAAAAACTCTCCATTTTTAGTAGCCACATGGCTGTTCCATTATTTACTTAATTGATCCCCTATTTGACATTTAGGCATTCTCGGATAGTTGATGACCATCTTTGCATTTGAAAGAGCCTTTGTTCACATTCCCATCATTTCATTTGGATGGCCTCCCTTCTTTTAAAACATTTTTGGCAAAGGGATGCCTGGGTGGCTTAGTCTGTTGAGTGTCCAACTTCAGCTCAGGTCATGATCTCACTGTTCATGAGTTCGAGCCCCACTGCTATCAGCACAGAGCCGGCTTTGGATCCTCTGTCTCTCTCTCTCTCTCTCTCTCTCTCTCTCTCTGCCCCTCCCCCCCTCACATTCTCTCCCCCCTCCTCTCTCTCTCTCAAAAATGAATAAACATTTATTTGCAAAAAACATTTTTAGTAAAGGAACCTCTCTAGCCTGCTGAGACACCCACTTTCCCATAGCTGGGTGCCCATTTCCCCATTATCAGGGATTTCCTCCCCAAAGCTGAGCTAAATCCTTGGGATTGGGACTTAATCCTGTTTCCCCTTCTCTGGGCGTTGGTGGAGATGGACCACAGCTGGCCTTGTTTTCCCGTGGGACCCATCAGCTGGGAGGGAGAGTTTAGTTAGTTATCAGCAGAGTACGGAGAACAAAAAGTGTCCGTGAAGCTAGGAGAGGTAGCCTGGGCCGAGGTTACCAGAGATGAGGTTAAGTGGGACTAGGTGGCAGAGGAAATGAAGCTGGCTGGCTGGGGTGAGCCGGCTTGATATCTGCTTCCTATGTGATGTTGATTAATGACCAGCTTTCCTTCCAGAGAAATAACCCCTAGAGAAATCACTAGGCAAAGATACCCCAACCCCAGTGCTAGACTCAGACTCACTTTCCCCAGTGATGATATAGCAGCTCCCTCCCCTTACACATGGAACAAGAAACCAGCGCTGACTTGGCCCCCACCAGGTGCCAGGCCCCATGCTGGACACCTTCCACGGTCATCTTTTGGGGAGCCACTGTGGTACCATCACAAGTACTCTGGAGTCAGGCAGATCTAGGGCCAATCCCAGCACAGGCACATCCTACCAGTGTGACCATGTGGCAACCATTCACCCTTGTGAGACTTGGTTTCCTTGTCTGGAATTTGGGGGTTTAATGACACCAGCTTCCCAGGATCCTTGTGTAGACTACAGCCAACATTGTGTATACAATGCACCAAGTACAGGCCTGCACAGGGCAAGGGCAGGAGAAATGTTATTTCTCGTTCCATTCAATTCTTGTCGTATCTCAGGGTCAAAGATGTCAATAAATGTAATCTATCTAATTGCCTTTCATAACCTCCAGCGACAGGGAACTCATTAGTAAGTATGAATTTATAACTTCCCATTACAAATAAGATACTGAGGCTCCAAGAGATTCCCCCAGGAGTCTGTCAGGACAGAAACTGTCACCTCACAGTTTTCATGTCTTAGAAGACGATCAGGATGCATGTCTAGACTGGAAGGGACTCCTGCTCCCTATCCCAGTTCCCAGGACCCCGCTTCATGCCCAGCCAGACCACTGGCCACCTCTGGCAAAGGAGAGCAGAAGGAGCCTGGCCAGGACAGATGAGTTCCCAGGAGGCAACCAGAACCAGGAATCTGGCCATGGAAGTTAGGGTATGACAGCTGCCACTGGGGGACACCACAACCTGCAGGTACTTTCCTGCCCCACTTTCTTATCCTCATAGCCTTCTCAAAGGGGGCAGTGGTATACCCCTCTTCACGGGGTGGGAAACTGAGGTTCACATGGTCAAGGTCAACGGCACTTTCACTTAAGTCAGCGAACTGGGATTCCTGGTTAAGGCCACTTGCCCAGCATATCCTGGAGGCAAATCGGGCCAGGCGAGGTCAGCTCCGTCCTCGCTACTGGGCATAGGGCAGCAGCCCAGGAGGACGAAGGCCAGATGCCTGGGCTCCCTGAGGAACTCGGAGCCCCCCTTCCGGCCCGCCCCCAGCCCTCCACTGGCTTTCCCTCAGCAGAATGTGACTCCACGCTCCCGCAGACAAATCGCCCCTAGAAAATGCTGCCGCTCAGAGCCTGGGGGCAGGACAGAGGCTGTTTCGGTGCAAGTGGACTTTCCAAATCCACCCCCACCCGGGCAGCTGGGGCGATACACCCCACCCCGCGCCCTGAGCACTGCTGCGAACCCGAACCCGGGCTGCGTCCCGTCCTTGCAACGCCCCCTTGGCGCGCGCACGACCTCGGCGGGTCACGGAGAAGGAAACTGAGGCTCCGAGGCGGAGGAAATCGCCCAAGGTCAGGCGCAATCAGCGAGCCCCGGGGCCGGGAGCTCAAACCCGGGGTCAGGGTCGAGACGGCGGCGGGGACCCCACCCGGAGCCGAGGCCCCGCGGGGAGGCGGCGGCCGCGTTACCTTGAGCTGCTGCGCCGTGGGGCTCCGGCTTCGGCTCCGGGCTCGCCGCGGTCCTGCGCCCGCGCCGGCTCCGCTCGGGGCAGGGATGGAGCGGGCGCCCGGCCTGCGCCCCGCCGCTCGCGCCCACTTCCTCGTCTCCGCCCCCAACTCGCTCCTCCTCGCGCTCAGCTGCTCCCGCCCTCCCTCCCTCCCTTCTCCCGGTCTCTGCTGCTCCCCTCTTCCTCTCCCTCTCCTCCCGCCTCCGTGCCCAGCACACTCTCCCTTCGCTTTGCTCGCTCCCCACACTCCCAGGCCCCCACGCTCCCCCACTTTCTCCTAGACCTTCCTCCCTTCTCTCTCTGGCTCGGACGCTTCCCCCTTCCCCTTTCTTTCGGTCACACTACCCTCCATCCTCTCATTTTCCCACCTCACTTCCACCCACCGCCCCGACAGCCCGGGCTGGGAGCCGGTGTCCAGCTGTGCGGTGATCCAAATGGAAGGGAACTCCCGGGCTGTGGCCCAGGGGTCAGGTGGCAGCCTTCCGCAGGGGTGCCCAGCGGCACCTGGAATCAGGCTACATGAGAGAGAAGGGTCTCGTTTCAAGGGGAGAGCCTGGATAATTCCGGGATCAGAGGAACTTCAGAAAACCCCAGAGTGGATTTGTTCTAGTTGAAGGAAGGGATGGAGAAAGAGAAGAGGTAGAGAGGAGGGAGGGTCTTGGGAAAAGGGAATTTGGGGTATGGAAAATGGAGGTTCAGATGAGAAAAATCTCTCTTAAATATCAAGATGTCAAGGCTGCTGTGCTAACCACGCAGCTCTGGGTGGAGGGAGCTCCCCGCTGGCGGCAGAGGGGGGCAGGATGGCCAAGGGTGTTGGCCAGACCTGCATAGTCAGCCCAGGGTACGAGAAGCAGGTGGTCAGATGGGCTGCCCGTGGTTGCTCAAGGAACCTGATATGAGCAAGGGAGTTTGTGCAGAAGATAGGCCAAGGAGAGCAAAAGGATCCTGGCTCAGTTGACCATACGTTTCAGAGCCATGCTGATGATGACTGACAGCACACCAAGCCATTCTGTCACTATGGGCCTCACCCTGTGCTTCTGTGTTGGGATACTGACTAAGGCCACAGACCTCTGCAGCTCTGAGGTCACAGCTTCTGCGGGAGGAGGTTGTAGGCCATGCATCCAAGTCACCAGTATCGTGGAATGACAGCAAGAGCCTCCAAGCCTGTCTGGGGGACTCCACACTTGCTCACCTACAATTCACAAAGCAGCATAGGTCATCTCTAAAAAAAGGTGCAAATCACCTCTTGCCCCTGTACTCCCTTGCTTAAAACCCTCCCGTGACTGCCTGTTGTAGTTAGAATAGAATCCAAGCTCCCTACCACTACCAACATGATCTGGCCCACTTCTCTGACCTGATGCCTCTCCACCCTCTGCCTCACTCCATGTGCCTCAGCTATGGCAGCTTCCTCCTTGTGCCTGGAACAGGCCATGCTGGACCATACCACAGACCGTTTGCACTGACTGTTCCTTTTACTAAGAAGGCTCTTCCCCCACGTCTTCCTGGCTGCTTGAATGTCAGAGAGGCCACAAGGCCTGCTCATCTTACCTAAAGCAGTCACCTCCTTACCACAGCGTTTTTCACATCATCCTGTTTTATTATGATGAAAACACTTCTCAGTATCTTCAAAAAAAATTTTTGTTTTAATGCTTATTGTCTGCTTTCCCAGGATGTCACCGGTGAAAGAGCAGGAACCTTGTTTGTATTGTTCCCTATGTCTCCCCAGAGCCTGTTAACAGTAGCTGATACGTAGTCATAAATGCGCAATAAATGTTGGTTGAATAGGTGAATGAATGAATACTATAACGAAAAGGTTTAGGAAAAAGGAAAGTCTCTTGACCCTGCCAAGGGAAAAAAAGATGGTCTTGAGATAGAAGTGGAGAAGGAGGGAGGGCACAGCTGGAGGGAACAGCATGGAGACAGGTTTAGGGCATCAAACAGCCTGGGGCATTCAGGGTGAGCCAGCCAGCAGGAATCAGATGTGGGGGGTGGGGGGTGGGGGGGGGAGGTGGGGGGGTGGGGAGCTTTGAGGACACCTCAGTGATGGGACTTTGGACTTGATCTTGTGAGCAATGGGAAGCTGTGGCAGGTAATCGGGAGGGGGGCTGGAAAGGCCGGGGTGTGTATCCTGGAAGAGAGAAGCCTCCAGCAATCTCTCTCTCTCTCTCTCTCTCTCTCTCTCTCTCTCTCTCCCCCCCTCTCTATGAAGGGTTCTCTGAGGGAGCAGATGAGACTCCAGCACGTGGCGCTATGGTGGAAATAGCATGAGACAGATTTGGGCTCTGTAAAGAATTTTTTTTAAAGATCCAAAAAGGAAAATTGGCTCTGTGTGGGTGAGGTTACTGTGCACTCATAGTCGGTGCCTCTCCCAGAGGGAGGATGATATGTCTGTGACCTGTTTGGCTACTGATGTGTTGGTGAAGGTGATCTGTGTCACTTCTATGCAGGAGGGTCTGTGACAGCCAGCGTCTGCCATGTCACTCTTCTGTCTTGAGACCGGCTCCAATCAGGCAATGTTTCAGGCTTCATCACATTGGGTCCCGGAGTGAAGTCCCAGAACCGGCCCCAGCCCGCAGGGGACATGTAGGGTAATTGAGAGATAAATTTGTTGTAGGCCATTTGGAGTTCTGGAGTCACGTGATGTTGCGGGATAATCGTGGGCGTTCTTTACTAAGTCGGTTCAGTCAAGCTGGTTTCAGCTTTTCACAGCACTTACTAATTGTTAGCTGCGATAGAAGGTCAAAGAGGGCCACAGCAATTTGGCCCAAACCCCTTTGCAAAATGGCAGCACCTCCCACCAAGAGGTGGAACCTGTGTGCCTTCCCCTAGTCTGGGCTTGCCTTGTGACAGAAGCCAGCGGAAGGGATGCTATGCGACTTCTGAGGCTAGACCTTAAGAAGCCTTGGTGCTTCAGCTGGCACTGTCTTGGAACAGTGCTCTGAGACTGCCAGGCCGCAAAGATATCTGGGGTGAAGGGTCACGTGCAGAGAGATGGCCAGCTGTCCCAGCTCTCACAGCCACATGGCTGAGCACAAGGAAGACCACCAGAAGAGCCTCACAGCCCACACACAGAACTGAGGCAAATGATGCATCTCTATTGTTTTAAGTCAATAAGTTTTGGGGTGGTCTGTTACAATGCAATGAATCAGATAAGGGGCCTTGGGAGGAATCAGGTCTCTGAGCTCATTTCCTTGACCATCACATAAGCCTAACAGCAATGTCTTCCTCAAAGGGTTTAGATGAGGCTCAGATGAGAAGAGAAATGGATATTAAATTCATTCATTCATTCATTCATTCATTCATTCATTCATCAACACATATTGACTGGACCTACTGTATTTCAGGCCCGGGGTTGACTATGGAATACAGCAAGGAACAAGATAAGCAAGGATCTGAAACGTGAGGAGGAAAAAGGCAATGAGTAAGCCAGATAATTTCAGCCAAATGTAATTGCCACGAGAAAAGCAAAGCAGGGCAATGTAATAGAGAGGGCCTGGAGGCAGTGCTTTGTTAATGATGGTTGGAGAAGGATTTTCTTCGCACATGACGGTTAAGCTAACCCAGGTGTATGATAAGGGGGAGCAACGTCCCATGTAGTAAGAGTCGTAAGTACAAATGCCCCAAGGTACAGAGAAGTTTATCATGGCTGAGTGCATGAGGGAGAGGGGGAAATGGTTGGAGATTGTGTTGGTGCAAGGCTTTGGGGGGGGGGGGTATATAGATTTCATCCTAAATTAAATGCAGCCAAGGAAGGATTTTAACAGGGAGGTGATACCCTTTGTACACTACAAAGCAAGTTAGTACTAGTGTTATTGCTGGAGTCATTTCATGGTCAGTCACCCCACAGTCTGGGATGACATTTGCACCCCCTTCCAGCTCTAAAAGTTTCCAGTTCTGTAACAGATCTGAAAAACCTTTGGAAACTACTAAAAGCTTTGATCATGTAGGAAGTTGTCATTATTACTAAGAGGCTCCCCACCTTGTAAGAGGGCTTGGGATCTGATAGCCTAAATTTTCTCCTTGCTCTGAATACTTAATAAAAGCCATCTTTCAAAGGAAACGGAAGAAGCTTCTTATTCTGAGGAAACCCAAACCACTATTTGACCAAAATAGAAGAAAAAAAAACACAACAAAACGTGCCTTCTTTGAATGAGTAATCTCTGCCGAGTCTGACAGCTTAAAATTGAAAAAAAAAAATGCAACAATTAAGATAACGAATGACATGGCATAGTGATAACATTTACTAAAGTGGTCTGCGGAAAATTCCAGCGAAACCCATTGGTTTTTTTCATCGGTTATTTCTTGTCTCTGTCCTGGGCTCTCGGGTGGCTCTGGGTTTGCAGTAGGGCACCTGAGACTGTAAGTGGAAGTGTGGGATGCAGTTTCCTGGCCATCATGTGCTCTGAGTCTTGAGAGAAGCTTTGGAAAAGTCTCAGGGCTGAGACTGGGGTACCCCAAAGAGCCCAGATTTGCCAATTTCCCCAAGGTCTCTAAGCTTATAGATGTCCCAGTTCTGGCTTACAAGATAGGAAGGAACACAATTTGTTGGATATATACCATCTTCTGTATACTGTGCTGGATTTTTTTGCATAAATCATCTCAAATAATTCTCACCCATAGCCCTACGAGGGAGATACATTTATTATCCCCCACCAGCTCCTCCTTATAGATGAAGAAACTGAAGCTCAGAAAGTTAGAGTTTTTCTCCAAGGTCCCACGGCTAGCTGGGGAATTCAGTCGACTGGTTCCAAAGCCCCATCTTTCAACAAGTTGGCTCTCCTGGTGCACTCCACTCACAAAATAGAAGGTTCTGTGGGAATCCAGAGTTGGAAATGATGTGTTCAGCCTGAGTCTCCAGCCTGCCAGCCCACCTTATGCATTTTGGACTTATCATCCTCCATAATGTCATGAGCCAATTCCTTAAAATAAATCTCCCTCTCTCTTTCTAAGTTTATTACTTATTTGGAGAGAGAGAGTGCTTGCACTCACGAGCAGAGGAGGGGTAGAGAGAGAGAGAGAGAGAGAGAGAGGAAGAGAGAGAATCCCAAGCAGGCTCCGCCCTGTCAGCTCAGAGCCTAATGCAGGGCTGGAACCCACAAACTGTGAGATCTTGACCTGAGCCGAAATTAAGAGTGGGATGCTTAACCGACTGAACCACCCAGGCATCCCTTAAAATAAATCTTTCCATGTCCACATTCTATTACTTCTGTTTCTCTGGAGAACCCTGACTAGGACATAGAATATTACTATGTACTATTAGCCATAATGCAAGGATTTCCTAAGAGCAGCTACAGGATGTGTTGGCCTGTACAGGCAGCCCCGAACTGGCACTCCAGTAAGAGAACAGGGCCCAGAATGAAGAAAAAGCCAGGGCTTGGAATCAAGCTGGGCTAACCCCCTGGATGCCTGACTGGGTTATTAATCCGCGTTCCAGGAGGCAAGGAGTTTGGATGTGAGGGTCAGAAGGTGAGCCTGGGACCCAGCCAAAGACGACTTGGGCAGCTTGTCCCTGGTCTGGGGGTTGGGGGCGGGTGCGGAGGGCTCTGCTGTTGTCTACAACAGCGACTTCCACCGTGCTGTCCCGGCCTCCATTACAAATGGAGATTGTCATGTGACCCAGCATGACCAATGAGAAGGGAAGGCTTTTGGAGGGGGATGAAAAATTTTCCTCCTATAATAGGAGACGCAGGAAGCACACCTCCTCCTGCTTTGTTCTGCTACTTCCGTCCTTTGATCCTGCAGCTCCCGCAGCCCTGTTGTGACCCTGAGGGAAAAACTATGAGAACTGCAAAGCAATGGACTCAAAACCCAAAATTATAAGGCTTTTGGACCCACTTTTTCACCTGTGAGATAATAAGCCCCTCTCCCTCTTAAGTCGGGGTTTCTATGATTTATAGCTGAACACATCCTGATTCGAAGAGGAAATACAGAAACACGCAAAAAATATGACCCCATCCCTAATCTGCTGCCCTTTGAGAGTACGGTGACCCAATTTTCCTCTGCTGGGACATTTTCCTATCTGGTCCCGTGTCACACTTAGATATTACTTTCTCTGCAAGTTCAACCTTAAATTCCCAGGCTGGGTCACATGCCCCTCCTAAGAGCCTTCTTATCCTGGTGCACCCTCACTTTCATAACGCATCCCAAGAAGGGGCAGGAAAAATGGCGGTAGGAAGCGGGTGAGATCTGTTCCCCTCAGCAGGGTTCCACTTATATCTCATTTGCCCAAGTCTACCACGTGGCCACCCCTAGCTGCAAGGGAGGCTTGCAAAGCGACAACCTGGCCCTCCCAGCCTCCAGAGCGGGAGGCAGGCAAAGGGGACGGCTGGGAACGGAAGTGCCAGGTTGGCCACGAAGCAGCATCTGCCACAAACGACAAAATTTCTTATTAAGTTCTTTGACGTTTCAACTGTATATTCTTTTTCTTTTTCTTTTTCTAAAGGGAAATACTTTATTTTTTACCGATTCTAAACGTAACAAAGCTGGTTGTAAAAATGCAAACCATACGGGTTAAGCAAGTTTCCTGAAATCTTATTCCTCCAGAGATAAGCTGATGAATAATTTGATCCCTGTCTCATTCCAGACTTTTATCTATCCGTAAAAATATATTTTAGGTATTTATTTATTTAAAAAAATGGAAGAGGGTGTTTTTTTTGGTAAGATCATAAACAGATCACACCTTGCCTTACGAAAAATGGAATACCACCTGCCAAAGCTCTCTGCGGCCACTCCCTGCACTGCTCGCTCTCTGGGGACCCGGGAAAGGATACCACTTCTCTCCACCCATCTGTTCCACTTTCATCTCCTTCTTTATTGATCAGCTCCTCCACTTAGAGAAGGAAGCTCCCTCGTAGCTTCCTTGTAGGTTTCAAGATAAAATATAGCTGTTCTGAGAATGTGAATTACTGTAGATGTGTACAAAGTCACATGTCATAGTGTGAACTCCACCCCAGTTGGTTCTCTCAGAGTATTGGCAAGTAACTATTTGATGCATATCTTCCTGGTTTTCTTGGTCAGTGGATGAAGATGGTGCAAGCCTCCAGTTGCTGAGCACTTAATATGTTCCTCACATTGTTCGAAGACAATACATGCTTTAGTCTTCATTAAAACAACCATTTGAAGATGATATGGTTATTTCCCACTTTAGAAATGAGAAAAATTGGGATTAAGTAATTTTGCTCAAAGCCATATGGCTGATAATGTCAGAGCCAGGGTTCAAACATTCAAACCCAGCCACCTTGAATCTTACACACACACGCACACACACACACACACACACACACCATAAACATAAATAAAAAACTATGTTTTTTTATAAAATAAAAACCCAGTGATTTTCTGCATTGTTTCCTATATATAAAGTTTTACCTGACTCTTTTTTTTTTAATTTTTTTTTTTTAACGTTTATTTATTTTTGAGACAGAGAGAGAGCATGAACAGGGGAGGGGCAGAGAGAGAGGGAGACACAGAATCTGAAACAGGCTCCAGGCTCTGAGCTGTCAGCACAGAGCCCGACGCGGGGCTCGAACTCACGGACTGTGAGATCATGACCTGAGCCGAAGTCAGACACTCAACCGACCAAGCCACCCAGGCGCCCCTACCTGACTCTTTTAAATTCCTAAAAGATACTCCATTATATGGATCAACTATACTTTTTTTTTTTTTTTTTTTTTTTTTAGCCAATCTCCTATTAATGGACATTTAGTTGCTCCCAATTTGTCACTTGACCCTCTTCCTCACCAGAATGTCTGACTTGAGGCTTTAGCTATGTGGAAGTGACTTAGGCCTTGCCCTAAGGTGACCATTCAGCTCATCTTCCTACCACCAGACCACAGCTATATAAGTCATCTCTTCATTCAGATCTTCAAGAGAGAGGATCCGATGGGTCTCAGGCCAGCAGATAAGCACATATGACTCCAAAGGCCGGAGGGAAGGCAGGTCCTTTGGAAGGGGCAGTGTGTGGGGCCAGCAACCTGCCAACACTCTTTGTTTTTTGGTTTGTTTGTTTGTTTGTTTGTTTGTTTTTCCAGTGTTGCCTGTTCATGAACTTTGCCTGTTTTTGTATCAGAGTGGTTTTCTTTCCTTATGGGCTTATAAGAGTTCCTTGAATATCAAGCTTTGTCTGTGCTGCGGGCATGCTTTCTCATTTTGTTCTTTGTGTCCATGCCTTGTGCTATAAAGTAGCTTTAAACTGCAATGTGATTAGATCAATCGATCTTTTCTTTAGCATTATTGACCCTCCTGTCCGTCTGAGAAAGGCTTTCTCAACTCAAAATTATAAATCTTCTCCCCCCATGATGGTCTCTATTACTTTCATGAGTTTTGTCTCACGTTTAAATATCTGATCCAGGGGTGCCTGGGTGGCTCAGTCAATTATGTGTCCGACTCTTGATTTCAGCTCAAGTCTTGATCTTATGGTCATGAGATGGAGCCTCGCGTCAGACTCCACGCTGGGCATGAAACCTGCTTAGAATTCTCTCTCTCCCTCTGCCTGTCCCTCTCCTGTCTCTCTAAAAAAAATCTGGTCCCTTAATTTTGTCTATTGCTTTTATGGATTTGTCTTACATTTAAATATCTAAGCCATTTTGGATGTGAGGGCAACCTGGCTGTGACATCCATCACCCCATTATTGCCAGGGTTGATTCGGCTGATCTGGCTGGCCAGGCTGGTGTCTCCTTCCTCCCTCATGGCTCCCTGTGCATCCTCTCAAAGCCATGTGCTGCCGAAGAGAACGAACTTCCCCGATAGAGGAGTACTGCTCTTCGGTCAAGGGTATAGGAGTAGTTGCGCTCTCCCACTAGAACCTCCAAACAAGCTCTCCAGGTCCATTTGTAGGACAACATAGGGTGGTCAAGCTTTCAAGATTCCAGACACATCCAAATGAGGCGCTACATGTGGCAGTCTGCCTTTAAAACAACAGCAATAGGGGCACCTGGGTGGCTCTGTCGGTTAAGCATCCGACTTCGGCTCAGGTCATGATCTCGCGGTCCGTGGATTCAAGCCCTACGTCGGGCTCTGTGCTGACAGCTCAGAGCCTAGAGCCTGCTTAGGATTCTGTGTTACCTCTCTCTTTGTCCCTCCCCCACTCATGCTCTGTCACTCTGTTTCAAAAATAAATAAACATTTAAAAAAATTTTAAACAACACCAACAAACACAAACAAAAACCCAATAAATATCTCATCCATTTCAGATTTGTTTTTAAAATCAAGTTAATAATCTCTCAAATAATTATCCCAACACAATTGGTTGACTAGACCACCTTTTCTCTACTGATCTGCAATGTCTTGATGTCCTATCATATCACATGTTGTGGTGTTCATGAGCAAGGGACACTAGAGTTGGACAGACATGGATTTTTGGCTCTGCTCTGCCACTTACTGGCTTGTGACCTTGAGCAGGTTAATATCTCTGGGTTTGTGTTTCCATATGTGTAAAGTAGGGTTGATCAGGATTCCCGATTCACAGGATTACTAAGGGATGCAATGATACAGCACAGGCAAAGCACTCCATGAACATCCTTATGATTATGATTTCTTAAGTTCCCCGCCTTCAAGAGCCTATGCCTGGATCCTCACTGTTTCCTTCCGTCTGCTTCTGCCACAGAGCCACACCATTCACATGACCCTAGTTCTATAGTATACTATCTATTAGACTGGAAACTTCTTGAGGACAGGGATGGTGTTCTATAATGGGCGTTCAATAAATATCCACAGAAAGAATGAATGAATAGCGTGAGCTCCTCTCCTTATTCCATTTCTTGAACATTTTCTTGGTTACTCTTGAACATTTTTTCTTCCAAATTAATTTTAATGAACGTGCCAAGATCTTCTTCTAGGCACTAATGGGACTTTTATTGGCTTTACAACAAATTAATGGGGCAATTTGAGGAGCAACCCAGGAATGTGATCTGCAGTCCCTTTACCCAGACTTCCTGCTTTGTCGTGCTTCGCAAAGCGGCATGATGTCTTTGCTATCGGCCTTGCCCGCTTGCCTGAAGATTATTCCTGGCTATTTTGCTATTACTCTTGCTCTTTCGAAAGGGGTCTTTCTCTACAATAGTAGCTGAGCATTTAGAATCTTGAGTCGGACCTCCCCTTCTTTCTGAACTTCTGTGGTTCAGAGCACTGGCTTTGGAGCCTGGCAGATCTGGGTGCTAAACCACTTAATAAGCGTGTCACCTTGACAAATCATTTGACCACGCTGCGTCTCACTTTCCTGGTCTGTGGCAGAGAAGTGGTGTCTGCTCTATGCATGTAAACATTCAGCAAAATATTGTGGGTCCTGCTTTTAGGGTGTTGCCTGGTATCCTTGCAAATATGCAATAAATGTCTGCTCTTACGATTACTTAGTAATATCACTGACATAAATATTTTATAACTCTTAAGCAATGTATTATCATGCTGGGCATTTCATTATTGCTACATACAAAAAATATTTCTAACCCCCTCTCCCCACCTCATCTCTTTGGTAGCTGGGGACCCTTCTGTTCACTAAGCACATGTGTTGAGTACTCAGTCTAATGACCTTTCAGATTCTTAAAGCTGATATTGATGTTGGGTGTGGAGATGCTGGAAGAGCGTGGGATTTCTCTGCCTAAGACCCTGGAGCCTGGAGCTGGGAGGCAGGAAATCTTGGGCAGGATGAGGTGGGTTTGGGGGAAAGCGTCTGAGAGAGAGACAGAGAGAGGAGAGATTGAGCATGAGATACACAGGTAATGGGAAAGGAGGGTTGAACCAATGTGTCAAATGTCATGGGGATTTGGGAGGTAACCCCCCCTTCCTAGCTCCTTCACCCCTACACACTCTTATGGCTACCATGTTTTTTTTTTTTCGCAATGCCACCGAGCTGGGTGTCCTACAATTCAACCCAATTCTGACACTATCTACTAGAGATAGCATCAGATCCTGCCAGTTAAGGGCTCAGTCCCACAAGACTGCCCCCACCCACTTCAGATGCCAGTCTGAAGACCAGATTGCCACCCGTGCTTCTGACTGACCAGACTGATCACTGGCCATTGGGGACTGATTCATCCTCCAGCCTCCCTCCTCTCCCCATAAGTGAGAAAATAAGGGGTTAGGGGTGGGGACCAGAAGTTCCAACCCTCCAATCACCCGGATGCAGACCCACCCCCACTCTCTCCTGCCCTCCTGGCAAACTGCCCACTAGCTGACCACAATGGATTCTCTTAATAAATCCCTACTAAATTTTCTCAAAACCTGAACCGGGTGCCCAGATTTCTCAATCTTTTTTTCTCACATTCTAAGCGTGACTGATGTCTTGCCGGGTAAAGCATGAGCTCCCTTATCTGATTCTATTCCAGCCCAGCTCCAATGAGAGGGGGTCTTCCCTTCCAATCCTCAGCCAGAATTCTCCAACATGAAGGGATGCCTCTCTCCAGAGGGTCTGCAGATTCAGCTGGAGTTCTCCAGCTGACTAGATGGAAGATGTTGTATTTTGAATATTCACTGCATACCCAACGTTGAAGTAAGCATGTATGTCTATATAATAAGTTCATTTCACTCTCATAGTTACACAGGTAATCATCCCTGATTTATGGGTGAGGAAAGTGGGGCTTGGAGAGGAGGAGGCCCTTGCTTAGAGTAACATACGAGGCAACCATATGTTGTGCATTGCACAACTCCAGGCAGTGACATTCATAAACTATGTGAATTCGCTGGTAAGAGCCAGTGCCAAGACTTGAACTTGATCTTTCTGGCCACACAGTGCATGCTTTCAATCACTGTGCTACGTGCCTTTGTAGAAAAGAAGACCCATGGGTCCTCAGAACCCACCTCGCCCAGAACTTGCAAACTGAGGAGCCAAGAGTTGTGTCCAGCCTGTTTTGTTTGTCTGGCATATTGGAGTCAATGGTTACAAATTCGAAGATGTTACCTAAAAACCCAGACTTTTGTCTTCTAAGAAGTCAAACACTGGGTTAAGGCTCACAAGGTAGCATTGGATGGGAACTGAGGAGTGGCTTTCTTGACAGGGCATGAGTTCTCTACTTCACTGAAGTCCCCACACTTCCTTTGGTCTTGGACACTTGTCCACCTCACTCATGTGCATTACCTCCTGGGCCCTGCAGTCACTGGGCTATGTAACTTCTGCTACAAATGTCCAATATACATATGTGAGTCCTTGCCTTCTGGGTACTCCCCAAACCATTGCCCATGTGGATTCCTCCCCTGGGAAGCCCAGTTCCCTTTCTCCCCCGAGAAACTCCTACTCATTCCTTGAGCTTTAGCTTGATGAGCCTCTGATTGTCCCTCAAGTATTGCAATGAGCTATTTACTTCTCCCTTCCCCCTGGTGATGGGCTTCCTGGGGACTGGGGAAGTGTCTTTGATCCCTTCATCACTCCCCGCTCCCCTCCTCTTGCCCAGCATGATATCTGGCCCAGAGTCTGTAGACACTAATCAGCTGGTCTATCTCCCTTTCCCTCTTCTCCCTACTGGCAACCCCCCCCCCCCCCACACAAGGATCAGAAAGGACATGTGACTTTTCCCAGAGCACACAACACAGACCATTTGAAGAGTAGGAAGAGCCCTTGGTGATCATTTTCTAGAACAGCAGGCAGAAGGGAGTAGCAGCTGGCTTGAGGACCCCCCCCCCCCCCGCCGCGTCCCCCACAACCCATTGGTCTTCTCCCAGTGCTCACAGTCTCTTTTCCACATTCAAATTCTGGCTCATGCCTTGACTGTGGTAGAATCATGAACTCCCCATCCAGTTCTATTCTGTCCCAACTCCAAAGAGTGGGGTCTTCCCTATTTCCCTACTCTGAACTCAGCAGAAAGAACACCTCTTCCCCAGGCCCTCAGGTTCAACTCCATGTGGGGGATGGCATCTGCTAAGCTGTCGGTGACATTCCCTTTGAATTCTATTTCCTAACAGAGCCCGGGAATTTTTCTGGATTTCCAGAACATCTAATGCCATACTGGATTGGGCAAGAATGAAAAGTGGGGACCCCTGGCATTTTTCAATTCCCTTCCATCCCTGAGCTCAACGAAGGAACCCCTACTCAATCTATTTTGGAGTTGCTGATGACAGAGTGGAGGCAAAGCTCAGTCCCAGGGCTGGCGGGGGGCGGGGGGGTCACCCATGGCCCAACCTTACTGCTGTCCTTATTAGTATATCACAGATTCTGGTCCCAGGACCTCAAGCACAGCTGGATGCCCCCGAGCGAAGGCTATTCATAGATGCTGAGAGGCCGCAGCTCTCAGGCAGCCAGCCAAGGCCTGCAGCACCCTGGGTGCAGCTTCCTTCCAGAGCCAGCACCAGTGGCTTTTCCCGTGATCAGGAAGTGCTCCAAACTGCAACTTGCACTGTTCTTGTTTGGTTTCCTTTGGTGATGAACAGTCTTTTAGTGTCCTTCTGATTCTGTTTACCGCTCCTCGAGCTCTTATCAGATTTTGGGTTAGGGGGTGGGGTCCTTGCCCTCACAGAGCTTATTATGGTCCAGGGGGAACACAAAAAGACAAGCAAAGAGTTACAGCGCAGCAAATGAACAGTAGAAATAAATACGACAAAGCAAATCCTATGATAAAGGAATATATGATGTTTAATATTAAAAAAAAAGAAGCAACAGATTTTCCCATCCAGACAATGCCCTCTTCTGCAGCCATCAAACGGGGTGTTGATATCTGGTGGGACCGGGATAGAAAGGGGTTCAAGATACGCTGTTGTCCAAGGCCACCAGCCAAAGATCGCCAGGAGCACACCTGTGGTCAACAGGTAGGTTTATTTGGCTCGCTACAGTGAGGGGGGACGCAGCCCAGGGGGATCACAAGGATGGGGTCGGGCTGGGAGAGTTCCTCAGAGAATTTAAGTTTGGGTGATTCTAAAGTGGAATTAAGGAAGTGGGTCTGGTTCGGATCTTGTCAAGTCACAAGGGCAATTCGGTCATTGGGTATCTTAATGCATTTTATCTTGGAGGCCGTGAAAAGCTGTCAGTCATTCACATTAGTCAAAGGAGGGGGTATTTAGTAACTTCTGCGGCCTCTGAACAGGTTTGTCTGTGTCTTGGTCAAAACACAGATGCAGCATGGGCCAGGGTGAGCCCCGCACCACTGAGGCTCTGTTTGTACTCCATGAGCACGGAGCATCGTTTATGTTCAGATGGGGACATCACAGTCTGGCAGCCAGCAGAGAAAATTTCTATGTCTCATTGATAATTGCCAAAAAAAAAAAACAAAACAAAACAAAACAAAAAAACCACCAAAAAACCCAAACCGGTTTCCAAAGTTAGCACGCACAAATACGTAATATGTAAGTACCAATACGTAAGTATGAACTTACCTGTTTTCTTTTGGGCAGCGGGAGTCAACAGAAGGATGATATAGAAGACTGTCGCCTGTCAGGGTCTTACATTCACAGGTAGTAGCTCACATAGTCCTCTCAACACCCCTGTCGCTGTTCGATAGAGGGAGCAACTGAAGCTCAAAGTGGCGGGGGGCGTCATGATTTGAGTGCGGGTCCAGGAGAGGCCATAGCCAGACACTTTTGACTGCCTTAGGCCGGCTGAGAGGCAATAATGAATCCCCTGTAATTCAGCCACGGCAGGCTCAAATGGTCTGCCCTGCTCCAATGTGCGTGGGGAGAAAGCTGTTCCGAGCCCTCACCCGGAGTCTATCTGATCCAAGATTCCCGAGAGAGCGGTGGGGTGGTGTTTGGGCAGACCGCTGGGAAAGTCCAGGGCACAGGCCGTTCTGACAAAGGGCTCAGCTTCCAGAGGCCCCCTAACTGCCAGCTGATGGTCGGCTACCAGGGCCTCTGCTGAACAGGCAATAGGCCTCCCCGTGACCTTACCCACTGATCTTACCTGCCTACCGTAGGAGGGTGTCAGCCACACAATGGCATTCCTTCTGTACCACATGCAAAATGAAGTGTGGGGGAGCCTAGCACAGCCAGAAGAAACCCCGGAACTTGACTAGCAGGTGCCCCCATCATCTCCCAACGGCACCCAGCATCTTGACTGCAGCGTGTCCTCGCGGCCCTCCCAGGCCTCCTGGTCTCCCCGGCAGCCTTTCTTCTCACCCCTGGGGATGATGCCAAAGCTCAGATCCAGTCTGGCATGTCCCCCGTTAAAACCATCCCAAGATCTTTCAGCCTTTTGCTAGTGCCTTTTCCCTGGACCCACCTCCTTTCTTTCTTCTCCAAACCTGCCAGGTGGGAAATTTTGGCAATGGCATGGGCTGAGTTCCCCGTCATTGCAGATATTCAAGCCGAGGCTGGCGAGGGGTTTTCTCTGTGACTCTGGGGACCGAAATTCTAGGAGCCCCCTCATTTCTGACAAGTCCTGCAGAGGGAACAGTGCAGGTCCTCAGACTGGCTCAGCTTTCCTTAGAAGCCATCTGATAGTGGGCAAGCCATTCATTGACTCCCTGGGCCTCCTCTGTACGGTGGGCATGTTGACGCCCACCTAACAGGATAATTGTGGAGATGAAATGTGACAAGGCTCATTAGCCCCTAATGCAGTTCTGGGCACACACATGGCAGGTGTTACTCTGTCACTTGGGCCCCAGGCAGACCTGCTGCCTTGTGCCAGAACCTTGGGTCTGGACTGAAAGCCTTTAGGGAGGCAGGAAGCACACCAGCCCACTAGGAGGGCTCCCTTCTCTCCCTTATTTCTGTATTCCTTAGGTGTGGGTTTGTTGTTCCCCAAACATTTCCTACCTCCTAGCCTTTGCTTATGCTGTTCCTTCCAACAGCGCATCCTCCTCTCCATGTCTATTCACATGTCCATCCAACAATACGTATTCGTTTTCTGACCCTGATTTTGTGTCAGACACTGTTGTAAGCCCCGAGGATACAACTGTGAACAAAGCAGACGGGGCCTTTGTTTCATGCAGCTTGCATTCTAGTTGGAAGGGAAGTAATGACATTATTAAAACAGGTAACGTTAACTGCAATGTCCCATATGGTAATTAGATGATGTGTCTGGTGGGGTGGGGTGGGGTGGGGTGGGGGTCGGCTGCTTTGGGAAGGGAGGTGAGGGGTGGTTGCAAACTGCAGAAACCAGCTCTGGTTAGTGAATGCTGGACAGAAACTGACTAGGGCACTGGGTAGCTGGATGGCTTTACCTGTATTAGAGAACAAGACTTGGAAAGGGGGCAGGACCCAAGAGAGACCTCAGCCAGACCAGCCATAGCACAGTCGGCCTAGAAAGCTGCCTGGCACCTTCTCTGCTGCCCTGTTGGGCCCAGGATTTGATTGTTTTCACCACTGGGAATAGTTTCTGGTTGTCCCATTGGAATGGCTGAAGCTAGATCACATGCTTGCTCCATAATTCCCAGGGGGCAGGAGAGAGAGAAAGAGAGAGAGATAAAGACTGGAAATCTACCGTTCTTTGACCTCCCTGATGTGAAGGATGATCTATTGTTGAGTAGCCAAGAAATGATAAGCGCCTGAAGCATGGATGCCTGATTTGAGGTCTAAATGATAAAGAACAAGTGATGCAAAAATGGGGGTAATAGGCATTCTAGAAAAAAGAAATAGCAAGTGCAAAGGCCCTGGGACAGGAATGAGCTTGATTTATTCAGGGACGGAAAGAAGGCCATGTGAAGGGAGAGCAATGAGTGAGAGAGGGACCAGGAGGATAGACGGGCAGGGGGAGCTTCCACACTTTGCAATGCCACCACTGCCACAAATCCCCTCCCCCCCTCCCCCTCCCCCTCCCATCTCCCCAGATTCAGTAGAGACTGCCTGGCTCTGGATTTCCTCCACAACTGAGTTGCATTATCTCATGAACACTGCATACTTTCTGTCTGACCTAGCAGTTATTTATGGGCACGCCTGACTCCGAGAGCCCCCAGAGGGTATATATAATGGTTATATTTTCATTTCTGTGTCTCAGAGCCCAGAGAGAACTTGGCACAGGAAAGTTCTTAGGATAGGCTGAATTCTTTAATCAGCTGCCACAGGGGCAGAGCATGTTAGTAACGCAGGAACCTGTGTCGAGAAGCACTAACATTTCTAGCTCTCGTGTAAATCTTGTACCAACCAAGCAGAGTATCCCATCAGGCTACATGTTGCCTATGAGAAAGTTCCTAGTATTCCTATGGTCGCTGAGAGTTTGATGGCCGGAAACTTTTTGCAACGTGGGTAGACATTGGGGATGCCTGGCCACGGTCATTGCTACCGAAGCCCCAGTTCTATGTAGCCGGCAGCATGTCTAACCCCAGGGGGTGAGGGTGTGGTTGGTGTCAGCGGATCACGTGATCTGGTCATCTACTGCTGTGTAATAAATTACCCCAGAACTCAGAAATCAGATAGAAGCTGCATGTTCTTTTATGACCTAGCCTTTTAAGTCACAGGGTATCACTTCCCCAAGTTGTATTTTTCACCAAGTTCTTAAGGCTGGCTAAAATTCATGGGGACTTGCCCCTGGGTGGGGAGAGTGACAAGAATATACAGCTATGCCTGGAGTCGGGCACATCCTGTCATGCCCACTCTCGTTTGCCACTGGTTGGTCTAGGGCTGGTCACGTGATCTATTTCTGGCCAATGAGGCTTAAAGGAAAGTCTACGGAGGTTTCTGGGGGAAATTGTTTACCTTTCTGTTTTCCAGAGAGGGAAAAGGAGGGCCAGGGAGGTGGAGTCATGTCGGAAGTCACAGGGCTGGTCAGGGGCAGATTCAGGCTTCTAGGTCTCACAAAGTCAGAGACCAGCAGAGCCTCCTTCCCTCAGGGGCTCTATAATGACTCTTCCTCAGCCTTTGTTTCTGTAGAGACCGAGCCTGTTGAGATACTCTGAGACCCATAACTTCTCCACGTCCTCTGCTTCCTGGTGTCACCTGTCCCCACCCAACCACTCCTGTTAATTCTACTTCATGATATCCTCCTGAAGCTGCCTTCCCCCCACCCCCAAGGCCACCACCCAGTCTAGGCCACCTTGCCCTCTCACCAGGGTCACTGCACCGTCTTTAGGATGGTCCTTCTGTGTCCCATCTTGGCCGCCATAGTGCAGGCAATTCTTTATAAAACATAAACAGCTTACATCCCTCCAGTGGCTTCTCAGTGCCCTTGGAGGAAAGTGCAAACTTCCTGCCAAGGCTTCCCAGGTCTGAGGCCCCCTCCCGAGCCCTGTGGAGCCCTCCCACTGCTGTCAGAGCCTCACCCCCACTGCCCAGAGCCCCCTTCTCTTCTCTCTGCAGCAAGGCAGCCCTTCCTTAAGGTCTCACTTCCCCTCCTTCCTCCTGTCTCTGTCTCCTGATGCCACAGAACTTTTCAATCTGTAACTCTGTGTTAGCTTTTGAGGGTTTTCCAAGCCCTGTCCCCATCACCTAGGCTGTGAGCCCTATGTGGGCAGTGAGGCAGTGTGGACTCGTGGTCAGAAGGACAGGCTCTGGACTCAGACCGACTTCATGTGCCTGTTTGCTTCTACTTGTGGGTCTACTTGGGCAGCCTTCACATTTCTTTCTGCCTTGTTTTCCAGGCTGTAAAGAGGTGGGGATGAGAGAACCCACCTCGCTGGGTTGTTCTGAAAATTAAATGAAACAATTCCACGTAATATTATTAGAGCAGAGCCTGGACATCAGGCAGTGTGAAAACAAATACGACAGACTTATTTCTCTTGTTCTGCCAGCTGCACCTGCCCTCCCTCCTGACACCGGGTGCTCCCCAGCAAGTGCTCAGTCAGAACGTGCTGGTGGAGGAACGAATGGATAATCTCCTTTGCTCCAGATCATAGCCCTGTGAGGTGGGAAGGTAGGTTTATTGTTCTTGTTTTGCCAAGAAGGAAACAGAAGCACAGAGTTGGGGACCAACCTGCCTGGGGCACACAGCAAGTCAGGAGCAGACACAGAAGGCTCTTGGCTCCTGGTCAGATGTCTGACCACCACCCATTCAGAGGATGGATGAGGCCCTGAGGGAACCCGGTGGGGATCCTCAGCCTGTCAGCAGCAGAGCGAAAGGGACTTGAGCTGTCTTCTCTTCTGGGGCCAGTGCTGGAGTTCTAATGCTTATCAAGATGTCCTCGCTGGGCATAGAGCCAGCGGAGTGATTAGGAGGCGTCTGGCCCTGCTGCAGATGTCCTTGGGGACACAGAGGGTTGGAGATGGGGGCAGCGCAGGCCCAGATCAGGAAGCACACCACACCGATACCCAGATCCTTAGCATTATCTGAGTGCCTGCCATGTGCCTGACCCTGTGCTGAGAGTACCTGCCCAGGCTGCAGCACCAGCCTCCCCTTCTGCATGGGCTGAGCTTCTCGAATCCAGATCTAACCTCATCTCTCCTCTACCAACGGAGGCTTCTCTACCACCTTAGATTCCTGGGCCTGGCACGCAAGGACCTCTCCCTTATCCCTATCTCTCTGAAACTCTTTCTTTACGTGTCTACTTGTTTCTTGCCCATCTCCGTCCTCCACACTTAAAGCTCTGTGGCTTGTTCACTGTTGTCACTGCAGAGCCTAACACAGCACCTGGAATTTTCTGGTGCTCAGAGAATGAATGAATGAATGAATGAACAGTGTAGCTCCAGCTACCTCTCTAGCCACATCTCCTCATGGTGTCCTCACCCTGTCCCCATCCTGGATTTTATGTCCCAATAATCCCAAGTCCCTTCAAGTTCCCAACAATGCTCTTTCATGCCTCTGTGCCTTTGCACATGCTGTTTTAATCTAGAAAACCCCCCTTCCTGGCTTCCCGATTCTCTCCTATTAATCCACCAGGTCTCAGCTTTTTCCTGACCTTTCCTGACCTGGTCTTCAACTTCCAGGTGTTCCCCACCCCCACCCCCTATTCTGCAATGGCCTCTTTCTTACTGCTTTGGGAATTAATGATACCCTGGATCATGAGTTCCTTAAGGATGCCATGTCCAGTTTATTTCCTACACTCAGAACCTAACCAGCCTTACATAACAGACACTTAGTAAATGCTTGCTGAAAGGCGAATTAGCTGAACGCTCACACATCCTAAGAGTTAAAGATGCTTTGTGTTTGGGAAATGTGCTTACTGCTGATGAACAGCATGGACACTGCTTGATCCCAGGCGTAGAGTTAGGTACTCCAGCTCTTGGTCATGGGCTGTGGAGTCCAGCAGACCTGGGGGTGAACATCAGCCTTGCTGTGTACCAACAGGGACAGGTCTTGCAGCACTCTGTTCTTCAATTTTTCCAATTGTAAAGTGGGGACCGTAATAGGATCTTCACAAGGAGGCTGAAAGAGTTCAATGAGACGATCCTCATAAAACACTTAGCAAAAAGCCTGGCGTACAGTAAATAAATACTCAATAAGTGTTCGCTGCTGGTATTGTTGTCGTTACCTTGGCTCCGTGTTTTGTGTTCCTTTCCATTCCACTAACTCAGTTACAGCTACGCAAAGCAAACTTCGCCAGAAAAATAGAAAGCAAAAGCACTACGTCAGATCATTTTTGCTCTCTGGCTGCAGAGGTACAGGTCCGTGCTATAAACCCTGCTTATGGCTTTGATTTAAGGGCTAAGAAGTCAGGATCTCCAACCTGGGGAGGTGGGGGGCGGGTAGTTGGGAGAAATC
Source organism: Panthera pardus (assembly GCF_024362965.1). Lineage (NCBI taxonomy): Eukaryota > Metazoa > Chordata > Mammalia > Carnivora > Felidae > Panthera > Panthera pardus. The sequence goes on along the minus strand of NW_026526765.1, from coordinate 64,604,747 downwards.
CAGGGAATACATCTCTGCAAGGCTTGTCTCAGCCAGGTCTGAACTGCCCCAGAGGCCAGATCACTAGGACTTGTCTCACCCTGGCAGCCGGTAAGCAAGAAGGCTCCACTATGAAAGAGCACAAATGGGACCCACCCCTCTTATCAAGACCAAGGGGCTCACAGAGCAAAACAGAGGCCCTTTGTGAAATCAGAAGACTGATTAGAGATCATCTGCTGTGTGGCTGGAGTTTTCACATACATGAGCTTTCTTGAGTTTCCCAACTTCCCAGTGAATCATTGAACCTGTGGAGAAGGGTGTTGGCACTTGCCAAATAGCACATAGACATCCCCCTACAATCCTTGCAGGTATGTGACAGCCATGATGACCAGATGCTAGACCATGTGGTCTAGCAGCTTGTGAGTGGAGGAGACGTGGGTCACTTCTGGGCCAACGCAACTGACGGCCAGTAGACCTCCTCCATCCCTTCTATTCCCACAACCCTGGTGACCATGGAGACCATGTGCTCTAGATGACATAGTTACTGGATACAGCAGTGCTAGGAGTGAGGGTGTGAGCGAGAACGAACCTCTGTTATGTTAGGATGTTATGTTAAGAGGTATTTGTTACTGCAGCAAAGCCTAGCTGAATCCTGACTAACGGAGGATATGTTTCTGTTTTCCAGATGAGAAAACGTGACCTTCTGGACGTGAAGTGATATACTCAAGGCCATCCAACTAGGAAATGGAAGGTATGGAAATGTGCCATCAGCCATTGGACTTATGCCTTTTTAAGATTCTGTTCAAGCCAGATTCTAGACTTGGCAGGACTTGGCAGGCTCAGGATCTGAAGTTGGGATGAACCAAGAAAGCACAGCGAGAGGTCTTGGGCAGTGGCTAGGTGAGATGTGGAATCTGGGCAGATCCAAGAGATGATATAAACAAGTGAAGGTCTTTAGCCTTAGCCTGAGAAGTGGGGTTTGGGGCTAAGGCTCAGGATCTAGATCAGAAGGAGGTTTAGGGAGTCTGGGGTACCTAAAAGTGAACAGAATAAATCCATATGTAGAGGGCAGAATGATGAGCTCAACTCCTGAAGGGGTTATTCCAGGGACAAGATGCCTCCCAGGTTGAAAACAATAAATTCAGAGCCTGGAAAATTCAATCAAGGTTTTGGGGAGGAGAGGAGAGAGGCTCTACCCAGAGAGGTGTGGTAAAGTAAAGAAGATATCTGATTTTTGTCTTGGCACAGAGCTCCAAAAACCTTTGGAATTTCCTGAAAGAAGTGTCTTTGTCATGCTAACGAACTCTAGGTGGGACGAACCCACCTAGATATCTTCAGGATGGGGGCTAGATAACGAACCCTAGATATCTAGGGTCACCTCAAAGACCACCTTTGTGATTAGAAAATTAGAGCTTTGGGCTAGCCTGACTTCGGCGAGTGGGGGGTGGGAGGTGTTGGAGATTGAGTTCAGTTATGTGGCCAATGATTTACTTAATCATGCTCACATGTTGGTGAAACCCCAATAAAAACACTGACATCATGGCATGGTGGGAGTTTCCTGGTTGGTGAACACATTGATGTGCTGACAAGGTGATGTCTGGATTCCACAAACAGAAGGCATAGAATCTCTGTGTCTCCCTCTTCAGACCTCGTCCTGTGTCCCTTCACTTGGCTGGTGCTGATCTGTATCCTATATATCAAAACTGTAATCATAAGTCTAGTACTTTCAATGAGTTCTGTGAGTTATTCTAGAGAATTATCAAACCTGAGGGAATCACGGGCACCTACATATTTATCGTCAGCTGGTCAGATGTGCGGGTGGCTCCCGAGATTTGTGGTTGGCATCTGGAGTGGGGACAGCTTGTGGAGGACTGAGCTTCACACCTGTGTGAACCGGTGCTAACTCCAGGACACCCAGTTGGTACTGGGGTATTGGAGATAAATGTGGCCACAACTATTAGTCTGTCTGGAAGAAGAGTTTGAACAGAGGGGTTGTGTGCAAGGACCGTAGAAACAAGGATTCAGTGCGTTGGTGTCCCCATCCAGAGGTGGGTCCATTCCTCTTGGTGGGTCTTCCTTGCATTGGCAATGGAAAGGACTTATGCTCGGGTGAGGGACTCTGGTTATTGGAGCCATCCAATCACTCTCTCTACTTTTTTTTTTTTTTTTTTTACAAAATTATCATGGCCATTATCATTATCACCATCATCACCATCAACATCATCACCATCACCATTACTAACATTGATCTAGTGCTTAGCATGGGCCAGATCCTCTGCCAAATGCTTGCTACACGTCCATGGCCAACTGCCATTTGATGATCACTAGTTGAGTTGATCCAGCTCTTTTCTAGATAAGGAAACTGAGGCTGAAGTGCCGCTAAATGACTTGCTGACGGTCCCGTAGATTTCCAACCAGCACTCCGTGACCTCGCCCAGAGCCCACGTTCTGCTACACCTGCCACCAGCTGGGATGTTCGAGCTGCTTCCTTCCTGCAAGTCCTCTCTGTTCCCCTCACACTTACCAGATGAATCGGCAACATTAAAGCAAAACTTGTTCCCACAATTAGTTTCAACTCACCCAGTGTTTTCCGTGCCAAAGCCTTCCCTGTGCTTTGTGGCAGTGCTGTTAAGAGGTGCCTGAGAAGGGAAGCCTCAGGGCAGTGACTCCAGCACGAGCGTGAGTGAGCCGTGGAGACCCTGACTGAGTCATCCCCCTCTCGGAGCCTCACTTTGGTAGTGTGGTTAAGTGTGGGGCTCTGTGGGGGCAGGAGATCTGAGTGTGAATCTTGTCCAGTAGCTAAGCCGATTTTCCTATGTCCTTCGCTATGAAATCGGCCATCTAATGATCCCTGCTTCATAGGGTCGTTGTGAGAAGTGAAGTTAAACGTGTAAATAAATGCCTTAGGACAGGGCCTGGCAGGGAGCGGAAGCTTGGTGGTTATAAACTGCTATTGGCCCAGGCCCGCTCCTGTTCAGCTCCAGGCCCGCTCTGATTACTGGCCTAATGAGAGAACCTCATACGGATCTAGTCCCAACGGCTTCCAACTTGCTGTATGACCTCAGACGAGCCACTTTCTCTCTCTGGCCCTCAGTTTCCCCAGTTGAACTCCAGGGTCCCACCCGGCATCCGTTTTTCCTTTTTTTCCAGAGAGTTTTCACTGCTTCCTCCCTTCCAGGCCCTGATTCTGCCAGGGCCTGCCCAGGGTGGTGCCCGTCCCTGGCTGCACGGCCAAGTGGTGAATGTCACCCTTGCCTGCCTGCCAGCAGTTCAGATAGGGAGGTCCTGGGAAAGGTCAGGATCCAGGGGCGGAGCCTACCAGGGCCTGGAAAGGTAAATAGGAAAGGAAGTGACAAGAACAAGTTGCTGCTTACTTAGCTCCAAGGCGTGTCCACTTGCCCAGAGTATCAAGACAGGCCCCAACGGAGGAGACTGAGCCCCTGGAGGATTAAGTCTTCACTGGGCCCCAGAAAAGCAAAGGTGTCACCTCTCACGTATCTTACAAAGCACATTCACAGCCAGGATGGTTCCTCCTTTTTGTCACTTCCTCCAAAAATGCTCCTCCTCAATTGGAACAAAATCTGAATCCTGCTCCCTGGCTAATAGGCCTCAGCACTTGCCTCTGCCTGCCTCCCCTACCAGTCTCCTACCTGTCCACCTGTTCGCCACCCCTCAGCCACACTGGCCTCCCTGTCTGTTTTCCTGAGAAGCCAAGTTTATTCCCATCACTCTTGCTAGTATTTCTGCCTGGAATGTTCTGTGCAGCTCTTTTAACAGCTGGCTCCCTTTCATTCTCTTTCTCCTTGGAGGCTTACCCTAGCCGCCCCTTAAAGCAGTTTTCGCCAGGTACCCTTGGACCTGTCCTTCGGGGCGCTCTTACTCTGGGAGTCTCCTGTTTATGTTCATTGTCTGTGAGTTGCATGAAGCCATGGGCCGTGTCCATCAGATCAAGCCTGCATCGACAGGCCCAGGGCAGCGCTTGGGCTGGGGGTGGGGGGGAGTAGGAGGTCTTCAGTAATACATACCCTCTAAAGGACCAAATGAATGGCATTCACAGACATCATCACTTTCTGTGAGAGGAGGGTGAAGGCCTAGGAGGAGAAATGACACTGAGGGCCTTTTGGAAGATGCTGGCAGCCTCACATCAGGTTCTGCAACTACCCCCAAAGCCATTGGGTTGTACGCCTTAAGGGTGAATTATATGATACGTGCATCACACCTTAATAAAGCTGTTTAAAAAAATAAAACCTTCACTTATCAAAAATGCAATTGGGATCCAAAAGGTAAGGTTACTAAGTCAAGGCCACACGGTAGCAAGTGATGAAGTAGGGCTTGAACACTTAGGCTGCGCGACCTCCCAAGGCTGCCCCATCCCTCTGCCATCAGCTACCTCCCTCAGGACAGGGGGAGCAAGGTGTGGTGTAGAGTTTATCTGGCTCCAAATTAAACGTCCACACAAACAGGCGTTAGCTAATATTTTGACAGTGTTGTCTGCGGGTGATCAAATAGTCTACCTTTGCTCTTTCTGATATCGTATGAATTTTTCTCCTTTCTGTTTTTGTCTTAAATTGAGGCATCATTGGCCTACAACATTATATCAGCTTTAGATGGACGATATAATGATTTGCTATTTGCATATATTGGAAAATGACCACCACGATAAGTCTACTTTAAAATCCATCACCACACATAGTTACGGAATTCTTTTTTTTTTTTTCTTGTGATGAGAGCTTTTAAGATCTCTCTTAGCAACTTTCAAATAATGCAATACACTGTTGTTAATTATAGTCACCAGGCTGTACATTATATCCCCAGGACTTATTTTTTTTTTATATATAACTGGAAGTTATTGAGTGCTTTAATATTTAAAAAAAAATGTTAAATCCCTCTCTGAAAGAAAACATTATTCAAGAAATGTAGGTGTCGTTAGTTCAATTGGCATCCAGAGTAAACAATCGCTCTTGTAACTATTCAGCTAAGACTGAGTGCTTTCTGTGTGCTGGGCACTGTGTTAAGTGCATGCTGCATATTACTGTTTTCTGCTGTCACACCGGCTCTGTGAGGGGGAGGTGACGATTGTCCTCCTTTTCGGATGAGTAAGGTAGGGTTCTGAGAAATGAAATGGTGTATCCAAGGTGACACAGCAGGTGACGGCAAGGCGGCGATTTATCCTCAGGTCTGTCCAGCTCCACAGTCTGCTTCTAACCAAGTGTTTCTCGTGGAGACAGATGGTCTAGACCAGTAGAGGCAAGAGTCTGGCCCCTGGTCATACTGCTTGGCCGCAGTGGTCAGTTCTAGACCTTGCATTTGTGAAGGACAGTAGGCAAGGAGAGTAAGTATAGAGAGGTGAAGACACAGGGGGCCATGTTGTATAGGAACAGCTGGGGGTCAGAGGGGGAGGTGGGTGGTGCCACAGCACCATACCGTTTCAATCTCTGCCAGGTGTGTTGGGATGGTCTTACTCCGGGAGGCCAGGAAGAGGGGACAGAGGGAGTTGGACCAGCGATCAAACTCAGGCAGGCGATGGGTTGGGTCTATCTCACTCTTGGTAGGTAGAGAGCCCCCTATCACTGGAAGTGCACAAGCTGAGGCCTGATTTTAAATTGGCAGAAATGGTGAGAAGTTGGGTTGATGCATTGGGCAGAGGTTGTACTAGATGACCTTATTAGTCAGTGTATGTTGGATAACAAACAACCCCCCAAAACTCAGTGGCTTACGACAACAAATGGCTCTTCCCTGTCACTGATCTGTGAGTCAGCTGTGGCTCCGCTGGGCTTGGGTTCAGATCTGTTCCGTGCGTCTTCAATTCTTGTACTTCCTGGAGCAAGCTCTTCTCAAGGCCTATGTTGGGAGCATAAAAGCGGGAACAGAAATAGGCAACGCGTCTTAAATTGTCTGCTCAGAATGGCTGCATTGTCGGTTCCACTTGGCTTCCATTGGTCAAAGCAACTCACATGGCCAAGGCCAAGTCTGTGGGCGTGGAATGTGTATTCTGCCCACGGAGCGTGGATAGCAAATATCTACTAAGCACTAATGTCATCTACCTCAATGACTTTTCACATGAGCTGCTCCATACCAATGAAATAGATCTGTGATTTTTTGCAACTAGGTCCCCCCAGGAATGAGTAATGTGATAATGAGTAAACACGTGGCCAACCCCAACTCCAAAGTGTCCCCCGTGCTCCTTCCTGCCTTTCGCTTGGTTTGTGGACTCTGTCGTCATCCACCCATTTATCTCTTCACTCTTCCTATCACCTTTCCCTAGTTCTAGGCAGAAACGGGATTGGTGAGATGAGTTAGACGGTCTCTGACCTTGAATTCCTTTCAGCCCTACACAGGAGACAGCATAGAAAGAAAAACAATGCACAATCCCTGGATTTCCTTTGTTCCAGGGGAGGCATCCCTGACCTAGAATTGGGTCTCATGAAGGGCAGTGGTAATGCCAATGCCTTCTGTGTTTTCGGTGCAGCTCAAGGATGGTGACCAGGAATGGAGAACCTTTTGCTGAATGTGTGGGGCGTGCGGGTGTGCCTAGCTGTGCCCGGGAGCTAAAAGGAGATAAAAGCAGAGGAGGGACCAGAAACCTGAAGTCTCTTAATTGAGAGGGGATTTAGAATGGTAAGATAGGGAACTGAGAGGGGCTGGGGAGGCCGTCATGGAAGGAAAAGAGCAGGGAAAGGAGTCAACAGTGTGGGAGGATGTGGCCAGCGAGAAATTCTTCCTGCTAGGATTTTAGGATTATACCGGATTTTAGGATAATATTCAAGTTGAGGCTGTCGCCTGTCCTGTGTGATGTGCAATAACCACCCATCATTGCTCTAAACTTTCAGTCACAGTCTGTTACATACAGAGCCTCGTGTGTGTGATAATCTGGGGCAGAGAAGTAATCAGGCTGGTGTCCAACGTGGAGATGGGACAGTGGGTGGCTGTGGGAAAAAAAGGGGGTGTGGAGGAGACATGGGAAGAAAAGATAGCTCAAGGGTGAGCACTCAGAGGAAGTAGGAGATAAGAACAAAGGCTGGCTAGGAGAAATGCAGATATCTAGATTAGGATGTCAACTAAGCAGGCTTAGCCTAGTTGGCTGGCAAGCCTAGGGTCTTCGGGGTTGCCATCTGGCTTACATTTGGGGGCTGAGATCGGATAATCTGGACCCTTTGGAAGACCCTCTGCAGCTTGGGCTAACCACCAAGCTAGTGTTGACACAGAATGGTGTCTTCACAGCACTGAGACCAGTCCCAGGCTGGGCAGACCCTTAGAGCAGAGTCAGAAGGAAATTGTGCAAACAAGCTTGGGGTATGGAATCCCTCAGTTTGAGCCTGGGTGTTGCATACAGAGTGTCAGGGCACCTGTAGCACTGAGAGAACTTTCTAGAGCCTTTTAGCCGAACAAATCTGCTGAGGGTATGGACTTGAGACACAACAACCTCAGGTGGCTCACTTCGGGGTGGTTAGAATACATGTGATAGAATGTAAAGGATGTACACAGTCCAGGGAGGCGTGAAGGGAAAAGCCATCAACTCTTCTCTGGATGCCTTTGGGAAAACTCTGTAGAAGACATGACCTTTCAGCTGGGACTTGAAGGATGAAGAATTCCTTAGATGGCAAAGACGGGCTTCTTGGCAGAAGGAAGTAAGGGCGGTAGAATCTAAAGCAGGACGATACACAATTTCACTAGTTAACATGAGCTTTTTAAGCTCTTTTTTCATGTATTTCTATTTTCTGTTAAAAATGAGAAATTTATTCAGATTTATGCTAATTGCACGCCCTGCACCCAGAATAGAAAGAGTCGTAGGCAGGAGGCTGCAGAATCATCAATCCTGTGGGAGCTTCTTGCTGTGAGAGAGAAGTCTGTGGCTTCTGTGGAAGATACCCAGACCCTGGTGCCTTACGCCACTCCGTGGGCAACCACACACTGTGGACACATCACACACCATGCGGTCGCATGGACTGGGGTCCAGTGCCTGACTCTGGCACTCTGGCCCGGGGACTGTGTGGCCCTGGGCAAGTCATTTCGCCTCTCTCAGCTTTAAGTTTCCAAAATCTAAAATAGGGATGCAGATCCGTCCTCCTGTCATTTAGACTTCTCCAGGCTTAAGCGCCAGGGCTATCTCCCTGGTAGTTTGCCAACTGGACTCCGGAGGCATGTTCTTACTTGATCTAGAAGTGGTCTGGCTATGTGGACCAAAGCATGAGATCACTTTGCTCCCTCTTTCACGCAGTTGCTCAAAAGTCCTTTAAATAAGTAAGAATAAACAAACACACCCATCTTCCCTCCTTGGTGCCCAAGTCAGTTTCCCGGTAACTTCTCACCCAGGGTCAATAATACCAGCTCCATCAATGAGGCTGGATTCCTGTGCCCCTGGCTTTAGGGTGATGCCCACAAGGGAAATGTTTTCTTTTCAGTCCATGCTGGGCAAGGTGAACCCATCCCTTCTTTGGGTCTGGCAGGTTCTGGAATGTTTAGAACCTGGGTTGAAACCTGTGATGCCTTGGACAAGTCCACTATCCTCTCTGAGCGACCTTTTCCTAATCATTGAAATGAGGATGACAGCATTGACCTCACAGAATTATGATCAGGAAGATATTAAAGGAGATAGTATACGCAAAGTGGCAGATTATGGCAACTGCATATTTGGTTTTTGTCCCCCAGTTCCTGGCACAGAGCTCCTAAAACCCTTGGAGTATCCAGGAGTGATGAGTGTCCTTTGTATGCTAATGAGGTGACTGGTGGTTGGGGCCATCAGATAGCTTCAGGAAGGGAGCTGGCTGCCAGAAAGACCCTGATCGATGGTTACAAGGTTGGAACTTCTAGCCCCACTCCCAATCTCTGGGGCTAGAGTTTGACTCAATCACCAATGGCCAGTGATCCGATCAAGCATGCCTATGAGATGAAACTGCCATGAAAACCCCTGAATGGTGGGGTTCAGAGAGCTTCTGGGTTGGTGAACACATATTGGGGTGGGGGGAAGACAGCACACCAAGAGAGGGTGCAGGAGTCCCCTACCCTGCCTGCCCCCCCTGTACGTTGCCCTAGGCATTTCTTCAATCTGGCTGTTCTTGAGTTGTAGCCTTTATAATAAACTGGTAACAGTGAGTAAAGCACTTTCCTGAATTCTGTGAACCATTCTATCGAATGATCAAGCCTGAGGAGGAGGTTGTGGAAACCCCCTGAATTTATAATCGATTGGTCAGAAGTACAGGCAGCTATTTGTACAGGAAGTGTAGGCAGTACAGATTTGCGACTGGTGTCTTAGCGGGGCAGTCTGTGGGACTGAGCCCTTGACCAGCGGGGTCTGCACCAACTCCGGGCAGTCTGTTTCAGAACTGAGTTGACCCCCTTGGTGTCCAGAGAGTTGGGATCAGAACTGGTTGCCGGTGTTGGAAAAAAACAGCTCACAGATGCAGACAGTGATCAGTAAACAGTGCTATGCGTCACATACTGCTAGAATCTTCTGCAATGCTCATCCATTGAGAGTGCTGACTGGGTTTGGAACACTGCTTCATGATTAATAAAGAGCTTTCACTTACGGTATGGTCTCATTTGCTTCTCCCAACACCCCTGTTTTGTTTCCTTGGCCTTTTTTTTTTTTGGCAGAGCAGGACATTGAGGCTTAAAGAGATAAAGTGCAGAGCTGGGGCTCCAGACCACTCTTGATTCCAAATTGTGGGCTTTCCCCCACTCTGCAGCTCCAGTGGGCGGTTCTTTTCAGAGGCCCTTCTGGGCTCAGAGAGGGATGTTGCCGAGGGACTGAGCACGCAGGGTGGGCCAGGGAAGTCATAGGGGTGCATCGTATGAGAATTTAACAATAACAAGAACTAAAAGTCAGTTTGTATTTTTGACTATCACCATAGGCCTGCAGTAAAGTTTTCTTCCTTGAAAAGGCCTTCTGTTGGTGTAAGCTCTAAATATTGTTGTGGTTATTGAGAGTTTTATTGGTTATTGCTGTGGTTTGTTGGTTATTGGTTATTATTGGTTTATGCGGTGGTTATTGAGAGTTGAGAGTTTTAATAATATACGTCAGCTTCACACTAGCGCGTTTTTATTACTTGTTCTTTAAAAAATATCATCCTACATGGAAACGAATTCTGAGACCTCTGTGTTACGCAGTCGATGGTGATACCCTCAGACTCAACAATACGCTCTTATTTGAGAGTAAGTTGGTAGCCGTTTGGAATCATTCAAGTTTGCTTTGGGACAGGTTTATGAGGCCATATGCTCCTGTGTTTGAACAATCGATTTGAAATAAATGAAAGCACGGTGATTGCAAAGGCGAAGAAACTGAACTTGCGTCTCTTCAACCCTGTTGTTCTACGCGACTACTTGGAGCTCTTATTTGTGCTTGAAATTCGCAGCAGTGGAACAAATTAAAGTGCGAGGCGTGATATTTTTTGTTTGATGGCACACATTTTCATTTACCCGCGAACTATATCAATTTCACTGTAGATTATTATTTTATTTCAGACAATTATAGTTAACTACCCCCCTTAGGTAGAGGAGAGGATGCAAATAAAATGATCTCCTCTAGCATCAAACACGGTAGGTACATCCTTACTAGGGAACCAATCAGAAGGAGGCCAGGTTCCGGGGGGTCGCAGAAGTAGCTTCTGCCATCCGCTCCTCAAATCGGGACTGTCTGAGAATCTGGGGGAGTGAGTCTATGCACTATGGTCACATGAAGGAGGCAGCAGTAGCTGGCATGACAGGTAAAACACAGGCCTTGGAATCAGAAAAAGCAGGTTTACATTCCCAATAGCTGTGTGGCCTGGAGTAAGTCATCCCACTTCTCTGAGCCTCAGTGTTGTCATCTGTAAAATGGAGATAATGACAGTCCCAACCTGCTGGTTCGATAAGAAGGTTCAGTGGGATCATGCGGCCAAACTCTGCCTGGCTCACAGCTGGTGGGCAAGGATTGGTGGCCACTGTTAATGATATAATTTCCATGCACCAAGGGCCGGTAGGGAAGAAAAGACAGGAAGCAGAACAGAGCGTGAGCGTGGACTTTTCCAGTATGACCTGGGGTGGCTGTGGTGACCGGAAGAGCAAAGACAGCTTTGAGAGGCTTGTGTCTGAGTTCAGAGAGTCTGCTTTTTCAAGAGAAGCCGGAATTAGGGAGTTTTAAGTGTAATCTCTCATAGAAAATGTTGGCTCAACTAGTTTTAAAACACTGTGAAGATAGAATAAAACAACTGTGAGCTGAGTTTGATCCACGGGCCACCAGTTAGCAACCACAGCCCAGGAACAGATGGACCCCCAAACACAACAAAAAGGAAGTCTATTGCTTGGAGAAACATCAATGGATCTTTCTTTCCCTTTATCTCTGGCTCTCCCATACTCTACTTTATCTGCAAATATCTGATATCTGTCAGTAGTTATCTCTGAAAGATAAGGGCTTTTAAAAAAATGTAATCACAATACTATTATTGTACCTAAAAAGTCAACACTGTTTCACATACCAGTGAATGGTTAACATTGACCCTGATGCCTCATATTTTACGATGTGAGTGTTCTAATTGAGTGTTTTCAAAACGTTTTCCATCATGGCCCTTTGAGGAGCTATTTAAGACATTTTTCCCCAATCACAACCCTCCCTGCCCTGCTCTGTGAAATTTTAATACCACAGACACACTGTATATTTCCTTATGTACTGGGCCCTTTGGAGGGCCATAAATCATTGTGACAGCTAAGTTTTTCCACCCCTCAAGAAATCAGTTTTGCTCCCCTAGGCGTGATTTCCCCTTGAAATCCCTGTAATGGGATTCAAATATGGCATAGATCATGCTATAATGATTGGTTGGTGTGGTCTCCTAGACCACTTTTAAGGTTCTCCCTCCATCTCTCTCTCTCAATTTTTAAAAGCAATTTTTGTTGTTGTTGTTGTTGTTGTTGTTGTTGTTGTTGTGTTGAAGAAATGTGCTCATTTGTCTTCTTATGTTTCTCCAGGTCTGCATTTGTTGACTGCAGCCTCCATGTGTTATTTACATGTTCCTCTGTCCCCTGCATTTCCTGGTTATTGCTGGCTAGATTCACTAGCATCTGAATCAGGATGATTCAGTCTTTCTTTTGCAAGACTATGTTTCTTTTCTAAATGGGAGAAGACATTGAATATCATAGTCTGGATCAATTAATTCATTAAGAGTTTCTCTCCCTTTTAAGTGAATGATTTTATAGGGGAGGAAAATTTTTCCTTTCTTCCTTTTCAGGTTCTTTGGCTGGTCTAATAACTAAATTGATGTAAGACAGATCAACAAGAGAAAAACAAATGTAACTTCATACTACGGGAGCTCTTAGTGACCAAAGCAGGTAGATTTTATACCTTTTAAACAAAGAGAAACAATTATTTGTGAAGAACTGACAAAAGAATTTGGGTTTGGGGTAGCAAATAAATGAAGTAACAGTTTGTTTATACAGCCCTGAATTCCCTATCTCTGGTGATAAGAATGCCTTCTAACGTCTAGGTGCAGGGAGGGTAGACTTCACATAGGGAATTTATTTCCTCCTTTCAGGGGACAAAGGTGGTCAAAGTACCCTTCTTGTACCAGCTGTTTGCTAAGAAACTTTAATTCAAAATAATCAACATGCCAAAGGGGCGTATTTTAGGGCAGCCTACCCTAAACCCCATCAATTTCTAAGAGTGAATTCTTCAAAAGGCTGAAAACTATAGCCATTTCTTAAGGGTTTATCCATTGCAATCTCTGCAAAAAATATTTTAAACCTGCTTAATCTAAAACAGAAATGCTCTAGTTAAAAGTTCAGCTCTGGTAGCTTTTGGAAGGCAGTTAGATAATACGTGTGAAATTCACACATTTCATAGCCCTCTACAAACATAAAGGAAAAGGATGCCCAGCCCGCAAAGGCCTGGTTTTCTGCCTTCTTTCTCCCCTTTCTTCCATTAACAAGTACTTTCAAAGCACCTCTTGTCTGTGTTAGACCCTGTCTGAGGCATTTGGGTGAGCGGGACAGAGTGGGGAGGTTACATGCACAGAACGGACCTTCCTTTTCCTGCACCTCAGCCATGGATTGCCTTTTTATTTTTGCCCTGATTTTTTGGTGGCATGAACAATGACAACAAAAACCTACCCTGGCCTTGGCCAGGGACACAGAGGCATACTTCTGGAAGAGTCCAAGCCAGGAACTCTGGAGCAAAACAGGAGTGTCCTTTGCCACCGGAGACCAAGCCCCACCCTTGCTCATTCTGCAGGAGCTCGTCCCACAGACATCGGCTCCCTGTCCTCTCTCCTACCTGCACACCCCACCACGACTGAGTTAAGCAGCAATCAGTGACAGTGGTTTGTTGTGAGAAGGACTGGCAGTCCCTGGCTTATCCTCTCACATGTAAATACCCTCCTGGGGATATTTTCACCATTTCTCTCTCTTTTTTTAAATGTTTATTTATTTTTGAGAAAGAGAGGGACAGAACACGAGCCAGGGGAGGGGCAGAGAGAGGGAGACAGAGGATCTGAAGCAGGCTCCAGGCTCCGAGCTCTCAGCACAGAGCCCAAGGCGGAGCTCGAACCCACGAACCATGAGATCAAGACCCGAGCCAAAGTCGGACGTTTAACCCACGGAGCCACCCAGGCTCCCCTATTTTCACCACTTCTAACTTCTTGTTCCTTCCCACTTGCAGATGCTGGGGGTCATGTGGGAGGAGGGTGGGATCAAGACTCCACACTCAGCTCCAAACAAGGATAGCTTTGATCAGCCTTCATCCTGGTTCTGGTATCTCTGGCTACTATACTCTATTTTCCCCTGTTGCCTTCTCCTTAAAATCGAACCCCAGCTCCCACCTGCCCCCACGAATCTGCTGAGTCAACCCTTTAGGGACAAGCACGCAGAATCTTCAGGGTATTTTCGGAGTGGAAGGGGAAAGGCTCCTTTAAGAGCCAAATGCGAGCTTGGAAAGGAAATGAGACCGGCAGAGCTGGTTCAAGTGTGACCTTTAACATAAAGCCAGATTGTGCAGGGCTAAGCTTAGCCAAAGACTTACTTCCAATGCTAATCAGGCAGAATCTTTGAAGAGTGGAAGGAGGAAGTGTGAGAATCTGAGGGGGGCTGAGAATGGGGGTCTGCCTTCCCCGCTAAGCTGGCATCTCTGGGTAGGTAGTGGATGTTCACAACCAACTCTGGCAATACATGAAAATCAAGTGAGAACCCACATGTAGAAGTGCTTTCGCTATCTGTAAAATGCTATAATCGAGCAAAGGATTGTCTCTATTAAGGTGAATTTTTATCTTGACCTTGGAAAGTGAGAGTGGGGGGAAGGATGTAGGAAGGGATGGGAATATTATATGCCAAGTACTTCCAAAACACGGATCTTGTTCAATTCTTATCATTCTTGCATGAAGTAGGAATTCTTATTCTGTGATTTGTCAGACTCTGTCAATTTGTTTTTGATTTTACATATTCCGGAACCATCCTGGATTGGGTACTAAAATGACGAAAGTCTTCCAGACAATTCTCCTAGTCTGTTCATTTCCTTATTCACTCATTCCATAAATATGTATTGAGTGCTTGCCTCCCAACCATTTTACAAATGAGGATACTGGGGTTACAGAGCCAACGGCTTTACCAGCTGGTTGACCTTGGGCACGTCATCCCTCTGGACTTTTTTCTTTTTCTTTTTCTTAATTTTAGAGAGAGAGAGCATGAGTGGGGGAGAAGGGCAGAAGCAGAGAGACAGAGAGGGAAGCCTCAGCAGACTCCACACTCAGCGTGGAGCCCAGCATGGGGCTTGATCTCACAACTGTGAGATCACGACCCGAGCCGGAATCAAGAGTCAGATGTTCAACTGACTGTGCCACCAGATGTCCCCGGACTTTCATTTCTTTATATGCATAACGAGGCTAATAGAATGGCTTTCTGGTCTACCGTGAGGAATCACTGAGAACCATGCATGTAGCCGGGACTCAATAAAGCAGGAGGTCAGGACAGCCCAACCTGAGTTTTCCCTTACTGTGTTGATCTGGGATTCTTACCTGGATGATACCACTCCCTTTGGAAATGGGGGCAGTGTTTTTGTTGTCATAAGGATTGTGACCACTAATGGCGTTCGGGGGAGGGGACAAGGATGCTTAAATTCTGCCACGGGCATGATAGTCTCACACAGTAAGACACAAGGAAGAATTGTTAGCATCCCTCCCAACTTTAAAATGTCCCAGCAGGCTACTCAGTACAAATATAATCAGTATTACTCAATATTACCTCAATATTTTAACAAGGAAAATACAAATATAATCAGTATTAATAAATATTACTTTAATATTTTAATAAGGAAAATACAAATATAATCAGTATTAGTCAATATGACTTCAATGTTTTAATAATGAAAATACAAATATAATCAGTATTAACCAATATGACTTCAATATTTTAATAAGGAAAAGTTTCTGCAAGACACTATGTGAAATCCCAGTAATTCGGGAGATGGTTCTTACAGAGAGAGGGGCTTCAGTGGAAGAAAAATTCTGTCTTGAGATTGCTGACCAATCTCTTTTGGTCTAGCTCATCTAACTCATCATCTGCCATAGTGTTTCCAACCTCATAATTAGTTGAAAAAGGCTTCAGTTACTCATTGCCTATTTCTTATATCAGACTTGGAACTAAATTGCATTGAATTAGTGGGCATACGTGAAATGCAGAAATCTCATTAAATTTCATTAATATTTTTCAAAAGTATTCAAAATTACTGCTGCTCAATATAAATTTAGATTTTCTTGCAGCCTAAACTATAAGAGATCTATGTTCTGGAATTACACATTCAAATGATCTATCTTGGGGTTGGCTGTCATTTTTCATTTGGACTCTGATCGGGTTTTCAGTCAACCACATAACTTCTCTAAGGTGTCTTGTGTTATTTATTATTATTATTTTTCTTTTCCATGCCATTCCCTGTATCCTGTCTCTTCTCCAAGGGTATAGATTCCCAGGTCTCTGAGACTGGCAGTGTCCCTTGGTATGCACTGAAATTTCAAAACGGGATATATGTTTCTGGGATACTTCATCACACAGGGTATGATCTGGACATTGTACTTACAAAGGAGGCCCAGCTTCTTGGTGAGACTGTTACACTCCTTATTTTCTACATTTGTCTTGGCATGTTCACCAAACTTCAATTAAAGTTACTGCCTTTCCTCTTATCACATATAAATATGTCTGGTCTGTTTATACTAATCCTAACACTGTTTTTTTTTAAAAATTTTTTTAATGTTTATTTATTTTTTAGAGAGAGAGAGTGTGTGAGCAGGGGAGGGGCAGAGAGAGAGGGAGACACAGAATCCAAAGCAGGTTCCAGGCTCTGAGCTGGCAGCACAGAGCCCGACAGAGGGCTCGAACTCGTGAACTGTGAGATCATGACCTGAACAGAAGTTGGATGCTTAATGAACTGGGCCATCCAAGCGCCCCATCACACTGGTTTTTAGTGGAAGGTTCACTTTGTCTCTGCCTCGTTTCCCTGCACTTTTTATGCCTGCTGTCAGTCATCTGAGCATCTTGTTCCTCTTTATTTTTTTTAATGTTTATTTTTATTTTTATTTTTTGGGAGAGAGAGACACAGCGTGAGCTGGGGAGGGGCAGAGAGAGGGAGACACAGAATCCGAAGCAGGCTCTAGGCTTTTAGCTGTCAGCACAGACGTGGGGCTTGAACTCGAAGACTGCGAGATCATGACCTGAGCCGAAGCCGGACGCTCAACCAACTGAGCCACCCAGGCATCCCGTATTTATATATTATAAATAAGAGTCAGTGTCTGACTGTTGGATTATTTCACTGTGTCTCCTACTATAGTCTTGTCAGAGTGCTTGCATATTGAAATGTGCATTATTGTATTATGAAATATTTTCTTCTATACTATAGGTGGGAGATTTCATATATATATGTATAGGTGTACACGTACATATAAAGCATGTGTGTATGTATGTAATATTATCTAAACTTTCAGGATAGTAAAGGACATTTTTAAAAAACAAACCAATTTGGCTTGACTCCAATAGAGAATTCTTTGCAATAGCACAGACTGGATTTGGAAATTATACGTTTTTCTGATTCACTTTGAAATGTTTATTATGAAAAAGGGGTCATGCACGTAAGCAGATTGGGAGCCAGGTCTGGATCTGGATGCGTCCGCATTGCCTCAGTCTCTGTGTGACTGAAGACTCACTGTGGCCATGGTGTGTCCCCTGGGACATATGTCCTCACTGTCGCTGGCCTCTCCTGCTTCACTCCATCCACCTTCCAGAGTGATAGGCTCTCTGCTTCCGTCCCTGCTTTTACCAGTCAAGAAAGGACATTCAAGATAGGCGATAGGGACACTCCTTGTTTCGAGAAGACAGATCCGGGCCCCAGTTCCCACTTCTGGCCCGTTGGCGCCGTAGCCGGTGGAAGGATGCAGACAGCTTCGTACATCCTGCTTCCTGCAGCGTTGGCTGAGGCAGAGGGATGGTTTGTTCTGTGCTTCCCCGAAGTCAGTGTCTGGGGGACCAGCGTCCTGCCCATGTCACGTGGAGGCTGTTGAGAACAAAAACTCTAGATCCAGGCTGCCCGGGCTCACATCCTCCCTCTACCATCTGCTGTGTGACCGTGGAAAAATTATTCAGCAACTCTGTGCCTCTGTTTCTTCATCTGCAAAATGGGTTATGAGAAAGGCACCCGCCTTATAGGATTGTTATAAGGAGCTAATGAATTAATCCAAGAACAGGGAGTAAGCATTATACACTTGTTGGATACACAGTGTTTAGTGAATAATTTCTTGTGATCCACTCACTTTAAAAAGACTGAAGTGTAGCATCTCTCTACGAAATGATTCTCCAGAGCAGCACACGTTGGGAGGGCGTATAAGGCTGGCCCTTCCTTCCCAGCAGGGAAGGCTCATCTCAGTCCCCAGCACCCAGGGCCTGGGGCCCAGCTGGCGCTGCTGGGTAGTTCTTGGGTAACTGGTTTGACCATTGAGGAAAGTGAGTCTGCAGGTTTGTCCCAGGCCCCTCCTCACAGCCCCCTCTATTGCTTACAGCCCGTCTACCCAGGGGAGAGGGAAGCCTCTGGATTCATCGCAACAGCTCCAAGGCCCCAAGGCGTTGCCAAGGAGACTGTGATCCCTTTTTTGCTGACATCATACATTTTGGAGCTTTCTGGCTTGCCTCATATCCGCCCCTCATGGGGGTGGCTGTGGAAATCATGCTCTGGCAGATAATTAAAATTTCAAGTGAGTGAGGAGTCAGGAGGCTGCATCTCCTGCCGGGGAGATGTGCTAATCAGCTGGAGGAGAGGGCCACAGATGCTGGGCCAGGAAGAGGCCCCAGGGGACGTGGAGATGTCCCTGACCTGCTCCTGGGCCGGCTGCCCTCTGTTCCCCAGACTGCAGCCTGGTCTCGCCCCTGCCAAGGTTCCTTATCTGCCATCCGGCCTGCAGGCGGCCCTTTCCAAAGAAAATAGGACTCTGCCGGGCACCAGGGTGGCTCACAGTTAAGCTTCCAACTCTCCATTCTGGCTCAAGTCCTGATCTCACGGTTCACGTGAGCTCCAGCCCCAGGTCGGGCTCTGTATTGACAGTGGGGAGCCTGTTTGGGGATTGGCTCTCTGCCCCTCCTCCACTCATGCTCGCTCACGCTCTCTCAAAATAAATAAATATACTTTCAAAAAGAAAATAGGACGCTGCCTCTCCTGCTGAACGCCCTCAGCGGTTCCCCGCTCCCTCTCTGAGCGAGGTGCCCAACCAGCTGTCGCAGCAGCATCTGGGAACTTGTCAGAAGAGCAGATTCTTGGCCCCACCCCAGATCCACTGACTCAGACGTTCGGGGGTGGTACCCAGAAATCTGTGTTCGACAAGCCTCTCGGTTGACCCTGATGCTCGCCGGAGGGTAGGAACCACCGGCCTAGGCCAGGTTCAGCCTTATCAGCTGGGCATCCCGGGCCCTGGGGACTTGGGATCGGGCCCCGTCTGCAGGGTGGCGGCCTCTGTGCCCTGGACTTCAGCCATACTCGGGTCAGCTTCTGCACTGCACTCGCTCCGTGTCCGCGGGCGAGTCCCTCCTCCTCACAGCGCCTCTCCTTCCTGCTTGAGCAAGTACTCACAAGAGTGTTGAGACTATATGCAGTAGCTGTGAAAGGTGGCCTGCCCCCTGGCCGGCACAGGACAATTCAAAGATGACTCTCTTTTGAGCAACTACTGTGTGCCAGGCTCTGTTATAGGCATTTGGGATAGATCTATGGACAAAACAGATAAAGGTCCCTGCCCCTGTGGCACTGATATTCCGCTTGGGGAATACAGACCGCAAACCAAAAACAACAACAACAACAACAACAACAACAACAACAACAAAAACCAAACCCACAATAAATGAGGACTTTATAGAGAATTTTAGCAGATGATAAAGCCATGGGCGGGGGGGGGGGGTTACAGAAATAGCAGGGTTGGAGAATCAGGAAAGTGGCGGGCAGGCATGTCTATGTGGTTTCCTCCCTTAAACAGGTGATCAGGGAAAGAGACCTTTCAGCAAGGACTTGAAGGTGAAGCATTAAGCCAGGAGATATCGAGGAAGGGCGTCCCTCACAGCAGACACAGGTCTAGAGCAGAGGCTCTCAGAGGGGGCACCCCTGGCTTGTTGAGCAATGGCCAGGCAGTCAGGAGGCTGGAGCCTAGGGGGCAAGGGGGGTGTGGCAGACAGGAGCACAGAAAGGGCAGCGGGCTGGACCTTGAGGTCCTGACTCTGAATGAAGCCTTTTCCAGGAGTGTGGTGGGAACCGCTGGGAGCTTTTAAGCAGAAAAAGGCCACGGATCAGACTTATGCTTGGAAATGCTCCCCATGGGTGCCGTGTTGGGAAAGGCTGTGCAGGAACAGGGGCAGTGGTAGCTGGGGGGCCTCTGACAAGTGGCTGTAGACAGAGAAGTCTCTGTAGTCAGAGAAGATGGTGGCCTGACGTGAGGGTGAGAAGTCCTGGGCTTTTGGATACGTTCCGTGGAGGCAATAGGATTGTCTGTGGATAGGATGTGGAATGTGACAGGCATGGGAAGGCAGGGATTGACTCCAAGGTCCCGGCAGAGCTGATGGAAGGGGGCCACAGGGAGACTGGAAGGCTGTGGGTAGAACAGAGCTTTGAGGGAAGATGTGAGTTAGGTGCAGGCCAACTGAGTGTGCCTAGTAGATGACCAAGCAGGGACATTGAGTAGGGCTTAGAGACACTAGGCTGGAGTTCAGGACAGTTCTCTGAAGATGTGAACTTGAGAGCTGAAAGACACAGATGACGTTTGAAGCCGTGAGTCCAGCCGAGAGCTCCGTGGTCCAGGGTGTGTCGATGGCGAAGAAGCTGCCCAAGGACCGAGCCCTTGAATTCTTCTTGGATCTGCTGTATGATTTTCCTTCTTCCCTCATTATTAATGAGCTAAACCATATCTTTGACACGTGCTCATTTCGTATTTGTGTAACAGTCATGATGTTACTTTAAAAAAAAAAGATCCTTGAACAATTTAATTTGAAAATGATGGCGAGTGTAGTTTGTGATAAGTAAAAAAAAAAAAATGAGGGCGGGGCTGGAGAGAAAAGAAATAGACTATGTTTGGTTTGCAAGGGATAAAATCCCATCCAAACTAGTCCAGTTAAAGAAAGTTTTGCTACAAATATCCAGGGTCCTCTTACGAACCCAAAGGGTAGGCAGAGAGGCTAGGTCTGGTCTAAACTAGCAAATGGGTGGGAGGTTAAGTTTGGCTGCATGTAACAAAATTAAGCAGAAGTTTGTCTCCTATAAAAGAAGTATAGAGGTTAAAAGCTTGGGGCTAGTATGACGGCTTTTCAATGTCATAAAGGACTCAGACTCCTTCTATTTTCCTACTCTGTCACCTTTACCATGCTTCCAACCTCAGTCACCTCAGTGTCTAATATGATTGCTGATGCTCTAGCTATCACTTCCATGATAGCATCAGGAGGGAGGAAGGGAAGAAAGATTTCCTCCTTTTTTAAGAAAACTCCCAGGTAGTCCCATACAACGTTCCTGTTGACCACACAGTACTTCGATGGGCCAGAACTCAGTCACATAGCCATGCCTAAATGCAAAGGAGGCTGGGAAATCCGATTATAGCAAAATTAGGTGCTCAGACTATGGTTGGAATCCAGCCTGCAGATATATTTTGGTTGGCCTTGACAATTGTGAATTTTTAAAAACATGATCAGCGATTTAAATGTTACAAGATTTGACGTTAAAACAAAAGTCCAGATGTCTGCATTCTCTTAAATAATCAGAAGGTCTGACAACCCTGGGCTCACATGCCACATGGGAACCTTTGAAAGGTTTCTCCCGTACATAGAACCTTGCTCTCCAATTTGCCCCACCTCTTCAGGCTGTGTTCAGGGCTTGTGACTTTGAACTGTAACCTTTTCAAGGGAGGAACTAATGAGCCCGGATAACCTGCTTACAGAAGAGCTGTCCTTGGAATACTGTCCACTCCTGGCCCAGTCGGTGCTGACTGCTGGTGGAGTGGTTGGGGGGCCATGGGGTAGTTCTCCAGATTGAGGCATTGTACAGGCATGTACCCCCAAACCTGTCTAATACAGATGATAATTATTATTTTTTAATATAATTTATTGTCAAATTGGCTTCTATACAACAGACAGTGTTCATCCCAACAAGTGCTCTCCTCAATGCCCATGACCCACTTTCCCCTCTTCCCCACCCCCCATCAACCCTCAGTTTGTTCTCTGTTTTTAAGAGTCTCTTAGGGTTTGCCTCCCTCCCTCTCTGTTTGTGACTTTCCCCCCCTCCCCCTCCCCCATGGTCCACTGTTAAGTTTCTCAAGATCCACATAGGAGTGAAAACATATGGTACCTGTCTTTCTCTGACTGACTTATTTCACTTAGCATAACACCCTCCAGTGCCATCCACGTTGCTGCAAACGGCATGATTTCATTCTTTCTCATTGCCCGGTAGCATTCCATTGTATGTATAAACCACATACAGATGATAATTAATCTGCATTGGCACTTGGTGACTCTTGCAAGATAGGGGCAGCTGTCAGAGCCTTGAGCTGCCCCTCCCTGAGCAGCTACTGAATGTTGCATTTATTGGACTCCAAACCCCATTTTACCAGAGTGTCTCAAAATGGGGGACAGAGGCCTCCTGCGTCAGTATCGCCTGGGGAGTCTGTTTAAACTGTTGACTCCTAAGGGCATGTTCCAGAACTCTTTAGGAAAGGGCCAAGGTCTCTGCAGCCCTGCAGTTAGGAGCATGGGCCAGGGATCTGTTCCCCTTGGCTGTCCAGAAAAGGCCCGGAATCTGTAGAAGCTCTTTAACCAGGAGGCTGCTGGCCCCTGCAGGGCTCTGCCCTGAAAAGCAGTTCGAGGCAAACTGGGGTAACTCCTGCCCGCAAAGCGAACTCTGGGCTGCAGAGAGGGGGGTTCTTCTCTTGATTTCTATTCTATTTAGGTTGGGGGGTAGTGTGGGGAGGAAGAGAACAAGTCACGCTAGGCTCTACTCTCCACTCTGCTCCGAGGCTCTGCCTCCTCCCTCATAAAGCAGCCAGTCATTACTGTCATGGAGAGCTATTTTTATGTTATCTAAATGCTATCAGTTTTAATGTTCTCTATTTCCCGCCCTGCTATCTTGGCTTCCCTTTCCGGGGGCGGGGGGAGCCCTCCCCACGCGCAGGCTCATGGCGTGGGTGGGCAACACCCCCGTCCCGGAGCACACGAGTGAGACGAAGCCAACGGGGCCAGGACCAGGATTCTGGTTGAAACCACGGGGAAGGACATTCTCTTCCTTGGCTGGGAGCTGAGGGGATATAGGCTGGTGGCCAGCTTGTCCCCACAAAGGCTAGTCCTGCCTGGGAAGAGAGGCACTGTGGGGAGAAGCAAGCTTGCGAGAAGAGAAGCCATGAAAATGTCAAATGACATCCCGGAAGCCTCTGGAACCAGTACAGCCGCAAAGTCGGTCCCCTCCAGGATTAATTTGCCAGTGCGTTTCCTTTTTTTTTTTTTTTTTTGGCTACAGTTAAGTTGGTGTTCTCTTGCTGAAGGTGTGGTAGAGGGCCTAATATAACCAGCAGCTACCAACCCTGAGGCCTGTTTGCTGCTAGGTGAGGTATCATGCTACCAAATCAGTTTGGTCACTCTTTTGTATCTCCTTTGGCTTCTTATAAGTTGTGCTGGTTATTTGCTCTTTTTCCCTTTATTATTTCACTCCTGACAGCTTGACCCATGGTAACGGCCGGTAGTTAAATGCTTGTGGGGGAAGAGGCCTGCGACTTTCACCTGAGTGATGACGATTTTCTAACCCGCTGCCTGGAGCGCTCGGTTAAGAATCGAGTGGGAAAGGATGCAGGGATTGATTAGCAATGTCTGCCACGGAGCAAAAGCTACTGCAGGTGCCCACCTTACTTCCTTGCCATTGTGAATTATTCTTTTCCTGATGTTAGTTTTTCCTAATCAACAGGAGGAAATTATAAGGGCTGTGTGTGCTATGATTTCCCAAATTGATGCCAGTTCTCAGCTCAATTCAGAAATTGGAGCATGGGAAGATTTGTGGCCAGAGGTAATGGAGGCACCCTGTGGTAGATGGGAATTCCCAAAGGACTTGGGGAGGTTGGCCAGAGGCCACATTCAGCCTCTATCACTGTCTGGTGATCCTGGACAAATCCCTCCCTTTCCCCAGTACCGTGGCTGAATTTGTCACGAGAGGGAGTTGAGCCAGGAGGACTGGACCTTGCATGCAAGAGGCATTGCCCATGCCGTCCTCCCCTGTACTTAATGCTTTGGTGACCTCAACCTGCTTGTCATTCCCCAAATGCATTGTTTTGCCTCTGTACCCTTGAGAGAGCTTGTTTCCTGTGAAATGCCACCCTCACACACTTTCATCAGTCCTCAGCACCCTGATCAAATGTCCCCTCCTCCGCCTCCTTGGGCAGAGAGGGTAAGGGCCTCCACCTGGGCTGCTGTTGTCATCTGTCGCCCCCACCAGACTGTGAGTTGCTTGAAGACAAATCCAGGCCTGATTAAGGTTGGCCTGTGACCTGGCACAGAGCAAATATTCAGACAAGGTTCATTAAATAAATTAGTAAATGACCACCTTTCAGAGGCATGAGACTGCCGAGATATTGAAGGAAAGGCCAAAATCTCAAGGGGTTTAATACTTTCTATATTTCTCCCTGGCCCCCTCTTCCCCTCCCTTCTCTTATCTCCCATTGAATTTCCAAGCTGAAAGGGCTGTGAGATCCTGGTCACTGCCTTTGGAGGCGAGACTCCTGAGTCACAGGACTGTCCTGGGCTAGAGGGGGTGGGGAGGCACCCAGGCTCCTGATCTGCCCTAACCTCCGAAGGCTGAGCAGCGGGGCTCTCCAAAGAGGCAATCAGAGGCAGTGTTTACCTGCCAAAGCCTGTTTTTCTCTGAACTTCTTGCAAATTGGACTGAATGTGCTAAATACATAATGAATCTGCTAAACTCTTTAATGCACTTGGAATACTTATAGATTTCCTCGTTGATTACATATAATTTGCTGAACTGATTTGCTGTGTGACTTGAAAGACATTGGGGATAGATCTCTGTAATTTGTCACTCAACTCATCCTGGACTTTAAAATGAATACGGAATGATACCTTTAAAAAGTTTCAGGGTCGTGATCCAGATTCTCTTCAACAGATGGGACCACGTTCAAAGCAGCAAATTTCGTACTGAATCCCAATTATGTGCCAGGCCGTGTGTGTCAGCTGCTGGGGTTTCACCAGAGAATAGGAGTGCATTTCTGACCTGGGTGCGATCACAGTCTATCGCAGGGGTGGATAGACAGGCCCACGGTGTTTTCAATTTACAGAGTGGGAGCAGAGAGGAAGAGCATATACGTTCATTTGTGAAGGTCAAAGAAATCTTCAGAGAGAATTTGACCTTTGAGCTGGGTGGTAAAAGATATGCTGGAGATTCCAGGCAGGCCAGGTACAGCAGGTGTCTGTTGCTCTTGTCTGCCCAGGTTCCCTCCTCCCTTCTTTGATAGCAGTACCCAGGGTTTTGTTTTTTTTGTTTGTTTGTTTGTTTGTTTTTGAGAGCTCCCCTCCCCCCTTCCACATGCCAGAGGTCCTGGGGGAAACAGGTGTGCTCCCAACCACACCCCATGGTCGAGATGCGGGTCCTTCAGACTTTGCTCCTGGGACTCTCCACTTGCCGTGGCGTCTTATAAGGACGGAAGGCAGCTGGAGCCAAGACGTCCCAAGACGGTCTTGAATTTCTGCTGCCGAGATTCAGGCCCTGCCTGGGTTCTTTCCTTCTCAACTCTCAGTCTGTGAGCTGCTCTGTAGCCAGGGCTGGTTTCTGTCACTTATGATCAAAAGTCTCCACAGAGACATGGAGGGCCTTTCCCTCCACTCCCCCAGTGGAAGAAATTGATTCTTCCTCTTTGGCAAGAGCACGATCCCACGGCCATGCCTCTATGAGGGCCTTGTGGCCACGACCTGCTATTTATATCCCCATTTCTGAGTTCTCCCTTGAGTTCGGAACTTGTATATCCAGCTGCCTCACTATCACAGCCATCCAGATTCCTCATACGCATCCAAAACGTGTACCTCGATTCCCACTTCCGTGCCCCCCTCAACAGTGGTTTCCTCTTCCGTCCCAGTAAATGGCAGCGCCATCCACCCCCCCCCCCCCAACTCAAGCTAGTCATTATCTGTCTCCTTGGCTCTCTACCTGCCCTATCCTACCCATGTGCCAGTCCTATTGGCTCTGACCCCCCCGACTTCCACTTTGAACCCATTTTCTTTCTACATTGACCCCACCAGCCTAGATCCAGGCATCCTCTAACAGCTTCGTAAATCCGATCTCAGATTCCACAACCGTATAGATCAGCTTAAAACCCTTCCGTGGTACCCCACTGCTCTTGAGATGTGGTTCAGATTTCTGGGAACTGGCAATTCCTGCTCGATTTGGCCCCTTTCCACCTCTCTGTCTTTACTTCCCAGCCTTCTTTCCTTGTGCCCACCCCTCGGCTGACTGGCCTTCCTGTCCCTGGAACCCATGGAGCACCTCAGGGGCCTTGTGTTGGTGGTGCCTCTGTCTAGGGTGTTCTCCCAGTTGGTACCTGGTGCCTCCTTCTCAGCGTTCCGCCTCAGCCTCAGCTCTGAGGTCATCTCCTTAGTAAAGCCCATCTTTATCACACGAGGCACTTCCGTCCCCCACACCAAGCACCTCTCGTTATCTAGTTTCATTTTTCTCATGGCGCGTAACACTGTCAGATACGGTGGGGTCATTCATGCACTTGCTTGGTGTCTGTCTTCCCCACCACAATGGGGGCTCTAGCAGAGCAAGGTCTTGTCCGCTTGTCCACTGCTGTATCCCCATCACCCTGCACATTGTGTGCTCAAATATTCCCATTGTGTGAGCAAACGAGTGAGTGAATGAGCAAATGAATCAATAGCACACGTTCTTGGTGTTTTACATTTGTCAGATGTTTTTAATGCAACCATCTCCCCTAGTAGGCAGAGCTCCTCCAGAACAGGGACTGGGTCTGTTTTTGGTTTTGTTTCTAATTTTTTTTTTTAATGTTTATTTTTGAGAAAGACAGAGTGTGAGCGGGGGAGGGGCAGGGAGAGAGGGAGACAGAACCTGAAGCAGGCTCCAGGCTCTGAGCCGTCAGCCCAGAGCCCGACGCGGGGCTCGAACTCACGGACCGCGAGATCATGACCTGAGCCGAAGTCGGTCGCTTAACCGACTGAGCCACCCAGGCGCCCCAGGAACTGAGTCTGTTTTTAATCTCAGTATCTCAAGCACCCAGCAGATAGCTGGCACACAGTAGACGGTCAACGAATGTGTGTTAAGGGAACACAGAAGCAAATGGCATTTGTGACAGAGGGAGCTCGATAGGGAAAAGTGTGGAGGGTTGACTTGTGTTAGACAGATTGACATTCTTTTTTGGAGAGGCACCGAACACAGCTGTTTGTGGTCCCAGGAGTGCAAGCATGCACACACATAGTTGCAGGGACTAGATGAGGCAGGGAAGTTCCCGCTGATAAAATCTTTACAATGAAGCCTCCCTTCTCATGCAGAGCAGTACAACAGAAATGAGTTCCAAGGATCAAGGTCCATCGGGAAAAAATATGAAAGTCCAGAATTTCCATAAGAGGAGGAGTGGTGGGAGGGGAAGTCGAGACTTTGGTAAACATCCAGACTTTGTAAGATTGCAGGGTTAAAAGGGACTTAACATTTTTCTAGGCCAGAAGTTTTCAGATGGTAGCAAACATTAGAACCACCTGGAGATTTTAATAAAGGGGCAGAGTCCTGGGGTCCGTGCCCAGAGATTTTGATTCTATAGGTCTGAGCTGAAGTTTCCATCTGTGAATCTGTATTTTAATAATTACCCCAGGGTGATTTCTGACACAAGCGGTTATTGCCCCTCCGGACTAGATAAATGCTGAGCTGAACCAATATTTGGTGCCTTGAATTCTTTCTGTAACTTCCCTCTGAGGGCCTTTCATCCTGCCTGTGATACTCATAGTGATGGGAGCTCATGGTCTTTGGACATCCAAGACTATTAGGAAGTTGGGTGGGGTACTAGGGGTGGGGTAGGGGAGAGGAATGCCATTGGAGGCAGAAGGTGCAGCATATACAAAAGCTTCTAAGAAGAAAAAGTGTTGGTTTGTTGCTGAAGGGTGAGTGATGTAAAGCAGCTGGAACATTGGATTATAGGAAGATGTGCAGAGCCTGGAAGTGGAAATTGCAGGTTGAAGCCAGGAGTGGGGGCCTTGGATGCCAAATGGCAAAGTTTGAACGTTATTATCAGACACTGAGGCTTGTCGAAGAGTTTTCAGGAAAGAATATCTTACCTAAACCAGCATAGCTGGGGGATGATTACTATTTGGCCTGGATGGATCCCAGAAGACCCAGTTTCTTTCTCTCCCCTTCTCTTGATTTGGCTACATCAGTGTTGAGTCTATTACAAGGTGTCATGTCACAAGATGGCTGCAGCAGTTCCAGCCCTGCCACCTTCCTTCTAATTCCTCTCTAGCTGAAAAGAGCCACAGTGTATTTCTGAAATTCTCAGAACGCATCTAAGGACATTTCATTGGCTCTGATTGGGGCCAGGTACCCATCTCTGACTCAAGTACCGTGACTAAGGGAGTATGATATTCAGATTGGCCAGGCTTAAGTCACATGTCTATGCAAGGGGTAGAATCAACTCTATTGGAAGCAAAGACTGTTCATGCAGGATGAGTGGTCCCCCAGAAAGAGATTTGATAAGTTAGTTTAGAATGACTTATTCAAAGGGCACCTGGGTGGCTCAGTCACCTAAGCATCTGACTCTTTTTGTAATGTCTATTTATTTTTGGGACAGTGCAAGTGGGGGAGGGGCAGAGAGGGGAGACAGGATCCCAAGCGGGCTCTGTACTGACAGGCTGACAGCAGCGAGCCCAAGGTGGGGCTCGAAATCTCAAACCACAAGATCATGACCCAAGCTGAAGTTGGACGCTCAACTGACTGAACCACCCAGGTGCCCCTAAACACCTGCCTCTTGATTTCAGCTCAGGTCACGATCTCATGGTCATGATCTCACAGTTGTGAGATCAAGCCCTGCATTGGGCTCTGTGCTGGCCTTTGAATCTGCTTAAGATTCTCTCTCTCCCTCTCCCTCTGCCTTTCCCCTGAGAGAGAGAGAGAGACAGAGAGAGAGAGAGAGAGAGAGAGAGAGAGAGAGAGAGAGAGAAGGATTTATTCATTATCTACAGAGAGCCAGAGCCAAACTGTGGAGTGGCACAGGCTGAATGTTTTGGAAGAGACAAACTAGATTCCATGATGCTTAGCGGGTCAAAGGCTGGCTCAGCCACTTGCTTCCTGGATGGCCTCGAGCATGTTATTCACTCCTCTGACCCTCATCCTTCATCTCTAAAGATGAAATGTTTCTGTCCAAGAGCTGCTGTAAGAAGCCGATGAACTACGTACGGTCCCTGGCACATATTAACTACTTGGTAAAAAGCAGCAATGACAACATTTCTTTGATTATGTGACAGCATTGATTATAGATGAATCATTGATTTGATAAGCTTTTGGAGAGAGAGAAAAAAAAAGCTGCTCTATCAATTGCATGAAATACCCTGATTTCAGAAATGTTAAAATGTGACAAAAAAAAAAAAAGTGTCTTTGAATTCAGGAAGTGGACGGCAATGAAGAGGGTGGCGATTGGGGCAGGCGATCAGTGGGTGAGAGCACAAACTTGAAGTTGACCCAGTTGCACATAAACCCTGGTTTTGACGCCCACAGGCTGCCTGATGGTGCATAAACCATGAAAAAGGACTCATCCTGTAGCTCCCTTTCCTTGCCCACTCTGTGCCTCGGTTTCCCTTCTCACTCTCCTGTCCCGCGACACCAAACTTCACAATTTTTGCCTTCTTATGTGTATTTGTATTCACCTACTTTTCTATATTTTTTTTAAATAATCAAATTGTTTTGATAATTTAGGAAAATTCCTTCTAGAAAATTATAAGACAAAGATCCTCCTATTTCCTTCCCACCCCCTGAAGATAACTATTTACTATTGAATTGGATTTCTTTGTATGGTATTTTTCTGTGGAGAAGGTTTTGCTGTTTTCACAGTTGTAATCATCCCTAATTTCAATTTTGTATCCTGTTTCCTTCCCGGTTATTACCAGCTCTCCCCGAATAGAATTTTAATGACCGTAATATATTTCCTCATGTGTCTCGAAGTGGTTCACTTAATCATTTTCTATTTTCGAACGCCAAGTGGTTTCCAAATTCTTATCGGAGCTGATAACACAGGGATGAACCATTTTCTGCAGAAACTGATTTCATATATCTGGTGGTACCACGAGGAGACCATCTTGGATGTAGAAATACAGGGACAAGAGGTGGGGGCCACGTTTCCAGTTCTTGGTTGCCAATGCGTCTCTCAAAATAGTTTGAACACTGTGTGATCTTGCAGATATCTGTCGGGCCCCCATTTCAAGTGCTTGGCCCGTCCTCGGGTGTGCGTGCAGAAATACACATGTGCGCTCATGCGTTTAGCATTTGTGGTGAGTCACCCTTCGGGCTAGGACGGGTGGGTCTACGTAACCAGGGAAACAGCCCTTCAAAAACCTGCCACCCCCAGCTCAGTGTTAAAATAACCTGAAGAGGCTCCCGTAGGAGCAGACTGGTGTGCAGGTAGCATTTACCTTTCCAGTTCTGGCTCAGACGCTAGATTTTGGCTTTAACCCCGGGGCTCCTCCCTTGACTAAGATGTGGTCCCAAGACTGAACCTTTCTCCATCCCCCCCCCCCCCCCCCACCAACCCCACACAGGGTAGAGTCCCCCGGGGCAATGTTCTCAGGGCTCATGTGACCATTTCCCTCCTCTGCTGTCTCCTCCAGCCAGGTCTCCGAGGGCCCTGGGAGGTACCCTCACCAGAGAGACTTCCATACAAATGTGTGGCTTCATGAATTGTCTTAAAATGAGCATGGTGTAACCACCACCCAGGTCGAGGATTCTCCAGACTAGGAAGTAGAGGCTCAGAAGAGTCGGGCAACTTGACCCCAAGGGCGCACCCCCCGGTAAGCAGCGGATGCATGGGGATTCATTTGTTCACGTGACACATACTGTTGAGGTCCTACTATGGGCCAAACACTGGGCCGGATCCCTGCTCTCAGGGAGTTCACATCCTAGAGGTGGAGAGAGATTGTGCAGCAGGTAATCATGCAAGTGAACCAGGTGAGGGCAGGCTGTGGAAGCGGCCTGAAGGAGGGACACAGGGCAGAGAAGACCGCTTCGGACAGGCTGGTCAGCGTGGCCTCCCTGAGGAGGTGAGTTGGGAGCAGAGGCCTGAATGAGGAGGGGCTGCCCACACAAGGGGAACAGCCATCTTGGCAGAGAGAACCGCAAGCAAAAAGTCCCAATTGAGGGAACACGCCTGGGTGTTTGGGGAACAGAGAGAGGGCAACAACAATGAGGGACAAGTGGAATGAGGGTGAGATCAAGGCAGGCAGGGGCTAGTCACACAGGGTCCTATAGGCTGCAGGAAGATTGGATTTGATTCCAAGTGCCATGGGAGGTTCCGGGGGGGGGTTTACCTACGGGAGGGGCACAATGTAATTTACAGTCCCGAAGGGGCACTCTGGGCGCTGTGTGGGGCAAGAGAGGAAACAGCCAGGCTAGTCTGATGGCCATGGCTTCAATTCAGGGGTGACAGCTGAGACTAGGATGGGGCAGCAGAGGTGTAGACAGGCCAAGGAAACAGAACCCCTGCGCCTCCCAGAGTTTGTTTTTTTAATTGAGGTATAGTTCACATCCCATAAAATTTACCATTTCCAAGTGTACAATTCAGTGATTTTTAGTATATGCACAAGGTTGTGCAACCATGACCACTATCTAATTCCAGAACCTTTTCATCATCCTCCAAGGAAACCCCGTACCCATGAGCAGTCACTCCCCACTTCCTCCTTCTCCTACTCCCTGCCATCACTAATTTCTAAGGATTGGCCAATTTGGGACATTCATAGAGATGAAATCATGCAATATATGGTCCTCCACATCTGGCTTCTTTCACGAGCATAATGCTCTTGGTTCATCCATGTTGTCCCATGAATCAGAACTTCATTTCTTTTTATTGCCAAATCATATACCATTGTATGGATATATCACCTTTTGCTTACCCCTTGGCCAGTTGATGGACATTGGGGTTGTTTCTACTCCTTGGCTATTATGAATAATATTGCTATAAATATTCCCACTCAAGTTTTTGTGTGGACGTACATTTTCAGTCCTCCTAAGTACATGTCTAGGAGCGGGATCGCTGGGTCATGTGGTGATTCTGTATTTAATTTTTTTCGGGAGCTGCGGGAGTATTTTCCAAAGAAGGTGTGCCAATTTGCACTTTCTCCAGCTGTGTATGAGAGTTGTGAGCTTCCACATCCTCACAAGCCAACCCTCGCTGGCCGTCTTTTTCATTCTGGCCATTCTAGAAGGGGTGAAGTGGGATCTCATTGCCGTTTTCATTTGTATCTCTCTGATGACTAACGATTGGGCATCTTTCATGTGCGTGTTGGCCATTTGTGCGTCTTCTTTGGGGAAATGTCTATTCAAGTCTTTTGTCCACTTTTTAATAGGGCCCCATGACGGATAAGACCCTGCACCACCCAGGTCCTTGCTATTTCTCTAATTCCTTGTCTTACTCCTCTCCTCTCACTCCCTTGATTCCAGCCTTTCTGGCCTACTTACTGTTCTTGGAATCTGCCTCGGGACCTTTTCACATTCTGTTCTCTCTGCCCGGAATCCTCTTCCCCAGATATCTACATGTCTCGCTCCTTCACTTCATCTGGGTCTCTGCTCCAATGTCCCCTCTTCAAGGTCACTCTCCGTTGCCTTGCCCTGCTGTGTTATACATGAACCTGTCCGTATGTCGTCAGCTTCATCAGAGCAAAGACTCTGTCATGTTCTTGTGTTCCCACCACCCAGATAGCGCCTGGCACAAGGTAGGCACCCAGTACAAATTTGTTAAACGAGTAAGTGCAAGAATGGAGACCAAGCCTGAGATCAGACAGCTGTGAGATATCCCAACTTAAAATTTCTAAGCACGGTAGCCCTGTTCACAGTGAGGTCAGGAGAGGAGGGTGTGGCAAGGGGAAAAAAGACGATGCCTTGGGTTGGAACAGGGCGGAGTTGAGATGTCTTTAAGACATCTTGGAAAATCAGCAGGAGGGTGGGCTGGGCTGGAGGCGGGCACTTAGGAGTCATTGGCACAGTGATGGTGACAAATCATGGGAGCCTGCCAAGGGAGTGTGAGAGGGTGGGAAGAAATGGGGGCCTGTCCTGCGTGACTAAGGGTTCAGAGAACAGCGGGCCAAAGAATGCCAAGACAGGGCGTTGGGAGGGAGCGGGGATGGAGGGAGAGTCAAGTGTCACAGAGACACCGAGGAAGAGGAAACCTGAACAACAGTAGTGCTGTCAGACACGGCGAGAAAATGAGACCTGGAAATACATTTCTCAGATCAATTGTTGCCTTAGTCATCCTTAGGAAAATAAACTGGCATTTCAAAAATAACCACAAAGTTTCAAACTAAAAGCAGACAAGTTATTTTCAGTGCAGAAAGGACTGCTTTTGATCAAAGCAATGGAGTTTGGCATTTTTCCCGAAGGTCTCAGACTGGGCACTTACCAGTTACGATGGATCCACCACAGGCCCCTGCAGGGATCTTCAAAAAAATGCAGAATTTGCTGTTAACGTTTAAAAATTGGGAGAGTTCATACAAAAACCCAATTTCAAGCTTCTTTGAAAAACTGGAGTATTTGGACACACTGGCCCCTCATTCCAATGAGGCATCGATTGGCAGCCTTCTTTATTTTATGTCTCGTTTAGGATGTTTTGGATAAACAAATAACTTGATTTAAAAAAATTTTTCTTTTTTTTTTTAAATTTTTTTTAATGTTTATTTATTTTTGAGAAGAGAGAGACAGAGCATGAGGGGGGGAGGAGAGAGGAAGAGGGAGACACAGAATCCGAAGCGGGCTCCAGGCTCTGAGCTGTCAGCACAGAGCCTGACATGGGGCTCGAACTCACGAACTGTGAGATCATGACCTCAGCCGAAGTCGGACGTTTAACTGACTGAGCCACCCAGGCGCCCCCCAAAAATTTTTCTTTTAATGGGTGTCGATTCTTGAGAGAGAGTGTGTGTGAGTAGGGGAAGGGCAGAGTGAGAGAGGGACACAGAATCTGAAACAGGATCCAGGCTCTGAGCTGTCAGCATAGAGCCCCATGCAGGACTCGAACCCACAAACGGTGAGATCATGACCTGAGCTGAGGTGGGACGCTTAACCGACTGAGCCACCCAGGCCACCCTGGATAAGCAAATAACTGAAAAAAAAAAATTTTATCATGAGAAATTTCAAACATAGTAAGAAGTAGAGATGAGAATCATGTAGGGGCTCCCCCTGTATTATCACCCAGCTTCGACAGTTAAGAACAGTCTGCTTTTCCTGTTTCTTCAGGCTTCATCCCCAACAGCTTCTTTTTCGTGAGGGACGGCCTGAAATATTTTAAGTCAAACTCAAGACATCATATGATTTCCCCCATAAATACAATAAAACGATTTCCTAAGAGACAGACTTTTTTTTTTTTAATTTTTTTTTTTAAACGTTTATTTATTTTTGAGACAGAGAGAGACAGAGCATGAACAGGGGAGGGGCAGAGAGAGAGGGAGACACAGAATCTGAAACAGGCTCCAGGCTCTGAGCTGTCAGCACAGAGCCCGACGCGGGGCCCGAACTCACGGACCGTGAGATCATGACCTGAGCCGAAGTCGGCCACTTAACCGACTGAGCCACCCAGGCGCCCCGAGACAGACTTTTAAGAATCATAATCGCAATACTATTATCACACTCAACAAAATTAATGCTAATTCCTTAATATCATCTTACCGAAACTGTGTTTGATAAGATGCACGCATTACATTTGGTTGTTGTGTCTCTTAAATTTCTTCTCATCTATAATAGTTCCTTCCCCCTCTCCTTCCCCCACCCCTTCATTTGTTGAGGAAAGTGGGTCCTTTGTCCGGCAGAACTTCGTGTATTCTGGGTTTCACTGCTTGTTTCTTCCGGCTGTATAGACGTGCCTGCCTACCCCGCTTCGAAACTGATGTGAGGTCACATTCAGATTCATCCGCTTTCTTTTTTTTTTTTTTTTTGCAAGTATTACTCAATGCTGCTGTTTCCTTCGTATCGCTTTATATTAAGAGACTCACAGCGTCGGTCCACATTTTTCAGAATGATGAGCAGGTTCAGGTGGTGTCAACAGATCTCACCACAATCAAGTTCACCCTCAGATCACCGATGACCATTGTCTAAATCATGCATTCTCAAAGGGGTTGATAAAGCCACCAAAGAGGCCAACATTAGTTTGAGAGGAGTTTAGAGAGGAAAAAGTCATATTCTTTTAATGCATAAAGCAAAGGTATCTATGTATCTATATATCTATATGTATCTATGTATGTATATATATACACTATATATATATATACACACTATATATATATACTATATATATACACACACACACACGTGTATATATATGTACATATATATACATATATATACATACATATACATATATACATATACATACATACATATATATACATATATATATGTGTGTGTGTATATATATATATATATATATATATATATATAGTATAAACGGATATGCAGTATATCTGTGGCATTAAAATTCCATGGTGTGGAAGGGGGCACCCGGGTGGCTCAGTCAGTTAAGCAACCGACTCTTGATTTCAACTCAGGTCATGATCTCCCGGTTCGTGAGATCAAGCCCTCCGTCAGGCTCTGTGCAGACAGCACAGAACCTGCTTGGGATTCTCTGTCTCCTTATCTCTCTCTGCCCCTCACCCCCTCTCAACCTCTCTCTCAAAATAAATAAATAGACATTTAAAAAAATCCATGGAGGTTGTGATTAGGAAGAAAAAAGTGTCTGAAATGTCCCTAGGGGGATGATGATGAAAAGAAGTTTGGGAAACACTGGCATGGATGTATTCCTTCATTAAGGAAGGCAAACTGGTCATTTCCCAATGCTATCATTTTTTTGCCTGTGAGTCTTCTATAAAGAAGAACTTCTTATCAACAATTTGGCTTTTCTGCAATCCAATCTGTACAGGAAATGCAAGATAAATGCTTGTCCTTTGTTTATCAATTTTCAGCATAATGAGTTGGTGCCTAGCAACTTGCAAAGGAACCAAGGAGGTTTTTTTGTATCATTTTGAACTTACACATTTCATATGCTTTGCATGATTTTTCCATTCATTTTAGTGAGTTTTTTTCTCGATGCTCAAATTAATCTTGCTTTGACCAATGGAGTCCCTTCAAATAGGCTTCTGTGTCCCTTGCTGTGTTCTCAATAGTCTGTATTTCTTTTTTTTGAATGTTTATTTATTTTTGAGAGAGAGAGAGAAAGAGAGAGAGAATCTAAAGCAGACTCTGGGCTCTGAGCTGTGAGCACAGAGTCCCATGCGGGGCTTGAACTCACGAACTACAAGATCATGACCCAAGCTGAAGTCGGACACTTAACCGACTGAGCCACCCAAGCGCCCAGCAATAGTCTGTCAGTTATGACAAGATGTCCCAGATTTATTTTGGACATTTCTTCCCCAGATCTTCAAATCCCTGTTTCTCTGAAGAGCACTGATTCCTTCTAGAGGGGTAGGGGAATGGTGTGCAGACAGCACAGTGTGAGTGCTAAGAGTGCTTCTAGTTATATTGGGCGGAAATAGGAAATAAATACTTTTAGAAAGAGAAAAAAATAAGTTCATATAGCTGTTTCCAATTCAAATGAAAAATTACCGTTTGTACCGAACAGTTCTGATATACGTACATTCATTTTTGAAATTATGCTAATTATCTTGGTTTCTGATGGAATTAATATAATTATTTATTTGCTTTATTCTCCATATTCTACATATCCTACATTCTATATATACATATATAAGATATAAATATGTGTGTTTATATATATAAATTTACATACATATATAGGCTTAACAGAACACTTTTACAAAACATAACTAAACCTAACACTTTTACATTTTTTTACTAAATATTTGACTACCAATTGCAGTTTAAAATATCTTATGTTTTTTCCTTACTTTTAATTTTTTGTAATGTTTTATTTTATTTTTGAGAGAGAGAGAGAGAGAGAGCAGGCAAGTGAGTGAGCAGGGGAGAGGCAGAGAGAGAGGGAGAGAATCCGAAGCAGGCTCCAGCCTCTGAGCTGTCAGCACAGAACCCGACGTGGGGCTCGAACCCACAGACGACGAGATCACGACCTAAGCTGAAGTTGGACACTTAACCGACTGAGGCACCCAGGCGCCCCTAGTTACTTTTAAAAAGTAACTTGAAATAATTCTTCTGT
Source organism: Panthera pardus (assembly GCF_024362965.1). Classification (NCBI taxonomy): domain Eukaryota; kingdom Metazoa; phylum Chordata; class Mammalia; order Carnivora; family Felidae; genus Panthera; species Panthera pardus. Next base: position 64,567,914 of record NW_026526765.1, on the reverse strand, counting down.
GAATAGTTCTGCCACTCTCTTCCTATGCAGCGAGGTTTTGTTTTTTTCTTTTTGCTTTGCTTTTTAAAAATTATCTAAAACATCTACATCGTTACAAAATAAAACTATAAAACGTGGTATATTCTGAGAGACCTACCATCAGTCCCTGTCTATTTCTTTTGGTAGGATATCCCCCCTTATCCGCAGGGAACAGGTTTCAAGACCCTGGTGGATGTCTAAAATCACAGAACTGAACACCATATACTGTTTTTTCCTATACATACGTACCTCTGATAAAGTTTAATTTATAAATTAGGCACAGTGAGAGATCAACAACAGTAACTACTAATAGAATGAAGACTTATAACAACATCCTGTAGTAAAAGTTATGTGAATGTGGGCTCTCTCTCTCTCAACATACCTTATTACCCTGTGCTCACCCTTCCTGTGAGAATATGTTATAAAATGCCTATGTGATAAAGTGAGGCGAATGACCCAGGTGTTGTGACGGAGCGTTCATTTACTATTGATGATCTGACCATAAATCAGAAGAAAGATCGTCAGCACCTCTGGATCGTGGTCGACCACAAGTAACCTAAAACCACAGAAGGCAAAACTGCAGGAAGTTGTTGGGGGGGGGGGTGCTATTGTATGTACGAAGTTTTGTATTTTCATTCTAATGGTTACCTTTAGATTAAAAGCTTTGTGTGATATCCATAGCCCTTTTTTTTTTTTAATTTTTTTTAATGTTTATTTATTTTTGAGACAGAGAGAGACAGAGCATGAATGGGAGAGGGGCAGAGAGAGAGGGAGACACAGAATCGGAAGCAGGCTCCAGGCTCTGAGCCATCAGCCCAGAGCCCGACGCTGGGCTCGAACTCACGGACAATGAGATCGTGACCTGAGCTGAAGTCGGACGCTTAACCAACTGAGCCACCCAGGCACCCCCCGTAGCCCTTTCTTTATCAGTGTGTGTGTATTGGTTTCCTACCAGGACAAATACTGAAATTAATGAGGACCTTTTTTCATCCTTCAGCATCTATTTTAAAGGAACAGCGGATATATTTTAAAGTAACATCGGTTTACTTCCAATGAATACCAATGAGGCCATCAATGAGATTATTCTACTTTTCATACACTCCCTTCTCTCCCCATGTTTTGAAAATTGTATCATATCTAGTTGTCAGAACATGTGACAATTAGATACTAGCCTGTCACTCCTGGCCCCAACACTTAGTGTTTCTTTTATTGTTAAACACGCCCAGTGCCTTGTGCTGAATCTTCTTCCTTTGTTTTCTGATTGTCTGAAGTTTATTCTTTAGTAGATTTCTCGGAAAAGGATTATGGGAACAATATTCTCTGCGTTCTTCGAAGTTCATGGCATTTTGTGCTATGCCTTTTTTTTACTTGATCTACTTGACTGGATATGAAACACTTGACTCTCATTTTCTTTCTTTGAACTTCTTAAATATGTCACTCTTTAGAATTCTGATGTTTCTGATGGCAAACTCGATATTAAACTGATTTTCCTTCCCGCTCTAAGAATTTGTGGATTTTGTCCAGATATCCAGCGTAATGCTTCTTCTACAGTCCAAAAATTTTACTGAAATATATCTTGGTGTTGGCCATTTGGGATTGTTTTTCTTGGGTTGGATAATTCAAGTGATTGCTTTTTCCAGAAAAGTTTCTCAGATTATACTTTTTGCTATTTACTTTCTTGTGGTCGCAAGTTCCCCCTTTGGGAACTATCACATGCATGTTGGGCATTTCACTCTTTTGTAACTATCACTCTCTGCCAGATCTTTTCTTAGGGACCTCTTCATTTCTGTTCTACATCTTTTTTTTTTTTAAGTTTATTTATTTATTTTTGAGAGAGAGAAAGAGAGAGAGACAAAGAGAGAGGGAGAGAGAGAATCACAAACAGGTTCCATGCTGTCAGTGCAGAGCCTGATGTGGGGCTCGAACTCACCAACCATGAGATCATGACCTGAGCCGAAATGAAGAGTCAGATGCTTAACCCACTGAGCCACCCACGTGCCCCTCTGCTCCATTTCTTTTCCCCCTTCCCACCGCCCCCCCCCCCGCCCCCGTCATTCTCTCACTGTGATTTTCTATGGCATCTATCTATTTTATCTCTAAATCATTCCTGACCTTTTCTAATTCTGTTTTAGGTTTTTCTTTCTTGATTGCCATCCATAATCTTTATATCCTTTTCTTCTCCTAGGTCAGTTTGGAATATTAGGTTATAGTTTTCCTCTGCTTGGAGCTATATGTTTCTAATGGGTTTTTATTTTTATAGATGTATTACTCTGATAAGTATCCTGTTTTTGGAACACTCTTTCATCACAATCTTCTTTCTGTTTATTTATATTTAAGTGAGATGGGTCTCCCCATACTTTTTGGAGGAAGTTCCTGTTGCTAAGAGATAATTTTCAGAAACAGATAAAATCGCACGTCTCATCCAGATGCAAATATGGACACATGTTAAAAATTGCATTCTGTTAATCCACAGGGGAACCGGGCAGATGTTGTGACTAGTTCAAAGACAGGGCCAGAAATGTACCAATGTATGTGGAGCAAAAGTGTGTCCAAATGAATTGTTAATGAAGGCAAACTTTGTGTGTGCACAGAAGGGGTGACACGGGACAGAACCTACCTGTGTGTCAGTTACACACTATTTACGGGGCTGTAAAAGAGCCCCCACGAATCAGAATCTAATAAGGCTTAGGGTGAGCTGTAGACGATGCAGTTTTCCAGGGAAGAACCAGACGTCGTCGTCCCTGTGCAGAAGGTGGGGGTGGGTGGGCCAGCTCCCCCGCGACTCCCGCCCAGCACAGAGGACTTGCCCACGCTGTGCTAAGAGACCTGACCCACTGTAGCCGGGCTTGCACCCACACTAGGCCACGTCTGCAAAGGGGACCCCAGGCCCCGCGCTGAGTCTCCACTCAAGAAAACACAGGGTGGCCGAACTACAAAACGTACATTGTCCCAACCCACGCTGCCAAACCGGTGAGTAATTCTCTACTTACCTTCCTCCTGTAATTTCCCATTTCCTCCTGGCCCCTTTTAACTCCCCCTCCGTTCTCCCTTTAAGAACCTCAGTCGCCTTTGTTCCGAGTCGGAGTTGGGCTCAGTTTATACCCGAGCCTACGTGCCCCGCGGCCCTGGTCTGAATAAAATCTGTCCTGGCACCTCCGACCCGTGTCCAGGGCTGTTCCAGGGCTCTGGTCTGTTGTTCCCACAACAGTCTCTCAGTGCAGCCAGCTGGCTGTACTCACAGAGCTGTCTCTTCAGGCCCCCTCCCCCAGAAGCGTCTACACCTTTTTCCACCTTTGCCCACAGACTTCCTGTGCAGGAGGTCCTTCTGCGTACTGTTCTCAGCGTTTTTCCCCTTCTGAGGGCATTTCCCCTGCATTTTGGAGAGCCCCGAGGGCCCGGGCCATCCCAGCCCCCAGACCCCCTCCAGCCCCTTGTACTTAACCTGCAAGTCGCAGCCTGTATGGGCCCCTGCCGGTCCTGCATTCACGTTTAGTCCCCAGTCCTCCGGACCACCTTCGCCAGGTGACTAACTTTCAGCAGTCTGTGCAGGCCGAGCTCTTAGGACTTCTGGAAGCCCTCGCCTTCCCCTCCACCTGCTCTCACACAGCTGCAACCCAGACGTCTCTGCCCCCATCAGCGGCTTTGCTCCAGCCTCCCGCATTCTGGGATACTTGGTCACCAGGCTGTGTTAAATATGTCATCTGTGGATTCTTTTCTTTTGCTCCCCTACTTTTTCTGTGCATGGTTTTAAGAGGAGTTGGGGATGCTAAGAAATGACACTGTCACTGTCTCCACGGGCTTTGGCTGCACCTTTTAGACAGGACATGTACTGCCCACAGAGCCAGGCAGGGTCCCCACCAGGCGGCTTCCCTTCCTTACTCATGACATATCACCTCTGGCCCCAGAAGTCTATTTCCACACAGCCTGTATTTGTTCTGGCTCTATTTCTAATACTCAGCCTCTGTCTCAGTGTGTTGCCTCAGAACCTTTCCGCTTAAATTTTTCTTTGTTTTTTTAATATTTTAGATTTTTTTCTTTATAATACCTAAGAAATCTTTCCTCTCTCTGTGTCTTGTCTTGTCTTTCTTTCTTTCTTTCTTTCCTTCTTTCTTTCTTTCTTTCTTTCTTTTCTTTCCTTCTTTCTTTCTTTCTTTTCTTTCCTTCTTTCTTTCTTTTCTTTCCTTCTTCTTTCTTTCTTTTCTTTCTTCCTTCTTTCTTTCTTCTTTCTTTCTTTCTTTTCTTTCCTTCTTCTTTCTTTTTCTTTCTTTCTTTCTTTCTTTCTTTCTTTTCTTCTTTCTTTTTCTTTCTTTTCTTTCTTCCTTCTTTCTTCTTTCTTTCTTTCTTTTTCTTTCTTTTTTCTTTCTTTCTCATATCTCATTTTGTCTTTTTCTATACTATTTGCTTTGCTTTGTATTAAAAAAGGTGAGATTCAATCTCTCCCTCAGGTACTTTCCAGGTACCTTCTTGAATACGCTAAACCTCAGTTTCCTCATCCGTGAAGTGGAAATGATATAAACACATCAAAGACTTTGAGAAGACTAAGCCTATGGTAGGTCCTCATCAGTGCCCAGCAGCCTCTCTGACTGGACTGAGCACTGACAGTCAAGGACATTTCCAAGTGTCCTGTCGCATTTATCAAACAACTTTATGGGTTTTTTTTTTTAATTTTTTAATGTTTTTTAATTTATTTTTGAGACAGAGAGAGACAGAGCATGAGCGGGGGAGGGGCAGAGAGAGAAGGAGACACAGAATCTGAAGCAGGACCCAGCCTCCGCAAGGTCAGCACAGAGCCCGATGCGGGGCTCGAACTCACAAACCATGAGATCATGACCTGAGCTGATGTCAGCCGCTTAACCGACTGAGCCACCCAGGTGCCCCTTGTTTTGTTTTTAAAAACAGATGTGTATTCAGAGTGTTTTAAAATTCCTCTTTGAAGAAAGATCCCCTGTTGGGAAGAAAAAGAAGAAGAAAGGAAAAGGAATCCAGGAATCCAGATGGTTTTTCTTCTGCCTCCCCGGCCCGTCAGTCACTGCTTTTTCCCTGGGTCAGGGCTCCTCAGAGGAAAAGAAAAAGAAAAAGGCTTTCTGCCCACGATTCACATTAACCCCTCTTATGACCGTATTTTTTCCTTCTGAATTGATATCTCCCTGTGCCACATTTTTTAGTCTTTTAAAAAACTGCCAGAAATGATTAGACAGGAGAACAAAAGGATTGGGGACTCTGAAAGGTAAAGACTCCACACGTTTGAATTCAATCACCTCTTTTATTATGCAAATATGGCCCCCTTTGATTCTGCCTTCCGTGTGTGGTTCAGTGGAGACTCCCAGGATAAATGGGGCACAGATGCAGAAATGAAGGTTCCACATTTCGCAAGCCCCCTTTCCTTAGAAATCGCCTCCCCACAGCCCCCAACTGTTTCCTTAAAATGTGGTCCATATTCCTGGGGAGTGGGGTGGGGGTTATAAATTTTGAACTATTGTCCCTGGCTAAGAACAAAACCCAAACTCCCATTTGCTGGTGGCCTAGAGCTGCTGCCTCCGCCGTCCAGGTGCAGATCTGGGTGGTGTTTCCTGCCTGGGACAGGACATCATGGCTTTTACACTTCTGCTGAGCGCTTCCTGTTTGCCAGGCAGGGCGCCAAGTACTTTCCGTCCGCCCGTTGTCTCCGTTCACCCCCCACCGCTGCCTGAGGTGAGAGCTCACTCCGATGATCTCATGTCGCGGATGAAGAACCCAGGACTTACTCAGGTGGAGTCACTCTGGGATGGAAGCCCAGAAGCAGGTTCAAAGATCTGGCACTGCGACACAAGGTGCACAGGGACCGGGTGCCCAAGCCTGGGGTTCTGTGTCATTCTGGACACTGAGTTTGTAGAAACACAGGCAAACGAGAAAACTGGCACCATGTGCTCAGAAGGAGCGAATGAATGAGTGAATAAGTGAGCGAATGAATGGAGACCGATCTAAGAACACTGCGGGACGGAACTGCAGAAAGGACAGGGACCGTGGAGCCCGGCCTTTGGGTTTCAGTCCCAGCCGTGCCGGTGGTTTGCAGGGTGGTTTTGTGCAATTATCTACCTGTCTGGGTCTCATTTTGCTCATCCGTCAAATGGTGCCAGAAGCAGCTTTATCTCAAGGCTGTGGGGAGGATAAAAAATGTTAAATCCACAGGGAAGCTCCTTGTTAACAGCATCCTATAGAGGGAGACCTACAATTTATTGTCAAAACCAGATGTTACGTGTTGATTTGTTATGATTCCAGATCCACTTGTTCATGGCTTAAGTGGAGTTGTTTTGTTCGGGGGGTGAATTTGTTTACCCTGGGGAAGCGGCGTCATCAAAACGGTTGTGCCCCTGAGCGTTTATCCGTAGGAACATACGGGGTTGACATTAGGACTAACGGACAGTGAAACCTTAAGTACCGGGAATCTGTGAGGACGTACCGAGAGCCATCAAGTCCGGGCAAAGCTACTCTTTGCTGATCTAAATAGCTCTTCGAAGACCTTGGGACATCAGTTCCTGCCATGGCAAGGCCACTCTTTGCCAGTGGTGGTGAAAACCATACAGTGGCCCCCGTGAAGGAGATCATCTTGCTTGCCAACACTGGGGTCTTTGTTCCACTAAAGCCTTGTGCCCCAGCAACAGCCGGCTTTCAATTCACGCTGGCAGCTGGACGTCAGCTGTTGGTTGGCTAAGCCAGCTCTTCCAAGAACTACGTCTTAGAAAGCTATACCTCGACCACACCTGGGCTTTCTTTCTTTCATCTCCCCTTTGCCTGGGAAAATGGTGTAATTAACCTATCAGGGGAATATGGTATTTCTCCATTGGTTTATTAAGAGACATTATCCCGCATGCTATTGATTGTGAAATAGTATCATACATTATAATTCCCACAGTGAACCCGTGTTAAGTAAATTATTGGCAAAGATGCTCTCAGTCTCTGAGCATGATTTGGACAAAATACCAGGGAGACTGGGACCGGGAGGGGGTGTTATGCAAAATGACACCTCGTCAACCCAAATGAGGGGTCACCCTCCTTCCCAGTGTGCAAACTGTGACTTCGGCTTCCCCAAGAACAGAAGAGCAATGCTTCAGGAGAAGGAGCCTGGAAGTGTTTCATCAGGTCACTAACTTAGCCTTCTTGGCACCTGACTTTGAGTACCCGGCTCTGTCTCATCCGCTCACCGGTCTCAGGGGGCACTGCATAAAATCATACTGTTTTAGGTGTGTGTGTGTGTGTGTGTGTGTGTGTGTTTTGCATGCTGTTTCAGTGCAATTGAGCAGAGATCGAGATGATGGACGCCAGGAGTCTTATTGTGTGTTGGAGTCCCATTTCTGCCTCTTACAGGCTGTGTGATCTTGGGTACGATACGTAACCTCTCTATGCCTCAGTTTTGTTCCCCGCAAAATGGGGATGTTAATCCCCACGCTTATGAGTTGTGTGAGGATTGGGTGCTGAGCACAGCCCCCTAGCACCCAGAAGCCCTTGATAACTGGCAGTTCCCCTCCTTCCCTTTGCGTGAACCGGGGGGCCGGTGTGAGTGCTGGAAATTGACAGTGAAATTGGATTGCGTGGCTGTGTGAGAATATGTGACCAGGACAGAAGCAACGGGCACTCTGCTCCACATGCCCATGGCCCCCCCAGCGGGAGCCCACTCAGAACAATACCTTGCACTGGCCTTTCTGCCTTCACTTTCCCCAGTCTCCACTGTACCTCCTGGCCTCACCTATAAATAAACCACCACCCCAAGACCTGTTCTTTAAAGAACCCAAAGCGAGAAGGTAGCTGGTACCTGTTATAGTCTGCATGCTTATGGGCCCTCCAAATTCATACGCTGAAATCCTAACTCCCAAGGTGATGGTACTAGGAGGCGGGGCCTTTGGGAAGTGATTCTGTCCTAAGAGTGCAGCCCTCATGATCGGGATAATGTCCCTCATGAAGGAGACTTCAGAGAGAGTCCCTTGCCCCTTCCACTGTGTGTGGATACGATGTGAGGATGGCTACGAAGGACAAAGCACGCTCTCTCTAGACACCAAAGCTACCCGCACCTTGATCTTGGGGTCCAGAACAATGAGAAATAAATTTCTATTGTTTATAAGCCACCCAGTCGACAATATTGTTATAACAGCTCCAACAGACTGAGACAATAGCTAACATACACTAAGTGCTGGCTGTGTGCCCAGCGCTATGCTGAGCACTTTGCAGGCACCCTTTTGTGCAATCCTTGTAAAAATGTTACGAGATAAGTATTATTATTACGCCCCTTTTACAGATGAGAAAACTGAGGCGCAAAGAGGTGAGTGATTTCCCCAGGTTCTTACAGTGACTTAGTAATTTTCCAAGACAACGTACCTGGGCCAGAAGCCAGGTTTGCACTGGTTGATTTAGAGGGGTGGAAAAAATGTTTCCCTCTTCCCTTCTAGGTTCTTTGGCTGATCTAATAATTAAATTGACATAAGACAGATTAACGGGAGAAAAGCAAATTTAATGTGTACATACAGGAGCCCCATAAAAATGTGAGACCCAGAGGCAATCAGGCAACGGAGGCTTATATACCTTGTGCGTGTGTGTGTGTGTGTGTGTGTGCGTGTGACAGGGCGGGAGGATTTGCTGGCAGCAGAGGAAGGACAAGGAGGTCGACAGAAGTGGTACAAGGTACCAAGGGCAGCAGAGAGGGCATTCCTGCGGCTCAGGCCTCCCCACCCATCTGGGGGTGCTTCTGCCACAGCTGTTTGTCCAAGGTGGCACCCAGGCCAAAAGACATGCCGCGGTGGCGACACTCAGAGCGGGAGCTGCCCAGCCCCAGACTGTGCATGCGGTGGTGGTATAGAGCTCACTGCTCCGGGCGTAGGCCTAGGATCAGAGCTCGCGTGTGCGAGCACCAGCACACTGTCAGGTTGCTGCTGTTGGTAAAATGCTTCCCATACAACTCACAGACGCCCCCAGGCCTGCAGCTCTTGCCCCCTGGCTCTGGCATCTTCTTGGGGGGACATCTGGCTCTTTGCAGGTTCATTTCTCTGTTCCACGGTGGTAGCTCCCCAGTTGGTCCCCCTGGGGCCTACCTGAGCCCCACCATCAGGAGGAGCCCCAGGTTCCTGGACCCCCGCTGTGATCGAGGCTCCAGTGCCTCCCCCCACCCCCACCTGCTGCATGGGAGTGTGCTGGCTTCAGAGGGGCAGTGGCAGAGGCCTGTTCCAAGGTGGCCCTGCAGGGCTCTGAGTCTGCAGCTGCCCGTGGGTCTTGGGCAGTTGAGCTTGGTGCTTCTTGGTACAAATATGGGGACATCGATCACAGGTGTAGGGCCACTCGTAGGGCCTGTATGCAATCACATGTGCACTTGAAGGAGCTGAGCGTCTTTGCATAGACGGGGCAGGTGGGGTTCTGCTCACTCGGGGGCCTGTGACCTCAGCTTCTGACTTCACCTTTGCCGAGACAGCGGCGGCCACCTCTGCCAGGCCCGGCAGCCGGGCCTCGGGGGCCTCAGGTCCTGTCTGGTGGAAGAACAATCCTTGGTCCCACAGGGCACGTGCAGCAGCTTCCAGGCCCCTGTGAACTGTCTCTGGCAGCTGAGGCAGCTCAAGGCTTTGGGGTTTTTGCATTCTAAGTCCTGGCAGGGGTCGGACGTCTACGAAGCTGACAGTCCGGCTTCTTGTGTTCCGTGAAAGCAGTGATGGTCTCCAAAGGAAAGGCCAACAGGCGGCGGCTGAGGTCAACAGATCTAGGTGTTTGTCAGTCCAGGGCTGGTGGTGGCGAGGGCGGTGGATCAGTGGCATCGACAGCACCCGCTCATTCTGCGCGCTGAGGTCACCTGTGCACCCAATGGAGTGGCAGGGTTCGCTCCGGGACCGTCCTGGTGCAGGCACTTCCTTTCCGGCAGAAGCCTCCAGCCCTGGCGCCTGTAGGGGAGGCGCATCTGGCCTGGGCTTCACTGGATGACAAGGCCCGGCCTTTGCATCTCAACGTCTGTGCTGGAGGCTGGCGGCTGGGGCCCGGTCTTCTTGGCAGGGCGTGCAACTGGCCTTGTGGCGGGAGGGACATAGGGAGAGGGCCAGGCGGGCTGGCCGCTGGAGGTGTCCTGGGCCAGGTGCCCTCAGACCGAGGGGTTCAGGTGAGTTAGCAGCTTGGGGCTTCCAAGGGGAGAAGAACAACTCACAGGGAGATAAGCGCAGATGTATGGTAATCAAACGTTTGCCCTGCCATACAGATAAGTCTTTCAGATAAAAAGGTTTCTTTGGCAATAACTCTCCTTCTGACACAGGACCTTTATCTAAATTCTTTCAGGCACTAGGGAGAGGTAAAAGTTTCCCTGAGTCGGGTGTGTCCTGATTGCCTTCGGCTCAAAATAATCCCTGTGTCAAAGTGGCACATTTCAGGGTGGCCTGCTCTGCTCCCTTTCGATTCTGTTCCGCTATGTCTGTTTCATTCGTTTGATGTGAGCGATCCCTGCAGGGAGTTTGAAGGATTCCTCCTTGTGGGCGGTAGTGGGCGGATATCTAGGAGGATATCTAGGCGACACAGATGTATGGGTCAGGCGTTACGGATGGAATGAGGATTCCGACCAGTAGAAGAGTTTAGCGGAGCCTTAGCGGGAGGCTGTCAATGTGTTCTGATGGTACTACTCGAGGGGTACAGGAGTTGGTTCCCCACCAGAGGCGTTCTCAGTCCTCTTGACTCATGGTGAGGGGCTGGTCCTCCCTGGGGCAGGGAACTCTGTGCTTCTGTGGTGAGGCGGGCGCCGTGCGGGGAACCCCCCCCCCCCATGTCATTCACTGGGTGCATTTCTGGTGCGAGGGGTCAACAGACCTCGGCCTTCCTCGAACTTGCAGCCTCCATCCAGCTCAGGTCTTTTGGCTTGTGAGGCCCTGCTGAAGCTGGGGAAGCTGAGCCTTGCTCATGCTCCACACGCATGGGGTGCCTTCCTTCTGACTCAAGTCAGACTCAAGTCTCCGTGGGGGCCATTCTGACACAGGCACGCTGAGGAGAAGCCTTTAATTTTAGCTCCTGCTGATGAATGTCTGACCCGAGTCCCAGGAAACTTCATTCCAAAATTAGATTCCAAGAACTGAAGTGTGGTGTTTTCAGTTTGGAGGAAATGAAAGTCTAGAAAACCTGAGGCTGGGAGGCCATAGAAATGAGACTGCCCAGTCGCGGCCCAGGGACCTGCCCTCCAGAGGCGCAGACTCAAACACCCGGCCTGGCCTCGTACTGGCCGAAGGCCTCCGGGCCAGCTGTATAATCTCTCTGCTCCTCAGTTTCCTCACCCAGAGAATGGGGATCATATCAGCCCCTGCTTCATACATTGCCGTGGGTACTAAACGGCAACGTGCACAGATCACTTAGCACGGTGCCTGGGGCATAATAAATGCTCAATAATCATAGCAGAGCAGAGGGCTCAGGGGGCATAAGGCCCATGAAAGATGAGGGCAAGGGGACGACTCAGGGAGACCCTCAGACGGTGGTACAGCTCTGACATTTGGCCAGGGCAGCATGCAGTTGTAGAGCAAAGATTGTTCTTAGAAGACTCGCACTGGACAGAAATGGCCGGGCCCAAGTGCCCCTGCCACGCCCAGCCACTGGCGGGTACTTCCCAGAAAGAGCGTGGCCTCAGCTAGAGCTGGTCCTGAGCGCTGTCTCCCAACAAGAGGCTGGCGGCCAGACGCACGTCTTGGAACTAAAAGGCAACTTTCCTGAAGGAAAATGGGAGCATCTCTCTTGCTGCCACTGGCAATCTCCTCATAAACACAACCGGCTCCTCACTGAGCTCTGGTGTGCAGGCTCCTGAGAAAGACTGTCATTCTTCGGGCCTCTCTCCAGCTTTTGGAAACCACTCCCCCTTCCATGGGGACTGACTTCTCCTCAGGACCCACCTTCCTTCCCCACCGCAGTGGCTTTCCTCAAGTCCTATCCTGTTTAGCACCAAGGCTCGGAGAGCCTGGGGACTAGGGGACAGCCAGGGGTGGTCTTGGGGCTCCAGCTCCCCTAGTGCAGGCCCAAGTGTGGGTGTCATCCACATCTGCTCCCTTTTTTTTTAAATTTTTTTTTAATGTTTATTTATTTTTGAGACAGAGAGAGACAGAGCATGAACAGGGGAGGGGCAGAGAGAGAGGGAGACACAGAATCCGAAGCAGGCTCCAGGCTCCGAGATGTCAGCACAGAGCCTGACGCAGGGCTCGAACTCACGGACCGTGAGATCATGACCTGAGCCGAAGTCAGACGCTTAACCGACTGAGCCACCCAGGCTCCCCCACATCTGCTCCCTTTGACATCTCCCCACCTATGGGTGGACACACCCATCTATGATCTCGCTGGTCCAGCAGCTAAGTGGGGATCCAGCTTTGTCTCCTCTGCCACTGCTCCCATCGAGGGGCAGGGGCCAAGCCTCCTCCCCAGCTGACGCTACTCTTGGCCAGGTGACCTGCTTTGATCAATGGGATACCAGTAAACACTGGGTAAACAGAGGCTTCGTAAGTGCTTGGGGGACTGGGACCTTTTCCTCTTGGAGCGCCGTCCTGAGGCCCATGCAAGGAAGCCAGTCTAGCCTATTGGAAGATGAGAGGCCGTAAGGAGGGGCACCAAGGTGTTCCAGCCATCAGCCAGCCTAAACTACCAGGCAGGGGCCATCTTAGACCTTCCGGCAACCAACGCAGCTACATGAGGGAGGCCAGGTGAACCAGCCGAAGATCACCCAGCCAACCCACAGAATCAGGCAAAGTAACAAACCCTCACTGTTTTAAGACACCGCTTGGAATGTTTATTACGTAGCAATAGATAGCTGATACACAGGTACCCATATAAACACCGCCCGAGGAGAGAAGCGAATTCTCTGAAACCTTACAAGTCCCCAGGAAGGAGACACGTGGTCCCTAGCCGCCTAATTTGTAGAGGTTGCCCCTCACACCTAGGGTCACGCGAGGGATCAGAGGGGGCAGAATTTGCTCCCAGACTGTGCCTTCCGCATTTGGGAATGGGACACGGGCCCATCCCTGAGTCACATAGATAATGTCTGCTCTCTTAGACAGCAAAGACTCAGAGGAGCCCTGAAATTGTCACACATCAGGGCTTGCTGGAGGATCATGCCCCTCTCTAGTTTCTGTGGCAGGGGAGCCGAGGGGGGAGACTTCTTTTGAATGCATGAGGGGCTTATGCTTTCAAAGTCAGCCAAGGTGTGTGTGAGGGTGTGCTTGACTTGTTAATTAATCAGTGCATTCAGCAGCCACTTATTGAGGTTCAACTATATGCCATCCACTCTGAAAATTTTCTCAGAAGGAAAAGACACCTACTTTGACCCCAGTATAAACCAAAAAGCTCAGAATTAAACGTTTCAGCTGAGACGTGTTCAAAAATTAAAATTATTTTATTTTTTCTACTTATGAAAGTAATGGTTACTCGTTGCAAAAAATTTAGAAAAAAAGCATATAACAGAAATAAATATACTTGTGAGTCTCTGTCACAGGTAACATTTTGGTATTCTTGGTTTCACCTGGATTTTAAGAGGGGCCATTTTGGTTGGGCTCTGAAGGATGAGTAGGAGTTTTCTGGGCCTATCAAAGATGGAAAGGCCATTCCAGAGATAATGGCATGTCCATGTGGAAGTACGTGGACGTGGTTTGTGAAAGCTGATGGGAAAGGGACAGGAAGGCCAGAGGGAAAATGCCGACTTGGACAGGCTGGCAGGGCCTCAACGGTCAGATCCAGGAACCAGAACTTTGTCAAAGGGCTTCAGGAGAGGGTGAGCCTGTTCAGACAGTGTGAAGGATGAACTGGAAGGGGGAACCCCGGCAGCAGGTGCCCATGAAGGCCCTGGTCCAAGTGGAAGAGACGATGGTCTGAAACAGGGTTGTAGTGACGGGGACCGCAGAAGATTCGCAACCTCAAGGAGTAAGAAGCAAACCCAAAGACAGGTACCTTTTGATTGTTTCTTTGCACAAAGACCATTACATCCTCTGTTGGGGAAGATGTGAAGAAAGGGGTCCTGTTGCTACAGTGGAAATTGGCATCACCTTTTTGGAGGACGGTCTGTTTACTGGCCATGTGATTTGGGGCAAGGGAGCCAACCTCTGTAGGCCTCAAGGTCACTGCCTGAGAAATGAGGACAATAAGAGGATCTATCTTATGGACTTGATAAAAGTCTTCAATGAAATAGTGAGTAAAATGTGCTTATAATGCCTGGCACTTCAAAGTCAATGCTAAATGTAGTCAGTTTCTATCCTTATCGTCACAGCCATCACCATCAAAATTTGAAAAGGTCACAGCCTACGACCCAGCTAATCTCACTTCTAGGAACTTCTCTTAAAGAGACAACAGTGTTTGGGGAATAGAAAACTACATACAGGAATCTTCACCACAGCATTTTTTTAAAATAGAAAAATCACGGAAATAATGGCACTGTCGATTGATTGGGGAAGGGTAAGTAAATTCTAGGAATTATTATTTCGAACTTCTGTAAAACTCCTAACAAGAATGAGGAAGATCTACCTTTGTCACCTGGAAAGATGTCCATAGTGGGGGCACCTGGCTGGCTCAGTCAGAAGACCAGGTGATTCTTTTTGGTCTTTGGGTTGTGAGTTTGAGCCCCATATTGGGTGTAGAGATTACTTAAAGAAAGAAAAAAATTTTAAAAGTAAGAAAAATACCCACGGTATATTTTTAAGGGGAAAGAATGAGGTTGCATGTAATTTAATACGTATACTAAGATTTCTTTGATTTTTATTTTTAAGTTTTGACAGAAGAGAGAGCACAACCAGAGGAGGGGCAGAGGGAGAGAGAGAGGATCCCAAGCAGTCTCCACGCGCAGCGCAAAGCCCGACCCAGGGCTCAATCCCATGACCCTGGGATCATGACCTGAGCCAACCAGGCGCCCCCTAAAATTTCATTTTTATAGACAAAGCCAAACCACACCCATTACAAGTGAGCGTGCATGTTTGCATCCGCACATACGCGGTCTGGATAAACACAGACCACATTATTCTGCAGCTTTCCCTCGGAGATGCAGTGTTGGGAGCTGGGACTGGGAAACGAGAAGAGGGAAGCTCTCACTTGATCCATTTCCGTGTTCTCTTAGTCTGTTCTTCTAAGCATGTATTATTTTTGCCGTGCAACTTAAAGAGCTCTTTAGGCCGGAGAGGTTGAGGCTCGACGGAAGGCAGGGGGAGGGGGAGGAGAGCAACGTGGAGCCAGGGCGGTTGCTGGGATGGGAATGAACAGAGAAGCAGGTGCGTGCCCAGAACTGAGCACCTGCAGGGCTCCAGAAGCTTCATTTTTTTTTTTTTTTTTTTCAAAAGGCGAGCTCCATTCCTACTAGAGTCTCTTCAGAGACGTGCTGTCCACAACCCACACGTTGCCGTCTTGGGGCCATCTACTGTTTGCATGCAACACTCTTCCGGGGTCCTTTGCGCAGGCTGCTCCGAACCGAGTCTTAGTGGTGGGGTTTGGGGTCAGAGGCTGGCTCCGTCCCCTCCTTCGGGTGGCAGGCAGGCTGAGGGGAGGGCAGGCCCGGGCAGGACATGAGGGGCACCTGCTGTACTGGCTCAGTTCTGCCTCTGCCACGTATTAGCTGGCAGCTGTTGGGCCAGGGCCTGAAATGTCACACTTGCATCTGTGAAGTGGTTATTTCACAGCGTGTCCTGAGATTCAGTGAGGTGGTGAAAAGGCAAAATAATTGCGCGGTGAACGTTAGCCATCTCTGTACATGGGGGCTCACTGGTGTTTGGGTGGATTTAAAGGATAACACACGTCCGTCTGCAGCGTTAGCTCAGCGGAGGACATTCATACACTGCGGTGCCTTAAAAGCCCCACTGAGCACCCCCAAAGTCATTAAATTATTTGCAAGTAATGGGGTGCCTGGGTGACTCAGTTAAGCATCTGACCTCGGCTCAGGTCATGATCTCACGATTTGTGAGTTAGAGTCCCGCATCGGGCTCTGCACTGACAGTGTGGAGCCTGCTTGGGATTCTCTCTCTCTCTCTCTCTGCCTCTCCTCAACTGTCTCTCTCTCAAAATAAGTAAACTTAAAAAAAATATTTGAAAGTACCCTCGATCTCCAGAACAGTGGTTCTCAACCCTGGCATGACCTGGGGAGCCTAAAATGCCAGTCCCCAGGCCACCCCAGATACTGATGCAATTGGTTTGGATAACACCTGAGGCATGGGAACTGGGGAATGTTCCTCAGGTGGTTTTGGAAACCGGGCGTGAGAAACCCTACTCAGATGGGGCGCCCTCTTAATACCCAGCTGACTTTTACGGATGCATCTCCCCATGGCTGCCTCTCTCTGTGCCCAAACCCTCTCTTTCCTACTCTCAACTCGCTGACTTAGAGCTGTGGTCCACGCTTCTCTGTCCTCTGCCTCTCCTTCCTCCCTCCACTTTATTTATTTATTTATTTAAAAAAATTTTTTTAATGTTTATTTATTTATTTTTTAATTTTTTTTTTAACGTTTATTTATTTTTGAGACAGAGAGAGACAGAGCATGAATGGGGGAGGAGCAGAGAGAGAGGGAGACACAGAATCTGAAGCAGGCTCCAGGCTCTGAGCCATCAGCCCAGAGCCCGACGCGGGGCTTGAACTCACGGACCGCGAGATCGTGACCTGAGCTGAAGTCGGACGCTTAACCGACTGAGCCACCCAGGCGCCCCCCCTCCCTCCACTTTATATTGTCAGCCTCTACCTGCAGCTTGGGATTCCTTCGTGTTTTTCCTCCACTGTCCAGATTTTGCCCTTGCAAAATGGGCACTCATTCTTCTGGCCAGAGGGAAACATCTGCTGTGTTCCTGTGCTTCCTGCATCTGTCCCCACCTGCACCCACCCCAGACAGCGCCAGCTGATGGGACTCTGCCCGGGAATGGGATCCCAGCACCACCCCACCCCTTGCATTCTGAACCAACATTATTATTCGATCTGTGCCAGGAGGTTGCATCCTTTAGCATTTCAATACAGTAGCCGGTTTAGCCTCTATTTTTAGCTTTTTATTATTATTTTTTTTTTTTTAAAGAAAAACTGTTCTCTGTGTTACCATCTTTCCTGGAGATTGCACATGATTAAAATACATTTCATTATAAACGGGAATAAGAGGGCAGAACGTGTTCTTGATTGCAATCACACACGATGAAATGATTTCCTGGCCACTGGAAGCTAGCTGGGATGACCCCCCTGGACTACTAATGTTTGCCAAGCTGACACCGTGGCCATACTGGAAATGGCGTTTGTCTGGTTTTTCCATTCGAATGTTATTGCAGAAAAAATAAAAAGACCAGGGAAGAAAAGTCATGATTTGGGGTTCTCCGTTTACCTCTTTTTTAAAAAAAATTTTTTAACAGTTATTTATTTTTGAGAAAGAGAGAGACAGGAGTATAAGCAGGAGAGGGGGAGAGAGAGAGAGGGAGAGAGAGAGAGACACACACACAGAATTGGAAGCAGGATCCAGGCTCTGAGCTGTCAGCACAGAGCCCAACATGGGGCTCTAACCCATGAACTGTGAGATCATGACCTGAGCCGAAGTCAGAGGCTTATCCAACTTAGCCACCCAGGCGCGCCAAGCGTTTACCTCTTTTAAGCTTTGCAAGACCAAAGAGTGGGTTTTACTGTCTCCATTTTACAGATGAGAAAACTAAGGCTCCGAGAGGGGAACTGGCTATTCCCATATCATGAAAATAGCAAGTGCCAGAGCTAGGATTTGACTACTGTTTCTCCCCTGCACAAAACCCTTCAGAATGAGCCCAGGCTTTCAGGATGAACATGATGCTCCTTCTCTGGGCACTGAAGGGATCTCACCACTCTACCCACCCCCCATCCCCCACCCAGGAGCTGGCATCTTCCTGAGAGCACTGGCCCTTGCACAGGGTATTTAGCCACCCTTTCTCCGCTCTCCAGGTCCTCCCATTGACTGTTCCCTCCAACCAGAAGCCCCCATTTTCTTCATCTCCCCTTTCTCTTCCCCATCAGTAATTCCTCCTCATCCTTCTGATGTCAGATGATGTACCATTCCCTAAAGTCCCCGCCCCCCATTCCCAGCTCCCCTCCCGGAGCTTTCAGGGTTCATGCTCCTGGTGTCACTGGCCTGTGTCACAGCGCCGATGGCCCTGAGGGTACGCCCTGGGTCGGTCTACCATTGTTCTGTGTTCTGCCCCACCCCCACCCGCATCAGGTGCTTCAACGGATAGATCCTTCCCTGCCTGTCCTACACCAAACCTGGCCATCTTTCCAGCTTGCCGCAGCTGGAGAGATCGTCTTTCTCAAAGCGTCCTCTCCTCTCTTCCCGAGTTGGCCTCGGAAATTCAGAGGTGCAAGTTCTCCTGCCACCACAGTCCCTTGCCTTGGGACACCTGCGGTCAGCTGCGGGGAGCGTGGGGGGGGGGGGGGGGGGGGGGGGGGCTCAGCCGCGCGATCTCGCAGGCAATGCTGCGCCCTAGCGGCGCCTCTTAGCGCTGCAGCTCCCTCCCACTGGAGCTCGGAAACCAGGGGAGCCCGCTTGGGACTGGCAATGATCCTATGAGGCAGATAAAGCCAAGGCATTATTCAGCAGCCTGAACTTGGCGTTCTTCTGCTTATAAAAGGAATACAGATGCATTCCAGAAAGTATGTGACACGGAAAACTATAAAGAAAACAAAGATTGCCTGTAAACCCAGAGACACCAACTGTTCACCATTTTGGTGTATATGCTTCTAATACGTCTTTTATACATATCCGTGCATTTATTATTAGAAAATTGGGGTTATCCTACACAGAGGTTTTAAAAAATAGTATTTAATGTGTCCTGAATTCCGGAGCAGAAGTCTGAAAACTCAGAAGAGCATAAAGGAGAAAATTTAAAAATCACTTATAATCCCATCATCCAGAGATTGACTTTCTTCTCGACTTATTTATATTAGCGACAATGGACTGTTATTAATCCATTTATCTATCTATCTTGCAAGAATTCCAATCAGAAAATTTTTTTAAAAAGTTCCCAAGGGAGGGGCACCTGGGTGGCTCAGGCGGTTCAACGTCGGACTTCGGCTCTGGTCATGATCTGAGTTCGAGCCTCACATCACATTGGGCTGGCTGCTGTCAGCGAGGAACGGGTTTCAGATCTTCTGTCCCCTTCTCTCTGCCCCTCCTGTACTTGTGCTCTCTCAAAAATAAATGAAACCTTAAAAAAAAAAAAATGAAAAGTTCCCAAGGGAAAACGTATTCTTATATTTTAGATTACCCCACAGTAGAGTAACTTTCTTTTTTTCCTGCCTAGTAATTTCTCTGGAAATACCCCTCAAGCTCCCCCTTCCTCCAACCTCCGCCTGACCTTGCATCCATATGGCTCCTGTGGGAGTAGGCGGGCCTTCCAAGAACCTGAGTGTGCTCATCTGTGGGATTAATTCTTAGAAGAGGAATTGCTTAAAACAGGGCATGTGCTTTTGTAAGTTTTCATAGATACCGCGAACTGTCTTGCAGGGAAATCATAGCAGGTTGCACACCCACTGGCGGTCATGGGAGTGCCTGTTTCTCAGCAGGATCCCCCACAGAGTGTTGTCAAACTTTCAGCCCCTGTGATCTGCACTTGAAGCTTAGCTACAAAGTGCTGAGGGCGTGCGCCCCGCGCCAGGCACCCGGCTAGTGTTGTCTCTTTATTAACACTCCCCGAATTCTCACAAGTAGCCCGTGAGGGAAGCGGTGTTATTTTCTTGCTACAGAGGACACTGAGGTTCAGATTGCTTAGCCTGCCTCAAATCACGGAACGGAGCTGAATTCGACCTCAGCCTTTCATCCTAACAACCCCGCGGTGGTTCATTAACGTTGGATGCATCAGAATCATGCGGGGGAGGCTTGTTCAAAGCTGGCTGTGCCCCACCTTCAGAGCTTCTGATTCAGTACTTATGGAAAGGGCCTGAGAACACGCATTTCTAGTTCCCAGTGTTGCCGCTGCTGGTCCAGGGAATGCATTTTAAGAACCGTCGCTCCCGATTCTTATTTTAATCTGGGACTTTATCTGGAAATGACCTCGCAGACCTACATGTTCCACAAACCTTGTGTGTGTGTGTGTGTGTGTGTGTGTGTGTGTATGTCTATGGGAATGTGAATAATCTTTCATAGTTCTTTGAATGAACCAACTTAGGTTTGTGGCCAGTCATCCCACTTCTCCAAGTCTGTTTTCCCACCTTTGAATGGAGATGAAAGCTTTGGGGGAATTATAAGGAGTGATATACGCAAAAAAAAAAAAAAAAAAAAAAAAAGGGCACAACCACTTGGAATATCATAAAATGCTATTCCAAAGTCCGTTATAATTATTCCTATTAATGGAGAAGCTGTGAAATACAGTGGGAACTACTTGAGTTTGACAGGCCTGGATTGAGATGGTGGTTGGGCCACTGTGACACTAGACAAGTTAGTGCACTTTGCTGAGCCTCAAATTCTGTTTTCTTAAAAAGTTTATTTTGAGAGAGAAAGCGTGCGCGCATGTGTGCACGAGCGGGAAAGGGGCAGAGAGAGAGGGAGAGAGAATCCCAAACAGGCTCTATTCTGTCAGCACAGAGCATGGGGCTCGATCCCACGACCCTGAGTTCATGACCTGAGCCCAAATCAAGAGTCGGACGCTTACCCGGCTGAGCCACTCAGGTACTCCTTCTCTTTAAAGAGATGGGGCTATGATGGGCTCCTTGAGGGTTAAATGTGCATCGTCCCAAGTGTTCTTTCTGCTCCAGAGGCTTTAGGGGCAGTGATGTCCTCAGTGACAAAGGAATGCTCCTGTAACAGTGGTTGCAGCTTGGTTGCTGACAGCCATTTCCCCTCTCAATTTCCAGGGACGGTGTTTGTTTCAGGCTCTAGCCCCAGAAAATCGTACTCCACTCCTGACACATCCTGGTGATGACACAAAATGGATTCTTTTCTGCAAGGAAATGGGAGGCCGCTTTTTCAGATTCCTGGAAAGAGTCCAGTTTGAACCCAATGATCACACGGATCCTTGCCTGGTACCGTTGTTCTAGGTGCTGGAGATATGGCAGTGGACAAAACAGAAATCCTTGCCCTCATAAGCTTATTGATACTGGTTTCCTAAGTACGTCAACACTGAGCCTTGAACTTCCTTGGAATCTGGTGGGGGGCAAAATATGCCAATTCATGGAAAATTGTAGGTTGATCTGAAATTGACGCAAGGACACTCAGATCTCCGGGAACACCGAGAGGTTCGGCTACAGCCAGAACTTGTCAAGCTGTCCCTGGGGCTCCTGTTATCCTGCAGGTTCTGGTTTGGGAGGTCTGGAGTGGGACCTGAGAAGTTTCCTTCCTTCCTTCCTTCCTTCCTTCCTTCCTTCCTTCCTTCCTTCCTCTCTCCCTCCCTTCCTAATGTTTATTTTTGAGAAAGCGAGAGCGAGAGCGAGAGAGAGAGAATGTGTGTGTGTGGGGGGGGGGGGGCGGAGAGGAAGAGAGAAAGGGAGGCACAAAATCCAAAGCAGGGTCCAGGCTCCAAGCTGGTAGCACAGAGCCCGACGTGGGGATTGAACTCGTGAACCAAGAGGTCATGACCTGAGCAGAAGTCAGACGCTTAACCAACTGAGCCACCCAGGCGCCCCGAGAACTTGCATTTCTAACACACTTGGATATTCTGGTCTATGGACCACACTTTGAATATCTACATTTTAAGTGACATCTTATATTCATCACAACAAACATGACCTTATTTTTATTCAGCTTTCAGTAAAATTCTGCATATGCAAAAAACAAAAACAAAAACAAAAACAAACCTAATTTTGAGTATTCCAGTGGTTTACTTTTTCAGACAGGGCTGGAAGTCTGGGTGTCTGATCTTGGCTGCCACCGCAGTTTTCTAGTGACCAGGAGCAGCCCTGGGCATGCGCTTCGCCATTGGAAGCCCCGCTTTTCTCATCTGCAAGCACAGACTTTTCCTACCTTGGTCTCGTTTAGGCAAAACCTTGTTAGACATTTTACAGGATGGATCCAAGTGTCTCCGTTTGACCATTTTAACCTGGGAATTGTAGTCAGGCTGTGGGTTATCTCTGGGAAGGTTGCTGGGGTTCTAAAATCTTACCATTAATACCGAGGAACTGGTATTCTCTGTATCTCTAGAACTCATAAATGTACCACGGGCAGCCATTCACTGAATGTTTACGAGGTGCCCGGCGATATGCGAATTGCCGTACAGGGATGGTCTTGCTCATGTTTACAACTCTATGAAGTAGCTTCAATTATTTTCTCCACATAACCAAAGCGAACAAAGAAAACTGAAGGTCACAGAGAACGTCAGCTGCCCAAACACATCGATTGCCACCGTGGGTACAACCAAGATTCTACCAGCTGTGACTTCTGGACCCACGTTCTTGAGTATGATTAATCTAAGTGATGGACGGAGGGATGGTAGCAAAACAGATGCAGAGACGTGAACGACAAGGTTACAATGCGCAATCTTTTATTAAGTCTGTTAATAAGGCACTCCCCAATCTTGGGTTAACTTAGGTTTTCTCTCTGAACGACAGAAAATGCTAGTCCCACATTAGCAGCTGACAAACAGTATGAAAGCAAATTCACCTCACCAACCATGTGCAGTGGGACATCCCCCCCCCACCCCCCCGTGCTCATAACAGACGTTCCTGGAATGACACCACGGGGTGGGGGGCAGAGGGTGGGTGCCCGGGGCACATGGTGTTCGAGAAGGTGGAAGACTGGTAGCCCCAAACAGGAAAACGTTTCCTGCCAAAGGCACCACAGAAAACTGTTTCCTCATTAGGAGTTCCTGATGGTAACCAGATGTTAAGTCTGAACGAAAGTACCATCGACTGTTAACACAAAAACTGCATCACCCTTCACATACAAAAAAGAGAGAGAATTTATTTTCATTCTGAGTTTATTTAACATTTCATCCAGTTGAACGGAAATAATACATTGACTCCAACACTGGCAAAGACACCGTGCTAATACTGAAGTAATAAGATCTGCCAGTCAGTAACACGTACAATCATAATTATCACGTGACTAGAAATATGAACAACTATTTACCTTTATAAGCTCATTGCACTTCATGTGGACTTTTCTCCAGAAAAGATATTTCTAAGAGATCAGCGAAATTGCCAATCTTGGTTCATTTGTTCCTTTTTATAAACCATGATTAAATGATACAGTTAATATTTCTATATAAAAGCATCAGGGGTTGGAAGCCTCAGTAAGTGTTTAAAAAGACACATCTCCATGTTCATGATCCCTTCTACAACAGTGCTTTGGTCCTACCTTCTGGTGTGTATAAAATTTTGGTTAGTTCATCAAGCGTCAAGCCAGCTGCTAGCTGATTTCTCAATGAAGGTCAGGATTCTGAAAGGGACCTAACAGTTAATGGGGGAGGGGGCGGTGAGAATTCTGAGATTAGCTGGGGCAGGTGGGGTGGGCGTCAAGCGCTTAGTTAGGTTAAAAACCACCCTTTCAGCACCTCATGGAGATCTGCCTTCAATTTCAGCCTCTTACCGCTATTTAAAGAGAAGCATCTACGGCAACAAAATACATCAGAATGTCATGGGGAACCAATTTGCCTCAAATGGTTTAAGACAGAAAATCTCAAAGAGAAAATTCTGGTGGCACAAAGGAAGGCTCGAGGTGCCCCCAAGCTTCAGATCCATAATCCTTTCAGAGAAAAAGAGAAACACGGACACAAGGCACACCATTTTTTCTTTATGAGGAAATACAGACTGGTCACATCGTCGGGAAAAACCTGTCGAAACTAGCTTCTACATTTTTCCCCCCACTTACAAGTCTCTGAATTACAAGTGAACCGAGTGGTCTTCACTCAACAGAACAACCACCTAGCATATGCCTGGAGCATCTACAGACGTGAAACATAACCTGTTACGTTAAAAATAGGTGAAGCTACTACAGATGATGTAAACAGTGGTCCATGGATTCGTTATTTTCAAACAGGGTAGAATGCAATAGACAATATTCAAGGAAAATTCATTTAGTCACTGATTCACATACACAACATTTCCGCATCTTTCTGAAAGCCAAGGAGATCTAGATGAATGACCAACACATGTAGCTAGCTGGAGCTGGGCTCTCACTTCTAAAGAATCAAACGAACCAGATCCAACCCAGTCACACAGCACTGGTATTGAATATACTTCCAAAATCCGACACGTGTAACATTTCTGTGATTTGATTACTTGGTGTAAATAACCGAATCTAAGGTCAACAAGTGCGAGGTAAGATGAACTTCGTAAGAATGTAAAACAGAATAAATTTAGAAGTCAACCAAAGAAATCCCCCAGCAATGTGAATGCATATAATCGTGGCCGGCAGGAACAGCTCACGACACTTGTCTATTACCGTGCCTTTTGGGAAGTACATGGGGGAGCTTTCAATCCTACAAATCCAAAAGACATGTCACTTAGTTGGGGTTGCCCATTGCCCAAACTGGAAGTAAACTTCCCTTAATGTTTATGAGTCCAGTTTTTTCCAGCTTAGCCTCAGAGCTTTGTTTTCCCAAATCACTGCTGAGTGATTTGAAACAAGAACAGGATAAACATTCAGTATTTCAAACAGATTTCCTTTTCGCTCACTGATAATCAGTAAGGATTTATTGAGTATATACTGAACATCTACTCTATGCCTAACAGTGCTTTTTAAAACTCTGGGGGAGGGCTGGTATATTGTCTTTGAAAAACAATTACTATAAAAGCCACAGGAAGGGTATTTTTGCAAATTACACCGTGATTCAAATGTAAGGGAGCCAACGGGTGTCGGGCGCCAGGCCCACACCAGGTGCTGTGCTGTAGGTGGCAGCTTGACTCTAAAAGGCTAATGTGGATCTTTAAAAGGTTTCTGCCACTGGGAGAACCCAGGTTGAACAGGCTTCTCCTCACCAGGTCTGCAGTAGGCGGGACAAGCTGTAGAGTTTCTTCCCCTATTTTATAATCCCTTGTTAAAGTACACGCGCCGTAATTCAGGATAGGTCTCTCGGATCTTGGCTTGCAGCTCAGCCTCCAAGCTCGTCACAGACATGGAACTGGGATAACGGAGAAATGACAGGATTATTACATGGGCAGAGCAGGGAACTAGAATCTGCAGACGGCAGAGAAGGGACCTTTCCGTGCCACCCCTCACCCCCCCACCCCGCCATGACTGGTATTGTAAAACAGGGTTCTGTTTGAAAAATGCTTCCTGGGCCCTGAAAGTGAGTGTCCAGTTCCTTTTAGACAATTAGTTGTTGCTAAAAATCCAAGAAATACACTTAAGAACCCAACAATTCTTAGTTTTTTTAATGTTTATTTATGTTTTGAGAGAGAGAGAGGGAGAGAGTGAGTCCTGGAGGGGCAGAGAGAGAAAGAGAGAGAGACAGAGACAGAGAGAGAGAGACAGAGAAAGAGAGAGAGAGAGAGAGAGAGAGAGAGAGAGAGAGAGAGAGAATCCCAAGAAGACTCCATGCCTTCAGCGTAGAGCCCAATGTGGGGCTAGATCCCATGAACCATGAGATCAATACCTGAGCCAAAATCAAGAGTCAGATGCCTAACTGACTGAGCCACACAGGAGCCCTAAGAACCCAACAATCATTAAAGCTTACAAACTTCTTCGCTGGGAAAAATAAGCAACACCACTTCCAGACCCTGCTGATATTGGGAAACGTGGTAATATGCCACTGCCCAAAAAGAACAATCTAATGTTCACCATTAATAAAAAAGACATGTATTTAGTGGATTTTTTTTAATGTTTATTTATTTTTGAGAGACAGAGAGCATGATCAGGGGAAAAGCAGAGAGAGAGGGAGACACAGAATCTGAAGCAGACTCCAGGCTCTGAGCTGTCAGCACAGAGCGAGATGCAGGGCTCGAACTCACGAACCGTGAGGTCATGACCTGAGCTGAAGTCGGACGCTTCATGGACTGAGCCACCCAGGCGTCCCGATTTAGTGGAATTTGTAACACTAACAATTCACTGGCACTAATATGCTTTTGTCCATTGTATAATAACACATGCTTATTGCAAAACTTTTAGAAAACACTAAAATGGGGGCGACTGGGTGGCTCAGTCAGTTGAACATTCGACTTCAGCTCAGGACATGATCTCAGTTCGTGAGTTCGAGCCCTGAATCAGGTTCGCTGCTGTTAGTATAGAGCCTGCTTTGGATCCTCT
Source organism: Panthera pardus (assembly GCF_024362965.1). Lineage (NCBI taxonomy): Eukaryota > Metazoa > Chordata > Mammalia > Carnivora > Felidae > Panthera > Panthera pardus. The sequence goes on along the minus strand of NW_026526765.1, from coordinate 64,541,803 downwards.
GTCCCCCTTCTCTCTCTGCCCCTTCCCTGCTCATGTTCTTTCTCTCAAAAATAAATAAACATTACAAAAAAAGAAAATACTAAAAATTGCAAGAGAAAAACATCACTCACAGTCACACACCACTGAGAGATGACCTCTGTTAGTCTTTGATGAATTTTAAAAAAGTACTTGAATGTATTATATGCATATATATATATTAAAGCTTTTTTTTGTTATAAATGTGTATTTATTATACAAAAGTACGAAGAAAAACTGTCCAGAATACTTACTACAGAAAACCTGGTAATATTTTGATATGTAATTAATCTTTTACCTTTAAATGTTTATTTCTTTATTTTGAGAGAGAGAAAGAGAAAGCATGCGCTGGTGAGGTACAGAGAGAGGGAGAGAGAGTCCCAAGCAGGTTCCGAGCTGTCAGAGCAGAGCCTGACCCGGGACTCGATCTCACGAACTGTAACCGAGCTGAAATCAAGAGTCAACGTTTAACCAACTGAGCCACCCAGTCGCAAAAATAAATAAACATTTATAAATAAATAATAATTAAATAAATAAATACTGGAGTAATATGTTTCTTGGCAGCTGAGTAAACTCCACCTGTAAAACCACCTGGTTCTTGTGTTTACTTTGTAGGAAGAAGTTTAAATAATCCTTCTGCTTCCTTAATGGTGACATGCCAATTCAGACTTTCTAATGTTTTAGCATTGTTAACATTTTCTAGGAACCTGCCCGTGTGCCTGTTTCCAAATCTACTGTTGTAATGATGTCGATAATATTCATTTACCTTTTTAGACTCTGCGAGGTCTCTAGTTATACCTCTTTTTCGTTCACAACACGATTTGTTCCGACTGGCGTCACAAGATGACCATCCATTACTATTTCCAAAGAACCAACTTTTGACCTTTTGTTTCTGGGCCTACCTCCTTCCTTTCTCTTTCCCCGGAGTTTATTCTTTTTGTTCCTTTTTGAACTTCAGTTGGACATTTAGCGCATTGATTTTCAGGCATTCTTCCTTTCTAATATAAACATTTAAAGCCAATCATTTCTCTCAGAGCAACGTTTTTGCTGCTTCCCACAAATTTTGATACGGAGGGTTTTTATTACTTCTCATTTATACAGTAGAATGGGTAACTGTGACATATTTATACAACGGACTATTATATAGCAGTCAGGTAAATGAACTCAGCTACATGCAATAATGCGGAGGAATCTTAGCTGTAGGACATTGAATAAAAAAAGAACGAACACCAAAAGACTATACATAGTAATGACACCCTTGTCTAAAAAGTTCCCAAAGAGGCAAAACTAAACATTAGTAATACATATATGTGTGTGTATATATATTATATATATAAAGTAAAAAATTTTAAGGGGCGCCTGGGTGGCTCAGTCAGTTGAGCAGCCGATTTCGGCTCAGGTCATGATCTCATGGTTCATGGGTCCACAGGCCCCGCGTCAGGCTCTGTGCTGACAGCTCGGAGCCTGGAGCCTGCTTTGGATTCTGTGTCTCCCTCTCTCTCTGCCCCTCCCCTGCTTGTGCTCGGTCTCTAAGATAAACATTAAAAAAAATTATTTTTTTTAAATAAATAAAAAATAAAAAATTTTAAATGCAATTGTATGATAACTATGAAGTTCTGCATAATGGTTAAATCTGCAGAGGAGGCAGGGAAGAACCTACAAAAAGATGTAACTGACCGGTGATCTTTTTATTCATGAGTGGGCAGTGGGTGCACGGATGTTCATTGTATCATTAAAGTAAACAAAATAAAATAGGGTCATGCTGGGACCAATAAGAACAGTGTGTAAAGAACCAAGGAATAGGAGTAATCCTATTCTATGGAACTTATGAGCAAGAAACAAAAAGAAAAATAAGCAAATGTAGAAGCAAAAAAAACCCAGAGTGATAAGCTTCATTTTTAGATAGGGGAACACAAAAGAGTGCCCTTGGTCTCCCAAATGTGGAAACCACGTACTCTCCAAGGACAGGTGACCTCATGGCACCAGTAGTTACAGAAAAACTTTGAAGGTCCATACCTAGAATTTAAATCAATCATAACAACAAATGTTAGAACAAATACAGTGTTTTTTCTCATAACACTTAAACAAAACCAAGGTCTATGTAAGGAGCTCCTTTATGGATTTTCAAATCCTTTGATCTCACAATCACAAAAGCTATATTTATTAAGGGTTTACTTTGTATCAGGTGCTCTCCTCAGCATTTGACATACACTATTTCTGAGTCACCGAGTACAAGGTCAACTGTTGGGACACTGGTATATACTAGAGAAATAAATTTTTCTTGCGTTAAGCCCTGAGATTCTGGGGTTTGCACAAGTAAATAGGTATGATTAGCCCTCTTAGGAGATGGAAAAAAAATGCATCTGCCCTGGGCTTAGAGAAGAGGTTCTAAAGGTCTTGCCCTCTCCCAGGGGAGGGCAGGGCTCTAGGCATCAAAGTGGTACAAGGCTCCCTCTCCTGGAGATTTAGTGCCCTATTTAGTACTAGTAGGAGCCAAAGACAGAAATGAAAGAGCAGGTGAAAAGTGGAGTTCTCTCTCAGGTGGAGGGGACCTGATACAGTTAGTTCCAGAACACTTCATCATGCTTTGAAAGCCTAGGGCACTAAAGACCGTACGTTTGAAGCCTGTCGGCCCGTGAAGGTGCCACGAAGGCAGCAGCAGCCTGGTAATCCTCAGACAAAAGCCAAACAACAAAACGCTGCTCTCTGTGCTTTCATGTTAGACCAGGAGGAGGCTGAAGACCTAGATTTATCCGATGCCGATTTAATGCCCGTCAGTCCCGTTCTTACATCAAAAGCAGGACTGAAGGGTGGCCTGGGATGAAGGCACACGATAAGGCAATTGAGGCGAAAAGCCAAGTAGGAAGAAGGGAAGCCAATATACCAATCACTGAGACTAAGTGTGTGTAGCTGCTGTCCCTGGGGCGGATCTCAAATTCTAGTGCGTCTGTGTTCCAGCTGCATTTGCTAACGGACTGGGCGGCCAGGAGCCATATCTAAAGTTTTCTAAAAGCACACTTGTACCAGGAGTTAACGTGATTCTTACAAAAGAATAAAGCATTTTCAAATGTGGTGGTAGAGCTGGATCAAGAGTTTTGAAATTAAGCAGATGTGTGTTTGATTTCTGCCTCTGTCTTGTCCTTTGAGGGACGTGGCTTCATTCATCTTTGTGAATCTCAACGTCCATACAAATGAAATGGGACAGCAGCACCTGCGTCTTCAAATGGTTTTTAGGATTAAAGCTGGTGATCACTCCGAAGAAAAGCAAATACATACCTTTTCTGAGGAAACAGAGCACAACACAGCGGCGTAGCAAACACCAAACTTAGAAAAACGGAAAAGAAAAAGACAAGTCAGAGCCTTTCCAATGGCAACTTTCAGATCCTTTGTCTGTCTCACTTTTATAACGATCCTTCAAATATTACATTTCCTCCCCAAAAATACGTCCTGTTTGTGTAATTTTATCACCAGGGACTGTCAAAATAAGTTTCAAAAAAATCAGAGAAATATCCAGAACTTAAAAAAGAATCACACAGAGTCCCAAATGTTGTAGGTTTCCCTTTGCTTCTATCCAATTGTTGGGACCATAAGTTCCCTAAGTTCCGGGATCTGTTCTGGGTCTCACTTTCAAAACCTGTGTCTCACATTATCTACCCATTGCTTTGCCTTTCTTATGCTGTATATTTACCTCCATAAAGGAAATTAAGTATGTAAAAGTGATTCCACTCACCAAAAGCCAACTAATCCAACTTGAATAGGCGCACTCATCCACGGGAACCTCTGTGTGGAGAAATAAATTACTTTGAATGCTTTTTATACAGGCTCTTCGAGACAATTTCTCCTGATTAGCGGGAAGGAAACTCTCCACACTACAAGACCCAGATTAGTGAAATGTGGGGGGAACAATGCAGCAGGCACGTTAGTTCTCACTTCCTGCAGCCTCCTTGATCTGTCAGTAAATGCCCATGCAGAGATCAAGTGGCTTCTCATTTTTTTCTCTTGCACATATAATCTGAGAGATGCGTGGCTCTAAACAGGTGGAGAAATCATTACCATTTAATTGTAATTCACCTCTTGGCTGGGGAGGCTATACAGCCTGGTGTCAAGGTTGGAAGACAAACTAACCTGTACTCAAACCTCTGCCCTGCCAGTTCGCTCCTGACAGTGGGGGAAAGACAGGCAGAGCCCAAGCGCTCCAAGCTTCTGGTTTTCTCGTCTGCAAAACGAGGATCACAGCGGGCTTCCCAACAGTGAATGAGAGAAGATATGTCAGGTATTGGTCATAAGGCACCTAGAACGGTGCCTGGAACGTAGCAGAAACCCAACATTTCCCTCCTCCCCTGCATCTTCCCTTTCTTGCTTTTAGTTGCTGTCAATATGGTTAAAACTATTGCTGGCACAGAAAACTTGTGCCTTTCTCTTTTTTTTTTTTAAATGGAAACGAAGGAGTTGGTTGGTCTTTCAGAGAATAAGCAGTTAGCTTTTTAGTTTTCAAAAAGGAGTGGTACCAAAAAACACACTATAAAGAACGGTGGGGTATATGGTTATAGAAACAAGGCCACTGAAACGTCTGCAACCAAGTTGTGAACTGGTCGTTATGAAATCAGCCAACTTAGTGAAGAGTCAACACAAGCTGTTAAAAAAATCATGACCCCCAAGATGCTTGCAGGAGAGGCATACCCTCGTCCCCGAGAAGACTCCTCTGGAGAACAGGTACATCACGCAGGGTAGTGTGGGGGGGAGAGAGGCATGGACTAGAGAGGAAGGGAGAAATGTCATCAAGAGAGGACACACCCACCCCTCCAAGGACAGTAAGAAAAGGACACACGGTATCTTGGGCAACTGGCTTGGAGTGATGATGGATTTTCATCAGGAGATGTAAATCCTCGCCCTGGCACTGCCCAGACTTGTGACGTCTGCGCTGGGTGACAGGAAGGCAAGCTCAGCAAGGAGATTTTGTGAAGGATGAACTTGAGCCCCTGAGAGCGGCCTTCTTATTTCAAGTGGACTCTTGTCTGAAGGGAAGGGGGCTAACCTGTTAAACCAGGGAGCAGCTGCAAGTAATCTCCAAGGACGTGTGCAAGTGAGAGGCCGACTGTGCCTCATGCCAATGGTTTCCATGGAAAGGCTCTCAGTAGTGACAAGGATCCTGGAGAACTCTGACTTCATCCAACCTGGATGTCATCCTCTCTCCTGACTCCTCTCCAGCAGCCTGTCCGCTCAACTCATCCCCACTTTTTAAACAGCACTTAGCCTGAGACTCAGGGAGCTGTGGATGTTTGGTCTTCCCTCATATGCTCCCACACCTCGAACTGTGCCAACAGAGGCTATCTTAAATAATAGTTTCAATGAATTAGAGACACTACCCATCAATTTAAAAGGTATATATTCATGAGGCCAATGTGCAAAAAGTTAATATGACTCTAAAATCTTCCCTCCGCCAGGATCGTGATCTTTTCCCCAACAGCTTTACTGACTTATGGTAAAACGCACAGATTTGATGTGTAAAGTTTTGATACATGTATTTGGCTGAGAAGCCATCACGACGATCAAGATAATGAACATATCCTTCCATACCTAATGCTTTCCTTGTGCCTTGTGCCCTTGGCAATTTCTCTTTCTGAAACCCCGCACCCCATTCCCTGGCAACCTCTGATCTCTTGTCACTATATGTATCAGTTTATATTTTCCAGCATTTTATGCACAGAATATATTCTTTTGTGTAATCATTTTGAGGTTCATTCAGGTTGTTGCACGTTATCAATAGTTCATTACGTTTGCTTGCTGAGTTAGGTATTCTATTGCATGGATACAGCACAACTTGATAATCTATTCTCTTGCTGATGACCATCTGGGTTGTTTCTGGTTTTTGGAGATTGCAAATAAAAATAAAGCTGCTGTGAACATCCGTCTTTTATAGACACATGCTTTCATTTCTCCGAGGTAAACACCTAGGAGTGACATGGCTGGGTCAGGTGGTAAACATCTGTTTCACTTTTTAAGAAACTACCAAACTATTTTCCAAAGTGGTTGTACTGTTTTTCATTCCCACTAGCAGGATATGAGAGTTCCAGTTTCTCCACATTGCCACCGACATTGGCTATGGTCAGTCTTTTTGACTTTAGCCACTCCTGGAGGTGTTTAGTGGTAGCTCATGTAGTTTTTACGTGAATTTCCCCAGTAACTAAAGATACCGAGCATGTATATGTATATAAACACATATATACATGTATAAATATGTATATATGTATATATTTGGGGAAATGTCTGTTCAAACCTTTTGCTCATTTTTTTAAATTGGGTTGTTTTCTTGAACGAGTGTTGAAGGCTCTTTATATCTTCTGTATAGAAGTCCTTTATCAGATACAAGCTTGCATAGATTTTCTCCCAGTCTGTTTGCCTTTTCAAAACTATAAAGTTTTCAAAAAACAGAACTTTATCATTTTGATGAAGTCCAGTTTATCAATTTGTCTTTTATGGACTGTGCCTTTGCTGCTGTGTCTAAGAAATCTTGGCCAAACCCTCAGTCTCAAAGATGGCCTCTTCTATATTTTGCCAGAAATTTTACAGTTGTAGATTTTTACGTTTAGAGTCTATGAACCATGGGGAGTTAATTTTTATATATGGTACAGTCAATTCCCTATACATAGCCCACAACCTGGCCATCTGGAAGTTTCCCAATAAGCCATGCTGTGTGTCCTCTCTGAGCTTCTGTGGACCATGTATCCTTGGCCACCATTCAAGTCTCTGCCCACCTCCTGCATTTGGGGGAGACATTTCTAATCCCTCTGTGCTGCATTCTGTAATCACCAAGTGTTGGAACCACTGCCTTGTGCCTCTTCCTGTCACTGTGCTTTCTGGCTGTTGAGAGCAGGGCTCTGTCTCTATGACTCAATTACCCAGCACATTCCTTGGATTGTAACAGGGCATTCAGCAAAGGGCTGCTGAGTAAATGCACGAGTGAACGAACAAATAAATGCTACACTCACACTTAATTAACAGAAAATCCTGAAAATACACTGAGTAGACAGAGCTGTCTACCTTTGTTAAAAGGAATAAGGAAGAAGCAGAACTAAGGGATGAGGAACTATTATCTCATCTAAACCATAGTAACTTTATTTATTCCTAATGAAAGTGCCAGCAAGGTAAAGAGACCACAGGAGTTATTCTTCAAGAATACCATTCTTCAAAGTGCCAGATTTTAGGCAGTGAACTTTCTGATTTATTGCAAAGGTTTCTGTGAGTCACCTGCCCACAGATGATGCTTTTTTCTAGCTAGCACTCCACTTGGAAAAAGATAAGGCGTGGGGGGAGGGATGAGTCATACCGAATGCTCCCCAAGCTCACCATTAAAAAAGCCAAGAATGTCCAATTTGTTTCATGTTGGCAGAGGAGTTTGGTCATGTCCAAGGTAAAAGCCCAGGCAAGTGCATCCTTACAGAGGGGCACATGCGGCCGCTAGAGCTGTGGGAACAATCAGGGGGCCAGGCGAGGCAGACATCACCCACATGGACGTTACGAGCTGCTGAAAAATGATCTCTGAAACCTCTGTGAAAGGAGCATGGTAAAGCTTGCCTTTCAAGATGCACATGAAAGCGCTCCGAAGATGGAAATGTATGGCTATTAACACAAGCCACCTCTGCCTATGTTTTAGTAGCAGCTACACTATCCCTTCAGTCCCATGGGAACTCTCTACTGCGCAAAATGCAGGACTTCAGCCTAACAGCAACCCTGCACTCTTTCGGGGAGTGGAATGTGTGCATGAATAGCCCAACATTTAGCCACTGCTTTTTCAAAGCGACGTCCTCCCCTGGGGTCTGAAGGGGTGCAGCCACAACCAGACCCCCGGTAGCTAGCGAGACCCTGGGACTGATCCACCAGCTACTCTGACCGCCTCTCCCAACCTCACCCCGGGGATCTGCAACCGGCGGCCTCTGCCAGCTCCAGGTGAGGGGCGGAGGGGTGGAGGGGCAGAGGGGCGGAGGGGCAGGCTGGGGAGCGGGGCAGGCAGAGGGCTTCTCCGTGAAGGATGTGTGGGTGGCACACCTCCAAATCATTATTAAGTACATGGTATCGAGCGAAGCTAAAAACTGCAAACTGAGATGGGGGAGGAGAACAAAATATGTATTCATTTATTAACGTGAAAAAGCCTAAAAGAGAGTGGCAATGGGGGGTTAACTGCCTGGATCATTTGCTGCTTCTTTCATGTAGAAAATGCTGTTAGGCCGAAACAAGAAAATGATGCATTATGCACAACTACGTCCCCTGTCCAGTGTTTGTCACTCAGAGTAACTACAGCAACTTTTCCAACAATGCCGAGACCCCAGGAGTGCCAAGGCACGACTGAACTGGGAGAATGATGTACCAGCCTCATTTCCATGCGTTTTCTCCAGTGATCTAACTTTTCAGCATTAACGTAGCTTCCAATGCAGACTTTCCTTGAGAATTTCTGGGATCCCTAGCCATGATCGGGATACGCGTCAGCAGCCACAGGGCACCACGTGCCCCCAGGCTGCAGCCAGACTCTGCAGAATCGAGTCCCACCCGCGGTGGACGCAGCGAGACTCGGAGCCTCTGCTCCAGAGCCAGGCTGCCGAGATTCTTCTGCTGGGTGGCCTTTGAGAGACAGAGAGAAGAGGACGGGAGGGCTTCGGCAGTGGGGATGCCGTCACTGAAGGTGGCCTCCCAACAGCTTTCACAGCCACCTGCAGATTCATGACAATCATAACCTTGTGACATGATCGGCAGAATGAGCCACACTGATGACCCGTCTCTTACGAAAGCGTCACTTTTATCGTCAGACGAACTATATAAGATGACAGCTTCCAGGTCTTGTAACCAACCTAGAAATCTGGTCTTGCTTCAAAAACCTGATTGTTTCTTCAGTTCAGCAGGAGTGGGGGGTTAGATTTATTTTGATCCTCCATTGCTCCTGAAGTTGGCACGCCAAGACCTTAGGAGCCAAAAAGGCTGCCTGGGCCGACGTATGCCCTTGCAGAAACAGTGGGATTCTAATGCCTTCCCAGAGCAAGAGCCGGCAGAGAAGAACACAGGGCATCAATTCAACGTCTGCAAAGTTAGGCATGTACTGTATGGGCCACTCACTACTAGCACCCTGAAGTGCTTTTTCCTTCAAAGCCGAAATCACTTCCCATAAGTAAAGCAGGGATCGACAGAGAAAGGAGCACTGCATTAGTTTTTTTCAGATTTTCTGAAAAGCACTGAGATGTCAAAGCTGATGAATTCCAGATGTGTATATAATCTGGTAGTTTTAGGATACAGTCACTGTTCAAGTACATAAACTAATCCGTTAGCAGCTTTTAAGAGTCCATCTTCTCTAAGCTTTGCACCAGAAAGAGAGATGGGCAAAATTTTTTCATTAATTCTTAAAATAACAGCTTACTGAAGTAGGTAAAATGTCACGTGAATCCACAATGACATTTTGGTCTATACCGACAGCTTTACTGCTTAAATACATACATGCATATAGATATAGATATAGATATAGATATAGATATAGATATAGATAGGTATCTATATATCTATATAGAACTGTTTTGTATCTGGGGACAGTTCAATGGCTACAGGGCCACCATAACATGCTATTGCACAATTCATACTGATGTGCAAGACTGCTGTGGGAGGGTGCTCAGGGAATACAACTCTTTCATGTGCCCACAGCACCCAAGAAAGAATACGAGAGAAGGTGCTGGAGAGAGGGTCCCCTTTCCCTAACATGGGGTTGATGCAGGGACGGGCCACAGCCTGGGTACATGGGTCAAATGAGGCACTCGACGTTACTATCTCCTCACGGCATACTTTCTGGTTTCCTTCTCTAAGAACATTAATTGTATTGCAAGTGTTTATGAAGTGTTCACTTAGCGGTGACTGTAGCTTTCCTCCTGGGGCCCATTAGAATTCTCCTAATCATGGGATTAGGATTAGGAAACCATTCAGGAAGTGTTTGGCCTGCGAACTAGGTCCTTTTTCAAAGCTTTATAGTGTCTCTTCGATGTTACATTTCTGTTTCTAAGACCCAAAACGATTCACCCCAAGACAGCTGCGGTCTTCCCCACAAGACACCTGTTCCTTCAGCGAGGAGCCTGCCTCCTTTCTCCTGGTAGATCTAACAAAGCCACTTTCCAAACTGCATGAGCCACATGAGTCACCCGATTCTACCATATCCCAATTGTTAAAGCACTGGAAAATGAAGATGATGCGTGAACACTATTGCTTTAAACCGCGGATGCTACAAACAGCAGTGTAGGAGCATCGAGAGTCCTCGGTCACAGTTTCATCCCATGATGTTTTCAGTCCTTGAAGGGAGGTGGCTGAGAGACTAATGAATTACTAGCTATGATCACCAAAGAAAAATACACGGGGCGCTATATTCAGGGTTCAACAAAGCTACTACTCCAAACGACGTTTCCATTTCCGGTAGTCGGCACAGTGACCTATCAACACATCACTCCAAATTCACACCACGTCTTCATTATCACCTAGCTAGGCATCCCAGTGATGACGAGGATGAGTGTCTCACTCATCCCGAGGGTGTGACCTCTCGAGAAGTGAGCAGCCACCTTCCATTTACGAAAGCTTTTTCAAATATCTGAGATCACAAGTAAAATGTCCCTCGAAACATCTTTTTAGTTACGCGAGTGCCCAAGTGCCAACGGCCTTCAAACTCTTTACTCGCTGTGTAGGAAACATTCTGCACAGTTTGAAATCCGAAAGGGTTGAGGCAGAGATAGAAGCGGGGCTTACCTTTAGGAAGGCTTTCTTCTCCAAAGTGTTCATGATAAATGGAGGGATGGCTGCGAGTAAAGACAGATCCACCTAAGTCTTAATATTTATTTTCAGCTTACGTTTTTTTCAACAATTTCACAAAACGCTTATGTCACTTTTAGGCTATTTTTGCTGGCAGAGTGCAATTATTTGCAGTAATTCTTTAAAATACTTTAGTATTTAAAAAAGATTTTAAAACTAATGTGATGGTCTTTACCAGCCAGAAAATTTTATAATCTTGAAGGGAACTTTATATTTTACTTTAAGTATGCAACAGCACACACATCAGGAACTTTCCTCTCCTGTGTTAACAAAACACATGCAACCTCCCCCAGGCATCCATCCCACGTGGGGGGAGAAAAAAGAGAAAAAAGAAAAAAAGATTCCTGCCTTGAGTGACCCTAGAAAAGTTACCTAACTTCTCTGAGCCTCAGCTTTCTGTTTTCCTCATTGATAAAGCGGAGAAAATTCTATCAAACTGGCTGGGACGGTCAGATACAATGATGCACATAAAACTTCGGGGAGTGGTAGTTCATTTATTATTTACTCACAATTTCCATCAGACTAAACTGTCACGTCAACCACTTCGATATGGCAATTACCTCTATAGATTTCACTGGGAAAGAAAGATTGTGTTTCTCCTCTGGGGACTAAATAATGTTTAAAATAACCAAGCCTCTAGAAATAGAAAGATCTGTTGGGCTGGCTGAACTCCAAAGGGGAACCTTGTATTTCAAAATGAGAAAGAACAAAACTAAAATCGAACACAGATACGGGACAGAAGCAGGAGTTGCAAGCTTGATTTTGGCAAATCTGGAAATCCGGGCTCAGCAGGCGCGTCGGGGAGGGCGCCGCGGCCCCTCGTAGGTTGGGGAGGGTGTGTTGGTGCCAGACTCGGGGGGACTCTTGGCCTGTTTCAGGACTGCGGTTTCCACAGCGCACCCACCTCCAGAGCAGACACTGCTGTCTCATGAGGGTCCACGAGGGTGCCTTTGTTGAATGAATTAATGGTGGCGAAATCGGATAATCCCAATTACCTGGGATGCCACTACCATGTTCCTCAGAGTTTTCCTTCAGGCCCTTTTCTTCAACTTTTGCTGCCTACTCCTACTTATCCCCTGATGAGATTCACAATGACAAAATGAACTTAAAGACAACAAAATATACTAGCGGGACAACCTGACAGCAGTTGATTAAGTAAGTAGGCTTCCCCTGAGAGCCTGGTTAATAGCCAAGTGCTTTCTGCATTCAGTTTAGATGATCAAATTAATCATACAAGTTTCCACTTGTTTCTATAAACAGCACTAGACCTTCCAGACCATCTGGTTTCTGAGTAAGTCTGAGAATCTTCTCTCGGCCTTGGGTCTGAGGGTAGCTCTAGAAAGCCCTAGGAGGGGCCCAGAGTTTCTCAGGGGAACTAAACACAATGCAGATTTTGGCTGGCGCTTGTGCTGACTCCAAGCCCTGCGAACAAAACTGAGTAGAAGCTTGGTGCACATCTTAAGAGCTGCTCTAACCAACCCGACTTGGTGTGTGTTCTAAAGGGTCTCCAACTGATACAAATCAACCTCCAGCAGAAATTACTCTGATTCAAGAACTTTTCGAAGTTTCTTTTTAAGAGTGATGAAAATCAAATTCTTTGCCTTCAGGTTCTCATAACCCATACTGTCACCGCCCAGGTCCACACCTGTCCCCAACACTGGTCTGCTGTGGTGGGCCAGCTTCCCGGCCAGTCTCCCCAACCATCCCACCACCACTGCTGGCTCCCTCTGGCCTCCACAGGGCACCCACAGCGCCAGGTGTCGTGCAGCAAAAGCCTAAGAAAGATGACCCCACGCCCCTGCCCAAACTGCCTCGTGGCCACTCAGACTACAGTCAGGCCTCGCTGACTGACAGCTACTAACCCATGCCCGGGGCTGCCATGAGAATCCTGGAGACGACCACCTGTGTGATGGCTTGTTTTGCAGCATTGGCCGACTCGCCCAAGCGGTTCCCATTCTCGTCTGTGACGGGAATGCCGACTTTGAGTTCCCTGCCGAGCAAAACACATGCAAAGAGGTTCACAGACGCCCTCTCGTGAAAAGGCTGGAAACAGCACTGTCCTGTGGAAGATCAAGTCCCCACTTAATCCAACTAGCCACTCAGGTGTCATTTTTGGCACTAAGGGGCCTGTTTTCAAATACCACGAACAAGTTGTATGACGGGCTCAAGAGTAAATTAACACTAGCGAACTCCATTACAGAAAGTGTCTCATTTTTAGGAACAATAGGACTCAAAGGGCAAGTATGCTAACTTAAAGATAAAGCTAACTCCTATGCTCACGTGCAAACCTGGGCAACTCTCCAAATGAGAGACACATACATGATATGTGCCATCAGTGACCTAACTGCCTAGACTGACGCAGGACTCACTAGTACGTGGCACTGCTGGATATTTAACTCTAGTTACTAACACTAAAAGTACACCTCCTATTTGTTACCCTTCCTCGTTATCCATTCCAAGCTGCTTTTCCTTGTCCTTTCTTCTCTCCTAATTTTTTGCCAGGGCTATAAAATACTTTCAAAGATAGACATGAATATTATTTTAAAGCCAAGAAGACGGTTCTGGGCTGTGGTCGGGGAGAACCTATTTTAGAGAATACACTTTCAGTGCAGAGACCTTCTCTGCCTAGCCCTAGCACAAACATTATGTGAGCTTGAGATCCACATTTTAAACGTTTTACTACACAGAAGCAGAAAGAATATTCTATCCCCCCACATGCCCACAGCCTACTTTAGTAACTAACAGGTCATGGCTAAGCTTGCTTCATTAATGGACCCATCTCCGCGCCCGTGACGGATTATGCTGAAGCAAACCCCACGTCCCCCGTAGTCTCCCGTAATTCCGTCTGCAAAGATTAACATGAACTTGTAATAAAAGTTCCGACAAAACTAATTATCCCAAGCGGCTCCACTGTCAAGCACCAGTCCTTTCGACGACTGCACGTGGATCTTACCTTTGCCTCATTAATGGGATATTAATGCAATTAGCAGCAGCTACCGCAGCAAAGGGAACAAAACGTCCTATGAGTGGTGAGACGTGCTGCAGAAAAGAGAATTCCAAAAGCGTTACCTTACTTTGCCCGGATGACTAAATGCACTTATTTCTCCCTGAAAACCGCTAAAAACCCAGAGCCTTCTTTGCACGGATGCTCAGGCCAGGAGTACTTTCAAAACTCGTGGCCTGGTGGTGTCCGTCTACTTCCCGCATGGGCGCACTTCCGGGACATGTGACAGCTTAGCCTGGCTGACGGACTGGGGGGCTTTGGAGTCACAGAGTCTGGAGTCCACGTACTGGCATCCCTACCTCTCCGGAGGTGTGGGCGCAGGCACGTTCTTCTGCACACAGCCTCTAGCGGGCAGTTAGGGTCAGGGGACATTGGGCACAGTGCCAGGGACAGACCAGGGGCTTGGCAGACGGTGTGGGTGACGGCACTTCCCAAGCTCATTGGAAGACACAACTGGACCTGAACTATTCTGGGAAATAACTGAGAGGCTTGGAGCCAGGCAGGTGAGAAGAAATTCAGAAGCTCTGCTACAGAAATGAGAATCTGGGTACCTTGGTCAATGCATTGAGTCCCAGAGCTGTTGCTACGGCTCCAGTTGTGGCAGAAACATAAGCTGTTCCCAATTCACTGAAAACAAAGAGAAAGAACGGTGCGTGAGAAAGGAGGGCACGTCAGGAAACTTGGGCTCGCCGTTTTCTGAAGAAATGAGGGGAAGATGTGAAAAAGCGTGACTGAGAGCGGAGAGCCCCCAAAACAACACCTGTTATCGGTCTACACATAGCAACGCCGAAGGGGAGCAGGCGGACCCCGGAGAAGGGGCACCCCTCGCACACAAGCCGCCTGCCACGTACGACGAGCGGCCACAGGGAGCCGGTTCCAGGGTGGGACGCAGGGGCTGTGCGTGCACGACGCCACAGCGCGGGGAGGAGGGAGGAGAAGCCGGGTCTGCGTGTTGGCAGCACGGCTGCTCAAGCGAAAGATACTTCCCCAATATAAACATACACACTGAAAGCAAACCTGCGCTGCTGTCGTTCTTAAAACGATAGAACCTGTCGTATGGAACTACTGAAGGTCCCGTCCTCGACAGTCAGCCAAGCACAGCGCTTTTCTCTCACTTTAAAAGAAATTTTAGTTCAAAGGGTTGGAAGAAACGAAGGTGTGATAAACACTGCTGGTGGCAGATTTCCACAGCCTTTGTTCCATTTGGGGAAAGAAGACCGTGTGGACCGTCAAAAGCCATTTGAAGTGATGCGACGAAAAAGAAAACACTCTGAAGTGTTGTACGAGTTGAGCTAAAAGCTGTGGTTAGCTAATCACTTCAGGACATTGAAACAGTTGTTTACAGGACTGGCTCTGTAGATGATTTATTTTAAAGACAAATCCTGGGGCACCTGGATGGCTCAGTCGGTTAAGCATCCGACTTCAGCTCAGGTCATGATCTCACGGTTCGTGAGTTCGAGCCCCACGTCGGGCTCTGGGCTGACAGCTCGGAGCCTGGAGCCTGCTTCGGATTCTGCATCTCCCTCGCTCTCTGCCCCTCCCCCCGCTCATGCTCTGTCTCTCTCTAAAATAAATAATAAAAACATCAGTAAAACCCCAGAAAGACAAATCCTGTATGAGAGTCCCCCTGATTTCTGCAGAGATCGTACTACTGAGCCTGCGACTTTGGACACTGCTGTCTGGCCACAGGCTCAGGGTAGGTGGGGGCTGTCTAAACTTGCCACAGGCGTTCTGCAGGGGGAGCTCGAGGGTGTGGGAGACAAACCCACCTACCAGCACCACTAACAGCACGAGCCCTGAGAAGGGAGGAGAAGAAACACTACTGAAAACCATGCCCCGTGATATTCCGAACAGTATCAACAATTCGTACGGCACTGAATCAAGGGCACGCTGGAGAAGTCAGGGAACAGTTAACTCTTACAGTCTTACTTTACAGTGAGGGGAGCGTCTCCACTTCTGTTGGTGTAATTGACCACGGCATTGAAGGACTGGTTAATCCACTGCCAGAACAGCACCGCCGGCGTGGTCCTAAAACAGAGCGATCCATCACATACCGGCCATCGCCTGTGACCTAGCCGCTGTGCAGAACAGAAAATGTGAACACCAGTAACCAGAGGGGAGATGGACTGCGGAAGGAGGACGCTAGGGCAGAGACCGTGCATTCTGGGTCGAGGGCTTCGGACCTGTACGGCGGGGCAGATGCTCGCCCTCTGGTTCTCAGCTCCCTCGTTCTTTAGTTACGAGTAACACCAAGCTCAAAGGGTTACAGTGAGGAGCAAGTTATCTTCCTTACATTTTATCTTAAATCTGTAAAGAGCCTGGCATACATACAGTAGGCAATCAACAAATGTCAGGTTCCTTCTCTTGGGGAAAAAAGAAGCCATTTGTAGGCAAAGTAGCCCTAATGCCTCCTAACCAACCACATGCAAAAGCCTAAGTGTCCACGTCTACAGCTGCACCTACACTGTGGGTCACATGAACGGATTCAAAAGAGAATCTGCTTAGAGCGTTTTTTAATTTTCTTTCCTCCATCTCATTTTCTTTTGGGTCTCAGATTTAGGGAAACGTTCAGTCTCCTTTTGAACAACGAAGAGAATACTATTTATTTAGCACAGGGAAAAGTTAAAACAACCCCCTAGAGTTACAACATCTATACGAAGTGGAACTCAACGTGAAATGACATTTCTTTCAATAAAACTATTCACATACAAAACTGTACTTGAAGCTTCTGTGATGTAAAACGAACTGCTGTCACATTTCCAGAACTTACCTATAAAACGTCATCATACAACCTGTGATGGTCATGTTCATTGGAACCTGAGCTGACATTCTGCCTATCAAAATCATCTTTTCACCAGTGTCGGGATGAAAAGCTGAATCATAGATGTATTTTGCTCTCCATAACTCATTTTCTGTGAGACCAGGAGGAACAATTCCTTGCCTAGGGAAACAAGAAATAACAAGGGAAATTTCATCTTAATTATCTCACCAGTGCTCTAGAGATGTGTAGCTAGAAAGTTCTTGAGTTTCCGCTTACCTGAAACAACCGTGCCTGCAAGTTACTAAGTGAAATTTTAGTAACACAAAAGACAGTAAACACAATGTACATTTCACACCCGTATATCTCAAATCATCTGTAATTTTGAAAAACAAAAACTTACCTTATATCTTGAAGTACTCAACTCTGAAATATCCTTTGTTTTAAATGACGTATTTAAAAACGTATCTTGAGGGGCGCCTGGGTGGCTCAGTCGGTTAAGCGTCCGACTCTTGATCTTGGCTCAGGTCATGATCTCACAGTTTGCGAGTTCAAACCCCATGTCGGGCCCTGCACTGACAGCACAGAGCCTGCTTGGGATTCTGTCTCTCCCTTCCCTGTTCTCCCCGCTCTCTGTCTCTCTCTCTCTCAAAATAAATAAGTAAAACTTTTAATAAAATTAAATAAATAAATAATAAAAATATATCTTGAACTTTGCAAACTCTAAAATATTTTTAGCCAACTAGACAAAAGCTGTGGTGATCAAGAACATTAATTTATTTTTATTTATTTATTTATTTTTTAAATGTTTTTTTATTTATTTTTGAGACAGAGCATGAGCAGAGGAGGGGCAGAGAGAGAGGGAGACACAGAATCTGAAGCAGGCTCCAGGCTCTGAGCTGTCGGCACAGAGCCCGACATGGGGTCCGACCCCACAAACCGCGAGATCGTGACCTGAGCCGAAGTCGGACTCTTAACCGACTGAGCCACCCAGGCACCCCATTAATTTATTTTTAAACCTACAGTTCGAAACCCTAGGTTAGAAAGGCTCATTGTCTTGTTATCAAAGAAACGCATGTTCATTGCTAAACATTTAGAAAACACAGAAATTCATTACTGCAATGAAAACCACTCAAGCCTGTAACTACTCATTCCCACCGACACTGTTGTGGTAAATGTGCTGCCAGTGTCTTGCAGGACCTGAATACGCCACTTAGGACCTTTATAAAACACCACACCAACTGCTTTATGACCACCTTTTTAAAACGAGAAATATTTTGTAAACATTTCTCTGGATCTTCCTTCTTCTATATCATCTATACTGGGTTGAATTCATATCCACCCAGAACCTCAGAATGTGACCCTATTCAGAATCAGGGTCTCTGCAGATGTAACAATTAAAATGAGGTCATGCTGAATTAGGGTGGGCCCTAAATCCAATGACTGGGGCCCTGAGAAGAGCCATGTGCAGACAAAGACGGCGGTCCCGTGGTGGCAGAGGCAGAGACTGGAATCATGTAGCTCCAAGTCAAGGAACATCAAGGAACGCCTCGGGCCACCAGAAGCCGCATGAGGGGAAGAAAGATTCTCCCCTAGATCCTTCTCAGGGAGAGGGAGATGGCTCTCCCCACACCTTGACTTCAGACTTCTAGCTTCCAGAACTGCAACAGAATAAATACATTTCTGTTGTTTTAAGCCACTCAGCTTGTGGTAGTTGGTTACAGCCGCCTGCCTTAGGAAACTAACGCATCATCCTTTCAAATGCTACAGCATTCCACTGAATCTCAGATAGCAGATTATCCCAATCCCTTATTGTTGGACATTTTAATTGCTTCTAATCTTTTCATTTGTAAAGGATGAGGAAGTTAATCTTCTTATAAATAAATCTTTTCTGCATCCAAGATTATTTAGAAACGAATACATTTGCTGTGGCAAAAGTTATATGAAATATTGAGACTCTAAATATGCCTTTTATCCTTTTCTTTACTTGACTGTTTTTTTTATTATCAGTGGCAGCAGCAACCTCACTGTTTAAGCAACTCACATGTACACTTAACACACTGTGGTTGATCTGGTTAGTTGTGTTACCGGCTGCCCAGAACATGTTTATCTTTATGTGGTCAGGTAGGAACAAATACCTAGAAAGGCCTGACCCACTGCAAGGTTGTACAAACATTCACCTCTACGTCCTATACTTTCAACATTGTTTTGCTGTTGTTGTTGTCACTGAAGTTTTTAGTTTATTTGGAATTTATCTTCAGTTATGAAAATGTGAAATTTGCTTAATTTTGCTTTCCCCCTGGCTGGTCTACTGTGCTAACACCAAGATTTAAATGTTACAGTCATCATCTGCTGACATCCTGTGAATGCCAGGCTTGGTTTTGGGGCTTTCTGTGCAGTTCCCACTATCTACACCTTGTGGGGCCGATCCCCACCCTTTTGCAGACAGTCCATTTTTTGCCTGGTAAGAAGGCAGAGGTCTCTCCTACCATGACTCCTCATTTCCCTTTTCAAAAGCCCCTGAATTATACTCATTATTCTTCCAGACAATGCTTAGAATTATTCTGTCAGTTTTGGGGGCGCCTTGGTGGCTGAGTGGGTTGAGCGTCTGACTTTGGCTCAGGTCATGATCTCACAGATCGCGAGTTTAAGCCCTGTGTCGGGCTCTGTGCCGACAGCTCAGAGCCTGGAGCCTACTTCGGATTCTGTCTCCCTCTCTCTCTGCCCCTCCCCCACTTGGGCACACACGCATGTGCGATCTCTCTTTCTCTCTCTCAAAAAAATTAATAACTATTAAAAAAATTAAAGAGAGAACTATTTTGTCATTTTTCAATATTGATTTATTTATTTTAGAGAGAAAGAGTGGGGGGAAGGGGCTGAGAGAGAGGGTGAGAGAAAAACCCAAGCAGGGTCCATGCTGTCAGCACAGAGCCTGATGTGGGACTTCATCCCATGAACTGTGAGATCATGACCTGAGCCGAAACCAAGAGCTGGGATGCTCAGCCGAATGAGCCACCCAGGGGCCCCTATTTTGCCAATTTTATATGTGAACACAATTGTATTTGGATTGAAACTCTGTCCAGACTGACTGCATGTTTCTCCAGTTACTCAAAGGCCTCTCTTAATGACCCTCCATGGTCGTCTAACTGCTTCACACCTCCAGGCAAGTATATGCCCAGATGTTTCATATACAGGTATATACGTGTTTTGGTCTTAGGAATGATATTAAAAAATATTGTCTTATTATTGCTGGTGTACGGCAAACTATTGACTCTTTGGGTGTAGCCCACTCATCATATTCTCTTATTTGTTCCACTAGCTTTTTAGTTGATTGGTAAGAATATCGAAAGGAAGGAAGGAAGGAAGGAAGGAAGGAAGGAAGAGGGAGAGAGAGAGGGAGGGAGGAAGGGAGTGTGGGAAGGAAGAAGGGAGAGAGTGAGGGAGGAAGGGAAAAAAAGAAATTGTCTCATGTTTTTAGATCTCTACATCTTTCTTTTTTTAAGTTTATTATTTTTTTAAATGTTTGTTTATTTTGGAGAGAGAGAAAGAGCATAAGTGGGGAGGGGCAGAGAGGGAGACACAGAATCTGAAGCAGGCTCCAGGCTCTGAGCTGTCAGCACAGAGCCTGATGCGGGGCTCAAACTCACGGACCCCGAGATCATGACCTGAACCAAAGTCGGACACTCAACCGACTGAGTCACCCAGGTGCCCTTTAAGTTTATTTATTGAAGCAATCTCTGCATCCAACACAGGGCTTGAACTCAGGACCCTGAGATTAAGAATCACATGCTCCACTGACTGACCTGGCCAGGTGCCCCTCTCCTTCCTTTTTTATGTTTACTGAATTAGTTAGAGCTTCTAGAAAAATACTATACAATAGTGAAGATACAAGCATCCCTGACTTGCCCCTGACTTTATTTTTTTTTTTTTTAATTTTTTTTCAACGTTTTTTATTTCTTTTTGGGACAGAGAGAGACAGAGCATGAACGGGGGAGGGGCAGAGAGAGAGGGAGACACAGAATCGGAAACAGGCTCCAGGCTCCGAGCCATCAGCCCAGAGCCTGACGCGGGGCTCGAACTCACGAACCGCGAGATCGTGACCTGGCTGAAGTCGGACGCTTAACCGACTGCGCCACCCAGGCGCCCCGCCCCTGACTTTAGAGAGAATGCCTTCTAGGGCAGGATTTTTAGGAGTGTTCTCCTGGATGTAAAAAGGGCCCATGTTCAAGTTTGAGAAAAAGGATTCAACAGCTTTCTTTAGTCCAAGACTTTGTGGAATACTTAAAAAGTCAATGGGATAGGACATCCTCAAGAATGGCATGCAGGGGCATGCCTGGCTGGCTCCATAGGTGGAACGTGCAACACTTGATCTGGGGGTTGTAAGCTTGAGCCCCATGTTGGGTTTGGAGATTACTTAAAATCTTAAAAAACAAAAAAAATGGGATGTAAACTTATTCAAATTTGACTATGGAAGCCACCTTGTCTCTCCCTCTCTGGGTGTCTCTCTCCTTCTCTTGGTCTCTGGTGTTGGGGGGAAGTATTCCACAGGATTGCTTTTCTGCAGAACTGTCTGGGAAGTTCAGTTCTCCTGTTTCATCATTTAGTGCGATGCTGGCTGCTACTGTGGAATGTGTGTTTTTTACCATATTAAAGACACACTGTACCTTATTCCCAGCTGAGAAATTACTTTCTGAGAAACACATGGATAATTTCACCTTCTTTTGGGCATCTATCAAGATGTGACTTTCCTGCTTTGGGTGTGATAGATTATAGTGATAGATGCCCTAAAGTAGATCATCTTTTTTATTCCTGGAATAAACCCTACCTGTTCAGGTTTTAACGTAAGTCTGGATTTGATGTGCCAGGATTTTATTTCGGAGTTTTGCCTTATGAATTTGTAAGATGGGCCACTGCTTTCTTTCAGCACACTTCTGTCATTTACAGTACGAGGGTTGCACATGAATTGGGAAGCATCTCCTTTTTTTCAGGAAATTACATCAGCTTTATTAAGGTATAATTTAAACGCAATAAAAGTCACCCATTTTAAATGTACGATTTGATGAGTTTTGGAAAATGTACACAGTGGTGGGGCCACCTCCAGGATCATGGTATGGAATGTTTTCATCTCCCCAAAAGTTCCTTCCGTTCCTTTCTGCCACTTCCTGGCAACCCCCAGTCAGCTTCCACCTTTTCCTCTGTATCAGAACTGGCAAACTGCAGCCCATGGCCTGCTTCTGAATGGTTTGTGTGCTAAGAGTGGTTTGTACGTTTTTAGACGGTTGTTAAAAAAAAAAAAAAAGGCAGCGTGCTTGGGAGGCCCAGTCAGTTAAGCATCTGACTCGTGGTTTCGTTTCAGGTCGTGATCTCGTGGTTTCGTGAGTTCAAGCCCCACATCAGGCTCTGTGCTGACAGAGCAGAACATGTTTGGGATTCTCTCTCTTTCCCTCTCTCTCTGTCCCTCCTCACTCATGCTCTGTCCCTCCCTCTCAAAATAAATAAATAAACATTAAAAAAAAAAAAAAGCAAAACAACACAGAAGAATATGCAAGAGAGAATATGCAGACCGTATGGCTTGCAAAGCTGAAAATATTTACCACCTGGCCCTCTGTGGGAAAGGTGGGCCACCCCACGCCCTTCACCGCTGGAAGAGCACCCCGGTTCGCTCCCCACGTCTTTGTTTCTACTCTCTCACCGAGCCAGCTCCGATGATCATTAATGCCCTGCCACTGCCGGGAAGCTTCATCATGCTCTTACAAAGAACTGTTAGCTTCTTTGCAATGTGTTTATGCCTTTTCAACTCGTCTTTTCCTCTCCACCTCTCCTCTTTTTATGGCGCTTGTTCCAGATTCATAGAACACCTGCTTTTCTGAATTCCTGACTGTGCTTCTGCTGTCCTCCCTGCCTTGTTCTTCAGTACTTTTGTATATGCTTCCAGGACTGCTGTCCGGCTATTCTCTCTTTACGCGCAAGCACATACGAAGATCCGGCCAGCCTCAGAGCTGGTCACAGAGTTTACAGGCTGCCCTTGGTTCCTTCCCCAACCACCCATGTGACCAACCATCAAACTCCTGCCTTGTGTATGCGGCTTGTGGCCCGAGTGCCCACTGCTCCGATTCTCAGCTTCCGGCGGACTCTCCCCGAGAGCAGGAGTCTGTAAACTACTGTTTCTGGCTTGCCTGCCTCACTAGCTAAGAGTGGCTTTTAAGTTTTTAAAAGGATTGTTTAAGAAACAACAACAACGCAAACGCCAAACTAAGAAAAACAGGCGACAGAAACCCTTTGTGGCCCACAAAGCCCGAGATATTCTTATGTGGTCTTCGATGGAGACAGGTGTGACCACTGCCTTACTAGAGCATCTGTCTTCTCTGACCTCATGACCGACTCTTTGAGTTGATGAACTGTAGCCCAAACCTACAAACCTGCCACCAGCATCCTTCCATCTGAGCTCCTGCCTGTGCAGTTTATTCACTGAGATTCCAGCTCAGAAGCAACCAACCTACCCTAATTCTTAACAACTTGTTTTCTACACGATGTTGTCTCCATCTGGAGATAGAAAGATACACAGGGGGCTACAGATGCTGGGGTGTACTTAAGAGGAGGAGGCAGAGCGCTGGGAGAGGGGACCTCACAGATTGGTACTTAGGAGCTGGAGGGATGGCTGTCTCATTTCCAGGTTACTCTGAACCCTGGATATCTGCATTCAGGCTCAGCATAAAACAGGATAAACTGTGTGTTCCTATTTCCTCCTTTTTGGTTAAAAAGAAAGTTGTAAAATCACTAAGTGAAGGTTTAGAGATAATAGGTCACATGACAACCTATTACTATAGTCACCAAAAAGCATAGCCGTTAACGTTACCTGTAATCATGCACCACTCTTCTAGCATTCTCTAGTTGTTCGTTGCTTAACAGAATATTCCTGGGGTCTGTCACAGTGAAGAAATGATTGGCTCGTCCAACAAAGGTGCTTTGATCCCATCGAGGTTCCTTGATGTTAATGTTTGCTGGAAGTTCTCCAGACATCGTCCTGGACTCTGCGGAGGGTCAAAAAGACAAGTCTAGTCAAGGCTTACAATGTTCCAACACGTTTTACAAACTTAGAGTCACATCAGCCTTCAGGCAAAGATTTATGTACATTCCTATTTACAAAAATAACTTGGCTATAACTGGCAGAAGGACCATCTACATCCAAAGCTTACTTTGTCCATAAATCCCACCTGATCTTAACCAAATTTCACTAATTTCCCACATATTTCTCTTTATAAACACACAGTATCTCATCACTCCTTAACTTCTGGAAGCCTAGAAATACTCTAGAAAAAATAGAAATATAAAAAGTTAAAAATTAACATCAGCAGTAACAGGGTCTGAAGTTTGAAACCCCTTTTCTCAAACTACTACTGTACTCTGGTCTATTAAATTTGTTGTTTCTACCAGTAGAAGTGACTAATTATGCAAAAAAGGGTTAAGTAAATGCCAAACATCCTACAATTAGAACAAGATTCAGATTCAGGCAGGCTTGTTGAGCATATAAGCCACCAATCAAAAATGACAAGTTATGTTCTTCAATCTAACATAGTGGAAAAAGTACAGTGGCACAATCCCATGAATAAGAGTAACACTGTAGCATTTAGTGTAGTTTATGGCTAAGGACCATTACTATTTTCCCAAAAGTAAATAATTTCTTTCTCTGAGTGATACACTTATTTTTAAAACTGCACTGTATTATTAAAATGCATGCTTATAGTAGTATTCTGAATAATGTAAGCTTATTGTAGAAAATACAGAAGAAACAAAACCTCTGCTAATTTAGCCACACTGAAATAAACATCTTTAATGTTTGGGTAATTCCTTGCAGGCATTTTTTAATACATATTATCATATAAATAACAAAGTAAAGTTGATATCATACTCTGTATTTTAATTTCCTGATTTTTTTTGTTTTGTGCTTATTTCATGTGCATTTCCCACAGCACTAAATATTCGTTTTGGGTATATAACAACACCTTTAATGTTTAAGTTATTTCCAGTTTTTCACCATGATAAATCATGTTGTATCCTTGTCTCTGATCTCTTCAAAGCTGGTGATCTCCTTAGGCTTGATCTCTGCATGACATTAGCAGATTGAAGGACTGGATCACTATGAAGGCTTCAAACCATTGCTTTTGTATTCCTGTCTCCCTCCCCTACATTTCTAATACCAGTTCGAATAGCAGCTTTCTTTTCCAGGTGCTTCACAAGTTCTTAGGTACGGTAAGATGCCAGGTGCAGACTCTAGGCACTCCGGTCACCGGGCTTTATCAAACTCTCAATACGTATCACAGCCCACCGGATCAAAAGCGAACGTGTTAGGACAACAGACGTGAGAAATCTAGTGCGTGTGACATAGCTGGTCAGGAAGAGTGAGAAGGTAAAAATCAGGTCTGCTGTTCATAAAGCCAGCTGGACTAGCAAACACGGATGAAGCCAACTGCAAAGTTAATGGGAAACCATACTTCTCCCAAGGTCACGATGCAGCTGTAAAGTGTCATAACACTGTCCTTCTTGGAGTGACCACTGCTTTCTTATCTCACCCAGACACCTTGTTTTCTATAATCACAAACTGTTAGAAACTTTGCTATTGGAAATCCAACAGAAAGAATGAAACATTCCACTCTTCACAAAGAAAAGGAGCCTGCTAGTATCCAAAATCTATAAAGACCTCACCAAACCGAAAAAGACCTCACCACACCCGAAAAACAAACAATCCAGTGAAGAAATGGGCAAAAGACATGAATAGACACTTCTTTAAAGACATCAAGATGGCCACCAGGCACATGAAAAGATGCTCAATGTCACTCCTCAGCAGGGAAATACAAATCAAAACCACACTGAGATATCACCTCACGTCGGTCAGAGTGGCTAAAATGAACAAATCAGGAGACTACAGATGCTGGCGAGGATGTGGAGAAACGGGAACCCTCTTACACTGTTGGTGGGAATGCAAACTGGTGCAGCAGCTCTGGAAAACAGTATGGAGGTTCCTCAAAAGATTAAAAAATAGCACTGCTAGGAATTTACCCAAGGGATACAGGAGTGCTGATGCATAGGGGCACTTGTACCCCAATGTTTATAGCAGCACTTTCAACAATAGCCAGATTATGGAAAGAGCCTAAATGTCCATCAACTGATGAATGGATAAAGAAATTGTGGTTTATATACACAACGGAATACTACTTGGCAATGAAAAAGAATGAAATATGGCTTTTTGGAGCAACATGGATGAAACTGAAGTGTCATGCTAAGTGAAATAAATCATACAGAGAAAGACAGATACCATATGTTTTCACTCTTACGTGGATCCTGAGAAACTTAACAGAAGACCATGGGGGTGGGGAAGGGGAAAAAAAAAGTTAGAGAGGGAGGGAGGCAAACCATCAGAGACTCTTAAAAACTGAGAATAAACTGAGGGTTGATGGGGGGTGGGAGGGAGGGGGAGGGTGGGTGACGGGCATTGAGGAGGGCACCTGTTGGGATGAGCACTGGGTGTTGTATGGAAACCGATTTGACAATAAACTTCATATTAAAAAAAAGGAAAGAAAAGAAAAGGAGCCTGGATTTCCAGCCTAGGTGTGGAGTTTATCACAGAGTTTCTGGACACGACATTCCACAAATTTTTAACTCTGTAATTTCCAAGGAAACAGGGCAGTGGGACCACTTCAGGGTCTAGACCTTAACACGCAGCCCTGGTTGAAGCCAATCAAAATACTGTTTCACTGAACTTCATCTAAAGTCCACTGTTCTCCAAGATGCTCTATAAGATTTATCTCCTCCTTTGTTGGTTCCTCTGGTGTGTGGTCTCCCTCAATGCAAGAAGCCAATGAACGTGACTTTGTTGACTACAGCTTTGTCCCTGCTGGGTTTTGGCTGACTGGGCTATGGTAAGAGAAAACGTCTTAAATTTCAAACTAGAACACATCAAAATCAAGGGCTATGTAGTACACATCAAAGAGTTGTGCCACTGTTAAGAGAAATGTCTAAATTATGAATTCGAATACATCAAATGTGTTACTTACAAAACATACAAAAAGCAAAACAAAAACTCCAATTCACACCCAGGAGAGCAGTAGCTTCCAGACTTGTCTGCTGAGACACCTTCGTGCCCCGCAGGGAGTGGAGGGGATTCAGCAGGTGGGGCTACAGCAGAGGATGTTGACAAGGAGTGACGAGCATGAGGAAAAGCAGGACAGGGTGGTGTCCTAGAAACCAGGTCGAGTGAATCCCTTGGTAGTCCAGCTGGCCAAAATGAAGAACACCTTGGTAGATGGTTACTCCCATTTTGGGAATGTGAAGACGGGAGAATACAGCCCCCTGAGGAGCCAGTCTAGGGGGAGGGGAACACAGCAGAACTCTGTCCGTTCTAAAAACTCTCAGCAATGGTGGCTGGAAGTAGGGTGAGATGGTACACACATGTGAAGTGTTCCTCCTTAGGGAACGGTTTGTCCCCGCAAAGGCAATTACTATCTCCTGTCTAGAGATTCTGACCCAGTAGGCCTAGCAGAAGGCCAGGCATGAGATTTTTTTTTTTTTTTACATTTATTTGTTTTTGAGAGACAGAGAGACACAGAGCACAAGTTGGGGAGGGGCAGAAAGAGAAGGAGACACAGAATCCGAAGCAGGCTCCAGGCTCTGAGCTGTCAGCACAGAGCCCGACGCGGGGCTCGGACCCATGAACCGTGAGACCATGCTCTGAGCCGAAGTTGGACGCTTAACCGACTGAACTACCCAGGGGCCCCTGACCCGCCATTTTTAACCGCACCACACAGATGAGGAGACGGAGGCCCAGAGGCTGCAAATAACTTGCCTGGGTTGTGTGACTGGTGCTGGTGGCTGAAGACAAGCTGGACAGCCCAAAGCAGGACTGCACTCCTGGGCATTGGTCTGCCAGCTCTCTCTACTCTACTCTACCACTCTCATTTAGCTATTTTTCCCCTCAAAGTACATCAATTAATGCCTGCACAGAACTGGTATCTTTGAGGCCCTCCTTTTTTGTTTAAATACTAACGTGTCTACGGACACTATGAAGTTCTGCACAACGAGGACCCTGTGGTGACCTTAGAACATGTGAGCAAGAAGAAAGCTGTGGAGGTCTTCTTTGCCTAAAGGAGGAGTCCTTCTTTAGGCAAAGGAAAAGGGGAGAGATGGAAGAAAGGAACCCCAACACGTCTGGAGTTTCTATTACATGCAAGGAACCGGGCTAGATGCTAGCCTAAGAGTGCCAGCTCCTGCTACATGCCGTGGCAGAAGAGTCTACCTCAGCTCTCCTGACAGCGTGCTCAACGAGGAGGAAAGCAAGATTCTGAGATGCTACTCACAACTAATCCTCACCTACCCAGCAAGGGAGCCAGGAGGCTGATCTTCAGACTCCCGGCCAAGCCCACCAAAACCGCAACCCTGAAAGCTTTTAGTGATGGGCCCTGTAAGGACCTGTGGTAGGCAGAATGATGCCCCTCCCCAACATGTGCACGTCTTAGCCACATGCACGGTCACCTTCTGTGACCAAGGGACTCTGCTGCTGTGACTAAGGCAGGGCTCTTGACACTGGGAACCACTGGGGCTTACTCAGGTGGGTCTGATACGATCACAAGAGCCCCCACGAGACCAAGAGGAGGGCAGGTGAGGCAGAGCCGGAAGAACAGATGTGAGACGAGCAGAGACTGGGGTGACCTGAGGCGGTGAGCCAAGGAACATGGGCAGCTTCTGGAAGCTGCAAAAGTCAAAGAGCCTCCAGAAGTAACACAGACTCATTTTAGACCACCGGACTCCAGAACTATCAAATAACGTGCTGGTTTACAAATATTAATTTTGTCGTGGTCTGTTATAGTGGCGAAAGGAAACTAATACAGCACCGTTCTCCCTGCTTAGAAAGGATTTCAAATAGCACTGTACATTGGCATAAGACATACCAATTAGCCTTGATAACCTGTCTCTGCCCCCCATGCATTTCAAAAACATGAAGCCTCATCAGGAATGTCATATTAACACGCTTACCAAGACAGCTGGTCTCAAACCAGGTAAATTTTTAATTATTAACTGTGATGCCCATGTTTCAATTAGACAAGCCTTTTTCACACATGAACCTTCAAGCACATCCACTTTCTCAACTTTAAACAAATCAACCAGTGTCTAGAATCAGGAGTTCCACTTTCGGGTTTTTTGGTTGTTTTTTTTTTTTTTCTTTTCAAAAATGTATTTCCTATTCCACATTAAAAACCAGTAGGGCCATGGGGCACCTGGGTGGCTCAGTCGGTTAAGCGTCTGACTTCAGCTCAGGCCATGATCTCACAGTCCGTGAGTTCGAGCCCCATGTCAGCTCTGCACGGACAGCTCAGAGCCTGGAGTTTGCTTCAGATCCTGTGTCTCCCTCTTTCTCTGCCCCTCCCCTGCTCATGCTCTGTTTCTCTCTCAAAAATAAAATAAAAACATAAAAAAAGGGGGGGGGCCAGGAGTGGTCCCGCCACTGCCCTGGAGTACTTGTCTCCCCTCCTGTCCACGCCCGGGCCTGGGTGCTCTGACTGCAGACCAGACGGCAGCACTTTGTGCACCGAGCCAGGGTGCTGGGGGCTGCAGGCTGAGGTGGCACCGAGGCGCTGCTGGGGACCCCTCTCATCATTACCCCAGGCACGCTCCATTTTGTACCTGGAGCTGGCTAAGGGAGGGGGCTGAGACCCATCTGGGCCTCTGATCACACAGCCATCTCCAGGGTGAATGAGCCAGCGTGGCCTCTGCCACCACGCGGGGGTCTCTGAGGCATGCCCCCTTTCTGCCTGCTTGCTGGGCCATGACTGGGCCTGACCGCTTGGTCAAACCACCATGTCTTGGGTGCCCGCTGACTGGCAGATGGCACCGGCCCCCACATACTGGGTACTGACCAGCTGTTTGCGCTGGAGGGTTGGGGGTGCCCCCCTTGGGCACCTCTGTAGGGAGGAAGCCGAGTCCCCAGGGGTGGGAGGAGAAGGAATGAGCTTGGTTTCCTCACAGTCTGGTTCACCCATAAAATGAGCAGTCATCTGAAGGTCTGGGGTCCCTGGGCTAGCTCCCTCACCCTGACTGGCTTGAAACTGGTCCAAGATCAGACACCTTTTTAGAGAGATGTTCTCAAACACAGCTGAGCACATGGTTCTGACAGTTTTTCATGAACAACAGATGCTGACAGTTTTATGACAGATACTCATCAACCAGGAATTTCTGCAGAGAACACCCGAGGAAGTCATCATGATGTACAACCTTGTGATACTGGTGGCAGGAGGAATGATCAAGAAGCCAAAATGGTTCAGAAGAAAGTTTCAGAGAACAAGATGCAGATCTCTGGACTGCCAAAGCAGCACGGATAAGGAAAAATGCAATACCTTAAAGGGATGCCTGCACGGGACGCCAAAGAATGTGTTCAAGAATGCGTGAGTTTACCAGCTCTATCGCACCTGAAGTGAATGAAAGAGTCATCTCGAGAATCAGAAGACAGCAGTGGGGAGGATGTCCCCTTCGCACGTCTACCTGAGGCCTTCACAGTTACGTAGAACTGCTGAAATACCTTCAGAAATGATGCCACGGAGAGAGAGACACGACTGTGGAACATCACAGCCACGGAGGCAGTAAGTGAAGACCTCCCCCAGCAGGAACTTACGAGCCAGTTCCCGGCCAGTGTGACAACTGCACATGCCCAACAGCAAAATGTTAGGGTTTACACAACACCATCTTGGCACACTTCTGACGTTCAACAGACTCAGCTTGCACGATCTGAAATGATGGAATAGGGGTTGCTGAGGAGGGAAGGAGGCTGTGAAGAGTCCAGAACAGAGATATTACGAGGAAACGGCTGGTGAAGGTGACCTCTTTATATGTTTAAGTAGCTGCAAGGAGCTTCCTGAAGCCTGACCAAATGAGGTATGAATTCTTACTCAACAATCTTTCCCATGAGGGGTGCCTGGGTGGCTCAGTCAGTTGAGTGTCTGACTCTTGACTTCAGCTCAGGTCATGATCCCAGGGGGTTGTGGGATTGAGCCCTGCGTCAGGCTCTGCACAAAGCATAGAGCCTGCTTAAGATTCTCTCTCTCTCTCTCTCTCTCTCTCTCTCTCTCTCTCTCTCTCTCCTTCTGCCCCTCTCCTCAGCTCATGTGCTCTCTCTCTCTCTTAAAAAATACATACATACAGGGGCACCTGGGTGGCTTAGTCGGTTAAGCATCCGACTCTTGGTTTCGGCTCAGGTCATGATCTCACAGTTTGTGAGTTTGAGCCCCACACCTGACTCTGTGCAGGAGGTGTGGAGCCTGCTTGGGATCCTCCCTCTCTCCCTCTCTCTGTGCCTCTCCCCCACTTGTGCTCTCTTTGTCTCTCTCAAAATAAATTAAATAAGCAATTAATTAAAAGATAAATTAATTAAAAAAAATATATATATAGACATACTTTATAAGTTTTCTGTGGATGACTGACATCACTTTGCAATTAAAAGAAAGCCAAAGCTTTATCACTTAAAGACAAAATCACTTGGAATGAACTCAGGATGTGGCTATCTGGCACCATTAATAATTAGAGAATTAGACTGAATTTAAATGACATTGCCAAAGAGATTATTTTACAAATTGTATATGTTGATTCATTAATTAACCCATGAGAGGGGACAGAAATAATCTCTTAGGAGGAAAACTGTCAGAACTCAAACCCTTGGCTAAGGGTTTGCATAAACATAGTATCGGGGAGCCTCATCAAAATACATTTCTCCAAGCCTTTTTATTCATTAATTCACAAACAAAACTACTTGATATATTCAGTATCCACTGAAGGCCTCCCTTGTACCCAACACCGGCTTGGTCTTGGGTTTGGAAAGACCCAATACATACTGTGAATGGTAGTTGAAAAACAAACATATTTTAATGATCACAACCTAAATTTCCCCCCCAAAACCTGCAGACATCCTTCGTACATAGAGCTTATTATGCATGGACATCGCCTAACTCTGCCGATAAAGTCTTTAACAGAGTTATCAGATCACAAACCTTGCTGAGTGACTCTGGTCTCCAAATCTGTACATAATTCTCAAGAATATCCGTTATATGGAGTAAGCCTGCTCTGAGGTACACAATGACTAAGTCACAGAATCCATAAGCTTTTAAAGCCAGAGTGGCATGACCAAGTTCCTCTACTCATAACACAGGACTACATTATCTATCATAGGCCTACTGGCAATGTTAATGAACTCCGTCTCCTTCCAAGTCATTATTCAAATTACATCACAATCTTCACGAACAATTATGGGAGGGCATTTCTGTTAGATGTCACACAGTCAGTGCACAGCTATACAAAGGCGAAAACCACCACCCCCCCCCCACCCCCGGGTCCTAGAACCAGGACCACCTTCTACTACAGATAAGCCTTCACGGCTGCTGAAGTCTGCACCAATTGGGCAACGGTGATCGTTTGGTTTCCATCCGTCTGGTTGTACTTAACCAACTGTCTTATAACTTGGGGGATCCCTGAATGGAAGGTATAGTGGTTAGGAGACTGTGTCTGTGGAGGCAGCAGATCTGAGTTCAAATCCCAGCTCCACCAATGACTCTGCGACCTTGTATGCATTAGCCCACTGTTCCTAGTTTCTGGATCTTTATGGATGAAACTGGGATATTACCTAATAACCACCACTAATATTTAACAACCATCTGTTCTAAGAGCTTTCCTTAGATTACCAACTCTTCTAACCCTCACAACAGTTCAGTTTCCTGAGCTAACTTGCTCAAGTACGTAGGGGCGTTGGAACGTTAACCTAAGTCCTCTGGCTCCTCCAGAACCCTGCTCCTGGGAGAAGGGGTTGTAACCAGGATAGCATTTCCCCGGAGATTCCGATTCAGTAGAGCTGTGGATGGGGCCTCGGAAATAGATTTTTAAGAAGTACACCAGGGGAATCCTATGATTAGGTAAGTTTGGGAAACACCATTGGAAGAAGATAAAAATAATAAATAAATAATGACCAAATGCCCTCCCAGTTAAGGGAAGATGCTTACCCTTTTGCAGGGCCAGTGTAGACATTTAGATGACTCCCTGGCCGTTAATACTGGTTGCTGGGTCTGTTCTTTCTGACTGGTTCCTGATGAGAGTAGCTTCCTGCCCTATGGCCTGGTCCTGCGAGCACTTGCCCTGACAGTGTATGGAATCAGAACAGGACTGGACCAAATGCACTCTGGACTAGAGTCCTGATTCTGTCACTTCGTTTGTAGGCATGTCACTGGGTGACTCACTTCACATCTCTGAGCCTCAATATTATCATCTATAAAATGGAGATAAGAAGTGGCTCATAGAGCAAGCTGAGGTACACAAGAGAGCTTTAAACCTTTATTAATTGCAAAATGCTAAATAAAGGTAGGAAACATTTCTAACAAGCCAGTTTCCTGTGAGTGGATGTCCTCACTGGCTGAAGTCCTGCCCATAAATACAGTCACTGGCAATGGTGGTGGTGATGGGGTTGGGGGAGAAATGGACTGGAGCTTGGCTGCCTGAAGATGATGATCGAAAATGTCTATCAAAAATAACTTCCCTCCAAGATAAACTTTGTTTCAAACTTTTAGCTACATGCCAAGAAAATGCTTAAATATTGGAAAAAATTTTCTTGCCAAAACTTTGCAGGAAACAAGTTAGCAGAGAATATGCTTTTTATCAGGGACTTAGTAACAAAGACCTTTAACCCTGGCTAAAGATTAACGATGGAAATTATTAAACTGTACCCTTGCTGTTGATTAAAACAACTGCAGTTTGAAAGAGGTAAGAAAGCCTAGTTGCCCTGGTTTAGTTAGGGCCAGGCAGGTGTGAAACACCCCGTCAAAGTCACTGTCTGGGCGATGTGACTGAGTGCCCACTATGCCAGATGCTAGGCTTTCCGGGATTATTCAATGCCAAACCCTCATTTCTGTTCTCCAAGAAAACGTCCCCAGTTTTGTAGAGTTGCTCAGAAAAATCAAGTTCCACACCCAAGATGGCACAACCTGGAATCCGTGCTTCTGTCTGACTTTCCACCACATTTCTGACCCCGAGGGGCCCACAGGTGATGTGCCTGCCAGGGGCAATCACCCTAACTCAAGAAGCCTACACAGCACATTTACTGATTTGTTTGGGCTGGTCGTCCAGGCACAGGGTTCCTTTCTCGAGGGTGTGGCCACACAGGAGATCAAATAACAGACCAGAAAGTTGAATCCTGTGCAAAGAACTAGATTCCTTCAGAGCGCATTTCCACTCATCAATGGCTTTCTGTTGCACACTCTCCTCTATTCCAGGGGGCTTTTCTAGAACTGAGGGAAGACATGGAGAATTAACGCCTTCTGCCTATCTCCCTGTCAGCACCCTCCCAGCCCCCTATTTCCCACCCCACAAGGCAGATCCCACTCTTGGATTAACTTTAAAACATCCCAGTGACAATACAATCATCAGTCATATTCCAGCAGTCAAGATCAACTTTGGGTATGGGTTTCTTAATCAATTTCTTAGGATGGGGTGAAATTCTCATCCATTTTCTTTCTTTTTTTTTTAATGCTATTGGTTTCTACTTGAGATGGTGGCATCAGCCTATACAAATGTTAACATACTATTTTAGACATATTCAGTTGAATATTTTACCACCCACTTTAAAGAATCAAATCATGGGGGCGCCTGGGTGGCTCAGTCGGTTAAACGTCCGACTTCAGCTCAGGTCGTGATCTCGCGGTCCGTGGGTTCGAGCCCCGCGTTGGGCTCTGTGCTGACAGCTTGGAGCCTGGAGCCCGTTTCGGATTCTGTGTCTCCCTCTCTCTCTGCCCCTTTCCCCGTTCATGCTCTGTCTCTCTCTGCCTTTCAAAAATGAATAAATGTTAAAAAAAATTAAAAAAAAAAAAGAATCAAATCATGTTATAGATACTGTACCTGAAAATATGTGACAAAGTAACAGTTAACTAAAATGTCAATAACTTTGAACTTTGTATAATTACATACAGGTTTGATACTTACTTTCATTTTTCACTTTGCAGATAAGTCAGCATTTTTTTTTTTTTTTGATTACTGCTACCGATGTCTTACCTTTAACCTCATACAAAAGGTCAGTTCCACCCATGATTATACTCCAACTAAATACATCTGACCACTGCCTGCATAGGAGGATGGACGTAGATGCCATCCATATTTTTATTCTAAGGCACTGGAGAGCAAAGAAGTTGGATGATGGACCGATTCGTAAGGTCACTGCTGCTCTGGTCGTCCTCTAA
The DNA here is from genome assembly GCF_024362965.1 of Panthera pardus. Lineage (NCBI taxonomy): Eukaryota > Metazoa > Chordata > Mammalia > Carnivora > Felidae > Panthera > Panthera pardus. The sequence continues at coordinate 64,506,945 of NW_026526765.1, read as the reverse complement.
GATTTCTGCCCAGGAAGCGAAGAGGGGGAGGGATGTTTCCTCCCTGTTGGCATCTTCCTACATCCATCTGCATGAGATTTCATGAGACTTCTACAGAGCATTAAGAGCATTCTAAATATATGACCACCTCTGAAGTCCAGCCAGACTTTGCTTTGCTATGCAGGTTCCTCTCTGACAACTACACCAGATACTGTCCCTTTTCTGAAGGCCCACGGGGCTTAAAAGCCTGCACCCTCAATCTAACCCTTGAGGGCATACTTAGAGCAATTATACGTACGACTAAGACAGGATCTGATAGATCTTCCCTTCCAAACACTGTCATTTTTGCAAGCTGGACACCTGCAGTCCTAGGGAGAAAGGACCGGCTAGAGGCCCCAGAACTTCTTGGTAGAGCCTCCAAGCATCTTTTCAGAGATCCCTCCCCAATCCTGTATACCTTGTATGTCAAGTCTGACTCCAGCACCGTTAAGAGTCGCAGAGCCTCCTTATTTACCTGCATACCCACCTCCCACCTATTGCAATGCCTGGAAGCAGCTCAGTGAACCGGGGATGGACCAAGGGAAGAGAAAAGCAAGAGGCACCCGAGTCAAAATCTAGAAGGCGAGGCAGAAGAGAGATTATGAGTTTGAGAGAAGTACAAACAAAATGCAGTGGGGGTTCAGAAGGCAGCTGTCCATGAGGTGGTTAAGTGCTTACGCTCCGAAGTTACTCGGAGGTAGGTGTTGTCATTCAGGCACCCAACGCATATTCATTGAGGGTCTACCTGGTACAGGAGATTGCTGGATGTAGGTAGGGACAGATAGGTGAGCACGACAAACAGGCCCTGATCACAAGATGAGAGAAGAAAACGAGCAAGTAAACACAGTTAATTCCAACTGGTGACAAATGCGATTGAAGAAAACCCACAGGGGTAACCTAACAAAGAATGGATGCGTGAGGGGTCAATTTTAGACAACACAGTCATGGGCAAGTAACACTTAAGCTGATGGCCAACTGTGTGACCTTGTGCTGGTTACTTAACCTCTCTGAGTACCAGCTTCCTCATCTGGATCATGGACAACACCACCAAGCACCTCACGGGGCTGAAAGAATGTAAAAGTAAATGGACCGAAAGAAATCACTGCACAAGCTTAGCAGATACCGTGGTTGTCATTCCGGGGAGGTTGGAGACCTGTGACACGTGGGAAAGATCAAGAGGGCATGGAGATGCAAGGTGGGGCCAGGACCACTCGCTCCCCTCTTTCCTGCAAGATCGCGAGTTCTAGGGCAGGGGCCGGGTGGTCTCTAACCCGATCAAGGAGCCCTGCTCTGCGCCGGGAGGAGAAACCAAGAGCTAAGAGTGTTGGGGACATGAGGGTAGGGTCGGTAACACCCGGTCACCAGGCAATCACTCGCGCCCGTAGCGCGGTGGCCTGTCCCCGCGGCAGCCATTTTGGGTGTCCTCACCGCGGGGAGTCTGGTCACGCGGCCGAGCACAGCGTGGCAGGGCGTGTGCGGGTGTGGATGGGTGAGCCCCTTCCCGTCCGGGGCAAGACCGCACTCCAACGCCGGGGCTCAGGGGGCCTCGGGGACAGGTCGGGCTGCTGCAGGTGGGGGGCGGCCAGACAGCGGGAGGGCAGGGGTCCCCAAGGTGCCGGGACCCCTGGCCCGGGAGTCCCCGGCACGGCGCGGGGGTTCCCGACCTCCGGCCCGGAGGGGGAGGGGGGTCTCCGCGCAACCCGCCTGCCGGCCCGCGCCCCTCCGCCCCTGCCCGCGCCCCTCCGCCGGGCTCCCCGCGCGCTTCCCACCCACCCCGGCTCGGCCCGACGCCCGCAACTCACCGCTCCCCGCCACCCGCCGCCCGCGCCGCTGGCACTCCCCGCTCAGCGCTGCCCGCGCCGCCACCGGAAGCGATTCTCCCGCCAGGGCGGCCCCGCGCGCCGCCGCCGCCCCGCGCGCGCCCTCGGAGCGCGTCCCCGTGCGGAGCCAGGCGGCCGCGTGGAGCCCCGGACCCGCCCCCGACTCGCCGCGCCGTCCGCCTGGCCTCGCGCTGCGCCCCGCGCGCTCCCTCGTGCCCGCGCTCTCGCTTCTGGTCTCTCCCCGCTCTCGGGCCCCGCGGTGAAGTCCCAACTTCGGCCTCCAGGCGGTCGGGGGCCCTCTCTGCTCAGGCCGGTGCCAGCGCTTTCCATTTGGGCTTGCCCAATGGAAATTGGGCAAATCATTTCTTCAAGGCCAGCGTCTGGTATAGAGTTCGCAGCCGCTCATTCAGTCGCTCATCCATTCATTTAAACCCGGGTTCCCCCGAGTGTGGAGTGCCACAAGGCCATTTTAGGTGGTACAGGTGCCACGGTCTGACTTACTTCTTTGAAAAGACTCGCTCTGGCTACGGTATGGAGAATAGGCTGCAGGACATGGAGACAGAAAGAGGTCAGTAGGGTGGCTACCCTGGTTAGCCAGGGAAATACGATGGCGGCTTGGACCAGGTTGATACAAGCGAGGCGGTGAGAATTATTGGGTTCTGGGTATATCTTGGGGTTAGATGAAATGCAGTATATGGTGAATTACATCATGTTCACGGAGAGGAAGACTCCATTTTTTAAGTCCTAAATTCTTCCCCCAAATAACCTATAAATATAATGCAATCCCAAACAAAATCCTGACAAATCCAGTGCGTATAAGAGTGTGTACGCACAGCTAGGTAAGATGACTATAAAATGTATAGAGAAAAACAAAGAACCAGAAATAGCCAAAACAATTTTGAAGAAAAAGAGGAGGGGGGAGTGATTCATGCTATAAACACAGAGAGGTAGTATGTTTGTGTAACAAATAGCTTAGTGCAGCCAAACAGCAATACCTTACATGGACCCTGCACGTATAGAAATGTGCTCTGAGCTGGCATCCCAAGTGAGGGGCGTAGGTTAAATATTCACTAAATAATACTGGGGCAATTGAATCTTTACTTGTACCATACACAAAACTCAGCTCCAGGTGGATTAAAGACCCAAGTATGAGAAACAAAGCTCTCAAGTTCTTAGCAGACAATAGAGGAGGGTATGTTTATGACCCTGGGAGAAGGAGTCATTCTTAAGTAAACACAAAAAGTACAAAATAGAAAGGCAAGATTGAAAAGTTAAACCTTATTAAAACTCAAAAGTTCACGCTCACCAGTGATACCATAAAAAGTGAAAAGTTCACAGACTGGGAGGAAATATTTTCAATGCATGGATATGGTAAAGAATACCTATCCAGAAAATATTTTTAAAAAATTTACAAACTAATAAGAAGAAACCACCCAATGGAAAGACATATGAAAATCATGGCTATGCAACTCACAGAGAAGGAAAAAGAAATCGTCCCGATGCATAAGTAAAGATTTTCAAGCTGGTCAGTAATTTATTTGGGCACTCAGCACGGGTTTCACAAAATTTTTGGTAGCACTCCTTATCCTCAGAATTCCTACGAATGTTGAAGCAGTTTATGTTCCTTACCAAACCCTGTGCAAGTGTTTGGCTCAAAAAGATGGAAAAAAAAAAAAAAAAGAAAAGAAAAGAAATCGTTCCTTCACAGGGCTTATTGGCAAGGAGACAGAGATGTAAACAAGTAATTACAAGATATGATTACAATTCAATATAACAATTGCAACAGTATAATGCGGGCTGTATAGCTAAGTGCTAAGAGCTTGGAGGAGGGACTGACTAGCTTGCCTGCAGAATGGGGTTGCAAGAGAGTTAGAGTAGATACAGAGCGTATCAGTTATCTGTTGCCACAGTGATGTTCCAGCATAGCCACGAAACCTCAGGAGTATACAACAATGAACATTTATTTTTGTGCCTGAGTCTATGTTGACTGGAAGTTGTGCTGATAGGAGCTGGGCTCAGCAACGCTTACTCATGTCTGGTCAGCTGTGGGCTGTCAGTGGCTTTGTGGATCTTAGCAGGGCTCTTTTACGTGTCTGGGGACTCAGCTGGGACAATTGGACCGACAAGGGGGTGGAGGGACAGAGATAGATATAGAAGAAGGAAACTCAGTGCTTCTTGAGGCCAAGGCTTAGGAGTGACACATCTTCAGGATGCCTGGGTGGCTCGATAGGTTAAGAGTCTGACTCTTGATTTTGGCTCAGGTCGTATCACAGGTCATGAGTTCGAGCCCCGTATTAGGCTCTTCACTGACAGCCCACAACCTTCTTGGGATTCTCTCTCTCCCTCTTTCTCTCTCTCTCTCAAATAAATAAATAAACATTAAAGAAAAAAAAGAGAACTGACATGCCTTCACTTCCAATTCATTCCCCTTGTTTCATTTGATCCTAGTCAGATCATCAATCTCTTATCTTCTCATACCTACCACGTTCTGGGTACGAGACCCAAGCTGGACCAAACAGAATCCTGTCCTGTGTTTATATGTAGACTCGTCGCCCTCCCTCACCCCTCTTGGAGTTACAGAGCTGGGAGAACATGGATAAGGGGCTACTGGTCAGGGCGGACTTTCTGCCAATCTACAGAAGAGAAACTAAGCTGAAAGATGCAAGGGAGACAGAGTTCAGATGACATCATTTCAGGCCTTGGAAAGCTACTCACATACACTCTTTTCTTTTTCTTTTCTTTTTTAAATCACAAAGTTCTTTCAAGTTAGATTTCCATTCCTGATTGATTTGGGGGAAGGGGACTCCCAGAGATGGTGACATCTGAGCTGAGTGCAACCAGATTTGAAAAAGTAGGAAAAGGAGGCAGAGGAAGGAAGTAGAAAGGAGCTGAGGATGCAGAAATAAAAAGTGTCCATTGTTTCAAATAAACGGCCTTTGGAAACAGCTTTCATGGAAACTAAGATCGTAGTTTTCAGTTTTGTTGATAAGGAAGCTGAGTGCTTGGGAATTCTTGCGAGGCTTGCATCAACAAAGGTTGCAAAACCCTTGCATTTTAATGTGGACTTTGAACTGTTCAAGGCATGGCAAAAATAAAACAATGCTTAAGTCAGCAAAGAAGGGGGTGCATTTCTGAGCATAGTAAAAGTTCAGTGAGCTGGAGAGAGATCTTGCTGAGTATCTCACAAGATGACGTTTTCCTCACGGTAGAACAGGGAATTTGGTGAGAATCTTTTTTTTTTTTTTTCCTTTTATGTTAACATGCTAGTGAAAACTTTAAGCTCCAGATTATATCGGCAAAGTTATTTATGATGATCAACTAAATACATAATCGTATGAATGTGAAGAGAATGGAAAAGTTCTTGTACACACTCCGTGCTATTCCCCAACGCTCTCCCTGACAGACTTTTTTTAGTAAGTTTCCTTCCAGTATTTCCTTTTCTTTTCTGACCCACCAAACTTCGGTTCATCCCGTGCTTCGGCTTCTGTTTTCTGTACATATAACAGAAGCATGTGGCCCAGTGCTTAAGAACACAGGCTCTGGACGCAGACCAACCTGACTTCTGGTTCCATCTCTGCCCTGATTGGTTACGAGACCCAAAACCAGTGGGGACCTTAGCTTCTCTGTCTCTAAAAACTTCGCGGTGCTGCTCTGAAAATGACCTGAGCTGATCCTCTCCTGAGAAGGAAGGACCTGGAGGCTGTGTGTCCAGCAACTCAGCAGAGCCTTATCGAAGGGAGGAAGGGCAATAGTAGTTGTGTGCCCACTGTGAGCCGGGCACAGAGCAGTCCTTTTCACAATGCTCTTCTCTAGTCGGCACAGAAACCCTGAGGGGTGAACTACTTGTAGCGGTCAGGGTTCACGAGTCAGTCAGAACCAAGAGGATACATCTCTGTTTCTTTCTTTCTGCCCCCCCTTCCTTCCTCCTTCCCTCCCTCCCTCCCTCTTTCTTCTTTCTCTTTTCTTTCTTTCTTTCTTTCTTTCTTTCTTTCTTTCTTTCTTTCTTTCTTTCTTTCTCTTCCTTCTCTCTTTTTTCTTTCTTTCCTTCCTTCTTTCTTTCTCTTTTTTTTTCTTTCTCTTCCTTTCTTTCCTTCCTTCATTCTCTCTCTTTTTCTTTCTCCTTCCTTCCTTCTTTTCTTTCTTTTTCTTTCTTTCTTTCTTTCTTTCTTTCTTTCTTTCTTTCTTTCTTTCCTTCCTTCTTTCTCTCTTTTTCTCTTTCTTTATCTTCCTTCCTTCTCTCACTTTCTTTTTCTTTCTTTCCTTCCTTCTTTCTTTCTCTTTCTTTCTTCCTTCCTTCCTCCTTCCCTCCCTCCCTCCCTCCCTCCCTCTTTCTTCTTTCTTTCTTTCTTTTTCTCTTCCTTCTCTCTTTTTTTCTTTCTTTCTTTCCTTCCTTCTTTCTCTTTTTTTCTTTCTTTCTCTTTCTTCCTTCCTTCCTTTCTTTCCTTCCTTCTCTCTCTCTTTTTTTCTCTTTCCTTCCTTCCTTCTTTCTTTCTTCCCTTCCTTCCTTCTTTCTCTTTCTTTTTCTCTTTCTTTCTCTTCCTTCTCTCTCTTTCTTTTTCTTTCTTTCCTTCCTTCTTTCTTTCTCTTTTTTCCTTTCTTCCTTCCTTTCTTTCCTTCCTTCCTTCTTTCTCTCTCTCTTTTTCTTTCTCTTTCCTTCCTTCTTTCTCTTTCTTTCTTTTTCTTTTCTTTTCTTTTCTTTTCTTTCTTCCCTTCCTTCCTTCTTTCTCTCTCTTTTTCTTTCTTTTCTTTCTTTCTTTCTTTCTTTCTTTCCTTCTTTCTTTCTTTCTTTCTTTATTTTTCTTCCTTCCTTCCTTCTCTCTTTTTTTCTTTCCTTCTTTCTTTCTCTTTTTTTTCTTTCTTTCTCTTCCTTCCTTTCTTTCCTTCCTTCATTCTCTCTTTTTCTTTCTCTTTCTTTCTTTCTTTCTTTCTTCCCTTCCTTCCTTCTTTCTCTCTCTTTTTCTCTTTCTTTCTCTTCCTTCCTTCTCTCTCTTTCTTTTTCTTTCTTTCTTTCCTTCCTTCTTTCTTTCTCTTTCTTCCTTCCTTCCTTCCTCCTTCCCTCCCTCCCTCCCTCCCTCTTTCTTCTTTCTTTCTTTCTTTCTTTCTTTCTTTCTTTTTTCTCTTCCTTCCTTCTCTCTTTTTTTCTTTCTTTCCTTCCTTCTTTCTTTCTCTTTTTTTCTTTCTTTCTCTTTCTTCCTTCCTTTCTTTCCTTCCTTCTCTTTCTCTTTTTTTCTCTTTCCTTCCTTCCTTCTTTCTTTCTTCCCTTCCTTCCTTCTTTCTCTCTCTTTCTTTTTCTCTTTCTTTCTCTTCCTTCTCTCTTTCTTTTTCTTTCTTTCTTTCCTTCCTTCCTTCTTTCTTTCTCTCTTTTTCTTTCTCTTTCCTTCCTTCTTTCTTTCTCTTTCTTTTCTTTTCTTTCCTTTTCTTTCTTCCCTTTCTTCCTTCTTTGTCTCTCTTTTTCTTTCTTTTCTTTCTTTCTCTCTTTCTTTCTTTCTTTCTTTCTTCCTTTCTTTCCTTCCTTCCTTCTTTCTTTCTCTCTCTGTCTCGTTTTCTTTCTTTTCTTTCTTTCTTTCTTTCTTTCTTTCATTCTTTTATTCTTTCATTCTTTCATTCTTTCTTATGAGAGTTTCTGATAAGGAATTAGCTCACACAGCTGGGGGGAGCAGGCAAGTCTGACGTCTGTAGGGCAGGACAGCCCCAGACAGGAGTTGATGCTGCAGTCTTGAGAGACGGAACTTCTCTAGGGAAATCAGTCTTTGCTCTCAAGGCCTTCAACAGATTGGATGAGGCATACCCTCATTGTGAGGGTCATCTTCTTTATGTAAAGTCACCTGCTTGTAGGTGTTAATCACATCTACAAAGCACCTTTGCAGCAGTATCTCGAATTGTGTTTTGTGGAATAACTGGGTCTATAGCCTAGCCTAGTTGACACTTAAAACTAAACCTCGTACTCCTCTTCACCTGATTTTACAACTCCACTTCCACTCGTGCCTCTAATAATCCATTCTCTGGTCTTTTGAAAAAGTGAATCAGATCATGTCATCTCTTGTTTTAAAATCCTCAGGATCTCTCAATTTTACTAACCATAAAATATGAACTCTTCACCATGGCCTGTGGGCCCTCATGCTCTGTCTTGTCCTATTTGTCCAGTGAGACCATATGCCATCCTTCCCCTTGTCCGTGTTAATATTGCCAAACTTTCTGAACCCTGAATAGGCCAACTTATTCCTACCTCAGGACATTTGCATATGCTGTTCTCACTGCCTAGAATGCTTTCAGGTCAAATGTTTCCTCCTCAGAGAAGCCTTCCTTGGCCATCTGAGTAGCCTCTCCCACGGACACTGGAGCTCATCGTTCTTTTCCTTCCTTTCCTGTATGGTCACTATCCAAAATGACCTTGTTTATTTGTTGACTTGTTTCTTCTCTGTGTCATCTACCATCAGAGCAAGTGTTTTATCTGCTGTATTCTCCACTGAATCACTCCAGAAATTTCCCTCATGCCCTTTCTTAGTACATCCCTACTCCAAATGTAACACTATCTTGATTTCTCTTACCTACTTTCCATGATTTCCATCACTTGTTTCTAACTGGTTTTGTCTGTTCTGAAACTTCATCCAAATGGAATTATACAGCAAATGCTTGTGTGTGTGTGTGTGTGTGTGTGTGTGTGTGGCTTCTTTCACTCAATATGTTTTTGGGATTTACCCGTGTTGTTGGATTTAGTTGTAGCTAGTTTTTTCTCATTGTGTAGAGTTCTGTTTTATAAGAATTTACGACAGTCTTGGGGGAATAGACATTTACAGTGTTTCCAGTTTAGAGTCATGAAGAAAGTTGCTATGAACATTCATATGATTAACTTCTTATGGATATAAGAACAGATTTTTTTTTTTTTTTTTTTTTTTGCATTTAGTTCTCAATGTGCTTTGACCCATAAGCTCTGCCTCCGGGGTGATATTTCCAAGATGTGAAGCTCATGTTACACTGCAGCTGAAAGCCTGTTCTTGTCCTCCAGTTAAGTTCAACCTCCTTGGTATGGCATTCAAGGCTTTTTGACACTGACCTCAACCTCCAATCAGTTTCACCTCCTGCCTTACACCTGCTACAGGCACATCTTCCAGCTCACTGTTTCCAGAATGCCCCAAGCTGTTCTCCTCCTGCTGCCTTTGCATACACTTCGGCCGGAATAACTGTCTCCCAGAGAGTCTTGATACATGGACAAACTGTTACACGTCCTTCAAAGCCCAGCTCGAAAGACACCTCCTCCAGGAAGCTGCCCATCATCTGCCAGGCACTTTATTGTACTTGCCATTGGGTGCTTTAGTGTTAATCTCTGGCATTTATCATGCTTTGGTTTTAATATTGTGAAATCACTTATTTCATCCCATATATTTCTGTAATCGCGGTCTGTTTCCTCTTCTTGTCTGTGAGCTGCTGGAAGGCAGACAAGGAGCTCGGAGTTGTGAAGTGACATACCTAAGGCCACGCAGCTGCCGTGATACTAGGTCAGGTGCTCTTAACACTACAGCACACGGCGGAGTGCGGGCCAGTCACCACGCATGAGGCTGAGACCGGCGGCTGGAGCTCAAAGGCCCTCGAGGGTCAGCTGGGTCGTGAAGGCAGCAGCGACTATGGAGCTGAGCCCAGGGAACGTGGCAGAGTCTGCCCAATCCGGCAAATTATTGCCATGGAAATATGGGCTTTGGGGGGGCTCCCTGTCTGAGAAGCCAAAAATCTGTAAAAGCTGTAGAATTTCCTAATTGTTGAATGTTGACAACTAAGTTCTTATTTTATTTATTTTTAATTTTTTAACAATTTTGTTTAAATCCAAGTTAACATAGAATGTAATAATGACTTCAGGAGTAGAATTCAGTGGTTCATCACTTACATGTAACACCCACTGCTCATCACAGGTGCCCTCCTTAATGCCTGTCATTAAGCCTTTAGCCCTTTGGCCCTTCCCCCCCGCCTCGCCTCCCGCAACCCTCCGTTTGTTCTCTGTATTTAAGAGTCTCTTATGGTTTGTCTCCCTCTTTGTTTTTATCTTATTTTTCCTTCCCTTCCCCTATGTTCACCTGTTTTGTTGCTTAAACTCCACATACGAGTGGAATCATATGGTACTTATCTTTTTCTGTCTAATTTATTTCCCTTAGCATAATACACTCTAGTTCCATCCGTGTTGTTGCAAATGGCAAGGTTTCATTCTTTTTCATCACCGAGTAGTATTCCATTTTATATGCACACCACATCTTCTTTATCCATTCATCAGCTGAGGAGCATTTGGGCTCTTTCCATAATTTGGCTCTTGTTGATAAGCACTGCCATAAACATTGGGGTGAATGTGCCTCTTTGAATCACATTTTTGTAACTTGGATAAATGCCTAGTAGTTCAATTGCCAGGTCATAGGGTAGTTCTATTTTAAATTTTTTTTAAGGAACCTCCATGCTATTTTCTGGAGTGGCTGTGCCATTTTGTGTTCCCACCGAAAGTGCAAAAGCGTTCCCCTTTCTCTGCATCCTCACCAACATCTGCTGTTGCCTGGGTTGTTCATTTTAGCCATTCTGACAGGTGTGAGGTGGTATTTCATTGTGGTGTCGATTTGTATTTCCCTGATGACGAGTGATGTTGAGCATCTTTTCATGTGTCTGTCAGCCATCTGGATGACAACTAAGTTGTTATTTTAAATACAAGGTAAGACAATCAGCAGACATCTGTGGGCTGGATTAAGGCCTCTGTTCACTAATTTGCTCCTTGCACACAGAGCCTTATGGTACTAAGCCTACCATCTGATTTTTCTTACCACGAGGATGCTAATCTTTAGAAGGCTAAAAACAAAAATGACCAATGACTGCCTGTGGCCCAAGCACAGATTCCCCTGTAAACCAAGCGAAATCTCCTGGTTCTCCCTGACATCCCATTCGTTTATTGGTCCGCTTGCCACATTCTCTGATGCTGCGCTGGGTCGGGGCACAGGAAGGTGCTCTGGGCACCAGGACGAGTTAGACAGTCTTGCCGGTAAGACGCTTCGGGTCCAATGAGCCAGTGAGCACAACGCAGGCAGGGCCAGGTGGTCTAAGCAGCCGACCTAGAGCCCAGAGGGAGGAACAACTGGCCTGTTCTGGGTACACGTCAGGGAAGGGCTCCCGCAGAGGTGATAGGCGAACCAGGGCTTAAGCGACAAGGAAGAGAAAGTGAAGGGGTTTGAAAGGCTGTTCTCTGCAGAGGGAATAGTATGTGCAACAGTGTAGAGGCCCAACCCGTTGGGTGTGGATGAGAAATCTGCAGCTCATGTGGGCAGTGCTGTGCATGGGGTGGGCCTGGGGTGGCCGATCTCAACGAGCAGGGGTGGGTGGAGAAGGGGCAGGCCTAGCCCTCTCCCCACCCCCGATGGGGGGTGTGTAGCTAGGTGACATGCGGGAATTCTGCCTGGGAGACGGGTTGAGGTCAAAGCTGGAGGGAGTGGGGTCCCCGAGTGGCTCAGTCGGTTGGGCGTCTGACTCTTGGTTTTGGCGCAGGTCATGATCTTATGGTTCATGGGTTCGAGTCCCACATTGGGCTCTGCACTGACAGCACAGAACCTGCTTGGGATTCTTTGTCTCCCTTTCTATCTCTGCCCCTCCCCTTCTTGTGGGCTCTCTCTCTCTCTCAAAATAAATAAATAAAACATTACAAAAAGAAGAAACAAAGCTGGAGGGAGTATCCTCATGGGGTTGCTTTACTGAAGAGGTTAGGAGAGAGTGGGGTCAGGGCCAGAAGTCAGGGACCAGGAGTCGTCAACAAAGCAGAGAGGCCTGAGTAGCAAAGTGGACAAGTGGGGAACCAAGGGCATTTCTCCAGGCAGAGTACAGGCAGCATGAGATTTCACGTTGTTTTGCCCAAGTCCTATGAGGGACCTTTTAAAACAATGACTTTCAACCCCGGCTCCAGCTTAAAATCACCTGGGAGCTTTGGAAAATTCTCATTTTTTCCCCTATTCCTCGGACAAAGGATCTTAAAAGGTGGGGCCTGAAATCTAGATTTTTTTAAAAAAAATGTTAATGTTTATTTTTGAGAGAGAGAGAGAGAGAGAGAGCACAAGCAGGGGAGGGGCAGAGAGAGAGGGAGACACAGAATCCAAAGCGGGCTCCAGGCTCTGAGCTGTCAGCACAGAGCCCAACGTGGGGCTTGAGCTCAGGAACCTGAAGATCTGGGCCAAAGTCAGATGCTTAACTGACTGCGCCACCCAGGCGCCTCTGAAATCTGGATGTTAAAGCTTCAAAGTGCAGCCAGGGATGGAAGCTGTTGCTCTTAACAGGATGAACCAAACACCAAAGAACCAACAAAGTCGTCCTTCAATTGATTCAAAGCGGCCCTCCATTCTGGAGACACAGGGGGTCTGCCTCAGGATGTAAAGTGGTAACTGTAAAGACTTGACCTGCTGTTCCCCCCTCCCACCCCCCCATTAATAAGGCTGGATTGTGGTCAGCAGGCGAACAAGCCTTAGACTCCTGCTCCTCAAATGCACAGACAATCATCCTAAGAGCATTCCTGTTTGGGGGTGAAAGCCCAGCGTGTCTCACATACAGAGCATCTGAAAAACACATCATGAATTGGCTCTTTGTTTAAAAATAAAGCAACACTAAATATCTCTTGGAAGCCAATTGTGTCTTTAAATAGGTCCTGGAGGCTAAACATAATGTTGATTATTCTGAGAAAGCTGACTCACTCCATTATGAGTTTTAAGGGACTGCTTCATTAGTCAAATTAATCTTAACATAATAGGGCAGAAGTCAGGAAGAAATAACACTTCACATTTCTTTTTGCTCCGGTGAAGTACGTGCTGTTCCATTTCTTTAACTCTTCAATGAAGAATCCATATCCTGCTTACTCTTTAGATCCGATCCATTCATTCGTCCGACATCTACTTACTGAGCACCTGTTCTGTGCCGGAGCTAGACAGGCACCCGTTGAGACTGAGCCCCTCCCTTTGTGCAGTTTACTTTCCCACTGGGGAGATGGGCACTGAGCCAATACATATGGGATTTCAGGAGGTGAATAGTGGAATGAAGAAAGCTGGTTAAGAGGACAAAGCAAGGTGAGGGGCGCCTGGGTGGCTCAGTCGGTTAAGTGACCGACTCTTTGATTTTGGCTCAGGTCACGATCTCATGGTTCACGGGTTCGAGCCCCACGTTGGGCTCTGCACTGATGGCATGGAGCCTGCTCCGGATTCTCTCTCTTCTCTCTCCCTCTCTGCCCCTCCCCACTCATGCTCCCCCCCTCCTCTCAAAAATAAATAAACATTAAAAACAAGAGATCAAAGCAAGGTGAGGATGGGGTTGGAAATTCAGAGGGGATGTTCAAGGAAGGCTTCTCTTTGGAGGTGATGTTGGAGCAGAAGCCTGAATGAAGGGAGAGAAGGAGCCATTCAGAGGTCAGGGGAGGAGCATTCCAGACAGGTGAGGGCAAGTGAAATAGCCTTAAGACTGAACTGAATGCAGAGGCTGCAAAAATACCTTTGAGTCGATATGTGAATTTCTGAGAAGAATATTGATGAGGCAGACTCAGGGCTCCAGCTGGCACATACAGTGCCTCTGCAGGAATTATAAAAAGTCACCCTCTTTGGCAAATGAGTTGCAAAAAGCCACTCCTACCTGTGATTGAAGGAACCCCAGGTCAGCTGGCTTATAAGCAGAGCCCCTGCTGGATTCTAGCTCCTCCTCATTCTCTTGAGTGGGGAGGCATATTTGTGCAGTGCACAGACTATACGACTGCACATAGCAGCCCTCACTGGGATTCATTTAAAACTGACTAACCTAAGTCGCAGGAAAATGGCAAGACGGAACACTTTTTTTCTGGTTATTTTTTCTGGGTTTTAAAACTCTCCCCAAGAAGCCTGAAACAGTTGCAGTAGAATAATATTTTGAGAGTTTAGCTGGTTAGCTGATTAACTGATCTCTTTTCCCAACACTCTTTGCTGTCTCCCTCACTTCTCTCCGAATGACCAGGCTGTTCTGCATTAATTTCCTCAGTGGAAAGTTGCCACAGGGCAGAAAGGAAGTTTTTTGACTCTGATCTTCAGTAAACCTGAGCTCTTAGGGTAATGCAAAGAGGTTGAGTTGGAGACACTCTGTTTGGATTAAATATACGCTTATATTCATTCACTTTATCCCCATTCTCTGCTTTTCATTTTCCTTCCCTTGGTAGGCAACAGTTCTAACATGTTACTATGTATCCCGGTAGAAAGTGTAATGTTGTTTTGGCCGCATGGTTTTTAAATGATACAAATGGTGAAATCGTGCTCTGCTGGACACCTCCTTTGGTGTCTTGCTTTGTAACTCAACACCAAGTTTGGGGGATCTGTTTACATCGTTTTGTCTGTGCCTCGTTTGTTCCTTCTACCTATGGATAAATTCTGTGGTGGAGAGCCACTCTCTATATTTTACTTATCCAGCACCCATTACGAATACCCAGGGTGCCCTCCATGTCTCGGTGCCGTAAACAAATCTGTGATGAATATCTTCTCATGTGTCCAGTGATAGTCTTGCTTAATAAAGACTCTGGGAACGCGCTCAGGGGGAAGGTTTCTGTGCATACAGACATGCTCAATGTGGATGAGCACTGCCAGAGGACCCTTCCCAACGGTGGCAATATCGAAACACGCCGGCAGTGTGCAAAAGGGCTCCTGGTTCTCCACCTCTCACCAAGAACTGACGTCATTCTTCTCTCTGATCTTTGCCCCTCCAGTGAGAACAAAGCACCGTGTCGTTGTTTTACTTTGTATTTCTTTAGCTGTTGATGAATTTGAAGATCTTCGTATCCATTTATTAACACTTGCTTGGGCATATTCTCTGCCTATTTTTTTCAAACAATTTCAAAAGCTTCCTGCTTTTGTTACTGTGCAGATATTCAGTGTCTGTTACAAACACGACAAGTGCCTTCTCCCAGTCCGTCATCTTTCTCTTAACTCTGTGGACAGTGTGGTTTTCCGACCAGAAATGTTTAATGTCAATGTAATTAAATCCATCAACGTGTTACCTTATGTTTTGAGCTTTTGAGGTCTTGATTTAGAAGGTCTCCCCAGATATCCTCCACTATCTAATTCTTAAGTTGTGTAGTTTTATGCTTCACATGTAGGTCTTTAATCCATCTAGGATCTTCTTTTGTATATAGTGTGAGGTAGGGATTCAACTTTATTTTTCTATACATCCTTTGTATCATATAGGTGTGTGTGTGTGTGTGTGTGTGTGTGTGTGTGTGTGTGTGTGAACACTTGAATCTGTTCACTTCATCCTACTGCTCGGAATCCTTCAGTGGCTTCCTGTCACACATGGAATAAAATCCAACCTTCTCACTTGGCTCTTGAGGTCCTTATGCTCAGGCCCAGATGTCTCCCTAGCTTCATCTCTCACCACTCTTCTCCACTCCAGATGCTCAGGCATTGTTTCCTCAAATGTGCCAAGTTCTTTCTCACCTCAAGGTATGCGCACGGGCTATTTTGTCCTTTCTGGAAAGCTCTCCTGTCCCGCTCTTTACCTAGCAGAATCCTTCATTCAGGTCTCAGGTCCTCTGTTACTTCCTCAAAGGAGTCTTCACAGACCCACACTCTGCTAAGAAGGTGTGTGAGTTAGGATAGGTTGTGTTATGCTGCACTAACAGATCACCCCCAGATCTCAGTGACTTATAGCCACAGCATGTCCATCAAGGGTCAGCTTGATCCACAATGGCTTCACTCTGGGACAGACTGATGGACAGCCTCTACCTGGGACATTGCTGGACTTAGGGAAAAGAGAACAGAGATGATGAACCATGAGCTGGATTAAAGGAATCTGTCTGACAAAAATGCATGTCGCTTCTAGCCACATTCTAGTGCTCAAAGTCATATGGACACATGCACAACAGGGTGTGGATGCTTAATGTTCCTATATGGAGGGTACCATGAGTTCTATGGACAAGCCTGAAGTCAGTGAGCTGGAGAAGTAGAATCTTCTCCCAGGAAAGGGTAGGAATTATTTTGAACGATAATATAATCTACCAAAAAGGTTGTTCCCAGCCTATATTCTTATTTCCTCCTTTTTTTTTTTTAAGTTTGTTTATTTTGAGAGAGAGAAAGAACCTGAGCAGGCGAGGGGCAGACAGAGAGGGAGGGCGAGAATCCAAAGCAGGCTCCACGATATCAGTGCAGAGCCTGACCCAGGGCTTGAACTCAGGAACCGTGAGATCGTGACTTGAGCCGAAATCGAGTCAGACGCTTAACCGACTGAGCCCCCCCCCCACCCCGCCAGTGCCCTCTTATTTCTTCTTTTTTCTTTCTTTCATGGCAAGTTATAGTTGTCAGTTTTAAACACATCCACACTTATTTAAAAACTGTGAGGGTGTTCATGGAAGGTTTTCGATAAATCATTATGGAATGAAAGAACACATAAATATGAAAAAACACAGAAAGAGCCCACGCTTTTCAATCAGATGGAGTTAGGTGGGAAGCCCAGACCTGTCTCTTATTAGTATGTCGTCTGAGGCAAATTGACAAATATTACTGAGCTTTCGGTTTTTTCTTATTTAAAATAAAGACAGTAAAACTTCCACCGGGGCTGTCCCATAGATGGCGCTAAAGACATCAGTTTCTTCCTACATTGTTGCTTTAGTATTAAGAATTTAGTATTAAGTATTTAGTATTAAGAATTTATCATTCTTCTGGTGTGTGTTTCATTTTAGCCCACCTGAGCATGAACATGACCCACTGTTACTATACTGCAGCAAATACAAAAGAACCTTTTTATACTGCTTTGACTCAGAAACATCATTGATTTGGCATTGGCTGTGCTTTGCAATAATTTGACCCAAGTGGATCTTCGTGATCTATGGCTTTGCCACTGTGTCTCATATTCTCTAGTTACCCTGCTAACTCTGGCTTTAAAAAAGCAATGACATCTGGGGCGCCTGGGTGGCTCAGTCGGTGGAGCGTCAGACTTCAGCTCAGGTCGTGATCTTGCAGTTCAAGAGTTCGAGCCCCACATCGGGCTCTGTGCCGACAGCTCAGAGCCTGGAGCCTGCTTCAGATTCTGTGTCTTCCTTTCTCTGCCCCTTCCCTGTTCATGCTCTGTCTCTCTCTGTCTCTCAAAAATGAATAGACGTTAAAAATTAAAAAAAAAAAAAGAAAAAAAAAAAAGAAATGACATCTGGTAAAGAAAAATGCAGTTTAAAAACCTTCCAGGAATGATAGATGCCAATTTGAACAGTGTTCTCTATGATGGCCAATGATTACGAAAGGCGTTGTGTGAATGAAGGTATATTACACTGGCAAGACCCTGAGCTCAGGCATCACCAAAGAGACTTTTATAGATACTTGAGGCCCCTTGCATGGTCATTAAACAGAAAACTGAGTTAGATTCTTGTAAATATTTCCTTCCTCCAACCTTATCTAAATGTGTTTCCCCAAAGGCTGTATTGTTTAGGATTTCTTCCCCTGAGTAGAGCTGTGGGCAGCTATTTTTTGTTCCTTTACCTTTAATTAGGAGGGATTCCTCTGCAAGCCTGAAAATAAAATTCCTCTTGCTAGGATTAAATCCAACAGGGTGATGCCTAAAGAAATATAAGACCTAATAAAATAATGCATTAGGGGGCGCCTGGGTGGCTCAGTCAGTTGGGTGTCCGACTTTGGCTCAGTCTTGATCTCGCAGTCTGTGAGTTCGAGCCCCGCGTCGGGCTCTGGGCTGATGGCTCGGAGCCTGGAGCCTGCTTCCGATTCTGTGTCTCCCTCTCTCTGGCCCTCCCCCACTCACGCTTTGTCTCACTCTCTCTCTCAGAAATAAAATAAACATTAAAAAAAAATAAAATAATACATTAGGAAGTAATAGATTTTTTAAGGGGCAAAGGGTGAATAATATTTGCTGTGATATCTGGTAGCCTCAGGTAACAACATGGAGGGAACAATGAAAGATTCTGCTCATCCCTGCCAATCCCAGTTCACAAGGTGGCTCTGACGATTAAAGCTATATATAACCCATGACTTAAAAACTGGTGTCCTAGGCATATGATTGGGAGGCTGGCTGTGGTAACCAAGTGAGAAATGGTGAGACCTGAATTAGACGAGTATTTGCAGAAGTAGAGAAAAGGGGGCAGATGTCTCCGTGAATCCCAGAAGAACGGGCAGAGGTGTATGACTTTGAACATCCAAAGTCATATACGAGATGAGAAAAGACAACAGGTAACGCATAGGTTTCTGTTGTGGTACCTGGGAGGGCAGAGGTGTCTTTGACCAAGAAAGGAATCATGAGAAGAGCAGCAAATCTTGAAGGAAGATGACGAATTTAACAAAGGACACAGCTGTATGACCTGGTGGAGATGTTGAGTAGACAGTGTGCAACACAAGAGTTTCCGAGAGGTGGGCAGCCAAACACTGGGGCTACACAACGTATGGGCAGTACGGAAAGGAAACCCGTTCCCGAGGCCCCCAGGATTCTGGCTGCAAGGTTATTGGCCATTCTCCCAGCCCTTCTCAAAGTTCCTTATCTCTTCCAAACCGGAGCCGCTGAGACATATGGGGGCTTCTGCGTCACGAACGCAAGACCTATTGGATATGCTTGAGACTCCCCCTCCCCATAAGCCTCTGAATAAAAACATATTGGCCTTAAAAATGCTTTTGGGTTTCCAAAGAAGGGGTGGGAGCTTTTTACATGTCTTCCGATCGTCCGACTTCATCTTTCATTTCTTCTCTTCTCTCCCCGACCATCACTTTCTCCAAGTCTTTGCACATATCGTTCCCTCGGCCAAACATACCTTTCCCTCCTTCTTCACCTAGATGATTGCTGCCTTTATTTTGCCATGAGATTGAGTGTTGTCTTCTCTGGGAAGTCTCCCTTGGGCCCAATCCAGCCTCCAAAAGCTGGGGTGGGAGCTTCTACTCTTTGGAGAAGCAGTCAATCAGTTAAAAATCCCAGTGTCCAAAAGTGGGGATTTAGTGAACGTTGGCTCCAAGGGTTCCAGGTGGAGGTGGCTGGGGCAAGTCAAAGGATCACTGGAAGCAGGTGGGTACGCTCCGTTGTTCACGGAATCTACTGAATGTGATTGTTGGAGGGAATGGCGGCGTTAAATGAAATAAGTCAGTGGGAGGACCTACCACTATAGAGAATATACAGGCTCTTCTGTTAATTAGGAAGATTCAGGCACTTCCTGTATCTACTATTTCTCCTTGTGGGCCAGGCAAGTAACACTGGTGTTTCTCGTTGATTTGAATCCAAATAAAACACAAGATGCGAGTTTTGTTGGTTTTTTGCTCTTTTGTTTCTCTCATCAGATAGAGCTCCCTGTTGTAAGTAACAGAAATGCACTGTGGCTGACCTCAATGAAAACAGATTCCCTGGAAAGTTAGCACTGGACAGAGGGCAAGGTGGCAGGACAAGCCTGGGAGTGGATGGGGAACAAAGCGTTCTCCGGGGGCAAGAGTCACACAAAGTCTCACAGCAGACGGTCAGGGTGATCCCGATGAGATGGGTGACTGCCAAATGCTTGCAGCCTCTCTGTCCTCCTGCTTGCGAGTCAAGTCTCAGGGAGGAAGCATCCTCGGGTCATTGCCCACCCTTTCTGCTACAGAGGGTCAACCGACCTTATTGCACCAGGAGAACGTGATCAATAGAGAACAGGAAACTCCCTGCTACAAATCTCGATGCTTCTACCAGAAGAAGGGGGACCGGTTGCTGAGCTGCCAAAACCCAACAAATGACATTTGACCAACAGCATGTACTAAGACAGAATGGAAAGTGAGGTGACATTTCCTGATCTCCGCCTGCCTACCTACCTGGCATTTCTTGGCCGGGATCCCATTTAATCTCAACAACCTTGTACGGCAAATAGTAGTGTTTGCATTTTCGGGGCGGGGTGAGCAAAGGAGGTCAGAAAGGTGAAGGCTCTTAGACTAAGTTCCCACAGCTAGATACGAATGGAGCCAAGATTCAGGGCCAGGCCTGTCTGACTCCTTGTCCCTTCTTCTGCAGTCCATGCTGTTTTCTTGCAGAGTTGGGACACCTGAAGCTGGGGGGTAAGACTGACTGGTGATTATGTCCTGAGGAGGGGACGTAATGTAACCAATGGCAGAGGTAGGCTGGGAGACGGGCCTCAGCTTACGAAGTTTGTTCTGAAGGATTCTCTGGGCCTTTCCAATCATACATTGTTTCATGGACCCAACAGACAAATCATCAGCTTTTGTTCTCCACAGAGCATCGATTTACTGCCTTAAGAGCCTGCTGAGGCATTTTCTCTGCAAAGCGTCTCCCCTGGGCTTCGTGTTTTCTGTAAATGGCCTAAAGAAGTATCTTTAAGGTGACTTAAATAGATTCTATATTTACACAGTATAAACAATTTTCTCAAATTAGGCTGTCTTTCATCTTAACTCAGTTTATGATTTTGCCAGCAAGAGCATTAATTTTTTTTTCAACGAAACTGAGACTCCTAGCAAGGCTATATTGTGTTGTGTGAAATGTATCTATCATTTATCACAGAAGTATAAACTCTGTGAGGATAAGAATGTTTGTTTTGTTTGCTTCTGTATTCCCAGCACCTAGAAAAGTGCTTAGCCAATAATAGACACTCAATAAACATTTATGGAATGTGTGACGGCATTTGTAAACATTCCGTCTTTTCTCAGAGAGTTGACTCTGTCCACAGCCCCAGAAGACCATGCTTGGCCAAACTGATTCCTTGTCTCCCTCAAGACTGAGGGATTTAGGCAAGGGGAAGGGAAAATTCTGTAGCTACAGTAACAAGTGAGCCAGGGCTAGATTTAGTGCTTGTGGCAGCCCAGAGCAGTGGGCCAGTAGCAGTCTTAGGGTGCAAAAAAACACAGGAAAAAAAAATCAGTATTGTTTAACAAGTCTCCACTGCCAATCCCAGTTTCCCTTGCCGATTTCTTTGCTTTTTTAGATTTGAAATCTAAAATGTCAACACTTCTATTCTTTTGGGATGAGCACTGGGTGTTGTATGGAAACCAATGGGACAATAAATTTCATATATTAAAAAAAATAAAAACAAAGGCACTTTTGCTAAAAATAAAATAAATAAATAAATAAATAAATAAATAAATAAATAAAATAAAATGTCAACACTTCTATTTCCAAACAAGATGGCATAACCGGGCCTGGATCGATCCCGCCAACTGAAGCAGCCGATAAAATGGGCAGAATCTACAAAACAAAACAATGGTTTTCAAGACAGCAGACAGCAGGCGACAAAGGACAGGGACCCCAGAGAGACCGGAAACAAATAAGGCCCGCCCGACAACCACCCTTGCTACTGACTCGGGATTTCCGGGCCATGGTGTGGGGTGGGGGTGGGGGGACACAGGTGGAGTCTGGTGGACTCCTTGAGTTGGAGAGACAGAATTGCAAGTCCAGGAGCACCAAGGCATCTAGAGGATCTAGAGGTCGTAGAACAGAGTACTGGAGAGGAGAGACATGCAGAGAAAGAGACAGAGAGAGAGAGAGAACTCCAGATTCCTTCAGAGTCCTTTTGAGCGTTCGGCAGAGCACCCATCAGTGCATGATATGAGGAAATGGGAGTGTGATGATTATAAGGGACAGTATCTGGAACTCATACAGGGCCAGGAACAGTACTCGTTCCCACCAACCAGACTGGAAAATCTCAAAATTCCCAAGGTGTTTGGTAGAGTTCACAAAAGAATCTGGCCTCAGTCATGTCAAAGAATTAGCCCTGGACTAAATTCTGCTCTGGTTCTATCAAAGAGCCTTAAAAGCGATACCTGAAAGGATCAAACTGTTCTTAAGTATAAATGGGTTCTGGAGCAAAGCTCAAGGATATTTGTAGGAGTGTTAAAAGACCTAGCTAGCACCCAGACCAGATAAAATTCACAATATGTAGCATCCAATCAAAAATTGCCAAGCGTGAAAAGAATCAGAAAATTACAACCCATAATGAGGGGAGAAAGCAATCGATTGAACTGACATACAGGTTGGAATTAGCAAACAGGGACGTGAAAATAATTAGAGCTGTATTTCATAGAGTCAGAAAGTTAAGTGGGGGCATGCAAAATGTAAAAAAGACACAAAAGGAACTAATAGAAATGAAAACTACAAAATGTGAATGAAAAATACTCTAGATGAGATTAACAACAGTTTAGACGTCAAAGGAAAAAAAATATAGCGAACTTAAAGATACGGCAATAGAAACTATCCAAAATGAAACACTAAGGGAAATGAGTAAATAAAAGAGAATAGCATCAGTGAGTTGTACGTCAACCTCATATATACGTAATTGAAGAACACGAAAAAGAGAAAAAAAAAGGGAGGGGGGAAGACAGAAAAAAAATATTTGAAGAACTAATAGCCCCCCAATTTCCAAATGACACAAGAACTATAACCGGAACAAAAACATCTCTCAAAAACAAAGGATGTCATCCTGCAAGTGGGAAAGATGATACCAGAGGAAAGGAGGAGTCTACGCAAAAGAATATGAAGAACATCAGAAATGATATACAGGTATTTTCTCCCTACTATTTAAATCCCTTAATGACATAATTGGCTGGTTAAAGAAAAATGATGGTGTATTGCGGGGTTTATATCATGTGTAGAAGTAAAATGTATGCTAATTGGGGCACCTGGGTGGCTCAGTCGGTTGAGCATCCCACTTCAGCTCGGGTCATGATCTCATAGTCCGTGAGTTCGAGCCCCACGTCGGGCTCTGTGCTGACAGCTCAGAGCCTGGAGGCTGTTTCGGATTCTGTGTCTCCCTCTCTCTCTGCCCCTTCCCCGCTCATGCTCTGTCTCTGTCTCTCAAAAAAGAATAAACGTTAAAAAAAAATTTTAAATGTATGCCAATGGCGTAAAGACTGCCGGGGAGACATGGAAGAATATTACCTTAGGAGTCTTAACTGTACATGAAATGACATCGTATCACTTGAAGACAGGCTTTAGACAGGATACATGATGTAAGATATAGATATGTACCCTCTGTGGTATGATACAAAATACGTATCGTATATATTCATATACACCAGTGCCTTATATAGATACATAATATATATCATGTAAATTGCATCATAAAACTCTTACCATATATATGATGTCAACTCTAAAGCAACGGTGAAAATAACAAAAAATGGTAGAGCATAAGGCAATGCAGGAGGTAAAATAGAATCTTAAAAACTATTCAGTTAAGCTTTAAAAAAAAATTTTTTTTAATGTTTCTTTATTTTTGAGACAGAGAGAAACAGAGCATGAATGGGGGAGGGTCAGAGAGAGAGGGAGACCCAGAATCCGAAGCAGGCTCCAGGCTCAGAGCTGTCAGCACAGAGCCCAATGTGGGACTCGAACTCACAAATTGTGACATCATGACCCTAGCTGAAGCCAAGAGTCGGATGCTTAAGTGACTGAACCACCCAGGTTCCCCTCTAACATAATTCTTTTTTAAAAATTATTTTAGTGTTTATTTATTTTAGAGAGAGAAGGACAGAATGCAAGCAGGGGAGGGGCAGAGAGAGAGGGAGACAGAATCCGAAGCGGGTTCCAAGCTCTCAGCACAGAGCTGCATGCGGGGCTCGAACTCATGGACCGTGAGATCATGGCCTGAGCTGAAGTCGGATGCTTCACCGACTGAGCCACCCAGGCACCCCAGTTAAGCTTTAAGAAGGCAGAAGAAGAAGAGGAAAAAGGGGACCATGAACATAATGCAGCAACAGCACAAAATAGCGTGCTGAACTGCATCTCAACCATTATGCAAAGTAATATGTGTTGATTTAAAAATTTTTAATAATGTCGGTTTTTGAATTCCGTAATAACTACAGGAGAAGAAAATTTGACATGGGATTAGAAGTTTCAGAGATGCTATATTTCTGGTCGAAAACAAGCATTCTGGTTACTTAGTCAAGGGCAGCCAAGCTTTATTATACTTTTTTCATTGACATTATAAACAATCCTTTTTGGTACAAAACCAGCTTTAGTAATCCTAAAGCCTCCCAAATTTATCATTTGTTATACCTGACGGTTCAGTTGTTTCATTTATTCTTTTATGAGCTTAAGACACCCCCGTGATAACATGCCCTTTGTATTGATTTACTTTTACAAACTCTAAATAAAAACTTGTTTAAAAGCATCATTTTCACTTCCTCCTTCCTGCAGTGCGTAAATCGCAGCAGAGCTTAAAAGACATGCCAATTTGGGAAATAAAGGTGCTTTTGTGTTTGGGTTTACATTCTCAGCATGATCTAGTGCTAATACCTGCTTGCATTTATATTCCTGTTCTTGATGTCTGTGGGGGAGATTTTTATAGAACAAAACGGAAGCCTTTGTTTCACCTTAGCTTCAAGAGAGAAAAAATGGAAGAAAGTCCAAATCTCTAGCCAAACTGTAAGTTCCTCTGAAATTCACCCTCTGCAAAGTGAAAAAAAAAAACCATGAGATTTAAGCTACATCTTACTCCTTCCTGTTCCCTCGGCAATCGTATTCAAAAATCAGTGAACTAAGTCTGCTGGAAGGAGAGCTCAGGTATTTTGTCTTGGAATCCTAAGAAATGGTTCAACCTTCTTGTTTTCCTGATGACAAGAAGTAAAATCACCCCCTTGGGAATTCTTTCCTTCTGTAGCTGAGTTCCTGAGTTTTTTTGTGTGTATTATGGGTAAGGAGGAGATTTGATGGTCTGACACTGAAAATGGCAGACATTTACTTGTAGACGAGAAATACCTCTCAACCACCCCAGCAGTATTGTAGGTTGATTTGATCACCTAGACCTGTTGGGTGAATGCACTGAGAGAAAATGACAAAGGTCAGCGTGGGCTAGTTTGGAAAGAATTTAAGGGATTTTTCAAGCAAAGAAAGAGAGATTTTTGTTTTTCTTTTTCTGGAGCAGCTGCCTAGCTTGGGAGAAGCGAGGGCAGGAAGGAGTATGTTATGAATGTCATTTGTTTCGAACAAGCTTTTGGGTGGTAGGTAAATTTCATATCAAATATTCCATATCAAATACCATGGAACTGGTATTTCATTAAATGTGATGCCACCTGAAACCTGTCACCACCGGGCTTTATTTAGATGAGACACCCCCCCCCCCCCCCCCCCCCCGTGTTTCCTTGTGGTTGTTGTCCTTATTTTAATTTTAAAAAGCAATGGGCCTTGCTGGGGCTATAGGCTCCGGAGGGCTTCGGCATCGGAGGCACTTCTCAAGGGCTATCACTAGACAGAAATTTCCCCCCTCAGATTGGCCTTATCCTGACCCCTGTTACCTCTATCTTGGTAGTATGTTCTTTTGGGGGGGTCTTCCCATATGGAAAATGCCAGAGATGCTCTCCCTCCCCTAGTCCAATCCCATCTACCCCTTATCATGGGAAAAAGACCCCACTCTTTCCAATGTTCCAGGGCTCATGCTGAATTTCTCCTACTCATGTAT
The DNA here is from genome assembly GCF_024362965.1 of Panthera pardus. Lineage (NCBI taxonomy): Eukaryota > Metazoa > Chordata > Mammalia > Carnivora > Felidae > Panthera > Panthera pardus. Next base: position 64,481,751 of record NW_026526765.1, on the reverse strand, counting down.
TTCCAGGTAGAATGTATTGAAAGCATTTCAGGATGGGGCGGTTAGAATGGGAGAGTTAAATGTTCAAGCTCACACGGCCATCTTGCATCAGCAGCCTATCCTGTAATTTGGACTTAGTAGTAAAAGGGAAAGGAAGAGGAAATGAAGTCAACAAGGGACTTGGGGGAATGATTGCTTTAAGGAAAACGATCTGGAAGTATTATGTTAAGCATGGCTTAAGTCTCTACAAGAATGTGGTTTTGGGAGCATGTATGTGGCTAAATTGTCTGTGACCTGGGCTCGAGGCTCATGGTGTCCCTGTGTGCGACAGCGAGGCTGAGGGTGGGAGCACAGAGGTGGGGGCGGAAACACCCCAAGGTCTGTATCAGGAACACAGTCCTTTCATTTAAAGCCAAGGTGCAGGTTGTACTGATTACTTGAATGGAATTATTAGGTTCTGGATTTTTGCAGAGAAAATTGTAGCTTCCGATGTGGTGCTGGGTTCTCACAGTGGAGCTAAGGCTATTGGTTTTCTAATGAGCCCTCAGGGATTTCTGCCCTGGAGGACTGAGCAGCAACTAGGCTCAGGACCAAGCCCTCTGTAAATATCATCTCATTTAATACTTAGAACCATCCTGCTCTGTCCTCACCGTTTTAAAGAGGAAGAGTCCAAGCTTGGGGAAAAAAGAGAGCCCACACAGCCAGCAGTGGCAGGGTAAGGGCTGGAGGCCAGACAGTCTGGCATGCAAACCCCCTGCACAGGAAGGCGTGACGATAGCGCCATTTATGTACGATTAGCTCGAAGTCTGACCTGTGAGGCATAGTCCAGGGCAGCTGGGAAGAAGCTGGGGAGATCCTTCTCCGCTAGTCCCTCTTGCCTCCATCCTGTGCCCTATTTTAGACCTGTGGGTAATTACTTATTTAGCTTGTTGGCTCCGGCACTCGACCCGGAGCTCCCCGGTATACCGGCAGTGACGCATAAGTGAAAAGAACACGCAGGCGGGAGTCAGGCAGCCAGCACCTTCCCTAGCCCTGTGACTTTGAACACCTTTCTGAACCCCATTTTCCACTTGGGCAAAGGGGAGGTGAGCGGGCCTATGAGGAGGGATTGTTTTAAGGGGTGAACAACAGAAGGCGGGCGCCCGGGACACAGAGGCTGCTCAGCCAATGCCAGTTCTCTCTGGTCTCCTTGAGAATAAGGCTTGCATCTTGCTAACCCTATCTATCGCCCCTGCTCTTGGCACCTAATGAATGCTCAGGAGAGTATATCCATTCAGTGAATGCAGCTCCAGCAAAAGGAATTTTTCACCCTTATGAATTTTTAGGGGTGTCTCAAGCCCAATGAACCCTGAGTGAGGGATATTGCGCATCCCCTTTTCCAGATTCCGGCAGTGCTGGTCGAGGAAGTGCGGGTCCCGCGCGAATCAGGGAGGGAGCCGGGGCGGGTGAGGTCTGTACCTGCGAGGGCGCAGCCGGGCCTTGGGTTGCCGCCGTCGCCGCCGCCGCCGCCGCCGGCAGAGGGCGCCCCGGGCCCGCTGAGCTCGTGGCGCTGGGGCTGGGGCGCTCGCCCCGCGCGGGGCGCAGGCTGCAGTCCGGCGTTGACCGCAGCCCGCGACGCGCCCGCCGCCCGGGCGGAGCTTGAAGTGAGCGCCCTCGGGGCGCAGCGGCGCGCGCCTGCCAGGCGCGCCGCTGCGCGGAACCCTCTCGGAACGGTGAGTGCAGGCGCCGGCGGGGCACCCCTCACCCTGGTTGGGGGACACTTGGAGACGCAGGTCGGACGGACGCGGGCTGTTGCAGGGTTTGGTATGCGTGGGAGAGTGGGCAGGGTCCCTGCCTGCGTCGGTCTTTGGGAAGGGCTTGGGGTCGTGCCCGGTGGGTGTCCGGCCGAGCTGCGCTTTTTGGAGACTCGGGCTTACTTGAGGTTCTAACACGGGGATCTCTCTCGCGGGCCCTGCCGCATGCTGTTCGGGGGTCCGGGGGTCCGGGGGTTGGCGGGTAACCCAGGGCGTGCGAGCGCTCACCTGGGCGTTCCCCACCCCGTTTCGCCCGCGACATCACCCAGGGAACCACGTGCAGGCTGTCGCCCGCAACTCTGCCTGTCAAGCGAAGCCCGCCCCCAGGGCAGGGGAGGGGACGCGGGGGCGAGGTGGGCTGTGCCCCGCGGGAACCCGGCTGGCCCGTGCGCCCTCCGGTGCCAGCTCGGCTCTCTTCGCCTGATGTTCCCACGGGCTCCCGGGAGGTAGCGGACAGTGCGGTGGAGAGGCGCAGAGCCCTGCCTCGAGGGGCCGGAGGCCACCCAAGGGGCGCCCGGGCGCTCGGCCCCGGGGGAAAGGCAGCGAGGAAGAGAAGCTGCCCAAGTGACTAGTCTTGGAGGTGCCCTCTCTCGAGGAGGAGCTGAACGCCCGGGAGCCCTTTTCCCGGGTGTCATTGGCTTGAGCAATCTCTGGCCGCTGGAGAGGTAGGGCAGCGCCGGCTCTGGGGGACCTGGCCCGGGATCATTTTCCGAACCTGCCCCGCGATTTTTGCGCATCAGAAGCCAAACCCGGGCTGCGCGCGCCGGGCAGGACTCCGGCGCGCCTCCTGGGCGTTGTGGTGCTGCGGCGCCTAGCGAAGCCCGCTTTCGGAGCTCCGGGGGCTTTTTGGAGACACAACCTCGAGGCAAGGTAGGTGGCTCGCCCGGCGTTGAATTGGGGTTGATGTGGGTAAAGCTGCGATCTGCTCAAGGCTTGGCGAACGACCTTTGCCCTCTTTTTGCTTTCTAGGGCGGATGGAGGGCTGCTGTGGAGCCAGGGACTTGGAGGAGTGAGGCGTGTATTTTCAGCTGCACCTCAGAGAGGGGAGAATTCTGTCACCACCAGAGAGGCAACCGCCCCAAAATGTGACCACGATTGACTAGATCCGCAGAGGCCTGGGAATCTCTGGATTGATAGCCTAGAATATGCTAAAAAGCCAGTGCTTTCCACTGGGAACTGAAGGGTCAGCTGGTGAATGCAACAGTGACCTGGAGCAAGGGAGTCAGAAGACAGTTCTAGAGAGCAGGGAGGACCTTCCAAGGGGCTGACGTGGGTGGCCAAGGGTAGGCTCCTGCCCCGCGATAGTTGCAGCCCTCTGATGGGATGCTGGTGAGGTCCTGCGGCCCCGGGAGCCGGTGGGGCTGTGCGAGGGGCCGCCCAGTGGGTGAGAACTGCAGGTTTGACTGACCTCTCATCCCTGCTTAGGAACTGGAGGGTGTCAGAGCCCCCCGCGTGCACCCCCTCAGCAAGATGAGGACTCTGAACACCTCTACCATGGACGGGGCTGGGCTGGTGGTGGAGAGAGACTTCTCCTTCCGCATCCTTACAGCCTGCTTCCTGTCTCTGCTCATCCTGTCCACGCTCCTGGGGAACACGCTGGTCTGTGCGGCTGTCATCAGATTCCGACACCTGCGGTCCAAGGTGACCAACTTCTTTGTCATCTCCTTGGCCGTATCGGATCTCTTGGTGGCTGTTTTGGTCATGCCCTGGAAAGCAGTGGCGGAGATCGCTGGCTTCTGGCCCTTTGGGTCCTTCTGTAACATCTGGGTGGCCTTTGACATCATGTGCTCCACTGCGTCCATCCTCAACCTCTGTGTGATCAGCGTGGACAGGTATTGGGCCATCTCTAGCCCCTTCCGGTATGAGAGGAAGATGACCCCCAAAGCAGCCTTCATTCTGATCGGCGTGGCATGGACCTTGTCGGTACTAATCTCCTTCATCCCAGTGCAACTCAGCTGGCACAAGGCCAAACCCACAAGCCCCTCCGATGGGAATGCCACTTCCCTAGGTGAGACCATGGACAACTGTGATTCCAGCTTAAGCAGGACATACGCCATTTCGTCCTCCCTGATAAGCTTCTATATCCCCGTGGCCATCATGATTGTCACCTACACCAGGATCTATAGGATCGCCCAGAAACAAATACGGCGCATCTCAGCCCTGGAGAGGGCAGCCGTCCATGCCAAGAATTGCCAGACCACTACAGGTAATGGAAACCCCGCGGAGTGTTCTCAACCAGAAAGCTCCTTTAAGATGTCCTTCAAAAGAGAGACTAAAGTTCTGAAGACCCTGTCGGTGATCATGGGGGTGTTTGTGTGCTGCTGGCTGCCTTTCTTCATCTTGAACTGCATGGTGCCCTTCTGTGGGTCTGGGGAGACCAAGCCCTTCTGCATCGATTCCATCACCTTCGACGTGTTTGTGTGGTTTGGGTGGGCTAATTCCTCCTTGAACCCCATCATTTATGCCTTTAATGCTGATTTTCGCAAGGCATTTTCAACTCTCTTAGGATGCTACAGACTTTGCCCTACCACGAATAATGCCATAGAGACGGTTAGCATCAATAACAATGGGGCTGTGGTGTTTTCCAGCCATCACGAGCCTCGAGGCTCCATTTCCAAGGACTGCAATCTGGTTTATCTGATCCCACATGCGGTGGGCTCCTCCCAGGACCTGAAGAAGGAGGAGGCGTGTGGAATGGCCAGACCCTTGGAGAAGCTGTCCCCGGCCCTGTCTGTCATATTGGACTATGACACTGATGTCTCTCTAGAGAAGATTCAGCCCATCACACAAAATGGACAGCATCCGACCTGAGCTCTGAGATGAATCCTGCCAGACAGGCTCACCCCAAAAGCCGGAGGAGACTTTCGGTGGCTTGTTCTTAGGAAACTAAGGTGCGGTGAGGCCCTGAGACGTCAGGCAAGCCCCCCTCTGCTGCTTTCCCTCAACACACAACTAACCACGTTTTAAAATACATTCCAGTGTGTTTTCTGTGTTGTTCGTAGCGAATCAAAGAGGGACATATGTGAAGTGAACGTTCACAGGGACATGTCTTTGGCTCCAAAGTTATTTTCAGAAACTGATTCTTATCTTAGGACTTAAAATATAGGGCAAAGAATCAACAGTGAACGGCATCGATTTAGAAAATTAATCCTTTCCAGGACGGAAGGAAATGAGAAGGGTTGAGTTTGCTGTGTACAAACAGGTGCTAACAGATGTCCAAGCAAAGTTTTCCGATTGTAAAGGTAGGTGCATGCCTTCATAAATTATTTCTGAAACATAATTAAGCCTTACAGTAGGAATGGGATTTTTTTTTTCTCCAGACTTGAGAGATGCTTTGTTGATACTGGTTTTATTTATTTATTGTATTATGTGGGTATTTTTAATTTATTACAATAAATCTATATTTATCATATGTCATAGGATAAACTTATGAGTTATCTGAGACCTTGTTCGTCCATCTAAGTAGTACCTTATTGGCCAGTGAAATAAACACACAAACTCTCTGAGATGCTAAATGCCCGTGTATCACTTCCAGCAACACAGCAAAGACTGATAGGAAATGAAGTTGTGATAATTCCTTAAAGTTCATGGGCATAAATAAATAAGAGGGGAGAACTGACAAATGCCATGGATGTTTTTCTGGAAAGATTCTGAAAAACTTAAAAAGGCATAGCTACTACTGTGTTCAGATGTTTTTTAATGACAGAGACTTTCGCAGGAGAATGATTTGCAGTTCTGTAAATATCTTTAATAAAAGCCAGCTTAAGAAGAACCTGACTTGAAACTCATGAGCTTAGGTGGTAATAAAAAGTATGTGCCACTTTGTATTTATGTAAAATAATTGGCCCTCTGTGTCTTTTCTCATTTCCATGTCAGATAGCTTTTCCGAACCAAACAAATTGCTGTCCTGGTTAAACATGTGTAGTGAAGACAGTAGGTTTCCTTAACTCTTGCGTGACAACAGTCGCACCAATGGACAAAGGTCAAATCCTGCATTTCCGTCTAACCAGGTCAAAGCGCACCACTCAGTGGGGTGACTTTTTGTAGTGCTTTAATCTGAAATTAGAATTGATTTTTTTTTTCCTAGTCTAGATGTTAATAGTGTACTAACTAACGAATAGTGCCTCATTATCATCCTCGAGTTAGACACTTCTCTGGGTGGAAAAAACAGGAGACCCCTTCTGGGTGGGTGTGTTAAGTGCCCCAAAGCCATCAGTATCTCTTGACAAATGCTAGCTCCTTCTCTGTGCTTCAGAATCAAGTTCCTATCTCATCATCTCAACTGTACAAAGTATCAGTATAGAGTCTCTCTTGCCAGATACTCATTCACGTGGGGCGTTTCAAGAGGATTTCTTTGAAATGTTTACAAAGTATTGTTGACAAGCAATTTACTTAACATTTAGATGAAATGGGTCACAAGAAATAAATTGACTGAAAAGTATCTCCTGCATCAGGTCCGTGTTATTTATGCATTGTGAATGTTTCTTCCTTTTATTGCCTGTATGCTTTCTTACATATAATAAAATTATTTTGTGAACTCAAATCAACCCTGAATGGGCTGTGTCGTGTTTGTTAAATGTATTTTAAAAACTAGGCTCCTTCAGACCTACAAGTAAGAAAACATGAGCATTTTTGAGGATAGCCTTACTTTTGTTTTTCTTTTTAATGGAAATTTCTCCTGTTACGTATGTCACATGTTGCCTTTGAATATTTAAACAGGAAATGTTTTTGATTTCGACTATATACTCTCGGGGTGTTTTTTTTTTTTCTGTCATAAAACATTTTTTAAAAAGAAACTCTCCTCACGTGAGGGATTACTCTACTTTTCGTTTCACAGGTTTGAAAGCTTTCTAAAATCTCTGCTTTTTTCTTTCGAAGAGCCCAGAGATGTTAAGTAACATAAAAATCACAGAAAAAACTGTGGCTCGCTGTGGGTTACGTGGACCCTCAGCTTATGTGGCAGCCACTGTATTTATGGGTAGTGCTTGTTTTAAGAGTAAAACATAAGAATTTCTTTCTGGAGGAAATACACAGGTTGTGATGTTGGGCTTATCAAAATACCTTACAGGGCATATCCCTCAATCCTGCTTAACCTGCTTAGTTTTTTTCATCCGGAAGAAGGAGAACGCCTGAACAGCAGGAGAATGTAGAAATTAAGGGTTAAGTTTATAATTTGGAACATCACACAACAGATGGTCTCTTTTTAAATTCCATATTTGCCTTCCCCAGGCTTTGGCATATAATGAACATATCTAGAATAAACACCATGAAGCATGATGCCTCTTCTCTCTGCTTCCTGGCTTTCTGGATATCTTTATTCTTTGCAGTTTGATTCTGTTCCTTAATGAATAGTCTGGCAGCACCAACTGTGACACTCAGGGTTGTCGTTGTCCAACCACTGGAACACGGCACAAAAGCCATCACTGTTTATTTCCTCGGCAGAGCGAAAAAGACATGACATGTCTAGAAATGGTATTAAAGAACTGTAAAATTCAGTACACCGTGGATGAGACGGTACTTTGGGTTCCTGGCACGCAGGATTGATGGAAGTATCTTATGATGCATTGGTTCCCCTGGCAGAATCAGAGAATTTCCTGTACAACCATAAAAGTGAAATCACCTGATGATTTTCATTTCATTTTTAGCTTAAGGCTTAGTAATGCTAACTGTACGTGAAATACTTTAGCAAGATAGAGGCAGTTGAGAAAAGGCGTGCTTTCTCCCTTTCTTTCTAAAAGAAGATGCCTTTCCTGGTCACATAGAGGCAGGACTTTTGCTGGTGATGGAACAACAGGAAGTCTTATGGAAGGGGGACTGAGCACGGGGCTCCAGTGGGTGTGTGGCAAAGTCACTGGTTTCTCTTGGGACCTACGCAGGCACAGTCTCCGAGGCTTCCTTGCCCTGATTTATTACCCAGGAGGAACAAAACCTGTGCATCAGCTTCTTCAGTGGAGGGATCAACCCCCGAAAGCAAATCGATATGTAATCCAACTTCAGGGACTTTCTGAATTCTCCACTCTCGGGGGGGCTCCGACATGACTCCCGCCCCAGCTTGTTCCAGTAGCATTTCACCTCGATCATTCCACCCCCTTGGAGCCAGTTCATGGACAGGGGCCTGGAATGCAGAAAACACAGGCTTTGTTTCTGACAGACAAGGGTTCACCTTGCAGCTACCACTTACAAGCTGTGTGACAGTAAACAGCTGTCTGTACCTCTCTGAGCCTGTTCACCCATTTTTGGCATGGAAATAAATACGCAGGCTCTCGTGAGGGTTTAAATGAAGCTAGTAATGTCCATAAGGGTCCAGAGCAGTGAAATGTTGGGCTCACTGGTTCTTTACGGGATCTCTAATTTGAAGGAGTTGATGATGACATTTATTGCATTGGTAATAATGGACCTGCTTTTCATTTGTCTTCTTGCATGTTTGCTCGAAGCAAATGGAAATGTACTTGTGGTTTGGGATTTTCCCAGACACTATTCTAGTTTGCTGTGGTTCTCTGGTATTCCAGAAGCAGGCAGCTGTTAATATCTGCGTGGTTAAGAGAACTGCCTTAATTTATCATGAGATACTGACTTAAGAAACCTTTATCCATGATGTTTCAGTCTATGAGACCGACTTACCTTGCAAAATTTGTTACAGAAATAATGAGCTGATGGCTGGTTGCCTCTGGGCTGTTAAAACTAGGACCTGGTCCTCTGCAGGATCTGGTTACTGTGGTCATTTGAAGGAACGAACCCAGTGGATCACGAGATTGTAGCATTATATAGATTAGATGCACCTCTGTGGATTTCTTTGAGATTTCCTGGATGGAAACCTGATATCATTTATTTTTATAGAGGATTGAGGGATGGCGAGTATTATAGCACAGAGAACCCCCCTGAGATTTTGTTACCAGGCCAATCTAGCCATCTTGCCTTCTGTCATGTTAAGTAACTTCCATGTGATGTATAGAATTAAAAAAAAAAAAAGCAGCATTTGGACTTTAGACTGTTACATCATTCAAGATTTGGGAGTTGTAATTTAAATAGTATTAGAAGCTCAAGAATAATCTCTGGTTTAAAAGGGTTTAACTTTTTAATCACTATGCGACCATGTACAAAACCACTTAAATTCTTTTTTTGTGCTCATGGAAGAGATATCCTACTAGCTCTCAAAATTGGTAAACGTTTTTAGCCACCAACGAGGAATTTCCCTGAATTCTGTCCACAGAAGTGACCCCACCTAGCAGAAACACTAGCAAAGTGGCAGGTGGTAGTGGGACCTAGGAGGACTGAATTGAGGGGCAGAGTTTTTTTTTTATTTCATTTAAAAAAAATTTTAGGGGCGCCTGGGTGGCTCAGTCCATTAAGCGACCCACTCTTGATTTCAGCTCAGATCATGATCTCACGGTTCATGAGTTCGAGCCCCACATCTGGCTCTGCACTGACAGCTTGGAGCCTGCTTGGGATTCTCTCTCTCTCTCTCTCTCTCTCTCTCTCTCCCTCCCTGCCCCTCCCATGTGCACCCTCTCTCTCTCAAAATAAATAAATAAATAATTTTTTAAAAAGATAAGTAGTTTGGATAAACTACAGCCCTTGAAAATAAGTGTTTTCATCTCTGTGATAACGGGGTTCGAAGAGATGATTTCTGAGATATGATTTTGGCTTGACAATACTAGATGTGAGATCCATCATGGACAAAACAGGGGTCTGGTGGGTTTCCCATGATGCATTTCCCAAACCTCCATTCTCTTGGCCATTAGAGTGATATTTATAAAATGTAAATAAGACTGTGTTATGCCCTTGCTGAATATTTTTCAATGACTCCCAATTACTTGCAGGCAAAAACAGTCATGCAAATCCCGTCGTGGTCACGCCCCTGGTGGCCTCTGATCCCTCATCTATTGCCATTACCCCACTAACACTGTTCCTACAGACATTCCAGACTTTGTATACAGTCTGTGTCATGTGCAAAGTCCTTTCTTGTCTTTTATGCCTTTGCACAGGCTGTTCCTTCTGCCCAGAACACCCTTCCCTGCTGCTTTTGTCTGCCTGATCCTACCAATCTTTTAAGACACAGTGGGACACACTTGCAGAAGGCCTTCTTTGCCACCTTCTTCTTGCCTCTACTTCTCTTATTTCTTTCCAAGGGCTTACCTTGCTGTAATGAAATAATCTCCTTGCTTCCCTATCTTTCTCCCTAGATGATGAGCATTTTGAGAGCAAAAGCTGTTTGATTTTCTTTCCCTTTCTCTAAATATTTCTAAGCACCCAGCTCACTGTCTGGCTTACAGGATTTGCCCAGTAAGCCTTTGTTGAATGAAAGAATGAACACGTCCAAACAGGATATTGGAGCCACACGTTTAGTGAAATTTATTTCGGTGGGGGGGTTAGTACAGACGTGTAGGTCTGCCAGTCTCTCTCTAATGTCTTTGGTCTCTCATCTCCATGTGGTCTTTGAGGCTTGCAATTCCCTGATGTCTGACATGACATGTGCACACACACACACACACACACACACACACACACACACAGAGTGTTTTGTATGTAATTGATGCTACTTGCTATCAGTAACATTTTTTGAGCGCTATCTGTGATTCAGGTCATGTGCCAGATGCTAGAAATGAACCCGACGCCGTCCCAGTCTTTGAGGAGTTAGAAGTAGAGACAGATAGCCAAATAAGCCATCACCAAAGAATGTTTTAAAAGTAAGATGTATGAAGAAAGAAAATGGCTTTTTCCAGGCGGTGCACATAGCTTCATTCTATTGAGTGCCGGTAACCATCTGCCCGTATCATGCCAAGTACTGTCCATTCATCGTCTCATTCTGTCCTCACAGCCATCCTGTGAGGTGGGCACCAGTATCGTCGTCCCCACTTTACAGGGCAAAATAACAAGTATTCAGAGAGGGCATGCAATGTGTCGAAGGTCACACAGCTAGTAAACTTTTTTTTTTAATGTTTATTTTTGAGACAGGGAGAGACAGAGCATGAGCGGGGAAGGGCCAGAGAGGGAGACACAGAATCCCAAGCAGCTCCAGGCTCTGAGCTGTCCACACAGAGCCCGACGTGGGGCTCGAACTCGCAGACGGCGAGATCATGACCTGAGCCGAAGTTGGAAGCTCAACCGACTGAGCCACCCAGGCACCCCACACAGCTAGTAAATGAGGGGGCAGGATTGAATCTGGGCCCCACAGGCTGTCAAATTCATTGCTTTGGGGTGGTCTCCACCCTCTGCAGGAACCCCCTTCCAGTGCATCTGGAGAGTTAACCAGGTGGTCTGGTGATAATTGTCGGGCGTGCATACAAACCCCTCCTTCACATCCTCCCTGCAGCCCTATGTACCTGTTTATGGCTCTCAAATAGACTCTGATGGCACCCCTTTGCTCTTCCTACAATGGGGACACCCTTTCTCCTGTCGTCTTCATCCGTTGGAGCCTCATCTCAGGTGTCAGCCTGACTGGGAATCCTTCTCTGGCCTTCCATCCCCAGGCTGGTGTCCTGCAACGGGGCACGCATTCTGTCGTGTGCTGTCGTGTCTCCTGTTTCTCAGGGCAGCTCCCGGAGGCACAGACTGTGTCCTTTTCAACCCTCTATTCTCAGTGCCCAGCACAGCCTGGCACACAGGAGGCATCTGAGTTAATATACTTTTTCAGTGAACGAATAACTTTATGAAAAGGCTTAGGTAACTGCTTATCCACACACCTTAATTTTTACTTAAGGGCTGAGCCTGCTAAAGTTATAAGGGCTGATCTCTACTGAGTTAGGTTTCTCCGTCAAGGACACAAGCACAGAAAAATAATTGGAACGGTCTTTAAACGGCAAGCTCGGACTCTCTCTCGCATCGATGTGCACGGATAGTGGGTGACCAGCTCTTTCACACGGGAGAGGAAATGTCAACCAAATGTCACCAATGTGTTCTGAGATTATCTAGCCGCATGCATGCTGTTTTGAGACTCAGTTTTTAGGTCAGATGTATTTAGCATCATAAACATGTTGACTGTAATTTAGATAATGTCCAGTCCCATTTGTAAGATGCTGCTTTAACACACATCGCTGTTGGCTGTTTAACTGGGTGGGGGGGGGGGGGGCGGGCAGGAGAGAGCGCCACGTTAATTCTGCCAAAAACAGCTGTGGGTTTTTCCTAGCTTGATGGTGGGGTCACCATAAAATAGTGCTTCGGTTACAGGGGAAGATTAAAGAGAATCTGCTCTGAGAGGGGACCAGGGGCAATAAGGTGACAGTTGGTCTAAAAAGCTTGGCCATAATACTTTCAAAGCAAAAGCAAATTTTAATGGCATTTTGAGTAAGAATCCATTGCACCCATATTGAAATTAAAGCCTCCTTGTTGGCTCATGCAATTTAGAATGTCGCGCCGGGACGAGGCTCCATCAGCCGGGTAGCAGAACCTCTGGGCTGGGCTGGCCAACAGGCAGTTTCCTGCTCTGCTCACAGGAGTGTGAACTGATCTGGCTGATGGGAAGGGGAAGCTGGTAATAGCAACCAAACTTACAACATGCACACGGTCTGATCTAACAGTTCCACTTCTGGGAGCCTGGCTTACATCCATCCTCACCTACGTGCTCAGGGATGCCCGTGTGAAGGGCGCACCCCTGCTTGTAAGAACCTGCCAAAGGCAACCTAAGGGTCCCGTGAGAGGGGAACGCATAACGAAGATGTAGGAGGTCCGTGGGGAGTGGTAATTAAAAAGAAAGTGGATCCATATACACTGTGACAGAAAGGTTTTCACGAAGGGGAGAAGCAAGTTACGAAATTACATGGATGATACGATCCCTCGTATTTATTTATTTATTTATTTATTTATTTATTTTAACGTTTATTTTATTTTTGAGACAGAGAGAGACAGAGCATGAACGGGGGAGGGGCAGAGAGAGAGGGAGACACAGAATCGGAAGCAGGCTCCAGGCTCTGAGCCATCAGCCCCGAGCCCGACTCGGGGCTCGAACTCACGGTCCGTGAGATCGTGACCTGAGCTGAAGTCGGACGCTTAACCGACTGAGCCACCCAGGCGCCCCGATCCCTCGTATTTAAAACAATACAGGGATTCTATGTTTCTTATGTAACGTCATAGAAAAAGATGTGGGAAAATGCCCACCCTGGTAAAAACAGTAGTATCTCTAGGGAGAAGAGTGAGCTTTGGGGACAGCTTTCAATGTTTTTACTTTGTATATTTCTTGGTTTTTATAAGAAGCGTGTGTTTAGGTATATTAGGCCCGCAGTTAAACGATGTTTGAAAGACACAGGCTGAACTGATGTGAGGCGTGTTGAGTTCTAGTTGTGGCTGCGGGGGGCAGAAGGGGAGGCTTGGGGGCGTCCTGGAAAGAATGACCTGTCATTGACCACCTTATGTGCTCACGTGTGAACATTTCTGGATTGATCGGCCGGGCCTGATCTGGCTGAGGCTGGGTGAGGCTCTGGACTGATTCGTGGATGCTCAGGGCCCCGGGCAGGGTGGGAGCTCCTGAACTGCCAGCTCCAAAGCCCCTTCCCTCCCCTCAATCCCCGGACACGACCCTCCTCCACTACACGGGGGTCTTTTCCACACAAATCTCCTTTTTTACTGAGCTTCCCCGGAGCTCAAATTTGGAATAATTTTGTTGATCAAACGCATCTCATTTAGAAAATGATAGGATGTGTGGACTTTCGATTGGAAAAACAGAAAGCATTTTCTCTGTTCGGCTTTTGGGAAATGATGAAACCCCGGCTTGGGGGTCACGAGTGAGAGCCCATCTGAAGTCCTGGGAGCTGACAAAAAGCAACCCTTTCTGGAGCCTGGGCTGTTTTAAACCTTTGCAGACCCTACGCTACTCTTTCATGTGTTGTCCTGTCACGCATCACATCAAATGTATAAAGTAGCTCTCATGTCCTCTTAAATGTAATTTTTTTAAATGTGGTTTTGAAATTATTCACAATTTCCATCTTGGAGTTATTTTGTCATATTTTGAACCAATGCGTCCCCCCCCACCGCCCCAGTCTCAAACATTTCTGGACCCCTGGCAGGGCAAGAGAGGCCACTGCAGCTGAAGTCTCTTGCTCTCCAGCTGAGTTATCGGCACACAAGCGTTTTAGGGCCTCTTCTAAAACGCGGTCTACAAGGTTAATACAAACCACTTCAGATTATTTTGAAACTGAAAAACATCCCATCGTTTGTTCTCAGGCTTAACCTTTTGGGAGACTGTCAAATTCTATTTTTCTCATCGTTGACATAGATATTAAATGTTTTAGTGATATTTTTACGTTAAATGCTCCCACAGGCTCATTTTAGATGTTTCCAGAGAATAGATAGGAAGGCTTCAGGTGGTAAATTCAAAGTTTGAGGATAAAAACGTTTAGGGCAGGTTTGAAGGAAAAGACAGCCTTCCTTAGTGGATCTTGTATTCTAAGAGGAGGAAGAAATTGAAGTGTGAGAACTCAGAGTCAATAACCTAGAAGAGAAAAAAACAGCAAGTCAGGTGCGCAGGGGAGGCCGAGGCTAGATATTGATCAGGGACAGTGGCTAATGTTCAAATGTGGACAGTGGCCGTTAAATAAGTTATTTCAGGCACAAGGTTTGTATGGGAGAGGGTCTTTGGGGACCTCGTACGAGGATCAGTTCATGTTAATGGCTGATTTCCTTGGGGAGACTGAGGTTACTTGTCACATGACCTCTGCTCTGACTTCCTCTGGCTTCACAGTAAGGAGCAGTGAGGGGTAGGTGGTCAGCTTTATTTCTCTTGTTTTTCTGCCCGGGAATTTTCCAAATTCCAGAGAAGGGGGTAGGGGGAGGAAGGAGGGAAGGGACGGAGGAGGAGGAGGAGGAGGAGGAGGAGGAGGAGGAGGAGGGGAGAGCTGGCAGAGCACCAAGTTTGAGATTTGTCAAGACAAATCTCATCTCACTTTTTAAAACTGACTTTTTACTGACATCTCACTTTTTAAAAACTCAAAACTGGGGGCGCCTGGGTGGCTCATTCTATTAAGCGTCTGACTTTGGCTCAGGTCATGGTCTCATGGCCTCATGAGTTGGAGCCCCACATCAGGCTCTCTGCTGCCAGCATGGAGCTGGCCTCAGATCCTCTGTCCCCCCACCCCTCTCCTGCTCACACTCTCTCACTCTCTCTCAAAAATAAACATTAAAAAAAAGAGAGAAATCCTGAAAAAAACGTTATTTTAAAATAGCTTTCGACTTATAGAGAAATTGCAGATAGCACAGAGAGTTCCCAGGTACCCCACCCCTGTTTTCCTATTGTTAATGTCTCACATTAGTATGGTTACAATGAATGAGCTAATACTGATGTTTTCTCACTTACTAAAGTCCGTGACTTACTCCGATTTCTTTAGTTTTTAACTATGTCCGTTTTCTCTTCCACAACCCCAGCTAGGATACCATGTTACATGTGGTCACTGTGTCTTCTTAGGCTCCTCTTGGATGTGACAGCCTCTCACACTTCCCCTGTGTTTGATGGCCTGGCAGTTTTGAGGGGCATTGGCTAGGTATTTTATAGACTGTCCCTTGGTCGGAAACAGCCTGTTTGTCTCTCTTCCTTTCCGAAGGCACTTAGGTCAGCCCTTTTTGTTCTCCACCCCCTTCCATGAGGTTATTTCATACGTTTACACTCCAGTTACATTCTTATGTTACAGTCTGCATTTCATCCTGGAATCCTCTGACCTCATGTTTGATTTTTTTTTTTTTTTTTTTTTAATTTCCATACACTGGGAGCATCTGGCTGGCTTAGTGGGAGGAGCACGGGACTCTTGATCTCAGGATCATCAGGTCGAGACCCGTATTGGGTGAGGAAATTACTAAAAAAATAAGTAAAAACACGTAAAAATTTTTCTATACATTAAGATGTGTTCTTGGTGCTGTTCGAAGGGATTTGAAAATGGCATCATGGCTTGTATCTGGCATCATAGTACCATACACAATCGTTGTTTTATTTTTCCTTTTTTTTTACATTTTTTAATATATAATTTATGATCAAATTGGTTTGCATACAACACCCAGTGCTCATCCTAACAGGTGTCACAATAGTTTTAATGCCCTTACAGTTATCTCCTCTATGCTTTACTTATCCAAGCCTCCCCCTGCCAAGCTGTTGGTAACCACTAACCTGTTTCTCTCTAGGTTCACCTTTTCTAGAATATCATATAAATGGAATCATACAGTATATGGCCATTTCAGACGGGCTTCTTTCATTTGCTGAAAGATCCTTGGTTGCTTCTAGTTTGGGGAAATTATGAAAAAAAGGTGCTATAAATTTTTGCATGGAAGTTTATGTGTAGATGTAAGTTTTCAGATCAGTTGGATAAATACCTCGGGATGCAATTGCTCATAAAATTCATAGAATGAGCTAGGAAATATTTTCTCTCCTTCTGTTTTCTGGAAGAACATGTAGGGAATTGGCATTACTTCTCCTTTAAATATTTAATGGAATTTAGTAGTGAAACCATCTGGGCCTAGTGCTTTCTTTTTTGGAAGGTTACTAACTATTGATGTGATTTCTTTAACAGATAAAGGGATTGTCAGGCTGTGTGAGTTTGCGTCTTTCCAGAAATCGGTCCATTTCATCTCAGTTATCAAATTTGGGGCATGGAATTGTTCATTTATTATGCTTTCAATGTCTGTGGAATCAGTCGTGATGAACTTTCATTTCTCAGATTGCGATTTGTGTCTTCTCTCCTTTTTTCTTGGTTTATCCATTTTTTGTCAATTTTATTGGCCCTTTCAAGAATTGCCTTTTGGGTTTGTTGATTTTCTTTAAAGCTTTTCTGTTTTCAATGTCATTGACATTGATTTCTGCTCTCTATTTGTTATTGTTTCTTTCCTTTCGTTTACTTTAGGCTCATGTTACTTATGGTTCTCTAGTTTCTTAAGGTGGAAGCTTAGGATATTGATTTGAGATCTTTTGTTTTTTTGTTTTTTGTTTTTCTTCTTCTTCTGGAATATGCATTTAATGTTATACATTTCCCCAGGAGAACTGTGTTTGCTGCATCCCACACATTTTGGTAATTGTACTTTCTTTTTAATTTTTTTTAGCGTTTATGTATTTTTGAGACAGAAACGGAGCACGAATGGGGGAGGGGCAAAGAGAGAGGGAGAATCTGAAACAGGGTCCAGGCTCTGAGCTGTCAGCACAGGGCCCGACGCAGGGCTCGAACTCACGGACCGCAAGATCATGACCTGAGCCGAAGTCAGCCGCTTAACCGACTGAGCCACCCAGGTGCCCCTTGATAATTGTATTTTCATTTTCATCTAGTTTGAAATACATTTAACTATGCTTGAGCCTTCATTGACCAATGCATTCTTTAGAAATGTGCTGTTCAATTTACAGATATCTGGGAGCTATCTTTTTGTTCTTGCTTTCTAGTGTAATTGTATTGTGGTCCGAGAGCATACTTTGTATGTTTCTATTCTTGAACAATTTTTAAAGAGGTGTTCTGGTCTATGGGCTAGGAAATAGTCTATCTTCGTGAATGTTCCATGTGAGTTTGAGAAGAATGTGTACTCTGCTCTTGTCTGATGAAGGATTCTGTACGTTCTACACATACAAATAGGCTAAGTGGCATAAACAGACTCAGAACCAGGTCTGTCTGTCCAAGTGCAGTAAGTTCATGTTATGTTGCACCTATAAGTCAAGTTTTGCCCTGGAGATTTTTCAGGTTATTATTATTATTTTTTTAGTTTATTATTTGTTTTGAGAGAGAGAGAGAGAGAGAGAGAGAGAGAGAGAGAGAGAGAGCGCATGGGTGGGGCAGAGAGAGACAGAGAAAGAGAGAAAAGAGAGAAAGACAGCCTGACACGGGGCTTGAACTCACAAACCATGAGATTATGACCTGAGCTGAAATCAAGAACCAGACGCCTAACCAGCTGAGTCCCCCAGATGCCCCTTTTTTTCAGGCTATTTGCAAATTTGTCAAAAATGTTAGGACTGATGGCATTGCAGAGGAACAAATTGAGGCACATGAAATGAAAATCACTTGCTTGAGATCTTTCTGCTCCTAGGTGCCACGTCCCAGGACTGACAGCAGCACTGCTGTGCTTTCTACCAAACGCCGTCGCCCCAGTTGCTCTGGTTCTGGGATGATTGATTAATTGGAGTTTTATGGAGGAAGAACTCATCCTCTTTTTCAATCTAGCTGATTTAATCAGTGTAGGTGGCAGCAAGACTTACACAGGTGAAAAGAAAAAGTCATCTTTAACATGAACAAAAGGAATGTGGGAGGAACCAGGCAAGAATGGATTAGTAACAGGGTATGGGGCTAAAGAATGTGACATTTGAAGTCAAGGGCAATTAGAAAAGAAGTTTTAGTTCCAAAGAAAATTAAGTATTCTGAGGAAGAGGGAAGAGAACTGAAGTTTATTGGTGTCTATGTGTCGGGCACTGCTCTGGGCACCTTTGCGTCCATCTCCTCCCGTAACGATCAGAACAAGCCTATGAAAGGTACCCACAGCCTGTAGAGTCTCCCTCCCACTGCATAATAATGCTTTCCAGGGAAGAAGGGGAGGATCTCGGAAAACGAGGTGGTGGAAAATTTGGAAAAGAATACAGGATGGTGACTGGGCATCTCAGATTGGGGGACATGTGCCATTATCAGTCTTTCGGAAAACAGGGATCAAGAGAACGGCCATTCCAACAACCAATTATCACGGGGCAGGATGTAGATGGGCCGGGTCTGGGGGAGGGAGGGACTTCTTCTAGACCAGACAGGGGTGTGCGCAGAGGCCAAGCCGGGGTTCTGGTGGTGGGATGAGCCCCTTGGCCTTGTGAAGAACCAAACATTGGGCCCAATGATCTGACTCACCTGCTTCTTTGTGTAAACTCCCCTAAGAATTTAGAGGAGGACTGGTGCTAGGCAGAGCACATGGTGTGATACTTGGGTTTTTCTAACACAGACTTCTTGGATCATGGATAATGCATGGAAATGTGCACACATGTGGTATGTGTAGAGAGAAATGAGTCCCCAAGAAGCTTTGCTCAGGACGGTAGAGGATTGTTGCTACCATCTAGCTGACTCATAACACTTGGGAAGAGGGGAAGAGCCCCATTCTCGCTTCCCTCCTTCTTGTGCATCTGGAGAAGCAGTAGAGGCCCAGCCGTGGGGACGCCTGTCCCAGGCAGAGACGGCCCTGATGTCAGGAAGCCTGTGTCAGATTTACAGTAGTGTGGCCCCATCAGCTACAAAAGCTAGACAGCCACAGTTAGGCCAACTGTTAAGCCAAGCAGGGATTTTTGTTTTCTGACCTTTTGAGGATGGCTACCAGACCTGTCTCCTGAGGCTGAACTGACTTCCTGCTGGGTCATCCTGGGAGGGAGGAAAGATACTCCCTGAGAAGTAGGATGGGAGGTTGGCCCAGTTTCACCTGAATATTGGGAAAAGTATGTATGTCTCAAGCTAGTGAAGTGGGATGTGTCAGCTGTAGATCGAACTAGTCAATTTGCCTTGGATGAGGATTGATAAGTGTCTCATGAGTAAATCCTTCGCTGTTGGGGTGTAGTAGATGTAGAAGGTAAATGTATTCTGGATACTGAAAATAAAAGGTGTACGTTTTGTGTTAAGACCTGTCAGAATCCTTTTATGCCCCTCTAGCACCCAGTACAGAATTCAGTCTGCACTTCAACCTGGTATTATTATAAAGATTTTGGCAGTTTCAGCAGGAGGAGGCAAAGAGAATAATCTCCGTAAATGTTTGTTGATGGGTGGGTGACTGGGTCGATGGATGGATATATGGATGGGGGGGGGGGGTGAGTGGATGGGTGGGTGGGTGGATAGATAGATCTATGGTTGGGGGTTGAGTGGATGAGTGGGTGGATATATGGATGGGGGTTGAGTGGTTGGATGAGTGGGTGGATAGATGGATATATGGATGGGGGTGAGCGGGTGGATGGGTGGGTAGGTGGATAGATGGATCTGTGGATGGGGGGGTGAGTGGTTGGATGAGTGGGTGGATGGATGGATATATGGATGGGGGTGAGCGGATGGATGGGTGGGTGAGTGGATGGGTGGGTGGGTGGATAGATGGATATATGGATGGGGGGGTGAGTGGATGGGTGGGTGGATATATGGATGGGGGTTGAGTGGATGGGCGGGTGGGTGGATAGATGGATCTGTGGATGGGGGGGTGAGTGGTTGGATGAGTGGGTGGATGGATGGATATATGGATGGGGGTGAGCGGATGGATGGGTGGGTGAGTGGATGGGTGGGTGGGTGGATAGATGGATATATGGATGGGGGTGAGCAGATGGATGGGTGGGTGAGTGGCTAGACTGATGCAGGGAACCATGTTACTAGAATGCTGAGACTCAGAGGCAATAGCAGAATTGAACAAGACCAACCTCTTGTGTGTCTGGTTGTCAGCAGCCTCTCACTACTGTCCTATGGTGATGGCCCTTCTGAATTTCTACTTGTGGGACACGATTCAGCTAGAGCATGAATCTTGCAGGCAAATGTGGGTACAGAGCCCAGCGGCTAAAAAATGAATTAAGCTGGGCTAAATTCAACTTTTCCTGAGGCTTCCCCAGCCATAGTCACTTTGTTGCTCTGAGCCTCAGTTTCCCCATCCTCCAGAAGAGGACACGAACCCCTCAACCACAGGATGGATGTGAGGCTTTGATAAGGCAGTAGTAATAATTACTCTGGATACTTACAGAGAGGCTCTCACTGTGTGCCGGGAACTGTTTCAAGTGCTCGACATGTCCTGCCTGGCAATGATCCGATGAGGTAGGTACTGTGCGCCCTCATTTTACAGAGGAGACACTGAGGCATAGAGAGGCTAAGAGACTTGGCCAAGGCCTCCAGCCAGTAAGGCAGATGTGGGCTTCAAACCCAGACAGGCGGGTTCCTGAGCGTGCACATTTAGCCCTTTTGCTATGCATCCTCCCAAACGTGTGCAGTGCTGAGCACAGCCCCTGGCATGTAGTGAGTCTGAAGGAAGGGGTAATCCCTTTCTTCTTGGTTCATTAGTTGCTCTGAAATGGCAGTGGTGGCTTGTCCCCCATGGCCAGCGCTGACAGGAGACTCGAGAGGCAGCCGGTGAATCTGTCTTGGCCAGCCAGGCAAAGCCCCTCAACCATGACTTTTCTTTTTTCTGCTTTTAGCTTGATCCTTAAAAAGTGAAAGGCGTAGATTTCAAGATCATTATGAATACAATCAATATGCCTCACCTCAGTCCAGGCCTTGTTAAGGAGCAAGGAACACATCGCTTCCAAAAGCATTTTAAGACAATTCTGGATGGGGTGCCTGGGTGGCTCGGTCGGTTAAGCATCCGACTTCGGCTCAGGTCATGATCTCATGGCCCGTGAGTTCGAGCCCCTCCTCGGGCTCTGTGCTGACAGCTCGGAGCCTGGAGCCTGTTTCAGATTCTGTGTCTCCCTCTCTCTCTGCCCCTCCCCTGTTCATGCTCTGCCTCTCTCTGTCTCAAAAATAAATAAACGTTAAAAAAAAAAATTTAAAGACAGTTCTGTGAACTCTTCTGCAATTTGGGCGCAAAGGCACTTTCGAACAAAGTCATAAGGAAATTTCTTTTTCAAGCGTGTCAAGGGTTACGTTCAATAGCAGTAGTCAGTAATAGTATATCTTGTGTGTGTGTGGGAGAGATACATGGGGCAGTGGTCAACTTTAGATTCTCTGCTACTGTAAGTTCAGCGGATATATTATAATGAGATTAGTCATTCAGAATCGGAAATAAAAGATGCATATCAATCCAGGCGGGAATGAAGCTCCTAGGGAGGAAGCGGGCAGGGTATCCGAATGGTTAGGACCATTGTCTTAGAAGGCTGGATACAAACCTTGCTTCCTCGCTGTGTGACCCTAGGCTAGTCACTGCCCCTCTCCAAACCCTACCCTCTCCTGGAACATGGCAATGGTTTTGTGGGGCGTTGCTGTGGTGATCGAACAGGATACCGTTACGTTACTATGAATCAGAAATGCTGGAAAAACAGAAGGAATAGCAGTCATTTCTGGAAGGCATCGGTGTCCGGAGTCAGGTTAGATCCAGTTTGAGTTCCTGCTCCGGCACTCTCTTGCTGAGCCTTGGTTTTCTCATCCTCAAAAGCCAGATGGTGATACTCACAGAACAGTGTATTTTTTTTTTTTTTAAAGATTCAATGAGATTAATAAAATGCATAAAACGTTTGGCACAGTACACGGTGCACAGGAAATGCTCGGTAAGTGTTAGCAGTTATAAATGGATTATGACCGCTGCCTCAGAAAGGATGCAGTGCAAGGAAAGAAAGAAAAAAGAGATTCAAACTTTGATCGCTCCCCTGAGTGTTCTATTTATTTCCTCCTGTGTGTGTGTGTGTGTGTGTGTGTGTGTACACGCACGCACGCGCCTTAGCATGGTAAATGACACCGATGACATGGTGAGAACCGGATGTGTCCCAGAATCATTTGCAACAACTGAAAACACCAGGAAGCAAGTTCCCCTTCTGGAGGCCACGCCCACTCTCGGCCACCTCCGTTTCAGCCTGCCTGCTAGATGGACCGTGACTCTGCTGTAAGCTGTCACTCTACCAGTGTAAGTTGTGCTGCCGGCCCCTGCAGTTCCCACTGGCTGCGTGTCCTTGTAGACTGGCTCTGCAGGGGATGTCAGAGAGCCACTGGACGCACCTCTTTCTTCCACTCAAGGGACAGTCACTAGAATGCGCATCTCACCCAGAGTAGGCATATCATCCTCACGCGCGTCTGCCTGCCTGACTCCCGGCTCCTAATGGTCTGTAGCTGCCACCCCACGATCACCCCCACTGTTTACACACCCTGTCTGATCATGGCCACTCCCCAGCCCGACCCCTTTCACAGGATCCCCGTCACTCTCCAGGGAGAGTCCCGGCGGCGGCACAGTTAACAGACTTTTTCTGAGTTGTCCTCAACTTGCCTCTTCAGCCCCAGTCCTGCAGGCCCTGTCAGCTGTAATTATCTGTGCAGGCGTTTATGTATCCCACTCCCTAAAAAAGACCAATTTAGACTTAGATGAAATAAACAATTTTCCAGGGAAGTGTGATTTTTCAAATCTTATCTTAGAAGAGATTAAAGTCTAAATAAACTGAATATAAAGTTTTGAAAGAGCTACTATCCCTTCCATGGGGGTGTGGGGAGGAAAGCTATGAAGTTTCTAGAGGAATTTTTACCAAACTATTCAAGAACAGATACTCCTTAGGGGGTGGATCTGGTAGACACCACATTCATCAATGATCAAAGTTAGCACGACTTGTTAACAGACGAACATTCATGTGTCTTCAGATACCACGCACTAAAAAGGACATAACCGCCCCTCCGTGGCATTTCTCACACAAAATGCGTAACTTGAATCTAGTCACGAGGAAGCATCGGACAAACTCCGGTGGAGGATATTACACAAAAGAAATAGCCTGCACGCGTCAAAATGTCAGGCTTGTCGAGGACAAAGACTGAGGAATTGCTCCAGATTAAAGGGGACTCAAGAGAGGTGACAGCTAAGTGCATGTGTGATGCTGGGCTGGCACTAACTAGAAAACAGTATTTCTATGAAAGACACTTGAGAAAACTGATAAAACTTGAATAAGGCCTGTGGATTAGATGTTAGCACTGTATCAGTGTTAATTTCCTGGTTTTGACGATTGTATCGTGATCGTTGTAAGGATATATCTTTGTGTTTAGAAAACACACACCGAAGTATCCAGGGCTAGAGGGATATATCTATAATTTACTCTCAAAAGATTCAGGAAAAAAAATGATATATGCATTTCGGGAATCTGGGCTTATGGTAAAGTCATACTCTTTTTTGTTTTTGTTTTTTTTACAATTTTTCTATAAATCTGTAATTCTTTAAAACAGAAGGCTACATAAATAATGGATCGTTCCGATTTTATTTGAGCTAATCTAGAGCAAAGAAAAAGGAAAAGAATCACGTTTTCCATTTTTTTACGCAATAACATTAGTAAATATGATAAAAATTGAGACAAAAAGAAAACTACAATGGCACTTGTGAATAATAATACAAAATTCTGAAGTATTAGAAGCCATATGCAACATCTAGTTAAAAGTGAAAGACTTAAAAAAAAAAAGACCTCTCAGAAATGAAAGAAAACATAAACAATATGATAGGACCAAGTAGAGTTTATTTCAGGAATTCAAGGGTGAGTTCATATCAGAAATTGACTGAAATTTAATGACTTAAAGAGAAAAATCAGGGAGTGCCTGGGTGGCTCAGGTGGTTAAGCAGGTCATGACTTCGGCTCAGGTCGGTGATCTCACAGTTTGTGAGTTCAAGCCCCGAGATGGGCTCTCTGCTGTCAGCACCAGAGCCTGCTTCGGACCCTTGTCCCCACTTCTCTCTGCCCCTCCCCTGCTCACACGCTCTCTCTCTCTTTCTGTCAAAGATAAATACACATTAAAAAAAAAAAAACCCTTTCAAGAAAAAAATCACGTGATCACCTCTCTGCTGAAAGGCCTTTGCCGCAATCCAATGCTTAATAATAAAATAGGAATTCACCAATTCTTCCTTAACGTGATAAAAATATATTTATCTCAGTTCCCAAGCCAGGATTATGCTGAATGGGGTAATGCTTCCAGCATGCCAACGTAAGTGAAAGGGAAGGCTACCCTTCACCGCGTGTTGATTACACACTTGATGCTCTCCATGCAAGACTTAATTTGTCTCCATTTTAGTGAATTAATTTCTGTTCTTTATTATTTCCTTTCTTCTATTTCATTTGGGTTTAATGTGCCCTTCTTTTTCTAACTTCTTGTGACGGATTCTTAGAGGAGGGTCTCCCAGACTTTCTTCTGTTTAAATATAGGCATTGAAAGCTACGTATTTGCTTCTGAGCACAGTTTGAGCTGTGGCTCACGACCAAGTAATATTTTCCTTAGCATTTAGCTCAAGGTGGTTTCTTATTTCAATATGCTGTAGAGCGAAATAAAATGCCCAAGATATATTTGTGTAAGTTTTGATTTCGTGTTTTTTTTTTTTTAATTTTTTTTTTTAACTTTTATTTATTTTTCAGACAGAGAGAGACACAGCATGAACAGGGGAGGGGCAGAGAGAGAGGGAAACACAGAATCGGAAGCAGGCTCCAGGCTCTGAGCCATCAGCCCAGAGCCCGACGCGGGGCTCGAACCCGCGAACCGCGAGATCGTGACCTGAGCCGAAGTCAGACGCTTAACCGACTGAGCCACCCAGGCGCCCCATTTTTTTTTTTTTTTTTTTAACTTTTATTTATTTTTCAGACAGAGAGAGACACAGCATGAACAGGGGAGGGGCAGTGATTTCGTGTTTTAAGCAAACAATTTCCACTGCCAATTGCTTTGAATAAGGTAGGAAACTTGAACACCTCTCTGTCAGTAAAAGAATAAACAAAGCGCAAACTAGGGCCACTTGTAAAGTGTTGTTGGAACACAGCCCCACCGTCTGTTTACCGATTGTCCCTGGCTACTTCTGTGCGATGGACTAGGATGAGTAGTGACAGAAGCCATGTGGCCTGCAAAGTCTAAAATACTTACTATCTGGCTCTCTATACAGTTCACGAACTCCTGCTGTAGATCAGGAGCTACTTAGGGCAAAGGTCAGGTCTCCTGGAGCCCTGTCCCCAGGCTAATGGCTAATAATCTAATGACTAATGACTAGTAATGGCTAATGCCTAGTAATCAGTGAGTGTTGGGGGATGAGGGGTGGGCCTGCACGGTGGGAAAAACAGCAAGTCGTTGACTTGCCCACAAAAGTGCAGGCCGCAGCTCAAGTTCAAATCCAGCCAAGCTCCCCTCTTGCTCCTTTCTGCCACGCAGTATTTTGATAAGACGTGACCTTTTCTCACGTGGCTCAGCTGATTTAAAAATGAATTATCTAAGTACTGCTACCCTCTGGGAAGCCTGAGTAGTGCTGGGGAGAAAAAAAAAAAGTCCCCGGCTTAATGTTGATTTTCAGAAAGTGGAAGCATTTGCTTCATAATGAAAAATTCCAGTGCTGTAGACGCATCTGGGGACCTTCCAATGCTGGCTTTAGTTGCGATCTTGTTATGAAGCACTCATTACCGGGTTTTTTTAGACCTATAAACTTTACAGCGCCATGAATCACAAAATAGCAGCTAATAGGAGCTGAGCACTTGCTGTATTGTGGGTATTATCTAGTGGCTGATATGCATTAGAAGAATATTACGAGGTAGTTCTGGTTCACCCCCATTTTACGATTTGGAAAACTGAGGCTCCGAGAGGGAAGGGACTTGGTCAACGTGGCTGCCCAGTGGGGGAGCAGGGTTTGACAAGCTTTGTTAGGCTGCAAATCCAATGTTCTCCCTATTCAATCAGGAGATTAATAGTGATAATAATAATGGAGTCGCCGTGTTTTTCGGAAGCCAGATTCCAAAGACCAGGCTCCTTTTGAATGAAGAAAGAGCGTAAGGAAGTTTCCCCAAACTAGGAAATGAGATTCCCAGGTTTTAATGACGTTAAAGGGAAATGGGGTTGCTTTCAGGGTAGAACTCATGCACGAGAGTCCCCCTTGAAGCTCTGGTCTTCGCGCCATCTGTCCAGTCCACATGTCACCTGGCTGTCTTGCTTGCCTCCCTGTCTGTTCTGTCTCCTTGCCCAGCATAGCCTGATCATTACCCTGACTCTCCCAAGCTCCCTCCCAGTTATCTTTCCACTCCCTCCTTCCCTTCTTTTCCCAGGGCTACTGCCCGAGCTCAGGAACTAACCCCGCTCTCCACCCCCACCACCCGAAGCACTTTGAAAGTTCTATCCCGTAGAAAGCCATCAATTCCTTGGGGCGCCTGGGTGGTTCAGTTGGTTAAGCATCCGACTTCAGCTCAGGGCACGATCTCGCGGTCCGTGAGTTCGAGCCCTGCGTCAGGCTCTGGGCTGACGGCTCAGAGCCTGGAGCCTGCTTCCGATTCTGTGTCTCCCTCTCTCTCTGACCCTCCCCCATTCATGCTCTGTCTCTCTCTGTCTCAAAAATAAACTTAAAAAAAAAAAAGCCATCAATTCCACTCTCTGTCATCACTTTACTTTGATCACATACTGCTCTGCCTTCCAGAAACCATTCCCTCTTCTGTTGACAGCAGCTGAATGTCCTTTTGGAGAGCCGCACCCCTCCCACTCTTTCCCATGGTGTTCAGGGGGCTCTGACACAGGCCCAAACTCTGGGGGTGAGCCATGGCCCAGGCCTGTTTGGACATCCCTGCCCCCCACGCCCACCTACAGGGATGGGTTCAGAGATCGGCGCAGGACTCAAGACATACTAATGGGACTCAGTTCTGAGACTTCCTCTGCCGCTGCTGGAACACAGTTGTTTTGTTCACTGAACTTGCTAGAAGGATCAATGATGTAAATCTGAATCTGAATAAAGTCAGCCTGGAAGAAAACGGAACTGAGAAGCAGGAAAAGCCCCCAGATCCAGCTATTCTCAAAGATAATATGCTCCCTGGACTCCCAATTACCAGAGCCAATAAATTCCCTGAACTCCGTTTGAATGGGGTTTCCATCCATTTATAAGTTGTGACTAATAAGTAAATTGGATGATACAATCTTCTCTCTCTCTATTTCAGTTTCTGCAGCAAGAACAAAAATGATGATTCTTTGCCCACTGAATTGAGACGCTGAAACTCGAAGCTTAAAACCAAAACAACTTTGCAGAATTACTTCGTCGAAATTCACGTTCTACATACTACATAAATGTATAAAACGCCTATTCTTTTACGCGTTGACCCAGTCGTATACATATTTCTATATTCATGGAGTTACATATTTATGTATATGGTCAAGTATTGAGGTATTAATGTAGTCGGTTTCCTTGCTGTTTTCCTCCTGCCTTTCTTTCCTCCATTGGGTGCCAGCTATGTGCCAAGCATGTGTTAGGCTTAGCCAGATGAGTCAGTGTGATTCTGTCCACAAGGAGCCCTTCATCTGGTGTGGAAATACAGACCAGAAATCCGCAGGTTGCAGGGGGTGCTGTGATAGAGCAGGGTGGAGGGCAGGTGTCTGAACTACCCTGGGGTGATGGTGGAGAAAGGGAAGGCCAGGCTGTTCAGAGGAGAAGTTTTTGTTTGTTGGTTTGTTTGTTTGTTTAAAGGATGAGGAGGTGAAATCCCGTTACTGGGAACAGCATGTGCTAAAGCAAGACATGACTGAATAAAGACCAAGTCCCTGAAGGTAGCTGGAGCCACCCTCTGGGTCATAGCAGTTACCATGTGACCCCTGCCAGCAATATCCCCAAGCCCACTTCCGGAGCTGCAAAGACACTGGAAGATTTGCTCTCACAGTTCACTGTTACCAAAATGATGCTCTGATTGCAACATCAGATTCTGAAAGTGTCCACCTCCAAAGGTGCCCATTCACCGAAACACGGTCTAGGAATCTATGCCTGACACGTAGATGCTTCACAAATATTTGTTGAGTGAGGAAAGCTGAGGATAACATTCAGAAAATTGTTCTAAAATTAAACTTCATTAAAATTCATACCTCGCAGCTAATAACTCCTTTATAGTCACCCTACCTTTCTTTCTTACCTGAAATGTACAGCTGAGAGATTTTAAAGGGGTCACGGATAGTTATTCAGGTCTTAAACTCCTCTGCTGAGTAGCTCATCATTGTGACAGATGAACAATGTTACATAAAATAAGAAGGAAGGGGAAGAAACCGTCTACGGACTTATTAAACATGAGCGTGTGCCAATCTAGGGATATTATCTTTTTAAAAGTGATTTGTACCTGCAATGTGGGGCTCTAACTCACAACCCTGAGTTGGAGAGTTGCCTGCTTCACTGACTGAGCCAGCCAGAGACCCCTGTTATTTTAATTTCCCAGAGGCGAGGAGTGTTCTCGATTTGCAGACAGAGAGATAGAAGGAGCTCAGGGACTCAGCTGCGAAGGGGCAGGGCTCGCTTAAACTCTGATTTTACTCCAGAGCCCCTTTCTCTAAACCTTGGGAAGGAAAATTTCGCTCAAATTCTCCAAATAGGGGCACTTACAAATAGGCTCAGTGTTTGGCTCGGATCACCTTTATTCATGGTTTGTTCTGGTTTTATTCACTTCCTCAAGTTGTTGTGTACCTTGGGGCACAAACTTGAGCTTTCTCAGATACCTTCCACTGTTTCTTTCTTTCTCTCTTGGTTGACACCTCCCCTGTGCTGAGCCACCTCTCTACTTGTGAATTTGGGTGTGATATCACGTCGCAGGGTGTGGAACCTAGGGATGTGGCTTTCTAAGCAGCCACCCAGGGGCCCGATGATGCGTTGGGAAGTGCGTGAAAAAGGCTTCTTCACCTGATTGGTTCTAGGCTTCAGCAGAAGACGTTAGAACCTTGCAGTAACTGGTCATAGTAGCATAAGACCATGAGGCGTCAGAAGGTTGCAGAAGGCTGCAGACAGCAGACATTGGTCTGCAGTGACTCTCGCATGTGGAGTGAATTTACAGAACCCAAAAAGTTACTGGGAACAAACAGTCAGCAAGACCAACGACAATACCTTGGGCCAGGGAAGGCCAGCAGTTTGGGCAATTTAAAAAATTTTAGGTTGGAGGATCCCGTTAAGTCACTCAGCCTTACCTGATGATTGAGGGTGACAGGGACAGTGTCAGTTCCAAGGAGTTTGTAAGGTTTTTGTTAAGGCTTGTATGATTTGTCCTGTGCAGCAGGTGCCTTGATCACCGGAGACTCTGGAATGTATGCCCCAAGTGGGAAACATATTCTCTAACACTTTAAAAAAATTTTTTTAATGTTTATTTATTTTTGAGACAGAGAGAGACAGAGCATGAACAGGGGAAGGGCAGAGAGAGAGGGAGACACAGAATCTGAAACAGGATCCAGGCTCTGAGCCGTCAGCACAGAGCCCGATGCGGGGCTCGAACTCATGAGCTGTGAGATCATGACCCAAGTCGAAGTCAGATGCTTAACCTACTGAACCACCCAGGTGCCCCTCTCTAACACTTTTTTTTGCCACCGTCATGGCAGGGGAAATTTTCAACCCATCTGGAAAACATATGTGCAATCACAGGAACATATTAACAATCCATACTAGGTGGCAACCGAATGAAGTCAAGCTACAGGTGTTCAAAGATCCACAGGGAGGTCCTGACGCCTCTGGAGACAAAAATAGTTTTTCCAGGATCACGGACCTGACAGGTCAGACATTGCCGATAGACCTTTTCTGAAGTTTTACAGCTGGCTCCCTACCCATGTCTACTCACAACCCGAGTCATCTGAAATGCACTGTGGCTGGTGAAGGAATGCGAAAACTGGTAATTTCTCAGATTCAGGAGCACGCTGTTGTCCCGTTGCCAGGATTTCAGGATGACAAAGGTCTGGCAATGAGGGGACGTTTTTGCAGAAGCAGAACGAACTCCATCCACATGTGCCACAATCTTTATGGACTTCCTTGATGTTGCCTTTGTATAAAAGTCAGCTGGGACACTTTCTGGATTCTTGGGGTCAGTCTGTTTAGTGTGTGCCTCGATTTTGATGACAGCAATTTCAGAAGCTAAGCGAGTAATAATTACAAGTGATGACTTTGTACCAGGACATATCAGATTTTCAAGACTTTCACATAATTTTTAGAACACTTCTACGTCTATACAAACATAACAAAAGAGATCACAGAATCGTTGTCTTCTAAGCAGATCCCTTAAAAGTACAGAAACTTTCACAATCTGTTATCAGAAGGAGACCAAAAGTCCAAAAAAGAAAACAAATAGGAACGCCTGGGTGGCTCAGTTGGCTAAGCACCAACTTCGGCTCAGGTCATGATCTCGCAGTTCGTGAGTTCGAGCCCCGCGTCGGGCTCTATGCTGACAGCTCAGAGCCTGGAGCAGCTTTGGATTCTGTGTCTCCCTCTCTCTCTGCTCCTTACCCACTCATGCTCTGTCTCTCTCTGTCTCTGTCTCTCAAAAATAAATAAACATTAAAAAAAATTTTTAAAAACCCAAATAACTTTGTCCTTTTAACAGAGAGAAAACTAAATTCTAATTCTGCACTAGCTTACTTTTGATATTAAAATGTATTCATTCCAACCTTACTCCTGACCAGGCATAAAATTATTTTCCAAAGATTTCTTTTTTCACAAACTCACTACAACTTTCTTTTTCCTCAAAAAAATTGCATCTCCATTCCTCATACCTTCTTTCCTGGAAGCACACATCCTACTTTTCTTGCATATGGAAGCATTTTCTTCATCATTTTTAGTAGCTTTAACCACAGACATTAATTACAATTCTTAACCCTGGGAAATTTTAACTCCTAGTGAAATCCAAGTAGTAAACAACTGTGAACTATTATGTGGGCATTCTTTAGGTTGGCGAGTATACAAACTCATTTCATAATTTCTAAAAACGTGCTTTTTTTTAAAAAGTTTATTTGCTTATTTTGAGAGAGACAGAGACAGCACAGTCAGGAAGGGGGGGAGAGAGAGAGAGAGAGGGAGACAGAGAAGCCAAAGCAAGCTCCACGCTGTTAGCGTGGAGCCTGATGTGGGGCTGGAACTCTCTCAAAACCATGAGATCATGACCTGAGCCGAAACCAAGAGTCGGGTGCTTAACCAACTGAGCCACCCTGGCGCCCTTAGAAACATGCTTTTTAACAGCATAGTCTTTTAAGAAAGCACACACATACACGAAATTTTATCAACAGACCCAAATTTATCTTTGGTCTTTCTGTAATAAGGAAGCCAAAATTAGATAAACCTATGTTCAGTAATTAATGATTCATTATTGTATCTTATTTGGAAATGATCTGGATGGTTAATGAATTTAACAACTTTTGACTTCACCTAAATCAGTAAAACTTTAAGGTTTTAGATTACCAAAAAAAATGGGAAACTATTTAAAATTTTACCTAAAACTTTTAAAAATTTTATTTATATCTATTCAATTTACTTGTTCTTAACAATTAGGCTGAGATTACCCATAAAAACTTCATGAGACATCAAACAAAGCCAGTCATTGTTCCAAGCTATTTTTAAAAACATTTTGTAACAGGGGCGTCTGAGTGGCTCAGTCGGTTGAGCATCCAACTCTTGATTTCAGTTCAGGCCTTGATCTCAGGGTTATGGGATCGAGCCCCAAGTCTGGCTGATCATGGAGCCTACTTGAGATTCTCTCTCTCTCCCCATCTGCCCCTCTCCCCCTACTTGTGCTCTATCTCTCTAAAATAAAATTAAAAAAAAAAAATTAAAGACATTTTGTAACAGAGATAACACTGACTGGATGGACTTCAAGTAGACCCAGGCGGAAAAAGTTTTAATTTTAATGCTGAAACTCTAAAGACATGTCTGTTTTAATTAAACCAGCAACCTTAAGTTAGCTTTGATAGTATGTTCCCAGATCAGGTGAGCTTCAAAAACATTTGTGTTAATTTCTGTCTTTCTGAGAGTTTTACGATGCCCATCCTTACAAGCACATGCCTTCAAGCCAACTAATACAGCTCTTTTACAAATCAATTTTCATCAGAGGCAGAAAAAAATATCTCACATTTACAACATGTATGGTGCAAAGACATCAAAGACAGATGCAGAGACTTTATAGTTACGAATATTTGTGGAGAAGATACTCTTAAGGAGGCCTTGCTAGGGTTTGGGCACATGAGCCCTTTTGGCAGTTTGTATTTTTAAAAGGCCTATTCCCCCCCCACCCCCCCCCACCCCCTACCCCCCCCACCCCCGCCTCCACTTTTTTTTTTTTTTTTAGCTTCAGTTTTAGGAGGTTGTTGGGCCATGTTTACGTGTTTACGTTTCAAAGACACGATAAGATTTATAACCTCAAGGGACAAAGAAAGATGCAAGTTTCTCCAAGAGGGACTTTGGTTTTCTGAAGCTGAGAATTTACAAGGCTTTTGAGATAAACAAGGATAGTTTGGGGATTGGTAAAGGAATAGGGGAACTTTGAATTGCCTCTGGAGCTGCCTTTTGTTTACGGTCCCGTAAAGGCCATTCAGCTAGAGGATAGTTTAGAATGAGTATTCAAACAAAAGAAACAGTAAGAATTAGGCAGTCTTGTAACCTTTCTTATTAGGTACTGATGTGGGGAACAAAGGCAGGAGGACTGATGTGGGGAACAAAGGCAGGAGGACATGTAGGTAAAATTAAATTTCCTTAAAATCTGCAGCCCGTTGGCAAATACTTGAGGCAGGCGGAGTATGACATTTTTCCAGGAACTCCCAACTGTCTTTTTTTTTTTTTTTTTTTAATATGGAATTTATTGTCAAATTGGTTTCCATACAACACCCAGTGCTCATCCCAACCAGTGCCCCCTCAACATCCATCACCCACCCTCCCCTCCTTCCCACCCCACATCTACCCTCAGTTTGTTCTCAGTTTTTTTTTAATTTGTTTTATTTATTTATTTTTGAGACAGAGAGAGACAGAGCATGAACAGGGGAGGGGCAGAGAGAGAGGGAGACACAGAAGCAGGCTCCAGGCTCTGAGCCATCAGCCCAGAGCCCGACGCGGGGCTCGAACTCATGGACCGTGAGATCGTGACCTGAGCTGAAGTCAGATGCTTAACCGACTGAGCCACCCAGGCGCCCTGTTCTCAGTTTTTAAGAGTCTCTTATGGTTTGCCTCCTTCCCTCTCTAACCTTTTTTTTCTTCCCCTCCCCCATGGTCTTCTGTTAAGTTTCTCAGGATCCACATAAGAGTGAAAACATATGGTATCTGTCTTTCTCTGTTTGACTTATTTCACTCAGCATAACACTCTTCAGTTCCATCCACGTTGCTACAAAAACCCAGAATTTATTCTTTCCCATTGCCACGTAGTATTCCATTGTGTATATAAGCCACAATTTCTTAATCAATTCATAAGTTGATGAACATTAAGGCACTTTCCATAATTTGGCTATTGTTGAAAATGCTGATATAAACATTGGGGTACAAGTGCCCCTATGCATCAGCACTTCTGTGTCCCTTGAGTAAATTCTAAGCAGTGCTACTGCTGGGTCATAGGGTAGATCTATTTTTATTTATTTTTATTTTTTATTTTTTATTTTTTTAAGTTTATTTATTTATTTATTTATTCTTTAGCCTCTACTACAAAGCTGTCATCATCAAGACAGCATGGTATTGGCATAATAACAGACACATAGACCAATGGAATAGAATAGAAACCCCAGAACTAGACCCACAAACGTATGGCCAACTCATCTTTGACAAAGCAGGAAAGAACATCCAATGGAAAAAAGACAGTCTCTTTAACAAATGGTGCTGGGAGAACTGGACAGCAACATGCAGAAGGTTGAAACTAGACCACTTTCTCACACCATTCACAAAAATAAACTCAAAATGGATAAAGGACCTGAATGTGAGACAGGAAACCATCAAAACCTTAGAGGAGAAAGCAGGAAAAGACCTCTCTGACCTCAGCCGTAGCAATCTCTTACTCGGCACATCCCCAAAGGCAAGGGAATTAAAAGCAAAAGTGAATTACTGGGACCTTATGAAGATAAAAAGCTTCTGCACAGCAAAGGAAACAACCAACAAAACTAAAAGGCAACCAACGGAATGGGAAAAGATATTTGCAAATGACACATCGGACAAAGGGCTAGTATCCAAAATCTATAAAGAGCTCATCAAACTCCACACCCGAAAAACAAATAACCCAGTGAAGAAATGGGCAGAAAACATGAATAGACACTTCTCTAAAGAAGACATCCGGATGGCCAACAGGCACATGAAAAGATGTTCAACGTCACTCCTTATCAGGGAAATACAAATCAAAACCACACTCAGATACCACCTCACGCCAGTCAGAGTGGCCAAAATGAAGAAATCAGGAGACTATAGATGCTGGAGAGGATGTGGAGAAACAGGAACCCTCTTGCACTGTTGGTGGGAATGCAAGTTGGTGCAGCCGCTCTGGAAAGCAGTGTGGAGGTTCCTCAGAAAATTAAAAATAGACCTACCCTATGACCCAGCAATAGCACTGCTAGGAATTTACCCAAGGGATACAGGAGTACTGATGCATAGGGGCACTTGTACCCCAATGTTTATAGCAGCACTCTCAACAATAGCCAAATTATGGAAAGAGCCTAAATGTCCATCAACTGATGAATGGATAAAGAAATTGTGGTTTATATACACAATGGAATACTACGTGGCAATGAGAAAAAATGAAATATGGCCTTTTGTAGCAACATGGATGGAACTGGAGAGTGTGATGCTAAGTGAAATTAGCCATACAGAGAAAGACAGATACCATATGGTTTCACTCTTATGTGGATCCTGAGAAACGTAACAGAAACCCATGGGGGAGGGGAAGGAAAAAAAAAAAAAAAAAGAGGTTAGAGTGGGAGAGAGCCAAAGCATAAGAGACTGTTAAAAACTGAGAACAAACTGAGGGTTGATGGGGGGTGGGAGGGAGGGCAGGGTGGGTGATGGGTATTGAGGAGGGCACCTTTTGGGATGAGCACTGGGTGTTGTATGGAAACCAATTTGACAGTAAATTTCATATACCAACTGTCTTAATGTTAATGCTTTGCTGGAGGGAAAAACAACCTTAGCTCGACAGCAGCCAAGCCTCCAGGATCCTGTGAGTCTTTTCTAGCATCTGAAAGTCCTTTTGGAAACCTCCCTTGCCTTTACCTCCATCACCAACCCCCCAATATATAATCAGTTACTCTGACCTTGGGTCCTGTCCCTGTGCTTTAATATAACCACCTTTTGAATTGAAGATGTCTCAAGAGTTCTTTCTTGGCCATTGGCGCTGAACCGTAAAAAAAAAAACACAACAATTTTTTTTTTTTTAATTTTAGATAGAGAATGAGCGTGGGCGGGAAGAGAGGCAGAGGAAGAGAGAGAGAGAGAGAGAGAGAGAGAGAGAGAGAGAATCCCAAGCAAGCTCCGTGCCATCCTGTCCGTGCAGAGCCCCATGTGGGGCTGGAAGCCACGAACTGTGAGATCATGACCTGAGCTGAAATCAAGAGTTGGACGCTTAACCAACTGAGCCACCCAGGCGCCCCTGGAATGAAACTTTCAATGAAGTTATTTTGGGAATTTTGAAACCTTTGCTTTTAAGTGCATTTCTTAAATGATCTGATCTAATTGGAACGTTCCTCCTACTGGCCATTGTAATCCTAGGTTGTGATGTCTCTGAGATCTAATAGTGGTTTGGTGGGACCCTGGCCACAGCCGGAGTTCAACTCACATTTCTGTCCAGCCACATCTAGTCCCAAATAGGATGCAACTCTCACATTTCTGTCTGGCCTTATTTTGCAGCCCTCAACTCGATGGTTACCAAGCCAAGTTCCTACGGTCACAAAACAAGCTTCTAGATTTTTACGGTTTCTGGGACTATAGTTCTGACATATAAAATAAGCAGGTGTGCTGGAAGACGGAATGCTTAACTCTCAGATTTTAAGGATCCCATTCCATTATTATTTATTTATTCATTCGTTATTTTTCTTTTAGCTAAGCCTTTACCTCCTGTGCACATGGACGGAAACCAGCAGTGCCGAGGAAGCAGACTGTGGACACTAGGACAACCGGAGAAGTAGGGATGGGGGAGAACTGAAGCAGCGAGCCCCGGAGAGTGGGGATAGTGGATTGATTTCCAGCAAGTGGAGAAGTGCACCTGCCCCCAGGCGTTCCCAACACGGAGTGCTAGGACCCAACCAAGGGCTGGCTTTTGGAAGCCGCTGCAGGCTGGCCAACAGGAGGCGCTGGGGCCACCAGTAATTGTCCATGTGGGCTAAACCTGTAGATGCCATTAAGGGACACTGGGGACTGGAAATGGGGGAAGGACTAAACAAGGAAACCCCAGTAAATGGGCACTGTGGCTGGAACTGGGGAGGGGATTCGATGTGGAATTGAGGAGGGAGCATGAGGCAAGCAGACATCCCACAAACACCCTCCCCCTTCCCCCCTCCCCCAAGGTGGGATGTGTGTGACACTCCTTAGGTGCTCCCGGATGCCCAAGAACAAAGCAAAGGGGAGAACAAATGGTTAACTGATGGAGATCACAGTCATGAGGGCCCGAGTCTCCATCAGTTTACAAATATCTTAATAAATTACAAGAAAAAGGCATTCATTTCAATAGCTAATCTCCAGAAACCTATAGACTCTGTTTCCTGGAGCCCCAACATCACCTTCCCCTCCATAGTGATGTGGGAAACAAAGGCAAGAAGGAAATGGCAGGGAAAAGTAAATTTCCTTATAACCTTCAGCCCATTGACAAATACTTGAGGCAAATACAGAGTATAACATTTCTCTAGGAACCCCCTACTGTCATAATGTTAATGCATTACTAGAGGGAAAACAACCTTAGTTTGACAATAGCAATGACCCTGGCATCTCGTGAGTCCCCTTTGGTATATCAAAGTCCTCCTGGAAGCCTCCCTCAACTCCATAGTATACAACCAGTCACTGTTCACGACCCCGGTGCAGCTCTTTCTGCCCATGGGTCCTGTCCCCCTGCTTTAATAAAATCACCTTTTTTGCACCAAAGACATGTCAGGAATTCTTTCTTGGCCGTCAGCCCCGGACTCCCGATCCCTACAAAACCCCGTCAGAACTGTGGCCTGAACCAAGGGCTGTGGGACAAGGGCTGGTGCTCTGTCAGAGCCTCCTGTCAGCTCCGACAGACCTGTTCACGCCGGCCTGGAAAGCCAACTCGATCCAGAGCTTGAATGTAAAATGAGAACTCCAACCAAGAGGGACTCGCCAACTGCCCCCAGAAACACAAACGGTGAGCTCAGAAGGATTGGTCGGGCTCCACACCTGTGTCTCTTACTGTCCCCAAATGCCATCAGAACTGCACTTTGGATCCCAATGCCATCACCAATAGGTTTTAAAACAAAATTCAACCAAGTAAATTTGAAGATCTAACAGCTGGCTCTTCCTCTGTGGCCCTTTCATGTACTTTCCAGAAGCCTCTGCTGGTCCTCTCCCTGTAGGTCCTTTTGATGTAGTTTGAAGTGTTGGGGTTCAGAGCCGAGGGCCAAGAAAGAAGTCTCGAGAGTCTTTGGTGCAAAAAGGTGGCTTCATTAAAGCACGAGGACAGGACCCATGGGCAGAAAGAGTTGCACTGGGGTTGTGAACAGTGACTGATTATATTGGAGGTTGGGAAGGGGTTGGGGATAGAGTAAGTCTCTAAGGTATTTTGGAAACAAGGTTTCCAGGACCTTGAGGGGTTAGCTGCTGTTAGGAACAGATCATTTATTACTATTTAGTTAAAACTCAGTCATGAGACCCTTCAGATGCTTATCAGCGGGTCATAAGCTTGGAGTACGATTGCCAACATGTATCTTGGGGAGGTAGAGATAAAGGAAGTTTCCAAAGGACTTTTTTACATGTTAACGTAGACTTACGGGATCCTGGGGGGTCAGGATAATGTTTAAGCTAAGGTTGCCTTTTGCCCTCAGCAAAGTGTCACTGTAGAGGCCGCTGAGCTCCCAGAGGAAGGTCACTCTGCCTGTCTCAAGGACTTGTCAGTGGGCTGTAAATCGTAAGGAAATGAATCTTTTTTCTTCTGCCTTTGTTTCCCACATCATGTTGACCCTTCTTTATTTGGGGGGATGGCTTTCAAGTCCTTCTCCACTCTCTAGGAATTCAGTCCGGCTGCTGGGGAGACTTGGTCCCTCCTAGCTGCCTTATGTGACAGGAACTAAGACAAATCAACTGCCTGCGCTCTGTCCCCTCTATGGCCTCATTTGGTTCAGAGGAAGCCACCCAGCCATCCTTGGCCCTGACCACCTTGCAGTGAGGTCACCAGCCCATTCCTCCCTCCCTCAATTTCCCAGGCAGGAGTCAGACCCCAGACCCCTGAAGTCCCTAACGCCTCAGTCACGTCTGAGTAGCCCTGTGGAAGGAACCCCCTTACCAGGTGAGGGAGGAAATGAGACCTCCAGGCCAGCTCTCTCCACAATGAGCCTCCTGCCCAAATTCTCCAGCCTCCACTTTTCGACTCTTGCATAGCATCCAAGTAGGTAAGGGGTCCAGGACACGTTCTCAAGAATTTCCCTTGACGTCTGCCATTGTTCCCTGTTTGGGAAGGTCATGCCTGTTGTATATTGGCGCCTGGTTGAAAAGTCAATGGTAACGCCTTGTCACGTACGTACATAAAATTGTGCTAGAGAGCAGGGGTAATGTATTAGGCTGATTGAATCTTGTCTCTGTCCCTTCCCATGAGGGGCACTGAAGAATTGGAGCTGCAATTATCTCCTGGATAATAGCCACCGGAGGATGTGTGCCCCATGATACAGGCAGTGACAACCAAAGTGTCAAGAAGGACCAAAGCGTTCGCACCTCGTTTCCTTTTCCCATTAAAAAAAAGAAGTCACAAACACAGGGGGGCCTGGGTAGCTCCGTCGGCGAAGCATCCGACTCTTGGTTTCCGCTCAGGTCGTGATCTCGCAGTTTGTGAGCGAGAGCCTCGTGTTGGACTCCGCCCGGACGGCATGGAGCCTGTTGGGATTCTCTCGCCCTTCTCCCTGCCCTTTTCCTGCTCTGTCTTTCTCTCTCTTAAAATAAATAAACACTTTAAAATAAGTGAATAAATAAATAAGTGAATAAATAAATAAATAAGGGGCACCTGGGTGGCTTAGTCAATTAAGGGTCCAACTCCCGGTTTCGGCTCAGGGCATGATCTCGTGGCTTCATGGGTTCGAGTCCTGCATCATGCCCTGCGTTAGCAGCGAGGAGCCTGCTTGGGATTCTCTCTCTCTCTCTCTCTCTCTCTTTCTCTCTCTCCTCTCTCTCTCTCTGTCCCTCCCCCACCCACACTGTCTCTGCCTCTCACAAAATAAATAAACCTAAAAAAAAAACACCAAACTTAAAAAAATAAATAAAAATAAAAACCCCACAAACACAAAAATCAGCTTTCTTCTTTTGAAAAGAAGACCAGTATAATTCGTAAAACATTTTAAATATGAAAAAAGAACCAAAAAAACATAATCCCTAATAATGCTATTGTAAGCTCTCGTACGTATACTTTTACATAGCTGTAATCATACTGCGTATAAATTTCACACCACGGCTTTTTTCACAGCTATCACATTATAGACATCTCTCTTACTGTGTACCCTAATGACCATAATTTTTTTTTTAATTTTTTTTTAACGTTTATTTATTTTTGAGACAGAGAGAGACATAGCATGAACAGGGGAGGGTCAGAGAGAGGGAGACACAGAATCTGAAACAGGCTCCAGCACAGAGCCCGACACAGGGCTCGAACTCATGGACTGCGAGATCATGCCCTGAGCTGAAGTCGGACGCTTACCCGACTGAGCCACCCAGGTGCCCCGCCTACTGACCATAATTTTTTAATGACAGCATAATATTTCTTTGGATAAACTATGCTTTGCTATGCTGTGTTCTAATTCTTTGACACTTAGATGGTTTCTGTGTGTTTGTCTACCTTTATAAATCAAGTCCGTTAGGGGTCTTTACCAGCAAGTAGCAGGAGCCAAGTCTGGAATGCTTAGACAGGAAAGGGATTTACTTGACGGGTATAGACGGGCTTGCAGAACTCACAAGGGGAGTGAAGATCCGGTGACTTAAAAGACCAGGAATTGAAGAAGTTCCGAGGTTCTGGGTGGCGAGAACTACTTGACTGTCTGGATGCAGCTCTCCTGTTAGGCTACATGTCAACTGTGGTTTCCTTGTGTTACTGCCCTGCAGAGAGAGAATGTGATTCATCTAACCTGGGTCATGTGCCCAGACCTGGCCGATCAACCAAATTACTGCTACGGGAATACTCTATCTTTGCACATACAGCTTTTTCTAGATATTTAAAAAGGTCTGTCTATTTTGAGAGAGAGAGAGAGGGAGTGTGAGCTGGGGAGGGGCAGCGAGAGAGGGTAAGAGATCCAAGCAGGCTCTGTTTTGTCAGAGCCCAATGCAAGGCTTGACCTTACCAACTGAGATCATGACCTGAGCCGAAATCAAGAGCTGGACGCTCAACCGACTGAGCCACCCAGGCGCCCCTTTTTCTAGATTTTTGAATCTTTTTTTTTTATGTGAAATGTCTCAGAGCGGAATGACGGGACAAGAGGGTAGAACTTTGGAGGTGGCTCTTGATGTACGTTGTCACATATATGGGAGTATAGGAGGAACCTTTAGAAGCCATCAGAGTGGTAGTTCGTTGAAATGGGGATTCAGGGATTATACGACGCATTACACAAAGCATTTTATTCGACCGCTGTCTGAGGCTGTATCTATTACACTGCTAACCCTTGATATAGAGCCCTGGCCCTTGTGTGTGTCCTCAGATTGGTCTTTTGTGTCGTCTTCCCTGCATGAGCATCGCTCACGATGCATGTCCAAAATTTTCGGTTTAGGATTCTGTAAAAGGGAGCAAGAACTCAGAGATCTTTGGGAAACGATCGGAACGCCTCATCCTTTCGGATTTTTGAGATTCCTACCCACTCTGATTCTTTTCACTCTTGGCTCGCCCACACCTAATTCAACATCCATACTTTTGTATGTGCGATTTGCTTTTTTTTCCCCCGAACCTTTCCGAAGACTTCAATTTAGTTTTCATTGAAACAGCAGGTCCCTTACTTATCCCACTCATACTTAATTGGTTTTTATTATGTTTATTTTAATTAAGTAATTAGAAAAACAGTTCAAGTGGTCCCGACAGGCTTGAGAACAAATACTACTTACTCCTGGTAAATAGACAGCTCACCTGGTGGGAGCATTAGCACACAGATGCTGGAGAGTAGCCTGCGGTGGTGAGTGATGACATCCCAGGGGGCATCAGTCCATGCTTTGTGAGGTGACTGACCTGGCTGAGTGGAGCTGTTTAGGAGAAATTCTATCGTGCCAGTTTAAATGAACCCTCTCCATAGCTTACATAAAAACACAATATCAACCCCATGAATGTGACATTGGTACAATGTGTGTGTTTCGTTCTATGTCATTTGTGGATTTGTGTGACAATGACTGCAATACAGACCCAGAGCCAGTGCGACGCCACAGGTGTCCTTCTGGTGGTTCCATTTTGTAGCCACACCTACTTCCTTCCCCTCCACTCTCCCAACTCCTGATGACAGCCCTGCTCAGCCTACATGAATACAATTTTCTCATCTGGGAAACGTTGTTTAAATGGAATCACACAGTATTTTCCCTTTTGAGATGGACTCAGCATAATGCCCTGAGATCCATCCAAGTCATTGTATTTTTCAATAATTTGCTTCTTCTCTTTCTTTCTTTCTTTCTTTCTTTCTTTCTTTCTTTCTTTTTCTTTCTTTCATTCTTTCTTTTGTTCTTTCTTTCTTTTGTTTTTTCTTTCTTTCTTTCTTTCTTTTGTTCTTTCTTTCTTTCTTTCTTTCTTTCATTCTTTCTTTCTTTTGTTCTCTCTTTCGGGAAAAAACAGATCCCATGAGAGCAGGGGAGAGGGGCAGAAGGAGAGAGAAAGATCTCAATCAGGCTCCACGCTTCGCATGGAACCCAACAGAGGGCTCAATCCCACAATCCCGGGATCATGACCTGAGCTGAAATCGAGAGTCAGCCGCTTAACCGACTGAACCACCCAGGCACCCCAATAACTCACTTCTTTTTATTATTGAGTAGTATTTCCTGGTATGGATGGACCAGTTTGTTTAACCAGTCATCAACATAAGGGCATTTTTGTTTTTTGCGGTTTTGAGCGATTACAAATAAAGCTGTTCTAACAACTGTGTGCAGGCTTTCAGGTGGACATATGTCTTCATTTTGCTGGGATAAATGTCTAAGATTCCTCGCAATTCCTTGGGTTGCTTGGTGTGTGCCAAACTACTTTCCTCAGTGGCTGTGCATTTTATATTCTTATAAATATAAATATATTATTATTTATTTATTTATTTATTTATTTATTTATATATATATATAATATATATATTATTTATTTATTTAT
Source organism: Panthera pardus (assembly GCF_024362965.1). Lineage (NCBI taxonomy): Eukaryota > Metazoa > Chordata > Mammalia > Carnivora > Felidae > Panthera > Panthera pardus. Next base: position 64,439,217 of record NW_026526765.1, on the reverse strand, counting down.
ATATAATATATATAATTATCTTATAATATATATATAATATATGTATTATTTATTTATTTATTTATATGTATAATATATATAATTATCTTATAAATATAAAGATATTGTCAATATCTTTAATTTTAGCTATTCTAATAGGCATATGGTGACAGTTCATTATCTTAACTTGCGTTTCCCTGATGGCCAATGAGATAGACCATCTTTTCATGTGTTTATCTGTGTCAGGGGTTTGAGGGATTTGGGGCGGATCAAGGAAAAAGGTACGGTCGTGAGAGGTAGTAACACACAACCAACTTCATTGGGCGGTGCTTGGACAGAGTGGTGAGAGAAGTGCCTCATAGTGGGAGTCTGTCCAGAGGCTACGGCTTGAGAGGTTGTTACTCAGAAGGGGAAGAGGGCAGGAAAGAGGAGGATCAGAGAAGAGGATTATGTGTCCAGACGGTGTTGGTCAGCAGCATGGAATGGCCTTTCTGAATCATAAAACTCCTAAGGGCCAAAGTAGCTTGGAGGTTTTACAACCGCAGGCTCCAGCTGCGGTCAACAGGTATGGTGTGAGGTTTTTCAGGGAATGCCAAGCAAGCAGGCTCTAAATGGCCAAAAATCTGCTTGTTTGGGCCATGATTAAAGCAACCAGACTGACACAAATTTGAGTCTGGTGCCAGCAGGCTTCGAAGCTAATGGATCTCGTCCCGCACTGAAGAAATAAGCAACACAGAGGCCATCTTGGCCTTATTTATGTAACAATTCGCCATCTGTCTATTCTCTTCTAGGTAATACCTCTCCATGTCTTTGCCCGTTTTTTAACTCGATTGACTTTTTTTTTAAATCTTGAATTTGGGGAGTTCTTTGTATGTTCTAGATATGAGTTCATTGTCACATAAATGGTTTGCAAACATTTTCTTCCAGTTTGCAATCGATGGTCTCGTTGCCTTACAGTGTTTTTCACACAGCAAAAGCTTTTCATTTTGATGAAGTCTGATTTATTGATTTTTTCAAAAAAAGATTTTATTATTTTTAGGCAATCTGTACACCCAGCGTGGGGCTCAAACTTACGACCCCAAGATCAAGAGTCACACGCTCCTCTGACTGAGCCAGCCAGGAATCCCACATTGACTTTTTTTTCTTTTACGGATCACATTTTGGATGTTGTATCTAAGAACTCTTCACCAAGTCCCAGGTCTCAAAGATTTTCTCCCATGTCTTTGTTTTTCTAAAAGTGTTAGAGTTCGATGTTTAACATTTCAATCGACAGCCGATTTTGGATTGATTTTTGTATAAGGGGTGAGACTTAGGTTGCGATTTATTTATTTTTGTTACGGATATCCAATTTTTTTGAAAATTTGAAAATTTGAAAATCTGGCACCATTTTTTTGAAAAGACTATGCTTTCTACATTCAATTGCTTCTCAAGGACCCTTCTCGAAATCAGTTGTCTGTACTTGCGTGGGGCTATTTCTGGGTTCTGTATTCTATTCCACTGAAGCCTCCCTTTCACTTCATCCTGTTAATATTTTCTAACTTCACTTGTGATTTCTTCTTCGACCCATGGATCATTCACATGTATGCTGCTTAATTTGTAAATATGTAGGGTTGTCTCAGATATCTTTTTTTGTTATTGACTTATCACTTAATCCCATGTGGTTAGAGAATATTTCCATGTGGCTGCAGTCCCTTTAAAAATGTTAAGACTTGCTATGACCCAGGATTTCATCTAACAGTGTTTTCCATCTGCATTTGACCAGAATGTATATTCTGAAGTTGTTGGGTGTTGTCTGGGGTCTCTCCTGAATGCCCTCAGTTTTTTGTGACTTCTCTCCACTCTGGCTGGTGGGAACTCAAATGTCTCCCAGCTATGTGTGGGCAATGGAAATTGTTCAGCTTATAGCTCTGTTCTTTGCACAGCCTTGTGGAGTCTCACCCTGTGCACACATACATTAGTATTCATCCAATGACAGGAAGGGGAACCCTACACAGATTGTCGAGGATGTTTCTCTGTTTAGTTCTGGTACTCTTCCAGAATTCTTTCCGGTATTCTTCCTTACAAATTCCAGTCACCTCTGTCTTCTAGTGTTTAGCAAGATTTTAGTCTCCGCTTGGGCTTCTCCTCCCTATTCTGATTGCCAGAAACTAACTCCAGACAGAAAGTCAACGCATTTGTAAAACTCGTCTGATTTGCTGCCCTACTCTTAGTTAATTTTTCACAGCACTTTTCTGCTTATTGTCCAATGTCTGAAAAGAGTTTCTTGTATTTTGTCCAGTTTTTTTAGGTGTTTATGGTGCAGATATTGAACATTTCTTTTACACGTGAGCTTTGGACCAAGATTTTGTTTTATTATTCATTCATCATTATTACTTTTTTTAAGTAGGCTCCGTACCCAATATGGAACTTGAACTCATGACCCTGAGATTAAAGGTCGTGTATTCTACAGACTGAGCGAGCCAGGCGCCTCTGGACAAACATTTTAATGAAATGAGCAAGCAAGCCATGGAGATAAGGTGTAGGAAAGAGCATACTAGGCAGAAGGAACTATGGGTCAAAGTCTCTGATGGCTGAACCATGTGTGGCTTGGGTACCATGATCCTTACTTCAGAGTGAAGAGACTAAAGATCGTAGAGGTTAGCTCTTTACCTAAGACCTTATAGGATAGGGGCAGATTCAACCCACACTTGAAAAGAACATCTGGGGGCGCCTGGGTGGCTCAGTCGGTTGAGTGTCCGACTTCAGCTCAGGTCACGATCTCGCTATCTGGCGGTCCGTGAGTTCGAGCCCCGCGTCGGGCTCTGGGCTGATGGCTCAGAGCCTGGAGCCTGCTTCCGGTTCTGTGTCTCCGTCTCTCTCTGCTCCTCCCCCATTCATGCTCTGTCTCTCTCTCTATCTCAAAAATAAATAAATGTTAAAAAAAATTTAAAAAAAAAAAAGAAAAGAGCATCTGAACTCCTTCCCCTGGGTCTCACCACCTGCCTAGAAGGCTGTTGCTTCAGTGAAGAGGAGATTTATGAGCTATGACTAACCAGTGCAACACGTTATCTCGGGAGGTGTTATCTCGGGAGGTAATCGAACATACGAATTGTTCAAAGTGAGCTTAGACAAATGCAAGTCTGGAAGATTTGTAATGGCTTGGGGGCACCAAGGGGATTTCCAGTGAATGTTTGTTAGTTCTGGTAACGGCATTCCACGGGCTGTTTTCCTTCACGGAGCTTCCAGCGTGTTCTCCTCCGTCGGGGAAGTGTGCTCTCTTGTCTGATGCAGCCAAGTCACTTCTCTCACTCAGTACATTTGGGAGCCGTCAAGGAGGCATGTGTGCTAACAATAGTTCCCATTACCAGAATGCCTAGTATACTCCAGATGCTTTACATACGTTATCTGAAGTCCACACAACCCTATGCAGTAAGTATTCTTATGCTATTTTATTGAGCAAGGATGGAGAGCTTTGAGAAATAACTTACCAAGTCCTCTTTGTTTTCACTACACATTGCTCTAGTGTGGGCTAAACTTTGGGGGGAAAGGCTCTAATGTGGCTGTTTTTTTTAGTCACTTGGTTAGATAGGAGTCCTTCTCTTTTCTTTCTTTTTCTTCTTCTTCTTCTTTTTTTTTGTGGTTTCCATGAGAATGCTAAAGGAGAGAAAAATAGATGGCAAGGTCAAGGAACGTTGCAGAGAGGTGTGGAGAACCCTGCAAAAAGTATACCAAATGCTATCATGGAAAACAAAAAAGGAAAAATTGGAGCTGAGCCCTAGATGTTGCCATTAGGGGCCAGGTGGGGCCTTTACCCAAGACCCAGCTCCATACCAGGGAACGAACATGTTTCTGCAGCCTAGAGCAGAAAACCAAAGCAGTATGGATTTCTTCTTCTTCATTCCAAAGAAGACCAAAAAAAAAAAAAAGACTTTATGTCTATCCCTTACTATTTCTATGGGTGTTAAGCACCATTTGTTCAGGAACTCAAGGATAATCCAACTTTTTTGCTTTTGACTTGTGTGGGTTGAGTCTGAAGGTGGCACTTATCTCATAATACATTTCTATCCCTGACTCTCTTTGTTCTAAGAATTTCCTAGACAAATGAAATCACTTTAACAAAAACAGGTTCGGTTAATTCCTGATCATTTAACATGACTAGGTAGGCAGTTTTACATCCCTGACTCCTACTCAGACAAGTGTCACCTGCATCTGGCCCCAGAAGTGCCCCACAGATTTATGTCATTGCAGCTGTGGTCAAGACTTTTGTGTCTCTAACTTTGAGCGTGGGAAAAATGTAATCCTCTACGTTGCTGAGGATTTAAAATAAGTTCTTGGCTTTCTGGATCATGAGGCCTCCCTTATTCCTCTCTCTTTGTAGAAATTCCTCACATTGGTGCTTGGTGCCTATCAATGCTCAGGAAAATTAGACGTTTCTGTGGTTACCTTGAGGACTCGAACAAGTTCATACGTCGCCTGCTCAGTTGTTCAACACGGCCGGTCTGAAACAGACCTCCCGACTTCCACTGCCAAGGAGTTGCTCCCCAACTCTTCCCTAACCCCACTCATTCAAGGTCAAGCTCAATCCTAAAAGTCATCCCTGACCTTGACTTTTCTCTTTCCCTCTCCTCCACATCCGGTCCATCAACAAATCCTGCTGGCCTACACTCCTAGTATAGATCTTAAATCTTACCACTTGGCTTTGTGACACCATCCTCTCTCAAACAGACCAGTTCTCTCTGAACAGTTGTTCAGCGCTTAGGCTGCCATCACAAAGTACCACAGACTGCGTGGCTTAAACTACGGAAATTTATTTTTCTCATAATTCTGGAGGCTAGAAGTCTGAGATCAAGGTGTCGGCAGGGTTCTCCTGAGGCCTCCCTCCTCAGCGTGTAGATGGCCGTCTTCTCCCCGTGTCCCTACGTGGTCTTCCTCTGTGTGTGTCTGTGTCCTAACCTCCTCTTCTTGTCAGGACATCGGTCGTGCTGGATGAGGGCCCACCCTAACGACCCTTATTTTGACTGAATTACGTCTGTGAAGACCCTATTTCCAAATGCATTCTGAGGTACGGCGGGTTAGGGTTTCAGCCCACGAATTTTGCGAAGATCCAATTCAGCCCTTGGCACTGCACTTCTTGCTTTCATTCTTGTCTCCTAAAGTCTGGTTTCCATATTTAATCAGAGTGATCTTTAAATACGGTGAAGCAGATCTTGTCACACCTCCCTGCTTAAAACTTTCCGGTGCTTTCTTATTGCACCTATGTTTGCATTCCAGATTTCTATCTGGGCCCAGGAGGCTACCCCTACACCTCTCCAACCTCATTTGTTACGACTTCTGTTTGCTCGGCCCCTTCACCCTTCTTTCTACTTCCTAGGCACGTCACAGTCATTCCCACCTCAGGGACTTTGCACGTGCTGTTCTTGTTGAAGTGAAACACTTCTTCCAGGTCTTCCCCAAGGCTGGTTTCTTTTTATAGCTCAGATTCATCCCCAGAGTTACTTTCGCCTTCCTCAGTGCTCCCCTCTCCTGCCTGCCCGGCCAACCCTCAGCTCCAGCACCTTCCCTGTTTATCCTTTAAACAGACCTTCATCCTGTTTGATTTCCTTCTTAGCATGATCGCTAGCTCAATTTTTCCAGGTTTTAGACCTGATATTTGTATTGTCTATCTCCTCCACAACAATGTGAACTCTAATATAAATTCAGAGTCCAGGAAATAGTATTTGTTTAATTGCTGAAGGAAAACTTCTTCAATGTGAACCTAGCACACACTCCCATGCAGTTTTTTACTTGCCAATAAACTGACATCCTTTTACCTACGCTGTTCGCAACTGACATACTCCTTCGTTCGTCCAATAAACATTGATCAGATGCAGGCTCGTCGAGTAGGAAGAACCTGATCTCTGCCATAAGCAGCTGGGAAATTAAATCCTGTCTCTACTACTTACTTGCTGTGCGATCATTTTGCAAAACGTTTAAGTGTTCTGAAACTTTGTGAATCTGTAACATAGGGCTTAAAAATATACTTGTGCTTCCTTTAAGATGCATCTAAAACTAAGGTGGACTGACAGACGTACAGAGGGACGGACGGATGGAGAGAGGTGTGATAACGCAAGTCTCATTAAGATTTAGTTGTAGAATCCAGGTGGTGGGCAAATGCGTGTTTACTGTAAGATTTTTTCGATTTCTCTGCATGCTTAAAACTTTTAATAATAAAACGTTGGAGGTGAGGAAGAAAACGGGAAAAAAAAAACCACCCTTGCAGGTTTGTTCTCAGAACGAAATGATATGCTATTTGTCACATACGTCCGCAAAGGGGGCGCTGCAGGGTTCGGTGAGTGCAAACTGCTGTTGTCACTGTTACGTAAAAACATGCTAAGTATTGTAGGAGGATCCAAGAGGAATAAGACTCCACTTCCTCTCCCAGTGGGCGAAGGCAGATGCAAACTCTCCTAACACCATGAGGAATTGCTCTAATAAAGCCTCTGCTCAGGCAGGAGGTGCTGGATCGCAGAGGACGTTGGGTGGAGCCTTCCGGAAGCATCGTGAGGGGCGCCTTGACGGATGGGGGGCTGCTGTTCAAAGTGGGGAAAAAGAAGCTTTTGTTTAGTGGTCAGACAATGTGACATCCCTCTCTAGCTTGCAATGATTAGGGCTGTCCTTTCCACAAACGGTTCCTTGAGTTTTTAAGGAACTTAAAACTCCTTAAAAAGTTAAGGAACTTCACCCTTTGGGTTTCAGATATACTATTTCATTCCCTCTTACAGCTCAACTTGAAGCCCTATCTGGGGACACAATGAACTTCTGCAATCTTGCACTCAGAGTGGAAACTCAGGTGTTAGAGAATCTACCTTTATTCCTAAGTTCCTTCTTGGAACAAAACCTGTGTTTTGTTAGGATTACATTGGTGCCTTAGCATACATACAGTCTCCTAAGAAGATAGGATGGGTCAGACCTTCCAGAACCAGGATGGCAATCAGTGGGACTGATTTTCTATGCCTTTTGCCCTCTAAACAGGAAGATCGGATTTGATCAAATCAACAGAAGTTTCTGTTTATTGTGGAGGAGTGCCTTTCTCCCAAAACACTTAGGACTTGCAAATAAATTAAATATATTCATTCTTGCAACTGGTGTTATTTCTTCCTAGGAAACTCAGGCTAAAGAAACCTCTAAATGCAGCTTAAAATTCAAGGCAGCCAAACTGGCAGCCCATAACACAGAGAAGACAGGAATCGAAATCTTTCCAAGTCATGCAGCCGTAGCCACGTTCCAGTCGTTCCTTCCCTTCCTCCCTCAACAAACTTGCACGAGTTCCAGTTGTGTGCCAGGCCTTGTGCCCGCAATCGGGGATGTAAAGATGATTTAGACACACTTCGGTTCCCCAGGAGCTCACAGGCCAGCGGGAGGTGATGAGGGAGCGTGGGGCAAGCTGAGGGCAAAATACAGGCTGCCCTCCCCACCCCCCACCCCCTGGTGGAATCTGTGTGATGATCCTTGGACACTCCTGGCTCCCCAAGAACAAAGGAAAGGGGTTTAAGTGCTTGCCACGGTGATGTGGGAAACTAAGGCAAATGAAAAATTAAATTTCCTTTCTGCCTACAGCCCGTTGACAAGTCCTTGAAACGGGCAGCGTGACCTCCCCTAGGAGCTCAGCTGCCTCCACGATGACACTTGGCTAGGGGCAAAACAGAACCTGAATTTAACATTATCCCAACCTCGAGGATCCTGTAAATCTACGTCCTTTATCTCAACTGCCCCAGGATATATGCTGGCAATCATACTCCATGCTTATGGCACTCCCCCCCCCCCCATATGCATCTGAAGGGTCTCGTGACTGAAGTTTTATTAAATGGTAATAAGTGGTATTTCTCTAGCAACAGCCAGCCCCTCAAGGTCCTGGAAACCTTGTTTCCAAAATCCTTAGAGACTTTACTGTATCCCTGATGCCGTCCCAGCCTGCGGGTATATAATGAGTTACCCAATTCCTGTGGGCAATTCCTGCCCACGGGTCCCGTCCCTGTGCTTTAATAAAATCGTCTTTTTGCACCAAAGACGTCTTCAAGAATTCTTTCTTGGCGTGGGCTCCGGACCACCCCACCATCACCCCGAAACTTCATCAGGAGGCACTGACATTTGCTACTGTGATCGGGGCCAACTGAGAGACGCTGGGGTCTGGGAGCCCGGCAGGAAGAGAGGGACAGAATGAAACAGTCTTGGACACATAGATAAGCTACAAACTCCCTTCGCATGAGTCAAAAACAGAACGCCTTTGCTTTGTTCTTTTCCTTAGAAAATTGCAAACACGGAAGGCTTTGCGCTTACTTTTAAGCAAATAACGTCAAAATGCCAAACGCAGCTGTAAATCCTGAAGGACTTGAAAAGAGATTTCGCTGAGGTTGTGTTGATAAAAGATGGGAAGGGAGAACTGATGAATTTAGAGCAATTATCTCAGGCCAGCACTTACAGAAAGCATTTCATTTAATCCTCAAATCGCTCGAGGAGCTTGGGTGATTTTCTCAAGCCACAGGGGAGAGAGGTGGGATGTGAACCCTAATTTTAGATTCCTCAACGCCCGTGCTCATTCTGAAGACTTGCGTCCCATTTCAAATGGGACCTGTTTTGATCAGGGAGAGATGCTGGGGGCTTCGGCAGAGAAGGGCACGGACATCTCTCCAGGGGACAGATCTATGTCGTCTGTGGCAGCCGGAGAGGTCAGGACTAAAGCGTTTGACCTTGACCATAAACCGTGGTAGCCCCTGGAGCCCAAGGGGAGGAGGTAAAGGGGCAGTCAAATGGCTACGCCTTTGGGTGGATGCGTCTCCAAGCTGAACTGGGATTTGAAGTGCCATGCACCTATTAATTTCTCTTTCGTACTTCTCTGAAGAGCCCCAGGTAAGTAGACGATGAAGGAACCACCAGTTAGTTGGAAACGCCATCTTAGTCACCTTTTGGGGTGAATAGACACGAAGGTAGGGGAATGCTGATATGGAATGGTATTATGAAAAAGGATCCAAGAGGGTTCAAATCCTGCTCTGCCAATCAGCCTCCTCCCCCTGAGAGTGTATTTATATACCTCGTACGAGAGCACGATTGGAATTAAAGTACCACCGCATTAATATCTGGGCAAGTATCTTAGTAGCTTTCTGGGACAAGATTTTCCAAACCACCTCCCCTCGGCAGATCTGGATGAGGGACCAGAATGCCCTGTGGGTCTGCAGGGGAAGAGGGAGAGCCCCGGGCCCTATGGAGGTCTGCTTCTCCACCCAGCCCCACTGATGGGAAGAGGGAGGGGGGAGGGTGGTTGACTTGCCCTAAAGAACTAGCTGTGTCTAGAGTGAAAGACACAGAGTGGAGTGAAAACCTTCAAGGTACACTCACCCTACCCAGACCTCATCTCACACTCTGACCGGCAGTTGGCTGATCTTCCTTCCCGTGGGGAGCTATGGAGGAGGTCGAGAGACCTGCCTGGCCCGGGAGGGGGGTTAGAGGCTGGTAAAGACCAGCCTTCCACTACGTAACTATCTCTTTTCTGGGTAGTGCACCCCAATCCACAGGACATGAAGGGGGCCACTGGCAGTTATGTTGGTTCCATATGGACCTGTCTTTCTGGTCATACGGACTGGGATGCACCAGCCAGGGTTCTTGTCCTATGAATATGGAATTTGCTTTGATGGGGAGTTGGTCTTACTACACAGCTAGGCTTATAATATGTGAACTTGGAGACTTTAGATGGTGTCTTCTAAATCCAAGGACCAAGTTGCACAGAGAGTAAGTTTTTCCAGGAGAAACAAACAAACAAACAAACAAATGAAGCAAATGCACAGAGAGAAGCAGGGAGCATCCTGATAGCTTACTTTGGCTCCATTCTAGATCTTTCTGAGGCTCCTGCTGCATCTCTGCCCTGGGTTTTTATGAGCTACATCTGCTTCCTGTGAATATATTTCTTTTTACTTAAGCTGAGGACTTCTGTTCCTTCTAACCACAAGAATTATGTCTAACACAGTTAGTAAATAAGCTTAAAAAAGACAAATTATTTCATGCCATGCAACTGTTCAGTGTTCCTTCTCTAACACTATTTTTATTTTCTTGAAAAACCTTGTAGCCTGGGCCTTAAAATATAACAGGACTGCATTCATCAGCAATCCCATTCCGGGTTATTTATCCTAGAGACATGAAAATCAGGTTGACACAAAAACCTATACGCAGATGTGCATAGAAGCCATCTTCATGATTTCCAAACAGTGGAAACAAAACCTGGCTTTCAACAAGTGAACGGGTAAGCAAAACGTGGCCCATCCCTGCAACGGAATACTATTCAGCAATAAAAACGAACAGGCTGTGAAACACGCACCACTTTGGGTGCATCTCAAAAGCACTGTGCTGCAGGAACGAATCCATCCTTGAAATGGGGGCACGATTTCATTCAGCATTTAGGTGGCATCATCAAAAGGACAAAACCACAGGGACAGAGAACAGATCAGGGGTTGCCAGGATGTAGCGTGAGAGAGACTATGCTGGATAGTAGGCAGGAGTTTGCCCCGCTGACGGACGGGACCGTTCTCTAGCCTGATAGCGGTGGTGGTTATGCGAATGAACGCGTGTGTGAAAATTCACAGAAACGGGCACGGATGGAAAAAGGTCAGAGTTACTGTCTGATTATTTATTTATTTATTCATTTAGGGAGATAGAGCACAAGCAGGGGAGGGGCAGAGAGAGAAGGAGAGGCAGAATCCCAAGCAGGCTCCACACTGTCAGCGCAGAGCCTGATGTGGGGCTTGAACTCACAAGCCAGGAGATCATGACCTGAGCCAAAATCAAGAGCTGGACGCTTAAGCCACTGAGCCACCCAGATGCCCCGACTGTCTGGTGATTGAAAAGTAAGATAAAGGGACACCTGGGCGGCTCAGTTGCTTACTTGTCCAACTTCAGCTCAGGTCACGATCTCCCGGGTCGTGGGTTCGAGCCCCATGTCCGGCTCCGTGCGGACAGCTCGGAGCCTGGAGCCTGCTTCGGATTCTGCGTCTCCCTCTCTCTCTGCCCCTCCCCCACGTGCGCTCTGTCTCTGTCTCTCAAGAGTGAACAAACGTTAAAAAAAATTAAAAGTGAAATAAAAAAATACAACAGGCTACGTTCAGCTGTGTTGGCCTATTTTCTGTTCTGTGTTGGTGGCAGAAGTCATGAACATGCTGGGAAAAATCAAGCACAAATCAGGAGTCTTTGGCCTTAGATGTCATTCTTCTCTTTACCAGCTGCATAGGTACCAAGCGGCATCCACTCCTACTGAAAGAGCAGTCGTCGTTGGTGGGAGGGGGTGAGAGTTGATGTGGAGGGGACACCTGTCCCTCTCCAGCACCCCCTCTGCTGAGTCAGCCCCTCCCTTCCCCACGCCACCCGCTGCTCACGTGACTTCCCTCCATCTCTGCCTCCGGGAGCACGGTCCTCCCTCCTTGTCTCCCAAGAAAGATCGGGTATCAACTCCCTTTAAAGCAGCGATTTTCAGCCTTGACTGTCCATTACAACCATCCGGGAAGCTTTTTGTTTTGTTTTGTTTTAATGTTCGTTTACGTATCTTGGGAGAGAGTGGGCGAGCGAGAGGGCACGAGCAGGGGAGGGGCAGAGAGAGAGAGAGAGAGAGAGAGAGAGAATCTCAATGCTGTCAGCCATGAGGGGCTCAGACTCAAGAAGTGTGAGATCATGGTCGGATACTTAACCGACGGGGCCACCCGATTGCCGTCCATCTGGGAAGCTTTTTAAAATCCTGATGCTCAGGCCAGGGTCCAGAGAAAAGAGCTCAGACTCTCTGGGGAAGGGCTCAGGCAGGAGTATTTCCAAATCGGCCTCCTCCAAATGTGCAGCCAAGCCTGAGGGGCACTTGCACGGGGCTCCGGACACAGTGCTGCTCGGGCCAAGAGGGGAGGTCGGCTCCTGCCACTGTTGTCAGTTCTGGATGCTTCTGCCCGGGGGTTTCTTGCTCTTAGGTGCTTCCCTTGTCGCGCCATCCTGGGCACTTTATGTTACCACCACCCTTCCCCTCCGCTCAGCCCCTCCGGACGGGTAAGTACAGTGATGGTCTGTCCGGGTCTGGATTTGCTGCTTCCTCAGGGTGCTGCCCCTTAGAAGCCAGCCAGCCAGCTGAGAGCTCTGGAGGGGAGGGGATCCGGCTTGTAGGAGCTGGGTCCCGTCTCAGGGCCGCTCTGGTTTGGAGCATTGGGAGGCAGACCTTCCCCTTTGCAGACACGGGGCAGGCGGAGGGGCTGCTCTGCCTCTGAAGTCCTGCGGCACCTTGTCCGCTCCTCCATCAAAATGCCACGCCCCACTGTATTTACTGCCTTTGTCTGTCCCCCGTCTGCTCACTTTGAGGGGAATTGCTTCAGAGGTTGACGAGGACCGTGCGATTTACCCCGTCTCTTCCAGTCCAGCAGAAGACCAGGGACAGGGCAATTCACAATACGATTTTTTAGAAATGCAATCTACACGCTAGGCCTAATTCTCACCAGCCCCTGTCCTGGGCCCTGGACCCCCTCTTGTGCCCCTGCCTACCCACTCACGTGTGATCACAACTGCTACATGATGGTCCTGGGAGTTCCGGCTGCTTCGGCCCCTGCTGGCTTTGGATGCTGGCTGTCCGGTTATGGTCACTAGGTCCTTCTTTGATGGCCTTGCTCCCCATCTCCTCCCCGGCTTCCTCCCCTTCCTCCTGCTCCTCCTAGTCTTTCTTTTCCCTATGGGGACCTTGGGACCCAGCCAGACCGACGGAGGAATTCATTTCTTGAGTGTGACCTTAACTGACTGGTAAGAACTCTGTCCTTCCCTTCCTTCTTCCTACATTCCCTACTCTCTCGGGGCTCCCCATCTGCAGGTAAATGAAAAAATTGCACTGCAGCCCGCAGAGGGTCACGAGAGAGGTCTGTATCAGCACCAGAAGATGCCTCTGCAGATTTGTGTGTGTTGGGCAGGAGGAGCTCACGCTGGATGGCATTCAAGCAGGGTTCTGAAGGCTGAAGAGGTCATCAGTTGATAAGAGGGGAAGGGAGTGCCAGAAACGGGACACAGCGTACCTATTTAGAGGGGCGCCTGGCAGTTTTGTCCCTGTCTGGTTTCTTTCCGGAAGATACTCTTCCCTTCCAAATCATCACTGCCTTTGGATTTTGTTGGGGGAAAACTACCGAGAGAGATGGTTTAAAATGAAAATCTTTGTTACCTTCCTCCTGAGGGGTCGGTGGCCAGACAACGGCAATTTAGGCAGAAGGCTTTACCAAAACCAACATTTGGAGAACTTTGGGCAGGGAGCATTTGGGCAAAGGATAATTCACAGATTATCCACACTAACCTCTGCTTAGTCTTTGTCTTTCTTGTTGGTTTGCTAATTTTTTTAATTTATTTTTGAGAGAGAGGAAGAGAGAGAGAGAGAGAGAGACAATGAGCGGGGTAGGTGCGGAAAGAGAGGGAAACAGAGGATTCCAAGCGGGCTCTGTGCTGTCAGCAGAAATGGGAGGCTTGACCTCACAAACCGCGAGATCACAACCTGAGCCAAAGTTGCATGCTTAACAGACCGAGCCGCTCAGGTGACCCTGCATAGTCTTTGTCTTAACCCTACTATCTAAGAAGATGTACCTTGTCCTAAAAGGAAATAATCATTGGCCCTGGAGTTGGCTTGACAGGTGTGCAACCTTCCAGGTGTGTGTTGACTACGGTGGCCGCTGTTCTTTTATAACATAGCCGCGGCCAATGCCACAGTAGTAAAGCCCAAGCCCAAGCCGTGAACCCATAGCTTCCCGAGACAAAGGATGTGTACAGGGTTGAATGCACAGAACGGGTGGATGACCATCTCCAGAGAAAGGGGAGAGAGGGGTCCAAGATAAGCCCCAGACTTGCATGAGGCGGTGGGGGAAGGGGTGGGGCCAGTCACTGGTTGGGGGAATCCCTTCTCCGGGGCACGTTGATGGGAGGCTGGAGGGGGAGGCTTGGAACCAGGCCGAACCCAGGGATCTCTGAATATTAGGAAGCAGGCTCCATGACAGTTCCTTGAAGCAGGAAATGTTCTGGGCTGGGAGTTGTTGCTGGGAGCTAAGGATGTTGGAATAGCATTCTTTCGTTGCAAACAGTAGCAACCACTTTATGCCTGCTTTGGAAAGATAACACATTTTGATGTGAGACGTCAAGGATTAGCTCATTAAATTCAAAGTTTAGGATGAAAGGAATGTGTTGGAAGGCTCCCGGGGATTTCCCCATTAGCCGTGGGGCTGCAGGGAGAGTTGGCGCTCAGCCTGAGCTCTGCTCTCTTCTCTTTCACTCGTGGCTCCATCCAGTGCCACAACGGGCCTTGTACACTCTCGTGTGGATACACCAGTCTGCGTGTCTAAGCCGTGTTTACACTTCCCACAGATGGCCACTTTTGGATACCCTGTGGGCCAGAGGTGTGAATGCCACCAGTACAGATGCCTCTTGGAAACACGGCATTAGGGAAGAGGGTCAGGCAGCCTTGGAAGTGGACTTGGGCTGTTTGGGTCCTAATCCCAGATCATGATTTCACGTCTCTAAAGCATGGTCTCGATGTGGGAGCGTAGCCCTTGGGGGTTGTGTGTTCCTCACCCCTCAGGGAGGGCTGTGGCCAGAGGACAGCTGTATAGGGCCCCCAAAGTGCAGGGCTCAGGGTAGGGGCCCCTCTTGCTCAAATCTAAGAGAATACTACTTGGAACTCCTCTGACCAATGTGGTATCCATTAGACACGTGTGGCTATGTACATTTCAATTCATTAAGATTAAGTACAATTTAAATTCACCTTCTCAGTTGCATTAGCTACATCTCAAGAACTCCAGAGCCAAGTGTAGCCCATGGCTTCCGCATTGGCCATCACAGATATGGGACTGTGCCATCATCACAGAAAGTTCTATCGGACAGCACTGGTCCCGGAGGCTCAGGGAAGTTGAGGCGATTTGTCTAGGGTCATCTAGCGAGATTGGTCTGGGGCTCAAATTTGGACTTAAGTCTGTCTGATTCTAAATACTCTGTTCATTTTCTTTCCTGGACCTTGAAAGAGCCCACTTGGCCTCTCCCAGTCTGTTCCTTAATCTGTAAAGCAAAAATTAAACCCTCAAATGGCTGTGATGAGGACTACAAGACATCATGCCTATAAAATGCCCACAACCGGGTAGATTGTCATTGGGTCTTCGTAAATTTGGTTTCCTTCTCCAGCTGGAAAACGAAACAGAAAAATGGCTTGAAAGTGGATGAAAGGCGTTCCCTGGTAAACACTTCCATGATTATACACCTACATTGGAAAGACAACTAATTTTGATGAGAGATAGAGGGTTAGCTAATTAAACTCCAAAGCTAGCATTTTTGTTTGAAAGATAAGAATAATTTCACATGAAACTGGGATTTTTTTTTTTTAAAGGTGTGGGGAGTATATTCATTCTCTGATTATTTATAACCAAGAGACAGGGAAGAATCCATTAGACAGTAAAACTCCACACTTAATAGCTGGATCCGTTTTCTTATAAATGCTACTTTCGAGATTAAAAAAGGCTTGCTTTTGAAAATGTGTTCTCATAGAATATAAAGTTAAGTATCCTTGACTAACTGCGAGGGTGCTGGTCCAAGCCTTCACCCTCCTGTTCTGTGACCTCGAATTTGATCTTCTAGACTGAAAGAGAACGTATGGATCCTTCATTGAGGGAAGCTTTCTAATGCCCCCAATGCTGAAGATGCTCCTTCCTTCCTTCATTCACTGATATTTATTTAGTGCCCACCACTGTGGATGAGGCCATGAGCAAAGAGGACAGAGCCTTTGCTCACAGAACTTCCATTCTAGGCTGCGAAGACAGATCATCAACAAGCAAAGAGAGACACAGTGTGTCAGGTGATGATAAATACACTAACAAAGCATGAATCCAACGTGAGGTGATAAAGCACAATGTGAAGGGGGAGATGGTGATATCTTAGATCCGGGGGATTCGAGAAGCTTCTTTGAGAAGGCACTCGAGTAGATCCCTGCAGGAAATGAGGACGTGAGTCTGGTGCAAGAATGGTCCAGGCAGGGGGCCTCGCAAAAGCAAAATCCTGAGATGGAGAAAGTCTTCACAGGTTTGAAGAACAGAAGGGCTGACCGTGGCTAGAGCTGGGATGGACAGCTGAGCAAGCCAGAGAGGGAGAGGAGGAAGGGGTGAAGTCGGAGAGCTGACCAGAGACTAGATCACAGAGCTGCAAAGTACGGCCCGTGAGCCAAATCCAGCCCGATGGCCGAGTTTCTAAATCGTTTTATTGTCACACAACCACACCCATTGGTTTGCTCTGGTCTGTGAGTGCTTTCACACCGCAGCGAGAGATAAGTTGTTGTGACGGAGACCTTATGGCTTGCAAAACCTACAATATTTACTATCTGGCCTTTCACATGGAAAACGTTCTGTCTCCAGCTTTAGATTGTTATCTGACTAAGGCATCTTTTACTGTATCACCTTATTTTCAATCTCTCTGTGCTATGATAACATGTCACAAAACAGAATATAGCTAGGTATTTTTTCCCAAACAATGTAAGCATCTCTGTTTTGAGTGACTTCTGTTTGAATATATTTCTACCAGGTTCTCCTTCCCATTTAATCTTTCCTTCTCTCTCTCTGCTTATCTTTTTTCTTGATTACTCCATTCTTTGGTATTGATACTTTTTCTCAAGATTTTTATTTCTAGGTAATCTCTACATCCAACATGAGCCTCGAACTCCCATCCCTGAGATGGAGAATTACACATTCTACTGACCGAGCCAGCCAGGCACCCTGATCCTTCCCGCCCACCCCTCCACTTTCAGTTTGTGGATTTATTTGTAAAAGAGGGCACAAATAAAGTTGACATGTCTTGATAGGGTTCTGGATTAGCAATTTTCCTAATAAAAATGTTTCCTAATTTGAAATTTAATTCCTATTATGAGAGCTTGCTTTGTAAGCTAAAGAATGTATAGAAAGCAAAAATTCAAGACAATACCAGACTTAAGT
Organism: Panthera pardus; assembly: GCF_024362965.1. Lineage (NCBI taxonomy): Eukaryota > Metazoa > Chordata > Mammalia > Carnivora > Felidae > Panthera > Panthera pardus. The sequence continues at coordinate 64,422,277 of NW_026526765.1, read as the reverse complement.
AAGAATATAATAACTGAAGCCTGTACAAAATGTCTGAAATTGGTATCAGTTAGAAGTTATAACCTCTGCTTTAAAAGATTTTTTCAGGGGCGCCTGGGTGGCTCAGTCAGTTAAGCAGCTGACTTCGGCTCAGGTCATGATCTCGAGGTCCATGAGTTCGAGCCCCGCGTCGGGCTCTGTGCTGACAACTCGGAGCCTGGAGCCTGTTTCAGATTCTGTGTCTCCCTCTCTCTGACCCTCCCCCGTTCATGCTCTGTCTCTGTCTCAAAAATAAATAAACGTTAAAAAAAATTAAAAAAAACAGATTTTTTTATTGTGGTATACAAATATAAGATTTAACAACTTAAAAAAAATTTATTTCTTTTAATGTTTACTTTTGAGACAGAGAGAGACAGAGCACGCGTGGGGGAGGAGCTGAGAGAGAGGGAGGGAGACCCAGAATCCGAAGCAGGCTCCAGACTCTGAGCTGTCAGCACAGAGCCCAACTCGGGGCTCGAACTCACAAACCGTGAAATCACGACCCGCGCCGAAACCAAGAGTCAGAGGCTTAACCAAGCGAGCTACCCAGGCACTCCAGAGTATTGACATTTTTAAGATTCCCTTTTCCACTTCAAGTCAAATGTACACAGGATTTATATGTCATAATGGGTTAACTTTGCAAACATTTTTCCTGGCTGAGTCATGTAATAAATCCCAGTGAAAAGATTTCCCCCGAGAGCTAATTTCTTGTTGCTTGATTGGTTTTTTTAAGTAGTTATCACCCCGTCAAGCCTGAACACCCGCTTCCTGCACCCTGTCTCCCTCTGCCTTGGCTTGCCACCTCCTTTTGAAACAGCACTCTCCAGCTGCTTCCTGACAAAAGGGTGCACAGGAGTGCCAGACCGTGCATTTCTGAAAATATCCTTAATCTACATTCACACCTGATCAGCAATTTGGCCAGTTCTAGAATTCTCTGCTGGAATTTATTTATTTACTTTTGGAACTTTGAAGACATTCGCCATCGTTTCCTGGTTTGCAGTCGAAAAGTCCAAAGCGAGTCTTACACCTGATCTTTTGGATGTGACAATTTTCTTGCTGGAAGCTTGAGAGATATCTTTTCCCGTGATGTTTTCAAATTTCACAATCACTATCACGTGCCTTGGCGTTAGTCTATTTTTGTCCACTGCATTGGGCCCTGGGTGGGTTCTTTCAATCTGGACTCTCTTATTCACCTGGGAAATTTTCTTGACATATTTTGAATAAGACTTTCTTCCTTCTATTTCTTCTCTCTCTTTTTTTTCCCTAAAGTCCTTACTATTTGAACATTGGGCTTCCTGGACTTTTTTTTTTTTTTTTTTTAATTCTCTACTTCTTTGTTCTATTTTGGGGAAGGAGGGGGCAGATTTCCTCAACTCTATCTTCCAACCCTTTTACTGCGTTTCAAATTTCTGCTTTTCCCCCAGATTTTTTGTTCTCTGTTTCTTTTTATAGTATCCGATTTCCATATCTTTGCGTGTGTCTCTGAGGGTATTAATGATAGCAAATGGCATAGGGATCTTCAGCAGCAAGGCCATTCGGCCGACTTCTGCTTGGAAAACAAAACACCTGCTGTGGGAAGTGGGTGAGCAAGAAGGGGGGTGTGCTCCGGGAGAGGGAGTCTTTTGGGAGGGAGGAGTGAGAAAGAAAGAAGAGAGAAAATGATGCAGTTGCTAAAAGTGATGGATTTTGGAGACAGTGGTGGGCAAAAAGATTTTTAAAGGAAATCTTGTTTGGTTTTGTGTCATGCAATTTCCCCTTTTTGCATGCTTGTTAAGAGATCTTGGAAATCAGACCTGCTTTGCTTTTCAAGGCTTTTGTAGCTGTGTTTTATATTTCTTTTGGATGTGACCCAGTGCCTGGGGCTGCCTTTAGGGCAACCCAATTTTTATTTGGATGACACCGGATTCCCTGGGGCAATCTGATTCACCTGGGACCTCGTTTGGGAAGTTACTCTTCTCTGCGGAGGGGGTAGAGTATTACTATCCTTGTCAGAAAGAGCAGCTTTCCAAATTAGATGGAGAATTACAGGTCCAGGCAAGCCAAGTAGCCGTTTCTAGGCCATCATTAAATAGCATAAGGCATTCGGGGCGCCTGGGTGGCTCCGTCGGTTAAGCGTCATGATCTCACGGTCCGTGAATTCGAGCCCCGCATCGGGCTCTGTGCTGGCAGCTCAGAGCCTGGAGCCTGCTTCGGATTCTGTGCCTCCCTCTCTCTCTGCCCCTTCCCTGCTCGGGCTCTGTCTGTCTCTCTCTCTCTCTCAAAAATAAATAAACATTAAAAAAAGACAGCACGAGGCATTCTTCGGAGGCCCTCAGAAAACGCAGAGCTTTGTAAGAAGAGACTTGAAGAGGTTGTCACGAAAGGAAACCAGGAAATCCAAGGAGAAAACAAGACCCACATTGGACCTGAACCACCGTGAACAGAAACAGTCTTTTGCTTCCCGAGATATATGGTTTTACCTGTAAGATTTTGCCTGTAAGGTTTTACCAAATGCTTCAGAAGAAGAAAATGAGAGTTAGTGTCAGAACTCTTGTGATTCCTGAGCACGAAGCCCAGAACAGATGGCTGGCTGCCGGTCCAGAGCAGAATCAGGAATTCTGGAATGGGGGCGGGGGGGGGGGGGGCACTGGCCTGCTGACGCTGGGCCCGGACTTATCCTGTTCACGCTCAGTTCAGTTCAGAGAAGGGTCATGCTGCTGCTCAGATCTGTTGTCTTTGTAAAGTCTCCCACTAAAGAGCTCACTGACAAAGCAGCGTGAGCAGTATAGTCCCATTTTTGAAACTTTTCGCTAGATAGACCCAGATCTACTTGCATAGAAAAAAAAGATAGAAATTGACGACGTAAACAGTGCACAGCACCGTTTGGAACAGTGAGGCTCTATGTGGTTTGAAATTTTTCTTGCCCCATGTCTGTGTTTTCCAGATGGTTTAATAAGAGATGGTTACTTTCTTTATCCAATATTAATTAATTAATTAATTATTTGAGAGAGAGAGAGAGAGGTGGGGAAAAACAGAGAGAGAGAGAGGGAGACAGACAATCCCAAGCAGGTTCTGCACTGTCAGTACCGAGCCCCACATGGGGCTCAAACTCGCAAACCGTGAGCTCATGACCTGAGCTGAAATCAAGAGTCTGATGCTCAACCAACGGAGCCACCCAGGCTCCCTGATATGATTACATTTATAATAAAGTAAAAAGTTAGTATTTCAGTAATGATGATAATGGCTGCGGTTACGCTCGCGGACATGTGGCAGACAGGCTCTATGTGAGGGTCCTCACAGGCATTATCCTATTTCTTCCTTAGGGCATCTGGGCATCCGGCGAAGCAGAGACCTTCCTTAATGCTCTTTCTGCAGAGGAGAAAACCCAGATGTGGACACACAGACCTCAGCTCCTGCTGCTAGTGAGAAGCAGCATCGGAATCTTGGTGGCTTCCAAAGCTCGTGTTTTTAAATTTTTTGTTTGTTTGTGTTTACCCTTGTGACATGTTTCCTGAGGAAATGCCCTGCGAGGAAAGATGTTCAAAGTAGACATTTTTTTCCTCCAGGGATGTTGTGCCTTCTAAAATGACAACTCTGTAAGAAATACGTCGGCATGTGTGGAAGAAATTTGCATGTGTAAATAATCCTTTTAGGTTGGGCAGGTTATAAAGTATATATATATATTTTTTCTTTTGATATTTTAGTCCTAGAATAAGAAATGCAATAATAATAATAATAATAATAATAAAGAGATCTGTCTGAAAAGCCAGTGTTTCCTTGGCATGTCAGCAGGATGCCAAATTCCTACCATTTTAAAACAAAAATACGACAGCCTGTTCTGGCAGCCTTCACAGCCCAGAGCCATAATCTCAGGTTTGGAAAAGTGAGCGAGGAAAATGCTATTCAGGCCTTTGGACCTCTGATGCGATTATATTTCCTGTATCCCCAGGACTCTGATGGGCTTGTGTTGTCATCAGGGCTCCCCAGAGCCAAAAAAGTCCTGCCTTCCCAGTATCTGCGGCAGCTAAGCCTGGCTTTGCTGTACGATTGCCACAGAATCTTCGTTTCTGTCTGGACCACGATCACTTCTGAGCCTCAGATACAGGCATTAGAAAAACGAAGCTGGCCTTTTTTTTTTTGGAATCATTTTCTTAGAACATCGAAATTATTTTTCTGCGGGGGAGGGTATTTGGGTCTTTCTGACCAGGTCATATTTCAACCAAGAAGGGGATGCCCATGAACTTGAAAAGAGTACTTCGGTTCAATGGTCAGGAGCCAGGAGACGTTGTGCCACATCACCCCATCCTTATTGTCCTCAGAGCTTATTACCTTTCCGCTTTATCAATCCACTGTCTACACATCCCAGAGTGAAAAGAACCCTCATCAGATCAACCCTGCGTTTTAGATCATTCAGTGGCTCCCCAGTCCTCCCACGACCAAGTCCCCAGTCAAGGCCCTTCAGCTTGGCCTTCTTTGCCAGCTGTGCTTGTAACAAATGGCTCTCCTCATTCAACTGCACTCCATTCACTGAAAACTGCTTGTCTCCCCTCCAATATGCCATGCATCTCGAAGTTCTCTCTTTACTCATCTTGTTTCCAGTGCCTAGAATGCTAGCCTGACTTCTTGTGCCCCTGGAAAACTCGCCGGGGTTCTATTAAATTGAGCTCAAATGCAGCTACTTCCAGGAAGCTCTTCCTGACGGTCCCTGCTTCCTTCTTCTCTGTTTCATGTTTTCTGTTGACTTGCTTCCTCCGGTACTCCGGGCCGGGCCTCCATGTACTCTCTACATGCCTCCGGTGCAGCACTGGGCACACGGGTTTGTGATTAGGAATAAGGAGTGGTTGCCGGTATGGATTTTGAGGTCAGATGCACTTGGGTTAGGATTCCAGATGCCCCACTTGCTGACCGTGTGACTTGGGGCAGGTTATCACACCTGTCTCAGTTAGTCTCCTATCCACAAACTGGAAAATAGTAGAACCTCCCTGCAAGGTTGCGAAAGTCAAAGGAGATCATGCATGTAAAATTCAGCCATGGTACCCGGAATATTGAAACTTTCAGTGAGCAACCCCTGCTGTTCTTATTTCTATCGCTGATTGGCTCTGTGTCTGTGATTACAGGATCTTCAAGAGTAGAATCGTGGCTGGTTTGTTTCTCTAACGTAAGTGCTCAGCATGAGGCCTCGCTCAGCCAGGGGTCGGTCAGAAGACTTTCTGGATTGCTGACTGCAAAGTCCCTATGGAGGGCTGCTATCCTGGAATAATGGAAAATCAATATTCCAGTCACAATGTGAGTTGATACGGGTACCTAGCCCATCCCAAAGCACAGCCTGGCCTCAGATCCCAACAGGAGCTCATATTTGCAATGCTAACTCCATTCTCCACCACCCTGCAGGCTCCTTTGCAAATTTTATGCCTCAAAGACTAGAGAAAACTTGTGCAAATTCCCAGGGACTTGGGAGAGACTCTCTTCTCACATCTTTCCGTCTTGGGGCCTGGGCAGGAAGGCAGGTTTGAGGGGGCCGGGCTCTGCCCTTCGTGGGCCGCAAGGTTCGGCTTCGGCCACCTATGGCTTCTTGAGCCTTGTTCTGTAAAATGTGGGTGGAACTGTGACTCCCAGGGCCGAGCTGCCTGGCAGAGGGCAGGTGCTCCATCAGTGAAACATTATGAACAGTAACGTTTGATCGGATTGAACGCACTGGGAGTCCTGGTCACCCCGTGGCCTTTCAGGTGAAATGGGGGGACCTGCCTGATGGCAACGCATTTGTCAAGGGGCTGGGGGAGTCCAGGGAGGAAGAGACCAGGGGTGGCCAAAGCGGTTGCCCAGTAACCAAGTCTTAGCCATAAGAGGGGAGTGAGGCTGTTAAGTAGACTGTGCTATTCCCCATGCCCCTGCACCAGCGGCCTGGGAGCTCTGCTGGATTCTGGCAAGAGAACGCATGCACCTTAGTGGGGAAAGGGCGCCATTCTCCCACCCCATTTTGCTAGGCATTCTTGTGGCTTGACCCAGGGGCATCTCTCCTGGGCAGCAGACTGCTCTGGCGCCCAGAACAAAGGAACACCCGGGAGAGCTGCCATGACAGAGGCAGAAAAGTTGGCGTGGGCCTGCGACAGGGTCTGGAGGCGCAGGGGTGGCACCCACTATTTCTACCGCAGTCGCTCTGGGGCGCTGCTTTCCCAGAGGGGCCGCAGGAGGGAGGGACACGCCACGCAGAGGGCAGGCAGGGAGACACGGCAGCCCTAGTGGGAACCCCCGGGGCCACCCAGCAGCCTTTGCGGCTGGTACGCACCTGCCACCCGGGGAGGCCCACGGGGCAGGGGGCGGAGGGATTTCTGTGTCCGGGAGAGTGGCCTGGGGCCCGTAGCCCCCGACACAGAGGGGTGCCTCCCGCACGTGCACTGAAGGCCTCCAAAGAGGATGGACCCGGGGTGGCGTAGACCCGGGGAGCCTGGCTGGGAGAGCAGAGACTGCGGAGTGGCAGAGGGCACACGGGGGGGGGGGGGGGCCTGGGGCCTTCTGGGACGACTTGGGGTGCGCCAGCCCTGGTGGCCCACGAGCCAGGGCAAGCGGAGTCACCACCGCTCTTGCTGACTCGTTCCCACGCACGAGCTGGGGCGGCTGCGGGGAATTGGGGGTTACAAACCCGGGTGCTGGTAAGCCTAAGGTGCTGCTGGGGCAAAAATGAAAACAAGCAGGGACCTTACCCTCCACGGTGTCCGGGGTGCATGTGGCATTTCAATGGGATGAATCCCCGAAGAGCTTCCCTCAGAATATTAGCCGAACTTCATACTCCAAAACGTCTTCCCTTCCGCTAGCAATTCATTATAATTACCTTTGTTCTCTCCTCTCTTGTCGGCCTTGCAAAGAGATGAGGAGCTTTGATTACCATTTGCATGCATTAGACTCTTGAAAGAAGGCTTTCTTCCCTTGTGGGCCTTGGCAGAGGGAGCCCCTTCCTCCCTGGATCCCGACCTCCTGACCCGGGGGGGGGGGGGGGGGGGGGCACGGGGGGGGGGGGGGCGGAGGGATGGAGAGTGGCGAGGCAGGCTGGGGACCCGGCAGGGCAGTGAGAACACGAGCCAGCTGTACCCACCTGAGAGCACCTCTGCCCCTTGCCTGCCCCAAGGCACTGCTTGATCTTTGGCTGTCCTTGGGTCCCTTCTTCCTGTGGTCCCTCCCTCTGATGTCAGCTCTCCTTTTTTTTTTTTTTTTTAATTTTTTAAAATGTTTATTTATTATTGAGAGATAGGGAGAGACAGAACATGAGCAGGGGAGGGGCAGAGAGAGAGAGAGAGAGAGAGGAAAAGAGACACAGAATCTGAAGCAGGCTCCAGGCTCTGAGCTGTCAGCACAGAGTCCAACACAGGGCTCAAACGAACCCCGGGGGGATCATGACCTGAGCTGAAGTCAGGCGCTTCACTGACTGAGCCACCCAGGTGCCCCTGCTCTTCTCCTTTTGTTAGATCAATCCGCACGCTTTGTTGCTGGAGGTTAGGAAAGCACTGTGATTGGTGAAGTCTATCCCACAGGTGGGCAGTGGGAGAGGCAGGGCTGTCCTTGGATGGGTCACAGGGCAGAACTTCGAGATGCCAGTTTTGGGGTCAGGTAGGTCGGTCTGCCTTTGAGAGCCGCATCTCCTCATCTACAAAGTGGGGCTGCTTATGTCCTCTTGCACTCAGTGGATGCCTCCTGACAAAAAGCTGGGGCGAGGGGGGGAGACAGCCACGCAGCATGTGCTGAAACCAGCTTGTCCGACAGAAGACCGCCTGCAGTGGGGACAAATCCAACAACACTTTCCTACCGGCTGCTGCATCTGTAGCATCTGCGGGGGGGGGGGGGGGGGCGGGGGGCAAAATTCATCTGGAGCAGAGCTGGTCTCTGGTGAGGGGAACATCGTTGTGGGCTTTGGGGGTTTGCAGGCGAGACAAGCCTGTTCTGGGGACGAAGAGGCAGTTGTGGATGTTAACCGGCTTTGGGAGCAGGTGGGAGCAGGTGGGAGCTGAAGGCAGGCAGCCGGGAGCCAAGTGGCTTGGTAAAGCGGGGAGCAGGAGAGAGGGCTTGGGTCTGAGCGGGAGAAGACATCGGGCAGAGGCAGCAGGCTGGACCAGAGACAGACGTGGCTGTGCTCTTGAAGGTCTGGGCTCCACTGAAACTTCAGTGTTCACTTTCTGGAAAAAATACATACATGTAAATCCACAGACTATCTCTGGAAAGATAGATAAGGAGCTAAAAGAAATGGTTCCTTTTTGGAATAAGAGACCGGTGCATGAGGAATCTTCACTTTTGAGCCATGTACTGTTTTGTGTATGTGTGCTAATAAAGTAATCTCAAATACCAGTTCTCTTGTTTTGCTCTGGAATTTGTCCGTAATAGTCTCAAGTCCAGTAAACTCCAAAGGACTCAGCACTCAGCTCCGTGCTGCCCCCAGCATGTGAAAGGAGGGGCCGGTTTCTCCCCATCTGGGAGAAGGAGACCCCGTACTCCTGTGCCCCAGGGGAGAAGAGGGAAGGTCTTCTGGGTGAGAATAAGTGACAGTTGTGCCCAGGGAGCCCTCAGAAATGTTCGGGAGGAAGCTGGCTTTCCCATAGTCCAACAGGATGGGGACTTGGGTTACTTGGCTCGGCAGTTACATTACAGAAAGGGTGATCTCTTTGACTTTGAGGACATGGAAGCTGTCAGAGTAAAGCAGATTGCCATGTGAGAGAAAGAAAAAGGAGAAAAGATCAGGCACACTAGCTCGGAGGTAGGGGTCATTGCATACTTAATCTTGCAAAACCCTCACTCTGCTTTATGGAGTGAGTCGTCGTATTCCCATTTGATTGATTAAGATACTGAGGCTCAGAAGTGATGTAACCTGCTTAAGGTTTAGCGATCTGACTCCAGGTTCAGAATGCTTTCCAGCACCTGTAAGCACCTCCCTGGTGGGAGAGCAGGGGAGGAAATGGGGAGATAGGGTGGAATCTGGAGGGTCAAGCAGGTGGGACTGGAAGATCATTGAGAACTGGCTCATTAGCCCAGTGGGTTTGAATAATTCCAGGACACCTCCAAAATCCCTGATCTAACTTCCAAATTAGAGCAGAGCACCTCTGAAAAAAAAAAGTGCTTTGAAAGTTGGCAAGAAGTCTCTTCGGAAGCGCACGGTGGCAGGGGAGGTGGAGCAGGTCAGGGAAGACTGCAGATGGGGTCGTTTAGGGACTGCTTGCATAGCTCTTGAATACGAGCATGGCGACCAAGTCGTTTTCTGTAATGGCACCGACTGAGTCACGCCCTGCTGATCTGAACTGTTCGTGTGGCAAAGAGCAGAAAATCCGAGTGAAACTAGCTCAGAATATTTATGGAGTCATTTCACTAAATAGTCCAGGAGCAAGTCTTTCATGTGGTGAGACCCAGGGCTCAGGGGCCAGTTGACGTACTTCATCTCTCAGCCCCATTCCTTGGGGACGATCTCGTCTCAGACCGGCTTTTGCCTAGGGTTCGTCCCATGATGGTGGCCAGAAATGCCTGGGGTTGCATCTTCATTAATGTCCAGCAGGAAAAAGAGAGGGCTTCTCCTGAGCTCCTTTGCATGAAGAGAAAACTTTTTCTCATTGGCTCCTTGGGTCTAATTGGGAAACTGCCCAGTAGGCAGTTGGGAAGCTTGATGCAGGTTCAATGTCACCTGCACCAAATGATCCAAAGGGGAGAAGTGGATTCACAGGAGCTTGTTGGTATTCTTCATGACTATCACGGCTGGCAAGCTGAGAAGGGGTGGAGGGACGGACACTTTTTTCTTGTGGACAGACTACCTACCCACTGATGGGCCCACAACTCTTGTCAATGGGGTGTGGGGACAAAGATGAAGTTCTGAGTGGGAACCCCAGCCTGTTCCGGCAGCCGAACCAGAAGCAAGGGTTGCTTGAAAAGAGCACTGGTGGGTATTTTGAGGTCTCCTGATGTTGGCAGGGGAAGCATGATGGGTATTCGAACAGTTTATTTTTCTTTTCCTTCGAATATTTTAATATGAAAAATTTCAAACATACAGAAAATGATGCAATGATCACCTGAATATCTAACACTTCAACAAGAGGGAAGTCCAAGCCTTTTACAATGCTTCTGGAGAGAGAAAACACTGGACGATTCTCTGCCTAATTTGGGCACGTTTTATGGAGGTGGAGTTGGTAATGGTGGTGGTAAGTCTTACCTGCTAGACACAACTTTATACTGTTTAATACAGCTTTCAGGGAACTTTGACATAGTCATTTCGTATAGTTCTAGAAGCCAGCAATGAAACGGCTTTCCATCCCTTTCCTACGTAGGTAATAGAGGTTCATGCAGGCAGTAATGTTCCCTGTTCCAGTTTCTAGGAGTGATATATTCAAGTGGGGCTCCTCCTCATGAGTATTTCCCCAAGCTGGGAGATTTTACATAACCTCTCTGACAATTTAGGCTATTTCCTTGAGCTATGTGTACTACGTAGCACAAAGTAAATGAAAAAAAAATATTTATTTATTTTTGAGAGAGAGGGGAAGAGAGAGAGAGAGAGAGAGAGAGAGAGAGAGAGAGAGAGAGAGAGAGAGAGAAAATCTCAAGCAGGCTCCATGCCGTCAGCGCAGAGCCCGAGGTGGGGCTCGATCTTACGGACTGCGAGATCATGACCTGAGCCAAAATCAAGGGTCAGATGCCAAACTGAGCCACCCAGGTGTTCTGATACTTTTCTTTAAATAGACTTTGAACAACTCCTGCTTTTGCTCAACCCATCTCCTGGCTCACGGTGGTTTATTGAGCATCTTTGGTGTGCCTTGGCTTGAGGGGGATCACGTCAATCCCTCCTTTTATTTTAGTCGACGTTCTCCCTGTGTGGCTGTGTCCAGATTTCTCCTTTTCATAAGGACACCAGTTGTGCTGTATTAGGGGACCGCCTTACTCTAGTAGGACTTCATCTTCGTTTAACTAATTACATCGGCAATGACTCTATTTACAAATAAGGTCACATTCTGAGGTACTGGGGGCTAAGACTTCAACATGTCTTTTGGGGGAGGGCATAGTTCAACCCATAACGGGTTGTCACGGAATTCTGTGACATCTAACATAAACTACATCATAATGTATCGCACACAATTTCCAAATCCAGCTTCTTTAAACTAGGGTGGGAATTCAGGCCTCCGAATTCTAAATCTCTAAATCTGAGCGTAAAATTTCCAGGATTTGTTTACTTTTCCCTATTCTTTTTACAGCTGTCTTCTTGCCCACCTAACTCAACAGCAGAATTTATCATGTTGTTTTCTAGAAAGTTACCTTTATCACATCTCTCTAAAGCATTCAATCTGATTTTCATATGATTTGGCTTTTCTTTCTTTTCTTACTCATATTTTATTGATTTCTGTGTTATTTAAAATTTTAGGGGCACCTGGACGGCTCAGTCGGTTAAGCATCCGACATCGGCTCAGGTCATGATCTCACGGTTCATGGGTTTGAGTCCCGTGTCGGGATCTATGGTGACAGCTTGGAGCCTGGAGCCTGTTTCAGATTCTGTGTCACCCTCTCTCTCTACCCCTCCCCTGCTTGCTCTCTGTCTCTGTCTCTCTCTCTCAAAAATAAATAAATGTTAAAAAAATAAAAAAAAATTTAGTTGAATCACATACTTATAATAAGAACCCAACTGGCATTACTTGGCTTGAGAACAGACCCATGTGTCTCTTGGTGAACAAGCAGAAGTCCACGGTTGGGTGAGAAAGTTAATATCCACAGCCATGAAGGTATCAGTCAACCAACATGATTGAGGAAATGGAGAGTTTGGGAAAGTGGATGTTGGGTAAGAGACCCTCTCCTATACATAACTATTAGAAAGTGTGTGCCCACCAAACTACCTCACCACCAGTGGGATGTACCATACTTTGGAAAACACTCTCATTTAGTCCTTAGGTTATTGTTTTTAAAACGTTTCTAAGTGCTTCCTTGGAGTCAGGCCTGTATTAAGTGTTGGAGGCAGAGAAAAATGATTAAAACTCAGCCTTAATATTCTCAGCATGGTGGAGGAGAAAATAGCAATGGGTGGAAATTCCATTCTACTCATCTCCCCGAGCCACAGAAGTTGTTTGAAGTATATTTGGAAAGAATGTGACTGTATGAGTCAGGTTTCTCGAGAAAGAGAACCAATAGATTATAGGATATGTATGTATGTATGTATGCATTTTAAGGAATTGGCTCGTGCAGTTATGGAGGTCCGGCAAGTCCAAAATCTGCATGATGAGCCAGCAGGCTAGAGATGCAGGAAATAACTAATGTTGCCGATCACGTCTGAAGGCCATCTGCTGGCAGAATCCCTTCTTGCTCAGAGGAGGTCAGTATTTGTTCTATTCAGGTTTTCAACTGATTGGACAAAGCCCTCCCATGTTATGGCAGATAATCTGCTTTACTCAAAGTCCACCTATGTGAATGTTAATCTCATCCACAAAACACCCTCACGGAAACATCCAGAAAAATGTTTGACCGGATATCCGGGCACCGTGGCCCAGCCAAGTTGGCACAAAAAAATGAACCATCACGGTGTCATAAGACAGTCCTGCTAGTTCAAGTTCTTCCTCTTTGACAGCCCTCCTTTATCCCTGTCTCAGAGACATAAATCTTTCCAGAACAACTGTCTGCTCTTTACAAGCCACCCATAACCCCTTTGTCTATAGAGGAAATCCAAACACTCACCTCGGTGTGGTCCTGCTGTTTCTAGGCTTGTCTCCCTTACTTTTGGCCACGTGCCCATTGTGCAGCCTTCTGGGACTTCGGACTGTGCCTGGACCTGACCCCTGAATGTTGTCCTCTGTGCCCTGAGTGCCTTCCTTCTCTCCATCTAATGCGTAGCTTTCAAGGTTCAGCTCCACGGTGTCTCCCTTGGGGAGTCTCCCCAAGCACATGAGCAGAATGCATCCCTCCTTCCTTTGGGACTCCAGAGCACATCATGTGTCTGTCACTGCACTTGTCCTGCTGAATCAGGACTGTCATTTATATTCCCCGTTTCCCCCACTAGAAGGGAAGTGCTGGGAGGTGAGGGCCACATTCCTTCTTCCTCATACTCTTCTCCCTGAGGCCTGGCACATAATAGTGGCTCAGTAAATAAGAATGATGGAATGATGGTTGTCGGGAGCTGGTGTTCCTCTTTATATGTGTGGGGAGCTTGGAGGTGAAGATTGAAAGAAGGGGGAAAATTCTTCCACATGTTCCTGTGTTCTATAGCCAAGGGAAGCAGCAGAGTCAAATGAAGAAAGTTTCCTTAATGGAAATGTGTCCGGTAGAATCTTCTTGAATACATGAGAAAAAGCATTAGGGATAAGACACCCTCAGGGAAAGCAAGGAGAATTTTTGGGGGGTGCTTGAGATTTGGTATAAAGTTTCTCTGATGCTCGCTCTTCCTGGGCCATGTTTTAGGGAATGGTCAGGCCTGAACTCTGCGTCCAGCAAAGAAGGTCCTTAATTACAAACTCCACCAAATCAGCTGCAGGCCTCTATCTGCTGAGGAGGTTTCAACAGGGCCCTGAGCAAGGGCCGATAGTGGCAGAACCGGAAGGAAAAGTGAGTCCGGCACCTGAATGCCATTTTCTTAGAGAATGCTGTTTCAATCAGAGGCCCCCAACATTTCCAGGGAGGGACCGCTGTGTCTCTTACACTATTCCCGAAGGAATGCATCAGACAAAACGCTTCCGTCTCCGCTGAAGAAGATGGCCTTTGTCTGAATGCCACTAAGCAGCTCTCGGGAAACCAGTGGGGTGTCCTACAATTTGACTCATTCTGACACCATCTACCGGGAAAATGATACAGCACTTTTAGAGAGAGTAAAGGGGGAGTCCTAGTGTAGCTGGTGCCTCGGTCAGGTCCTCTGCTGTAACAGAATACCACCGACTGGGTGGCTTAAACAACACGGTTATTTCCCACAGTTCTGGAGACCGGAAGTCTGAGATCAAGGAGCCAGCGTGGCTGGGTTCCGGTGACAGCCCTCTGCCGGGTCTGTGAAGGACGGCCTCTTGCTGTGTCTTCACGTGGCGGGAGGAGAGAGAGGGAGAGAGAGAGGAAGCGAGCTCTCTTCTTACAAAACAGCTAATCCCATCATGGAGGACCCCACCCTCATCCCCTATCATCCCCCAAAGGCCCCCACCTCCTAATACCGTCACACTGCACCCTGGGAGGACGCAGACATGCAGCCGATGACAGCTCGGATGGCCAGGGGGAGCCCTCTTGAGGTGACATGGGACCTGAAACCCAAAATGAGTTTGCCAGGTAGAGAGGGGAAGAAACAAACAGGGAAACAAACAGGTCAGGGAAGGCGGAAAGAGAAGGTGACTCTGGAGTTAGGTGTTAGACGGTAGGTTGGTACTTACATGGAGGGAGGGGGAGGACGGTGGCAGTAGGGGGTGAAAACAGGCTCCCAGGTCCTCGAGGAGAGGAGCGCCCCATTCTGGTGGTGGGCAGCGGGGAGCAGGAAGTGATACTTGGAGGAGACCGGGGCCCAAGCCACCTTAGCCCACACTCGGCCACCTTCACGGGAGCTGAGCTGACTTTTTGAGTTCTTCCTGGGACTTTATGAAGCGGTTGCTGTTGATTTTAATGGAAATGGGCATAAATTATTCAGAGAGTTACAACTGAGAGTTAGTCCCTGTTACACAAGGAAGAAAAATAACGTTCACGGAGCACTGACCACAGGCTAAGGAGTGGACACAAGCTGTTCACTCCTTCGGAAAAAGCTCTACAGCTACACAGCCTTTTTTGGGGGTTCTGGAACATTCCAGCGGCTTCCTGCCCCACAACCTAGGCATCTGCTTGACTGGGTAGCTGTTCATCACCACCTTCCATGTTTAGTTTCTGTTGACCCTTCAGATGTGGGGCGGGGGGGAGGGGGATCTTACACCTCTCTGGAGAGGCTTCCCTGAGCACCCGGCCCGAATCCGCGCCTCTCTCAGCCACGCTGACTTTCTGTCATTTTACTCCGGTTTTGAAGGATTTCTTTGCACTTCCCACAACTTGTGATTTTTTATATTGCTCTTCCCACTGCACTGCAAACTTTGCAAAGTCAGGGGCCATTTCTGTGCTGCTCATCCCCAAGGCCCCGGGTCTGACTGAGCCCCTGGCACATCGTCAGTACTGAATGGATCGTTTGAAATGAAATGAACGAAAATGAGCTAGGCCCCACGCTAAGAGCTTCCACAAGCAATTGGCCATTTAATCTCCACAGCAACCTGCAGAGGAAGAGGGTATTATTGGTATTGCATAGATGGGGAAACTGAGGCCCAAGGTCGCACAGTCTGTAGGAGGGGAGCTGAGTTCAAGTCTACCTTTATCTGGTGGAACAAGGCTCTTCCTCTGATTTACTAACAGGATCTGAAAACAGCAGCATACGCTCTAACCGGCTGTGTGCACACACTGAAAAGGACACACACACACACACACACACACACGTACACACACGCATACCCACATGCACTGCTTTGTTGTTGATTTTTTCCAAAGCAGCTCCTTTGTTCCAGGGCCTGAATACAGCCTGGCCACTGCCCCTCTTTATAGCCTTGGTTTCTGCCTCGATAGTGTTCATCCTCTGTGATTCTCACCGAGCTTCATAGGCATGACTGCCGTGACATCTCAAATAAAATGGCAGTCTGTTCAATGCGGGAAGATACGTAGATGATGCAGAACTGCTTGAACACAGCGTCTTGACAATTACACATCTCGGAATATATTGCATGTTCTGGCCAAAAGGTTTGTGACCACAATGCGCGTATCAACTGATTTTTTTCTCTGGGGCTCGCAGGGCATAGCTGGTGTATCAGTCAAGTTTCCTTAAAATATAAATCACCGGCCTAGCAGCCGAACCCCCAGAACCCTTGGGAAGTACCATGGAAGTTCGTAGCTATTTTCAAGATCTTTGAAGACATGATAGAAACCGGACAATTTCCTTACAAGCTGGCTGCCGGGCTCTGTGGTCCTCTGCTCTGGGCTCGCACGGTAACGTTCCCGTGGCGCCTTTTATAATTCCTTCTCTCTTTGGAAACATGTATTTGGGAAAGATTCTGCTTTGCCAGATGAACTGTGGGTAGTGTTGGAAATGCATTTGTTTTCTGGGTTTCTGCTAATCATGATCACAGAGAAGAGCTTGCTAGAGCTTTTGATCGGAGGGAGGGAGATAACAATGATGGTCCCAGGGCACAATATTCCCGGATCCTCAAAGGATCTGGAGAGTAGTTTTGTAACAAAATAAGCCAGGGGTTAGCAACCTTGACCGCTGTGACCGAGACCCCATGCCATTAAAGCCCAGATTGTTTCCTACCTGGCCCTTTTCTGAGAAGTTTGCCAACCCCTACCTTCGGTGGCTAAACCTGAACTTCATGAGTGTGGCGTTGATATATATATTTCGCCGCAGACGTGTTTAACGATGGGGTGCGGTCCCACACCCGCTGGTACCATTCACACACAACGTATGACTTTCCTAATTTCTGAAAATCCGGTGGCACGTCTGGCAATGGGGTTCCAGAGGGAGCAAGTTGGAGCGACAGTAACTCACACTTCGTGCTTCCTGTGGGCCAGCGCTGCTTTAAAGCAGCAAGCGTGTAGTGACTCAATCCTCATGCGACTCTTCTGCGTAAGTCATGTTATGACACATCTGAGCAGTGAGAGCACCGAGGCCGGAGAAGTTCGTGCGCCGGGGTCACGCCTCTGGTAGAGGGCACCGTGAGGTCCTAGCTCCCACCCCTGCATGGACACCTTCTCCTGAGCAGCCATCTGATGTAGTGACGCAGATGCGGGAGCTTGAGGACAGGACACGTGGGCTTTGAGGTCAGGTGCACCTGGCCTCACCACTTGCTAGGTATGTGACCTTGGGCAAATGCGTCACCTCTCCAGCCTCCTTATCTGCAGAGTGGGGAACATAACAAGCTACCTCCTGGGCTTGTGCTGGGGCTTACTAATATCGTTAGTCACGGCAGCTCATACTTCCATAGAACTCGCCAACTGCCCCGCACGATTCGAAGTCATTTAGATACATTAACTCCATCCTCTTAACAATCTAGGTGGTAGCTATTATTCCCACTTTGTAGATGGGGAAACTGAGGCACAGAGAGGTAAGTGACCTGTTCCCGGTCACCCCACTGGTAAGTAGTGAAGCCGGGAAATGAACCCGGCTGACTGCTCCAGGCTCCATGCCTGTAACAACCACCCTCTGGTCACAGGCCTCAATTTCCCCAGTCCTAAAATGGGGACCATGGTTGATGCCTTCCGGGATTACAAGAGATACTCTGTGTAAAAGAGCCTAATATATAGTAGATACTCAGCACAAGTGAGTCACGCAAATGACAGGTGTCGTGGAGAGATAATCTTCTCTTTTCGGAACACATTCAGACAGTTGCGAGGAATCTGTTTGTCCCACATTCATCACGGGAGCAGAGTTTGCGCTTCTGCAGAGGGAAGAACTAGATAGTCATCGTCTTTACTCCGCTCACAGCTTCGTCCACCTGCGATCCGTGGAGACGACGCCCAGTCTTTTGGTCTCTCTACAGGTGTCGCATCTGTTACCGCTGGCCCATCAAAAGATTCCTCTCTGCCCTCTACCTGTCCCCGATCAAGCCCATCCCGGACAGGGCTCGGCGAAAGCATCCCTCCCTCCTGGTGGCCCTCCTGACTCTGGCCCAGGCTGGGCCCTGAGGCGTTGGCTCTCACAGCTGTGCTGTCCTTACACATTCCGCTAAGTCCTGTGCGTGTTCCCTCGCCAGCCGCCAATGGTGCACCAGGAGCTCCGGGAAGGCAGGGTTTGCGCGATGACCCAGGAGGGTGCTTCTCAAGCTGCAGTGTTCAGAAAATCCACCTGAGAAGCTTTTTTTACACATACAGACACTGGGCCCACCTCCTGAGATTCTGGTTCAGTCGAGCCAGGACGCGCCCCAGGAATCAGCATCTTCAACAAGCGAACTCCTCTCCCCCATCCCTGGTGGAGACTGAAAGCCCTTGGGGGCAGGGCCGGGTCTTGCCTGGTCCCCCACTTGGTCCCTATCCTCAGCTCAGTGTGTGTGAGGCGGACAGTCCACTTATATTTGTTGGAATGGCTGGGGAGTGAAAGTGCTTCCTTCCACCTTAAAACAGTTTCCCACAGCAACCTGCTTTGAAAGCACCTTGGAGGCGGGGGAGTTGTTGAAAATTTAGCATCCTGGGATCCAGCCCCTGTGGAGTCAAAATCGTTGGGGATCGAGGCTTTTTTTTTCTTCTAAGCAATCTCTCTGGCTGCTTTCTCTGCAACCCAGAAGCATTGTGGGTCACAGCTGTTGGCTGGGAGTGGACATTTGAGCTGCCTTGATTGGCGGTGGCTGGAGGGCAGGACCTGTGTTGAATTTTTCTCCTAAATCTTTCCTAGTCCGGGCAAAGGGCACAGATGAGCTGCAAACTTCCTCGCCGCATTATTGAGAGGAAAGTCAGCCCCCAGCAGGCCCTCGGGGTCTGTTTGTTGTAGCTGATACTTACAATGGATGCGACTTAAAATGTTATAAATTCACTCTCACAGAATTTGCCTCAGTTGAAGAGGCAGGAAAAGGAACTAATGTTTCTCCCTCGCCTGTGAACCAGGCGGAGCGCAAAACACTGCCTATGGGGTGTGCCATTTAGTTTGTCTCACAGTCCAATGGGTTGACGACCACCTCCCCATTTTACCGATGTAAAAACTGAGGTTCGGATTTGCCCAAAGACGCAAGCTGGGACCGGAACCCCAGACCATCTACCTCCCAAGTCTCTGCCCTTGTTTGCCCTTTGTTTGGGTCACACCGCCTTTCCCCCCTGAGACCCCTGTGCTGTAAGTTGTATTTGTGCCCTCCAGAGATGAGGAAACTGAGGCTAGAGAGGCTTCACCATCACCCAGCCGGTGGATGCTGGAGCGAGAACTCAGACCTGAGATCCTCTGACGCTCCATGCTACGTGTTTACCACCCTCGCATGGAGGTGGGGCTGGCGTCAACACTGGCTGGATTCCTAGGTGACCTGAATGTATGGCGGAGATAGTCCTCCAGAGCTATGTGTTCTGGGCTGACTGGGGGCACAGGCCTGCTGTGGCGGATGCAGCCTCGTGTCTCTGGATTCCTACACGGAAGCTGCAGGCATTCAGGGCGAGACGCCATGCAGTAGACACGGGGGCTCTTGCTGCAGAAACCGCAGGCGGCTGAAAGAACCAGGGAAGCATTTTACGCCAAGGCAACGCGGCCCTAGAGACGCAGACCAGCCCGCTCAGAGCCCAGGCTAATAGCATAAGCCCAGCTAAATGCCACTGGTCAGTGTGGGGCTTTCGTCATCCCCTCTAACCAAATCGTGGTTGCTCAGATGCAAGCCATCCTTTAAAGGAGCTGGGAAACCTGCTGAACTATTGAGTCACGGGGCCAACAGAGTAAGCAAATAATACACACGAGGGGAATTATTCGTACGGCGGTCAAAGAAGCACACAGTTAAGCAAGTTAGCACACAGCCAAGCTACGTGCACCAAGAGGTTCGTCGCGACAGTGTCTACAATGGCCAGAGGAAGAAAAGAAAAGAGAAGTCCACGAATGCACCCCTAGAGAGTAGGCATGTGGACCAGACAGGGGCCTGCAGCAAGAGCCTGGTTGCAGCGGCAGCTGGTGGTGGGGAGGGCTGGCGCCTGGTGGTCCTGGTGGCGAGACTGGGTTAATGTTGGAGCCTGCGGAGGAACAGCAATAGACAACAGTTGGCGAACACTGAGCCGTTTGTTGTACTGTTTTATTTATTTATTTATTTATTTATTTATTTATTTATTTGTTTTTAAAATTTTTTTAATGTTTATTTTTGAGAGAGACAGATACAGAATGCAGTGGGTTGGGGCAGAGAGAGAGGGAGACACAGAATCGGAAGCAGGCTCCAGGCTCTGAGCTGTCAGCACAGAGCCTGACAGGGGGCTCGAACTCACGAGCTGTGAGATCGTGACCTGAGCCGAAGTCAGACGCTCAACCGACTGAGCCACCCAGGCGTCCCTGTTGTACTGTTTTAAAAAATTTTTTTTTCTTAATGTTTTTATTTATTGTTGAGACAGACAGAGACGGAGCATGAGCAGGGAAGGGGCAGAGAGAGAGGGAGACACAGAATCGGAAGCAGACTCCAGGCTCTGAGCCATCAGCACAGAGCCCGATGCGGGGCTCGAACTCACAGACCGTGAGATCATAACCTGAGCCGAAGTCGGACGCTCAACCGACGGAGCCACCCAGGCGCCCCTGTTGTACTGTTTTAAACAACCCTACGAGGTGGGCACTTTCGCTGTCCTCACAAAGAATAAGAACCACGGAGAGGTTAGGTAAGCCATGTCCGTATGGTTAGTAAGGCCACATCCTTCGGAACACAGAAGGATGTGTACCTGCTAGAGATTGCGGGGAGTCTTGGATATTTTATGGCTAAGAAGACAGGCTCAGGGAGGACGAAGTAACCTAATAATTAATGATTTCCTTATTAATAATAGTATTCATTAGTATTCATATCCGAATAATATTCATCACAATATAATTAGTAGTGTGGTCTCCGTGTCAGCCACTGTCTCGCCTAACCGCCCCCCCCCCCCGTGTCACCTCAGTTGTACTAGGTGTGATTATTATTTTCCTCATTCTGTAGATGAGTAAACTGACGTTAGAAGCATTAAAGCCGTTTTACCAGGACCCCACAGCTAGTTAAAAATTGAGCTGGGATTCCAAGCAGGTTAGTCTGCCCAAGGGGCCAAAATCTGATCACCTTTCTGCTTCCGTGGGATAGTGGGACAAGATGTTGAGTCCCCAGCTGGATGCAAAGATGCCCAGGTTGTTCCCAACAGGAGGTATTTGGGGGGAAGGGGGCAGCGGCGGCGGGAATTCTCCCAGCCAAGCCCAAGTGTTAGCCCTGGGGGATGGCCAAGCCCTAGAGGTTGGTGGCCCAGGATGCAGGTTGACTGGGCATGGCCGGGAGCTTCGCCAGGCTAGCTGGGCCAGGCTGGTCCGCTTTCCTGTGGCCGCTCCCCTCCCAGGACCTGGGCAGGAGGCAGGAATTTATTGCCAAAACTGCCTCTGTTGAGCTTGCAAAACGAAGACGAAAAGCAAAATGCCTGGGGTTGCGGTGCTGGATTTGGAGCAGAGTCAACGTAACTTTTTGGAGTTTGTAGCACACTTGCCGTCGCCCACACTCGTCTGGCAGGTTGGAGCTGGTGTGTGCGAGCCAGCCCAGTGGCTGCAGTGATATTTCTGCTGCTGGCAGGCACAGAGCCCGCCTGGTGCCAAGGAGAGGCAGCCGGCCGTGCTCGCAGCTGACAGTCCCCACAACCAGCCGGTCCACATCCCTGACGTGGCCCACGTGACGGTGGTGCAGATGACTGATGGTCTGGGGCCTCTGATCTTGTGTCCTGCAGAGGAGGTGAGAGCATGAGATCGGGAGTCAGGGCTCCATTTGCTGTGCCTTGGATGACCTTGGGCAGTCATTTCTCTGAGCTTTGCTTCCCCCACCTGTAGAATGTTATCCACAGGCAATCGTAATTTCCACCTTGCAGGGGTAAATTAGACCATGCATATGCCATGTGGGCCAATCCTGAGTACACGGTACTTTTTTTTTTTTTTTTTTTTAGCTATCGTTAGCTCTTATCAAAGGTGATTGGCCAGTTTGCCTGGGTCCCTGTCTATGGCAGGAGGAGAACGGAAGGAACGGATGCTAATTGGCCGCCTCTACCTCAGGGCTTTTGCTTCCGCGCAGTGTTATAGAAGTTCCGTTTCTGGGGGACTGGAGCTTTTCAGTAAAAGAAAGCCACCGATGCTGGAATGTTTCCTCTGGGTGGGGAACGCTCAGCAGGGAATGCTGGCCCCCTCCACACCGTGCAGACCTTGCCCCAATGTCCACTGAGCCCGCGGAGGTAGTCCGGGAACATCGTCTCAAGTACACTGCTAAACATCTGGGAGAAGAAACCTGGAGCCTCTACAGCACAATCACAGGGACGGCCCTCCCTGTTCTCGTTCTAGAGGTCCTCCCAATGCCCTGGGTACCTGGTGGCAGGAAGGAGCAACGGTCTCCCCCTTCCCGTGACGGGCCGGTTGTGCATGGAGAGCTGCTGTTAGTTTCAGTCTGGCGGTCTCCACATGATCAAAGAGCGTTCATCAGATCGATGAGCGCACAGAGTGAGAAGAGGATTTCATTTACAGAGGAGGGGCTGCAGACTGGGTTTCCATCGAACCTCCTGCCCTCTGACAGTGCAGAGGGCAGATGGAGGCAAGAGCCCCCACTACGAGAGCTCTGGGGTCCCCCCTAGTTCGGAGCCGAGAGAGGTGCTTAGCTACGAGTCTCTGGACTTTCCTAGTGCTCCCATGACTCATTATTTTAGCACCTTCTCATTTACTGGCCCAGAACGCCTGGGATCCCATAGGGGAAAGTACTTGTTCAATAGATTCTTCAAATTTCCAATGTTAAAGTTACAAGCCCCCCCCCCCCGCCCCCCCCCCCCCCGGGGCCTTTGTTTCTCCGTTTGTAAAATGAGCTGGTTGACCTCGATGAACTCTCAGTTACTTTTAATCTCTGATAGAATTCTGAGATTTTTCTGCTTCCCTAGCACTCGACAAGGTCCACGGACAGGCAGAGATTAACCAGGAGCTGGTCTACTCCAAGGCTGCAGGGAACTGTGTGCCCTGTCGCACTTAACAGCTCTTGGCATGGTCCGGTCTCAGGCACCACGGACCCACTGACAAGGCTGCAAGAGACAGAAACGCAGGAGGTAAGGACAGACTTGATTAAGTTGATTCAATTTCATTTCTAGTCCTGGAGCCTAGGGGAACAGACTTAAAATTTTGCTAAGGGCTTTTTGAAAAAAGAAAAAGGAAATAAACTAACTTATTTTCAGCTCCCCTTCTGTTCCAGAACTGTGTATACATTGTATCTTTCTACCATCGCAGTAGCCCTTCTTGGCTGGGTTATCTCCTTCCTTTTCCAGCCAAGCAAATGGAGGCTCAGAGAAGGTAAATGAGATACCCAAGTTCCCATGGGCCGTTCGTGAAGGAAGCAGGTCTTAGGGTTCTCTTCCTTGTCTGTGCCTCGGTTTATCTGGAAGGACAAACCCTATCAAACTGCAAGGATAAAACACACACAAAAAAGTGCCTCTCACATAGTAAATGTTAATAAACGTGAGCCTCCCCGACGGCTAGTGATTCCAGATGCCTCAAGTTCCCTCCCAGGGAATACCAAAGCTCCTCACCTATCACCAGCCTCACCTAAATCACGTGATCGTGCCCCAGCTTGCCCACTTTCAAAGGAATTTAGTGCCTCAGTCCAAGCAAACTTCCCAGAGTCATTCCTGACATCCAGCATCATAACTGGAGCTCCTGGGGCATCAGCCTTGACCTTTAGTAAATTCACCTGCAGGGAATTTTGTCGTTGACCTGTTTTTGTCTAATGCCAACTCACACGGGGACAGAGGGCACAGTTAAGCTCACACTCGTGTGGGCGCTGGTGGGTCCTCTGGGAAGTGTGGGATTTCCGCTTTTTTGGTCAGAGCCTCCGCTGACGACCCCGTCGCACTTCTGTGAATATAGGTGCACACCCAGGTGTGTGCACAAACTCTCAAAAGGTTAACGGTGACTAGTTAGGATGGTGGGCTTGTGGTTGGTTTTTTTTTTTTTCCCCATCTGCATTATTTGATTTTTCTTCAATGAACACATACTGCTTAATAAAGTAAAATAGAATATGACAGCTGTTGTTTGGCAACCCTGCTTTTTTGTGTGCCAGACATTATACAACATGCTTTTTCTATACGTTAGCTCTATCTGAAACCTCACAGCCATCCTGCAAGGAAGTGATTATTACTTCTATGCATTTAAAGAGGAAACTGAGGCTTAGACACGCGAGGGAATAAAGGTCATGTATTACCTCTCCCCAAAGTGGCCCCCAGATCTTTCCCAAATTTGGGGTCCTTCTGTGATTTGTCACCAGAGGCCCACTGATTACCTCTGGTGCTCTCCCAGTTTGTGAAGCAGTTCATGTGGTGGGGAGCCCACCCTGCCTCCCTGGCCCCCTGGGACGACGTTTTGGCAGTCTTGGGGGCTCAGTGATGGGGCTGCTTTGCTAACGCCTGCTGGGCCTGGACACCACGGCCTGGCTAAGGCTGTCCCGGCGAAGGGAGCTGAGGCATGAACAGCCTGTGAGCGCAGAGGCCTGGACTTCCAAGGATGCTGCCTGAGACTGGGCGCGGGGGCGGAGGTGGGAGGACTGGGTGGGGGTACCCAGAGCTGGCCTGCCCTCACCTGTGAAACTCTAGATGCAGAGACCTAAATCAGCTGGGGGTGAGAATTGGCACCTTACTTTAGGTTTCCGGGCCTGCTATCAAACGATTTTTAAAAAAATTTTTTTTTTTAACGTTTATTTATTTTTGAGACAGAGAGAGACAGAGCATGAACGGGGGAGGGTCAGAGAGAGGGAGACACAGAATCTGAAACAGGCTCCAGGCTCTGAGCTGTCAGCACAGGGCCCCGATGCAGGGCTCAAACTCACAGACTGCGAGATCATGACCTGATCCGAAGTCGGACGCTTAACCGACTGAGCCACCCAGGCGCCCCTCAAACGATTTTTAAAAGGCTGGTAGAGTAGAGATTGCAGCTGATGTGGCCAGGTGGGGAAGGGAGACGTTTGGGGTTATTTTGTGTATTATCTAAATGGAGCCCCGCTGACTGCCGCCGTAAACTGGGAGCACTCGCCCACGCTCCCCCCAGGGCTGATGTGAGGGTCGAAGGGACAAGAGGATGTCAGGGGTCTGAGTTAGTATCTGGGCAAATTATGGGGGCTTGGTAAATCTGGGGGCAGAATAGAATCTGCTTCATGCTCACTGCCTCGCAGGGGCAGAAAGGCTCACAGATACTCAGCGGCTTGCAGGGTGAAACGCGCCATGCAAAGGTCTGTACAGGGTGCTGGGGAGCTCAGAGATGGGAGTATGGGGTAAAAGAATGATTTATTTGGGGGGGGGCATGGATAGAGGCCTCGAAGAAATAAAAAAAGAAAGCTGGCCCACTAATCATCTCCTGAGCGCCTGCCAGTTCTAGGCAGTGTCCTGACCCTTACAAACATCATCTTATTTCCCTTGTCACAAGCCCAGGGCTTGATATTATTTTCAGAGGCAAAGGTCACAGTAGAAGCCAAAGGACAGAGGTGGCCTACAGAGGACTCTTGGGGGGTCCGGAGCTGCCTTCTCCTGTCTATTAATAATCCCTCCTTAGGTGGTACAGTCTCCAGGCTCTCAGCCTTGGAACCACTGGAATTTGGGGGTGGGGTAATTTTTTTGGGGGGGGCTGCCCAGTGCATCATAGGGTGTTCAGCAGCATCCCACTAGAGAACATTCCCCCTCCTCCTACCCCCAGTAGTGACGGCCAAAAACGTCTGCAAAACTGCCCTCTCTGCCCGCCCCAGCACTGCTGCTCTAAGCACAATCTATATGTGAATGATGTCGAACGAATGTCCAACCCAAACTGAGCCCCGGGTTCATATGACCAGCTGCCTATGTGACCCCTTCACTCGGGTGCTTCTCAGCGCTCACACTTAGCATGCTCGAAATGGGACTCCTGGCCCCCCTTCGGTCTGTTCTCCCTGCATCAGTTTTGACCAAGACCTTTCCATTCATTCGCTCATTTGCTGGAATGGGAAACGTCAAACGCATCTTCCTTTTTCCGGACCTCACATCCGATATATCAGCAAGGTCTGTTCAATGTCCAAAATATTTCCTGAATCCGTGTGCTTTTCTCTATTGTACCCCGCCCTTCCTCATCCAGCCAGCCTCTTCTGTCACTCGGAGCTCTGACTGTTCCCACTGCCTGCTTCCTCTCAATCCCTTCTCCAAGCAACAGCAAACGTGGTCTTTTTCAAGCAGAAATCTGAATATATCACTTCCCTGCCTAAAATCCAAACTCTTAACCGGCCTTTGGGGCCACCCCTTTCCAATCTGGGATTTTGAGATTCTCCCAGGCGGCTCGTGTAAAAGTGAAAATAAGTTCATCTATTTTCCCCATGGTCTTTCCACGGTGTCCCACCCTCGAAGGTGTTCAGTCTAGTGGGGACATAGCAAGATAACATAGAGAACTGTGAGATCAGTGATAGAATGGCACAAAGGCTCGGAGGTCCCTGAGCACCCTGACAGCAACCAACCCAGCCGAGGGGATCAGGGAGGACTTCCTGGAGGAGGTACCCGGAAGGCAGGCACAGCATGCGTAAGGGTATGACCCTGTTGGAGGAAAGGTAGTTTGGTGTTGCTGAAACATAAGTTGTGAGAAGGAAAGTAGGGGCAGGAGGGAAGACTGGGGTGGAGGGGGCAGCCGAGGACTTAGTCATAAAGGGCTGCGGTGCCCTTTCCTTGCGTAGAGTGCTCAACTCCAAAGAGTAGTCACAGTCATGCTGAAAGATGAGCAAACCGAAGCTTAAGAAAGCCACGCCACTACCGAAAGCCACAGAACTAGAGCGTGGCAGAGGTGGGGATCGCACTCAGGCTGCTCAAGTTCCAATCCATGCGCTTCCTTCTCTGTCACTGACACGGAAGTTGTATTCGCCGACAGGACAGGTGGGGAGGCTGCGTGAGGGGTATGCAGTGAGAGTCGATACCATTCGTCTGTATAAGAAAGAGAATGCTCAGAATAGCTGATTTCAGCTTATAATACAAACATAAATCTAGGTCTTTTACAATAACGTAAAATGAAAATGCCAGACCTTTTTTCTCGGCCCCCCTTGCATGTCGTACTGGATTTGCCCTTCACGTAGACCCACCCCAGAGTTTGAGTGACGAGCTAGAGACACAACAGGGCAGGATTGTGCCAAATCTTTTATGGGGACGGGTGGTAGTAAGAGCGTCCGCGTCATCCAAACTCTGGTTCTATCGTCATCCCCCACAATATTGGCAGTGTAAGCCACAGGGCCTGTCCCCAGCGGTGACAGCTATGATTTGGTGTCTTTACTGGGTCAATGATGTACAGTGACTTGGAGAAATTGTCCTTGGCTGTGTCGCATCTGTACCCAGCCCAGCTCTCTAGCCATCTTTGAGATGCAGGAAGTATCCCATATCCCTGTAACAAATCTTTTTTTTGTTTGTTTATTTGTTTCAATCAGAGCCAGTGACCATCCCAGGATCTGATCCCAGAACCATAGAAAACATATGGGAGATTACTCAGAGCTTTGCATGGTGATTTTTCTTCTTTCAACACTTCACTTGCCTATTTTCCATTTAAAAATTACTGACAACAGTTTTCTGATTGCCCGTGATAATGTATTCTGCCTATTTACGACTCCATCTGTGGGGAGAAAAAAAAAATCCTCCTGAATTCCTTGAATGACGGCCTTTGCACAATTTTGCTTTGCCCTCTCGTTCTTATGATTGCTCCTCCTTTAAATAGTCACCCAGTGCTGATTGTCTTTCTTTCCAGATCACAGGAGCTGAGTCTCCTCTTCAAAGTCGCCTCATTTTCAGAGAATGTAGATGGTTGCATAGCTTCGGTCTGCTCTTTCGTTAGGTATTTGTGTCTTCTTTGTTTTCTAAAAAATCCTTCTTGGGGAGCACTATACCAGTCAAGACAGGCTAGATCATGTTATGGGAACAAGCGATCCTCAAATCCCAATGTCTTTATGAGAACAAAGGTTTATTACTGTCTATCCTGAGTCAGCCAGGTTCTACTCAGTCTTCACTCTGAGACCCAGCTGATGGAGAACCTCTGGCTAGAGCATTGCCAGCTGTACAGCAGAAAGAAAAGAAATATAGCCAATCGTGTGCTGATTCTTAAAGTTTTCCCCCAGGAAATGACCCAATGCTTCCCTCCCGCTGTCATGGCCCAAAGAAGTCACATGGTTTACTTCTAAGTTCAAAAGAGTGGAGATATACTGTCGCCCCATAGGGAAGGAAACACATAGAGAGAAAGTCTGGTCACTAGGTATTGAGTTCCTTTACCTCAAGCAGAAACACTCTACTCTCTCTTAAGGGAGACAACTCAAGAGACCCTACCACACCTCACCCAGTCACTGCTTCAAATGCAAGGTCCAGGATCTCTGGAGCATGTGTGGTAATTTCCTGCATGGTCTCTACCAGATATGGAACTCCTGGGTCCAGGGAGCAATTTTCATAGGTAGGTGTCTTCAGAATGGGACCTTGGGATAGGGAATCAGGTACACATGATTTATCTGGGAAGCGAGGGAAGCTGATAGAGGATTGGGGAGGGGAGACAAGCACCAGAAGGTAGCCAACCAAAGGCACGGCAAAATGGAACTAAATCTCATTGGAGAAATTATGGGGCCAGTGAGGGGACACACTTCAGGATTATCCTGCTTCAAGGGCAAAGAACCTTGGGTACTTACACGCTGACTCCCACCAGTGACTGGTTGGGGGCTGCTCCCAGGGAAACCTTGTTCCTCACTATACCTGGACCGCCACTTGGGCAGTGAAAGCCCTCAGGCAATATAGTTGTAGCAGTTCGGTAATCCTGTATGACAGATATTATCAGATTTCTAGCTGGGGATGGGACAATCCTCGCCCAGTCCTTGACTTTCTAGGATTCCTTTTATATCATCTTTGTAGGTGCAGCTGAAGAGGGCTTTGCAGAATTTGTTCTCCTTGGGAGCTGAGCAGCTCTCTCACCTGTTTCCTCCTGTAGAAGACTGAGGACCCACAAGTCATTTTAAGTGTGGCACCATCACAATATATATATATATGTGTGTGTGTGTGTGTGTGTGTGTGTGTGTGTATACATGTGTATATATATATATATACATATGCATATATGTATACATATATATATACATATATATATACATATATATATATATACACATGTATACACATGTGTGTGTATACATGTGTATATATATATACATATACATATATGTATACATATATATATACATATATACATATACATATATATATATATATACACATGTATACACACACACACACACACACACATACACACATATATATATTTTGTCTACAATGATGGTTCTTTTGACTTAAAACGCTCTCAAACACATAGCTGGTATCTTTTGGTCAACAGCATGTGCCAGAAAAACCCAGAATTATTTTTGAGACATGACTTTTGCTCAAAATGTAATTGCGGGCGTCTTGGATTTATCAGTTTTCCGAGCGAGAGCCACACCTTTTGGGTCTTTTCTTTGAGCCATTTGGTCCAACTGAAAAGATGTCTTAGACGCCGCGTTAATTGTCTATTGTGGCCTAATGGATGACCGGAATCTTACTGGCTTCAAACAGCCCACATTAGCTCACAATTCTGTGGGTCAGAAGTCCGTGTGTGGTATGGCTGGATTCTCTGCTTTGGGTCACATACGAGGCTGACCTCCAAGCTTCGGTAGGACCACGTGCCTTTCTGGAGCTCCTGGTGCTCCTCAAGGCTCCTGTGGTTTGGAGAAGAATCCAGTTCCGCGTGGCTGTAGGAGGGAGGCTCCTGTCTTTTTGCTGACTGTTATCCAGGGATCACTGTCAGCTCCTAGAGGCCGTCCTCACTTCCTCACCCAGCAGCTTGCTTGCTCAAAGCCAGCAACCGAATTTCTCTGTGTCTTTAAGTCTCTCAAACTCCCTTCAAGCGCTCGCTTGATTCTCGGGACCACCCGGGAAAACGTCTTCTATGACGAAATCGAATTCTGTTGGGGAGGGACCTTCATTACATTTGTAAAACCTCTTTGGCCATATAATTTAAGAAAATTATGGGAGTGAGATCTCATCCGATTCACGGTTGCTGCTCACGATTAAGCAGAGGGGATTATACCCTGTGTGAGTCCACATGCCGACGTAATCAGAACGTCCGCTTAACTCAGAGGGCCTAGCGTGAGGGTGTGAAGACTCCGGTCTTGAGTTGGCCCCACCCGGGAGGCTATGTTTCAATCAGCCTTAGATGCTCAAAGACCTCAGCTTTATCTTTTCCTGTTTGGGTCCGAGAGCGAGGAACTCTTCAAGATCTAAGGATCTTGAATTTCTGGACTCTTTATCGTGGCTTAGTCTTGACAAAAAGTGGGCTGATTTTTTTTTTTTTTTTTTTGTGATCTCATCTCTTTTTTGTACTATTTGTCACTTGCTACAAATAGGCATCAGGGCACGCTGCTGAAATTCTCTCTGCCTCCCTTTTGGTCTAAAGCGACAGCCCATCAGGGCTATCACCTGTCTTCTAAGTTATGGCAGGTGAGAGTTTTACCAATAATTTCACCACTGAATTGCACGAGACTGCCATCCTTCTGGTTTCAATGCTGAGTATTTTAGGTTTTGTAGCAGACACCCCACTTTGGAACAAATTCCTTTTTTAGTGGAACAGGCTGGGTGTGCCGCAGTGTAACAGATGACTTAAAATCTCAGTGGCTTGCCGCAAGAAATTTTCATGACTTGCCCCTGTGTCATACTCATCCCAGGTCGGCCACATCGTTGCTCTGATACCCGGGGATGGAGCAGCCCGTATAAGGGACAGTTCCAGTTTTGTGGCAGAGGGGAAAAGAGACACGGGCGCTTAGAACTTCTGCCTGAAGTGACAAATATCATTCCTGCCCACGTTTCATCGTGAAAGGCAAGTTAAATGGACACCCTCTGTTCAACAGGGTGGAGATGTGAGGATGATGGAGAGGTGATGGAGGGTGGGAGGGAAATTAGTATATGAGCAAACAGGAATGTAATCTAATACTCCCATGGCCCCGTTTTGAAAGGGTATTTTCACCTCCCTTCAGGACCTCGCCCTTCGTAGCTCTGTTGAGAAATATGCTTTTGCAACTTGGGAAGCAGGACTGAGATCCTCCTTCAAGGAGGGGGTAGAGTCATCTCTATGCTTTGACTGGCATTTCCTAACCTCTTTTCCAACCCGGATCTGGGCACTGTTAAACCCTCCGACTCTTTATCCACCTAGCAAGGCATTCCCAGGGATGCCTTACCACCCGTGTCTCTCCTTAGTTTACATGTAGGACTCAGGTAATGGGAAGCATGGCTGATTTCAGGAGGACGAAATACAGGTGCCTCACAGTGGAGGGGGGAGCTCTGTCCACACCGATGTCTGAACTGAGCCTCAGAATTTGAGGAGGAGTTTGCCAGATGTCAGAGGTAAGAGTTAGGGAGACGAAACTGGGAATTCTGAGCCCAGAACAATGAGTATGAAGACCTGAAAAGCAGTGTAGTGTGGTGGCTGAGAGTTTAGGTTTTAGAGCTAGACCATTTGGGTTTGAATGCCAGATCTGATATTTACTGGCTGAGCGGCTTTGGACGAGTCACCTCAGTCCCCCGAGCCTGTCTCCTCCCGTGTAACATGGTGGTTTCTCTTTTCTTCTCTCTCTCTCTTTTTTTTAATGTTTATTTATTTTTGAGAAAGAGAGAGAGGGAGAGAGAGCGGAGAAGGGGCAGAGAGAGAGGGAGACACAGAATGTGAAGCAGGTTCCAGGCTCTGAGCTGCCAGCGCAGAGCCCAACGCGGGGCTCGAACTCACCAACCGTGAGATCACGACCTGGGCCGAAAACCAAGTGCCGGACATTTAACCGACTGGGCCACAAGGTGGTTTTTGGCCTCGAAGGAGTATTATGAAAATGAAAAGAGAGACCATGTATAATTTGTTACTTGACACATCGGTATAAGTGACCAAAATCACTCTTAATAAAGGCACATAAATATAACAAGAGTAAGGTGTTACTAGGAAAAGGGAGTAGACTGGTGTGTGGATGGGATGAATGTAAGACATGATGCTCCAGAGTGGGAGGAAGCAGGGGATAGAAGATGAAGCCAAGCATGTTAAGTTGTGAAGTCTCGAGTATCTTTTTTTTTAACGTTTATTTATTTTTGAGACAGAGAGAGACAGAGCATGAACGGGGGAGGGTCAGAGAGAGGGAGACACAGAATCTGAAATAGGCTCCAGGCTCCGAGCTGTCAGCCCAGAGCCCGACGCGGGGCTCGAACTCACGGACCACGAGATCATGACCTGAGCCGAAGTCGGCCACTTAACGGACTGAGCCACCCAGGCGCCCCTCGAGTATTTTTTGAGAGGGGAGTTTTGGGTTTTATATAAAGATGAAAAATAATGATGGGACGAGGTGACAAGAGACATAGCGTCATCAGATCTGGGCCTAGAGAGCTCATTCTGTAGCAGGGCAGAGGACAAACCACAAGCAGGGACCAGTTGGGAGACTGGCATCACGACCAGGTGAGAGATGAACTGGCTTGATCTGGGGCAGGGCCATGGCCATGGGGATGCTGACACACGGGAGCTTCAGAGTCATTTGTTGTAAAATCAAAGACTGATGAGAGGAAAAAAAAAAAACCCCACTTGCGCCCCGTGAAGGGGTCCCAGGGCTCTCAGCTTCTAGAGGCCACCACAGTCCCCTGAGGCCACGCTCAGCTCGTGGATGCACGGATCACTTTCACAACATGGCCGCTTACTTCTCCAGCATCATTTAGGGAGAGTCTCTCCCACTTCAGTCTGTTAACATGAAGCTCCCAGAATCACACCAGTGACATCCCATCACCTTTGCCAGGTCCTGTTGGTTAGAAGCAAGTCACGGCTTCGTCTGTACGGAGGGGAGGAGATTACACAAAGGTGTGACTCAGCGGGAGTGGCCCCTCAGGAGGTATTCACCATACTCTGTCACAGCGATGGGACATAGTAGGTGCACAATAAATGCATATTGAAGACGTAGATGAGGAAGACTGGATCTGGTAAAAGGAGGGGCAGGGAAACCTAACAGGGCTTGTGTTTCCGTATCTTTGCAGCACTTAACTCCCGTGGGCACATGAATTGGTTTAAAAGAGAGATGTTAGAATGGACTCGTGTTCTTGGATCTTAGTTCTCATCCTGGATTTCCCCCTGGATATAGGATGATCACGCATAAAATTGGGCAACTAGGCCTTGGGGTGGGGATAAGGGGTGCAGGCTGCCTTGCCCGGTGAATAACCTGTCCCACCCAGGTAAGTGCCAAGGGAATGGGGGGGGGTCTTCTAATATTTCCGTGCTTGCTGTGTGCAAGGGGGGTATTTCTGCAATTACCCGAACAGCTCTGCCTGTTGGGATACGAAAGCCCCAATGCCGAGGGCGACCCAATCCCTTCTGCTGCTGATTTCTCCTCTTCTCTACCCAAATGAATTTTGCTTTCCGTAAGCCCTTCCTGGGAAAGTCGGTTGCAATCTTGGGTCCCATCTGTCTTTCTGGCTTCAAGCCAAACAGCTTCATTAAAAATTGGGGGAAGGCTTTCCCGCACTGTTCTTGGCTTGCACCATAGCAGAGGGAGAGGAGCTGGCGAGGAGGGGCGTTTTGGAAGCAGAGCCAGAGGCAAAGACTTCAGTGCACGTGGTGTTGGGGAGGTGACCCCAGGAAGCACCAGGAGGGGAGTGGAGAAGTGAGACAGGGAAAGGAAAGACGCGCAAACAGGGTGTATTTGTGAGCCCGTTGCCACTGTCGGTGGCTGCGGGATAATCGCACTGGTAACCCCGAGGGACTGTAAACACGCTTCAGAGTGGTCTCGGTCAAATGGCAAGGATGTAAGGGCATTTGTCACCAGTTCTTGGCCATGGATGCTTGAGGGAAGCCTCCAAGGACGTTCTTTCCCATAGTTCTGCGGCCCACGTGTAGGACGAGAAGAAGGCTGCCTTCAGGTGCAGGTGCTTATAGTAAGAAGTCCAACAGGGTGTACAGGTAAAATGAGTGCTTATATCATGGGGATATGACAGGTCAGTAGCAGCAGGTGCTAAAAGGCATCTCAGGCAGTCAATACTGAGAGTCCTGCTAAGCCCTTAGGCACGAAGAAAGCACGGATTTGTAGAAAACACCTTTCCATTTGTTGCTGGATTCAGTCTGCCAATATTTTGTTCAGATTTTTTGTATCCGTACTCACGAGAGATTGATCCGTAGTTTTCTTGTGATGTCTTTGTCTTGCTTTAATATTGAGGTAGCACCAGCGTCCTTAAATGAATTATGAAGTTTTCCTTTCTTGTCTGTTTTCAGAATTTTCTTCCTTCGATGACTGATAGAACTCAACAGCAAAGCTGTCTGGGCCCGGGCTGTTCTATGTGGGAAGATTTTCAATTGCTAATTCAATTTATCTACTTAATGTAGGTCTATTTGGATTTTTGATTCCTTCTTGAGTCACTTTTGGTAACTTGTGGCTACCCAGGGACTTGTTCATTTCATCGAAGCCTAATTTGTTGGCATAAAGTTGTTTATAAATGTTCCATTACAATCTTTTTGGTTTCTGTCGGTTTGCGATTTTCCTTTCTTCACTCCCGACTGATAATTGTGTCTTCTTTATTTTTTCTTAGTCACTCTGGCTACAGGTGCATCCATTTTGTTGATCTTTTTATTTTTAATTAAAAACAATTTTTTTAATGTTTATTTTTGAGAGAGGGAGAGAGACAGAGCACGAGCAGGGGAGGGGCAGAAAGAGAGGGAGACACAGAATCCGAAGCAGGCTCCAGGCTCCGAGCTGTCAGCACAGAGCCCGACGCGGGGCTCGAACTCACGAACCGTGAGATCATGACCTGAGCCGAAGTTGGACGCTTAACTGACTGAGCCACCCAGGCGCCCCAATTTTGTTGATCTTTACAAAGAATTGATGTTCGGTTTCATTGATTTCCTCTATTTCTCTGATGTACTGATTTTTGCTCTTACAGTTACTAATTCCTTTTGTTTTATTTATTTGTTCTTCCTCTTCTAGATTCTTGAGGTTGAACCTCAGGCTATTGATTTTTTGGTGTAGTTTTCTTTCTCTGTATTTTTAGCTATAAATTTCCATCAAAACACTGCTTTGGGTGCATCCAATGTATTTTGATTTGTTGTGTTTTTCTTTTTTTTTTTTTGTTATTGTACCTTTTGGGGGGAATTTTTATTTTTCTACTGGGATTCTCCATTTGTTAAGCCATTGCCTTCACATTTCCCTTTAAATTTTTTGTACGTAGTTTCCATTAAATTCTTTGAGCATTTTTTTTTAAATATTTTTTTTTTAACATTTTATTTATTTTTGAGACAGAGACAGAGCGTGAACGGGGGAGGGGCAGAGAGAGAGGGAGACACAGAATCGGAAGCAGGCTCCAGGCTCTGAGCCATCAGCCCAGAGCCCGACGCGGGGCTCGAACTCACGGACCGCGAGATCGTGACCTGAGCTGAAGTCGGACGCTTAACCGACTGAGCCACTCAGGCGCCCCTGAACATTTTTTTATGGTAGCCTTTTTGATGTCTCTGTCGGGTAAATATATCTAAAGTAAGTTTCTACTTACTGTTTTTTCCTCTGAAAACGTGTCACAGTCTGCAGTTCTCTACATGTCTCAGTGTTTGGTTGAAACTAAACACGTGAGATAAAATAGCGTATGATTCTAGATTCTGTTTTATTTTCTGGAGAGTGGTTAGTTTTTAAAAAGTGATTTCCCTGGACGAAGCTATGGAAGCCAGCTCTCCTGCAGTGGGCAGCCACAACTTCTTCCTATTCTTGTTTTGATTTATTAGCCTTGCTTTCCGGGGCCACGCCCTGGCCACGCAGCTCTGTGTCTGCACAGAGCACACGCAGCACAGGGCCACGCAGCTCTGTGTCTGCAGAGCTGAGTGGTCAATGATCTGGGTACAGGTTGTCTTCAAATACCCGGAGCCCCTAAGCTCCTAGTGTATGCTGACCGATACGAGGGTGGGTTGAGGAATGCACTCAGAGACGCAGGCCGGTCTCAAGTTTGTCTTGTTGTTTAGTTTGTGCTGTGCTTTTTTGGTGTCTCTTGAACATATGTGTAGTTTTTTTCCATCGGCCAGCGATGCGTACAGAGCTCATTTCCACCCTTCTACAGCTTTCTCACTGTCAGGATTGTTTCTGTCTTCTTCGCTGTTACATGCATCCCATCCTAGAAGGATGCCTGAAATGTGAGAGATGTTCGTTCGGTAACTGGTAGCTGAATAAATAGATTACTGTTTCAAAATTGGATCCGGAAAGAAAGTTGGTTTTTGCATTTGTGCGTCACCAACTCAAAGCGTAGAACGTGACCCAGAGGGGTCACACGCTCATACGTTAGCGGTAGTAAAACTATCCCTGCTCCTTGATAAGCAACTGTTCAGAAGGGTTCTATGGGTGAGCTGTACCAAGCATTCAACTAACAGGTGACGTCCGTTTTGTATAATAACTTCTAGAGTATTGTAATATCAGAAGAGCGAATCAACGCACTTCACAAGCCTGGAACGACCGTGATGTCAAACTGAAAAGAGTAGTTTGAGAAAAGAAAACGGCCGGCTGGCTGGTCTCACTTTATTTATTTATTTATTTATTTATTTATTTATTTATTTATTAAAAATTTTTTTTTAACGTTTATTTTATTTTTGAGACAGAGAGAGACAGAGCATGAATGGGGGAGGGTCAGAGAAACAGACACAGAATCCGAAACAGGCTCCAGGCTCTGAGCGGTCAGCTCAGAGCCCGACGCGGGGCTCGAACTCATGGACCATGAGATCATGACCTGAGCCGAAGTCGGACGCTCAACCGACTGAGCCACCCAGGCGCCCCCTGGTCTCACTTTAAAAACATAAATGTAAATGGTCCCAAGTAAAACATTAGTCTATGAATTCTAATTTTAAAAAAAATCAAATTTAAACATCAAACATTTTAGAAACACGTCCAGGATCACCTCTGCCACTCGTAGCTGTGTGGCCTCTGGAAACAACCTCTCAGAGCCTCGGTTTCCTTCGTTAAAAAATGGGATCCAGGGGCGCTTGGGTGGCTCACTCAGTTAAGCGTCCGACTCTCCATTTCAGCTCAAGTCATGACCTCACGGTTCACGGGATCGAGCCCCGTGTCCGGCTCTGCCCTGGTAGTGCGGAACCTGCTTGGGATCCTCTCTCTCTCTCCCTCTCTCTGCCCCTTGCTCGCTCGTTTTCTCTCTCTCAAAAATACGTAAAGAAATATTACAAAAATAAAATGTTGTCTACACAACGGGATTGATAAAGTCCCTCTCATTCCTCCATGCTTTCATTCATTCCATTTTTATCAGAGGTCGCATGTGCCATCTGCTGCCTGTGGCATCGGTGACCAGCGTCAGCACGGTTACTGCCACGGTGGCCCGTGTGGAAGTGCATTCACGCAGCACCGTGCCTGGCGCGTAGTAGGTGCTTAGAAAGGGTGGATTCCTTGCCCACATCCAGTCTTCTAGCCAAACTCAGTGGTACCACTAGCTCATTTCCATTCCCATTCTCACCTCCCAAGGGAGCCCATCCCTGCTCATGCTTCCCATCTCATCCCATTAAAGAGCAGCCCGTCCCTTTGGATCTGATCACCCCATCTGCTTTTCTTTCACAGCACTTGCCAATTTCTAAACTGACCTTTAAAGTATTTCCCCCTTTTACCGTCCGTGTCCCTGTCTGAAAGCTAAGCTTCCTGAGAGCAGGGACCTGTTTCCTTTATTCTTTGCTGAGACCGCAGCTCCTGGAGGGGTGTGTGGCACACAGAAGTGCTCCACAAATAGGGAGTGAGATTACCGAGTGCCCGTGTCTTGTCCCTCCCTGCAGCTCCCTGCCGGACCCAGAGGCTGGAACCCACGAACAGTGAGATCGTGACCTGAGACAAAGTCAGATGGACTCAGCCACCCAGGCACCCCTAATACGGTCATTTTAAAGGATTTATTGAAAAGCGGAAGAGGGAGAATGCATGTTGAAAGGCTGAAAACTGCCTCCAATTTACTCTTTTAGGTGGAAAAATACTATGTGCTCTATATATTGTATCCGGAACTGACATTAGATAATCTGTCAAGAGAAAAATTTAAAAACTTTTAGTAAGTAATCATGGAATGTTTTTAACTTGCCTTTTAAGACAGAAAGTGGAAACTTTGAAGGGGATGCAAAATACCCCAACAGATTTGGCAAAGCTTGAAAAAAAAAAGGGCTGACATGGAAAAAAATTGCAACACCCTTTTGAATAGATCACTGTTATTAAGCAATTCTATATTCTAGCTCACTGCCTCCACAACTCATTCAGTGGGCACAATATCTTACAAAGTAGGGATCCTTCTCTCCCATGTTAGGGAATTCTCTCCATTTCTCCCAGTTGGCTTGAGCAGATCTGAAGTGATTTGAGGACACACAGTGAGCAGACAGCAGAGCCAGAATTTGAGATGCTCTTTCGCCTGTTTGGGTAAAAACATCGTGGGCCACATGGAATAGACCCAGCCCTTAACCCTGGGTTCGCAGTGTGGATTTGGTGGTCGCATTTTGGGGACGTGGATTAGAGGGCATGCAGAAGAGATCCAGAGGATGTCAGACGGTTAAGCATCCCGCTTCAGCCCAGGTCACGATCTCGCGGTTTGTGAGTTTGAGCCCCGCGTTGGGCTCAAAGCCTGGAGCCTGCTTCGGATCCAGGGTCTCCCTCTCTCTTTGCTCCTCCCCTGCTCACACTCTGTCTCTCAAAAACTAAATAAACATAAAAAAATAAAAATAAAAATAAAGATTTTTTAAGGGGGAAGCAGCCCAACAGAGGGGAGTGATATGTAAATTTTCAACCCTCTTTAACGAAAATGGGAACGTCTACGGAAAAAAGGCTCAGTACCAAACACACAGGTAGTCCTTTGTTAGCTCAAATTTGTCTCGCAACTTCAAATGAGGACAATTGCTTATGCGAAAGTCCATCAGGACAGCAAGGCAGATTCAGTGAATTCCCAATTTGAAACTGAAGTTTATGAATGGTTATCATATATCGGCCTCAGCACCCTGTCTAATGCCACATTTTGTTTTATAGCTTAGTTGTTCAGTGTTGAGAAAGTTTCAATTCGTACAGAGAATTAGCTACAAACGGCAGTCTTTTTTTTTTTCTTTTCTTTTTTTTAGCTATGACGTCTTTCCTTTTTTCTAGAGATGTGACATACAGGTTTTCATGAGTAATGTTCTACGCAACATTGTACTAAAGTAAAGCCTGGACAGATGGCCAGAAAGCCGACCGCCCCTACTCATGCTGCACTGGGTCAGTGCAACGCCCACTCGGCAGAGGAGATTTTGAAAGGAAGAAGTGATTCAATTCATCTTTTCTTTTCTTTTTTTTTTAACCAAATGCACTCCCACCTCAGCAGAAAACCATCAAGCTGAGTTGGGCGGAAGGGATTTTGAGCAAACCTACAAACCTGCCCAAACGCACCTCTCCCATGCTGTCTTCACCCCGCTTTGGGCCACCTGGTCCGAAGTGCTGCAAGTCCGACCCAAGCGCGAGGGCCGGGGGTGTGGGGAAAATGTGAGTCACGCCTGCTGTGGTCTTTAGGCCAAGGTGGGTTCGCGATGGCACCTTTGTGACTACCGACGTGCATGCCACCGGAAGGGGGCCCGCAGTTGGAATGCTCAACATCGGCTTGCCCCAGAAGTCGGACTCAGAAGTAGCTAAAGCGGGGGGGGGGGGGGTGGGTTCGCCCTTGGGGGGAGTATTGAATACAAGGTGCTTCGGGGGCAGAGAATTTTCTTTTTGCCTCATCAACAGTTAATATGAATGAAGAGCTGCAGACAGAGTCAGTCTTTCCGCGATGCATTCTGCTGGCATCAGTAACCGAAACCCCTCACAGCCTCTTGGGTCAGCCATGTCTGGCCAGGACACCATTGCCTGCAAGGGGGAGGGAGGAGTCAGGGCCACGGACTTTTCCGCGAAGCCACTGAGCCCCTGCTGATGTCTTGCTTCTGGCTTTCTTCTTCCGTCCTGTCCTCCAGAAGCGTGCCTTCCAAAGCCTGAAACTCGGTCAGTGTGCAGGCGCCTACTGGGGGCCCAGCCGGCCTGTGCTTTCTAGGCTCTGGCCCCAGACCCCTCAGGCCGCGGTCTCTGCCTCGCTGACTTCACCACTGCTCTCACTACCTGCACACGTTTGCTTTTCACAGCTCCCCGAGTCATCTCAGGCTGTTTGTCAAGTGAAGCCGATCAAGCGTCTTGAAAGCACAGTATGATGCTATTTCGGCTTTAAATCGTCAACAGCGTATTGGCATTTCTCTCTCTCTCTCTCTTTTTTTTTTTTAAATATTTTTTAAGGTTTTTATTTTTACTCATTTTGAGAGAGAGATAGAGAGCAAGTGGGGGAGGAGCAGAGAGGCAGGGAGGCAGAATCCCAAGCATGTGCCGTGCTGTCCGTGCAGAGCCCGATGCCAGGCTCGAACTCACGAACCGTGAGATCGTGACCTGAGCCGAAATCGAGAGTCAGATGCTAAACCGACTGAAGTACCTGGGCGCCCCCATATTGGCATTTCTGAACTGCAAGTGTACAATCTGAAGGAAGTCAATGCCTAGACATTTGGGTCAACTTAGAATCCCCATTGTTTAGTATTTTATACCAGGATTTAATCATTAAAATGATAACCATCCTATGAGTGTCAAAGTGGCCCAACTTCTTGTATTTGGGACTGCAGCTTTGAGTTTCAGTTCCATTATGGACACTCTTTGTGCGGGGAGAAGCGTGGTGACCTTGTGACCTGTCCGACAGGACTTCATCACAATGCGAGGGGGGACCCCCAAACTTGCTGCAAATCCCACCGTCACCCTAGAAGGACACAGAAGCATTGTGCCATGTGACCCTTCACCTGGGGTTGCACATCTGGCTTGACAGCTTGAAGAGCAGGTGATGGCCCCTTGATGAGACACCCTGATGACATCTGCACTGAGCAGATCCATTCAGCACTTACCCAAGGGTGCTAGGTGCCGATTGGCCCTAATATATTCACTTGAAGAATTTTATGTGAGTGTAAACGTGTCCAAGCCAAGCCTGGTTTTTAAAAAAGGAACACTTTTAATCTTCTAATGATTTTCCATGTGTTTGATGGTGCATACAGAGGTGGCAGGAGAATCCTTCCTTGGGGGTCTGCAGGGACGTGGGTCAACGTGGAAGGGCACTGGAAGGCCCTGGAAGGCTTCAGTGTGCTACAGTTTGGTGAGTGGGCCAATTGGGTGTGTGCTCGTCTTTGTGATGGCTTTGAAAATTGCCAACGTGCATGTAAGAATGATGTTTGAGTCAGACTTGTGCAGCACCTCAAACACCACCATCGTTTGGGAGCCACCGGCATAGAGGCAAAGGAACCCTTTGCCTGAACCCCGACTGCTGTTTGTGAGCCGTCTGAACGCGATTCCACCTCTTTAAAAGTCAGTCTTGTCATATCTCAGCCGGGATGGCCCTTCGTGGGGTGAATGTAGCGATCCGAGGAACACAATGTATGGAAGGTATGCTCCATCAGAGTTCTGCACGTGGAGGGCACCCAGCAAATGCTAACTCGTCTCTCCCTGATTTTTTAAAATCCCAGTTTCCTAGAATCGAGGTATTGCCAAGGCTGTGAGGACCGCAGCAGAAAAAAAAATCCATGTCACGTCTGCTATCAGCCTCCTGGGGTCTTCTGGGACCAGGAAAACGCGGTGCTCAAAGAGTGGTGGCTGTCAGCCTTGGCTGGGCATGAATCACATAGGGAGTTCTGAAAAAATGCCCACCCCCCAGAGGATCTGATCTCATGGTCTAGGACGGGGACACTGCCTAGACGCTGGCAGTTCTTAGAGGTCTCCAGGTAATTCTGCCGTGCGGTCAGGGTTGAGAACCACTGCTCTAGACCGAGGGCTATCCACCCGTAGCATTCTGCCATGGTTTTGGCACAACGCTCCGGGCTCATCTTGTCTCCTCCCCGGTCCTCTGCAGGAGTGTAATTTGTTCTCCAAATTATTCCCATGGCCAATCCCCCTGGCAAGGTGCCGCTGCCACCATATGCTGCACCAGGTGCCTCTCCTTCTCCGTTCTGCTGCTGCCTCTACAGCTCCTCCCTGAGCTCCTACAGCAAGATGCTTGGCGCGTTCACTGAATGCCTGGAGGAAAACTCCAAGTGCCTCCTGTAGGCTAAAGCCAAATCTGGGATCCTACAGTGCAAAGCAACATGCTTTACACGCTCCTGCTTACTCTGCAGGGGGAAGTAACAGAATGGAGAATGAAAGAGAAAGGGCTATGGGCTTTACACGGCCGGAGGGTCCTTAACATAGCAAAAGGTGGCAAACAAGTCACGTCTGGCCACACGCTGCACTCTCACCTCCAGTCACTCATGGAAGGTCTTCTGAGCTGAGCTTGAGGGAGAGGGCATTTGCCTGTGCCTCCGGGAGACAGAGGAGTATTCATGGAAGAGGTGACACATGATAGGGGTTTGGAGGAGGTATTAGAGATTGGCCGGATGTTGGACGACATGTGAATAAAGACCAAGAGTGATCAACCTGAGGGGCGCCTGCGTGGCTCAGTCGGTGGGGCGTGTGACTTCGGCTCCGGTCATGACCTCCCAGCTCGTGAGTTCGAGCCCCGCATCGGGCTCTGTGCTGACGGCTCGGAGCCCGGAGCCTGCTTCGGATTCTCGGTCGAACTGAACAACCACGTTGCGTGTGCAGAAATCATATCATGTGGAAAAGTGACGGGGAGGCCAGCAGTGCGTGGGTCAGAGCGGGTCGGGTCGTGTTGCGTAACAAATAGCCTTCAAATCTCAGCAGCCAAACACAACACATGTCTACATCTCACTTGTGCTAAAGATCAATCATGGGTCAATGGCGGTGGAGAAGGTCTTCTCTACATTGTCCTGAAGGAGATGGACCCTCTACCACCTGGATCATCATCATCATTCATTGTGGCAAAGGGACAGGAAAGTGATGAATGGACTGGATTTGATGGGTCTCTGTGGCCCTCCCACTCCCCTGCCATTGGCCAAAGCCAGCCACATGGCCTTGAATAATTTGAAGACAGTGGGAAAGTATAATCCTTCCAGAGATACAAAAAGAGAGGAATTGGAGGCACGGGTAAATAACTTTGATGGCCACCACACGGTGGAAGGACCTTAAATATCTCACTAGGGAGATGGATTGGATCTTGAAGGAAGAGGGGAACAGGCCAAGGTTTGTAAGTGGGAGAGCCATGGTTAGAACTGCAGTTACACGGAACTGGGCTGGAGAAGAACACTTATTCCTTTGCCTTTTTCTCTCACTGCTTTTTAGATCTGTCTGTCTGCATAAAAGTCACAATATTTACCTGCTCTCTGCCATTTTGTGAGCTTAGCAGAAAAGACTGCCCTCTAATCACCTACCCTGCTGTTTTGAGGTTCCAGGCAATTCGGGAGATCATTGACAGCCTGCTTGCCCCCACGTCTAAGCCCTGTCCTCCAGCCTAGCTTTTAGCAAAAGGAACAAAGCTGACGTGTTAATCACCATCTGGCTTTTGAACCTATTTCTCAATTGATGGGTTCTTCACTTAGTTGGGGAAGAAAGGGGCTTTCTCAAACTCCAAGATGGGTGGGAAGGACAGAGAGAAGAGAGAAAAGAGAAAGGAAGACCAGGAAGAAGTTGTGAACAGAGGCTGGGCAGGGGGAAAAAAAAAGGTCACAAAACAAAACAAAAACAGGGCGGAAGAAGGAAAGAATTCATGAGAGAGATTTTAGAGTGGGCAGAATGTGGGAGTGAAGGGGAGGAGCCCAGGACCCAGGCTGCCCCAGTCTTCGATGCCAAGAGGTTAAGACAGACCCTGGACAGGTTACTTTACCTCCCTCTGCTTCGTTGATCAACTCTAAAATGAGAGCAAATGAACAGAACCCAAATTATAGCGTCCTCTTGAGAAACAAAGGGAGCGAATTCAGGACAAGTGTTGAGCATGGTGTCTGACATAGTAAGCCCCCCGATAGACAGTTTTGACAATTAGAGTTTTGCATATAGAAGTTACAACTGGTTTGCGTTCAATGTGTGTGAAGATATTTGGACTCCTTAAAATTGAAAGGCCGTATCCTCACTTCAACTAGTCTCCTTATCTTTTGCCTCTTGTCCCTAAAATCAAATTCCTGCTGCTAAAGAGATTTGGTGGCTTGGTACAAATGAATAGAAGGAACACATTTCCTCCTATCTTTCTGCTTCTTGTCCTTTCTGTGGCTCAAAGTCTATTTTTTCCTTGGAACTTTAATAAACTTTTTCTTATTTTCATTCTCACTGGACTGATTTTTATTATTGTTACAATTTCTACTTCCTTCAGCCTCCTCCTGTTGGCCCAGGTCACGATCTTTCCATGAGTTCCTCAATGGATTATTATGACATTTGCTCGTGGTGGTCGTTTGCGGGGGATAAAGTATGATGGTCTCACAAGATTATTTTGTGCCCCCCACTGGACTATGGCATGTATTTTTTAATATTCTCTGAATGCAGGTGGAGCAAGGTTTATTTCCACGTCAGAATTTTCCTTTTTTAAAATTCTACGGACGTTTACCTTTGGCGGGGTGAAGTTTTCTTTAATTCATACACCTTGGTTTTATTTTCTTGTGCCCTACAGATTCCTACAGATGTGAACCTGAGCCTCTGGCTAAAAGCCAACATTCCATTTGTGAGGCTGGAAATAATTTAAATTATTAAAAATTAAATAATTTTTAATAATTATTAAATTAATTTAAT
The DNA here is from genome assembly GCF_024362965.1 of Panthera pardus. NCBI lineage: Eukaryota > Metazoa > Chordata > Mammalia > Carnivora > Felidae > Panthera > Panthera pardus. Next base: position 64,377,947 of record NW_026526765.1, on the reverse strand, counting down.
ACATTAAATTAATACAAATATATTAATATTCCTCTTGCAAGGAAGCAAGAGAAGCTGGGTTGGGCTGAGAGGGGAGACGGGATGCAATGCGGTTACAACAGTGGCTTCAGGTGATCCCATGGGGAGCTAGGGAGTCGGGATGGCCCTGCAGAGATGTCCTCCATTGAGGTAAGGGGTCTTTGGATCTCCCCATCACCGGTAGTTAGATATGGCCGCGTTAAGGAAGAAGACAAGATATTATTAGGTGAAGAGGCTCTTTTCAGCGAAGAAACAATTTCTGGAGAGGGACACATCTCTGAGCCCCCAGTACCACCATTCCCAGGTTGGGGGCAATGAGTGCCTTGGTCCTGAAGGGGGAACCTGGATGGAACACCCCAGTACATGTGATGTGGGGCATTTCTTCATAATTATAACACCGTTGGGACTGCTAGAAAATGTTGACTGAATTCTTTTTCTCTGGGTGTGATTTTATGAGTTGCTTAGGGTACAAACTTGGCAGCTTAAAACAACAAATTTATTGCCTTACAGTTCTGGAGGCTAGAAGTCCAAAATCAAGGTGCTGGCAAAGCCATGCTCTCTCTAAAGATCCAGGGAGATGAATGCTTCTTTCCTTTCTCCTAGCTTCTGGTGGTTGCTGGCAATCTTTGATGTTCCTTGGCTTGTAGATGCTTCACTCCAATCTCTACCTGTGTCATCACATGGCATGTTCCCTGTGTGTCGCTGTGTCCAAATTTCCCTCTTTGTACAAGGACACCAGTCATTGGATTAGGTTTCACCATAATCCAGTATGACCTTATTTTAATTGATTACTTTCGCAAAGGCTCGACTTCCAAATAAGGTAATAGCTATAGGTTCCTGGGGTTACAACTTCAATATATTTGGGGCAGGGGGGTGCAGAATTCAACCCATAGCAGCCACTAGTTGAATAAATATATTAATTCATCTATTGAACCATCATCCAGACCACATCGCCCCATCTTGCTCATAGAGGTATATCTATACAGGTATATCTATATATCCCTCTATCTATACATCATAAAGGTCTATATGGAGAGGTATATTAAAGATAATTCCATTTCCACTGTCCTTTATAAGGTCTAATTATCTCTCTCCTGGGCTATTGTAATAGAGTCTCTGCTGTTCGTCATCCAGTCCCTTGTCTCCTCATTACCCTAAGGGACCCTTTTAAGACCCAGTTTTGATTGCATAACTAGGCTACTCAAAACCCGTCAGTGGTTTTCGGTGACTTACGTCATGAAATACACCCTTTACTTTGATATTCGAGGTCTTGTGTTACCTGAGCTTGTTGACCTATACAGCCTCATTTCTGATTGGTGTTTACTTTGAACTTTACACTTAAAAAATAGTAAGTTGCTTCTGTGTGCCTAGCACACAATAGGCACTCGCTAAGTGGCAGTTCTCTCTCTTTCTACACTTTGCAAAGACTTTCCTCCTCCAACGATCTAATGGAATTTCCACATTCACCTGGCGATGTAGGTATTTTCATAGGTAGTAGATGTAGTTGATGAGGATACTGAAAGTCAGAGAAGAGAAATAACTAACCAGCTAATGGTGAAGCCAGGAGTCATACCCAGATTTGTGACTTCCAGTACGGGGTCCTTTCTTGTGTCTCTGCAGTTCATACTGATAAACTTGACCTCCCATACATTTAAACTTGTTGCCTGTTTCTCATACCAATTTTTGTACAAGCTGCAAAGATTGAATGAGGGGACAGATCTCTCCTATGTCACACCAGGAACAGAAATAATTGTGGAGGAAGAGATAGATTTTCACAAATTGGGATACAGTGAACGTTTAAAATAAAAATGCATCTGAACTTGGGGAGACCACATGCCTCTCGTAACGTCTCCCTTATTAAAAGATAAATGCATATCATTAAATGTCCCCTCACTGAATATCAGGAAGGCACAGTTGGCCCCAGGGATTGAATAAAAGCATCAGTTGATGTCTATGTTTCTTTAAGATACAGCTGTGTGAGTCAGAGGTGCTATGCCAGGTGTTACAGAGGTTCCCATGGCAACCTCATCTTTAATTTGCTTCCTGAATAGCACTGTTAATGACTTTGAGTCAACATCCATTCGAGATTCTCCATTTCAAAGGTTCTCTTCCATTGTAAGACGCAGTTATGCATCTCCAAGTAGAGAGGAGAGTTGAACAATTTCTGGAGGAATTGGGAAAATATGCACCCTTCTTCTGATTTGAACTATTTACCTTGTCCTATAATTACTATGATTATTCAAATGATCCTAGGCTCACTTTACTCTCAACTTGTTTTTTTCTTACTAGAAGCAGTGGAAGACACTTTAGACCCTCACTCGCACGAAGGAGACATTTCTAGAAATTATTTCCCGAAAAGCCAGATCAGGCAACCAAGGTAGAAAATATTGCAATGTTTGGGCAATCAAGAGGGAGTATATGCAAAGTATCTACAAGAGGGAGTAAGAGTAGCAGCGAGGGAGGTCGTGTTTCATATTTCGCAAACCATGGGAAGGGGTTGGAATGGACTAAACATGGTAACTGCTCAGTCTTGGGTGGTGCCGAATCGCCCGTTCCTTCTGATAATACCATAAGAGAAGAACTTGGCAGTGGACTTCTTATTGACAAAGATCTTCCACAAAGATATCTTTGTAGACAACTGCATGCTGTTCTTCTTGGTCAATGTTTTCTTCTAAGACTGGCCCTTAATGTCTCCTAAGCGGATTGCAGTCATTGGACTCCAGCTGAGGCAAGGACAGTGGACAGGGATGTGTATAAGGAACCAGGAAACCTGATTCTTGTTAGAACTCGGTCACTCATTGGCTCTGTGGCTTGGGTAAGTCGCTCAATTTTCTTTATGAACTTGAATTAATAATATTTCTAGACTTTTAAAGTAACGTTAAGAGATTTCCATCCAAGGAAATCATAGTTGCATTTATCGTGTACATAAGCAAACAGTCATCAGGGCCATTCATTCATTCTTTCATTCATTCACCAAGAGCAATGGAACAGTGGTTAGTGCTGCCGTCAAGACTGGCAGACCTGGGTTTGACTTCACTTCTTAAAGTCTGTTTCTTTATTTTTCTTATTATTAGTTTTGTAATCTTTATTTTTGAGAGAGAGAGACAGAGTGTGAGCAGGGGAGGAGCAGAGAGAGAGGGAGACACAGAATCCAAAGCAGGCTCCAGGCCCTGAGCTGTCAGCACAGACCCCGACGTGGGGCTCAAACTCACGGACCGCGAGATCATGACCTGAGCCGAAGTCGACGCTCAACCGACTGAGCCCCCCAGGCTCCCCCCCCAGGCCCCATGTTTCCTTATTTTTAAATTGGGGTCAAAAATAGTAACTTCCAGAGGGGTATTGGGAAGACTAAATAAGAGAATGCACATAAAACGTGTAGCACGGTGCCTGCTCATCACAGATGCCCAAGGAATCTTTGCTGAATGCATGACTGGGAACATCCACTGAGTAGCTGCTTCATTCAAGGCTCTTCCTGAAATCCTGATGTTAGAGAGGACTCAGACATGATCCTGGCCTTAGTGACAGTCCACTGATCCTTGCCCTAGTCACTGACTAGGCCTACAGCACTAAATGGCCTACTGCACTTACGCTTAGGTTATGTGCAAGTGTTATGAATACGAACAGGGCTGCAACGGACATCTTTGAGTGTAAGCTCGGAGTTCATTTCAGGTTGCAGGTCCTTAAGCTAAATTCCTGGAAGTGGAACTGGTGAGTCCAAGGGTGTGATTCACATACCACACCAGAGGTGAGGCTGGGTGGGGGGGGGGGGGTCCCGAGAGTGCTAAAAAGGGCAAATGGCACTTGACCTGAGCCGATGGAAAAGGACAGCGAGTGAAGTCTTCTGGTTGCGTGTGAAAGGATGAGGTAACACAACCAAGAATAGTGGGAGATAAGCCCCACGATCGCTGCTGTTTTACAGATGGGGAAACAGAGACAGAAGAGGGCTGGAAATCTGTGGAACCCATGGAGTGTTCCACAGTGAGCATGGAGTGCAGCTGTCCTGACTAGGGCTATTTAATTCTGCTCACTGTGTGGTTGGGGAGAGGGGTAATGACGAGTAGATGGGAAAAGGAGGGAACGGGAAAGGAAATTCCAAACAGAAGGAACAGCATGTGCCAAGATAAGAGGGTCTTAAAAGTCAGTTCTGGAAAGGTAGGAGACATTTATTGTTGTGAAAAGTAGGAATAGTCCCCACCGGAACCCTTCTGGGGAACGGCTGACTGTCTCCAAATTATTTAAAAATTGATTCTCAGGGCACCTGGGTGGCTCAGTCAGGTAAGCGTCCGATGTCGGCCGAGGTCATGATCTCACAGTTCGTGGGTTCGAGCCCCGCATCTGGCTCTGTGCTGACAGCTCAGAGCCTGGAGCCTGCTTTGGATTCTGTGTTTCCTTCCCTCTCTCTCTGCCCCTCTCCTGCTTGTGCTCTCTCTCTCTCTCTCTCTCAAAAATAAATAAAGAAACATTTAAAAAGTGGTTCTGAAAAATCCCAGCAAAAGCCACTCTGTTCCTTTGTTGTTCAGATACATTGAGTCAGGTGCTTTGAAAAATGCAAGATTCTACAAAAGTATGACTATTTATTACTATTGAGGACAAACTGGAAGGGATTCAATTTATACTCAGTTTAATTAATTTACTTTGACTTGCCCATATGGTTCTCACACTAGCTGCTAGCACGCTCCTGGCTGGTGAATAATTATTTTGTAGATGGGGTATCTGCGGCTCGCCTGGCCCACGGCTCAGTGCTTCATGAATAGTGTTTCTAATCCTTTTAATTACGTTCCAAGGTAGATGTTTTCAACCCCCGTCCACAGATAGATAAATTGAGCTCAGACATGCTGGATGGGTTTCCCCATGGCCCGGTGTGGTAGCGTGGGGAGCAGGGGACATGGTCCAGATTCCCAGAGCCGGCCAGAGAAGGGACTGAGGTGCCTCTAACCTCTCCCATGAGCCCAGAGCTGCCTCTCTGCCCCTCAGTTACACCAGAAGGCTATCCTGACCTTCACGTCTTCCACGGCTAACATCCCGCACGGTCCTCCAGCACTGTCACACTCACATCTCTACCTGCCCGCCAGCCCCGCAGATGGCCCATGGGAGAGCTGGGGTTTGGGCACAAACGTGCCTAATCCGATGTCATTTTCTTGCCTCCAGCCCTCTGATCATGTGGTTCCCTCCACCGAGACCACCTTCCCTCTGTATTGTCTGTTGAAACACTGTGGGGCAGAAGTAATCAGTCCTTCTCGGAACTTTTTCCTGTCCCTTTCTGAAATCACTTTCCCCCTTGTTGTCGTTGACTGTGGGTGCTTCTTAAGTTGCCCACCTGTCTATTCCTTGAAGTAACCGAGGTGTTCGGTACCCTTGGCCAAGCCCACAGAGGCAGTATGTGTTAGATAAACATAAAATGCCCATTCTATCTTTGTGGCTGGGCTCAGTTACCTCCTTATACTTGGGCCAGATTTGTCCTGTAAGGTAGAAATCCTGAGGCCTGCCACATAATACTTACAAAGTGGATCCAGCCAGATCGGTCTTTCTGGCGATAAGCTATGACTGATTCTTGGTGTGTTCCAAGCCCTATGTCACATACTGGGGACTCAGCAATGAGTGATACATTGTGCCTGCCCCTAAGGAGCTCAGGGTGAGAGAGTGGTGGGTGGGATTGACAGAGGGAGCTAGAGAGTCAATGATTGCTGTCCACGGTGACTTTGAGTGCACGCACAGGTCACCTCATCCAACCTGGCACAGGAGGTGTCCCGGAAAGATTCTCAGGAGAGGTGGCCTTTAGCTGAACTGCAACGGAGCAGAATACGTTGAAGAGGTATGGGGGAGGGGTCCTTGAGTATTTGAGGCGGAGAAAACAGCATTATGAAGGAGCCCTGGGGGGTGGATCATCCTTGTGCATTTGAACTACCTGATGTCGCTAACGGTAAAGTAGAAGGCAGATCAGATAATGTCCAAAGATCCTTGAAAAACTCTGATCGGATAGATGGAGCATTTCTTATGCCTCTCCCCTCAACAATAACTTAAATTTCAAGCACGAAATGGATTGTAGAAAGAAGCGAATATTTACTCTCCATCATTTACAAACACCCGTGCAAAGTTTTCATGAGGCTGACGCCTTTCTCGGATTTTGAGCTTGAAGATCTTGTTTAAAAGACTAGTCAGTTTTGTATGAGGACTGGTCTCATTAAGCATCCTGAGGGAAGTAAGATACTTCTCACGGACCTCAATATTCTCATATCCTATCTCATGTATTTAGACCACTTTTTTTTTTCTTTTAAAGGAGATTATGCATTTTTGCTCCAGGATCTCAGGGTAAGTAGAAGTGTTGAATGCTAATGCTTTCCAAATAACTCCAGAATCACACTTGCTTTAAGACGGAAACCATTTCCTATTCAACGACATAGTATGAAAGATGCCCTCGGTTTCTGCCACTGGGGATGCTTGGTTAAAGCTGTTTATTTCCAGGCAAACGTGGCGAGCAGAGTTTTGAGCAAGCATCTGCTCCTTGCCGGTTTCCTTCAAGGCCTTGCACTTTTTTTTTTTTTAAGATTTTATTTTTAAGTAATCTCTACACCCAACAGGGGGCTGGACCTTACAACCCTGAGGTCAAGAGTTGCATGCCCCACAGACTGAGCTAGCCAGGCACCCCAGCATCTTGTGTTTTAATCTTCACAATGGCCGTAAGAACTGCTTATTACCTCTGGGCGGCTCAGCAGCATCACTTTGGAAATGATAGATTAAGTCTGTGCAACACCGCGCCCAGCGCTCTTTCTGCCACGTTAACTCTTGTAGCGGACATTGTTTTTTTTGCCCACAATATCCCTTTTCCTCCAATAGCAGAAACCTGATTTCCCTCTGAGGACCCATCTCTCTTTCATTCTCAAGTCTGTTCATTTTGGTCCAGCTGATTCTAAAACTCAGCCCTAGAGGTGGGCATGTGTCCCATGCCTGGTCAATCAGTGTCTCATATTTCACTTGGCCACGGGAATTGGCTCAGGGACTGTCCTGTGATCCAGGCCAGGGCACTGAGACACAATTCTGAGATTCTGATGAAACCATTGGGAAAGAGAAATTCTTGGGGCGCCTGGGTGGCTCAGTTGGTTGGGTGACCGACTTCGACTCAGGTCATGATCTCACTGCTCGTGAGTTTGAACCCTGCGTCGGGCTCTGTGCTGACAGCTCGGAGCCTGGAGCCTGCTTTGGATTCTGTGTTTCCCTCTCGCTCTGCCCCTCCCCTGTTGGCACTGTCTCTCTCTCTCTCAAAAATAAATAAACATTAAAAAATTTTTAAAGAAAGAGAAAGAAGTTATTTTTCACGAGAATTGTTTGTTGTAGAGATACTGTAAGCCTTGAGATGCCAGGCCACACAGAGGATTTGGCTAAAGACGGCACTAACACAGAGGGAAATTGAACCAGGAGGTGGGGGATAAGGTGACCAGCCTGTTTTGGTTTGCCTGGGACTTTAGCACTGAAGGTCCCCATCATGGGAAGCCCTCATTCCCTAGCAAACTAAGACTGCTGGTCACCTTATGGAGAAAGACATCAAGTTTTGGTATACTTTTTTAGTCTTATGGATTGAGCCATGTCTGACCGCTGAGTACACGTGGACTTTTCTGTGACATTTAAACCAAGATGTTTCCTTTTCTGCTTAAGCCAGATTGAGTTGGTTTCTATCACTCGGAATTGAGAGGATCCTCATTAATACATGGGGCCAAATTCAAGGTTTCGAACCTTCTCACAGGAGCCTAGAGGGTTTTGTAAGAAAACGAGGGAAGGCAAGATACAGAATGTTACCAGAGAGGGGTTCAAGATTGTTGCTTTAATGCAAGTGTTGTAGGAATTCCAAGGCAAGGGATGTCAGGGAGGAGACTAGGTTTTAATAGGGTTTTGAATAAAGTTCAAGATTGGAGTTGCACCAAGAAGGAGAGAGGTGGGGGCACCTGGCTGGCTCAGTCAGTTAAGCATCCGACTCTCGATTTTGGCTCAGGTCATGATCTCACTCACAGTTGATTTGTGAGATCGAGCCCCGCATTGGGCTCTGTGCTGACAGCTCAGAGCCTGCTTGGAATTCTCTCTCCCTCTCTCTCTCTCTGCCTCTCTCCTGCTCTCACTCTCTCTCCCCCTCTCAAAATAAATAAATAAACATAAAAACAAAGAAGGGGAAGGTGGAGGAAAAAGAGCTCACCGAACAACAACAAAAACTCTTCAATTAAAAATAACACTCCTCCCTAGGCAATAACAGCGATACAAACTGCATAAATCAATCCTACTTTGAGATTCCTAGTTCAGGAAGGTAGTCACCAGGGTCTGTGAGCTGTTTTTAATTTTAACACGCATCGATTATAAATCCGAACAGGCTGTCAGAAGGGGTGTGTGCCTTTGCTTTTGCATGGAATTCTACCAGCCCTTTCCCTCTGGGGGACAGTGCCACAGCCTGTGACCAATGAATGCTCAGTAGAAGCAGTGAACCAAGAAGATAGGGTCTTTGAAAGACATCTGTGGAGGTGGGAGGGGTCTCAGAGGAAATCTTGGCGCTGAAAGGATTAAAGTCCCTCGAACCCCATATCTGGCCTGAGGTTTGTGAGATTTGGAATCAGATAGATTTGGACTCAAAATCACACATTAACTGTATGATCTTGGGTAAATTATTTGATGTTTCTGAGCTTAGTTTCCATACCGGTCAAATAAATCGGGATATGGAGGCTGTGTTTTCCCACGGAGATCCAGTATGCCAAGCACTGTGCCTGGCCATAGCGAGAGTTCATCCTGAAGAACTTCAAAATGAAGAAGTTGATTCTACAATCTCTTTAAGCAGATCGATTCTTCTTGTGTATCGCCAGGGATGGAGAGCTCACTATCTGACAAAGTGACTCAATCTGGGACAGCTCAGATGGTTCGAAATTCTCTCCTTACTTTGAGCCAACATTTGTCTCCTTGTAACTTCTCACTGATCCAAGTTATGCTCTCTGTAGTTATTTTAGCAAGTTTAAGTCTTTATTCCTTGTGACAGTCCTTCAATATTTGACAACAGCTTTCATGTCAACACCTTCTGGATGAATGTGGTGAGGATCCTGTGCAGTAATGATAATGTGAAGAGCTCAGCACAGTGTCTGATGTGTCAGAAGACCTCAGGAGATGGTAACTCATCAGACTTCGGGCTAGAAAGTCCTAGGAGCAAATCTCAGCTCCGCTACTTTCTAGATGTGAGACTTGGGGCAAGTTACTTAGTTACTTTTCACCTCGTTGTACGTCTCCGTACAATGGGGATAAAAAGCTACTTTATAGAGTTGCTTTGTATTAGTTGTAAGTGAAAGGCATTATCATAATTAATATAAGTGATTCCCTTACACCCCTAAATTTCCCATAGGATTCAGAGAGACAGGAATCTTCACACTTTCTACAGGACTCGGAACCAAAGGGAACAAGCCCCAAATGAGGATGATGTGGGATTTGTAAAACGGTGGGTCCAACCCAGGGAAGAGATCGTGGGAAGTCACAGAGTGTCTGGGTTAGAAAAGGACCAGGCTAGAGAGAAGCAAGAAGCAAGAAAGAAGGGCACTCTAGAAGGGCGGGAACCTTGACAAAGGGGTCTTGTTAGCATATCTAACGTGATGGAGTTTTAACATTTTTTATAACAAATTGCAAGCAGTATACAAGGGTCGCTAGAAACTCTAGGGACAACATAGACTTGCACAAGGAAGAAAACATAAGCACCTTTTGAAGCGCACAATTCGATGAGTTTCGACAAACACATACACTTGTGTAAACACCACAATCAAGATGTACAACATTTCTCTCATCCCCCCAAATATCCCTCAGGCCCCTCTGCAGCAAATCCGCATGCCCACCCACGTCCCAGGCCACCGCTGATCTGCTTCCTGTCACTGTAGAAGAGATTCGCTTTCTTCAGGAGGTCGTACAAGTGAAATCAGATAATACCTACCTTTTTACGTCTGGCTTATTTTGCTCAGCCCATTGATTTTCAAATTCAACTCAAAAATACGTCCTGATGTTGTCCGTTATCAGTTGCTTTGATTGAGGCAGGCCATCCCGTTGCGTGAATACGCACAACTGTTTATTATGAATAAATCTGCTGTGAGCGTTCAAGTCCGAGCCGTTGCGCAGGCAGAGGTCTTCCTTCATCCTGGGAAAATATCCAGGAGTGGAATGGCTAGATCAAATGACCTGTGTATGAGTAACTTTTATTTATTATTATTATTTTTTTCTTCAAGTTTTTATTTAAACTCCAGTTAGCTATCATACAGTGTAATGAATAGTTTCGGGTGTACAACATAGCGATTCAACACTTCCCTGCAATACCCGGTGCTCGTCACCCCATCATCTATTTCACCCATCCTGTCGCCTACCTCCGTTCTGGTAACCATCAGTTCTTTCTCTCTAGTTAAGAGTCTGTTTCTCAGTTTGCTTCTCTCCCCGACCCCCCCCCCCCCCCCCCCCGGCCCCTCCATATTCCTTTGGTTTGTCTCTGACATTTATGGCTCCCTTTGCAAAACAATCAACGGCCAGGCTGTTTTCCAAAGTAATTGCCAACACTTGCTGAGTCGACCTTTTTCATTTTAGCTGTCCTGGTAGGGTGTAGTGGTTCCGTACTGTGACGTGACCTGTAATTTCCCCGGGGACTAAACCCAGTGACCATCTTCACATGTGTATTGCACATTCCTGCATCTTCTACTGTGACGGTTTCTGTTTAAATATCTTGCTCGTTTTTACCGGGATGTTTATTTTGTACTTATGGAGTAGTAGAGGTGCCTTATAGAAAGAAGTCTTTCAGCTATCTATCTACCTAACCATCTATCTTTCTGTCTATCTACTTCTAGTCTGTGTATCACCATTTCATTTTCTTACTAGTGTCTTTTGAAGAGTAATGAGGCTTCCGTAAAGCCTAACTTACTGACTTTTTACTTTATGGTTTGTTTTTTGTACCCTCGCTAAGAAATTTTGGCTACCCGAATATCGCAAAAATATCTCCTGCGCTTTCTCTCAGAAACTGTAACTTTGTAGTTTTAGCTCTTCGACGTTGGTCTGGGATCCAGTGGATGCATTTTTGTGCACGATGAGGCCAGGGTCAAGTTTTGTTCCCCACCGATGGAGGGCCAGTTGTTCCAGTACCATTTGTTGAAAAGGTGATCCTTTCCCTCATTGAATTAACTTTGCCCTCGTGCCAGAAACCAATCACATGTAGATGTTAGTCTGTTTCTGGGCTGTCTTTTTGGTTCTATTGATCGACGTATCCATCTTTATGCCAGACCACACTACCATGTTCCCTGTAGTGTTATACGAAGGCTTAAAATCAGATAGTGTGAGTCCTCCAACTTTGTCTTTCTCTTTCAAAGTTGTTTCAGCTGGTCATGGGGAGGCAGCATTAAACATATCTAGGGGTCATGGAGCCTCCTGGAAGAAAAAGGTTGGGAATCCCCTCTCTTTTTGAGGTTTAACGCCATTAGAGTTTCACAAGTAGGAAGAGACAAGAGCCTAGAGAGCCACTCACCACGAAGGAAAGGAATTTCTCAGTGGGTGGGTGACCTGAGTTCAGCTTAAAGGGTCTGAGGGCTGGGCTGCTTCGAGCACAGCTCATGGCTGCAGCCAGAAAGCCCATCCAGCCTCAATGGCTCTGGCCCCGTGGAAATAAGGGTGGCATGACAGAGATACTGAGCTATTGGCTAAAGAGGCATTAGGGGAACAATGAACCAGAGCCTAGAACTGTGTCTCTTAGTGGGGCCCTTAAGTGGTTCAATCGGTCGCTTAACCACTCTTGTCTGCGGCTCGGGTCATGACCTCACACCGTGGGACTGAGCCTCGCATTGGGCTCCGGGCCGTCAGTGTAGAGCCTGCATTAGGATTCTCTCTCTCCCTCTCTCTGCCCCGCCCCCGCTGGTGCTCATGCTCTCACTCTCTCTCAAAATAAATAAATCAACATTTTTAAAAATGGGTCTCTTAGAACAGCAAACCACTGACTCTCAAACGTGCAAGGAGGAACTGGGCATTTTAAATGGCCCTGGGTGGAGAAAGATGTGGTGTACGAGCGGTGATAGTGACAGTTTTATCAAAATAGCCTTCCAAATGTCAACTGTCCCGCGGTAATGCTGTTTGAAAAATTGGTCGCGGGGCCCCTGGGTGGCTTGGTCAGTTTAGCATCCGACTTAGGCGTAGGTCATGATCTCGCGGTCCGTGAGTTCGAGCCCCACGTCGGGCTTTGTGCTGACAGCTCGGAGCCTGGAGCCTGCTTCCGATTCTGTGTCTCCCTCTCTCTCTGACCCTCCCCCATTCATGCTCTGTCTCTCTCTGTCTCAAAAATAAATAAACGTTAAAAAAAAAAAAAAGAAAAATTGGTCGCTCAAGAAATACAGAGATAATTTTGTATTACGCAATCTGTGACGCAGTAGACACTTTTCGGGAAGAATGAATGGGCGAGTGAATGAGTGAACGAATGCACGCACGCAGACGACGATGAGACAAGACGTTTTCCAAATATGGTTAGATCTCTATTGCTTATGTTTGGAATATCTAGCAAAATGTAAAAGAGAGGATAGGGACTTGCAATTTAATTTTAATCATTTTAGTTAAAATTGCTGGGCTTCTTAAAGCAAGCTTTTGGAACGCAAAGCATTCCTCTCAGGATTAAGTGGCACTAAAACCTACTTACTCAAGATGTCCAGAGAGGGGCGCCTGGGTGGCTCAGTCGGTTAAGCTTCCCACTTCGGCTCAGGTCATGATCTCGCAGTTTGTGAATTCGAGCCCCGCGTCGGGCTCTGTGCTGACAGCTCAGAGCCTGGAGCCTGCTTCAGATTCTGTGTCCTCATCTCTCTCTCTCTGCGCCTCCCCGGCTCACACTCTGACTTTTTCTCTAAAAAATAAACATCGAAAAAAAAAAAAAAAAGATGTCCAGAGAAAGACATTTAGCTCAAACCCTGCATCCTGAGAAAGGACTGTGGTTATTAATATAAATATAACTCTTTAAACAAGAATTAATTTGTCCCACATGGTTTTGCTGGAGCCTTAATGGTGAGGCAAATGTTATCCACTTTTATTTAAAATGCCTGTCAATCGTGACCCCCCATGACATAAGTTGCATCTTGAGGCTCTGGGACACAAATAGCTCTGTTCGGTGACCCTGGCAGTCTTGTCTTCAAAACAGGAAACCCCAGTGGGAGCATTTCTCTACTTCCTTTCTTTTTCCAATACAATTTGATGATATTTACTGAGTGGCTACTTCATCCCAGGATCTGATGGCTGGAGTCACAGAGAGGGGCTGATTCATGGACCCTGCTCTCAGGGACTCACAGTCTAATGGGGAGACGGAGATATACCCAAGGATCCACAAGCTGTGCGAAGCGCAAAGAGAGGATGTGCAGAACGTCTTGGGAACAGACAGAGGAGCAACTCATATTTGCAATCAAGGAAGGCTTCATGGAGAAGACAATACATGAAGTAGATCTGTTTTTTGTTTTAGAAAAAATTTTTTTAACGTTTATTCATTATTGAGAGACACAGAGAGACAGCATGAGCATGGGAGGGGCAGAGAGAGGAGGAGACCCAGAATCCGAAGCAGACTCCAGGCTCTGAGCTGTCAGCACAGAGCCCAAACACGGGGCTCGAACTCACAAGCAATGAGATCATGACCTGAGCCAAAGTCGGACGCTTAGCCGACTGATCCACCCAGGCGCCCCTACACATGAGGTAGATCTTGAGGGATGAATGGGGCTTTTAACAAAGAAGAGGAAGAAGAGGCTTTTCAAACTCATGGAACAATAGATATAAAGGTGTAGAAATGTGGAAGAGGTTGTAGAAATCTTGGGGACGCTGTGTGGTGTCAGTTAAGGGCTGGGAGGCCCCTGCTGGCATCTGCGTGACTTGAGGGGAAGACTCGGGTGCCAACTCTGAGAAAAAAAAAAAAAACTTCAACGTGGGGTTAACAGAATCAGCTTCTCTGGTTCCAGGTTGTTTCTAGGAAAATCTATCTCCAAATAGGGCGTGGGGCCCACTTCCCAGACTGGTGATCAAAAGAAGGGCACATAGTGAGGCTCTGTAAGAGGATGCTTGTCTTTTGTCCTTTGTTTTTTCTGTAACAGAGTCTCGAACACTTGAGATGCTTGGTTTCAAGGAGGCACATGTTTACATTCATCTTGAATGTTTTAGATACAAGCGACAGAAAGCCAATTCAAACAACCTTTTGTCTGCAAGAGGTGGAGGTCACTGGAGAGCCATCTTAGACGCTGCTCACAACACCCATGGACTATATCCAAGAGAAAACGTCCAAGCTGCACATCAGGACGACCGACTCACTTTTGGTGCCAGCAGGAGCCCAAATATGGACACCAGGAGGTGGGGAAGCTTGGAGGTCACTCCAGAGTGTGTGAGCACAACATGTTTCTCAGTCGGAAAGAAACAGAGGGAAACCAACAAGGAATGAAAGAAAAAATTCAAATATCTACGCCCTCTGGGAGACCTCCCCAGGCTCCGCCTTCCTCCTTTAGGGAGATGGCTTAGCTCTTTCCAGGGGCCCACAACCCTTGTGCTTGTCGTGGCCCCGGTGGAGGTGGAGGGCAGCTGTCTCCCTGTGTTAGAGGGTCTGTTCTGATGCGCCTCCACCATCAGACTGTAAGCTCCTAGAGGGCGAGCACTGTGCCAAGCCCAGAACATAATAGTGAACAAAAGACGGGCAAGGTCTCATCCCCCATGGAATCCCAGTCTGATGGGAGACGAAGGCATTAATGCAATCATTACAAAACAATTGACTGTGTAAACTAAGTGCCATGAACCCCAAGTTCAGGTGCAATAAAACAGCACTTAGCAAATGCTTGTTACAGACGGGAATGAAATAAAGACAGAATCATTTTAAAAGTATTTTTGTTTAGCTTTCTTCATTGGAATATAAATTCTTTGCACATGGAGGTTGTTGCCTAACTCCATATAATCCATATAATTTGGGCTCAGTAAGCAGGTTGAGAATTTGACTTGGCCTATTATTTAATTATTAGGATTGTTATTTGCAGCATGTGTTTCAGGATATTTTTTGTTGTTGTTGTTATTGTTGTAAATGGCAGAATTCCAGGTCAGACAAGTTTCAGTATAAAAGGGAATTTATTGTTTCTTCTCACTGATAATTGGTAAGTCCAGGGCTGGCACTGGTTTAAGTCGCGGGGTCCTTATGTCCTTAGAACTTGACGGCTCTCTATCTCTTGAATCTGCTTTCTAAGAAGGCTCAGACAGGCTTTCTTCTAGGTGATGACAAAGGTGGCCACCAGCAATGGCAAGCTTAGTAACTAGAACGCATGGAGAGCAGCTCTTTCCTGAAACCTCCAGCGAAATCCCAATGTCGATTCCCATTGGTCTGGCTTGGCTGTCTGCTCTCACCTAAAATCCACAATTTTAGCCAAGGGCGTACAGGATCACCTTGGCCAGGGCTGGGTCAGGTGGCCACACTGAGTTCCAGGGATGGATGGGCTCCCAGCCCCCACCCCGTACCCCAACTCATAGACAGAGGGAAGGTCAGAAGTGGTGTTGTGGAGAGATACCAGAATGTCAAACATATCTGCTCACCTTCACGGAGATGAAGAAGAGTAGAGCTCTTTAGATTTCAAAATCCAGGACTCAAAAAACACTTTTGCGTAAACAGACAAAAGAAAAGCCTCTCTGCTCTGATTGCAGAGTCGAGTCTCATGTTCCACAAAAGATCTAAAAATGAAGACTGAGTTGGATCGCTACATTTTATAACCTGCCATTTCCAGACAATGGATAAGTAGTAATTATTTCTCCCACAATCCCTTAAAAGGCAAATAGTGTTATTCAAATAAATCTCTCACAGATTTGAAAACAGAGAGGTTGTGACATCTACGGCAGAGACTAAGACTGGCGTTAATGGTTTCTTTAGAAGTTCTGGAGTCATAAAACCCGAGTTGAGGCCTTTATTCCATCTCTAATGGGTTGTATGGCATAGACAAGTCATCTCATCTTTTTGGGCACTGTTGACAGCTCTCTCAGAGGCCTCTAACGAGCGCTGAAACCTATTCATAAAGTGTAAAACTGACAGGCAATTCATTTCATTTCTTCAGCCAGCCAGTCAACATTTATGTGCCCTGGGCTAGAAGTCCTGTGCTTGAGATACGTGAACCAAAATCAGCCGTGGAAATAAAAGGCTGTGAGGAGTTGTGTAGTTATTGCGTGTCCGGGGGGGGGGGGGGGGGGGGGTGGCGCGGGGCTCTGAGGAGGGAGGAGCTGAATCTCCGAGTGGGTGTGAAAGCTGGTTCGTGGAGCCATAGAAAAGGCTTCAAAGCGGTGTGGGTCCACACCAAGAGAAAGGTGAGAGAGGCACAGGGCACAGACGTGGAGGCAGGTGCCTGCTCAGTAAAGCTGGTGGCCCTTCTCTGTGAGCGGGCCCACCGCAGCCATGTTTCACAGCATGTGGCCCCCTCTCCGCCTGGCCACAGCTGATTGGGCCAGAGGGGACAGCTGACCCAGGAGGCACACTCCATTGGCTGAATAGAGCCAATCAGGTTCTCTCCTGGGAACTTGGAACTGGGAGAGGGGGTCAGAGGGGAGCAAGTGCTGGGCCCTTTAAGGTTTTATCCACTTGTAGGTCAGACTGCGTGGAGGCAGCCCTCTGGAACCTTTTACAAAGTTGATTAGAGACTGCAGATTGGTGGAGAAATCTGGAGAATGAGAGTGAAGAGAAAAGCAGAGTGAGAGATGGGTGGGAAGGGAGTGTCCCTCTTACAATAAATCGCCTTTAACTAATGCTTCGGGTTTTTTTGTTCTTTTACTTTGTTCATTAACAGGCACTCCAGTTCCGGGACACTCGCACAAGCCAAGTCCTGGAGATGCTCTCCCTTAATTTTTGCTACTCTTCGCCCCTCCGTTTACTTCTTTCCTTCAGTTCTCTCCTCCTTGCTGCTCACAGAGCCAGTCTTTTCTGATCTTCTCTAACAGTTTTTGGGGCTTTTCCTGAAAGTAGCAAAGAGTAGCTTTCTGGTGCCTGCCTTACCATCACCGTCACCACCAGCTTAGTTTACAAGGTCAGGAATAAAAAAGATCACATTTCTTTATTTTCTTTAAGCTAAATTCAGGCTGATTGGGAATCTCTATCTACCTGGTTAGTGGGAAATTTAACCTCAGTCACTACTGGGTCAGGGATCAATCCAGGCTGTTGTTCCTGCGTGAGGCCTTGACCTCCCGAGGTGCCACCAGCCTCCTACATTGCCCATCACGACTTGTTCCGTCTACGAGGAACCCTTGCCCACTTTAGAAGCATTGCCTTCTCTCTCCTCTCCCTGCATAATCTCCTTAATGGGTACCTCTTCTGGAAAACAAAGAAGGCAGTTCCTGGAGGAGAAATACAGGAGTAAAAAAGAACACGTGTATAAGTTATGCCACTCAGATAACTTTGCTTGAATAGTTAGTTGAGCACTTACCACAGTTCAAACATTGTTCTAAGAGGTTTTTTTCCCTTTAGTTTAAAAAGGAATTTTTTTAAACATTTATTCATTTTTGAAAGACAGAGAGAGACAGAGCAAAAACGGGGGAGGGCTAGAGAGAGAGGGAGACACCGAATCCGAAGCAGGCTCCAGGTTGCAAGCTGTCAGCAGAGAACCCCACATGGGGCTCGAACTCATGGACCTCGAGATCATGACCTGAGCCGAAGTCAGCCAATTAACCAACTGAGCCACCCAAGCGCCCCTTTTCCCTTCAATTTTTAACAAAATTGTAGTGCCATATATATATATATATATATATACGGCACTACAATTTTATATATATATATATTTTATATATATATATTTATATATATTATATACATATTATATACATATAATATGTATATATACACATATATATACATATATATGTATACATATGATACATATAATATATATACATATACAAATTATATAAAATTTATACAATTTTATATATATATAGTAGTGCCATATATATATAAATTATTTATTTAGTGCCATATATACATAAATTATTTATTTATTTATTTATTTATTTATTTATTTATACTGTAATATGCTGGATCTGCTGTAATATTTTCTCCATTATATATGAGGGCATTAAGTCTTAGGGACGTTAGTTAGTATTCCCAAAGTCACCCATGAGGATGTGACAGTGCAGGCATCCCCATATGGGGTCAGTGTGATCCTGGCGTCTTCATCCTTGCCCGCTCCCTTAGTCAACCCAACTGAAGGACATCATAGAAAGTGGCTGTCGCCTCTGTAGACCCGAGGTATGTGAGCCCTCTGACTAAGATGCTCCTTACAAGCTCCGTTTCCTCGATCTGCTGGTGCCATTTCCGGGGCTATTCAGAGAAATTTGAAATTGGAAGAGAGGGAAGCTTTAGATCTCGAAAGGCCACTGTGTCTAACTTGGGGTGATGCTTGCCTGTCTGGAGAGTAATAGCAGAGGATGTTTTGTCAGTATTCCATTAGGAAAGGTCAAAGTCCCGAAGTGAGGTCTAGAGAGAGCATCCGAACACGAAGCTTGACATGGGCCTGGGGTCAATGTGCTGAGAAGGCCGGCCAGCCTGGTAGGCTTGTCATAAACCAGTGGTAAAAGATTATGACGTGTATTTTCTCCAGGGAGACATGGTAGATGAGATGAAGGGACTCCCGTAATGTGACTGGAGGTGGCATCTTGGATCAGAAGTCATATCAGGATCTCAACCGTGGGCCACGGGTGGGACGACCTACAGGGCGAGAACACCATTATGGACCGAACGTTTTGCAATCCCCCCAAACTCATATGTTGAAGCCCTAATCTCCAGTGTGATGATATTTGGAGGTGGGGCATTTGGGAAGGAATTAGGTCACGAGAGTAGACCTAATTCATTCTTCATGAATGCGATTAGTGCCCTTGTGAGACGTGGGAAAGATGATCTCTTTGTCTGTAAGAACACAGCAAGAAAGTGGCCCTCTACATGCCAAGATCTAAGCCTTCGCTTGGAACCCAATCAGCCAACCGCTTGATCTTGGACTTCCCAGCCTTCAGAAGTGTGACGAATACATTTCTGTTGTGGAAGCCACCCAGTCTATTTTTGTTCCAGTAGTTTGAGCTGACTAAGACAGATACGCTGGAGTTGACCCTGACACAGACAGCATTGACCAGGAGCCTCCACGGAGCCAGTAATGAGGGGCCAGCTGGCAAAGTTTGGGCAGCGTGTAGCACAGGACTGATTCTTTCTCTCCCTGTTTTAATTCAAAATACCCTGAGATCCTGCTGCTACATGATGGATGGTGTCCAGTCCCTGCTGTCGTGGAGTTTCCAGAGGCTTGGAGAGGTTCCTCCCATCCATGTGTCCCTGTGAGGTTCTTGTGTTGATTCAGCCCGACCTTGCCCACCTAGCCCTGGTGAGGCAGGGCTACGACAGTGGTCCCGAGTCACCAGCATGTGAGGGCTGCACTCAGTTCTGCCGCCTCGAGCTACAGACTTGCTTTCCAGGTTGAGACCTTGGCCCGTAGCTCCCAGCTGAGCACAGGGTAGAGGCCCAGGGAATGGTTTTTTGAACTGAACTGGGAAGGAAGGGGGACAGACAAATTCTTCTACCAATGGCTTCTTTGGAGTACTGTCCTTGCCAAACTGAATAGGTGGGTCTGTCAGGATAAACCCTGGCTGTACCTCTATTAAAATAAAAATGCTGACAAAAATCTCTGCTTTTCTTCTCGTGTTTACAGGAGGCCAATAAATTTGATTTTTTTTTTTTACAGTATTGCTCTGTTCCTCCCCATTTTCGTATCGAGAGGACAAATCACATGGGTTTGCCAGGAAAGGGACAGAAATCTAGGATTCATGGGGCCCAGTTCACAGCTGCAAACGGAGGCTGGAAAAAGTTGTTGGTGTGAATGCAGGTGAGGGTCTCTTCCAACCACCTCCCTCCCCTCCCTCTTCTCTGCATCCCTCAGCTGCCTGCTTTCCTTCTTTCCAGAATATACTGAGAAGGCACTCTAAGGTGGGTCTTGTTGCTGGCTATGGATACAAACGTGAATATGATTCAGTGCCTGTATCACTGGGGTTTTTAACCCCCTAGGAGTCTATTGGTAGAATCCAGGGAGTTTTCGAAGCTTTATGGGGAAAATACACCTTTATTTTTCATTACCTTCTACCTTCTACCTGAAATTCAGCGTTCCCTTCCACCAGGGATGTTATATACCCGTGACTCTGTCGTTAGTGAAAATCACAGATATTTTCTTGTTGATTCCTGCCAACGTCTCAAAATAATATTTATTCTTGCCATTCGGTCTGCACCCTGTGTCCACAACGTGCAACGTTTTGCAGGTTGGAGAAAGGGGTGATGTTCTCAAGTGGTGCCCCTGGGATAAGGTTTGAGGAAGGAGATTCCTGGGAAACACTGGGTGCGGACTTCGAGAGGGAGGAAGCACGAGGGGGAAGGACAGAGAGACAGCCAGGCACAGAGGCACAGGGACGGGCACAGCGACGGGGAAGATGGAAGTTGGGCAGAGATTCACTGAAGAGACGGGAGACAACAGAGAAAACACCCAGAGGGACTGGCCCGGAGCCCAGGGAATGGCCTCGTTGGAGCCCGGACTCTATTCCCCGTTGGTTTTGCGGTTTGTGCAAGTTACTCTGGCCTCTCAGAACATCAGTTTCCACCTTAGTTTGCTAGGCCTGCCACAACAGAGTGCCTCAAGCTGGGTGGCCTCAATGAGGAGGCTTGATTGTCTCACAGTCCTGGAGGCCACGCGTCCTAGATCGAGGTGTTAGCAAGGTTGGATCCCCCTGAGGGTGTGAGGGAAGGAGGTGCTCCAGGCCTCTCTCCTTGGTTTGTAGAAGGCTGTTTTCTCCCTGACTTTTCACATTGTCTTCCCTCCCTCTCTGCATGTCTGTGGCCAAATTTCCCCCTTGTGAGAAGGACGCCATTCACACTGGAATAGATCCCACCCTGCTGACCTCATTTTAACTCGATGACTTCTGTAAAGCCCCACACAAGGTCGCATTCTGAGGTACTGGGGGTTAGGACTCCATCTTTTTAGGGGTCCCTAATGATTTCCTCATCTTACTTTGGGGTGACGGTTCACGTCCCCGCCCCCCCCCCCCCGAGATATTGGGAGGATTGCAAAATTGAACATGCGTTCCTTGTTTGGTGAAATGTGTGGTCCTGAAGTTACCTTTGGGAAGGGTAGCTCCTATCACTACGCTATTCCTAAGGACTGGAGGCGACAGGGGGACAGCAAAGATGGGGATAGGAGAGTGAGAAGAGGGAGGAAAAGCATGTTTGGGGCTTAGCCAAGAGAAGTAACCAGCTGAGGCACCAGGCTTCCTGGGGGGAAGGAGCATAATTCTTCATTGAAAAGGACTGAGCGCCCTCTCCATCTGGGGTGTTCTCTCGGTGTGGGCGAGGGTGCCAAGGGCCTCCCCAGGCCTGCAGGAACCAAACAGGCTTCGCTTGGTTGTGGCCGCAAGGTGGGGGTGCTGCGTGACCGGCGTGGTGGTGGGAACCTGGGCATCCCTGGAAGGTGCGATGTTAAGTGAGGAGGAGGAAGCCTGTCTCTTGGGGCAAAATAGGGCCTGTGACCAGACTCTCAAGAAATACGAAATTTGACCAAAAAGAACTCACTGTGCTAGCAACCAGCCACGCAGGACTGACGACATAGCACGTGGACACGAGGAGCACTGTGGACAGTGCTGGGAGCACATAAGGTCCGGGCTGGCCTGCTCACGGCCGCATCCTTGACGCCTAGAACACGGAGAGGGCGCTCACTCAATATCTGCCGAATGAACACACCATGAGTGCTCAGCGAGAGCCTGAATAGACAAAGACCAGGAGCCAGACCACATACGACGACAGGGCTGTGACCCACAACCTCTGCGGGAGCCGGTTCGAGAAGCCAACCCGAACCACCTGTGCACATCTTCCCAGAACCGTCAGGACTGGATCAATGACCGCCAGTTTCCCTATTTTCAGACCCCATTGCCCACCCAGGACTGGCCAGAGAACGCCGAATATGCTCCCCAAACCAATCGCACGAGGGACCCGGCTTCTAGGGAGCTCCCTTCCAGCTTCCACCGACGTCCTGTGAGCAGAGAATGCCCGAAGCCTTCCATTTTTCCCACGATGAAGCTTTTCCACTTCCCTGTCTGTCTTTGGGTCTCTGCCAAATGCAAGTGGTGGTGGCTGAGGCCTGAATACATAGCCTCTGTTTGTTCCCATTGGGACGATCTGTGTTTATTTCACGGGAATGGCATTTATCCATCGCTCCTCCTCTCCCTCTGCTGGCTGCGCGTGTCTAAATAGTTGTGATCGCCCCCCACCCCCCACCCCCAGCAGTGAATTCGCACAGCAGTCCTCAGAGCAGGTGACATCACTGCCATTTTCCTTCTGACACTGAGGCTTAGAGAGGTGAAGGAACTTGCCACACGCTAAAATCCAGGGACACTGGACTCCAATGCCCTGTGCGCTTTCCCCGGCTTGATCTAAGACCTTCATGCCATATTGCTTTCCGCACGGAGTTCCCAGTAGTTTTCTTTCAGCTCTTCCCAGCCCCCTCTCATCTCCACAGTGCCAACATAGACGAGCTTAAAATAACCATAGCATTTGTCCTTGGGGAGGTCTGACTAATGTCCCCAGATTGGGTGGATGCATCTGAGCTCTTGGCCACCTCTGTGGTGTGAAATGGGTACAGATATTTTAGGCAGCCACAGGTTACTTCCAGGGGCATTCTGGCCAGGCAAGTAGTATGGAATTGATTAATTTGATTCCTTCATTCGTTGCTTGCTGAGCACTGGCTGTGTGCCGGGCCCTGTCCTGAGCATTAGACACTTGAAGTCTGCAAAGTGTGGCCAACAGGCCTCCTGAAGCAGAATCCTGGGTCCCACCTCGGACGTTCTGAGTCAGAACGTCAGTCCGACATCTGAGCAGAAGTCAGAAACTTCTGCTGGGAAGGCCTAAAAAGCTCTCAGGGGATTGTTACACTCTCGAAAGCTAGACAGCCGTTGGCCTCAGGAAAGGGGCCAGTTGAGAGGCCCACACTGAATTACTCACCCAAGGTCATCCAACTAGTAAGTGGAGAGAGCTAACTCTGAATCAGTTAGGTTGGCCGGGGTCCCTCCTTACTCTACCATACTCTGCCCAGATACACCTGGCTCTCATCGTGCCTCCCTGTCTCGCAGAAGGTTTCTGCCATCTGGAAAGGCCTTCCCTCTGTCCTCCACTTGGAAACTTCATATTATCCTCTAATACCCATCTCTAATATCCCCTTCTCCAGGAAACCGTCCCTGATTGCACCCCACCTTCCTCGCCCCAGTAGCAAATGCTCGTGGTATTTTATGCGACTTTCTTTTCGAAACGGACCTATTCTAGCCTCATGTTCTTCCAAAGCCTCAAGACAAGAAATGTCATGTTGCAAAGGGAGGTGCAAGACCGCTCTGCAGGATTTGCAGAAGAGGTGGTCAGAACCCGGTTCTGCCTCTGTTAACCCTTCACTCCCATCAAAGGTAGAACGCGTTTAGGAGTTAACTAGGTTCTGTCTGGTGACCGAGTGAGCTCAAGGCAGAGATCACCGGGGCTGTGGAATACGGTCTACACTCCCCACCCCAACAGGCCAAAGACATGGGGTTGCCCCCCACTCTGCCCTAGAGGATCCCCAGGAAGGGCGAGGTGAGCTCAGTCAAAACTGAGGGTGGACCCCTGCCTGGGAGTGAGGGCTGAGTTATAATGTGTGGCAGGAATAATGGCATTTGCCCCGTCAAGGGAATTACAGGACAGAGCTTGCTAGCAGTGGGTGCCTCCAAAGAACCCGTAAGGACTATCCTTAAAAAACAATACAAGGGGTGGGGCGCCTGGGTGGCTCCATCGGTCAAGCCTCCGACTCTTGATTTTGGCTCAGGTCATGACCTCATGGTTTGTGGGATCGAGCCCTGCATTGGGCTCTGTGCTGACCGCGCAGAGCCTGGTTTGGATTCTCTCTCTCCCTCTCTTTCTGCCCCTCTCTTCCTTGCTTTCTCTCTCTCTCTCTCTCTCAAAAATAATTAAAAAATAATACAAGGGGATTTAAGGCTAGATTGGGACAAGACAAGTAAAATCTTTGCTGTTCCCACTGTCCTCCTTCTGCCCCCAAGCCCCAGCCCCAGAAGGCTCAGTTGGGTGAGATAAGAGGAGAACAGCAGTAGAGGAACTAATGGTTACTAGACCAACCATGTGCCGGGGACCACATTGAGCTCTGCACACACATCGTTTCTTGTTTCCCTTATTTCACAGAAGAGGAAGTCGAGGCATGAAGGTGTGAAGTCATTTCTCCTGGGATTAAAACTACTCATAGAGAACTATTATACCAGACACTGCACATCCCAAGTTTGTGGTTTCTAGCCAGTGGTCAATGCAACTGCCCAAGCAAGAGGTCCCTGACCTCCCATAAGCCACAGTTGTCCTTAGCGTTTGGGAGATCATGAGCTTTTTGGACCATCTGATTCCAGCTACAAGCTCTCCCCCATAAAAATGCTCCCCCCCCCCTCTCTCTCTCTCTCTCACACACACACACACACACACACACACACACACACACACAGTGTTGCATTTAAACAAGACCTCCTGAGCTGGAGTGCTGAGAACAGATGGGCTCCAAAGTTATCCTCCCCTCCCTGAGCAGGATTTGGATTCACATTAACAGGTTCTGAAGCCGAGCCAATCCCATTCCTTCCCATCGTCTTAAGGGGTTTTCATCCCATTTTACAGATGAAGAAATGGAGGCTGGGAGGGGTGAAAGTCCTCACCCAAGGTCACACCTTGACTCAGTGGGGGAGCCTTGATACTAAGCCATCTGTGTGATTGCAGAGACCGCCTCCAGGTGCCTGGGAAGTGAGAACCAGTGACCTAGGGGCCAGGGAGAGCATTACGGGGTGGCGGGGTGGGGCGGAGTGATTGGGATGGTTCGTCATTTTTGCGGTTGGCTGCACCCATGCCTCGTGCCTCTGATAGCTCCTGGAACACTATTCTTCTTCACGAAAGCTTGCTGTAGCAAGACCTACTTGGCAAATTACTGCCAAAGGAGTTTGTTCCATTATGTTGTCAAAATCACTGAGTGTCTGGAAAAGTCCTAGCCCCGGCTGGAGATGTTGGCGCTATGACTCCCAGGGCAAAGAGAGCATCAGAACGTCAAATAAATCCACTAAAGGTGGGAGTCAGGCGGAGGGGGGGGTGGTGGTGGGGAGGTTGCAATCACACCTCCCTACTCGGAGTGGGGGCAGCTAGGCTCCCCTCTCTCTCTTCCCACCCTCCTCATCCTGCCCCACCTCTTTTTCCTTCTTTGCCAAATTGTGACCACATGAGTATTTATGGAATGTCTACTATGTCTCAAACCCTGGCCTCACTCATAATAATGATCCCAGCTATCAGTGACCATGACTGCAGGCCAGGTGCTTTACACACATTATTTCCTTCAATCCTCAAGAACCCCAAGTTCAAGTAGTTTCCTCTCTCTCCCTCATGCCCTGCATTTCTTTTTAATTTCCTACATCATTCTTCCCTTTCATCACAGTGTTTTAAGTAGACAGTGATGGAATTAGGATTGGGCTTTGTGACTGGGGCAGGATGCTCTGGGGTCTGGGGATCAGCTTTGAAAGGGAGGCACAAGCTTGTCTAGCGAGACTCTGAGCTGACTACTGCACCCCTATGGGCAAGTCCGGGGCTAGCTGAGTCTCATTTCATTTCTCAGTAATGAGGGGACTCATGGTTCCCTCCACACAGGGTTGTGTGGGCATCAAAGGAGCTGATAATGTGTGCAAAGGAGCTGGTAACGTGTGCAATAATGGTCTGCGTTCAGTCCTTGCCTCCCTCTCCTCTTCTTTCTCTCAACCCTCGGCCAATAGACTTACTTCCTGCCTTCCACGGTTTTCTGGAAACCCTGCAGAGCCGCAGTGCTCAATTGTGGCTCCAGGCCCAACCCAGGTTCAGTGAGTGATGCAGCCCACAGTGACACAGAAGCAATGTGGTAACACTGCCTTGGGCCCAGCCGTCCAGCTTGGCTCCTGACTGGCGCTGGCCGGGGTCATTGCAGACTCAGCATATACCTGTTGGAGGTGTCCGAAGCAGAAAGCCACACCATGGGATTCCGGAAGGTTCTGCACGGCAAGCAAACACCTCTGGCATTCCTTGAAGTGTTTTCATTCTCATGTACCATGAGCTGCTCATGGCCAATTTCCTTACACACCTGCCAGGAGTCTTTCCTTACACTCATGTATGTTTTCTCTGGTTCCCAAATGTGCCAGGGTCCCGCCCTTCTTCCTGCATTGCCGTCCATATTCCCCTCCGTCCCCAGGCTTCTGCTCCCTCCCCGAGTCTTCCCATCCCCCATGTCTTCGGGATGCTTCCCCGCCCCTGCTCCCCTGCTACAGGGAGGATGGGGGAATTCCTGCTCCCCTCCCGCGCTCTCTCCCATCACCCTGCCCTTTTCTCGCCTAGTCTCGGATCCCAATGACAATGACAAACGTATGCTGCGATCCCTTGTATAAAGTCTTCTTCATCCTCTGCCTCTCATAGTGCCGGGCTCTGACCACATCAAGAGTTTGTGTCAGAGCATCAATCCCAACACCTCTTTCACTGAGAAGGTCTTTCTGGGGAGAACCCATTTGCTGGCCTCCGCAGTGCACATAAGGAAGCCCCAGGCCACAGCGGGTGGCATGGATGGGGGAGCTTCACGAACCCACTCCGAGTAGCGTAGCCCCAGACCACAAACTGGTGTAGCTGCTGGTAAGGGTACAGTTACTGGGGCTGTACTCCCTGGGTTCAAGTTCCGCCTTTGCTATTCACCACGTAATTTTGGCAAGACCGTTTAATCTCCCTGTGCCTCTATGTCCTCTCTGTCAAATGGGCCTGGTAATATTTACCTTCCTCATAGCTTTGTTGGGAGTATTAAATGCGCCCTCAAGCATGACGTGCTTAGATCAGCTCCTGGCAGATAGCTTGTGCTCTGCGCTTTTGATGTTATTGCAGAAGCTCTGGAAAACCAAGAACGACATCCGCTAACGTGCCCGGCAAGTTGTAGATGCTCAGTTAGCGTCTGTCCGATCAGCGGATAAGTAAGTGAGCTCCTCGTTGGCTCAGATCTACCAAAGCGCGGACTATCCCCAATGTCAAGTTCTTGCACTGGCGTCGATCTGGGTGTCGCTGCCAACCCAGGTCATAAAACCCAAAGCCTTATTTCCCTTGGATGGCTCCATTTTCCTCGCGAGGGAGGACTGGGAATAATAGCAGCACGTACCCCATCGGGTTGTTGTGATTACCCAATCAACACAACGTGACCCCCGGGTAGGTAATTCTACTTTATTTCTATATTATCAAGGAGAAGACTGAGTCGAACGAGCTTAAACCAAGCTGCCCGGTGGATACAGCCTTGGGGACCCTTCCCGACCAGGCTCCTCCCTGCTCCTCCAGCCTTCCCGAGAATGCTGATGTCTGCCGTCCTCCTCACCATCGCTGAGGCCGGTGCGCTCTTTCAGGTCTCCGGGGGGTTTGCCCATTCTGTTCCCTGCCCCTGGGATACCCTCTCCCTTTCCTTTGTCTGGAGAACTCAGCTACGTTATTGAAACCTCACCCAAAACACCACCCCTGAAGTGCTTCTCTGTCTTCCTCTCCCCGTTGGCACTTATTCCTTCCTCCTCTGTAGCCCTTGGACGGTTGTTCCCGCGCTGTGATTATTATTCATGTTCTAGCCTTGTGCTTCCTGGCCTGAAAGTTCCTCTGGAAGAGGGATCGCGTCCTATTCCGTCTGTGCCCCCAACACCAAGCGCAAAGACAGGCACATATAAAGCACTTGCGAAAGGGTCGATGAACATACAGGTTAATTGATCCTCCCACATTCAAGCACGAGACACAGAAAATTCATATGATGATGAGACCGTCACTCAATACCTGAAAGAAAAAGACAGAACTGAATTTACGGCTTACTGTAGTGAAGGACGGCCATGCTGGAGGGGCAGTCTCTTTGCACACAGCAGATGGCCTGATGACTTTGTCCGGGGCCTTGGGGAAGCATCGAGTGCAGGGATTGGTGGATTTTCAGAAGCCTAAGCAGGTTGATATTGTCTACAGCAAAGTAGTTACCTGAGTTTGACTGATGTCGGTTGGTTGTTCTCACAGACATTTTCCGGCGTGGGTTCGTCCCTGTTTGGCCGAAGCAAGGGGTTGACATTGACTGGTTGCAAAAGCGGGTTCACTGAGGACGCTGTCATCGATCTGTTGAACGAATTTGAAATCTGTTCCTTTGGCTACTTGTTACCATGGCTACAGAAAAATCTCTATTCCCCTAAGTTTCTGGAAACTTTTTTTTTTTTCCCTCAGAGAATGCGTTTATGGCCCAATGGATGATATTCATAGTTTTCTTTTTCTTTTTTTTTTTTTAACGTTTTTATTTTATTTTTGAGACAGAGAGAGACAGAGCATGAATGGGGGAGGGTCAGAGAGAGGGAGACACAGAATTGAAACAGGCTCCGGGCTCTGAGCTGTCAGCACAGAGGCCCGATGCGGGGCTCGAACTCACGGACCGCGAGATCGTGACCCGAGCGAAGTCGGCGCTCAACCGACTGAGCTACCCAGGCGCCCCTCATAGTTTTCTTTGATGCAAATAACTTTGATGGGCTCTAGATTTCTCAAATTCAGGTAACAAACAGAAACAAACTCTGCCATAATCGTCAAATCAGACTTCCACATCAGCATTTATATATTCAGTGTTTCCAAGAAGTTCAGTTCCCATGTTTCCCCAAGTTAGTAACTTCTTAGAATCAACCTTCAAGTGTTATTTGTAGCTTTGACAATTTGTTTCAAGCTGCTGGCAGGTCACGAATAGAAACAGGGGGCTTGGAGTCTTCACTTTCAGGGAAATACTCAGACTAAGTTGCTTTTTTCAAAATAAATAAACATCATTTAAGAAAGCCTTGGGGGATTTCATGTAAAATGCGACTTGGACCAGAAATAAGTAATTATCTTATTCTGAGTCAGTCTGCTTTTGCCCCACTGGCTGGGAAAATTCCCCAAATTCCCCGGGCCAGGCTTGTGTGGGGAGAAAGGATGACAGAAGGGCCCTGTGATGGGTGGCAGCCCGCATGACCACAGAGCACGTGGGGCTTTTCCTGAGGCCACCTTCTGTTGCAGGGAGGATGGCCGGAGTCACCAAAGCTGAGTCCGCAAACAAAGCGCAGTTAAGTGAAGGTCCTCATACTCCAGTCGGAATGAGACCCTGACTCCAGAATGAAGTTTCTTTTTATTAGGATAATTGTTAACGACTACGTGCCTAAGGTCAGCTAAGCAAGTGTGTTAATCAACCGGATGGTTTAGCTTTTCAAGGTTGAAGTTCGAGTTCATTGGTGTCTATACCACTAGGAAGGGTCAGGCGTGAAGGGAGGATCGGGGGGCTCCTTTTCAGTCTTCTTTTCGGCTCCCTCCCAAATCTTCTCCGACCCTCTACGCTAGAGTGCCACGCGGCCCTGTTTCGGGCCCTTTTCTCTACATGCTTTCTCACTTTCAGTGATCTCAATCAATCACATGGCAATGACCCCCGATTTCGTGTCTTTGGTCTCCACGTATCCTTGAGCCTGAGACTCGGACATCCAGTTGTATCCCCAGAAGCTCCACTTGGAGGTCTAATAGGTATCTCCAGGGTAGCACTGCTGAGCTGGAGACCTCCTGATTCCTTCTCCAGCTCTCCTCATTCCTCCCACACCCTACGCCTCTGCCTCTTTCCCATCAGCGGGTGGCTTGGCTGAGAACTGGGAGTCACTGCCAATGCCCCACGTCCCCTGAAGTCCCACATCCAACCCATCAACAAGCCCTGATGACTCCCCTTCCAGACACATCCCACCCTACCCACATCTCTCCTTCTATTTCACGATCAGCCAGGCCACCTCTGTCTTCTGCCTGGACTATTGCAGTAGCTTCTCCATTAGGTTCCCTGCTTTTACTCTTCCTCCTTACAGTTTGCCTCCATCATGGGATCTTAGAGCCGTGCGAACCTTCCAGGGGCCGTCACTTGGGTCTGAATCAGACCCAAACCTTATGCAGGCCCACAAGGCCTGCTATAATCTAGTCCCTACCTCTGTCCCCAATGTCTTCTCACATCATCGTCCCATGCTCATTACAGTCCAGACACATGGACCTTTTGGTGTGTTTGTTTCTCACGCATATCATGCTTTTTTCCTTCCAAGATTTGGCCGTGGCTACACCCTCTGCCTCAAGCACCCTTTCCCCAGATCTTTGCACAATGTGCTTCTTTTCATTCAGGTCTTAGTTCAAATATCACCACTTCTAGGGAGGTCTTTCTTAACTGCTTCATCTAGAGTAGCTGGCTCTCTGTCACCTAGGTCTCTGTCATATTGCTCTGTTTTATTTTCATCATAGCAATGATCACTGCTTAACGTTCTTTTCTTTCTTTCTTGGTTCGTTGATTATCTCTGCCTACTAGAAAGTCAGCTCCAGAGAGCAGGAACTCATCTGTCTTGTTTACTGCTACGGTGCGTATGAGCTGGGCCCATGGAAGACAAATGATAAACGTTAGTTGAATAAACCGTGGAGTTACGGAATAATGGACTTTTTGTTTTCGTTTTTCGAATTTTCTAATATGAACTGTCATTATGTTATAAAAATAAAGGAAATTTTTAAATTGAGAGAGAGAGAGAGAGAGAGAGAGAGAGAGAGAGAGAGAGGCTCATTGACCAAGTTATTTGAAGTCTAGAACAAGCTTACAATGTGAGATGCCATCTCGGGTTAGGGAAGTACAAATATGGCAATCCTTGGCCAGGTGTGGGTTAAGCTGAAACCGTTCTGCCCCAAACTAAGAAGCCCTATGCTTCGTCTTTACATCTGTCCTTTATCTCATTTAATCCCGACAACATTCTTGGAGAGAACAACAGTTTCATGCTTATTATGCATGCCCACCCCTGGCCTCCCGGCTCCACTACCATTTGATTCATGAGGAGTCCAAGGCCCAGAGAGGTAAGGTCATTTATCCAAAGTTGTGTTATCCGTAAATGGTGGAACCAGGTGTTAAACTTAGATCTTTCCAGATGGCTTTAACTGCTCAATTTGATATTCCAGGTCTTAATGGAGGCTGTGAAACAACGAAGCCAACCTCAGTTTCCACCTACTACTTTTAAGCATTGCTATGAGTTGGTGGCATTAATTCTCATCCCTCAATCTTGATCAATTTCAACTAAGAAAATTGTTGTCCT
This sequence comes from Panthera pardus, assembly GCF_024362965.1. NCBI lineage: Eukaryota > Metazoa > Chordata > Mammalia > Carnivora > Felidae > Panthera > Panthera pardus. Next base: position 64,346,741 of record NW_026526765.1, on the reverse strand, counting down.
GGGTGGTAAACACAGTTGCCCAAGGTCACCCAGCTGGTGAGTGACAGAGCCAGGACGGTGTATGGTCCTGGTGTTTTCTCTGCTGCTTCGAAGGCTCTGGATGGACATACCTGTAGTTTTGGGGGGCTGACCTCTGGCTTCCAAAATGATGAGGCTAGCCGAGCAGCTTTTCCCATATTGCGACATTACATCTGATGCCAATGCCTCCTTGAATTCACATCCAAGGAGTATCAAGGGGGAAGGAGAAGAAGGTCCCATTTATTGAGTACCTACTATGTGCCAGAGCCTTCTGCACAGCATTCTGAGAAAGTTTAGCAACAGGGTTGAGAATTCTCTATAATTAGACACTTAGGTAATTAGACTGGATCTAATTATTAGATTAGATCTAATATTAGATTAGATCCTTCGACTGGCTTTGCATAACAGCCAGTGTGGGATGGAAACAAGTTTGGACTAGATTCCTGTGGAAAGAGATGAGAAAGTTGGGGGTGGGGAGACATGCTGAGCCCTGGAGGGAAGATGCCCTCCAGACAACTCTACTGTCAGCCTGAGCAAGAAGGACTTGGGGAGGACCAGAAACACTGAGCAGGGCAGCTCGCGGTCCCCTGCCGTGTAGTGTGTGATGTAAGGCCCAGGCTCACCTTCCTCTGAGCCTCAGTTAAACGCATACTGCTCATTGTCACTCCAGGACCATGGGTACATGCACTTCAGGGCCCAGGGGTACGTTGCAGTTAGTTCAGGATGAAAATAGCCCCTTCCTGGAGATGAGTTGACATAGGGTTCCACGTATTGGCTTTAGTCCTCTTAACACATTTGCATGGGAGACATGATGACTCTCATAATAGACAGGAGGCAAGGGGGCTCTGAGAGGATTTAGAACTTCCCGCAGATCCCATGCTGGTGAGCGGTGGTGGGATTGATATCCCAGAACTGAAGCCCATCCGGAGGCATTTTACCGTTCAGACTGTGACGGGGTAGCTTGAATTTTGCCAGGTTTCATCAGCTATGGATATAAAAGATGCCAAAGAAACCCTAACGATCGGACTCCATGGGTGAACTGCCCCCAACTGCTGACGGTTTCTTGCAGAGAAATTATCCCTCATCCCAAGAGATTTCTTGGGCTTCCCAGGGCGTCTCTCAGAGACTCGCATACAAGTGCCCTTCTGCTGACCCTCCATACCTGCTCCGTGCCAGGCCGCATGCTACGGGGCACCCACTGCCACCAGGCATCGCATTTCCCAGTGTGGTCACCAGTGATCCATGGAGGCATAGTAGGTGTTTTAGAGCCATGGTCAAAAGAAGAAACCTCTTCTCTGGGCTCAGTCTCACTTGGGGATTCTTCCAATTGAAGTGACATGAACGCTTCAGAACTCGGTTCCCTGGACCATTCCTATTCCGCTAATCTTGGTTTCAGCTCTCTGCTAAAGACGATGTGATAGTTAATTTTATGTGTGAGCTTGACTGGTCTACGGCACACCCGGATAGCTGGTAAAACAATATTTTGGGGTGTATCTGTCAAGGTGTTTCCGGCACAAATTAGCCTTTGATCTGGTAGATTTAGCGAAGAGATACACACTTACGGGAGCAGGCGTTCTTCGTCTAATCTGTTGGGGGCTTGGATGGAACAAACAAGGTAGAGGAAGGGCGATTCCTCTCTTTCTTCTTGAGCCGGGACATCTACCTTCTCCTTCCCTTGGATATCAGAGCTCCTGGTCCTTGGGCCTTTGGACTCCGGGAGTTCCGTCACTGGCTCCTGTGGTTCTCAGGCCTTTGGACTCAGACTGAATTATCCCACCAGCTTTCTTGGATCTCCAGCTTACAGATAGCAAGTTGTGGGACTTCTTGGCCTCCATAACCACACGAACCAATTTCTTTAATAAATATCCTGTTATATATCTATATATATCCTATTGGTGCTTTCTTTGGAGAACTATAATACAGATGGAAGGACAGCAAAAGCCTTAAGGTGGCAGAGCTCACTCAGACAAAGGAATGGACACAAGAGTGTTTGCCCCCAATCCACAGACAATCTTGGTGGACATAACTGTGGCTGTTTGGAAAGAGCCATTTATTAGCTGTCTCTCTGCCCCAGCCCAGGCAAAAATGGTGGGTCAATGATGGCATCCAAGCATTACTTTCTTGCCTCTTTGGAGACACTAACAGCCAGCTCTGTTTTCTAAGAGAAAACAAGCCACTCTGCCTGCAGAATCAAGGGGCTTTGAGTAGGAAATCTTTAGCGATGACCCTTTTTTTCTTTCCTCAGTGTGGCTCATCTCCTGAGATGAAGGGATACAGGTGGTACCGTGACTTAGGAACAATTGAGAGCTGTCGTTATTTTTCAGTGTTACTTTTTCACAATGGAGAACAAAATAGTACACTGTGAGTGGCTCCTGCTAGAGGAGTTTTAATGGAGGGTATCACAGAACAGGTGCTCCACTGCCTGAGCTTAAGACGGATTTATTCGTTCGTCGATTGTTCCACACATATGCGCTGAGCATTCATTACGGTGGGTGCTTCACTGTCCTGGAGAATACTTCTCTTCCCTGACAACAAAGATCAGGGATTTGCCCTGGGTCAGCCCAAGATGAGTTTTCTCGAGGGTGCTTCATGCTTCTCCTTCTTCTTCTGAAAATTGTTGGCCCATCATTCTTCCATGGCAGACGTGCCCAGTTGTATACCCAACCTACCCATGGACACAGCTTGGGTTACCTTCTAGGAGACCCCCACATCTCTGCAATTAGGGCTACGACATCTGTCAGCCCCAGGGCTAGGAGCTACCTGAAGGCTAAGTCATCTTATGCACATCTGACTCTCTCACACGCAAGCTAAGACTTCCACGTGCCGTGTTAAATACAGGCAGACTCGAAGAAGCTCAGTATTTTGTAGTTTAACAAAGTGATTCCTGCTCCCTGTGCTCCTCTGCAAAGTTCTTCTGAGCTAATCCCTTGGGAGTCTTTGGACTTGCATCTCAGAGCAGGGCCAACAAAGGCTCTGATGAGAAACTGGCTCCCGTGACAGCCCCAGGGCTCCTTCCATTCAAGGGCACTGTAACTGGCTTCCTCTCATTATTCCTTGCCTGCCTCAGCTCCTCTGCGACTGTCCTCTCTGGACAAGTGAGGTCTCTGCAAAGTCCACCCAGTGGACTTTGAAATCCTTGTAAAGGATTTCATTGTTTGTAAATTTATTTCATTCTTTGCCAGTCACTTGTGTACCTCCTTTTTCATACTTGCCACCCATATACCTGGTCACACCTCTGAACACTGAGTCATAGCTCTGTCCTGCCAGCATGATTTACTTACTTAGTTGACTCCCTGGGAAAAATAAATGCATTTATTTAAGAAGGACACTTTATATAATCACCTGATATAAAAATGAAGCCCCATTGGCTATTCGTAGAAGACAGTTATCAAAATAAGTGTGGTGGAAATGAAATCATGCCAGTGGATTCCAGCCACAGAGTGGCCAGGAAATCCTTACATATGAGATTCTAGCTCATAGGATGTAAAGCATTAAAACACAGCTCTTGGGATCTCTGCTGAATGAGTTCCAATGGTTGGCATGGCATAAACGTCTAGAAGAAACTTGGATCAAAGATACTGTGTGCAGAGGCGAGGAAAGCAGGCGGGTGTCTCTGTGGCACCCGTGAGGTCTGTGTGGCCACTCTTGGCATACAGTTTCTTACCGTGGCTCTGACCTCTTGTTCTCACTCTTGTGAAAAAAAGAACGGCAGAGGAGGGTGCGGAGGATATTCGCGCCATATTAAGACCTTCTGTTTGAAGTAATCAGAAAGTCTGTTAATACATTCGATGCAATCTGGAATCATTTGTCCTCCACGAATGTCCTAGAGCCTGCATATTGGGAAATGCCGCATTATCCCATGTGAGCCTAGGACCCTCCTGGCTGGCAGGTGCTATCACCCCATTTTATAGGGTGATAAATATAAACATGAATGAGTTTTCTGGAGGGTGCTTCATGCTTCTCCTTCTTGGAATGAGAATGCTGAGGAGACTGGAAAGAAAGCGATTCACTCAGCATCACAGACCCCCCCCCCCTTTTTTTTTAATGAAGTAAGATTTTACTCCATTCGTATGACAAGGTGTTTGAAAAGAAGCAATCCAGACAGGGTGCGGTTGCACAAGGAAATGAAGCAACAAGGCTCTTTCAAGCTTATGCCTCCACCTCTGTAGCATGTGTTCTTCTTGTTGTTGTTGTTGTTTTTAATTTATTTATTTTTTTAAATTTACATCCAAGCGAGTTCGCATATAGTGCAACAATGATTTCCGGAGTCGATTCCTTAGCACCCCTGACCCATTTAGCCCATCCCCCCTCCCACAACCCCTCCCGTAACCCTCAGTTTGTTCTCCATATTGATGAGTCTCTTCTGTTTCGTCCCCCTCCCTGTTTTTACGTTATTTTTGCTTCCCTTCCCTCGCGTTCATCTGTTTTGTCTCTTAAAGTCCTCATCTGAGTGAAGTCCTGTGATTTTTGTCTTTCTCGGACTAATCTCGCTTAGCGTGATGCCCTCCAGGTCTGTCCACGTAGTCGCAAATGGCCAGATTTCATTCTTTTTGATTGTAGCGTGTGTCTTTGGTCTTTAAGAGTGACAATATGGTGGCCCCACCTCCCGGTGGCCTGTGTGGCTCCTGTTGGAACTGCAGCTCCGTAGAACAGAGAAGAAGCTTCTCTCTCTCAAGAGTTTGCATTCTTACTGGTCCAGGACCTGCAGCTGCCACCTCTACGGCCGCTCCCTGATTGCCTGGGGGGTGGGTCCCTCTGTCCCCATCGGGACTCCATCTCAGAATCCCGCAGTGAGCTCAGTTACGCGGCAGACTTGGGGCCTCCTCTCTGGGCCCCGCCCCCACCCTCCCAGAGAGCCCCCCCCCCCCCCCCCCCCCCCCCCCGGCATCCTTCTCTTCTCCCAAGCCCCTCGCACACTTCAGGCTTCACTCACTCTGTCCTCCGTGGTGGATCAGAAGGCCTCCTCCTGGGCCCTTCTGTCCACTTTCCCCTCCATCCTCAAGGGAGCTCTGGGGGTCTTTCGAGACGTCCTCGTCCCCAGGGTGTACAGAGCGTGCGGACTAGAAGGTGGGGTGGGGGCCTCGCAGACAGAGCTGGACTCGGCCAGGCAGTCACCCTGCGGGGAGAGGCCTGAGCGCCACCCAGCGATGAGACAACTGTATCTCAGCCTCCCTAGCAGACCACCATTGTCCAGGCCCCAGTGTCTCACGCCCAGCTGGACACGGTGGAGGCAGGTAGGGGGGTTGTCGTCTTCAGTAGATCTCAGATCACTCCAGGCTGGCAAGGCCCCCTCATCTCTCGGGTCCACCTCTCCCGTCTCACCACCTTTACTCCCGGTGCCCTCCACGTGCCTGCTGCCCCTCCTGTGCCTCCGCAGCTGGCATGCCCGGGACTTGTCCTCTTTTCTTCTGGCGGAAACGTTCAAAGACTATGAAACCTGTTCTTCTCCATAAGGTCTTCGCAGGGCTCATGGTGATCAATAAATTTCCCTTTCTTCTGCTCCCACAACACCTGGTATGCACACCAGTGATAACACCTACAGCCCCGAATCCCCGGGACAGAGCATAAGATTTAACAGAGAGGAAGGGGCGCTCGGCTGGCATCTGACTCTTGATTTCGGCTCAGGTCATGGTCTCGTGGTTCATGAGTTTGAGCCCCACTTCCGGCTCGGCGCTGACAGTGTGGAGCCTGCTTGGGATTCTCTCTCTCTCCCTGATCTCTGCTCCCAAGTTTCTGAACGACCGCAACTAAAGGCAGACCCTTAATTCTATTTATTCCGATAGATTACAGTTCCAGGGCAGTCTCATCATTTGCTGGATTATGTTGAGTAAATAGTTGTCGAATTGAATTAAACCAGGTAGATAGCCTGCACAGCCTGTGGACATTTAAAGATAGCTTTCAGGAGTGTGTTGTAATTAATTTCCATTCAACCTGTTTCCCAGACGTTCACCAAGCGCCTCTTCGATGCTCGACATCGTCCCAGGTGTGAAATACAAGAGAAACATGGCTCTTCTGTCCCTAGGGGGCTCATATGCAAATATGGGAGCCAGGCCCACAAGGAAATAAATGCAGCAGAGTGTGAGGTGGGGGAAAATAGAGGTAGGTGCAGGACAGAAAGATTGCACACCTAAGTCAGCGATTAGCTCTGATGGGCGAGTGGCAGGAGAGACTTTATGGAGAAATTGACTCTTGCACTGGGCTTTGGAGAAGACTAAGAGTTTACTTGTCTTCCAGGACCTCAGAAGGGGGACACTCTAGGTAGACACAACAAGACAGAAGTGTAGGGCTGAGTGAGCCTTGTCACATTCCCTCACCCTTTTCTCGTCCGCAAATTGTAGAGATTCCTTTACCTTTATTCAAAGATATTTACTAAATGCTTATAAAATGGAAAACACCGTTCCAGGAAGGGAACACAGCAAAGGAGACAGGTAAGGTTGTGACATTCACAGAATTTCCATTCCGGAGGGGGAGACCACCAACAAATCTCAAAACCAACAACTGAAACGGGGCATTTCCAATAGTAAACGTGCTTTGAAGAAAACAAAGCGTATGATAGAAAGTGAAGGGGGAAGGACAGCAGCATTCACCAGGGTTTAAGGAAGGTCGTGGGAATGGGACATTGGAGCACACACCCAATGGCAGGAAGGATGTTGTCCTGTGAGAGACAGCTGAAGAGCATTCCGAAGGGAACAGCAGGTGCAGAGGCCATGAGGACCCATTGAGCTCGGTGTATGATTGGAGGGAGGTGAGCCCCAACGTACGATGGGGTCGGCATGCTTTAAAAATTGAAGACATAGGGACGCCTGGGTGGCTTAGTCGGTTAAGCGTCCGACTTCGGCTCAGGTCACAATCTCGCGGTCCGTGAGTTCGAGCCCCGCGTCAGGCTCTGTGCTGACAGCTCAGAGCCTGGAGCCTGTTTCAGATTCTGTGTCTCCCTCTCTCTGCCCCTCCCCCGTTCATGCTCTGTCTCTCTCTGTCTCAAAAATAAATAAACGTTAAAAAAAATTTTTTTTAAATTGAAGACATAAAATCTCTCCCAGACCGTGCTCAGATTCTTGGGTTATAATCCCAATGCAGTTAGAAAACATTTTGTTGTAAGTTCTATTTTGTCTTGATTGGTTCCTTAAAGATTTAAGTGGGGCTTCCTTAAAGCCCCACTCCACCTGGGGCAGGCCAAAAGGGCTACACATGGATGTAATCATTTTCAGAAACAATTGAGCACTTGACTGCTCTCTGCCGTGACTACCTTAACATTAGCGCCTTTGGCACCACGTTCTGTTCATCCTTCAGGACGATGTAGTCCGTGATCAGTTTCTCTCCAGGATCTGTCACTCGTGGTGAGAAATTTGACTCTTTTGAGGCTCAATAAGGTTTTTATCTTGCCAATCTTTTGAGTCCTAAAACAAAGTTTCCAGGTGGGCTGGAGAGGGGCCGTGGCTGAAGGGCTCGGATGCTGGCTTCAGAGAGTAGAACAGGGCAAAGGTTTGGGGCTCTAACAATCTTGAGTTCAGATGCTTGCTTTGCCATTTACTAGCCGTGCGACTTGGGGCAATTTATTTATGCCTCAGGGATTCAATGTTAATACATCCGGCGCGGTGCCTCGCGCATAGGGGGCACTCAATAAATGCTATTTTCTTCGTTGTCTTCTCCTTTTTCCCTTCCCCATAGAATAAAATATGTTTCTCTTCCTAAATAGAAGCCACTTTGCAAGTTGGCCTTATGGCTCTGAATACATATTTGCTTCCAATAATAAAGACCTCAAAGAAAATAGAACAGGTTTGCAATCGCTACATTTGGTTAGCTCTGTCAACGTTCAGTAGGAAACACACTACTCTGAAGGAATGGTCTGTTCATTTTGCCACGGGGCTTACGTACAGCCTCGTAACGACAATTTGCAACAGCTTCTATTTATTATGGATTTGCCCCGTGCCACACATTTTACAAACATCATCTTATTTAATCCCTACAAACTTAAGAGGGAGGCAGTCTTCCCATTTTCCAGATAAGGAAGTTAAGGGCCTCAAGAAGGAAGTAACCTGCTGCGTATCCTAAAGCTGTGACTCAACCCGGATTTCTCACTCCCCGGTCCTCTCTTTGCTTCCCCTTTTGAAGGTGGGGACACAGCCACGTGGCTTTCATGGTAATTACCATCATCCAAGAGCTCTTTCCTGGATGCTCAAGCTCTTTCCTGGACCTAACTAATCAAGGAATTATTGGCCAATTAGGGAATACACATGCCGAACCTGAAATCAAGTTACTAGGTCGGTGCTAAATCCTCAATGATATATAATGGGAACAGTGCTGGATGTATTAAGTCTTTTTTTTTTTTTCTTTTTTAACTTTTGCATAATTCTGTTCAGTTGTTCTGGTGGAAGGTGTGCTTACAAATCCACCCCAAATCTTTTCTCCTGCATGGGTCCGAATACCTTTCGGGCAACACCAAAGCTGCTACCCAAAGATAGGACTGTGGAGGGTCATGCCCACTGTCACCCACATCTTTTTGTCTCACTTTTCTATCTCCTCCCCACATGGGCATCAGATGAATGGCACAAAGTGTTTTGCTCTTCCATCACTACTGTTTTGATTAAATAAATCACACAAAATAGAAAGCATTCCAAGGAGTTTGTGTATTTGGTCCCAGATGGCCGAAATCTCAGGGGTGCCTGACCCAATCGATAAGTTGGCTGCTTTGCTTCTCGTGGCAGTTCATTTAATTCTTCTGGCTCCTAATTTCCTTATCTCTAGAGGTGAGGCCAACAACGTGGTTGCCGGAAGAAACCATGGGCTGATTGACAAGCAGTCCGTCATTGCAAATGACCACAGGGAAGTCTGGAATCGATTTCAGCCCTTGGACCAATTTCATCCAGGTTTTTCTGATGTGAAAGGATAAAGCACAATCTTTATTCCATCTTAATCCATGGGGCATTAATTAGTTTCGAAACAAATGTATCGCATCCTTTTGCCTTTCTTCCTGAAATTTTGGCTTAGAAATTCAGACCTTAAGCTCTTTGGATATTTACTTATGCACCTCAGTGTCTGGTCGTTTGTGCCCATCTTTCCATCCCTTGGACTTATCTTGATGGCAAAAGCAAAGATTCTGTCAACCAAAAGAAATTATCAGCAGTACAAGTTCTCCTTCAACCTGTGCTAATAATATAACCAAACTCTATAACATAGATGCGGACCTTATTTTCATCCCTGTTTTACAGGAGAGGAAGAAGAAGCATAAAGAGGTTGATTAACTTGCCTGAGTCATTTTTTAAAAAATGTTTATTTATTTTTGAGAGAGAGAAGTGTGTGTGGGGGGGGGGTGGCAGAGACAGAGTGGGGGACAGAGGATCCAAAGCAGGTTAGGCGCTGACAGCAGAGAGCCCGATGTGGGACTCGAACCCACAAACCATGAAATCATGACCTGAGCCGAAGCTGGACACCTAACCGAGCCATCCAGGCACCCTGCCTAGGTCCTTAAAGTAAGTCATAGGACTGGGATTTGCTGTTAGATCTGAGTCCACAGTTATATTCTGACCACTACCTTCATTACTGTGACCACTGACTAAGTATGGAAGCTCGTGGAAGTGAAAAATAAGGTCCTTTGGCATGTTCCAAGGAAGGGAAGGGTCCTGAACACCCCTATCAGACGATTTGATTGTGTTTCCAGAGTCAGAAACTTTGTCCCCAGTGGCATTGTAGGGACTTTCAAACACAGTGGTGCCCACTCTCAAGGGCCCAGACCCTTCTCTGGGTGGAATCTTCTCAGCAGCTTTAAACCTCCCTTTGGACACCATAGCTGCTTCGGGGTTGAGCCCAGAAAATACAACAAAAATAAAACATGGTACAAACCACTCAACTTTATCAACAGGCTCACATATCAAATTCACTCTCCTAGATAGTGAAATGGCAGGGCTTCTGGCTTTTGCAAGGAGAAGGAGTCCTAGCCTAAAGGGGCTGTTGGTCCCCCTGTGGAGAACGGATGTATCTTCAGTCTTCACTGTGTGACTCAAAGCGTTGGTCTCCATCATACTGACAACGGTAATCACAACTCTTTATTGAACACATACTAAGTGCCCAGCACTGTGCTAACCCTTTTGAATGCATTATTTTTTTTGTCCTTCAGTAATTTTGTGAGACAGATAAAACCAACCTTATTTTATAAAATGAAAAGCTGAAACTAGGAGACAGGAGATGATTTGCGTAAGGTCACACTGATATCAAGTAGTGGAACTTATTTGGGAATTTCAAGAGAATTTCCAGGAATCAGGATACAACGTCCATTGCTACTTTTGATGCTTAAGAAGCACTTCCATTTTCTTTTTAATAGTCATGCTTCCTTTTCCAACACCTCTCATCAGCTATAAGATAGAATCCTAACTTCTAACCTGATATGGTAGTCAGCCTTCAAGATGGCCCTCAATAATCCTGGACTCGTGGTATGTACTCCCTAGAATGATCTCTTATCACGCTGAATCAGAGCTGGTCTGTATGGCCAATAGAACAGAGTGGAAATGATGGTGTGTGACAGCTGGGGCGGGGTCATTAAAAGCATACCTTCTATCTCACTCTCTTCAGTCGTTCCGCGCAGGAGGAAGCAAGACTTCAGGCTCTGAGGACACCCAGACGGCCCTGCGAAGAGGCTCATGTGGAGAACTGAGATGCCCTGCCAAGAGCCAGCACCGACTTGCTAGCCGTGTGAGTGAGCCACCTTCAAAAGTGGATCCTCCCACCCCAGTCAAGCCTTCAGATGACTGCAGCCCTGGTTGACATTGGATACAGTCGCATGGCAAGCCTTGAGCCAAGAGCACCTAACCACGCCATTCCCAAATTTCAGGTCCACAGAAAACACGAGAGATAATAAGTGATATGTTGTTCAAAGCCAGTCAGTCTTGGGATGATTTGTTATGCAGCATTAGATAACTAATACACCTTGCCTTTCAGACCTTCATGACTTGGCCTCAGGCCATCCCTCCAGCCTCCTTTCTCTCCCCAATCCAACATACACAGTGCCCTCCAGATAGAGCTTCCAGCAGGGTATCAGACACACCCTCTTCTTGGACTCCTTTTGGCCTCTGCATATTCTGTTTCTTTTTGTCTGGAACGCATGTTTCCCCTCATTCTTTGGGAAACCAGCCATCGATTCTTGGATACCCAAGTATCCCTACACGAGTGATGCTTTCTTTGATTTTTCTCTTCAGCTACAAGTCCTCCCTCCTCCTCCACGTGACCACTATACTCCGCACATAGAGATTCTGTCACTTTCTTCAGAGTCTCCAAATTGTTCCGTGCCTTGTCTATCTCTTCTGTAAGACCGTAAGACCCCTGAGGACAAGATCCGCAGTTGACTCTTCTCTGAGCTCCAGTGTCTAGCTCACCCAGAGCCTGATAAGAACAAGCATTGGGTGGAAGTTGGCTAATGAAATGAATAAATACTGGATGAATATGCTAGCTTTTCTGTGGCATGCCAGTTGGATATGTGCTAACTATGTGCTATTACAACCAGCTCATACCTTTGCAGGCTAAAAAGTGGGCGGGCACCTGTCAAGTATGGAAACACTTCTCATTAGTGGAGACAGAAATAACCCCCCACCAAGAGCACAGCATCTTCAATAGGCAAGGGACCAATTAAACCTTACGTGACATTACCAGTCCGGGCACTTTCAGCCCCGGGGAAAGAAAGACCACTGTGTTAGGATGAGGAAAACTCTTTTCACCGTCTGTATTTTTCCCCCTAAGTTTCCCCAACTAACAACTACTAAGAATTGAGAAGAAACATCTTTCAAGTGTAAGTTAGGCAGTGGAATTTCAAAGGCTGGTCAACTGCTTTCAGGTTAAAAGAGAAAAAGCCGTGGGTTTGTAATGTGTGCTGAATTCTGTGGTATAAACACCCCCCATGACCAGTTCCAGGCCCCCGATGGTTTAACAATCACCAATGGTTTCAATGATGAACAACCAGCTCTCGTGGATTGTTGGGCTCCAATACGCCACTGAAGTTAGTAAGAACAGTACAGCAGGTGGGTAGGAACCGCCTACGGGTGCATCCCTTGACCATGTAAAGACACACTGGCCTTGGCCGTGTTGCTTTCATCTCTCTGGGTCTCAGGCATCTCATCTGTAAAATGGGGAGAATTATAGAGCCCACTCAGGACCGTCTTGAGCGTGAAAAGAAAGAATACGTGAAACGTGTTTGGCATTGTTTCTGGCAGTGGGGAAATCCTCAACAAATGGTAGCTGTTATAATCATAGACTAGCATATCAATCCCCTGTGCCAATCACAACCACACGCCTGCTGTCGTAGATTCTTATGTGATCCCCATGTTACAACTGAGAAACAGAGGCTGGGAAAGGAACAATAATTGGCCCAACGTCACGCCTCTCGTAAGTCTTAGAATTCCAACCCCGATTTTCTGACCCCAGAGCTTGTGCCCCAACCTCCCCCCACCCCCCCCCCCCACACTGTGTGAGGCCCATCTCATTCATTAGCAATAAGTATGAAATGAGATCGTGTGCCAAAAACATCTTGCGAACCGTAAAGCAGCAGCGAACAATGGGCGTTGAGGTAGCTGTTCTGTGAGTGTCAGGAACATACTCACGGAGGCTTCATGTTGTGCCAGGTGTGGGACACCTTGGGGGACAGGGCAGATCGGGTCCCAGGCCTTGGAGAGCCTACCGCAGAGCCGGGGTGATAACCCGTGCTTGTCTGGCCCGGGGGCTGGCTCTTGCGTCTCCTCACCGGGCCACCAAGCCTCCTTCTCCCCAGCTGTTCCCAGCCCGGCATGTCAGCAAAGGGCACGCAACTCCTCGTCACCTTGGATGCGCTGATGCAAAGGGACCCCAGCGGAGGCAGCACAGGACGCCTCAAATCCACCTTCTCCTTCCCTATCAGTCACCAGTCGCTGGTGGCTGCTGGTGCTCTGAGTTGCAGAGACGTGGCCTCATCCCTTCTCTTCTTCCAGATCCTGAACTACTAGCTCAGAGTAGTAGGCAGCAGCCTGCCTGCCCGAGGCAAAGGAACACGCCTGCCTTCATACCCTTGTCCTTGTCACACTGCATGAAAAACGCCACCTAGTTGTTTGGAGTGTTTTTTTTTAAAAAGACAATTTGATGTAACCTGCCTTTATTCTGAGACTTCCTGGGAGATTCATCTGGAAAGAATCTCTCCCTCGCTCAGCCAACGTGCCATTCACCCGCCCAGGAACCTGTCCGTCTATCAGATGTTTTCTGTTCGCCTGCTCTGTGCCAGGCCTGGAGCCGAGGTCAGAGAGGACAAGAGAATCACGTCATTGTCCTGTGGGGCTCACAGTATGTGGCCCCGAGTCTCTGGGTTCAGAGGGGCTGGGAGGAAAGGCAGACAGTAACTGCACAGTCCTTCCCCAGCTTGGCTGGGACCGAAAAGAAAGCCCAGCTGCTGGGAGGCAGGCCGGGGTCATGGGACAGTGGTTTTGGGCTGGGGCACCTCTAGCACATTTGGAGGTTGGAAGGAAAGGCAGGGCCTGGAGGAACGGGAGGGAGGAGGGGAGCTCAGGAGGAGTGGCAAGGAGCTGGGCTTCTGGCTGGGGGAAGAAGGAGCTGCCTCCGCTTGTCTTTAAGGGGGTGGGGGGAGCGATTACTGAATCAAAAAAGATCAGCACTTTCTTGATATTTACTTGACACTTACTAGGGGCAGGAAGATTTTGATCTGGTATTAGCCGGATTAGGTTTTGGATCCCACAGGGAAGGGCCTTGGCTTTTATCACCAGAATCCCTGCTCACCCCCAAAGCTAAGATGACAATCATTTTCTAGCTGGGGCAGACGTAGTGCCCTTCAACCTTCCTCCATCACGTTTCCGTCACTCCTGCCTACTGCCAGACCTCCCAGGCTACACCTCCCTGGGTACCATATTCTCTCTATTATCCCTGCTAATGACGTTCTTTTTTTTTTTTTAAGTGCTCAGGGCGCTGAACATAATGTCCCCTAACACTTATCCTCTGTGCAGATTCATTCAATGTATATAACTCCACAAACACAACATTCTTCACAGATGATGTTTCTCTGCTGATGGTTTAGGGGGCTTTCCACAAGATGGCAGATGTGATGAACAGTATATTCTACCACTGGATAAAGGTAGATGCATTACTGTTTTGTCATATTGTTGAAGGAAAGAAAGAAAGAAAAAGAAAGAAAGAGAAAGAAAGAAAGAAAGAAAGAGAGAGAAAGAAAGAAAGAGAGAGAAAGAGAAAGAAAGAAAGAAAGAAAGAAAGAAAGAAAGAAAGAAGGAGGGAAGGGAAGGGAAGGAAGGAGGGAAGGAAGGAAGGAAGGAAGGAAGGAGGAAGAAAGGAAGGATGGAAGGAAGGAAGGAATTACCAACCTGTTCTTTCCTTTGCACCTGAGAGAAACTAAAATGTAACTAGTTTTCAGGTCAAAGATGTTCCAAGAAATTAATTCAGCACACTCGGAGCATTTGGACCAAACCTGAGGTTCACAGGGGAATGATCCCAGTTACACACTTGTCTTTTGGGGGATCGAAGACCATCGGAGAGAGTGGTGATTACACGAGGCAATATTCTGAGACCTTAGCCAAAGGTGCCTCCCATGGCATCCCCCTCCACTTCTTTGTACCTATTCCACACCTGCCACTACTCCGGGACAGCACACCCTGCACTCAGGGTAAGAACACGCAGAGCCAAGAAAAATGATCGGTAAATGGTTCCAAAACAAGCTCTGAAAACATAAAACAGGGTAATTTCTTAAAAACTGAGGCTTATAATTGCCAAGAATCTGGAACTTAAAGAGAGAAGATGCTTTAAAGTTTGTTTGTTTTTGTTTTGTTTTGTTTTTTAGTTAACAAATATGGCTTCATAAATTAAAAGCCTGTCTGCCCGATGACTTAGTACCCAAGGTCGATTCGTATACACAGACTGCGGAAGCATAGTTTCCATGTCAGACGTGGTAAACATCCAGTAGGTAAAGTGAGGCAGAGAAACAGGAGAGGAGAAAAGAAAGCGGGACGGAGGCAGATGTTTCTAGAAGATCCTCGCCGTAGACCTCTTAGCCTCAGCGCTAGGATGGGGACAATAGAAACATCAGACGATCTATAGGCACCGAGATCAGAAGGCTCCCACTCCTGACTTTGCATCTGAAACCGTGGAAAGAAGAGTCTCGTGAAGGCTGGAGACAGAGGAGCAACCATTGCGGCAGGACTGGCGTGGGCAGCTCAGAGGCCCCACTGATGCCTTGTGGTCAGGCTAAGGATGGTGAGGAGGCACTGGTGTGGCCCTGCCGCTGGGAAGCTGAGGGAGACCAGGATGTCAACTGGGTTCTTGAAGAATAGAAACGTCGGGAATAAATAGAGCCAACAAACCAAGTGCAGGCAAGCACTTCTGCGTGTCAACAGAAGCCCCAGCGGGACAACCCTGAAGACTGACGCCTTTCCTTGGATAGCAGGGCGACCTGCATGTTCCCCAAATTTAGATCTTCTTGGAAGAAGGAAAAGACAAGAAAGAGCGAGAAAATCTAAATGGATGCAAGTGAGATTGTGGAAATTCGTGAGCACCCGAGTTTTACCTTGAATTTGCAAGATTAAGTTTCCTGCTACTCAGAGGAAGTGGGGGCTCAAAGACTTATCAAGCTGGCAAGATTTCATTTTTGCCTGCCTGGGTTTGAGGCTGAAATTCATACCCTTAGAGTAGGAGGATGCTGAGAGTCCCGCATACTGACCGTCACCTCTTAGGGAAAAAGCAGGAGAAGCAGCAGACACATTTTCTTTGGAGGAAAGTAGTGTTTCTGGCCATTGCCCAATTCACCGTGGTCCCCGACTACAAAAATTCAGAGCCTGAAAGTTGTTAGAGATGATTCAATCCTGTTCCCTTTACAGGTGAGAAACCTGAAGTTCGTTGGGAAAGGACACGTCCAAGTTTATAGAAGCGGCCCACACAGATGAAGTCTGGATCCTGGGTTTCCCGGCAACTGGTAGAGGGCTGTTCCACCTCACCATGCTAACAAAACCCTTTTGGGGGGGTTCCTTCCCATTCTCCCTTGGGTAGTTTTGGAGAGTGAGAGGATGTCGAGAAATTTCTCATGAGGCGAAGAGAAAGAGAATGGACAGTGGGGTAAAAATGACACTGGGTAAAAACGGCCTTAGCAGGAACACAGAACCCCATTGGAAAGTCAATCAGTGCTATGGTAGAAAAGGAAATTGACTCTGCAGTGTTTTGAGATCCTCTTTCATACCAGAAGCTCTACCAATACCCAAGCTCTATGCTCTACCCAGGGCACAATCGGCTAAGAAAGAGCACGTTAGTTGGGGTGCTTGGGTGACTCAGTCGGTTACGTGTCTGACTCTTGGTTTCGGCTCAGATAATGACCAAAGGTGTATCATACAGAACAAGAAGGGGAAGGGATAATCCCTGGTTTTCCCTGCCCCTCAGCGTAGCACAGAGTTTGGAATGGTCTTGATGTTGGTTAGTATTGGTTGAATAAATAGTCCACAGTTTGGATTCTGTTGTTCAAGGGTGAACGTCAGTTCCATGTGCTCTGGGACATATCTTTAGGTCTCATGGTGAGGTAGACAGAAACTTCTTGAAATACCAAGAAATACTGGCTGTGTAGATTTCTTTGGTGACATGGATTTCTCTAGATTCTCTGTGAGAAATGTACCTGCCTCAAATTTTGGTAATTTCCTATGATTTCGTTACTATTTTAAATAACAAGGTGTTAATAACACATCAACATACTAACTTAATGGTGACATTTGCATGGGTCTTTCATGTCCATTGTCTAAGTTGACTCTGACAATATCCCTGTGATTGAAGGAAACTGTAACGGGCTTTTCTCATTTTATCTGTGTGGCATCGTTCACTTCTTCCAGTCCCAAAATGCCCATCTTCAGTAAATCATGTCTCACTTCCTCCTACCAGCCTCTAACAGGTGGTCCCAAGGTGAGATAGGCATATTGGCCTCTCCATGGCATGGCTGAGAGTGATTATCTAGAGATAGGCATGTAACCCAAACTAGGCTGAGCAGAGTTCTTCCCTGAGAACTAAGGGCAAAAATTCTCTGCCTCTCTGTAAGTGAAGATGGGGAGAAGTGAGCCTAAGAACTCTAAGAGCCATCATACCAGCTTCCAAGAGAACATCGATTCTAACATCAAAAAAAGCCAAGAGAAGTTTAGATTGGAGAAAGAAAGACAGTTGTGATAATGCTTGGATCCTTGGATCCAGTAGCCTCCTCTCTGCCAGGAGTGTGAAAGGCCCAATCGATTCCTCCTTTATCCTGAACCACATTGAGCTGGGTTTCTGTCACTTGCAACCACCAAAGACCTAGCTAACAAAAAGAGATATCCCTATTTCACAGACAAAGCTGAAGGTCAGACGGCTTTGGTTACTTGCTCAAAATCACAGTCTCTCAGCACCAGAGTTAGAAATTAGGAATAGAAATGACTTGTGTCCTTCAGATGCCAAGTTGAAGGTCTCTGCTCACTAAGTAGTACATCCTTTCTCCAGAGGTCTTTTCTATCAGTGGGCTTTTCTATCATCAAAAAAAAAAAAAGAATACTTCTCTTCCCATTGACTTTCTCAAGGCAAACTCTCAGCTCTTTGCCTCCCAAGACAACTTCACATCTTCAGACATTTGATAACATATTTGGCTCCTATTCCCATTTCTTTTGTTCGCTTAAGCTCCAACACAGTTGCCCTTTAGTCACTACGACCAAGTAAAAATGCAATATGAAAGGAATATCGCCTCCTGCCTGGAAATGTCCTAAGAGCACAGGGGAAACTCAAGTTCCAAACCAAATTTGGACACAATGTTAAGCTAGGTGGGTGCTAAAAGAGGCTGAACATCTGTATCTAAAGCGAGTCAAGATATTACTGCGTTCTGAGGGTGATGGGCCCAAGCCATGTGAAATGGTCATGATGAAATAGATCAACTGAAAACCCTTGATTCTCTGTGTCCTCATCATCTTTGCTCTGTCTTCCTTTTCCAGGGTATTCGTTGCTGGAATAAGTGGGCATTCCATGTGCTAGGAAGAAAGTATCGTTACACTTGTTAATGTAAGTTGCTTGTTTGTCTCATCGTCTGAATTGTATCAATGGGGAGACAGCCAGAAACCCCAGTGTGAAGCGGAATGTAACATTCTCAAAAATCCTCTGAGAAAGTATTATTACTCTCATTTTCATACAAGGGAAAACTGAGGATCAGGGAGGTGTAGTTAATACTAAAATGTTACACTTCTAGCCCAGAAACTTATTTTTTGCTTTCTAGGTCCATGTGTTCTCCCACTTCTTGGGACATGGTCACCATCCCTTTATCCGGGACACCACAAAGTCAACATTTCCAAAGCTGAACTCATTATTTTTATCATCTAAAACTTTTCCCTCTTTCAGTTGATGATTCACCCATCTACCCATCCATCCATCATCCATCTATCCATCATCCATTCATCCATTCATCCATCCATCCATCCACCCATCCACCCATCCATCTATCCATGCATCCATCCACTCATCCATCTATCCATCCATCCATCCATCCATCCATCCATCCATCCATCCTCTAGTCGTTCATTTAAAATCAGAAACTTGGGTGAATACCAAGGGTGTTAATGATAGGTACAGGGTTGAGTTTCAACTTTGCTCTGTCCTTAATATAACTTCTCTCGCTTCTCCATGTATCCATCTTGCTTTCAATGACTTCATCTGTAAAATGAAGACTATGATTCTGAGTCAGACATCTGACACTGGATAGTAACCCTGGATATTTTTGATAGGATGGAAAAAATTATGCGTGTGTATACTATGGCATGGTGTTTGGCACTTAAACATTTAATGAATGATTATTATTATCATTCTTATTTGTATTAATATTAATGATACATAATACTTGTGCCTCTGTGTGAACCTCAAAGCACTCTGTATATGTAGATGTTTACATATATGTGGATATATATAAATATATGCATTACATGTTCACGAACACACATATGTAAATGTGCATACACATGTGTGTGTATGTGTGTGTGTGTGTGTGTGTGTGTGTGTTTATAATAGATAAACGGGCAGGTTGACTAAATGAGATTGGCAAGGGAATATGTCATTGCATCTCTGGGGAAATCCTGGCAAGCTCACATTTGTGGAAGAGAATTAAGGTATTCTTTAGAATGTTAGATATATAGCTTCAGATATTCAGAACGAATTTTTGGGTCATAAACTTAATCATTATTAACAATAACTACTGATTCTGTGCTGGCACGAGGTTAAGTGCTTTATATATGTCAATCATTTAATCTTTGCAATAAGGTTGAAAGGTAAGGTCTGAAGTTTCTGCAGCGCAGGTGAAGACAGTGACATTTAGCGAGGTTAAACTCCGGCTCCGGGTCTTACAGCCTGTCCCTGGCTGAGCTGGCCAGAGCCTGGTTCTTGTTCTCATTCTGCTGTCCTCACATGACTGAGGGCCATTTGTTATTTACAGACACCTCTGCCTTCGGGGTCCTTTTTAATCGGTAGCTGTCAGTGGTTTTCCAACGCTGTGTGTCCCCAAGGTCACAAGAGCACTCTCATGCCTCTTTGTGATCAGGGCCAGCTGTTGCTAAGTGATGGATTTTCCAGGTCTCTGGCTTGGCCCTGGAGGTTAGACTTCACATCCAAAATGGCAATGAATAGCACTTCACCTCCCGAAGGATCCCAAAGCCACTTCTCAGCTTTGCTTCTGTGGGGGCTGCCTTGTGGGCCTGACCACCGTCTGGCAGCTAGGCTGAACGCCCTACGCACCTAGAGAGAGCTAAGATGGCAATGCCACTCCCTGTACCCCAATGCTGTGGTGGCATGGGGAGAGTTCTGAAATGAATCAACCAGATCCCTATCCAAGATGTCCAGCGTATACATGTTTACGCACACCCCTGGCTCTTCGTGACGGAGAAAGATGTATTTACCAAAGCTACTTTCAAGGGCATTCTGTAGACACCGTGCCTGCGAAGTTGTCCTCTAAGTTGGGTGTGTCCATTCATTTATTCGTTTACTAAATACATCTTACTTGAAAAGCATTGCTATCAAGGGCTTGCATCATCTATCCCACTGACACATCACACAATTCTATGGCAAGCACCGTTATCTACGTTTTACAGATGAGGGAGCAGGTACAGAAAGGTGAAGTCACTGGCTTAAGGCCATATCGTCAGAGAGTCTTGGGGCTGGGTATTGAACCCAAAATCTGAGGTTCAACCACTCTGCACTGCCTTTGGTACCAGCATGATGAGGAAAGATGACTGGGGAAGGGGGTGTCTTGGTGACTTGGGGTCAAGGGGAGACTTGGGGACGTCATGTCCAATGGGCACTTGCGAACGTGCCAATGTTGTGTGGAGGGCAATGGGATCTGCCCTGGGATGCCAGAAATCTTGAATTAGAGATCACAATAAAAGTATCAATATGTTTCATGTGCTGGCATTTTCTGGGGAAGCTGATGATGCACCTGACTTTGTGCAGGGATTGGTGGGGAGTGAGGGGGGCAAAGGAGTCAGTAGCTACCTGGGTAATGGGAATGGTGCCAAACGAGGGTGAAAAGGGCACCGGTCCATCCCATTGTGCCACCTGACACGCCCTTAAATCCTTTATTAACCAGGGGCTTGCACGTGGCATGCTCACTTAGAAAAGCCTTCCCTAACTAGTTTCAGCTCAGCAGAAAGTTCATGACATTTGGGATTTGAATTCCATTTAAGTGTTGCCAAGAGGAAGGTAAAAAACACACACAGAGCTCAGAGCAGCCCTTCCACTCCTACAGCGTCAAAGCATTTTAAAAAGATCTCTAAAGAGACTCTGGGGGGTTTTGCAAATTTCTCTTACAAAATAGCATTTTTTTGTGTGTGAGAAACGGGAGTATTAGCAATGCATGCATTAAAATCCTCCTGAAATCCAGATGGATTTTAAGCTTGAGGATGGGAGATCACTTCCCTAAAAGCCAATGAAGTCGACCCTCCTGGAGGGATTTTCTTTTTTTATCTTGGGAGGGGGGAGAGCATTTCTATAGGAAGTCAAAGTAGCCATTAGAAGTTTTTAAAAATCATGATATAATAGGGGTGCCTGGGTGGCTCAGTCAATTAAGCGTCCAACTTCAGCCCAGGTCATGCTCTTACGGTCCGTGGGTTCGATCCCCACGTCGGGCTGTGTGCTGACAGCTCAGAGCCTGGAGCCTGCTTCTGATTCTGTGTCTCTGTCTCTCTCTCTCTCTCTGTCTCTCCCCTGCTCATGCTCCCGCTCTCTCTCTCTCTCTCAAAAATGAATAAAGGCTAAAAAAAAATCACGATATAATAGGCTTTAGAAAGCCCTGCAAATCCGTTTACTCTTTTTGTTTAAATCGTGTCTGTTTCCATGAAATTTTAGTAGACGGTCTCGTAAGCGATTCCCAAGTTGTGCCAAGACCGGTCTTGCAACTGTAGGTCAAAATCTACTCTCACTGATCATTTTATAACAAAACCGTGCTAGACAAACGGCTGTTGACATTGTGAACAGCCCCTTCTGGTCTATTTATTTACCAGGGCATGTCCTCGCCCAGTGGCCTGCCAGTCTCAGGGATGGGGAGGCTACCTCATTGGTGTCCTACATAGGTCTGAAATACCAAGATGACTATTCCAGGATCAATCTTGTTTACTCCAGCCTCCTGGCTAAATAAACTGCCAGCCGGCCTCTGAAGGTTAAGGCGACATCCCTGAGAGGGACTGCAAAGGAGTTGCCCCAGGGCTTCGGGGTAAAGGGCTTTCTCCTCTACCAGACCTTTCGACCACCACCTCAATGTTCCTGGAGGAGTCCAGAGCCCTACAACTGGGATCCTGTTGTGTATACAAGCTGGGGGCGGGGGGATGGGGGGGACTGCATTAGGCCATAACTCAATCAATCCCTTTCAATTATGTCAGCGGAGAGGAGAGGTTAATTTAGGAAGCAGCCATTCAATGAACCTTTATTGAACCCTGCTTCTGTTGCCTTCATTTACGCTGTTTTATATTTAATCCTCTTAAAACCCAGGAGCCACTGGAGTTATTCCCCATTTAGGGTTGAGGAAATTGGGCTCCAAAGAGAATAACCACTTGTCTGAGACTCCTGGGACTTTAGATTCTAAGGTTCAATAAGGGTCTATCTGCAAAGCTGCCTCTTGGTAAATGTTGGTGGGGATTATATAGATACGGTCCTTGAAGACAGAGATATACAACATCTCAGGGGGTTGGTTGGCCAAAGACAGCCTTTAGTAAGTGCCTACTGTGTGCCAGGAATTGTTCCAAGTGCTTCCCATGTAATAACTCATGTAATCTTCAGAATAACCCAATGCTTTCACTCCCATTTTGCGGATGAGGAGACTGGGGCACAGCACAGGGAGACTGAGGGACTTGTCTAAGATCACAGAGCTAACAAGGGGTGGAGCTAGGATTCAAACCCAGGTAGTTAGGTTCTGGATACTTCCTTCCCCCATCACGCTGTCAGGAAAAATGTCACATATACCAAAAATCTGAAAGAAATTTACAGTGAACACCTGTGTGTCTACCCCCTAGGTCCTGCGATTGTGAGCATTTTGCTACATTTATTTTGCCACGTATCTATCCATCCATCCATCCATCCATCCATCCATCCATCTCATTTTTTTCAAGTAGGTTTCAGGCCCAGCACAAAGTCCAGCATGGGATTTGAACTCATGACACTGAGACTAAGACCTGAGCTGAGGTCAAGAGTCGGATGCTCAACCAACTGAGCCACCCAGGTGCCCTGATCCATCTCATTTTTTAAAAATTTATGATTTATTTTGAGAGACAGAGAGAGAGCAAGTAGGGGAGGGGCAGAGAGAGAGGGAGAGAGAGAAGCCCAAGCAGGCTCTGCACTGCCAGAGCAGAGCCCCGTGTGGGGCTCAAACTCATGCACCGTGAGATCGTGACCTGTGCGGAAACCAAGAGTCTGAACCTTAACTGATGGAAGACCCCAGGTGCCCCATCTCATTTTTGATGCATTTCATAGTAAGTTGACCAAATCTGCACACTTCACCCTTAAACACTTCAGCGTGGGCATCATTACCTAGAGTTCTACATTTACTTATATTTTTTAAAATTTACATAGAGAGAAATGCACAAATCTTAATTGTACCATCCGATGAAATTCAGCAAACATGTACACCCGTGTTTCCCAAACCTTATCAAGATTTAGGACATTTCCATCACTCCAGAAATTTCCCTCACATTCCTTCCCAGGCAATACCCACCACACTGGCCCCCAGGGAATCACTGTTCTCACTTTTTCCATTATAGGTACTTTTTTTTCCTTTTCTAGAGCTTTAGATCAAAGGGGACATACAAGATGTTCTGTTTTGTGGCTGGCTTCTTTTGCCTGGCATGATACTTTCCAAACTTGTCCATATTGTTGGGTATTAGAAGCCTGTTCCCTTCTGCCGCTGAGGGGTATCCCGCTGTGTGACTATACCACAGTCTGTTTATCCAGTCCCCTGTTTAGGGACACCTGGGCTGTCCCCCAAACCCACCCACTTTTAGCCATTTTGAATAGTGATGCTATAAACATTCATGTGCTAGTCTTTCTGTGGACATAGGCTTTCTTCTCTTCGGGTGAAAGCTTAGGATGGGTCAAAGGGTAGATTCATGTGGAGTTTTAGAAGAAACTGCCAGACCGTTTCCCAAAGTGGTTGCACACTTTGCCTCCCCACCAGCGGTGTGTGAGAGTTCCCACTTAGATGCTAACAGGCCAGGCAATATGCTCTAAGCTCTGCTGCCTCTCCCAGGAGGAGGCCAGTCAACAATTGCACTCGAATGGGTTCCTAAAGGTCAGAAAGAAAGGATTTGGCTTTGGCAGAGATGACGTCACAAAGGCAAAGCCAAGGTTTGATCCCGCTTTACCATGACTTCAAGGTCTGAGCATTTTCGACCGCATTTTAATATCTTCCGCTGCAAAAAGGGACAGATTTGGAGAACCCAGGGGCGGCTTAGGGGCGGAGCCCAACGAGCTGGGTCCCAAGGGGCCCCGATTCCTGACAAGTCTGCAAGATACAGAGGCGTCTGAGGACCAGAGTGATGGGTGCAAATCTCCTTGGTAAACTTGTTGCTGAAGACTCCTTCCTTAAAGGAAACTTGGGGCAGCAGCACTTGGAGAAAGTGAAAATGCTGAGCAATTAGCAATTAATCTGCGGGAGGAACTCTGCAGCTCTGATACAAAGAAGCGGCCACCGTGGCCCGACGGGGGAAGAGCAAATAAGAAAATAAAAGCAGCACGGGGCACACAGAAGAGGGCAGTCATGTCTCTCTCTCTGTTTAAGTTTACTTATTATCTATTTTGAGAGATGAACAGGAGAGAGGCAGAGAGAGAGAGAGAGAGAGAGAGAGAATCCCAAGCAGGCTCCACACTGTCAGCACAGAGCCTGACTCGGGACTCAAAACTCTCAAACCGTGAGATCACGGCCCGAGCCGAAGTCAAACACTTAATCCACCGAGCCACCCAGACAGTTGTGTATTTAAAGCAAAAACTGGAAACGGAAGATCTGTTCAAGGCCCTGGCCAATGTTAACATCAGGAGCCTCATGTGCATGGTAGGGGCAGATGGACGGCCCCCACAGCAGGTGCTGCGGCAGGAGGAGGTCCTGCTCCCTCCACCACGGCTGCCCCAGCTGAGGAAAAGAAAGTGGAAGCAGAGAAAGAAGAACAGAGGAGTCCGATGATGACACGGCCTTTGATCTTTCCCATGAAGCCTCTTCTGTAACCTGTTCAATAAAAAGCTGAACTCTTTTTTTTTTTAATTTTTTTTTTTAATGTTTATTTCTGAGACAGAGAGAGACAGAGCATGAGGTGGGGAGGGGCAGAGAGAGAGGGAGACAGAATCTGAAGCAGGCTCCAGGCTCTGAGCTGTCAGCACAGAGCCCGACGCGGGGCTCGAACTCACAGACCGTGAGATCGTGACCTGAGCCGAAGTCGGACGCTCAACTGACTGAGCCACCCAGGCACCCCAAAAGGCTGAACTCTTAAAAAACACAAACAGGGGCGCCTGGGTGGCTCAGTCGGTTGGGCGGCCGACTTCGGCTCAGGTCATGATCTCGTGGTCCGTGAGTTCGAGCCCCGCGTCGGGCTCTGTGCTGACAGCTCAGAGCCTGGAGCCTGTTTCAGATTCTGTGTCTCCCTCTCTCTGACCCTCCTCCGTTCATGCTCTGTCTCTCTGTCTCAAAAATAAATAAACGTTAAAAAAATTTTTTAAACAAACAAACAAACATGAAATGAAACAAAAGGAAGGAGCATCCCTGTCACAGAAGTCTATGCAGTCATAGAGAAGGAGACCTCTCTCTGTAAACTCATATGAAACAGTCCCCAGGACATATTTTAAATAAACAGATACACCCAAGTTCAAGTCCCACATGTAGAGTATGAGCTGATTTGTGCTCAGAAGACTTCCTTTATGCATATCATAGATCGCACATTTCTGGGAAGATACCCCAAACACCATTAACAATGGTTGACTCTGGAGGGTAAAAATGAGAGGTGAGGGGGGAAAAAACCGATTTTTCCTTTTTTATGATATTCTGAACTCCACTTTTTTTTTTTAAACGCTGGCAACAGTAGTTTTTAAACAACTACAAAGGAAGGGTTGCTGGCAGAAAGCTTCTGTGGCCGAGCCCCAGAGGCTGTGCAAGCTTCCCGCCTTGGGGGACAAAGAGGAGGGGCCCCACCAGCTGCCTCCAAACTCTGCTCCCTTTGGGCATTCCCTGCCGCATTCATTTCAGGATTGCCTCTTTGCAGGGCCGAGACACCACTGTCCACATTCCAGGCTACCGTACTGCCAGGCTGGGTTGTGCGCCACCCCACCCAACTGGGTGGTCTCAGTTTACCACCCACAAGGCTCAGTTGTGCAGAAGCTACATAGGAGCTGAGAACACTGGTCTTCGGGGGGCCTTTGGTCTGGGGAGCTGGGTAGGGAAGCTCTCCCTGCCTGGGCAGTTGACTTCTGCCCCATCTTTGGTGCACAGGGGACTCCTTTAGTGACAGCCTCCTCTCCTGCCCCTCCAGAGGGATACACCTAAAATGCAGAGCTAATCTCTGCAGCTAAAATCCTTCTATGGCTCCCATTGCCTGCAGGAGTGCGTGCTGCTTATTCCAGCATTTAAAAAGAGTGTTCATTCCTGGGCATCCCCTGAGATTTTATTCCTTGGAGTCTGGAAGTGGGAACCGGACTCTGCATTTCTACAAGCGCTGCAAGCCGATTCTGATACGAGTATTCCTGAGACCACACAGAGGAAAATGTTGACTCACAGGAAATGCCAGAACTTTTCCGAATGACATTGGCCTGCCCTGTAAGATCGCTAAGCCACTTTTCTGTCCACTCGTCCCCACTCACCCTATACTCCAGTTGCATGGAATTGCTTGCCTGTCCTCAAAGGGCCCCATCCTCGCACGGCCCCCATGGAGCATCCCTGCCTCTCTGGAAGTGCAGACTTCCCCACTTCCCCGCTGATCCCTTCAGCCCTTCTCCTGTGGCCGGAGCCACTGCAATCTACAGATGTCCTCCTGGGCCGTGACGATCTTAAGACAGAGAGAGTGACAGCAGCTGCTATGTCTCGGCATCCCCAGGGATTGCCCCCATGAAGGTGTAACTCAGGAGTAAGGGCAGAGGAGAAATGGTAAGGCAGGGGGTCGGGCTGGCAAGCTTCAGCTTCCATGTGACTCGAGGCCCTCCCCCCCCAAGAGTAGAGAAAAGGGACACAGGCGCAAAGAGCCCGTAAGACGAGTCAGCATCCGGAATCAGATTTCCAGGGGGCACAAAAGGAAACAGGTCCTGCCAGAGTGCTGGCTTCTCTCCAGGCCTGGCTGCAGCCACAGGGACTAGAGTTGTGGCCTCAGAGGTGCTCTGAGATGACAGGGCCCAGGCCCCCGCCGTCCCACGGAGCCCCGGCCGGTCACCTCACCTCTCTCCTGGTTTCCCCCTCCTGCGTCCTAGCCTTTGCCCGAGTTCAGGCTGTTCCCCGCCGGGAACTCAGGCACCGGGGTTTGTAAAGAAACATCTCTAAACAGCAGCTGACAACACGCCCCGGGAAGACGACAGACCTCCCACTTGCCGAGGCTTCACCAAACCTTTAAAGGGTGCAGTCTACCACCCTGCAAGCCTCCCACAGAAGCTGTCAGGAGCATCACAGAAGATGAAAACCTGCCCCGAGCAAAGTTCACACAGAAGGATGCCAGTCGGGGGCACGGGGCAGGGGGCCGGCTCCTGAGGCTGGAGTTCCACAACCAGCAAGGCGCCCGTCCCCAGGGCCCGGTCACCCTCCGCGGGGTGGACTTCACCCCCTGATCCCACAGGGACGCCCCGCAGGATTGGAAGGACCTTGGGTGTTGGGGGGGAGACAGTTTTGCTTTAAATGTCAGCTCTGCGGTGAGTGACTCTTCCGAGTCGGGTCAACCTTCGGAGCCCAGTTTCCTAGTGTGTGAATTGGGGGGTCACTCACCCCGCAGAAGAGCCCAGCACCGGGCCTGGTGCATGGGAGGCCCTCAATAGATGACGGCTCCCTTCTCACCTCTGCCCGACGTCTGTCCGTCTGTCCATCACCTCTTCAGTTAGGCAAGGTCTCCATAACAGTGGCCTTGGGAACGGACACTCCACGGCCAGAACAGCTACCTGGGTTCGAATCCCGGGCCTGGAGCTTCTTAGCTGTGTTGTCTTGGGCAAGTTATTTCTCCTCTCTGTGCCTGTTTCTTCATCTGTAAAATGGTGCTAATCAAGGCATCTAACACTTACATGTCATTGTGAGGCTTAAATGGGTTATGATGGACGACGCGCTCGAGGAAGAGTCTGGCACGTAGAAAACTCTCAATAAATGTTAGCAATTACTGTCAGTCTTTTACCCAGTCAGCGTGTTGTGAGGGCTTACAGCAGGCTCGCTGGGGGCTGTGAAGGAGCCTACAATGAAGCCGGGAAACTTGTGTGCAGTCCTCTAGATTGTCTCATCTTAAAGGACTGTGTCCCAGCGTTAGCCCCCCCACCCCCCAGCAAAACACGAGTGTGTTCTAATGAATGCAGTATAGCTAAGCGGGAAAAGCCGGGCTTTACCGACAAATAGACCCCAATTCACATCCGAAGCTGTGTGACATCGAACAACTGGCTTTACCTCTCTGAACCTCGGTTTCTTTTTTTTTTTTTTAATTTTTTTTTAACGTTTATTTATTTTTGAGACAGAGCATAAACGGGGGAGGGGCAGAGAGAGAGGGAGACACAGAATCGGAAGCAGGCCAGGCTCTGAGCCATCAGCCCAGAGCCCGATGCAGGGCTCGAA
Organism: Panthera pardus; assembly: GCF_024362965.1. Lineage (NCBI taxonomy): Eukaryota > Metazoa > Chordata > Mammalia > Carnivora > Felidae > Panthera > Panthera pardus. The sequence continues at coordinate 64,318,468 of NW_026526765.1, read as the reverse complement.
CTCACGGACCGTGAGATAGTGACCTGAGCCGAAGTCGGAGGCTTAACCGACTGAGCCACCCAGGCGCCCCAAGAACCTCGGTTTCTTTATCTGGAAATGGGGGGTAGCGATACCCACCTCTCGGGACTTGTCGAGGATGTTCCGGAAGAATGGACGACCCAATAAACCTTAGCATCCTTTCTCTCGTCTGCCCACTTTTCAAGAATTATTAAAAAGCAGATTGCCTAACCAGAGAGGGCTGGCCAGCTCAGGCGGGATGCTGTTTCGGAAAGTTGAGAAAAGCTCTTCCTGAGTCATGGCTGTGGAAACTTCTTGGCACAGCTCCCCAGCTTTCCTCTGTCCTCAAACTGCTGTGCTGCCTTCTCAGTTCTGACTCACCAGGCGCTCCTATGGCTTTCTCTTTCCCCACAGCAGTGGGTGGTTGTTTTGGCTCTAATTTCAATATCTCATTATCCTGGGACACAGTCACTCAGTCACACAGCGTCGGACCCAAATCCATCCAGACACTTCCCACCCTCACAGGCAGGACGCTTCCCTTCCGTGACTCATAGAGGCCCGGACAAGCACACGTCACGCGGAGCTGGAAGGGGCAGAGGGGAAACAGAGGATGGTGAGGGTCCTAGGGTTGGTACCACGTGCCGGAAACTGCATACGCCCACAGCCCCGATTAATTCTGATAACAAGCCACCCATGCAGGCAACATCGTCCCTATTTGCCAAGTGTGGGACCTGAGACTCAGCAAGATGACGCCACTTACCCTCTAGTACATAGCAGAACAGGGATCTGCATCCAAGTCCTTTAATAAGATTCATATTTTTAACCGTCGGACAATACAGCCCCTCGCTGTGCCGACTTGGCCCCGAGGTCCCGCTTCTGCCGGTGGGTGTAATCAGCACGTCAGAGCCAGCCTGTCCTTCTGCAGGTCAGGCTGAGAACACGGCTCTTGTGCACACATGCGCACACACACACACACGCGCACACACACACACACACGGGCCCGTGTGCTACCGTTTGCAGCGGTGAGATTTCCAATCCCGGGAACCTTCCTGCGTTCTTAGCCTGATCTCTCCGGCTGCTTGCCCTCACTTGGAGCAATCATACCGCCGGAAGCTACAGAAATGGGAAAAGGCAAAGAAGGCAGAAAGAAACAGTTATAAAGGTGAAAAACGAAACGAAGCGTGCGGGACCCTCTGCTTGGGAGCGAGGTGGAAGGCCCCCTAACCTCTGGGCAGCTGAATCCACACTGAGCCCCTGACTGCTGAAGGCAGAAGGGAGGAAGGTGGGAAGGTGAGAAAAGGCGACAAGGGAAAGGCGGGTGACAGCGGGGGAGTGGTTGTCCTTTGGGGTCTGGATTACAAATAAGCCTCAGTTTCCCGATCTCTCAGGTGAGCACTGAATGGAGGTCTGTCTCAGTACAAAACCATCCATCTTCACACAACCTCCTAACTGCCTCCCGACAAAAGACAAGCGCTGGGCATTTGGGAACAGGTTTCTTAATCGCCATTTTATGGAGGAAGACAATGAGGCTTCAGCAAATTAAATAAGTAGACCAAAGACCCAAGGCTGGCAAATCCCGGAGCCAGGTTCCTGTCAGGTGCACTGGTTCGGGGTCCATGACCCTTCTTCCCTCAGCCCATGCCCTCTCTCTGTTGAAAAGCATCACAAAGCCCTGTCTGCCACCAAAGTCCAGGTAAAAACAAAACAAAAACCTTCTCTCCCGATGCAAAGAGACACTCTGAACTGGGTCTGAAATGCCTCCAAAATTCCCTCCTTAGGGTAACCAACTTGGGGAGCAAGACAATAAAAGAGCCAACCTGTTCGCTAAAGTGGAGGCTAATCTGTTCTCTAGAGTCTTAAGTAGTTCAAGAAAGTTCGATAGTTCCAGAGAGACATGGACTTTCACACGTATTTTGAAAGTTTACCTGTGGATAGATTTTTTCTCTCAGTCCAATTTCCTCTCACGTTTCAGGCTTGGCTGTTTCTCCCATATCTGGGATGAGAAGAGAGAAAGTGGGATTTTCAGTGCTGTGTCTGCTTGACAGGCTCCCCCCGACACGTTCCCTCTGCTCACGCCAGGAGGGAACACGCTGTGTGGCCCGGTCTTCGTGCACATTTAATTTCGTGTGCACAGTGAGGCCGTTTATTCAAAGTCCTTGGAAATACAAAAATCCCACTCCCAGCCACATTTGGAGGGAAGGGAAGTAGGATACTAACAAGCCCCTTTCCTCTCTGTTTTTTCACAGAAAAAAAATGCAATGATATCGACTCAGTCATGAAGGTACCTTAGTTGACTTCATATTCCTTTCTGGGTTTTGTCAACGCTTTTCTGGGGACACACAGTGGTTTTTACCTTTTTTTTTTAATCCAAAACAAATTTTTTAAATGTTCATTCATTTTTTAGAGAGAAAGAGAGACAGAGCGGGAGCAAGGGAGGGGCAGAGAGAGAGGGAGACAGAGAATCCGAAGCAGGCTCCAGGCTCCGAGCTGTCAGCACAGAGCCCGATATGAGGCCCGAACTCATGAACCGCGAGATCATGACGTGAGCAGAAGTCAGACACGTAACCCACAGAGCCACCCAGGTGCCCCTCACAGTGGTTTTTATTTTTAAATGCCTCTGCATTAAAGTTTATACCTATTTTTCTATAGGTGTCTTATTTTAGGATCTGAAGATTGATTTTTCATGCCCAAAGCTAGAAAAGGTGCAGTTTGGCTTTAAACCTGAGGCATGGGCTTTTTTCTCCCAGGTCATCCAATTGGTGTTTCCATCCACCTTCTCCATTGTTGCTGTGGGCTGTGTGTGCGTAAAGCCCCTTCCTCATCTCCCTGGAAAACGTTCAGGAAAAAAAAAAAAAAGAAAAGAAAACGTTCAGGAAAACCTGCCAAGCTCATCACTGGGTTATGGGATTGGCTCTGTGTCTGGGGAGGTAGCGTGCTGAGTCCCCCTCCCAGGTCGCGTGGGGTCAGAGCGGACGCTAGCCATGGGGACCCGGCAGCTTTGGAGTCCCATGGGTCAACGGTGTTCTCTGACGAAAATGTTTTCCACTTTTGTTGCCATTGCAGTCAGCAAATTTGGAAACGAGGAATTCAACACTTTTGCATTTTGAGGGACCTTAGGGATAATCTGGCCCACATACTCCAGTTTACAGGTGAGAAAATTGAGGCTGACAGAGTGAAGGGGCCTTCACCTGGCCACCCAGTTGGTTAGCAACAGAGCTGAGACTCAAATCTTGACCTTTTCCTGACCACTTGCTTCCTTGTGTGTAGCTTGGGGCTAACCTATTATGTGAAAAGCCCTGTGTTATAGTCAAAGTAGTCTTTCAGAACCCAAAATCCAAACAAAAAGGAAGGAAGGAAGGAAGGAAGGAAGGAAGGAAGGAAGGAAGGAAAGAAGGAAGGAAGGAAGAGAGGAGGGATGGGGGAAGGGAGGAGGGAGGGGAAAGAAGGAAAGGAGGAGGAAAGGAAAGGAGGGAAGGAGGGAGGAAGAAAGGGAGGTAGGAAAGAAGGAGGGAGGGAGGGAGGAAGGAAGGGAGGAGGGAGGGAAGCGAGGAGGGAAAATAGGAGGGAGGAAGGGAAGGGAGGAGGAAGGGAGGGAGGGAGAGAGGAAGGAAGGAAAATGTTCCCATGAGCCCCACTGGCTTCAGGAGAGGGCTCCGACTCCTTCCCATGCAGAACAGACCCCTTTGCCACCTGGCCCAGCTACATTCACCCTGGTTCTTGCCACATTCTCTTCTCCCTTCTTTCCCCCATTTGAATACAGTTTCCCCCCTCAGCCTCCACACCCTTGCAGGTGCTGCTTTCTCCCCCTGGAAATCCCTTTCCTAGTTCACAGGTTGGCTCCTCTGGGAAGCCTTCCTGACCCCACCCGTGCCCCAGCTCGAGCAGGGGCAATCACCTGCTCCCTCAGAGCTGCTTCTGTTCTCAGCACTCACTCCTTTTGCCAGCTTTAGCATGTAAGTTGTTTGTGCCCGTGTCTGTCCCCCGCCAGGCGATGAGCCCCACCAGCTCGGGAAGCAGGTCTCCCCGCTGTGGTCCCGGTGCCTGCCTGGCGCAGGGCTGGCCGCAGGGCGGTTGCTAATAAATGACGGTTGGATATGTAAGTGGTCATCTAATGAATGGATGCTGCCCACATAACAGCCTCGTGTTGTGATGATGAGATATTGACGATTTAGATCGATTCGTGGCACAAAGAATCAAAACCGAGTGCATAAACTCCAGTCATATGTATCCCTCTCCCATCTGATTATACTTGTTAAATTTACAAAAATAAATAAATTGTGTGCCAGCCCAGTGCAAAGTAGCCCTTTCTTGAGCAGCAAACCGACCAGGCAAGGGCAAATACAGCAACATTTTTCCTGGCGATGAATGATCATCTAATCTACATCCTAACTGCTCATTTTCTACGGAGGCACCAGATTACGCATCCACGTAATTGAAGTATCCTTAGTTCTAACAGGAGCCCAGCTAGGTGGTAATTGTTGCCAGCTTCCCCTAGCACCCCCAAGATTGGGGAGCTGCTGACACGTTGCAGAAATCCTTACTAAACGCTATCCCTGAAAGCAAGATTGCAAAAATTCAAACCGAACGTGTTAATTGACTAGTACTTGGATTTGAAAGGTAAATTCTCAACGGCGGGCTGAGCTTGGGATGAGCCTGGGAGGACGCAGGCGGGAGAAAAGATCCTGGTGAGAGCCGTGAATGTTTCTAGACAGCTCACTGGTTGACAGCTCCCAGCCCTTTTTCACAGTGGAGGGAACTGAGGCACAAAGAGGGAAGTAGTTTGCTCATGATCTCACCCAGGCAGTGGGACTCTAGAGGCTGGGATCTTGCTGTACTTCTTTCCCGAAAAAGCAACTAACACTTACGGAATGCCTACCATATGGTACTTTATGGAACACCTGCCAGTTATTTTCCTATGCATCATATAGTTGTCTCTCTCTGATCCTATATTGTAGCGCTGAAGAAAATGGCCTGATTTGTTTTGAAATAAGGTATAAATAGAAAGCAAGTCTCCCAGGAAAAAGCCCTTTGCCCCATCTTCCTTCCGACTTAGGTTGCTGGTGTGAGGACATGATGCCTGGAGTAGCAGCAGCCGTATTGTGACCATGAGGCAGCAAGTCAATATACTGAGGATGATGAACTACAAAGAAGAACATGTGTGGCAGTCACTAAATCCTTGCACCTATCCTAGAGCCATCTACTTTCAGACTTTTTGTGTGGTGAGACAGTTAAGTGACTTTTTTTTTTTGTACAACTAGTCAATAGTTCTATTAGCTACAGATGAAAGTATTCTTGTTGGATGTAAGAGCTTTGAAAGGGTGTTGATAGAGTCAGTCCTCAGCATCGTATGTGAATTTTACACACGAGGAAATGTGACTCAGAGTTGAGGTCAATGTTACATAGCCAGCAAGATTTGAACTCGGGCATGCCTGCCTGCCATGATGTTTATTTACTACATTCCCTCACTCGGTCAACCTCAGCCCCTCCTGGGGCTTCCTTATGGTCCCCCCTAACCCAAAGTCCATTCTCTTGGTGTGATTCTCGGTCAACCTGTCAGATCAGACGCTCCCATGTTGAGTGGGTGTAAGTGTGTGTTGATTGCAGAAGGAGGGAACAAATAGGAGAATTATCAGTTCCGGGCTCATACTGGGAGAACCTATCCGGGACGCCATCAGGGGAATCCTCTAGCACTTACCAGAGAAGCTGATAGAAAGATACCACCTCCCCACTAGCAATCTCGCAGGGAGAAGTGGCAACACGTCCTCAAACACTATGGCAAAAATCCTAGACTTTCTGCTCTAGGCCTGGCCCATAGGACCTCCTGACACCCCCAGGGGCTTTACTCTTCCTTCTGCCCCTCCCCTGTACCTGACCCGTGCTCTCCTTCCAGGTGGCCCAACCTCTTCCGGAACATGAGAGCAGCCAGCATCTGTCCATTCTGCTCGAGACATCTCGTCCCCAGCGTCTCTCTTGACCTCTCGGCCTCACCCCATCTTGCCTCCTCTCCCCGCTCACCTGGTCTGCACCCAGGACACCTGTGCTGGTGATGTGACACCTGCCGCAGGGCCCTGGCACCGGATTTTCCCTTTAGCCCTGACTCTGACCGTCCTCCTCCGGCGTGATTCATAGTCAGTCCTGGATCACACGGTTTGGGCTCCACTCTGCAATTTCACCTTCATGTCAAGCCCTCGTGCCTCTGGGGTCAGGTGCTCATGGCTGGCTGGGGTCCCAATTCCTCTGAGTGGACATCTCTCCTATTGTCCAGGGCTCACGGACCCTCCCTCCCAGCCCTCAGGCGACTGCAGATACGCCACAGACATCTTCTCTCTCACCTAACTAGTTCTTTCGAAGAGACAAGCCACAGCCTTTCTATTCTGGATCTGAGAGGAAGATCCGCCACTCCCGTGGTATGACACCGGGTTGGAAATAAAGTCCCTGGTGCCTCAGAATATTTCCCACCTCTCCCTGAAGTGCTCTACATTATCCCTTGTGAGCGCAGACAGAGGGGACGGTCACTCTCCTGCATACAGCGGATGAGGGTGGCCTGTGTCTCACTCTAGGACTGTCACGCCACCCCTAGGACACACAGGGGTGCCTTTACCCAGCAGTTCTGGATGGAGCTTTCCAGGAGGCGTCGGATCACCCTGGTGGTTCCTGAACCACGAGACACAAATTTGTGGTGCACACATCAAACCTATCTGCTTCCAGCCGACTCCTTGGGATTTCCTGCACAAAAAGAAATCCCTAGGGAAAGAACTTTAGCTTTACGTCCCTAACGGGTACATCCATGTATAGATAATGCTTTTATACACACCCGTGAGTGTTCACACGCACACACACACACACACACACACACACACACGACTCTGGGAAGAACGAGGCTTGGGGAATACTTCGGGAGAGCCCTGCTAGCTGGACAAAATGCATTCTACTTATTATTACTATTATTATTATTATTTTAATCTCTAAACCTCCTTAGCGTTTCAATTATTGAAGAGCATACTATTTTACTGGCATCAAAGACAAAATAAAATCTTTGACGCTACGCAGCAACCACACAGCAGCAAGAAAGTATCTTGTAAAAGCAAGAAGAGACCCGTCTGCAGTCTGCTTGGTCTCCGAGGGGGCCAGATTCTAACGCCTTGTGTCTTGGGGAAAAATTTTAAAGGACCAGACAACTTTCGTGTTCCTAAATGGATTTACATGGCTCTGTTTTCGAAACTGGGAGTCGTGGTAGATTTAGCAAGGCCCAAAGAGTCACAAACGTCTGTCTCCCCCTGCTGCTTTCGTTCAGATGACCCAGGGTCCGAAAGGTTATGTGGCTCGTCCGAGGTCACCCCGCTAGAAATGGCAAAGCCTGGAGCCGCCCGTCGGCTCTGTCTGCTGTCCAAGGTCCAGCTTTCCACCGCTAAGCTTCCCTCCTCACCCACCCCTCCCTGAAGTAGGAGGAGGCTGAAAGAGAAGGCATCCATTGCTTTGCGGAATCCCTTCCTCAGGTAAGAGGCTTGATGTGAACGTCCCGGATACCGATCCGTCAGCACGGTCCTTGCAGGTTAGTGGAAGTGATGGGTAGATTTGGGGAGCTGGAGGGGACTCACTGCACTTCAGGAGAACCACGGTTGCGGCGGTGGGGGGGGGGTGCCTTGCAGAGTCCAGCTGGTGCAGGCTGCTTACGGGAACATATAGGACGTGCCTCACGTGGTCAAGAGACTCTCCTGTGCCTACATAGACACACACTGGCTCATTGACGCTCACGTTCAAAGAGGTGGGTATAGTTATCCTCATTTGTGGAAGACAGAGAAACTGAGGCTCGGAGGCACCGAGCACCTGCCTGCTGACACACAGTGGGGGAAAAAGAGGAGAGGGGATTCAGACGATGGGGGTCCCAGACCCAGACTATTTCCGCACTCCCCGTGAGCGGGCCCCGAGCCCTTCCCAGCCTGTGACTGGAGCAGACAAGGAATCTAGTTATTTTATTATTATTTTCTAACTTCCGTCGTTGACATCTGCATAGACTTGGTGGACAGAAGCACGGAGATTTGTCCCACCGGCCTCCACTTTGTTTGAAAGGCCGCAGTTTCCCGGCCCCCCGGGGCCGCCCAAGCTTGGTGGTGACTTGGTTGGTGACACTTTCAGCAATAGGTGACGAGTGTCGTGGGTGCACCACAGCCTTCCCTCCCGCCTCAGCCCTGCACCCGCCCCCCCCCCACAAACCCTCTGCCTCTGAGCTCTGTTTCTTTCTGTAACGAATACCCCTCAGTCATATATATTTAACATTCTTCATGCTAATTAAAGCGTTCAACCTCTTGGTGCTGTTCTTGGTGACTGACACTGTTTCAAAGCAGATTCAGAAATAGTTTTGGTCTTGACATTTATGCAGCCAGTGGGTGTTGTTTATTGCTGAGCAATTAGAACATAGATTAACATAATATCACTCCTCAACTTCAAGATCTGGGAGAGCAGCTCGGGGGGGGCTCACCCAGCCCGCTCCCTTTTGTCTTTCTGCTTTTCCCTCCTCCACACCCATCCACCCACCTGCCTTGAAACATGGTATTTCAAATTTATAGTTCAAGAAAGTTTGTGTAATCTAAGTCATAAAAAGACATGTCTTTTTCTTCCACTGCAGATGCAGCCCACGGTACCTGTATTCTCAACCAAAAAGGCATTTTTTTTTCTTTTCTGTCCTTGAAAACTTTTTTTTTTAATCTCCCTGCCCACTTTTAACTCTTGGGAAGAGTTGAGGTCAGGAAGCAGGGATTGGGCTAGTTACGTACCTTTTCCCGAGTGGTTTCCCGCAATCTCACATTCACCGTTCTCTTCTGCCAAGGGCATTTGTGCCTTAACGTTACATTTGTCCTTCTGTGGGAGGAGAGTCACCCCTGGGCTGGTCTATGCAACAACAAGCTAGATAAGAGGCGATCTTTGCCAACTGTGCCTGCCCTGCGGGTCAAAGATGCTCCTGGGGGTTACAGAGGTCACCTGCCACAGGTCTCTCCACTCGAAGGGACGGGTGCCATGGAACAAAGGGCTTGAGCGAGGACAGCCCTCCAGGCTCACTGCTAAAAAAATGTAGGTGCAATAATACCAAACCTAAAAACTGGATGTTGAGCCCTTCATTTTAACAAGTATCCAGCTAGTGTTTAAATGTCTCCAGTTCCTTGTGGTCTCTTACCTGGGCTGTTGGGACAGCATCCAAAATGATCTCCTCACCTCCAGGGTCTCCATTCGGGGCACCTACCCCACTGCTCCACAGAGCTCCCTGTATATCACAGAGCTGAAGTGGTCACTCTCCTACCCCAAATCCTTCAATGGCTCCCTATTGCCTGCAGGAGAGGGTTTGACACCCTGCGGGCTCTTTTATAATCTTCCCAGCACCTCTTTCCTGAGTCACCTCTGCTTCTGCCTTCCTTTCAAACCCAGCTCCATTAGTCGGCTTTCTGTTTACTGGTATTCCTCTGTGCCTTTGTCTCTGTCGTTCCCTCTTCCTGGAATGGCCTTTGTTGTCTCCTTTCCTGGTAATCTTGTCTTCCACTGCTCCCCCAAGCCGATCAGGCACCCCCATCCTTGGGTCCACAGCCCCTGTGAGCGGGGTTCCTTGTGCTGCTCTCTCCTCTCTTTGGTCCCATCCCGAGTTTCTCAAACGTAGAGGCTGGCCTTAGACTTCTGATCTCCCCAGAGCCTGAGCAGGCTGGAAACAGGGTGGGTGCCCCTGTGTACTGAATGAATGGACAGCTGGGGTAACAGACAGATGAGCAGAAAACTTAAGAAGACGGTTATTTTCGAGTCTGCAGCTTTGTCTCTCTCTCTCTCTCTCTCTCTCTCTCTCTGGGTCCCCGCTGCTCATTTTTATTTTCAACTTTTTATCATACCATTTCCAGCTTGTGCAGCTGGCTTATCTTTCCACTCCCTGGCAGGTCAAACTTTTTAATCCCGACTAACTCAGTGCAGGCTCCCAGGGGCCAAGTGCAAGCTCTCGCCCGCTGCTCCCTGCTCCCTGGCGTGAGCCAGGCAGGCCCTGGCGCACGGTGATTGATTACCTGAGACCCTGCTTCTCTCAGAAGTGATCCCAGAACAAAAGAGCGGTCTGAGGAATGTCTGGGCGCCACGACCCTCCAGCTTTGACCTGGATAAGCAGTGGCTCCCCTGCGAGTGATGCTGCATTTCATCTGGGTTGACCCACTGTGCACCAAGAGAGATCGAGGCAGAGAGGCGTGAGAAATGAGAATGCTGCCTCTACCTTTCTTTTCCCTTGATTTGAAAAGAATTGGGAATTGTTATATTGGGTCAAATGCAGCTCTGTGGCTTGGTGATATCAGGGGCCACTTGCCCAGGCACCGGGTAGTGGACACTAGACCGGGAGCTTTACAGGTGCAATGCCATCTGCTCCTTCCAAAGACCCTGACAGAGGACTTCTCACCTCCATTTTACAGATGAGACAACCGAGATTCTAAAAGATCAGGAAGTCACAGAGAGAAGGAATGAAGAATTGGACCCACCCCCAGGTCTGCCGAGAGCCCTGACCAACAGACCAGGACTTTCCATACCGTAGGTTCAACCTACTCGAGAAGAGTAAAATCAGTGCAGTGGGTCTGGGACCAAAATAATTAAAAATTAAAAAAAAAAGAACAGACTAGAATAGACCTGAATCACGAGGAACGGAAAAGAGAGCGTATCTTGGGGAGCACGGGTCAATGCTATTTCGCGAAACTTCCCATCAGTTGCTGTTCGTGGTTTAATCCGTGGTGCAGTCGTCTGCAAAACCAACGCATTCTCTACCTTTATCAGTGTTCAGTTTGACTCAATTTGGTTCCATCCAACTCAATTCGTATGAGAAACCCTCAATTTCATCCCACTTAGATCAGCAAAACTTGAGCGCCACTGTGGGTCAGCCCCTAAGGGTACAAAGAAATAAACATTATGCATTGCCACTGTGGGTCAGCCCCTAAGGGTACAAAGAAATAAACATTATGCATTGGCTGGCCACTGTGCAATATCTCAAGTTCTTTTTCTTTTTCCAAAACACCTCCTTCCCTTGAGCTTTTAAAAGATGACAGCACGTCTCGTTCTGCTGTTTGCCTTTCTGAAACATTTTGGTGAGCTGGAACGCAGTATAAGATCGGAATGCTGGGTTTGGGGGAGACAGGCTGGGGTTCAAATTCAGGGGCGACACCTGAAAAGTGCTTAGGGCACGCAGGAAGAGTCCAGTCCATCGTAGCCCGGCAATCATGTTGCTTGTATTTTCTAAAGTTTCCTGATGGTGCTCTTGAAGTTTCCAGCCTTGAGGAAAAAGTCATTTGTATTTTATAGCAGGGAACTCAGGTGAGGCAGGGCAGGTTAGGGACACCGGGGTACAAACTCACACCTGGAGTGTTGCAATTTGAATGGCCACTGGGAGTCCTCTGCCCATAAAGGCCTGCTAAGGCCCTCTGGGAGGGAAAGCGCAAAGGACTTTAAGATATGGCTCTGGTCTATTAGATTGTCTATTGGAAAAATAACTATGAAAGAAAGAGTGATAACCAAGGATACACTTGAACTCAGAATGGTATGCTGCAAACAAGAGGCTAACTGTGATGAGCTGGGCAGAATTAGGGCATCAAAGATACATGGGCCACCATTTCTTGTTTATGTGAAGGGAGACCACACATTGCCAAGGCTGGGAGTCAGCATGGAGAGTGGGTCAGAGCCTAGACTCCGTGGCCAGATTGCCTGCCCTTGAATCTTGGCTCCTCTGCTTGCTGGCTGTGAGAGGCTGGGCAAGGTACTTAATCTCTTTGGGATTTCGTTTTCTTTACCTCCAAAAAAATGGTTCATAATGGGTACCTGCTGTGTTGTGGTGAAATTTGAATGAATTACTACCTGTAAGCCTCTTCGAACGCCACCTGGCGTGTGGTTGGCACTTGTTACAAACCAACTGCTGTCGTTATTATTATTACTACAGTTGTTATTAGTTTATTAACCAGAACTCTTCCAGAGACGACCAACACACATGGGCTTAGGAAGCCCATGTGTGTTATGTTGTCTCACATAACATTAAGCTCTAGGATGTAATGCTTAGCGTCATGCTCCACTGATGTCACCAGAATTTCCCCCCATATTTCAGCTCTGCTGTGCTCTGTGGTGGGCGTTCTCCCATATAGGCTCTTCCGTGTGGTGGCAAAGACGGAGGTCTGCGGGTTTCCACCCTACCAGCTACAACTCTGGTGGAAAGGGAAAACTTCTTTGCCGAGGCCAGCAAAAGTCCCAGGGAAGATGCTCATTGGCCCAGCTCAGGTTGGGCTGCCACCTCTGAACCAATCACCATGTCTAAGGGGTGGAGTCAGTCCTCTCTGAACCACATGGACTGAGAGTAGAAGGGGTGACCGCTCACAGGGAAAACAACATGGTGGCCAGAAGGAAGGGAGGCTGCATGTAGGGCGGGCAGAACAATACGTGTCCTGCTGCGGACTCTCCAGGGTTGCACTGATTAGTGCAAACATCCTCCGTTATGGCCCGGAACTGCTCCTAATTCCCCTCGCCACTTCCACCCTCTACCTCTTGGCTCATGCTGTTCTATCTGGAAACACCTTAGTTCCCTGCCCCAAATAAATGCATGTACTTGCCCCCCAAACCACGCATCCTTCAAGGCCCCATTCGCAGAGACCTCCTCCCACTGAAAGCCATTCTTGTTTGTCCAGTTAGACGTACCCTCACCAACTTTTCTAGCTCCCTTCTACTCTCAGATGCCTCTCTGGATTTTCTAACATGGGAATCCTGTACGGATCTCTCAACCACCACCCTCTTCCCAACTTAGGGACTAATCTCCCCTTTCTGTATCCCCAGCTACACCCAACATACGCCGGACCCAAGTAGACCTCAGCAAATATCCATTAAGTCAGGATTCATGATAGTAAAAATAAAATATCAGCTATTCCTTGAGCAGTCCTGATGTATCAGTCACTGCTCCAAGTGTTTTATATGATTTCATTATGTCATTTTAGCAATACCATGAACTGGGTTCATTATTATCCCATCTTATTTTTTTTTTAATTTTTTTAATGTTTATTTATTCTTGAGACAGAGACAGAGCGCGAACAGGGGAGGGGCAGAGAGAGAGGGAGACACAGAATCTGAAACAGCCTCCAGGCTCTGAGCTGTCAGCACAGAGCCCGACGTGGGGCTTGAACCCATGAACTGTGAGATCATGACCTGAGCCGAAGTCGGACGCTTAACCGACCGAGCCACCCAGGGGCCCCTTATTATCCCATCTTATAAATGAAAATACAAAGAGTCAGAAAGATTCAGGTCATATAACAGGTACTTGCTACAGCCAAAGTCCAGGTCCAAGTGTGTGGGTCGTCAGAGTCTATTTTGGGCATTTGAGCCATGAATGTTTTGAGTTAGGCAAGGTCTGGAATTTAATAATAAAGCAATTGCTCAAACATAATTGACTTTGGAAATTATGGGTAATCATTGTCATTGTCCAAATAACTCAACTGAGTCCAGTTAGATCAAGTTTATTTATTTTTGAGATGGAGAGCGCTAGTGGGGGAGGGGGCAGAGAGAAAGGGGGACAGAGGATCCAAAGCAGGCTCTGCGCAGACAGCACGGAGCCTGATGCGGGGCTCCAACTCACGAATGGCGAGATCATGCCCTGAGCTGAAGTCGGATGCTTAACCGACTGAGCCACCCAGGTGCCCCAGATCTTTCCTTTTTTATTTGCCTACTGTGAAACCCTTAACACATATCCGTTGTCCCAGAAAAATATGCGTATTTGAATTCTCTCAACAGCACTAGGATGTAGGAACAGTTATCATTCTTCATTTTACAGATAAGTGAACTGAAGCACAGAGAGACATTCCCAGGGACACACAACAGGGAGAGGGAGTTAGGTCTTGAACTCAAGACTCTTGACCGCTGTGCTGACCGAGAAGTCCTCTGATTTCTCCCTGTTCTCCCTCTTGGAAGCGATGGGAACCTCAAGACCTTCCCTGTGCAAATGCTTATAAAGTTCCATATTTGCGTCACTGTTTCAACACCCAACACACTCAGTGGAACTGATGCGTAGAGGTTAACTGCTCCTGTCTACCTCCTCAGTGAGCTCAGAAATCACACCATGGAGTAAGGAAAGGGCCTTGCCCTATGGCGCATCTCTCTTAGCAACCAGTGCTGAATGAGATAGGATGCACTGAAAAATTCCTTTCTCTCTCAGGCCAGAGAAATTCACGATGATGGGATCGAGCTGCCCTGACGACTGCCAATCAAATTTATGCAGCGTGGTGGCAATGCGATCTGAGTGATTATTCCACTGGCTCGGAATCAATAGACATCACTCTGCCGCCCAAGAGGTCTGCAGAGTCACGTGACGAAGGACATGAATCCATAACCCCACTACAGGGAAGAGTGGGAGAGCTGGACACAACCATCCAATCGATCACACCACGGAACTTAGACTAGTGGCTTTACCTCTCTGAACCTCAGTTTCCTCATCTTAAAAGTGGGGCTGTGGACACCATGCAGAGTTAATATGGAGATTAAATGAGGCGATGAAAATGAAAGCACCGTTTAAACGATAAAGAGCCACAGAAGTGTCTGATGCTATTCTTTAGGACAGACACCAGGTGTGAGGTCTCTTTCACCCCAGCATAATCTCCTCTATATGGTGCATATGCCATAAAGGAATGAATACATGATTATTTCCCAACATGCTTCAACAACAATACCGTGGCCATCCATTGCTTTGCTTTCCCATTATCTATTCCTCTGTCTCCTCGTAACAATACCTTGACGCTCCTTTCGGAAAGTAGAAAATATCTCTTCCTCACCGTCCCTTCACGTGGCCGGTACAGGGTGTTTCCCTACAACTATAGCTTCATGAAAGGTTTCACAACCAACGTGCGGTCTCAGTGAGAGCCCTGAAGCCTTCAGGAATTGGATCTGGGATGAGCACACATCATAAGCTGGGCCACCAGGACGAATAGCATTGACTCAGGACTGTTGTTGGAACTATTTAGAAAGAAGCACTTTTTTTTTTTTTTTTACTTGGCATGTTCAAGTTGGTAAATGAACTTGGACATCCTAGGGGTTGTCATGCTACCCTGTGGGGATAAAATAAAGCCACCTCAACAGAAAGCAGAATAAAGCAGAGGATACATCAGATTTCTGAGGACATTGATTATCTGAAACCAGTGAAATACCCTATTTCTGAAATACCCTGAAATACCTCATTTCTGGCCTTTCCATGACATGAGTCAATACATTCCCTTTTTTAGTTGAAGGCACTTTGAGTTGGATTTCTGTCAAAAGAAAGCTGACTAATACAGAAACAGGTTTGCCCCAGAACAAATATAAAATAGATCTGAAGACCTCCCACTGGACTCTTGGGTTGGCCCAAATAGACTTACGAGAACTTGTATACTTTGTACCAGTGCTGAGACATTGCGGTCTGGGTTTATTCTTTGTGCCTGAGAAGGAAACCTCTCCCTCTATTTGTCACTTGGCATCATAGCTTGACATTAGAAAGGAAGAAAGGAAGTGGAAGTAAGGGATGTTTGGCATCCCACATGCTGGCTCATCTCCAGAGAGTTGGCTCCCCAGTGGACAGTCCCAGGGGACCTGGAGGCAATCTCCTTTTGTGCTGTGCTGACCGCATCTGCTTCAGCTGATTACAGAGCTATCCTTCACTTTCCAGCCCTGTCAAGTGCTTCCATCCCTCAGCTCAGGGAAACTTCTCCCCAGATTGCAATCTTCCCTAAAATCTTCCATTGCCCGGTCCTCCTAGTCATTGCTCCTGTCGAAACCTTTTAATATGATTACACGGGGCAGCCCAGAGATACCACAGGCTCCGGAAATCGAGTTTGGGCTGAGTCTTGGCCCATCACTTACTACCCATATGATGGTAAACGAGTCACTTAAACTCTTTGAGTCTCAGGTATCCTTTCTGTAAATCAGATATAATAACGATTTTCTCCAAGGTTGCTGTGAGATTTTAAGATGATGTGTAAACGTGCTTTGTAGAGCATGCAGTGGACATTCAATAAATGGTAGGGATTGCTGTCATCCTTTCTCTCGACTTTTGTTTGCATTTTGTGCAATTCATTGTGCTTGATATGCGCTTCACCCAAATGGACTGCCAGGACACCAGAGCAGGCACGTTCGTGATGATGCCTTGAGTTCCTTATTGTTTTAGCAAGATCTCAAGACATAGTGGCTCCTTAATAACTTGGCCGGAGAAGAAATAGATGACGAAAAGGATATGCAAGTTTGTAGATGACCTGAAGGAAAAGAAATGGAGAAAGGAGGCAATACGGCTTTTACTTGGCCATCTCTGATTGAGAACATTTAGGACGAAGTTGCAGTGTTAGAGGAGCTCAGTCAAGTGGAGAAGACAAGGAAGATAAAAAGCAAGTAAAAATATAGTATTTTTGTTTTGGTTGCAGATAGAAATCTACTCCAGCCATCTTTTTTTTTAATGTTTTTTTTTTTTTTAATTTATATTTGAGAGAGAGAGAGAGAAAGAGCGAGTGAGCAAGCAGGTGAGGGGCAGACAGACAGGGAAACATAGAACCCAAAGCAGGCTCCAGGCTCTGAGCTGTCAGCACAGAGCCCGACACAAGGCTGGAACTCAGGAACTGTGAGATCATGACCCCGAGCCGAAGTCAGACACTCAACCGACTGAGCTACCCAGGCACCTATACTCCAGCCATCTTGAACAAAAGGGAGACACGTTGGATGGATGTTGGATATTTCGTGAAGCAACAAGTCTTTGGGAGGGAGGAAAGGAATGACGAGGGTGGCCGTGGTTACTTCATCTGGAGTGCTGCTATTAACACAGCTTGTTACCAAGCACCCCCAGCTCCCCTCTCTCTTCCTAGAAGAAATGTTCCTATTTCCAGCACAGAAGTTCTGACTGGCCCAGATTAGGTCATGCATGTACTTTTCAATCACCTTCTCACATCAAATGCGACCCCTGGAGGCTCACCTATGTCAGGGTTTGGGGGAGGTTTCTAGGGGAATGGTGCATCAAGAGCCAGAAAGTTCCCAGAGAAGTAGTTTCTACAGTGGTGAGCTTAATTAAAGGTTTGTAAAGAGTGTCCTTGATCAGGCTTGGGGAAAGTGAGGGACAGCCTCCAAGAAGAGGTGGCCAGTGAGTATGGTGGCCTTGAAAGTCAGTAGGCAGTTCATGAGATAATCCAGATCAAGAACCTAGACCCTGAAGAAAGAGGGGCTCTGTGGGGTTCAAGGTCTGAAGCTCACAGAAGAGCCCGTTTGGGCAGTCAAGTTTCCTCTCAAGGAACTGGTGAATCACAGGAGGAAAACAAACTGCTTCTGGGGCATCCAAGGGGTTTGGGAAGGTCAGGCTAGGGTATCAGGGTCAGGCTAGAGCCTTTCCATAATGTCAAGGAGGGGCAGTGGTAGGGGAAAACCAGAGTCAAAAATTCAGGCTCCCAGTCTTGCTCAACCACTGACCAGCTACATGATTATAAGGAATTCTCCACCCTGAGACTCAGTTACCTCACCTGCAAAGTGGAGGAAATAATATTTCTCAGACTGGATGTGCCGCCTAGAGGAGAAGATGTATTTGGAACCATCTAGCAAGAATTGGCAGGACCAGAAGACCCATCCATGTCCGTGGGTTTCCGTTTTCATTGTTGCTTTGGATGCTGTACTCTGAGGTTTCGGTGATTATTCTGATGGGGGATAAATTTTGGGAAGAGTCCATAAGGGAAGCATTCAGATGCCAGGAACTCAGTGACCCTGTGTATTTCGGCGACCCGTCCTTAATCTTGGGAACTGGCTGGGAGGGAGGCTCGCATATACGTGCTGAGCAGAGCATGTTGTATTTGTGGTTCTCACTCCTCATCATTGCACGGGCTTTCGCACGCCTGGGCTCATGGACCTCTTCTCCTTGGCTTTGCCCACTTCGTCTGGCTGCGTCTTTTTCAGATGCTTAATCTCTGGACAGAGAAACTGCTGCAAGGCAGCATCCCAGCCCCAGGAGGAAGCCCCAGCTCTAATGCTGTAATTCCTGTGTTTTCACCTGACTTGTGACACCGCAAGTTCATCCCCCAGACGCCTCATTACACAGCGGAGTCCGGCCCAAGCTGAGGGCCGTTATTTTCTTTGCTCCCTGGTTGCCGGGCAGGCCCGGGGGTAGGAGGGGAAGCCATTTCAGAAAGTCACCTGGAGAATGGCAAGCATCTGGTCTTTGGAAGCACAGACTAAGCTCTTAATGCTGGCTCTGTTGTCCATGAACCTTGGGGCCTAGAGCAACCTCCTTGACCACTCCGACTGAGTTTTGTTATATGTGAGGTGGGGAGAATCTCACTGGGCCATGGAAAAGCTCCGGTGAGGTTCTTAGGAGAGTGCTTTTGTGAAGTGGCATCGGCCTGGGGAAGGGACTCAGGAAGTGTTAGTTTCGTTTACCTTCTTTCAGGTTAGAATAACCTGCGTCCTGGGTCCCTCTTCCCTCCAGGGGCCAGCAGGCTCTTTCTGTGCCTCCCCAAGAGTCCTTGTCTCCTTTTGTTGGTGATGAATGTAAAGGAAGGGAATTAGGGATGAAAAACAGAGTCGTGTGTGTATTTGCAGGCTTGGATTTTGCACATATTTTCGAAATTCCTTCAAGCTGTTTATCCTACTCGGCAAATTGGTCCTCCCCTGTCACCAGATCATCGATAAGCTCTCCAGAGTCTAGAGAAATGTCTACACGGGTCTGGGGAAGTTCAAGAGCATGAGACCGCCAGGTACCTAGGGGAAGTGGAAGAGAAGGGTCAGCCAAGGAGGAGGTCACTTGGCAGGAGGCATCGTCCAATTCACCACATCCCTGGGCAGCAAGTTGGCCGTGGGAAGGGTCTCTGAGATACACAAATAGACAGAGAAGGGGTTTATAAAGTGATAGGAGAGAAAAGAGAGGTCCCTGGGATGTGACCTACTTGCTCAGCTCACCTGCAATATTTACCCCCCAGCAGGGTTGCAGGTCTGCTCAAGCAAAGTGAGAGCCCACCCACACTGGACCACTCATTAAAAACAAGATGCTTGGGGCGCTTGCGGGGCTCAGTCGGCTAAACGTCCGATTTCAGTTCAGGTCATGGTCTCACGGTTTGTGAGTTCGAGCCCCACGTCAGGCTCTGTGCTGACAGCTCGGAGCCCAGAGCCTGCTTGGGATTCTGTGTCTCCCTCTCTCCCTGCCCCTCCCCCACGTCCCTCTCTCTCTGTCCTTCCCCAGCTCACTGTCTTCTCTCTCTCTCTCTCAAAAAGAAATAAAACTTTTTTAAAAATTAAAAAAGAAAAAAAGCAAGATGCTGTTCTTTCGGTGAGAACAGATTGGAGGAGGAGGAGGAGGAGAGGCATTTGAAAGTGCGGCAAATTTGGATGACCCAGGCCTCGTTTCACTACTGTGGAGCCTGATGATTTTTTTAAAAAAATGCGAATATTTTGAGATGTTGTGGAAAGCATGCAGACGGGGAGTCAAGGAGTGGATACAGAGGTGGTTAAGAGTTTTCCTTTCGGAATCCATTGGCCTGAGGTCAACATGGCCCGAGGACTCCGCTCCCTCACCATCTGTGGATGACCTTGAATAAATCACTTACTTTGCCAAACTTCAGTCTGGGGGAAATCATTGTGTAAAATTCACTGACACTATTTAGCATAGTGCCTCTATCTGTGTATCTACTCTTTATTACCAAACGTGTTGCTGTCGTCCGCTCTGGATCTGGTAACAGCAACCCGGTTTTCTTTTGAAAACGACCTCCTCTCCAAGTGTCATTTCTGTGTGCTTTAGAAATGTGCCAGGCTGGATCTCACGACCCAGTCCTGTCCCAATCAGAAACGCCCTATCCCTGGCCATAGTGATCAGAGTAGGGTTAGGTAAACGTGAGGGGACGCGGGAGGTAGCAGAATCTAGAAGACAGGGCTGGGTAGAGGGCCGGCATAAAGAGGATCAGTGGCCCTGCTGTCCGGGAACACAGACAAAAAGGAGACCCCACGGGAAGGATCCAGGAGAAGAAACACCTCGACCCTTGCTCTCCTCCCTCCTTCTGGTTTCCTGCCAGAGCTCACCAATGGCCAAACCCAACCAGAAGCCCAAAGGCAAAGAAACAGGGATTGAAATCCTTTCAGGACAGCCTCCCAGGGCTGCGAACAGAATCCAGAAACAGGGGAGAGGGTCTAGAGAGGCAAGCGGAAGACAAATGGAGCAAGTTCATAATTAAAACAGCGTTACAGGCACCTGAATAGAGAGAACGAATATGAACAGACCAGAAAATCCCAAAGTATCAACCAGGACATGTAGAAATTTGGTATAAGGAAGCATGACATCTCGGATTCCAGGGGAAAATAAGGGTCTTGTAAAAAAGTGGTGTTAGGATAACCGGATAGACATTTGGAAAATGGTAAAAAGTTGTGTCCACATCTCATCCTATTCATCAGGTTAGACTCCAAACGCATCAGAAATCCAAGTGTGAAAAGCGAAACCACACACATATTAAAAGAAGACACAGGAAAATTCCTTTAACCCTGGGAGTAGCAAGAGCCTCTTTTCTATGACTCACGATTCAGAAGTGTTAAAAGATTGATAAATTTAACTATCGAATTTTTATTAAGTTTTGCATGACCCAAAACATCACATGTGGTCAAAGTGAAATGAAAAGGTCAGAGAAAATAGTTGCAATTTATATCGTAAAGGGCTCAACTCATTAATAGCCTTAAAAAGCTCTTCGAAACTGAGATCAAATGGGCAAGAGACATAGTTCATGGAAAAGGAAAGGTAAAGGTCCTCGAAACAAAGGGCAAGATGCTCAATCCCCTGTTTTATTTACTTCCCCTGTATTATTTCCAAGAGCAAAAAGACTGGACACAACTCAAATGTGCATCATTCAAAGAATGGTTGAATAAACGAGGGGTACGTTCATGCAGGAGACTATGCTGTGAAAAATCAATGAGAAATAGCTCCATGTACAGTTTTGGAGTTGTTTTCTGGGTATTTTGTTAAGTAGAAAAGCAAGTTGTTGAACACCGTTTGGGGTTTGCTACTTGTGTGTAACCAAAGGGGAAGCGTATACTGTATTTACAAAAAGCAGCAGAAAGGTAAATTGGAAACTAATACAAATAGTATTTACCTCTACAGGTTGGGGAGATAGAGCACAGAGACAGATATTTTCTGCGGTGCACCTTTTCATATGGTTTTAAGATTTTTTTTTTTGTTTTTAGTTTATTTATTTATTTTGATAGAGAGCTTGGGGAAGAGGCAGAGACAGAGAGAGAGAGACAATCCCAAGCAGGCTCTGGGCTGACAGTGCAGAGCCCAGTGTGGGGCTTGATCCCATGAATTGTGAGATCATGATGTGAGCTGAAACCAAGAGTCACTGCTCAACTGACTGAGCCACCTAGGCACCCCAGCTTTTAAGTTTTAACTATGTTAATACTTACGTATGCAAAAATTCAGCAAATAAAGTAAAAAGGCAACCAAACATTGGAAATAAACTGGAAACAAACAACCCTGGTAATGTGTTAATTTCACCACATTACCACACAGCAAAGATCTCTTGTTTTTTTTTTTTTTAATGTTTATTTATTTTTGAGAGAGACAGACAGGATGAGAGTGGGTTAGGGGCAGAGAGAGAGGGAGACACAGAATCGGAAGCAGGCTCCAGGCTCCGAGCTGTCAGCACAGAGCCTGATGCGGGGCTCAAACTCACAAATCGTGAGATCATGACCTGAGCTGAAGTTGGATGCTCAACCGACTGAGCCACCCAGGCGCCCCACTGAGCAAAGATTTCAAATGACTTTTGATCACGGTACTCAGGTTGTCCTTAAGGATAAGAAGAGCTGCAAAGAAATATCAAACTTCATTCAGCAATTTCATTGTTCATAGCATAGTCATATAGTAATTGTAACATTGTAATAATTTAGTGCTTATTATAGGTAGGATAAAACAAATATAATATGCATGTATGTGTTATCAGGAACTAATATTTTTGGTTTGAGATTAAAGAACATAAAAATGTGAATTAAGGTGTTCTGAATAAGCCTTGTAATACTAAATTTGAATTTTGAATATCAATACAGACTCATGATTTTATTAAACAAATATATTTTCTAGTTCTTTCCATTGAAAAGACCTAGAAGAAATGGTATTCTAATAGCTATGAGCTCACTTGGCCCCTAGATCTTAGTCTCTGACTGCCATTCTCCCCTAAAAGGAAACAGAGCTCCTTGGAGAAATGGATGGTGCTAAGTCTGGGGCAAAGTATAAAATGAGTAGTGTTGTGTGAGAAAGCAAGAATGTTGAAGGCATGCTAAAAGGACAAAGCCAGTTCATGGGAGCTCCTGCTGGCCAAATTTGGGACATTCTGAGCATCAAACAGGAAAATAACTTTGATTGATTGTAAAATACAGAATGAATAACAATTCACCAGTCCATAAGTGATTCTAGACAAATAAAAGAGCAATATGAATGGATGGTGGATGGATGGATGGATGGATGGATGGTGGATGGATAGATGGTGGATGGATGGATGGATGGATGGATGGTGGATAGATGGTGGATGGATGGATGGATGGATGGATGGATGGATGGATGGATGGTGGATGGATGGTGGATGGATGGTGGATGGATGGTGGATGGTGGATGGATGGATGGATGGATGGATGGTGGATGGATGGTGGATAGATGGTGGATGGATGGATGGTGGATGGATGGTGGATGGATGGTGGATGGATGGTGGATGGATGGTGGATAGATGGTGGATGGACGGATGGATGATGGATGGATGGATGGATGGATGGATGGATGGTGGATAGATGGTGGATGGATGGATGGATGGATGGATGGATGGTGGATGGATGGATGGTGGATAGATGGTGGATGGATGGATGGATGGATGGATGGTGGATAGATGGTGGATGGATGGATGGATGGATGGATGGATGGATGGTGGATGGATGGATGGTGGATAGATGGTGGATGGATGGATGGATGATGGATGGATGGATGGATGGATGGATGGATGGTGGATAGATGGTGGATGGATGGATGGATGGATGGTGGATAGATGGTGGATGGATGGATGGATAGATGGATGGATGGTGGGTGGATGGATGGTGGATAGATGGTGGATGGATGGATGGATGGATGGATGGATGATGGATGGATGGATGGATGGTGGATAGATGGTGGATGGATGGTGGATGGATGGTGGATAGATGGTGGATGGACGGATGGATGATGGATGGATGGATGGATGGATGGTGGGTGGATGGATGGATAGATATGGAAACTCTGCTGAAAATTGGTAACTCGAAGAAATACTTATTAGTTTGCCTTTTAAGAATAAACTGTAGCTCATCCAGCTGATAAAAGGAAGCTTTTCCTTACTAAATGAAGCCAGAAAATAACTGCTGAACAAACGATAGAACTCAAAAATCCCAACTTACGAGCCCTTAGAGAGATAATTAAATTCCAGAGTGGTCTCAATACGAGTAACAGAGGTAGCTCTCCGGGGAGTGACTTTCAAGCATATGGGGGAGTGCTGAGGGAGTGAGAGAGTTTACTTCATGGTTTTTGTCCATCTGTCTTCTTCAGAATGTTCATCACAAACACATACAGTACTTTTTACAATGAAAAAAAAATAGCTTAAAAATCAAAGCAACTTCCATTGTGTAAATTCTTACTTTTCCTTCAGGACCTCACTTAGCTATTCTCTCCTTTAGGCAAACTTCCCAGGCCGCCCACCCTAAGCAAGGGAGTCTCTTCCTTTTCTGCTGACCTATACTATTGTACTTACCACATTCTGAACATACAATTGATTGTTTACTCACCTTCCACCAAATCATTAGGGTTTCTTTTTTAATGTTTATTTATTTATTTTGAGAGAGAGAGAGAGAGAGAGTGTGTGTGTGTGTGTGTGCATGCATATGTGTGCATACACAAGGGGAGGGGCAGAGAGAATCCCAAGGAGGCTCTGAGCTGGCAGCCTGACGTGGGGCTCGATCTCACAGAGCTGTGAGATCATGACCTGAGCCGAAATGAAGAATCAGACGCTTAACCCACGGAGCCACCCACGTGCCCCTAGGGGTGTTGTTGTTGTTGTTTTAAATTCTTTGTTGCCTTGGTTTCTGTTACCTGTTTGGCACAAGGTAGAGTTCGATATACGCTTGCTGAGTGTTTAACTCATGAACTTGGAGAAGGGCTTTGGGAAGTTGATCATCACAACCAGTTCGTAGCTGATACCCTCCCTCTTCTGCATCAAAATCCTCTGGAAAAAAAAAAGAGGTTTAATTTTAGAGAATTCAACAAGTAATTAGTAAGTAAACTATGTATTTTCTCTGGGCCTTCGGTTTTCTCGTCTACAAAGGTACGTGGGTGTGGGGAGGAGAAAACCACACCAATTCAATTGGGAATAATTGAGAAAACAATGTGCTTAATAGCAACTTGCTGGATGAACAAATGAATGAATAAATCGTACAATTTATAAACAAATGAATAAATGGGTGAGTAAAAGAACGCAGAGATGGAAGGAGAGAGAAAAGAACTGAGGGGCATGGATGGATGGGTGGGTGGGTGGAAGGATGGATGGTTGGATGGCTGTGTCAGTGAGCAGTCAGGTCTGACCTAATTTATTCAGATTATGTAAAGCACAGGCGAACCAATAGCCACAAAAAGATCATTTTCTGTTCCAACCATGAGGTTGTCTTCCTGTTTCTTCTGCTTTTGTGATTAAAAATGATTGGCTTTGATGGAATAACCAGGTTGCAGACCCCAGCAATGTGATCCCTTCCGATGTGTGGGCCTGACTTCAGCTGCACCGGGAGTGACTCACCTCATTCGGTCTGGACCTGCCCCGAGAAGATAAAGTCTTTGAGCCCCTAGAGCTGATGGGCAGCTACCATTCTCCTAAGTTGAAAAGGAGGCTGAAACCCTAACCCTAAGTGATGTCACTCTGTGGGAAGGCAGATGCTTTTAGGGCAGGCTTGGACGCTCACCTGTGAAATCTACAAAAAGAAAAATTAAATTTTTTTTAACGTTTATTTATTTTTGAGACAGAGAGAGACAGAGCCTGAACGGGGGAGGGGCAGAGAGAGAGGGAGGACACAGAATCGGAAGCAGGCTCCAGGCTCCGAGCTGTCAGCCCAGAGCCCGACGCGGGGCTCGAACTCACGGACCGCGAGATCGTGACCTGAGCTGAAGTCGGACGCTTCACCGACTGAGCCACCCAGGCGCCCCAGCAAAAAGAAAAATTAAATGCCAGTCCCCGTAAATGAAGAGTTACTCTGGCCTGGTAGAGTAAAGGAAATAGAAAAGCAGAGCAAACAACACCACAGGCTGTGCTTAGACAGCTGAGTCTGAGACAGGGGGCTTGAATTCAAGTCCTAACCCCGCAGCTAACTAGCTAGGAAGCCTTTGCCTTGCCTCCACCCCTCGTTGAGCCTCAGTTTCTGGAAAATAAAGAGGTGAAGGCAACCACGTTTACTTCCAGCACCAACACTTTCAAGACCACAAGCCCAGAGATTGTTCTGTTCAATGTTGACTTGTTTGGAGTCCCTCCTTGTGTCTGAATTTCCCGTTTTTACGCCTGCTCTGCGTCTTTCGCATAGTCGCTGTGAGGGTCAAATGAGATCATAGATACAAAAGTGGGTTAAAATGGTACAGCGTATGCTGAGAATGTGAACGTTTGATAAAAACTCCAAGACAGCCACTGCGGTTCTGAAGAAGAGAGATCAGAGAGAGGGTTATCAGAGAGTAAAGTATAGCTTAAGAAAGTACGTTATTCACTGTAATAGCCTCCCCGCTGTGCCCTCTTCCTCTGAGTAGAGTGTGGTCTAAGGCAGTCATTTCTCCGGGTGCAGACATCTTGGTCAAGAGCAGGGTAACCTCAGGCCAGCTTCTGTCAGGTCGGCTGACGTGGCCTGGACACCCTGCTCTGTGACCTCGGGCAATGGACGTCTCCTTTCTGAAGGCTTAGGTTCTTCATCTGACAAGTGGGAGAAGAAAATCTCCCTGTCTGGGCTGTTGCAAGAACCAATTGGATGACAGAGAATGTTCTGCAGAGTTGGGAGGGTGCCGAAGACAGGGGTGGTCCCTTCCAAAACTGACAGGGGACATGTCTCTTGGAATTAGGTAAGACCTTAGAAAAAATTAAGGTACTGTCTCCTAGACCCTCTCATCTAGACAAAAGGGCTTCTAAGAATCTTGAGAGTGCCCCCCAGCCTCCTGGCACTCCAGAGTAGAGAGTAGCCTCTTGCAAAAATAGTGAACGTGGCTTTCAGGCATGGAATTAACCACCCCCAGAGCCATAGAACCCGGAAAGATTTTAAATGAGCTCTAGAAGCTTGGGCAGAGAAAGCTGAAAATAAAAAGGGGTTCGGGGCTCCCAAATTTCCATAGAGAGGAAACAGACGGTGAAAGTCCCCCAGCAATAAACATGGCTCGTTTCATGAGAAGAATGAATGAATGAATGAGTAGAAAAGAAAGAATGTGTGTCTCAGAGGACAAAGTCCAGAGAACAGAAACGAGAGTGAAAAAGAACATGGATGAGGGGACCACTCCCAGTGAGTCGAACTGAGTCTTAAAGGGAGAACATTTTCTGTCCTCAGAGCAGTAGAAACAGCTGACTTCCAAGCTGGATTTTAGAATGTCTATAAACCAGTGTCTTTTTCACAGTCTTTTGGGTGAAGAGCTGCATCCAGAAAGCTCTACTAAGGGGCGCCTGGGTAGCTCAGTTGGTTAAGCGTCCAATTCTTGATGTCAGTTCAGGTCATGATCTCACGGTTCATGGGATCGAGCCCCACGTTGGGCTCTGCGCTGACAGCACAGAGCCTGCTTGGGATTCTCTCTCTCGCTGCCTCTCTGCCCCTCCCCTGCTCGCACACGCATGCACACTCTCTCTGTCAAAATAAATAAATAAACTTAAAAAAAAAAAGAAAGAAAGCTGTATTAAGCAACCTTGTCTACATCGGAGCCTGATGCAAAGCATGAGACGACAAGCTTCGAGAATCCCTCGGTTAAAATTCACAGTAGCACAATGTGGCGGGCATTTTTTCAGCTCGTTTTCCAGAGAGGAAACTGAAGCCCAGAGAGGCGAAATCACTTACCTAAAGCAGGAGTCGGCAGACATTTTCCGTAAAGAATCAGATACTAAGTACTTTAGACCTTGCGGGCCATAAAGTCTTCTGTGGCAACACCTCATCTATGCATCCCAGCAGGAAAGCAGGAGGGCAAGACACCCAGTAAACGACCGGGTGCAGCTGTGTTCCAACGGAACTTTATTTACAAAAACAGACATGAGCCATAGTTGACCAGTAGGCTACCATTTGCTACCCCCTGGCCTCATGTTGCACATCTATCAAGAGACGGAGCCTGAATTTAAACGCAGGCAGAAGAGAATCCAGAGGCTGAGCCCTATACTAATGGTCTCTTGGAAACCCTAAGAAGCCAGAGTTTGGAGAAAAAAGAAAGTGCTGTAGACTGAATGGTCTTGTCCCCCCCAAATTCACAGATTAGCACCGTTAGTGGGGGATGGCTGTCCGAAGGATTACACAGCACAGCCTCCTCCGTTTGTCCCCGTGGGACACTCATCAGGCCGTCAGGGGATCGTGTGCCACGTGACTGACTCCCCTTTGTACTCGGAGCTCCTGGAAGGTGGGGCCCGTCTGTGACCTCTGCACGGCCAGGACCTAGCTTGCGGGTTGCTGTAGTCAGCATTGGGGGTCATTCTGATTTCCCACTTAAAATTCCGGGGTCTAGAGTCAGAGGTGCTTCTGGAACAAGCCTCCCTCTTCCATCCTGCATTTTCTTAGCTAAGGATGTGGGCCCTGCTTTGGCTGTGTGTGTGTGTCTGTGTGCGTGCGCGTGCACACGCACCCACACGCATGTATCTGCGTGCACACATGTGCAAGTGCTCGCGCAAGCCTCCCGGGGTGTGTTTACTTAACGGAATTTTATTTCTTGTAAATTCCTTCCCGGTTTGATAGCAAAATTCACCTCCGTCTTCCCGTCAAACTCCTTGTTCCACAGTCAACCCTGGGCATCACTAACCTACACAATTCTCTTCTGAGTTTCTCGAATCTTCTAGTGCTTTATCCATTGCGTCACTGGCCCTGTGTCTTCTGAGTTTCTCAACAGAGATGTGTTACTCTCTCGGCTCCAGATTGTGGAGGATTAGGAGAAACCCAAGTTTTATACATTTCCGTAGGGTTTACGTCCTGCAGTTGAAGGGTATGAAGGGCTTGGCCCCCAGAGACACGACTCTCCCGCTGTGTTTGTCACAAGGGAGTTCGAAGGCAGCCTTTCCCCTATGACGCCCTGCTGTCTCTATACCCGAATGTTCTCACACAGCCCGCGTTGCCAGAGCTAACCGCGTTCATCTACTTATTTTGTAACCCACAGCCGAGCCATCACGTTCTCTTCCTTTTTGGGGCTTCTGTTCCTTGTGTGAATGGTTCTTTCTCTGTTGTGAGCTTTGGTGAGTGTGTCAGGGTTCCTTTGGGAGACAAGTTTCCCCTCACAGTCTGAAAAACACAACTCAAGAAGAGCCCTGTTAATGGGGGGCCCCCCTCCGTCCTAGCCGTCCAGAACACCGCCCTTCATGCTCCGCTCTTGAGAAACGTGTTCTCGCCAGCTGTATTCAACACCACAAGCAGTTTTAAGACTAAATGTGTATCCGAGATAATAAAAATCTGTATCAGGGCGCCTGGGTGGCTCAGTCGGTTAAGCGGCCGACTTCAGCTCAGGTCACGATCTCACGGTCCGTGGGTTCGAGCCCCAGCGTCGGGCTCTGTGCTGACAGCTCAGAGCCTGGAGCCTGTTTCAGATTCTGTGTCTCCCTCTCTCTCTGCTCCTCCCCTGTTCATGCTCTGTCTCTCTCTGTCTCAAAAATAAATAAACGTTGAAAAAAAATTAAAAAAAAAAAAAGCTGTATAAAAAAAAAAAAGAATGTGGGCCCGGAGCCCCGCTGACTGGTTCCCATCTGCCTCCATCACTCAACGGCTCTGCCATTCGGGGAGTCACACAACCTCTCTGTGCCGGTTTCCTCATATGTCAAATGGTGAAATTAATAGTACCTTCCTCATTCGTGGTAACTTCCTCATAGTTGTTGAGAATAAATGAATGAAGGCATGTCAGTTGCTTAGAATGGGCCTGGCACATGGCACATATCTGATCAATGGTACGTGTTATCACTGAGGACTTAGGCTTCTTCCGTCTCAGAATGCCTCTGTGTACCCCGGAAGTCAGCCGACGCCTCCAGATCTAGAGAAAATGCCTGGAAACCCTAGTGGCGCGGGTAGGCTCTTCCTAAGATTCTGGGAATTTGGGGGAGGGGGTGGGTTCATTCTCTCGGTCCCACCAACTCCCAGCTCCCGTTCTCACCTCTGTATCCCTCTCAGATTGGCCCCATTCCACAGCCGGCCAACCCCAAGAGGAAAATCTAGCCCTTTGCCTAACTCTCACCAAGGTAAACTCACACACAGGCACTGGCTTTGCCGAGAAGCCTTCAGAACTATGGCACAGGCTCACCACAGTATGCACAAATCAAAATCACACCTATAGGCCTGATACACCCTTAGTTATTTCTACAGTTCGGGTTCCAGCTTCTGGTAATGTTGGTCCACCTTTCTACTCCTACCAAACCCCTCCTTCTTGCCTTCTTTCCAGCCTCATTTCTGTTCATTTCTAACCCCGGATCCTCCAATCACCTCTTTGCGGCCTCGGTACTGGTTACTCACACGTGTCTTCCCATGGCAGGTGCCTCCCTAAGAGGAGCTTATGCTCCTACACAGAAATTCTGGGTGTTTGTCTGATTGTTCCTCGCAGGTCACGGAAGGACAAATGCAAGCTGCAGGCACGTGGACTTGCCTGGCCGGGGAAGATCTCTCGGAATGAAGGGTCAAGGTTGCAAAGAGCGATACTCTTTGATAACAGGCTCGGCTATTCTGACGGTGGGGTGGGGGGGGGGTGTAGAATGGACTGCCAAGCTGCACCGCGAGCAGTAGTTTTCTCTTTCTTATATAGTCTTGCTCGGAACGTCCATTCTGGAAGCAACAACAAGATACCTATGGTTTGTCCTGGGTATGCAGAAGTCCATACATCTAATATTCCATCAGTCAAGCTTACCGCTCCCATTATTTTAAGAAGGAGAACCAGGGGTGCTGGGTGGCTCGGTCGGTTGAGCGAACGACTTCGGCTCAGGTCACGATCTCGAGGTCCGTGAGTTCAAGCCCCGCGTCGGGCTCTATGCTGACAGCTCAGAGCCTGGAACCTGTTTCAGATTCTGTGTCTCCCTCTTGTTGCATCCACGCGACTCCTGAAACAGAATGCTATGGGCACCAGTGACAGTTGCAACAAAGTTTATTACAATGAGAGGCAAGGCTGACCGATCGGGACCAACACTCTTGATAAGAGTGTGGCCTCCAACCGCTGGGGTACAGAGTTTTTAAAGCCGATCACATCGTTTTATCATTATCTGGGAACAGAACAGAGAAACAGTTCCCAGATGAGTTAGAAACAGTTGCCAGATGAGTCAGAAACAGTTATCGAATGAGGTGATTATTTTAGACTTTCTGCCGCTAAGTTGCAACCAGTGGATCTCCTTGCCCTTGTCTCTGATGCTCTTTTTTGAGGTTCTGTTTCCTTCATTGGTAAAGCCTGATTCACAAGAGTATGAAGTATGATTTACAAGAGTAAAAGCAAGGTTGTTATCTTTTGACCTTCAGTGTCAGAACAAAGTTATCTTTCAAGCTAAGCGTTAGCCCTATAGTACAATTTAACCCTTACACTCTCTCTGACCCTCCCGCGTTCATGCTCTGTCTCTCTCTGTCTCAAAAATAAATAAACGTTAAAAAAAAATAAAAAAATAGAAAGAAGAAGAACCAGAGAAATGCTGAGAGCAGAAACTATCCCCCCCGCCCAGGATTCACTAACAACAAAACTCAGCCCCCAGGGAGACGAATGTTCTACAATCTCTTCAGAAACTCACTGGCTTCCAGCTCAGTTTAAAATTGAGCAACCATCAAGGTAGATAAATGGATCTTTTTTTTTTTTTTTACTTTTTTTGCTTCGGTCCTTGTGAGTTTTCTGTTGGGAGGGCCACCTGCCTGGCGTATCCATGCAACCCACAGCCGCCAGCACAGGCTCCGGAGTGTGTCTGACAGCTTTCTCACTTACTCCGTGCAAAGAAGCAATTCTCATTTTAGACTCAACGGCTCCGAAGGCCCTTTTCACCTGGCCTCCAACTCTTTGACCTTTGTAAGCCACTGGGGGGTGGGGGGGGGGGGGGGTGATTCCAATACTTGGCCACTTAATGCTTCCATTGTTAATCCCAATGCTTAGCCACTTAGCCACTGAATGCTTCCATTGTTCTACATTACTTTTAAAAAATCATCTTGATTGCCTGACTTTTTCTGCATTTTAGTCTAGGTTCTTTCTTAACCTGTTCAAGTGTGACACACTCTTTCTGGATTTGTTCAAATTATACATTCAATTAGCGAGGCACCATATTAAATTGAGAACACCTCACTGAACACAGAGCACTCTTGGATTCTGCATCTTGGCAATTAATTGGTGTCTACTCCATCGACAGAGTTTTCTGAAAGAATAGACTTCCAAATGCGTCTCCTGACCGTTTTGGATCCATGAAAAATGTCTTCACCTCTTCGGCGCTGTCGCAGTTTTGCAAGTTTTACAGATTGGTTTTACAGAGCTTTGAAATGTAGATCAGCTCACGTGCTGAACGTATGTGTTGGCATCTCCGTTGGCAGTCAGGTTTCCATGAATATTTCGCGTTTATATAGGATCCTGGGTGTCTGGTGAGTTTCTAGTCGGATTTCCTGGACACGGGATGTAGATGTACAGCTACATCTAGTCTCAGATCACTTGCCACGTGTGCGGTCTGGTCTGTAGGGGTTGTCTAAGGCTGAGTCTTGTCTCCGTGTGTTGTGGGGAGTGGGGTTACCATTTTGTCAAGTATTGTGTGTGCGCTGTGCTGCCTTAAGCATTACCTCCTTTATTTTTTTTTATTTTTTTATTTTTGATTTTACTTTTTTGTTTTTATTATGTACTACATTGATACACTGCATAACCTTCTAGAAAGGGCAGATGAGCATAACTGAGTTAATCTTCATCAGTCAGGAAAAGGCTTCTTTAATCAATGTTTCCCAAACCCTTTGACACATAGTAACGATTAACTCCAGAGATGCGCCCGTCTCTTTGCATCAAACTCCACTGATACCGATAATAGGCAACCCTTTTTTCCTTGCCCCCCGTTACAGAACCTGTGGATGTGCGCAGTGGGTATGCCGGGGATGACCAAGCACACGGCCATGACGCCGATCCCGGGAAGAATCTCGAACCATATCGCGCTGCGGCTGCCAGGACCGAGCCCCTCCTTCCCGGCCCCCTAAAGGTGACCCTAAGCATTACCTCCTTTAAACCCCATCCTATGAGGTGGGAACTCTGTCTCCCTGCTTGGCTAGATCTGCCCACAGCGCGTGTATACTGTCTCAAGCAAACACATCCCAGCCTTCCACCTGCTGCCCCTCACACACATCCATGGGCACATGAGAGAAGTGAGCAGCGTGGTCCAGAGGTTATATCAGTGCCTGAGTGCATATCCTGGCTCTCCCGCTTACCGGGGAGACACGGGCAAGGTGCTTCACCTCTCTATGCCTCAGTTTCCCCGTCTGGAAAACAGGGATCTAATAGTACAGTTGGTCCTCACGACTCATGAACTCCATACTTGCGGATTCAGCCACTGGCGTACAATGACCTGTGACCCCGAAATGAATACCTGCGGTGTTTCATGATCATTTACGAAGACTCATTCAGACAGGAGTTCCAGTGGTGTTGGCCGTGGGTTTAGTGTTGACGGATCAGCAACATATTCAATGAAATGTCTTTAAGCAGAGACACATGAAACAAGGTTATGTATTGACTGGTTGACAGAAATGTTGTGAGCAGAGGCTTACACGACCCTGACCTTGTGATTCCCCTGGGAGCAGTGGTTCAGAACTCATGAATTCGGAGCGTTGGTGGGGAATTTGTGGAACAAAACTGCCACGACTAACAAGAATGCACTGCGCTGGCCTCGCAGGGTGACAAGATTTGAGTAAACAAATGCCTGCCAGGCTTGGAGCTAAAAGGCTGCCATACAGGAAGCGTGGAGAAATGTTAGCTTCTACTCTTAGTTACCTGGAAAGGCCACCCTCATATTCACCACCTGGGCCTTCCTTCTGGATTCTTCCAGTCCTCCCTGCCTTGCTGAATCTCTGACACCGAGGAGAAGACGATCAGGATCCTCTGGACGCCTGTCCCACCTTGTACAAAAATTGACGGTATTGATTTCTACGCCGGGCCATCTCTGCCACATGGTTGCGTTTGACAGACTGCCCTGTGGGTGTGTGGGACAGTACGTGTCAAACTCCCAACGGTGACTCTACTGTCTAAGGGTGCAGCCTGACTCTCTCTCATCTCTCTAATCTGGAAAACAATCTGGCCTTCTGGAAGGTTCTCTTCCCCATTATTTGGGAAGGCTTAGGGAATCCTTGCTCAGACTCTGGGGTGACAGGCGGGGGTGGAAGTTGTAAAACGGAAGGTCTTTGCAGCTTCAGGATGAAGTCGAGAACTTCAAGGCGGAAGCAAGACCCCGGGTGGGAAGGACCCTGGCCCTGACAAAGCCTTTTCTTGAGCTCCTTCCCAGTAGCGTGGATTTCTGCCATCCTCCGGGGTTCTCTGCCTCCAGAGTGCTCTCAAGCCCACGTCCTGAACGCTGAGCCCCTTAGTGACCACTCAGAGTGAAGCTTGTCTGCCTGACCATTACCACCCTCCTCTGGCTCTGACCACCACCCCTCTTCTGTTGCAAAGACGTCCTCCCTTCTCCACCTAATTTAGGTCCCTCGAATAGAAAGATCCATTTAAACTCATTTAATTTTCTTTGAGCAGAGTGAAGAGGCTGATGAGTCTTTGGAAGAATTCACCAAAAGGAGAAATGGTCACTCCTTTGTGAACAGTGGAGCAATCGTGTCCCCATTCTGATATTACACATGTGGTTACTTGCCCCCCGTGAACGTCTGTTTCCCAGGGGCAAACAAGGTTTGGCATGCTTGCCTCTCCCACGTGGAGTCCTGAAGACTGAGTGAGTAACCCAGGGAAAGCCCCCAAATGATCATCCAGCACCGGGCTCAACAAACTTCCTCTGCAAAGGGCCAGATAGAAAATCTTTCAGACTTCCTGTCCCTAAAGCGGCCATCAACAATATGCCAAGGACTGGGTATGGCCGTGTTCCAATAAAACTTCATTTATGGACACCGAAATTTGAATTTCATACAATTGTAATGTATGATTACATTCTTTTGATTGCTCCTAACCATTTAACAGTGTAAAAAAAAAAATTCCAATTCACCAGCTCTACAAAACCAGATTTGGCCCACGGACTGTAGTTTGCCAACCCCCTATCTGGTATGTAGTCATTACTCAATAAATGTCAGCCTCAGTGACAAACAGGATCTTCCTTTGTAAGTCCCTGGCTCCTGATGGAAGTAAACTTGGTGGCACCTTTCTCTGAAGGCCTGTGACTGTTTCACTACTCTCCAAGAACAGTCTAGAAAGCAGTTTTGAAGATTCTTGGTAGAAAGGCAAAGACATTTCATCCACAGTGATCTAGGCCAATGGCACATCAAGAGAAGGTGGGAGGAAGGTGGGCTTGGAGTCACAGGAATTAGGTTTCAGCTGCAGGTGTTTAACGAACTCATTAACTTTTTGGCCTCAGTTTCCCTCAGGAGGGACATGGAGATAATACTACTATTCTAATAATAAAAGTAGCTAACACCAGTGAGTCACATGAGGTGATTTACCTATATAAATTTACTTAATTCTCATTATAACACTGTGGGTGCCATTATGATTATTTATTTATTCCCGTTTTACAGACAAGGAAACTGAGGCACAGTCATGTTAACTCATTTGCTCAAAGTCACATAAGTGAGGCAGAAATAGTCAGGAGTCAAACTTGGGTACTTTAAAACTTCATCATGCTTAGCCAATCTTTTTAAACTTCAAGCTAAACTTTAGAGGTTGCCTAATCCATTCCCTTAACTTGTTCATATGTTCGTATATTGGGTAACCCATTCATCCATCTGCTGGGCTGGGTGCTGGTGATACAAAATAGGCAGGACACCATTCTGGGTGTCTAGGATCCCCAAAGGTGGAGAGGGAGACAGATAAATCAACAAACAAGGCAACACCACTCAACTGAAGTCTGAATAGTGTTGGGAGGGACCCAAGACAAGGAGTCATTGGTCTTAGAAGTTGGCAGGGGGTGTTTGTGAGGGGTGGGGAAAGGTATCAGGAAAAACTTCATAGGAAATATCACTTTTGAGTTGGGCCTCTGAATCCCTTGGCTTGGCATTCAAGGCTTTTCATAGCCTTGACCCAGTTTGCCTTTCCAGCATCCCATCCTGCCTCTTCGCCCACCCAAAGCTTTGCTTCTATATTACCAGACCATTCATGATACTTCTCAACAGTTGGTCCATGGACAAGTGCAGCAGGGGACAAAACTTTCACTATCATGTGGCAAAATTAAAAGAGGGTCCATGAGTGACTCCACCATAAGCCTACATTTGTTCAATGGGAACTACGTGCCATTTTTTTTTTACCATGTTCTTCCTAATTTGTTGATGTAAAAATAACCTTTCTTTTTTAGAAATGAAATAAGAGTAGACGAGATGGTAGTTTTTTCCCTGTTAATTATTTCACTTGGCATCCCTGCCCCCCATCCCACTCATACACACACACACACACACACACTGGTTGCCAACACTCACCGTTTTTTCAAGACAGTGGTCTGTGAAATTGCAAGCCTATGACCAGCACTCAGAACCATTAGCCCAGTTTTATCCTTGGGATCCACTGAATGTGATCCTGTCTTACACCGATCCCACCAGAAAGTGCTTTGGGGGTCTCCGCCCTTCCCCAGCCTGCCGGCCTTTTCTTCTGTGTGGCACTCCCTCTTGGTTTGCCCACCCCAAATCCACTGCTTGTCCCTTTCACCGTGCAAAGACTGCTGTCTACCCCATGGTCCAGCTGTCAGATATGTGGTTCCACCCTCCACACTTCCTGTTGAGTCAGACCAGTAAGCCCTTCTTGACTGATTTCATACACATGCCCTAACCTCTGACCATTACCAGGAAAAAGAGACCTGATCGCCTCTTGAAAAAAATACTTTTTATGAAATATCTGTAACATTAACAGAAGTACATAGACTAACGTAATGAACACTTGCTCAGACGACAACTCAGCTTGGCCAACACTCAGATGTCCAATGGAACATCGCTCCATTCCTTCCAGATCTCTTAACCTTTTCTTTCAAATAAAACATCACAGCACTGAAGTTCCAAGGTGCCCCTTCGCCCCCATTTACTCTCCTCCCCAGAGAAAACATTCGAACTGAAGTGAGCATATATCCTTCCTGTGCATGTTTTTGTACTTTTACTCCATTGGTAAGAACCCAGAAGTAACACCGTCTGAATTAAATGGTAGCAAACTCCAGGCATCATCGTGAACTTCCTTTACCTAATCCAAGATTGTGTTTTCTGATATTTATCCATATACCTTGACACCCTTCATACGAACGTGTGTGGTGCTCCATAGTTACGTATTCTTGTCTCCTGTTGATGGACTTCTAGACCGTTTCCAGGTTAGGGATATTGCATCCAGGGCTGTGAAGACCTCTCGATGACCTCCTGTGCAATTTGGACTCCTTTTTAATAATTTTTCTGATATGTCTAATGATGCCTGAGCAGCAAGGGAATGCCAGGCAATGAGGAAAAACTGAGACCGGTGCTCCTACAAAGAGGCAAGGCTGAATCTTGACTGAGTGGGAAATGACACCATCCCCTGGAGGAGCTCAGAGATCACCTCTTCTTCAGGAATCAATTTCTGACTTATTTCCTTTGGACACCTTGCCCCAGGGCCTTCGCACCCGGGGAAGAGCTGCTCAGCCCCCGGGGCTGGAGGCGGCCAAGGTCTTCCCAGGATATTGCTGCTTGTGGAGATTTGCAAAGACTCTTCCATGGGCGCGGGTAATTGCACAAAGTCGTCTGTGAGTTTCGTAAGTCAGTTTAGCAGCCATATAATTGAGGTAGTTTAATTTTAGCTCTTCATTTCTCCTTATAAGAGGGAGCTGTTTCTGAGAAATCTAAAAATTTTCCTTTCCCCAGAAGAAGTTTCTTTCAAGCCTGAACTAATCTCAGGCGGCAGCACACTCGCGGCATCATCCACGTGAGGTCTAGCAAAGGGCTTGTCCCAAGTTTGCTGGCCCCAAAATGAGCCCCGTAACTTGAGTGTGAGTTTCAGACTGACTCCTCTCCCCTTGCTCTTCTTCTGGCCTGGTGACTGAAGGATTCAAGCCCCACATCAGCCAGTCACTTGTGATTCTGCTCCGGTGCCAGGCAGTCACCTCATGCCAAAGAGCTACAGATTTGCAGGAATGGGTTCTCGGTCACCTCCCACAATTCTTGTGAGGCTCAAAAAGTTATGTTCAAAATCCCCGGGAGCTTCTGATCTGAGCATCAGCTTGAATTGGACCCTACCTGCAGGAAGATGTTTCTGAGTCATTCTTTCCTGTCTCCCCAGGCAGCAGGGCAGGAATTCTAAGAAATCTGTATGGAAATTAAAGCCATTGTTTTCGAAACTGCACCACTAACCTTGTCACACTTTTGTTTGATTTATTTATTTTTAAGTTTATTTACTTACAGAAGGAGAGAGGGTGGGAGGGAAAATCCCAAGCAGGCTCCACACTGTCCAGCCCGTGGGGCTGAAGTCACCAACCCTGAGATCATGACCTGAGCCAAAATCAAGAGTCGGACGCTTAACCGACGGAGCCACCCAGGCGCCCCACACTTTTGTTTTAAAACTTAATAAAGGCTCTTGATGGCTGACTATAAAAAGTGGGAGCCCTTTAGCTTGACATTCAAATCCCTCCGTGAGCTGGTCCTGCTGACTTTTCTAGAGTCGGTCTTATTACTTATTTCCTTCTTATACCGTCTATTTTCTTTTCACATGGAACTACATACTTTCCCCGACTGCACACCCCCTTTTACACTCTTGTGATTTCGAATTGCTTCTCCCCCTGCCCAGAACTGCCTTCCTTCTCTGCTGTGGCCTCAAATTCCTATTCATCTGTCAAGACCCAGGTCAAATGCCCCATCTCTTAGCAACCTTCACACCCATCCTTAGCCACCTCACCCATCTGTGTATTATAGTCTTTCATGTGTCTGTGTGTCTGTCTCTCTAAACAGACTTCAATTTCTGTGATGTACTCATCTCCCAGGACAACGTAGAGGTTCATGGTTTGGGAGCTCTGGAATCCAACAGGCTCTGACTCATATCCCAGCCTGAGCCCAGCTTAGCTGTGTGACCTTGGACAGTTACTTAACCGCCTTTAGCATCACATTTGGCATCCATAAAATGAAGATGTATCAATCTCATAAGGGGGGTCGTAGGGATGCCAGAAAAGCATTTAAGAAAGGGCCTGACACATAGTAAATGCTGGATAAATGTCAGCTACCTTGATGAGGCTGTCATTTACTTTTAGCACCCAGCACGTCTGCAGGTACCTAGTAGGTGGTCAATCAACATTAGTTATATAAAAGTTCACTGCGGGCGCCTGGGTGGCTCAGTCGGTTGAGCGGCCGACTTCGGCTTGGGTCATGATCTCGCGGTCCGTGAGTTCGAGCCCCACGTCGGGCTCTGTGCTGACAGCTCAGAGCCTGAAGCCTGTTTTGGATTCTGTGTCTCAATCTCTCTCTGAGCCTCCCCCATTCATGCTCTGTCTCTCTCTGTCTCAAAAATAAATAAACGTTAAAAAAAAAAAAGTTCACTGTAAGTATTTTGGATACTACGACTAGCGCTCAAGTGCTGAGTTAATGAACTCATTCAAGCCCTGAGCTTCCTCGGTCAATCAGAAACTGTAAGCTCTGGGTACCACCCTTGACCTTCAGCCTGAACCCTTTGCAGGTGTCCTGCTGGAACACGACTCTTGGGGCTCTGAAATTTTTTGCTTCCCTTTTCTTCATCTAACTTTAGGTTTTTGTGACTTCTTCGCTGGATCCTAGGGAATTTTAAATACAAATTATCACATCACGGAAACATCCTGATATGACAGCTGCTGCTTTGTGCAGCAATATTTCAGACTTTTCAGAACAAATGATGAGTGCACTTGGAGATATATGCAAGGTACTTGGGGATCATTACCAAAAAGGTGCTCTTTGAGAATTTGAATATACTTAAAAATAAAATAATAATAGTAATAATGATTCTTAGAATTTGACCCGTGCCGTTGAGATGTGATCCTTTATGTGTATCCAATGTTAAGATGCACATACAGGGGTGCCTGGGTGGCTCAGTTGGTTGGGCGGCCGACTTCGGCTCAGGTCATGATCTCACGGTCCGTGAGTTCTAGCCCCGCATCGGGCTCTGTGCTGACAGCTCGGAGCCTGGAGCCTGCTTCAGATTCTGTGTCTCCCTCTCTCTGACCCTCCCCTGTTCATGCCTTGTCTCTCCCTGTCTCAAAAATAAATAAACGTTAAAAAAATTAAAAAAAAAAAAGATGCACATACAGGGCACCTGGGTGGCTCAGTCAGGTAAGTGTCTGACTCTTAAAATCGGCTCAGTCATGATATCACAGTTGTGAGACTGAGTCTTACGTCAGGCTCCACGCCTAGCGTGGGTTCTCTCCCTCTGTCCCTCCCCTGTTTGTGCACTCTCTCTCTTTCAAAAAAAAATATGCACATACAAGGAATTTTTTGTTGGAAGCATATGGATGAGACAACTTCACAGTATGTCTTTTCTGAGTACTAACTATTAATTTGGGTGTTAAGCCCTTATTTACTTGGGTAACACAGAGCCCTGCCATTCAAGTAATCACCAGCAAATAAAACCTTCATACGCATTACTGGCAAGAGGATGGATTAGCACCCCATATAACCCAGATTATTTCCAATTCCTGTCTCCCGTCTCTTATGACATTGCTGTCATCCATGTCACTTAGCACATGGGTAAGCACATGGGTCACCCAACACATTGTTCCTATTACTATTTTGAAGTTTTCTTTCAGATCAATCGAGGACGACAGTAGGCCCCCCTTATTCACGGTTTCGCTCTCCACGATCTCGGTTAACCGTGGTCAGCTGCAGTCGGGAGGCAGATGAACTCCTCCTTCTGACCTATCTCCTCAGAAGGTCAACAGTAGGCTAACGCTGTGTCACATTGCCTGCGTCACTCACCTTACGTCATGTCATCACGTGGGCATTCTGTCACCTCACGTCATCACAAGAAGAAGACCCGTGAGTGTAATACAATACGATATTTGGAGAGAGAGAGAGAGAAGGACCACGTTCACCTAACTTTTATCACGGTATAGTGCTGTAATCGTTCTATTTTATTATTTTTGTTCACCTCTCAGTGTGCCTAGTTTCTATATAAATTTTGTCATAGGTATGTATGCATAGGAAACGGCATAGTATATGTAAGGTTTGGGACCAGGTACCCGGTTGCAGGGGGGTCTTATCAGATAAGGAGAATGACTGAAAAAAATTTTTATTTTATTAATTATAAAAGATTGCATTCTTTTATTTGCTACGTTTATTGATTCCCTTCCCAATTCTCTTCCTTTCATTGTGTAGTCCTAAATTGCTGGCCCGTACTATTTTTCTTCTCCCTGAACTGCTCCTGCTGACATTTCTTGCAGGGCAAGACCACTGCTGGGGCTTTTCCACTAGTTTTGTTTGTCTGCAAAAATGTTTATTTCTTATTTACTCTGCAAGATCATTTCACTAGACATGGATTTCTAAGTTAGTGGCTTATTGTTTCCGACATTTTCAACATTACACTACACCCTTTTTCCTTGCATGTTTGCACAGTTTCTGAAGAGATGCCTGGGTTAATTCTGACCTCTGCTGCTTGGTGTTCTGGGAGCTTCCTGAATCTGTGGTTTGCTATCTGTCACCAGTTTGAAAAATCCTCAGTCGTCATCCCTTCCACCTTTTTTGTCTTCGTGTGTTCTCACACGGTCAAGGAAGAGACCTCTGGTACCCTCATCCCCTTATAAGGGGACCAATCCCAGTGCTATAGATTAAATGTTCGCGTCCCCCCAACAAATGTATATGTTGAAACCTAGTCCCCAGTGTTGATAGTATTTGGAGGGAGAGGTCTTTGGGAGATAATTAGGTCACAAGGGCGGAACCCTCACTAAAGCGATTAGTGCCTTTAGTAAAAAGGCCCCAGACAGATCCCTCACCCAATCCTGCCAAGCAAGGTTACAGACGGAAGATGGCTATCTGCGAACCGAAGTAGGCTCTCACCAGACACTGACTCTTCCAGCACCTTGATCTTGGGCTTCCCAACCCTGGAACTGTGAGAAATAACTTCTGTTGTTTATGCCACCCAGTCTGTTAACAGGTATTCTGTCGTGACGGACCAAGCCGACTAACGCACTCCATCATGGAGGCTCCAGCCCAATGACTTCACACAAACACGATGACCTCCCAAAGGCCCCACCTCCACTTACTATCACATTGGGGATTAGGGCTTCATTATATGAATTCGGGGGAGACACATTGAACCCTCACCACCCATAGCCTGTGTGCCCATCACACGAGAGGCGTCTCCCTTCCCTGAACTCACCACACTCCTTCCTATCTCCAAGTCTCTTCCTTCCAGGTAGAATTCCCTTCCCCACGTCTCAACCTTCCAAATCTAGCTGAAATAACCACGTCGATGGTGCAGCTTCCCTGAGCCTCTGGGGAGCCTCAGTCACCCCCCTGCGCTGGGCTCCTGCCGCCCCCCTAAGCATGCCCATCTCAGCACATAACTGTAATTCCCTCTCGCCTCACCCCCTCAGGCGCATGAGCCCTTTGGGAACAGGGGCTGACTGACTCCACTTTGCCTCCTTAGGGACGGTCAGTCAAATAAAAGTTGAATTCAGACCCCAAGGACCTCTTCACCATTTGTCCTGGCCCCTTTCCTCCGCTACTCACTGCTTGGAGGCGTCATCCTATCACTGTTATTTTTTTTTTTTTTCTCTGAAATTCAGGGTGAAAGCTTGCCCTCTGCAAGGCTCCGTCCTTTCTGGGCCTCTGCATTCCCGCCTTGACGTGCATGATTCAACCATCTCTGCAAACACGTTCCTATGCTTCTTTCGGCTCCCATCAACCAGACAACCACATTTATGCTGAGGCCCTAAATTTAGTTTCCTCTGTAGAAGTTTAAGGGCCATTTAGAGCAACTACGCCACTAATCTGAGGTGACAGTTTCAGCCTCGTGCAGAATTTGCCACCACAGCAATATGGCAGATGAATGCGTCAGCTGACTGCTCCCTGACCCTCGCCATTCAAGCCACCACCCTCGCTAGTAGGTGTGGTCCCTGTCTTCTGCAAAAGAAGCCAGCATCGTGCTCTCTGTAGGTTTGATGCCCAAAGAGAGACTGAGTTATAGGTAGAAATCTCAGTCCAAAAGCCCAGGTGAGTGAGAAACAGAGCTTTATTTTCTACAATGCAATCTAATGCCTGAGTCGAAGTGTCCCCTCTGACTGACTGGGAGAAAACTTCACTTTGATCTTTTTCTGTAGTTTCCAGCACACGTGTAGGGTGGGGCCAAACTCTGGGATCTTAGGCAGGGTCAAGGAGTCTTCTGGCAGGAAGGTTGGAGATGGGGTGGGAGACAGTGCCTTTTGTCCTTGGTTCGTCGTCTGTACAGGTTGCTATCAGGTGATGCCTAGTTTCTGTCCTCAGGTTCTGTCAGGCCTGGTGACTTCTTGCTACTTTTGTTTCATGTGTATTTACACTGGGATGTTTTGCAAGGCCCTCCGTTGCCTCTTTTGCCATTTCTTCAGGGTCTTGCTGCCTCCCTGCAGGGGTGGTTCAAGTGGTATTCAAGACCCTTGGCCGGGGTGCACACAGATTTCTCACCCTTCCTCAAGCCCAGGGGCATCTCTTTCTCCTCTGAGGTGAAGAAAGCTTTGACGTCACCCCTTCTTTGATCAAGAAACTGTTCAGGCCCCAAGTACCTTCGCTTTCAGGCCTTCTAGAAAATTCTCCTGGATATGTAAGGTCCTACCTTTGGAACACAATAGCCAGGAAGTCTCATAGGCCACTTCTGCTTTCTGCCCCAAAACACACTGTCCCTGAGGTAAGTAGTCAGCAGACAGCTGACCTGAGTAAGGGAAAGAAAGGGGGCAAATGTGCAAAGAAATTCATGTAGATCCATGTTTCAAAATATTACCAAGCCGTAGTCAGGTGGTAGGGGGTCTTATGGGGTACAGAGACATTTTCTCATCTCAGCCTCAATAATCTGCTGGATCAAAACTCTCCTGAGCGGGGAAGTGCTTTCTTTTCTGCTTATATTGTTCAGATACGATGCAAATAACTTTGGTTCGCACTCATTAATTGCAATACTACATTCCTCATGTAAAACATAGGCTTCTTCTGTCATTCATGTAATGTGATATCGTCCTGGAGTAGATATGAGACAGAGGGACTGTCGAATCGAAGGCTATACGTTTGTTGTTACAACAAATGTGTTGGTTTTCTCTCCAAAAGCTTTCTCCAGTGTGGTTACACTGATCAGTTGTACACGAGACACCCATCTCATCTGCAGGCATGTTGGCCCAGGGAGCCTCTGACAAAACGGTGGCTCCCGACATAAGAAACACAAGGGACACATAGCCCTTGGCTTTGGAGAAGCCAGGCAGGCTCCCTGCTGAGAGTCAAAAAAAAAAAAAAATGTTTTGATTTAAGGAAAAGTTGTTGATTTCAAACAAAATGAGAGGGAGTAGTGTGACAATGTTGAATGGATTTTTTTTTTAAAAATCTGGACTCAGAATTTCAGCCGAACCTCAGAGCTTCGAGAAAGGCAGGCTAAGTACCCTGCTTTCTAAAGGGAGGCACTGGGCAGAATCCCACAGTGACCAGAGTTCATCTTTTCAGCGACCGGAAATTATATACACGAGGGACTACAACTTGGCAATGAGAAAGAACGAAATCATGCCATCTGCAGCAACGTGGGTAGAACTGGAAGGTATTATGCTGAGTGAAATAAGTCAGTCAGAATAGGACAGCTGTCATATGTTTTCAGTCATCTGTGGATCGTGAGAAACTTAACAGAAGACCGTGGGGGAAGGGAAGGGAGAAAATAGTTACAAACAGGGAGGGAGGGAAGCAAACCACAAGAGACTCTTAAATACAGAGAACAAACTGAGGATTGACGGGGGCCTGGGGGAGAGGGGAAAATGGGTGATGGGCACTGAGGAGGGCACTTGTTGGGATGAGCACTGGGTGTTGCATGGAAGCCAATTTGACAATAAATTATAATAAAATTTA
Organism: Panthera pardus; assembly: GCF_024362965.1. Taxonomy (NCBI): domain Eukaryota; kingdom Metazoa; phylum Chordata; class Mammalia; order Carnivora; family Felidae; genus Panthera; species Panthera pardus. Next base: position 64,274,131 of record NW_026526765.1, on the reverse strand, counting down.
AATATAATGTAATTTAATTATTAATAATTAATATAATATAATATAATTAATATAATTTATTGTATTAATAAATATATAATAAATAAATAAAATATAATTTAATTTAATTAATATAATTTAATTAATATAAATATAATTTAATATATTTAAATATAATAAAATTTAAAATTTTATTACAAAAAATTAAAAAAAATTTTTTAAGAAATAAAAAAACACCTCATCGCCAGCCAGACTTTTGCTCAATTGCCGAATATCCCAGGACCAGATGGCTGCATAAGAAGGTGCTCAAGTGAAACTGACCTGTATACCCTGAAAATGGCAGCCCCTGGCCCTCACCTGGATGAGTCTCAAGTCAGGAGGCCGCAGGATTCTCCTCTCAGAGAGGAAGCTGGGAGGGAGCTAGAAGAGAAGGAAGTGTAAATGCACCGTCTGCTGAGGCAAAGGATTATGAGTTCCCATGGGCCAGGAGGAAACTTCAGATAGCCAGCGGAGAGCCATCTTGAAAAGACTCGCGCCAGGAGAGCTGAATGCCAGTGGAGGGGCCCCCAGCAGAAAGACTGCTTGTGAATCTCTGGGGCAGAAGACTATAGACACCTTGAAAGAGCCCAGCAATGACTGTGTGTGTGAGTGTGTGTGTGTGTGTGTGTGTGTGTGTGTGTGTGTATGGGGTGGGGGGGGGAAGGAATCAAGCCATGGCAGAGGACATTGGCCACCACAAGAACTCCAGCAAGTACCAGTTAAACGGACAGAACTTCACCCCATTCCTATTGCCCCTTTTCTCCCCCAAGTAGCCCCAGAGGGCTCCTAAAACACCGGTACTGGGAGAAGGGGCTCCGGAGCAGTCCTGAGAGGCAGAGAGAGCGGCCGTGGACTGGATGAAAGGTTGAAGTTTGATCACAGCGGTGTGGAGTTCTCAAACACCTGAAAATGAGACCACTATCCAGAATGAGTGGGGAAAGAAACGAAACAGCTCAGAGGGCTGCCTGAAGTTTGAGTGGAAGAAAAAATAAGAGACATTTCCTGATGGGATCTTGCCAAATTCGGATTATTGAAACATCCAGGCATGGAAGACAATGGGGGGAGAGGTTCACCTGTAGATATGGCTACAGAGAATGAACACCCACTCTGCTTAGGGGGGCCACGGCCATCACCCAAGGGTACAGCATGCAGTCCCAGGGCACAGGGCCGCTGGGAATGGCAGAAGCATGTGACATAGTAAGAAATATGTATATTTGGTCTCTGCCCCCAGTTCCTGACACGGAGGTCCTGAAACTCCTATCATTTCCCGAGTCACGGGGGTAGTGGGAACACCTTACACAGAGCGCCCAAATCCCTTGGAATTTCCTGGGTGGTGACAGCTTTTGTGCTAATGCGGTGACTCTTGGTGTGCTCCCGGAAAGCTCCGGGATAGGGGCTGGTCACCAGAAGCATCCGGCCACGATTAGAAATTTGGAATTTCAGCCCCATGCCATCATCCTCCCAAGAGATCGAGTTAATAATCAACTATGCTTATGTAATGAAGCCTCCACAAAATTCCCCAAACTCTGGTGCCCCGAGAGCTGCCGGGTTAGTAAACCCATCCCCGTGCCGGCAGGCTGGCACATTCCCAGCGTTCCCAGCTGCACGGGAACGCCTGCTTCCCGGCTCAGGACCCTTCTGGACCCTGCCCTGTGCACCTCTTCTTCTGGCCGTTCAGCTATACCCTTTATGATGTCCTTTCTCATAAATCGGTAAGTGTTTAAGTAAACGATTCCCTGAGGTTTTTGAGCCTTTCCAGCAAATTCTTGATCCTGAGGAGGAGGGGTGTAAGAGCCCCCAACTTTGTAGCCAAGTCAGACAGAAGTGTGGGTACCCCAAGGACCCAGAGCTAGTGACTGGCAGTCTTGTGGGTGTGAGCCCTTAACCCGTGGAGTCCGATGCTAACTGCAGCTAGGTAGTGTCAGAACTGAATTAAATTCTAGAATGTCCAGGGTGCCTGGGGAGGTTCAGTCGGTTAAGCATCTGACTCTTGATTTCGGCTCAGGTCATAATTTCACAGTTCACGAGGTTGAGCCCCAAGTCAGGCTCCGAGCTGATAGCCCAGAGCCTGCTTGGGATTCTCCGTCTCTCTTCCTCCCTCTCTCTCTCTCTCTCTCTCTCTCTCTCTCTCCCTCTCTGCCCCTCCTCCACTCATAGTCCCCCCTCTCTCTGTCAAAATAAGTAAATACACTTAAAAATAAAAAACTTCTCTAATAAAAAAATTCTAGGCTATCCAGTTGGTGTCTCGGGAACTGGAAAACCGACTGGTGCAGAGAACCTCCCATATTTGGTGTCAGAAGTGAATGGAGACATAGTTTTTCCTTCAGTCATCTTCCGCCATTACCGTGTCCCCACTCTACTCCTAACCCCCATCCAGTCCCCAAGTCCTATCAGGATAACCTGGAGAATTTTGGACCCATCGTCCCTTCTCAATCTCCACTGCCACCATCTAGTCCCGTTTTCACCGTGTCTCCCTCAGACGCATCACTGGTTTTTCTGATTCAGCCTCTCCTTCTCCCTTATAAACACCACGCTGTTCCAGACACTGTACTTTCCCCTTTTATTTCACCCTAGCTGTTCTTCAAGATAGGTCCAAACATCTTACCGTGGCATTCAAGGCTCTGCACGATTCATTTTTAACCTGCCTTTCCACCCTCCCCTTCCACTGCTTCCTCCCACGGATCGTACATGGGGCTGCACCTCTGTGCCTTTCATATTCTACCTGGAAAGACGATCTCACTCGCCTCTAGGGCCAAGCTCCTATTCATACTTCAATGCCCACTCTTCAAGTGTCCTGCCTTATTTGAAGCCTTCATGGATTTTCCCAAGGCCATTTTCTGCATGTTCACAGCATCGCAGTATGAAGCTCCTTTCAGTGTAAAACACATTTTTCAGCAATTTACATAGGTTTCTGACATCTCCACTAGACTGCGAGCTCCTTGAGGGCAGGGAAGAGTCTGGCTCATCTCTGTTTCTCTAGCATTTAGGGTGGAGCCTGGCAGAGATAGGTGCTTAGTGAGTTGACATGTGTTTTTGTTTTTGTTTTTTTTAATGTTTGTTTGTTTGTTTATTTTGAGAGAGAGAGACACAGACAGGGGTGAACGGGGGAGGGACGGAGAGGGTGAGGGAGACACAGAATCCGAAGCAGGCTCCAGGCTCGGAGCTGTCAGCACAGAGCCCAACGAGGGGCTCGAACTCACGAATCAGGAGATGATGACCCGAACTGAAGTCTGTTGCTTAACCAAATCTTTGTACATATCTTTGTACATATCCGCAGTCTCAGCTTCTTTACGGAGACCATCTGCTGTTGCGTAATAAAAACAAAACAACAAACAAGTTTTTTGTGATTTAAAAATTAAAGCGGTGGGCACACTCACATCCTTCGGATGGTTTTGTCCTGTAGGAGGTAAAAGCATTTTGCAGGCAAAGTCTTGATTTGATTTGATATTTATTAGGTAGGCTGAAAATAGAACACTGGTGAGGCCAGGTAGCTGCTCTTAACCTCGTTTTAGGAACAAGTGTCCTGAGAGACACAGGGAGTCTGGATTTTGTCCGTGTTTAGCCAGTGGGATGTCAGACCTGAGGCTATTTCATTGCCAGCCTGCCCGCCCAACACAGCGAGGAAAATTACAGAGAAGACAAGATGTGGCTTTCAGGTTAATCAGCTCTCTGAGAAAATTGGACACAAGAGATCTATATTCAATTCCTCCCTTCCTTCCCCACTATTGGAAGAGCTTGTCATCGGTCATCACACTGTCCTGTCGCATCTGCCCAGGGCATCAAGGGAATGAGGACAGGTGACTAAAGCACATTCTGGTTAAAATACTTTCAGGGGAACTGAGTGCCTGGCTCAGAGAGGGAAAGGCATTTTTTTCCCTCTCTGGAAATAAGAATTCTTTTGGGGGATGATGAAAATATGTATCTTCTATATTTTTAAAATTGCATGAATGGAATTCCAGTACCTATATTCTATGACCTGCTTCAGTGCTTCTTCCGTGTTGATGCAAGTAGCTATAATTCATTCATTTTCACAGCTGTATACTATTCCAGTGTGCGTACAAATTTATTAATTTATTTCATTTTTGTAGGACTTTTATTTTTTTTACAGTTTTCACTATTACACAAAATTCTATTTTGAACTGATACACATGTAAGAATTTGCTGAGGGGGTGCCCGGGTGACTCGGTCGATTAAGTGTCCGATTTTGGCTCAGGTCATGATCTCACAGTGGGTTCAAGCCCCGCTTCGGGCTCTGTGCTTACAGCTCGGGGCCTGGAGGCTGCTTCAGATTCTGTGTCTCCCTTTCTTTCTGCCCCTCCTCTGCTCTCTCTCTCTCAAAAATAAATAAACATTAAAAAAAAGAATTTACTGAGAGTACATACCTAGGAATGAAATAAAAATGGTCATAAGGTATATGACTCTTGAAAGTAACTAGAAAACCCTGGGGGCATCTGGATGGCTCAGTCGGTTATGAGCCTGACTTTTGATTTCAGTTCAAGTCATGATCCCAGGGTTGTGGGATCAAGTCCCACATGGGGCTCCACACTGAACGCGTAGCCTGCGTAAGATTTTCCCTCCCTCTGCTACTCTCCCCAATCATGGGCTCGCTCTCTGAAATAAAATTTAAAAAAAAACCAAAAAACCACCTAGGAAACAACCAATCATTTTCATTAATTAATTTACACTGCCATTAGCCTTCTTTGTTCCTCTCCTTGTAACCTTTGGTATTTCCAGACTTTTTCTTTGTTAAGTTTTTGCCAATGTAGAGGGGGTGTTGGCTCATTAATCCATTCATTCATTCATTTGCGTGTTTGTGTATTTATTTATTTTCCTGTTGGGTTGTTTGTCATTTCCTTACTGGTCCCTGAGGAGCAGTTCTCCATTTTGATGGCGATGATGACGATCTGTGTATCTATCTTTATGCCAGTATAAACTGTCTGACTGTAGCTTAGAGATTTTGCTGATGCTGCTGGTGATGATGCCCGTCATAGAGACTCTGGCGAGATGGTGGTCACATCCATCTGTTTAAATCTGTTCAGCTACATCTCAGCTCCGTGACCATGAGCCACCAACTTGATTCCTGTTACGTGAGACAGTTTCTCTCTATATTGGATATGATAATGATACTCAACTCACGAGGATGCTCTGTAGTATAAATAAAACGATGTATTGTAAAGAGCCTGATCAATACAAACTATTTAACACATGGTAAATAATAGTAATGATACGAACCCCAACCACCCCACCAGGGGAACCTTCCCCCTGGAATAGTGAGTAGACCGGACAGTCTTGCACACAGCCACTCTGGGAGCAGCTAACGATGCTTGTGTTAACTCCATTCTGTGTCTTTTCGGACCAGTCTCTTCCCAGTTCCACTTGTGAAATTAGAGCAGTTGCAGATACCTCTTTATGGGATATACGTGCTTCTGGATTAAGTTAGACAGTCTGAACTGGCATACTGACTCATGAGGATGTGAGCGATGTCATATCTCCTGCTGTTTCCCCAGAAACGAGAACCGATCTGGACACCTAGAAAGGGCTCACCAAATGTTTCTTGGATGAATGGATGACAGAACAATTTAAATCAGCAATGCCCAAATTTCCCATCACCAAAAACATCCCCCAAGGAGGGACTTCCTTTGTGGAAATGCTCGACGTTTGAGAATAGCATCCCTATCATCCAGCTTGGGTAAGAAAGAAGGAAAGGAGAGAACTTAATTCCCAGTTTTAGAATAATGTTGCACTCTGCCATTGGATGTTCTGGTAGGTGGAGATGGCCCTGCCATCAAATCTCAGCCTCAAGCAAAGCCCTGACTCCCTCCCTGGTCGGCACAACCTGGTTTCAGACACTGCACTGTTTCCATTGGTCTCTTGTAAATCATAAAGATTGCCTGAGGCTCCTCTTTACATTCTGGGGAATGGTTGGAGTGCTCTGAGTTTGGGACTCAGTATAATTTACAAATGAAATCTTACAAACGTTTACCCACCGAACATTTTGATTATTATTAATGATTTCTCAGTCTGAGCCAATAAAGAACATCTTCCTGTCACCTGGAGGCAAGACCAAGGTCACTTTCGGTTATCAGTCATGCGTTGCGCACTGTTCCGTCGATTACCTGATAGGAAATCAGAAAAGGTCATGAAATCACGGGTACGTTCCCGGTGCAGGAAGGAGGGATGGGCCAGTCCGTTAAAGTCTGGGGCAATTGAACACTAGGGATGGTCCAGTCCATTCAGAGGAGGTGGGGGGAAGGCTCAGAGACTAGCGATGGACCTGTCCAATCAGACGATGGGGGAATCAAACACCCTGAGGAATGCTCAGTCCCTTCAGAGGCTGGGAGCTTGTGATATTGTGATTTATAGTATATATTTGGTCTTCATCCTTCTCCACAGAGCTCCTGAAGCTCTTGGGTTCTCCTAATTGCTGAGAGCTACAAAGGTGTTTTTTGTTGTGTTAATGAGCATCTTTTGGGCAAAAGCTAAGCAGGGAGCAGGTTGCCAGGAGGGATTGGAGAATCTTCTGTTCCTTTCCCCTGGCCTCCTGGGAAGGAAGAGGGTCTAGAAGTTGAATCAGTCGCCAGTGGCCAATGATTCAATCAACCATGTTGAAGGGGAATAGAACTTGCCACCCCAAAAAAATGTTTCTTGGCATAGGAATATTTTAGACTTGATTATTATTATTATTTTTTTAGTAACAGACTGCTTTATTTCTTCTTAAGTTTGTTTATTTATTTATGTATTTATTTATTTATTTATTTTGAAAGAAAGAGAGAGCGAGAGCATGGGGGAGGGACAGAGAGAGGGGGAGAGAGAGAATCCCAAGCTCCCCATGCTGTTAGTGCAGAGACCAACCTGGGGGTTGATACTAGAAACTGTGAGATCATGACTTGAGCCAAAATCAAGACTCAGACACTTTACTGACTGAGCCACCCAGGTGCACCTAGGCTGATTATTTTTAAGAATTAGCTGGCGAGGGTGGGTGCTGCCTGGGTGGCTCAGTTGGTTAAGCATCCGACTCTTGGTTTCTGCTTATGTCATGATCTCAGGGTCTGGGAGTTCAAGTCCTGCATCGGGTTCTGTGCACTGACAGCACAAAACCTGCTTGGGATTCTCTCTCTTCTTCTCTCTGCCCCTCTCTCTCTCTCTCTCCCTCTCTATCTCGCTCTCTCTCAAAATAAATAAATAAATTTTTTTTCTTAAAAAAAAGAAATAGCAGGCGTGAGAAGAGCTTTGGAAACTGAAAAGAAGTTGTGCTTCCATAAAAGACATTTGCATTTAAAAGACAAATCTCTATTTGTAAGGGTGACTTCCTTTTTTTGTACTGGAAGGGAAGCGTGACTCTAAATCTCTGGGAACTCTTATTTAGTGGAGAAGGCCAGGATTCAAGTCTGCATAACAACCTTACCCTTGTTTACGGTGCTTTTCCTGGTAACCTCCCATAACTGGCTTCCCCTCTCTCCCCAAACATTTTATTTTCGCTTTATCTGGAGCTGTTATTTAAAGTGGTGGCTTGGGCCATTTCTGGGAGTGACTCAGCTTTCCTGGGTCTCTCCCATGCCTGTGGGAGGTTTACATGTGATTACGCTTCCGTTTGTTTTTCTCCTATTAATCTGTCTTTTCTTACGGGGCGGGCGGGGAGTCTCATCCACGAACCTAAAAGGGTTGAGGAAAAATTGTTTTTCCTCCCCCGCGATGCGTATGTGATGAAGTCTCTTTAAAAACCCCAAAGGATGGGGTCCAGGGAGCTTCTGGGTTGGCGAACACGTGGAGATGCCAGGGGGGTGGGTGGCACATTTGAAGAGGGCCTAGAAGCTCCACCCCCTTCCCCATGACTTGTCCTCTGAACGTCTTCCACCTGGATGTTCCTTTTATATGCAATAAACCTTTTATAACAAACTGGTAACCTAGCAAATAGAATACCCTTCTGAGTTTTGCCAACCTCTCTCGCACATCAAACCCGAGGAGGGTGTTGTGGGAACCTCCCACCTACAGCCAGTAAGTCAGAAGCACTGGTGACAGCTTGGACTGGAAGGCTGAGTCTGCGGGGCTGAGCCCTTCACTTGTGGAATCTGACGCTCTCTCCAGGTAGCTAGGGTTGGAATCGGGCTGAATCGCACAACAACCAGGTGGTGCTGGAGAACGGTTGGATGTGTGGGAAAACTCCCACACATCGGGATTGGATACCAGAAGGTTTAGGCCTCAACTATTTTGAAGGCTGCACAATTTCTAGGAATTTCCCCAAGAGATAAATACATACTTATTACTATCTTTAGCTATAGTGCATCTTTCAAGAAATAATTTAGCTCTTTGATAGTGGGGAAGTATCACTTAATAGCAGTCCCCATTACCTTAACCGACTCTTCTGGAACATTAAAAAACGTGGTAATGAGGAAACAGCGGTTACTTGAAAAAGTGCATCGGATACAACGTAAAATGAAAATATCCGAGGGCAAATGTCAAAATTAAGGCAGCTGGCTACCCATTCCCAAAGACTAACCTGACTTTGATCTCTGTGCAGTCATGGCTGAGTGACCCAAGGGCAGAATCCCACGTTGAGCTGTCCAATCAGATTAGATCATGCTGGAATTTGAATGCTGGTAGGAGGTCTTTGGAGATGGAAGAGGAGATTAAGCTACATCTGGTTTAGGCCCCTACGTAGAGTTCCCTGATTCTAGGTGAGGGATTTTGAGGATCTCTGGAGGGTCCTCACGTCTGACCCTTCCTAGATCCTGGCGGACCAGCTCTTCCTTTGCAACCAGAGGCCTTCCAGATCCCCAGGGGGCATGGAAGGGACCATTTACGGAGCGCCCACTGTGTGCGGGCAATTCGCCTTCTTTATCTAATCAACCCTGACCAAGACCTCTAGGATGGGTCTTACCATTCTCCCATTCAATTGGTGAGGAAACAGAAGCTCACAGATGACAGAAAGCTACCGCAAAGTCCCTCCACTGGCAAGTGAAGGGATTTAAACTCCGGTTTCTAAGTCTGCGCTTTCCCTACTCACACTCAGACCAGATACAAAACTGGAGGATTACAATGACGCAAACAAGGAAAGAAACACATGCAGATGGGGAGGAAAAAGCCAGAAAGAAATAGACTAAAATGGTAGCAGATCTCACACTGGTGCCAGGACTGGGAACTTTTTCCTTCTCTTAGGAGTTTTCCTAATTTTCTGTAATGTACAGTGAGGGTAAAATGAGACCACAGTCAGCTTCCAGGAATATGTGGGGACTGGGGGGCTCCCCTGGGCATCCATGTGGGTACCTGCACCTCCTGCTCTGTATTTGCAGACTTTCCCCTGCTCGCTTTCCATGAATCACTTCACTCCAGAGGCAAAGAGACTTCTGTCTTCAAAAGGCACAGTGATACAGTCACAAATCATAGCTGCTCCGAATGATCGGCATTTTCATCCCTCATATTCACTGTCGCTCAAATCAAACAGCTCAGTGAATCATTAAGCAAGTCAGTATAATAGAAATTCTATCTGTTTAAAAACCCACCTCTCTCCCACGTGCCTCCCAAGTTAGTTCTGCCTGTGTTGATTGATCATGATGGAAATACTTCTCTCCCCCTATTATTATGCCATCGAGTGTGTTGATAAAGACTTAGGAGCTCAATTCCTCTCCTGGTTAGAATGAAGGAGCTAGCATTTAACGAGCACCTGCTTAATGCCCTGAGTTAAGTGCTTTCAATGCGGTATTTCATTCATAACCAGGCTGGGGGAGAGGTGTGGGCACTGCCATTCTCCAGGTAGGGAGACTGAGGGCATGGGGCAGGCAGTGTGGTCCAGTGGCCTCACTCTTAGCCCCGACATCAGCTAGACAAGGTCTTGACCACCAGCTCTGCCCCTGTGACTCAAGCAGATGGCTCGACTTCCCACAGCCCCGGGTGCCTCTGTGAAGCAGGGAAGCATAACGATTTACAATGATATTTCTTTAATGTCATTAGCACAGTGACATTTAAAGTGCTCTTTTCAGGGACGCCTGGGTGGCTCAGTCAGTTAAGCGTCCAGTTCCTGATTTTGGCTCAGGTCATGACCTCCCGGTTCATGACTTCCAGCCCCACGTTGGCTCTGAGCTGACAGTGCAGAGGCTGCTTGGGATTTTCTCTCTCTCTAGCTCTCTCTGCTCCTCCCCTGCTCTCTCTCAAAAAATAAATAACTAAACAAACAAATATATATATATGTATATGTATATGTGTATATATGTGTATATATATATGTATACATATATATATGTAGTGCTCTTTTCATAGGACTAGTGCACCTCCCAATAGATTTATTTCTAGAGATTTGAGGTTTCTTTTTGATTGTGAATTGGATCCTTCCCCCCCGCCCCCACACTGTGCTCTTCATTGGCTATTGATCGTCATTGATTTATGTTAAGTCTCTGCAATGTCATGTGTAAGCTTTCTGAGGGGAGACATTTTAGTATTTCACGGCTATGTCCCAAATTCTTAGAAAAGTGCCTGGCAGACAGTAAGTATTCATTAAATATTTATTAAGTGGGTGGGTCTGGCAAACTTACTGAATTCTCTTTTTGATCCTTATGGGTTTTTTTAGTTGCTTCTCTTGAATTGTTAATAGACGGCAACTTGTCTGCAACTCGTGATGGCGTTTTCCTTTCCAATATTAATACTTTTTATGTGACCCAGGATTGATCCAGGCAGACATGTCTGTTGTATTCAGTAGGAACGCTTCTACTGTTTCAATATTAGCCATGATGTTTGGGGGGGTTTCTGTTCGGTGCCTTTTATCAGACCGTGCAAACGTCATTCCACTCCAGCTTTCCTGAGGTTTGTTTTATTTTTATTTATTTTTTATTTTTTTAAATCAGGAACGCGTGTAGGATTTCACTCCCCGTGTTTCTGGCATCTATAAAGATGATCGTCTGTTTTTTCCCTTTTAATTTGTTGATGTCATCTCATTAGCTATTAAAAGTGACAAGTATCTAGGCTAGATTAGATACATGGGGAAGTGCAGATGGAATAATGTTTTCTTACAAGGCGCATGAAATAGTACGCACAAGGCTGGCAGCCGTGTAAACACATTACTGTTCCTCTAGGAGAGGGGGTGGGGTCTCCGTCTGCCTGCCTCCGTTGCCACACCTTCCCGGGGCCTCTCCGTGACTGGGAGAGGTTGCTAATCTGCTTAGTTAGAGCGAGAGACATTTCCTGGGTCATGTTTACTAGGGGGCAGAGTGAGGGTGCATGAAGGGTCCCTCCAGCCCTGCTCCCTCTCGGTGGCCCTGGGTTCTGCTCCGTGGGGCTGGGGGCAGTGAGCACCGTTCACCGGCCCTTGGTTGTCCAGCACCTCTCTCTTCCATTTGTCTCTTCCAGACTGCAGAGTCCTGGAGCTAGAACTGGGCCCCAGCACCGCAGTTAACCTCTGTCCTCTGCGACTTCCTTCATGTGGCTTCAGGGGATGGTAAGAGCCAAGGTTAGGAGTCTTGCTGCAACCCGACTTTTCCAGAGGGCCTTTCTCAGCCATCAGGAAACCCCTGTACCTATGAATGTGTCCTTATTTGTTAGATGTAATTAGTTAAGGATCTCCAGGTGAAACCATCCTAGACGGTGGGTCCTAAATCCAGTAACTGGTGTCCTTATAAGAAGAGAAGAGACGGGGGGGGGAAGGCCGTGTGATGATGGAGGCAGAGGTTGGGGTGATGTAGCTACAAGCCAAGGAACACCGGGGCCTGCTGGTTGCCCCCAGAAGCTGGGAAAGGCAAGAGGTAATTCTGTCCTCCAGCCTTCAGGGGCTCCTGAAGGGGACCCACTGACACCTTGATCTCAGACTTCCAGCTCCAGAAATGTAAGACAACACATTTCTGTTGTTCAAGCCATTCGGTTTGTGGTGTTTTGTCCCAACAGCCCTAGGAAATGAATACAGGTATATCAGTTTGAATGTGTAGTTTGTAGCACATTCAATCAAGACCTTGCAATCAGGACCTAAATAACCACATTTAAAAACTTCAAAGCAAAACAACAACAAACAAATGGAAAAAACACATAACGTTGTTATTTAATAGTAAGGAATTTCTGGAAACTGCTTTTCAATGTCTAGCTATTGGGATCTGGTTACCTAACACACCAACTGATTGAAATATATTCTACCGCTATTACAAAGGATAATTATTAAAACTGACATTATGAAAAATAAAATATTTATTACAATGCTAAAGGACTAATAAATGGTAGAAGTTTCTATTTGGGATATGTATCATCATGTCCGTATATGTACAAAGATTAGAAGAAAAGACAGAGAAATCAAAATGATTCATATAGTGGTACAGTGAAATTGTGTGTGATGTTAAAATTTTTTCCAACACTTATAATACATTTTCATAATAATTTTAATCAAAATTCCATGAATCTTTTCTAAGGAGTATGAAAGAATTACAGAACCATTGTGCAGTAAGACAAAATATGTCCAGAAACATGCAAAGAGTTGTATGTCACTAATCTGCAAGGTATCAGGGGAAAAATCCCCTTTGTCACACCTCCGAGGCATCACACCTCCGAGGTTGGTGACAGCAGAGTGAGTACTGGATTTATGCATTTATTCCCATATTCTTCCTGGGCATTGAGCAAAGCACATCTGGGCAGGGGCTGAGTGAGAAATGCTCCTTATCTCCTGGGTCTTGTAGAAGGGTTCTTGGATAACGAGTTGTCCCTTAGGGAAGCAGAGAGCAGGCTCTATAGTGGTCTTGGAGGGGGGGATTTATCTGGACCACGGAAGGGTGGTTCATTTGGCTGTTTCTAATGGTGAGGACACGTGAAAGGTGAGTTGGGGAAGGTTTAAGAGGAAAAAAAAAACCCACTTAACAATTTTACCCCAAGGCTCTGAAATCCAAGGTTAGCCCGTAAACACATACTTTAATATACTTTGAACATTTGAAATGAAAAGATAATTGTTCTCTTACAATAGTCTCAAACTTAGTCTTTTATACACACACACACACACACACACACACAGAAATCATTTATACTCACTCCTCCACACCTTTCAACTATTTCAAATCAAAAAGGTTTTACTGTACTTTTAATTCGATAATCTCTCCCTAATGCATGTTCTCTCTAAAAGGACATAAAAACTCGGGGAATCCATATTCTTTTTTCTGGCTTCCCTTCCAAATGTCTTTAAGAATTCTAGTTGGTTTTGAATTGATCTCCTTAAAAACTTTACTGAGCACGTATTAGGTGCAAGGAATAAATCCCGGACATGCACAAAAGTTGAGTGGAGGAAGCAATGGATATGATGCGGACTCTCATCTTGGCCAATTCGGAACAGAATAAGATATAAGGCAGAGGTGAGGCCTTAGGAGGGATGGAGAATGACCTCACGAGTCTATAGAGAAGGCCATGGTTCCTGGGATTAAGCCTAACTGGAGGTGTCAGGAAGGCTACTTAACTGATGGAAAAGGCCTCCCTAGGCAGAGGGAGCAGCGTGAACGAAGACACAAGAGTCTCTGAAGGTCTGGTTGGAATCAACAGGGGCAGACACCGTTTGCCTCATCTCTGTGTTCCAACACCTCACGTCGTAGCTGGCACCGGGCAGGAGTTCACCTGGACAGGAGCCATGTTCTTTTCCTCTGGGTACTCTCAGGCCTACTCAGTTTGACATCAGATTACCACTCCACAGTGCTCGGCCACAGTTAGTCTAGAGTCGGGGCCTCAAAATCCGTTGTCAACAGAGCCAGAAAGGTAATGAAAGTGAGCGAGGCCAGACTAGTATAAGACATTAAAGAATGGTGGGGACTGGGGCCAACCGAGGAATGGCACCATGTGAGAATGTGGGCTCAGTGTGGCCGGGTCTTCCGACTTTTCAAGAGAAGTAAAAAAAAAAAAAAAACCCTCTAGATTTGTATGTGAAATGTTCAGAATTTTGAAATGTCCGAGGACCAAATAGAACACATCCGACGACCAGACTCTACCCATGGCCCAGCAGTATGCGACCCAGGAGCCCAGCGTAGAGTTGGAATTAGAGGGAAATAAGGCTGGACTGGTAACTTGGGGCTACATTTGAAAGTGCCTGGAATGTCGCCCTGCGGAGTTTTGGTTCGAGGGGCGGTCGGGAGCCCCTCAGTGTTTTTCAACAGGGAAGTGACAGAAGCAGACCTGTCGGTGGATTGGACGAAATGGATGGAGGGAAGGGAGAAACCGGAAGTACCCGAGCTAGCCACAGGCTGGCTGCTGGCAAGTGACGGGGTGGTGGCACGAATAGGAGAGACATGGAGGAGGTAGAATGGAGAGAGGACTCGTGAGCAACAGAGAGAGGGAGAGAGAGAGAGAGGGAGAGGAGGCTGTAAGGTTGACCTTGTAGCCTGGGTAACAGCGTGAATGGGAACACCATTTACAGGAAGGTAGGGTGGCCAGCCCCCTAGCTGCCTTTGCCACCGCCTCTCCAACATGCCATCTTCCCTCCTGCACACATTCCACAGGGTCTGTGCAGTAGATGAGACGCCTGCTTCCTCCTAACCTGTCTCTCCTTCACTTCCTCTTAGAGCATTTGCTACTTTAAAAATATATATATATATTTATTTATTTTTGAAGGAGAGAGAGCATGAGCATGAGCGGGGGAGACACGGAGAGGGAAGGGGAGAGAGAGAATCCGAAGCAGGCTCAGCACAGAGCCCAATGCGGGCTCGAACTCAGGTGCCCTGAAGGCAAGAGCTGAGATGAAATCAAGAGCCGGACACTTAACCGACTGAGCCCCCTGGGGGCTCCAGAGCATTTGCTGTTTTTAATGCCTCCCCTCCCTCACTCCGGAAGCTTCTCCCTCCTTTCCCCCCCTCTCTCCTCCTTTCAGGCTCCATTTCCTTTCCTGTGTTGTCACTTCAACCAGCTCCTCTCCGCCAGGTGCCCCTCCTACGGGCAGCCCGCCACCTACACTTTTCCCAAAATGAGGCTTTTAAAGCTAATTATCTAGTTTTTTTTTTTTTTTTTTTCTCTGATCCAGCACAGAAGCCGTGCACTTTAAGAAGTGAGACCAGGTGACTTTGGCCTATTTTTAGTGGCTGCAATTTGTAGGCGATGCCTTCTATTGTCGCAGCAGTACCGGAGAAGGGAGCTCAACTCCAGAGCCCCAATGCCTGAGGATTTGTAAAATCTGCAGTTAATTAGTTAGTTAATGGTGGGGTTAGCCTGGCGATAAAATCCTATCCCGTGGCGAGTTGGAAGCCTGTCCTTCTGGCTCCGCCTGGTAAGGATAAGACGCAGTTGGGAACAGGAATGCAGACAGGCAGGGAGGAGAAAGGGAGAGAAGGAACACACTGCGCATTGATCTGCATCCAGCTCGTCACATCCGCCCGGGTGCCCATAGCCATGTTGTTGTTTCCTCTCAGCTCACCCCCCCGTTCTCAGCTCTCCAGACGAACACCTGTGGCCCCGGTGTCCCCCTGCTCTTAGAAGGAGTCAGGGATGGGGCGCCTGGGTGGCTCAGTCGGTTAAGCGTCCAACTTCGGCTCAGGTCACGATCTCACTGTCCGTGGGTTCGAGCCCCGCGTCGGGCTCTGTGCTGACCGCTCAGAGCCTGGAGCCTGTTTCAGATTCTGTGTCTCCCTCTCTCTCTGACCCTCCCCCGTTCATGCTCTGTCTCTCTCTGTCTCAAAAATAAATAAATGTTAAAAAAAAATTAAAAAAAAAAAAAAAAGAAGAAGAAGGAGTCAGGGAAGGAAAGAAGGTGGAAAGTGACTTCTTGAGTCTCTTGTAGATTCTTCTCCCAAACCAGGTTCGTGTCCTTATCTCCGGGACCCAGTCTCTGAAAAGGGGACTTGTGGCGGTGGTGACATGTTCCCTGGGAGAATAGAAGCTCCTCCACCACGTTAGGGAGCATACATCAGATTCATCCCCTTGGCTAACTGTATTGCTTTCTCTCTCTCTTTCTCCTGGACTCCGGGTTGCCATCGTAGGGGTGAGGACCGAGGGTGGGCAATGCCCGGGGGCAAGAAGTAACTTCCCCGTGAAGCCAAAGAAGCTTGAGCAGTGACGTGCCAAGGGTGGGGTGGTGGGAGCTCTCTGCCTCGGGCCCAGGTATCAAAGAGATACACTGTCTGCAGAGAATTTGAAACTGACCCTGCACTGGGCTTTGCTGACCCAGAATCGGAAAAGAACCAGAGGAACAGGAGAGAGCGCAATTTACAAGTTCCCCACTCTTCAGCCTGAAGAACACATTTCCATCCTCAGAGTAATGGCTTGCTAGAGCACTCAACAGGAGAGGGGCCAAGGGGGTGGGAGTTGCAGTAACGTCGTCTCTCATTCTAAGTAAATACTCACTTTCGTGCCTCATTTTGTATTTGTAACTGTCTATATTTTTCTAGAAGCTCCCACGCAACTTGGAAGAGGTTCCACACACCGCCCCTGGTTGCGTGCATTTGATCTGTACGCTATCTTCAGGGGTTTTTTTTTTGTTTGTTTGTTTTGTTTTTGATCTCGGGATGTTGTCACTACTTTCTGTGCGCAAAAACAGCTCTTCCCTGTTAAATGAATGGCGTAATAATGGAGGCTTATCGCGCCCTGACAATGTGCCAGGCACCTGTCACACTTGCTTGCATTGAATTAAGCAGCTCTCTGACAAAGGAGGGATGGCTCGTCATCCCATTTTACAGCAGAAACGACCGAGGCTTGGAGCAGCTAAGTAAATTGCCCGCGGTCTCACCATTACGGAGTGGCCCAGCTAAGACCCGGATTCACAGTCTAGCTCGGCAGGTTCCGTTCTTTCTCTGCCGGGGAAGGAGAAGGTAGGCTGAACGCCTACATTGCCCCCTGGCATGTCACACACAGTCTCTCATTTCATCCTCGCCTAGGGAGGTTGGGGTTTGTCCCTTTTCCCAAAGGAGGCCCGGTGAGCTGAAGGCACCCGCCCCAGGCTCGCAGCAGAGGAGCAGAAGTGGCATTCGGACAGCGCCGGGATCCGCACAGTGTCCGTTTCTAGCTCCTGTTGTTTCCAGGTGACATCTTGAGCTCAGATGCCCTCCCCCACCCTGGGCCGTTGAGCCGTCATTCTGCCCTCGGCCAGCTCCCAAGTCCACATCTCCTTCAGAACAGTGAAGCGCCGGGATCCCGGGCCCCTGCAGACTTCCCACGCCGCCCATCTGCCGGTCCCAAGACAGCACAACAAATCCGTCAGCAACCCTAGGACACCTGTCTCTTTCACTTCTGGTCCTTAGAGAAACGGTGACCTGCTCCCCGTCGTGCTGCAGGAGCTGTTTTTCGTTTTTTTTTTATTTGTTTCCCCTACAGGGGAAAAACGAAAGCCTTTTCCCACTCAGTTCATTTCCCCCGAAGGAGGCTGGCGATCAGAGGGGCTGTTTGGGGAGGTGTTCCTTTCTTAGTTTGGGCAGACTCCTCAGAGTTGGATTTCAGAATCAGAGGTAGGAAACCAAACATTGCCTCATTAAAACTTGGGTGTCTGTTTGATTCATTAATCATCTTGCCCTAATACTCCCTGATAAGTCTGTTCATCGCTATTAATCACCGGGCTCGTGGGAGGGAGCTGCCGGCTGTCACTGCGTTTCTCTTAACCCCTTGTCTACCCACGTCCAGAGCCTGTGATAGAACGTGGGCTGGAGGGTGACGGACGGTTTGTGGGATGGTGCCGCCTGCGTTGTCCTGAGGGCCTTGGATGCCAAGCCGTCGCGGGCCTTCTCACCATGGCAACAGTGTGACAGTGACCTATCACTGGATAGGGATAGCTCCCAGATGTCAGGGGGCCTTTTTTATTTCATAGAGCTCCCCATTTTACAGATGAGGAAACTGAGGCTCAGAAGTAGCTTGCCCAAAGCCATAAGTCTGGCAAGGGCTGAGCGAGGATTGGGGTCTTGGGTGTTGTACCTAACAGCTCTGAGAAGCTGACGAAGCCCTTGGCCCTTCTGGGGGCCCTCTTTCAGCACCCAGGCTTGCTGCATGGACTGGGCAGAGTGTGGATGTTAGAGTCAGACAAACCTGAATGAAAATCCCAGCTCTGCCAGAAGCCTTTCTGGTGACCTCCAAAGCTCAGTTTGATTATTTATAGAAAGGGGATATCATGTTTCTCATACCGCTATGAGGGTTACATGAGAAGCCACAGAAAGCGTCCTGCACAAATGCAAGTGGCAAATAAATACTCCACAAATAGCCATTTTCTTCAAACACCTCCTCCTCCTGGGGTAGGGTGGGCACTTACCTCTCAAGGAAAAGGATCTGACAGATTTCTTCAGACTAAGTGACTGAGATCTAACACCCTCGACTCCCTTCCTGGAGCAAAGTTCCCATAGAACGTTCATGGTGCACATGAAGCCCCAGGGCCTTTGCACAGGCTGTACACTCTATCTGTAAGGTTTAACACCCAACTCTAGTCCACCGTTACCTGGCAAGTTCCAATTCATTCTCCAGACCCAGTTCAACTCTCCCCTCTGCTGGGAAGTCCTTTCTAAGCCCCCTACTTTCTTTCTCAGAGTCTGGGAAAGGGGAAAGTGATGGATACCAAACCTGCAAGCAACTGGGCCAGCATATCTTGTGCTTTCTCAGAGCCTTCTCTAATTAACTGCCCTGCAGGAACGTGTCTGAATTATCCTGGATCAATGGGAGCTAATGAGGTGTCAGAGAGCAGGGCTTCGAAAAGGAGGCATTTGAAAGTTTGTTCTCCCCGCATCCCCCTCCCCAACCCCCCCCCCCGAATCTAACTTTCCCCAGACTTGGAAAACACAAAACTCTTCTGTTTTAATTATTTAGTAAGGTTTGCAGACTCTGCAGCCCACATTTGCTCTGGGATTGAATTTGAAAAAACCCAGAGTCCAGAAGTTAAAAAAAAACTCCCATTTCTTAACGAATTTACGTACCGATGCATTCGTTCATTTGACAGACAAATAAATAATACTCACCCTGTCTGTGCCAGCGTTATAAATGGGCAGGTGGCTCCTGTCCAGAACCCGGTATACGGAACATCCTTAACTGATAGCATGACATATGCTTTAAAGGGAGGCCCCAAGAGGGAGTCACCGAGTGCCCCGTTTGTCCGATGTTTTCTCATGATCAGATTCATGATCTCACAATGTTACGGTGGCTGGGAGGAAGGCCACGCAAGTGACAGTAGTCTTTTTAAGTCACCTGGAACGGTTCCTCTCTGTGTGATTATGCCACCACTGGACACACTGTTCAGGATCATTCGTTTCCTCTAACTCTGGGTTTGAGAATTTATTTACCATTATATAAAGCATGGACATGTTTCCTAAGCCTCTCGAAAAAGACACAGGCAAAGAAATCAAGTTGCTATCCCTGTCCCTGTACTTGTCCCCTGTAAGAAAGCATTTTAAAATTATGGTTTACCTTTCATTATTTTTCTAAATGTGAACATGCACATAGATCAAATGGGTCCACATACACATAGGCCTATATATGCATATATATCTGTAGATACATATATATGTGTGTGTATATCGCTTTATTTTCATTTGCATCTATTGTATACTTTTTTCCTTACCTTTCCCTGTGTGTGTGTGTGTGTGTGTGTGTGTGTGTGTGTGTGTGTTTGCATCCGTTGTTTCTTACATGGCTTGTAGCATGTTACACCCACTTTGTCTACCTTACACTTGTCACCTACCAGCACGTCCTGGAGGGCCTCCCTGGGGCATGAATACAGCGTTCAGTCATTGCTTTCCATGCCCCATTGGTGGCCATGCCCCAGTGTCTCCAGCCGGCTCCCAGTTGATGGGCATTTGAGGGATTCCCAGTCCTCTGTTCTATTGTTAAAGCCCCTTGCTTAATTTTTATTTGCATTTGTGTTTATCTTGTTTACCTTTTTCACCGTATTTATTTTGTTTCAATTCATCTTTTTTTTTTAATTTTTTAACGTTTATTTATTTTTGAGACCGAGAGAGACAGAGCATGAACAGGGGAGGGGCAGAGAGAGAGGGAGACACAGAATCTGAAATGGGCTCCAGGCTTTGAGCTGTCAGCACAGAGCCCGACGCGGGGCTCGAAGCCACGGACCGTGAGATCATGACCTGAGCTGAAGTCGGATGCTCAACTGACTGAGCCACCCAGGCGCCCCTCACTTCATCTCTTTTAAATAGTACGGTGTGGGTTTGGCTTTGTTAACAAATCTGTGGGAAATCTTTTTCCTTTTTTAAGCCTGCTTGTGTCTATGGATGTGACTGATATCTTTGTTTCTAGTTTTGTCATATTATTTTATAATTTATAAAGCCGTATACATATTTATTTTTGTTTCATTTCCGTCCATTTTATTTGTCTCCCTAACTTTCTCTTTCTCTCTCCAGTAGACATGTTGGTGTTTAGGAAACTGTGTTTTTGAATTCTTGTTATAATAGTTACCTTTACACACTATGTCATTCCCTAGTTCCCTCTTTCCCTTTCCTTCCTTTCTTTTATCTTTCTTCCTTTCCTCCCTCCCCTCCCCAATCCCTTTCTTTTTGTCTCTCTCTGTTACATCTTCACTATGAACAGGATTAAAATTTACTGGTAACCTCCTCCACCTCTCGTCTCTCTCTCCAACCCTAGCCTTTTATTCTCATTTACTATTTATTAAAAACATTTTTTAGTGTTTATTTATTTTTGAGACGGAGCATGAGCGGGGGAAGGGGCAGAGAGACAGAGGGAGACACAGACTCTGAAGCAGACTCCAGGCTCTGAGCTGTCAGCACAGAGCCCGGCGTGGGGCTCGAACTCACAAACCAGCGAGATCGTGACCTGAGCCGAAGTCGGACGCTTAACCGACTGAGCCACCCAGGCGCCCCTATTCTCATGTAATATTTATAAGGTGATAAGTGAGCTTACTCTGCTATTCCTGTGTCTTCCCCTGTTCTCCCTCTATTTCTTCACATTTTTTCCCATTAATTTAGTCTTTGTCCCATGACAAAGTCCTATGTAGGACTATAGGGCTAAGTTTTACCACCGGCAAAAAATATATGTATATGTTCACAGTGGAGCTGGTATTCATATTCTCCCTAGTTATGCCTCTATGTTTATTCAAAGGATTGAGAAAACTGAGCCATGCCTCAATCATAATCCTGGGCCAATGAAACACTCCTCTAAAGTGGATCAACATAGAGGTTCAGCAGGCTAATTGAGAGCCTCCGAGTATTTTAATAGAGGGCAAAACACTGACAAAGTCAAAGCACATTTATAAGAACTTTCTCTTAAAAGTGCTTTTAAGTTTCTGAACCCTTTGAAGGAAATTTTATCTGATAATCTGTATGTGCTCACTAAAATGATCTATTCTCGGGGCGCCTGGGTGGCTCAGTCGGTTAAGCATCCGACTCTGGCTCAGGTCATGATCTCACGGTTCGTGGGTTCGAGCCCCGCGTCGGGCTCTGTGCTGACAGCTCAGAGCCTGGAGCCTGCTTCGGACTCTGTCTCTCTCTGTCTCTGCCTCTCCCTTACTCACGCTCTGTCTCTGTCTCTCAAAAATAAATAAATGTAAAAAATAAAATAAAATAAAACGATCTATTCTCAGGTACTTTGGATACTGACAAATTTCAATTCAAAATGTGATTCATTGTATTTTTTCCTCTAAGGATATCAATAGTCTGCACTTACTGAGCACTTACTGCATACTGGCACCTCTACTAAGCACTTTATGTCCATTATCTCATCACAGCCGGCAACTCAAGCGGGTGAAAGGTAAAAACTATTCTCCTGGTGAGTTCAAGAAGCTGGCAAAAGTTATACAGTGATAAGTGTCACCAGCAGGTTTCGAATCAGGTCTGACTTGGACGCTGGGCATCTGACCCACTTGTCACGTGCAGAGCCTTGAGCTGAGGTGGAGACAGACATGAACGCTTGGTTCCCTTAACGATGACAAAGTGTCACCCAGAAAGTCACTTCCCTGCAGGCCCCTGCTCGTTAGGGTGCGAATGTGCCGATCCATCTTCCCTCCCTTCTGTGGTCTTCCGCCCTCGTGGTCTGGTATGTTCACCTCCCCTCCAGAAGGTCGCCTAAGTACACCTGGAAGCCTACAGCCCAGGGGTTTGGGCAAGGAGTACTAAGCTTGCCTCGTAGTACCTGTGTGTCTTTGGGCCAACTATTTAATCTTGTTGAGCTTCAGTCTCTCCTTCTCTAAAATAATAAAAATAATAATAATATCATCTAACTTATATGGCTCTCAAAGGACTAAATGGACTCATGTATATAAAAGGAAAGCATAGTACCTGGCACTTTGCAAATGCTTAATGAATGAGAAATAGCATTAAAATACCTGAGTATTGGGGGCGCCTGGGTGGCTCAGTCGGTTAAGCGTCCGACTTCGGCTCAGGTCACGATCTCGCGGTACGTGAGTTCGAGCCCCGCGTCGGGCTCTGTGCTGACTGCTCAGAGCCTGGAGCCTGTTTCAGATTCTGTGTCTCCCTCTCTCTCTGACCCTCCCCCGTTCATGCTCTGTCTCTCTCTGTCTCAAAAATAAATAAACGTTAAAAAAAAATTAAAAAAAAATACCTGAGTATCTATCTATCTATCTATTTATCTATCATCATGTCAGATTTACCAAGAAAAAATTCTAGGAAGCAGAAATACACTTTGCCTGATGCGGGGCTTGAACGCATGAACCATGAGATCATGACCCGAGCTGAAACCCAGAGTCGGACGCTTAGCCGACCGAGCCACCCCAGGTGCCCTGTACCTCTCTTTAACCTATCACTGTGTTCACTGCTTAGTTTAAAGTTAAGCTTCAAAACGTGGCTTTATTTGCCATTATTTTTTGAGGCATAAATGCCCCAGTTCAGCCCTTCGCTATCATTCCTGGGAGGTTGTGCATTTTTGTCACAAGTCAGATATGTGGTGGGGGTGGGGAGGGATGGAAGGGAGCGGAACAGCCAGCCCTGGGGAGTGATACTGTGTCTGTCCCAGCATCCCTTCTGGGATGGCTAAAAACACGTACTCGGGTTCTAGGCAAAGATGACATCCAGGTGATTAGCACGGTGTGATGTTATTTGTTGTTCAGAGCTGATGTCCATTCTGACTGGATGTTCTGGGTGTTAAATTCTCACATTCTCCCTGGTTCTGCATGGTTTCCATGGCCTGTTGCCCAAGGCCTCCACCCAAGCTACGAAGATGAGCGCCTCAAGGTTTGGTAGAGAGGGCAGAGACCTAGAACATTCTCAAGTGCTGCTGTCTGGAAGGTGACTGAGGTTGGGGTCTCCAAGGAACATGTGGGCTCCAGGTGCTATTCTTTTTCAACTTGATCAACCCCTCAGGACACCCTTTAGGGGTGCAGCAATGACATTAGGAAATGTAGTCTCTGATCAGCCAGTGACCTTCCTTCCGGAGACCGTCAGAGCTGAAAGGAAGCCTTAGGAGATTATTTCATAGGACTCTAGTGCACATGAGGCACCCCTGGGAAGCTTGTTAAAATGCAAATTCTAGAGCCCCACTAGAGTGATTGAATGAGCTCAAGGTGTGGCCTCAGGAACACACATTCCTAACAAGCAAACCAGGAAGCTCTCATACTGATGGTCCCTGGACCACTTTGAGAACTACTGGCTGGTGCAATTGTCTTACTTCGTAACCGAGGAAAATCATTCAAGGCTGCATCGTGAGCTTATGGTGAGAGTTGGATTCCCATTGGACCAGCTCCCTGAGTCTCAGCCAAGGTTCTTAACCAGTCGAACACAGGACCCTAGAAGACAGAAAGCGTCCAGCTTTGTGGCTTGAGGGAATTGAAAGATGCAAAGACTAAGAGATAAGAACAGGCAAAGAAGCGGACAAGTCATGTGCTTTGTTTTGGAAGTGCGAGCTGAAACATACATGGGAGGGGGCCTGCTTCTTTCTGGTATTCAACTCTGTTCCACTTTCTCCTCCTGATGGCCCCGAGAGACAGCAACGGGTATCTAGTTTTACAAAAAGAAAAACGAGACCCGCAGAGAGAAAGTGACTTGCCCGAGGCCATAGTGAAAGTAGTAAGTGAAAGGGCCGGGAAAATGACAATGATAATGGGAACGATGGCAAAAGGATGGTGGTGGTGATGATATTGACGACGAAGGTGGCAGTCAGGATGTTAATGATGGCGGTGGTGGTGACGGGGTTGACAGCTGTGATAAAGATGTTGATCATGATGATGATGATGATGGAAGTGGCGATGATGTCAACAAGTAAAGGGAATAACTGTCACTTCTGAGCTTGGCCCCTGGGTCAGCCTCTCTGTTGAGAACATCGCACCCATAATTTTACCTACTGTCCCTCTAACTCCACGGGGTAAGTGTTGAGGACCAGGCCGTTTCTCTCCAAACCCAGGAGTTTCAGTAATGTATCTACACCGGCCTCTTGCCACAGCCATGAAATCAGGGAGTCATTATTCTCTTGCTCTTCTTGAAAACTTTGGGAGGAAGAAACTATTGGGCGGTTGAAAACTCGAAGTTCCGACGATCTTAAAGGCGCCCAAGTGAACGGAGGAGCTGACACTGACAGAATCTGCTTGCCAGGACTATATAAATAGCAACGTGTACCTACACTGCGCCTCATCTGCACACATCAAAAAGCACATTAGAAGAACATTAAAATGTCAAGTGGAAATGTGACCTACCTTATTTAATCTTGTGAGGGGGAAAAAGCTGTCAAGAATTCAAATCTTGGATATGTGGGGGGCTCCCGGGGTGGAGACTGGCCCAGGGCCACTCCTATGGAGCCAGAGTTGGCCAGGGCATCGTCCGTTTTTACAGAGCCCTGACCTAAAAGGTTGGGGCAGTTTTTGTGGGGATCCTCCCCTGGGTGCCTCTTCTAAGAAAGTCCATGTTGTTTCCCGGTAGTTTCTCGTCCAGAGCAGCTCCCCAGCTGCCCCTCCCACTGCTTCCTGAAAACAAGCCTTTCGGCTTATTTCTGATCAGAGTTGCCCCACCCCTGCAACTTTGGGGGAGTTCTCCCCGGGGCTCATAAGTTACCAGCTAGAGGCACTGACAAGTCCAGCCATCTCAAGCTATCCCTGGGTAGCCTCCCTGCTGCCTGCTGGCTACCAAAATTGCAAACCACTGGGGAGAGTGGATGGGTTCAGGAGCAGCAAAGGCTCTAATGGTTCAAGGTGGTTGATCGGCTGGCGACATCATCCTAAAATGACACCCGTGGCACAGGTAGACCTCAGGTTCACAGCGCGCTTCGTGGGGGGGTCTGTCTACCGGCCGCCACTCTCGGGGTCAAGGAAAGGGGCAGGGATGTCTGAGGACTGCGGGGCCGCGCGTCCCTCTTCTCTTCCCCACCGTGGGAGGGAGACGGGCTTCCGGTGAGGTGGGGGAGAGGCATGAAGGGCGAAGACCCACCTCTCTGCTGTCCACGCCACACCCACCACGCCTCCTCCGGCTCCCACAAACGGAAGCCACAGAAGGGTTCGGCCCCCCGGTCCTAGCCTGAGAGGACCCCAGAACACCGTATCCATTGCCGTCCGATTCCATCCAGCATCTGCTTCTGAGGATCTGGCTGAGTGCAAACTCAGTCTGACTTAAAGAAAGAAAGAAAGAAAGAAAGTCAAAGTCACCTTTTGGCTCAGGCGACTGCAAAAGTCAAGACCTAGGGAGGACGCCACAAGGGTCTTGACCCGGGGCCTTCGGAGCGATCCGCAAGAGGGATGGATAATAGCTGACCTTTACTGAGTGTCTTCCTCTTTGCCAGACTTTCTTCTAAAACTTTTCATGTTCACCCATTTAATTCTCAGGAAAACCCCGCGTAGTGAGGCGTTAGCACATCCCTCTTTACAGCAAAAGGAAGAGAGGCGCAGAGAAGTTCAGGAACGTGCCCAAGATCTCACAGCTTGTAAACAGGGAAGCTGTACCTCAAACCTCGGTCATCTCGCGCCAGAGTGCAGACTATAAACCACCGCACGGTATCACCGCTTCACTGGACTGCGTCGGGGTTGTTTCTTACCCTTGAAGAGCCCCTGTTTCAAGGGGGCAGCAGAGAAAGGAGGTAATCACAACGTGATACATGGCGTGCGGTGCCATATGGAGTAATCCCGGGACGCACACGGCCCTGCACAGCTCCACACTCACAGCAAGCCGAATCCAAGTCCCCCTAGACAAAGAGCCCTTCGACCATCGGAAGCAACCCTGGTGGTAACGGCTTCAGAAGTGCCCTCCCTAGCTCTTTAGATAATGTTTTTAAAAGGCTACATTGCTCGGGGCGCCCAGGGGGCTCAGTTGGTTGAGCGTCCGGCTTCTGCTCAGGGCATGGTCCTTACAGTTGGTGAGTTCAAGCCTGGCGTCGGGCTCTGTGCTGATGGCTCAGAGCCTGGGGCCTGCTTTGGATTCTGTGTCTCCCTCTCTCTCCCTGCTCCCCTCCTGCTCATGCTCTGTCTCTCTCTCTGCCTCTCTCTCTCTGTCTCACAAAAATAAATAAATGTTAAAAAAAATAGGGGCGCCTGGGTGGCTCAGTCGGCTGGGCGTCTGACTTCAGCTCGGGTCATGATCTCGAGGTCTGTGAGTTCAAGCCCTGCATCAGCCTCTGTGCTGACAGCTCAGAGCCTGGAGCCTGCTTCAGATTCTGTGTCCCCCCGCTCTCTCTGCCCCTCCCCTGCTCACGCTCTGTTTCTCTCTGTGTCAAAAATAAACATTAAAAAAAAAAGCTAAAAAAAATAAATAAATAAAATAAAATAGCCCAACCCCCTTTGAGATAAGTGCAGAGGCCCCAGAGGGTCACAGAATCAAGGCAGCGGACCCCTGCTGGGGGTGACAATGGAGTAGGGCAGGGGCATGTCAAAGCTGTCTTTCTGTCCCCACCTCCCATCCTGCAGGAGCAGCGGGACCAGACCCTTGGGCTTCGTGCCAGGCCAGCCTCAGTTCAAAACCCGGCTCTGCCTTTTCTTTGTCGTGAGACTGTGGGCAAACCTAGTTCCCTTTTGAGCCTCAGTCTCTTCATCAGGGCAATGGGAACGGTGCTGAGTAAGCCCTCTTTGCACGGGAGGATTAGATAGCACAGGGAAGGCAGTAGCATGGCAGGAGGCACGCAGCAAGGGCAATAGGGCAGCCGTTCATAACGTAGCCCTTGCAAGAACCTCACATGCACGTTTTATACATGACCTCTTTTAGGGCGTGGAAAAGCGGGTTGCCTAGGGCCTCCATGACAAAAGTACCACTGACTGAGAGCTTAAACAACAGAAATTTAATTCTCACAGTTCTGGAGGCCAGCAGTCCAAGGTCAAGATGTCAGCAGGGCTGATTCCTTCTGGAGGCCCCTTCCTTGGCTTGGAGATAGCGGTCTTCTCCCTGTGTGTTCACAATCCTCTCTGCACGGCTGTGTTCTAATGTCCCCTCACAGGGACATGAGCCAGATGGGATTAGGGCCCACCCTAATGATCTCATTTTAACTTAGTCACAGCCTTACAGGCCCTGTGTCCAAATATAGTCCCATTCTGAGGTGTTGGGGGTGGAGACTTCATGTGAAGTTGGGGGCAGACACACACAATTCAGCCATAACGTACCTTTGTCAGCAAGGGGGACTGGCTACAAGGGTGGAACACACGCTGCAGCCCTCAGACAGGAACTGAGTGCCGGAGGGGCGTGGGGACCTGTGTGGGAGATTCTTGGGCAGTTCCAGGTGCCACTGTCCCGCCTCAGGTCCCAGCCCAGCTGAGGACGGGCAGGCAGCCCCCTGCTGTCCCGCTTGGCCACTTGTAGCCTCTTCCCATGGAGATCTGAGCGGCTGCAAAATCTACCGCATTCAAAGGCGATGCCTTGCTGTTGTGCCCTCAAAGAACTTACCGAGCAGACATCTGCTGCTGCAAAGAATGATCAATCAGAGCCTATAATGGAAGAGGCTGGGCATCCTTGGCTCTGACTATAGGCAAAGGCGTTCAGTCCTCAGAGGGCTGAAAGGAGCCAAATCAGAGTTCACTTTGAGGATTCAAAAGCTGGAGAGGAAACTATTTGAGGCGTTTTGTCTATTCCTCCCCACCCCCCCCCATCCCCCCACCGCAACCCACACCATTACTGCTATAGGCAAAACTCACGAAGAGCCATTTTCTTTTCAATAGAATCCCTTTCCTTCCAGAATATAAAATACAAATTCCAATTTGCTTAACAATCTTAGAGAACATTCTAAGAGAACTTAGGGCTTTCATTCCTATTGTGTTAGTTAATGCTCAACCCAGCCTTGAGAGATAGATGCTAAAGGGAGCAGAGGCTCCATGGGGGGTGGGAGGGGCAGCTTCCCAATGACCCCCTTCTGCAAGCGCATGGAGCCAGAACTCGAGGCAGGGCTCCAAGTCCCATGCTCTGCTGGCTTTCTTAGCACCAGAAGTACCCGGGCACCGACCTGTGCCTTGAGGTCAGCACATCCATGGCACAGACCGAGGGCGAAACCTTGAACTCACGTGCGAGCTTTCCCTTGGGGTGCGCCCTCTGGTCCCATTCTTACCCATTTGCTCTGAGCACCTTCCCACATTTTCTTTCTTTCTTTGACCTCCTTATGTTCTCTCTGCACTGGAACAGCTTGACAGTGTGGGCCCGAATGCATCTGCTTTTGCAGGGCTTTACTCTAGGGGATAGATTTGTTTCTCCAAAGTCTGCTAGAACTTGAGTATCGGCATGTTTTTCTTTTTTCCTCTTTTTTTAAAGCCTTAAGCACTTTTTTTTAATTAAAAAAATTTTTTTTAATGTTTTTTATTTCTGAGAGAGAGAAAGAGAGAGACAGTGAGAGTAGGGGAGCAGCAGAGAGAGACAGAATCCGAAACAGGCTCCAGGCTCTGAGCTGTCAGCACAGAGCCTGACGCGGGTTAGAAACCTAGAAATAGGGGCACCTGGGTGGCTCAGTTGGTTAAGCGACTGACTCTGGATTTCAGCTCAGGTCATGATCTCATGGTTCGTGAGTTTGAGCCCCACATCAGGCTCTGTGCTGACAGTGTAGAGCCTGCTTGGGATTCTCTCTCTTTCTCTCTCTCTCTCTCTCTCTCTGACCTCCCCTGCTATCTCACTCTCTCAAAATAAATAAATAAACAAAAAGAAACCTAGAAATGATAGCTTCAAACATTTTGAACACTTTGCGTTGATGTATTCTATTTACTTTTTTTTTTTTTCTCACAGACAGTGAGATCATGACCTGAGCCAAAGTTGGACACTTAACCGACTGAGCCACCCAGGAGCCCCGAATATTGGCTTTTCTAATTCAAGTTTGCCATTGGTCCTTATCATAAAATCAGAAGTGCGGTCCGGGGCCCATGGGAGGAACAAACCAGAGAACGAAAACCACATTCCACAATGTAGAAAGCTTTATACAATACCTGAGGTGGGGGAAAGAAGGAAGATGTCTTAAGGAATGATTATTCCTGGAAAAATAAATTTAAAAATTTTTTTAACATGTACTTATTTTTGAGGGGTAGGGAGGAGGAGGAGGAGGAGAGAGAGAGAGAGAGAGAGGATCTGAAGCAGGCTCTGTGCTCATAGTGCAGAGTCCAAGGCAGGGCTCAAATCCACAAATGGTGAGATCATGACCTGAGCCAAAATCAAGAGTCGGCCACTCCCCTGACTGAGCCACCCAGGCGCCCCGAAAATAAATGTTAAAATAAAGTAGCTGCACAGTTAGGTTTGTTCCAGGGAGTCATCATCTTGGCGGCCACCGCTCAGGTGCCGGACTCCGTTCTGAGACTTCCATGTGAATTAATTCATTTCTTCCTCATCCCCACTCCGTGAGGGGGCACTGCCATTTCACAGAGAAAACGGAACCCCATCATGGTTGATTAATTACTCAAGTTCACCCAGGTAGAAGGTGGCAGAGGCACATTTAGAACGAGCGCCTACGCTCTCAACCATCCTGCCTCTGCATCAAGCCAAGTGATTGCTGCATCACCTTGCTGACAAAGTTGGCGGCCTGATGCGCCCTTGAAGGTGGGAAGGTGGGAAGGTGGGAAAGTGGGAAGGTGGGAAGACAGAAAGGAAATTGCCTAGAAAGAGACCTCTCCCTCCAGCCTCCTGACCACTTCTCCAACCATGCTCCTCTCTGTAGGGGGTCATGAGGGAACTCCACGAAGACTGAGAAGCAACTGGAAGCAAGGTACGTGCAGGTGCCCCCCCACCCCCCACCGCCAAGGGTTTTACCATGTAAATCGCATACAAAGCAGTCAGCTCCCAGTTTCCTTTAAAAATGGAGAGTGCCTCAAAGAGCAGGACAGAAGAATAAAAATATTGACAGACTCCAAGTAAGAAGGAGGGATGGACAGCTTTCAGTTTGGAAGATGTAGAAACCGGGATGCCTTGAAAATCAGGAGAGAAAGAGCCTTCGACAGCCGACTCCCACATGAGACCACAACCAGTCACCCAACTTACGTCCACGTCTTCTGGATCCGGCGTCACCGGGGGGGACAGACTCTGTGGACTGAGTCATCCCACCTCCTCTGGCATGCCTTCCTGTATCATGGAGGCTGGAGAACTATTACTCTTTCCCAGACTCCCTTGCAGCTAGAGGTCTGTCTGTAACCTGGGCCCGCCAAGAGGATTCATTCGTGCAAGGCCTGGAACGTGGAAGGAAGCACTTAGTGGGGGTCAGGCCGAGCAGATGTGTGGCAGGCTCAGTGCCAGGGGAGTTTGGACCTTCTCCGGAAAAGGTAGTAGAGATTCTTGGTCAAGTCTCATCGTGCCTGAAGCGCACCAGACAGCACAATGGCATTTCCTTTAAAATTATCTCGTTGTTTCCCTGGTGCTCTGGCCTGAATGTTTTCGTCTCCCCACAGATTCAGATGTTGAAGCCTCCAAAGGTATTAAGTATGGTGAGGGCTTTGGGGAGGTGATAAGGTCACGAGGGTAGAACCCTCGTGGATAACATTAGTGCTCTTACAAAAGAGGCCCCACCAAGCTCCCTACGCTTTCTGCCCTGCGAGGATACAATGAGAAGTCTGCAGCCTGAGAAGAAGGCCCTTGCCCGACCGTGCCGGCACCCTGATCTCAGACTTCTAGTCTCCAGATCTGGGAGAAATAAATTTCTGTTATTTATAAATCATCGAGGCTATGGCATTTTCTTAGCGCAGCTCAAGTGGACTAAGAGAGATGGGTCTCAGTTTTAGCTCCTTGTGCCTCACTCTGTAGAATCTCAACACGCTTCCCTGGCCCTTCTGGGGATTCTAAATGTCAGGGGAATGCTTGCTGCTGTAGCAAACAAACCCAAGTATCTCAGTGGCTTAATACAAGAGAAACTTATTTCTCTCTGATGTCTAAAATGAAGGTTTCTGATCAGTGGCTGGATTTCCTTCCAAGCAGTTCTTTAGGAACCCTGGCTTCCTCCATTCTCCGCACTGATGTCTAAGGTCAGTGTGGTCGTCTGCATTGAACTGATAGAGGAGAAGAGTGAGGAGGTTTTCATGTGGGTGGCTTTTATGCATCAGGCCTGGGAGGGGGGCTTGTCACGACCACTCGTATCCCAGGGCTAGAACACTTGGCCTCACCTAATTACATGGGAGTCTCGAATGTAAGCCTAGGTGTGTGTTCAGAAAAATGGCGAAACAGGTTTGGTGATTGGCTGGGCAAGCTCTACAGTGTTCTTGTAAACCACTCAGCTCTGTAATAAACGCTGTTCTGCTTCAACAGGCTGGAGTAGAGTTTGTGGTCTGGAACCGAGACCTCCTTTACACCAGAGCCGCTTTGTATGTTAAACTTGGTTCCTAGTGCGGTGTGATGCATGGGGGGAGGGGCGGGGGGGTGGTGGTGGAAAAGTTACAACCTCCAGTAGCTGTGTTATTCAATTTCTCACTGTAAACTCTTTTAACTTTATTTATTTATTTTGAGAGAGCGTGTGAGTTGGGGAGGGGCAGAGAGAGAAGGAGAGAGAGAATCCCAAGCAGCCTCGTGCTCTCAGCGTGGAGCTGGACACAGCGTTGACCCCACGAACCGTGAGATCATGACCTGAGCTGAGATCAAGAGTCGGACCCTCCATCGACTGAGCCACCCAGGTGCCCCTCTCATTATAAATTTATGTCCTCTTCACTTACAGGTGCACACGGATGCTTTAGTGGCCTTGACTTACAGGTGCACATGGATGCATACACACCTCACTAATTAGACATCATTCTATAGGTTTATACATATTCACGAGCTTAGGAGGAATGCTTTTTGCCCTAGGAAAGCTCATTTCTCCATGAGTTCGGGGTGGCCAAATAGTGAACGATGCTGGGTGGAAAACCTTTCCGGCGACAGTCCCTTAACTGGCCCCAGCACCCAAAGCCTAAAGAGTCGCTTACTATCCAGCCTTGTTCTCCAGGAGATTGATGGATTCAACGAGTCATCCGGGGCCAGCTCCACAATTTGTGGGGCCCCACGCGAAGTGAGAAGGTGGGGCCCTGATTTTAAAAAAGCAGTGCCATTAAAGGTATCAAAACATAAAGATTTTTCCTGTATCCACGGTGTCTCTTTTGACTTGTCAGGGTGGTTTTCATTTCCCACTTAATGTCTCACTAAAGAAAAATTAACATTCTAGATGATTAGCATAAATGATACCATCCACTTTCATATTGTGCAATGCTAGTTTAAATGCAAACCTAAGAACATTTAACTCCTATACGGAATTACCAGAACTATACAATTCCTTCCCATTTGGGGGCTTGTACGTGCCTAGATGTATTTTCTTCTTCCCAGAATGATGGCAATACCACACCAAACTAACTCCACTGTTTTTATTTCACTTCTTGAGAGGCACGCATTCTTCCAGCCCTCTGTGTTGGGCTTAATAATGAGTAAAGAAGGACTGAAGGGAAAACGAGCTTTGGGTTTCCCTAGCTTACCCTTTTCAGTATCACTGATTGGCGAATACAGGGATGTGCGAGAGCGAAAAAGGCTGTGATAAGTTTCCTTGGTGTTTCTTGCTTTTTAGACCACCATTGCCTCCTTTGTGCATTCAAAACAAATTCTGGCTCGAAAGGAAAGTGTGGTCTTTCTGGCTTTTAGCACCTCCCTTACTCTGTCTTAGCCTTTGTGTCATCTTGAACGCGATGCCTGGGAGTTTCTTGAGACTCGAAGCAAGTGCAAGGTAAGTAGGCTACAGAAGCCGGGCGGCAGGCTTCACAAATGCTTCATGGGAACGGAGTAGCAAGGAACTGCAGACACACACTGCACATCTTCCCACCGCCCAGGAATGTGTGCCGATGAGAGCAGAACACGGAACCGGGCGTGGGGTCCTTCCGAGAGCGGCTGCACAGGGTGCACACCCATGGACCCCGCCCTGAAGCTGAGCTTTAGGGAGTCACGGGCCATGAGACTGAAGGGGCCCGGGAGGGACGTGGGGGCGGGGGTGGGATTGACATTTGGTGAGCATGGCCTCTGTCCAGTGCTGAATTGGGGACACTGCCTAATTGCCTCTGTCTTCTCAGTTTGCTTCCTGAATTCCTGTTCTCGTGTGAAAAGACAGATGGGACTGGAAAGCTTGCTATGCTTACTTCATAAGAATTAGCCCAGGGCACTGGCAGAGTCTCTTGAAACAATAGGCCTCGTAGAAAACCCAGGAAATGGAAAGGATCCTTCCTGATCCCCTCTTTGCAAGCAGGAAGCTTATTAATGAAGCCAAATGGCCAGAGAGGGAGAAGCAGGGGAGGGAGGAGGTTGAATCAGCCCCACTGTGCGAGCGCGTACCAAGCCCACTACCACCAAGGGAATTGGTCATACTTTCAGTCCATAGCAATCAACTGCGCTCCTGCCTGTCATGGGAGTCTGGTTTCAGCTGATTTTAAGTAACTAGGTTGCTCAAAGGTACTCGTCAAGATTCCCCAGGCCTATGTATGGATTTAAAATTATTCCACGGTCTCAGAAGTGACTAAACATTTATGAGGATTTGAAGCAGAACTTGACATCTATGAGCAACAGCAGTAGTCTGTTAGCCAGCAACCAACTGTCTAGTTTGTTCCTTTGAGATATATATATCTATATCTATCTATATCTATCTATCTATATATATATATATATCTCATGATCTCGTGGTTTGTGAGTTATATATATATACACACACACTTACATATTTGAAATTAAATAATATAATTGTCTCTTTTTAACTTGCACTCTACTCTTTCTTATAACTAACTTTCTATCTCCTTGCCCCTTATTTCAGCCGTGATCAGAACTTTTCTTTCCATCCCACTGCGTGTTATTATGTGACGTTGCACTAATTAGAACTCTCTGTTGCAGAAGAAGTAACACCTGCCAATTATCGAGGACCTACTGTGTGTTAGCTCCTTAGCCAGATGCTTCTGTGCACACCCTTTCAGTTAATCTTTAGCTCAGCTGTGAGGTAAGGATGGTCGTTCCCATTTTTAAATCGAACTTTTTATTTTGTGATAATTATAGGTTCACAGGCGGTTGGAAGGAATAAGATAAAGAAGTTCCATGCACTCTTTATTTTCCCCAATGACAACATCTTGTAAAACTACAGTATAATAATGCAATCAGGATTGACACTGATACAATCCACCAGTCTTTTCCAGATTTCCCCAGGTTTACGGGTACTCATTCGTGTGTGCATGTGTGCACGCACGTGTGTGTGTGTGTGTGTGTGTGTGTGTGTGTGTGTGTTATGTAGTTTCACCACAGGCCTGGGTTTGTGTATTTACCTTCACGGTCAAGATACAGATTGGTTCCATCACCCCAAGGATTCCATCCTCTGCCCTTCTGAAACCATATCTATTTCTTTCCTGCCCCCACCTTAACTCCTGGCAACCATGGATTCTTTCTCTGTTTCCCTAATTTTGCCATTTCCAACATGTTATTGTATTAGGCAGGGCTCTCCAGAGAAACAACCAATAGGATATACAAGATGCATGCATACACGCACATACACACACATACACACACACTTATTATTCCTTTATTCATAATATCCCTTTATTATAAGGAATTGGTTCACATGATTATTGAAGCTGGCAAGGCCCAAGATCTTCAAAGAGAGTCAGCAAGCAGGAGACCCCGCAGTCTGTGGTGAATTTTGACTCTGAATGCCAGCAGACTCAGGCCCCAGAAAGAGCCGATGTTTTCATTGAAGCCTGAGGCCAGGGAAGAACTCACGTCCAAGCTCAAGGCAGTCAGGAAGGAGCTTCTCTTTTACTCACAGGAGGGTCAGCCTTTTCTTTCTATGCAGGCCCTCAACTGGCTGGAGGAAACCCACTCACACGGGGTGGGCAATCTGCTTTACTCAGGTTACCAGTTCTTTTAAAAAGAAAAATTGTAATGTTTATTTATTTTGAGAGAGAGAAAGAGATAGAGTGAGAGCAGGGGAGGGACAGAGGTAGAAAGAGAGAAAGAGAATCCCAAGCAGGCTTCATGCCGTCATCGGGGAACCCAACGCGGGGCTTGAACTCACAAACCATGAGGTCATGACCAGAGCCAAGATCAAGAGTCAGATGCCCAACCAACTGAGCCACCCAGGCACCCCCAGGCTACCAATTCTAATGTCTATCTCATCCAGGAACACTCTTGGCAGAAACATCCAGAATAATGCTTGACCGAAAGTCAGGGCATCCTGTGGCTCAGTCAAGTTGACATGCCAATTTAACCATCATGGTTATACAAGTACAATCACATAGTATGCAAACTTTGGAGACTGTTTTTTTTTTTTTCAATGAACATAATTCTGTAAAGATTCATCCAAATTGTTGCTTCATGATGAACTATTCACCAATAAATCATTCCTTTTTATTGCTGACTAGGATGGTATGGATTCAGCTCACTCCTAAGTTGCCAAATATAAGGTGAAATGTAACATGGTCCTGCCGTGCTGAAAAATGTTCTGGAAAACTACACGTGCAATTATCATGCAACCCAGCAATTGTACTCGGGGGGCACTTATCCCCAAGAAGTAGGAATTTATGTTTATACAGAAGCCTGTCTACAAATGTTCATAGAAGCTTTACTCCTGATATCCAAGAACTGGAAACAGCTTAGATGTCTTTTAACAGGTGAATGATTGTGCCCATTTTATTGACAAGCAATCTGAGGCTCAGAGAAGCTGAATGTCATGTCCAACATCCACAGTTGGAAGGTAACAGAGCCAGAAGAGACCCTGCTCTAAAGGCTGCCCTCGTTCTGCAGGGCAGCGCATCTATGATCATGATGTTGGCCTTGAATCTTTATAAGAACATGCCATGTCTTCCAAATCAAAGAACTTCAAAGATTATAAAGCATTTGTAAAATTACCTCGCCCTGAGTCCTTGGTACCTGCTAATTAAAGTATTAGATTTATTGGAATACATTAGTCTTGAAAAGGTACGTTTTTCACACTTAGCCTCCTTTCTGTTTTCCTCTGGAGTTTCTATCTCTTTATGTTATCTTCTTGTGTATTTGGAATTTTCCTCTCTTCCTATGTCTGTATTTTCTATTGGTCCATGATCCACTCGGGCAGGGGGTTTTTCTTCCTCGTCCAAGCACCTTTGAGCACAGAGACTAGAGTTGGTAAACATGGACTGAAAGAAAAAACAATGTTTTGTAGCATTTCTTCTGAAATGATACACTTACCCACGGGTCCTCTGTCATTCACATATACGCCACCCTTCGGCGGGCGGCAGTACGATTGACTTCCGAATGCTGGCTCTGGGGACGGCTGCCTGCAGTTAAATCCCACAAGACACCTGCACCTGCCGAGATGAGATACCTTTCCTTTCCTCCTGTGCTCAGTTTCCCCGCAGCAAAATGATGCAGTGAAAGAAACCCCCGCATAGAATGAGTTGTTAGGAAGATGTAAAGCAGTTAGCCCAGTGCCTGGCACAGAATACTATTAGCTGTTGTTATTTTTATACCAGAGAAGAGAAAGAAAAATTGGCGATGGAGTCAAGACAGACAGGGACAAAGAGAAGATTCACAGAAGTAGCTTAGGGGATGCAATAAAGTAGTTTAATGAGGCAAGACTCATTAGAGAGCTCAGAAACGGCAGAGACGATCTTCAGAGACACGCAGAACAGATCTCAGAATCCCCACCGGGGAATCATTTATCTGTCTCCGGCTCAGGGCCGGCGTCTCCAGCAGGCGTTTGGGAAAATTCGCTGGTCAGGATGCCACATAGAAAACGGTAGGCGCTGGGAGATACCCATTATGATTCCACTTAACTAGCACAGGCGGGTGGAAACGAGACTGGGAGGAGCTGTTTGGTGAAGTGGTGAAGATTCAGAGCGTGAACAACTGGGGAAGGAGGCAAGTGAAGTGTCTGTGGCCAGCACAGCAAGAGCGGCCCTGGAAAGTTCACATCCACTCGGGAGTTAAGCCATAATAATGGTAATGGACAGAATACTGGTTGCTATTAATTGAGAGCTTATTATGTGCCAACCTCTTAAAAATGTTCTCCAGTGATGCTTCCCATTCCACAGACGAGGCATCTAAGGCTAGATGAGGTTAGTGACTAATCTCGCGGCATCGGTGAGTTTCAAACACCAGACGGTGGGGATTCAAAGCCTGCAACTCCTGTGCTCGCAGCAGAGAGCAGAGGAGAAGGAAGAGGTCTCTGGTGCTTGTCTCCTGCATCTCAGGAAGGATGCTGAACATTTATTTCCAAGTTTGTCACTACTACTGCTTGGCAGGGAGGCTGTGGGCGCATTCTCAGTGAAAATGTGCTAATGGCAGGAGGCCTGGGGCTGTGTTCCTGGGCCCCAGGCTGTACCCCAAACCGGGAGATGCTGGAGTTTATGGGAGCTATAGAAGCGGGAACAGTGCCAATTGAATACAAACATCAGGAATAAGAATCGTAAGCACTTAAATCACCCAAAGATTCGGAAGACACTTGCTGGAAAACTCGCTGTGTCCGTTAAGGAGGCAGGACCAATGTTCTCAGATGCTCTGCGTTTAGGAACAGAGTGCTATTTTCTAAACAACTGCACGGAGGTCATTTTAAATACAGAAACCATGTGAGTTGGGCATGGTAGATAGAGCATGGGCTCTATCTTTTTCCCGATCCCTTTCTTTTGGTGCTAGAAGGGTCACCACGCCTCCCACGTGGCTGGGCTCAGTCTGGTTTACGCCCCTTGTCCTGGCTTAATCATTGATATCCCCCTTTCCACTCCCCAGAGGATCCCAGTTTGAAGGATAAATTATATGCTTGCCCTAGGTCGCCGTGAGAAGGGGAGACCCACATAACAGGGAAGACCCAGGTTTGCTTGGACATAAACATGGGTCCAGGGCTGACACCATTCCCATCCACTCCTTCCCCAGGATGGATTTGTGGCCAATGGGGGAGAGAAGTGCTTTGTGCGTTTGCCACTATTTTGTAAAATATGTGCTTGGAGCCAGTGGTGACTGCATAGACTCAGTCTGCCCCAGAAGTGGGGGGGGGGGGTCCGCACACAGAGGAAAATAGAGCTACAGAGAGGGAGAGAGAGGGAACTAACTAACAGAGCTACAGAGAGGGAGAGAGAGGGAACTAACCCTGGGGACATAAGGGCCCCCTCCATCCATGTGGCCATGCTGGGAACCCTAAAGCACACAGTTACATGAATCAGCAAGTCTGCTTTCACTTTTTAGTGGATTGAACTTGGATTTCTGCCGCTCGCCACAGAGAAAAACAAGCCTGAGAAATCTGAAAGAGAACTGTCATCTTTCAAGTGTCTTCAAAGGCAAGCCCTTGTGCTGAGTACTTTACTTGATTTATATCATTTAATCTTGGCAACAGTCACCCCAGACAGGGCTCATTAACCCCCTGGCATAACTGAAAACTCCAAAGTTCAAGCATTGATGACTTCTTCGAGGTCAAGCGTAGCCAGGAAGGGCCTCAGCCGGATGGGCTGGTGGTGGACGCAGAGCCCGTGCCTCCTTATCACACCATGTGGATCCGTTTGGCGGGTGGAAGGCCACACCACCGTTCTCTTGATCTCCCTCTTGGCGCTGTGAGTCCCCGCCCCACAGCCCCAGACCTACACACCCACGCCATCACTTTCATCAGTGATCTTCTCTTTCTCCGTGAGTAAAGCAACCCACATCCTGACCTTGACCATATCCTCAGCGTGGAATGCCACGCAAACCTAAAGCACAGGATTGCTGTGAACACGGAAATGGTGGAAAAGAAGGTACTTAGGAAACTGCAAAGTGCCACGTCTGGGGCTTGTGTTTTCATCGTTCTCTTAAATCGGAGTCGATCTTTCCTGAACAAATTCTTAACTCGCTCTGTGGCAGGCAGGTAAATCTGTGTCCTGGGCGGACCCGCCCAGGTCTAAGGGGTTTTCCAGCGCCCGGGACTTTTCATCGCTAAAAGTGGGAAAGTCCCAGGAAAACCAGAGATCGGTCACCCTGCTGGGCACCAACCCGTCACAGGACTACTCGGGCTTAGGGCTCTTTGAGAAGAGGCCCCGTATCCTCGTCAACTCTGGGTCCGTCCCCCCTTACTTAGCACAGCCCTGGCGTGTGTTGACCTGATCACCAGCTCCTGAATAAATGACTTAATGAATGATGCCGACAGTTGTGCGGGTGAGCTGCCATACCTCCTTTAAAAGGCACTGGCCCCGAGGCAAGGAGGCTTGAGGGAAGGATTCACCCGACGCACTGAACTTTGGGAAACACTTCAGACACGTGGAAGGCACATGGGGAAGATGTTCATTTCCTGGAATTTTCCCCACCCTCAACTTAACTGCTGTATGACCTTGGGCAAGTGACTCCATTTATTTATTTATTTATTTATTTATTTAATCAATAACTATATATTGGATACCTATGTGGCCAAGCCCTGCTTCCTTGGTATCCTCGATTATAAAGTGGAATAACAGCCCCTGCTGACAGGGTGAGTACAGGAATTCAATGAGGTCGTGTTTGTGTAGGGCCCAGAGGAGCAAAGCTCCAGTCATGCCCTCCATGCCTTCAACTGCATAACAGGCCTCTTCATGTCCCCTTTTGATATTGCCAATGGCCCCTGTACAAGCTCCCATGAAGCAGTGCTTGGGCTTCTAGAACCTGCCGTGAGAGAAGGGGAAGACGGGCCTCAAAAGCTCTGGTTTTCAAAATTGCATGGCTCACGCATCGTCACCTGGAGAGGGAGAAGGGAGCCTGTGCTTCTCGCAGCCACCCTAACTGACTATGAAAGATCCAGTCCAGACTTCTGTTTGGATCACATCACATTATCCGCCCACTGAAATGGGACGGGACAGCCCTGGAGAGGCAGAGGCCTCCCCTCGCCAGCAAGCCATCACTTTATATGGACATCACTCAAGCATTTAGCTTCTGGACTGAGACACAATCAAGACAGAGGCAGAGCTCGTAACTGTCCCGTGGAAAATAAGTATCTGGGGACAGCAACGATGATCTTAAAGTTGCCCTCCACGTGTGAACACCCAGAGCCCAAATAAAAGGGCTCGTACGCCTTCTAAGGTAGGGATGAGCTGTTGGGAACATAAGTCATTGAATATCTGCTTTATCTATTTTTGAAGCCCACATGGTAAACACTGGAAAGATAAGACACTTTCTCAAGGGCTGGACCAACATGGCGATCTTAGAGGCCCGTGCACTGGGTTCTCCACTCTTTCCAAATCCCCAGCCAAACCACCAAAGGATATAGTAATATGGGAAACCTATGTAATAATACTAAAAAAATACTGTTCTCGGGTGAAGACTGATACCCAAATCGTACAGTCTGGGACCGTGGATACCTTGACAACCAGCTTACCCCCGCAGGGAGTGAGACCTAAGTTGAGTGTGTAGACCAGGAGGAGTAGCTTCCGAACCACAGAAGCCTCCATCCATCCCACTGCTCTTGTAGGAGGGCACCTGAGAAGAAATTCTCAGGACAGCGAACACGCAGAAAGGATATCGCCGACACACTCTTCCGTACAGAGAACACATGTGATACGCTAGCTGACCTAGACCTAAATCAAGATGTGAAACCCGGCTGTGAAATGATGAAAACAGTGCCTGTGAGTCGTAATGCCAGCAAGTAGCAGGGTATCTTGTCATGGCTGCTCTTTGACGTACAAAGTGCGGACCTAAAGGCGTGAAAACAGTGCCGTGAGAGCCCAGAGGAGCACGTGGCATCTCGTGGAGGGAGCTGGCAGGCATTTGATTTGGGTCTTGACAGATACACAGGGGTAACTAACTTGCTGAGGGGCCGATCGAGGATAGCATTCTCCAGGCAGGCGAGAGGCAAGACTTCCAAATAGTCCAAGTACACAGAAAATGCTAGTATGAGGACTTCCACTTAGCCTGGAACTGGAATGTAGTTTTGCTGCCACGTTCTTCCAAGACTGCACACAAATGTGAGTAAAGGGATTTAAAAACAGACACAAACCTGCAAGGATGGAGACAGGGCGAGGAGACAGGAGCAACATGGGGGACGTTTGAAGGCAGAGAGTTGAGGGATTGCTGACCTAGCAGAAGAGGGCTGAACCCCGTGCTGATGTGGGGGACACATGAGAGCAATGTCAGTCCCACCACAGAACCTCAGGGACTTGGTGTCCGAAAGGAGGGAGAAAGGAGAGGCTGGAAGCAAGGATGGAGCCGATGTTTTGCAGAGAGAGAAGCTAAACTTGGACCCCTGACCTATCCCGTGCTGCCAGAGACGTGACACTCACTCATCCTCGCAGGAGGCTGAGGTTTTATCCCCTGGTGGGGTTGAGCCATCACTGGATTCTGGGACTCTAGACACAGCTGGGATCAGAGAATTCGATGATCATGGGAATTCGATGAAAATTCACATACCAAATGGTAAGTGATACCTTCTCCACCAGCCAGCCACCTTTCCCATCTCAGGGCTAAGAATCCTGTCATCCCGATTTCTATAAATTCCAAGTAAGAAAAAGAGGATTAACTGCGGGGGAAATAGTCTAGCTTAAGAGAAAAGACCCATGCATGGGAAACTATAGTTGTGGAGAGCTGCCTCCTGATGAATTAACTTGGCCAAATCACCCCATCATGTGAAGCCCGCCTTTTAACCACCAACCTGTCCTGTCCGTGTACATAAAGCTTCTAATCCTCTTTCTAGTGCCTCGCTCTGTAATGTTAACGGATTTCTTAGCATCACTAGATGTTTGAGCAGTTCGAGAAACCAAACCAACCCACTAACCGACCGACCAACAACACATAAACAAAAAAAAACCAACC
Organism: Panthera pardus; assembly: GCF_024362965.1. NCBI lineage: Eukaryota > Metazoa > Chordata > Mammalia > Carnivora > Felidae > Panthera > Panthera pardus. The sequence goes on along the minus strand of NW_026526765.1, from coordinate 64,232,180 downwards.
AGGAGTGAGAAGTAGACGGAAGCACTTTTTGGGAAAGCAAAATACAGTCAGCGAAATAAAACAGCATTTGTGAAACAAGGAGACAAGGTTATAAAACATAGACGCTAGGAGAAAAACAAAGGGTTCTTGGAAATTAAAGATATGACAGAAGAGATTTTAAAAAGCCTGCAGGAAGCTTCAGGAAGGTGATGTGCAAGACCGGTCTCAGAATACAGAACAAGTAGAAAAGGAGGTGAAAAAAAAAATAAGAGAATTAATGAAAACTGTACAGAATCCGTCTGGGAGCCCCATATGTAAAAAAAAAATAAAGCAAATGGAGAACCGAGGAAAAGAAGTTACCATAGAAATGATATAAGAACAGTTCCTAAAACTGGATTCCAATTGATAGCACCCACCAAGTATGCAGCATAAAAATAAGAACCGGGGGGGGGGGGGCGCCTGGGTGGCTCAGTCGGTTAAGCGGCCGACTTCGGCTCAGGTTGTGATCTCATGGTCCGTGAGTTCGAGCCCCACGTCGGGCTCTGTGCTGACAGCTCAGAGCCTGGAGCCCGTTTCAGATTCTGTGTCTCCCTCACTCTGACCCTCCCCCGTTCATGCTCTGTCTCTCTCTGTCTCAAAAATAAATAAACGTTAAAAAAAAAAATAAAAAAAAAAAAAGAACCGGGGACCCATCGCCTCTTGGAAATTTTAAGACTACTGGGAGAGATAAAAACCTTGAAGGTGGGGTGGGGTGGGTGAAATGTACTTGGTTGTCTACTGAGGATCAGAAATGAGAATGGAACCAGACTCTTGACAAAAGCATGAAAAGCAGGTGGTGCCCTTGAAACTCTATAGGTGCGTGGTGTCCATTCTGCAATCTTATACTCATCCAACAACCAGATGTGAAGGTAGGGGGACAAAACCCAAAGGCCAGGCACCTTTTTCCAGGAATCAACCGGAAGGTGAGCTCTGCTAAAGTAAGGGAGAAAAACCAAGACAGAGGGAGACAGGAGATTCAGACAAAGAAAAAAAGGAAAAGGGTCTCCAGGAGAGTGGTGAAAGGGGAACCCAGGACCCAGCCAGGCGGCAGGACCAGACGGCAGTGGGTTCGGGGTGGGAGCAGGGAGGAAGGGCCTCTTGGAGAGACGTCACCATGAAAAGAGGAAGCCGATAAAATCCCTGATGTGTTTGGATGTATTGAGAGATCGACACCTCCATCAGAGAGTTTTAGTATGAATTCATGCTAAATTCATAGGTGTTCTAAGAAACAAGGCGTATGAAAAAAACAAGACCGTTCCAGAGATATCGCATAAGTAGAAAAGAAATACAATCCTACTAGACTCTGCTGTGAGTAATATTTATATGGGCATAATAATGTGTATACAGAATATTTGCTCTCACTAACATGTCATTGGGAAGATGCGGGGAGAGAAGGCATATGTTGAAATGAAGGGTGTGTAAGCGAACTAAATCCTCATCACCTTCCATTGGAAGAAGTCCATGGACAATATCTAAAACGGGAACATCAAGAAATAGTAATACAAATGCATTGCTCAGAACATGGAAGAAAGTGCCAGGAGAAAGAGCTAACACCATCGTACAATCTTTCCCCTGGGAAGCAGAAACGTGGAGAGTCAAGTAGGGAGGACAATGTACTGTTCTTTTTATTTCTTATTTTCCTTTTTTTATACCATAAGCCTTGTGATGCTACTGGACCAGTTAAGCTCTGCGCGATTATAATTTTGGTGAAAAGAAAAGTCAAAAGATTCCATTCCTTTTTAACTTTATTGGGGCACAATTGATATCCCCAAACACTGCACACGTCATGTATACAACTTGATGAATGTGGGCACAGGAGGCAAGTCTGGCGTGGCCAGACTTCAGGTTGTAGGGAGAGGAGGAGCGAGGTTTTGGAAATAAACAAGAGGTTTCCTGTCGTTGGCGGTGAAAATCTGCTTTGATCTTGTCCCCAGGCTGCCACGAGTTCTTCAGATTCCAAATAATGTAGCTAGAATGGGTTGAACCGTTGAAATGGATGGAAAAGTCGCACACAGACATCAGCATAGGGGACATTCCATAGCCGCGAACCCTTTTGATTTCATGAACTGTGGCAATAACACAGGACTGCTTTTGAAGAAAAAGTTCAAGTCATACAGAAACTAGACTGCATGTCCCCTGTCTCCTGCCCTGGACCCACTGTCACCCGGTTAACAATTTAGTGTCTATCAGTCCTTTCTTTGTTTCTTTTTTTTTTCCCCCACTCAAGTGCTTTTATTTAGAACGCACAGATTCTGTGCTCCAGATTATCTCAATTTTAGGAAGCACACTAAATACGGATGTGGAGATCTGAGACAGAGGTGCGAAACAAGAAGAGGGAGGGGAAGAGATGTTCCTGAGGCTGGTTCTGGCCTTCCCAGAGCAGGACCAGGGACCGGGCTGGGCTTGTTTCATGTAGCAAAACTCGGATTCTGTGTCAGCGGCAGAGAGAAAGTGGCACAGACATTCCTCGTTCCTGGGGCTGGCACTCGAAGCGGGAAAACCGTTTCCATGGAGATCGGGACACTAGAGATGCTCTCTGAAATTGCTCCTTGGGGCTCAGCGACAAATAGAAACATTAGCATGCAGAGGCCTAAATATAGCTGCATTCAGGGTGATTCATCGAGCCCGAAACTTGGCTGAGACGTGGTTTTGGAACAAATGCACCGAGCAGAGACCCAATGGTGTTTTTAATATTTTACAGTGTTTACACTACCATTAGAGGATGTATCTAATGGAAAACGCAGAAATGCAGGGGCCACTTGGTTTGATCCTCCTGGATAAGTCACCATCAGAGTCCCGCCTGGGCATGACAGGTTACAAAAGAGATTTTTCTTTTCTCTTCTTTCCTTTTTTCATTTTTGTGGTCGGAAAGTCCCTTCACCACAGAGCTATCCTTTAAAAGGACCTGATAGAAAAACGTTCTCTCCTGTCAGAGAGGGAAACTAGTGCCTGTAATTAGAAGAAAAGTATAGGCATGCCTCCTCCTTTCTCCCCCAGGATTCCTGGGGACTGTAAATTCTTGTGTGCATCGTTACACAGAAAATTCTGCTCTGTCTCAGCTTCTACCCCCAGAGTTGCACCTGCAAACTTGCACTCCATCATGACTCTGTCAATTCAGAGAACAGCTGGGATCCTGCTGGCTACCAGGATGCACCTTCCTAAATTCATCCATTCAACGATCATCCCCTGTGCCGCGACCGCATTCCAGGAAGGACACAGCTAGATACAGAAAAAAAAAAAAAAAAAAAGACAGCAAAGGTCTCAGGAAGCTTCCGTTTGAGTGCAGGAGACAGATGACAGTTAATCAATAGGCAATTTCAGATTGTAATAAATATTACAGAAAAGATAAAACAAGGCAACACCAGACTGGGGGGAAAGCGTAGGGCCTAGAAGGTCCGGGAGGTCTCTTGGGAGCCTGGCCCTTGGAAGTGAGACCTAAGAACAAGCAGCTCAAGGGAGCAGCTTTTCAGGTACAGGGAACGGCAAGTACGGAGGCTCAGAGGCTGAGCCATGTTTGGTGAGGGAGCAGAGAGGGAGATGAGGTCAGAGAGATAGGCAAGGACCAGGTTCCTAGAGCCTTGCAAGTTGTTCTAAGAAGTCTGATGACCTTACACAGAAGGCAGGTAAACAATCGCCTTCTGCTACTGGGTTACAGCAACCCCCACGGCCAATAACCTGCCCAAGTATCTGAATGAGAGATTTCCCTAAGCACTGGGCTTTTTACTGTCCACACACTGTACCTCTTGCAAGAGTATAGAATACCTTCTTCCTCTTTTTTTTTTTTTTTTGGTTGCCAAGAAGCTCATCTCCAGCCTGATTTTACCTTCTCTCTTATTTTCCTTTCGTCTTAGTTCTTTAGCCTTTTCCATCCCACTGCACTCTTGAGCCCTTTTGAAACGCATCTCAGGCATTTGGGAATGAGAGGCACAGATGGATAAGCATAAATCTGATTCCTCTTCCCACATGACTGACCTTCCTCTTGGCCTGTGGTAATGTTTCCAGAAGGATTGTGTCTTTGGAGTTCACTGGGGTAGATTGCATTATGACTTTGATGGGCCTTGGGCATTTTTACCTTCATGCATCCCCTCCTTTTTTTTAAAGGTTTTTTAAAAATTTATTTTGAGAGAGAGAGAGAGAGAGAGAGAGAGAGAGAGAGAGAGAGAGAGAGAGAATTCCAAGCAGCCTCTGCACTGTCAATGTGGAGCTCAATGCGGGCTTAAACCCATGAGATCACGACCTGAGCCAAAACCAAGAGTCTGACACTTAACCAACTGAGCCACTCAGGCACCCCTATCCCCTCCTTCTTAAAAACTATTTTTAAATGACACTTTATGACTGTATTAGGATAAAGAAAAACATATTAGTATCATATATTAAAACATCGTATTTGGCCCAAAAGTTTATTTTTTCCTCTTCTGATTGATAAATCAAAATACTTCTGCGGCACCTGGGTGGCTCATTCGGTTAAGCCTCTGACTTTGGCTCAGGTCATCATCTCGTGAGTTTGAACTCCACATCAGGCTCTGTGCTGACAGCTTGGAGCCTGATCCTGATTCAGATTGTGTGTGTGTCTCTCTTTCTGCCCCTCCCTTACTTTGTCTCTGTCTCTGTCTCTCTCTCAAAAGTAAATAAGCATTTAAAAAATTTTTGGGGGGCGCCTGGGTGGCTCAATCAGTTGAGCGTCTGACTTCGGCTCAGGTCATGATCTCACAGTCTGTGAGTTCGAGCCCCGTGTCAGGCTCCATGCTGACAGCTCGCAGCCTGGAGCCTGCTTCGGATTCCGCGTCTCCCTCTCTCTCTGCCCCTCCCCTGCTCATGCTCTGTCTCTCTGTCAAAAATAAATAAAAACATTAAAAAAAAATTTTTTTTAAACACACGCACAAAAAAACTCACAAGCACCTCCATGGGCCCCACTGTGTCCACCAGATACGTCAGCCATATAGAGAGGTGAAGACAGGCAGGGTGGGGATTGAAAATGATCTTCCAGCCTAGAAACACCTGCTGTCAGGTGGGGAGAAGCTGTTTTTCAGTCACCCGAGGGGACCTTTGCTATGGTGGGTAGGGTAGAAGCATGGAGGGAGCACTGGACAGGGAGTCAAAGAGCCCAGCCTAGTCTTACCTTTGCCACCAAGCACCTGGGTTGGTTGGAAGTCATTGACCCATGGAGGGCTTTAGACAAGTTCAATCTGTTAAATTTGGCTGGGGGGGGTGGGCGTTGGGAGAGGAAGAAGGGGAGCAGTGAGAATAGGTCAGTGTCTCTAAGGAGTAAATGTCAACTTCTTCCAGGGGAGTTCTCTAGGCTCTCCTTCCCATAGTGATGGTGATGATGATGGTGATATTTATAAAGCATATACTGTGTGCCCAGAACTGTGCTAAGCACTCTCCTCTTTGCTGCAGCGTAGCTGGTTTATTGCACACACTGTCTCCCGAGGTACAAGCACAGAGCAGCTTGACTGCTTCCCTCCACTGCTGTCCGCACACGCTCTCTTGACCAGCTCTTCTCTGCCTCCGGATGAATGTTGGCAGGCTCCATGGCTTTCCTATCACTCTCTGATTAAAAAAAAAAAAATAGTCTCTTTATCCAGGTTTTTAAAAGTCTGGTCCGGTGTAATATCAGAAACCCAGACTTTTTTTTTTTTTTAATTTTTTTTTTTAAATGTTTATTTATTTTTGAGACAGAGAGAGACAGAGCATGAACAGGGGAGGAGCAGAGAGAGAGGGAGACACAGAATCTGAAACAGGCTCCAGGCTCTGAGCTGTCAGCACAGAGCCCGACGCGGGGCTCGAACTCACGGACCGTGAGATCATGACCTGAGCCGAAGTCAGACGCTTAACTGACCGAGCCACCCAGGCGCCCCAGAACCCCAGACTTTTTATTGGGCTCGCCTTCACGGCCTAGCCTGTGTGGAATTCTCCCATTTTTCACCATACGGGGGGTGCGGTTCACTCACCACAAGGCCCTCCCACCCCGCCCTCTTCGGGGGTTGGCTATTCCCCCACTTTTGGACTTTCCAGGTTAGAGTTAGAACAGGTCCCTGCAGCCCTCAGAATCAAGGGAACACAAAAGAACGAGCTGACCAGAGTCCTCTCGCCTGCCCGCTACTTGGCTTGAGATGAGGGGTCATGGAGGCCCAGAGTGGGGCGGGGGGGAGGCACAGCATTCTGATAGCTCCTTCTAGAGAAGTCTGTCTACACGTTTCTTCAGCTTCCCAGCTCTTTTCTTTTGTATTCTAGAGATGAGTGATGAGTTAAAGATCACGAAGACCATGTCGTGATATGTTAACAAGTCCTGCAAGGGGTCGAGCCCCTCGCTTTGGGATGTCGGGGTCCTGGCATCTGTTGTATGGTTCCCTGCCTTTAGGTCTCTGCTGAAGCCCAAGGCACCAGGAAAATCTCATTCAGTTTCCTGTTTCCTCACGCCAGCTTTACGAGCTGACTCAAAATTTTAGCCCGTGATATAAGGACTCTGCTATGTTCCTATATTACAGATATAGAAACTGAAGCTAAGGGTCTCAGTCCAGTAGACAGCACAGAGGGGCGCCTGGGTGGCTCAGTCAGTTAAGCGTCCGACTTCGACTCAGGTCATGATCTCACGGTCCGTGAGTTCAAGCCCCGTGTCAGGCTCTGTGCTGACAGCTCGGAGCCTGGAGCCTGTTTCAGATTCTGTGTCTCCCTCTCGCTCTCTGCCCCTCCCCCGCTCTGTCTCTCTCTCTCAAAAATAAATTAACCTTAAAAAAATTAAAGAAGCGACTTACTTTGAGCTATGACTTTGCTTCCATGAGGAGATAGATACCTTACTATTCCTCTCGAGTCAGGGAAAAGGCCTCAGTTACACATCGTTAGCATTTGGAGATGATATCCTGCCATGATAGGTTTCCCAAAATACACAAACATTTTTTTCATTACTTTTTTTTACCAATCAAAACAGCTATCCAGTAAGAGCCTACAATGCTTATATATGATTTAAAAAGGCCTCAAATTCGGAAAGGTTGAAAATCTGTTTTAAAGTGCTCTGCACATGATTATTCAATTACGATCCTTTCAAACACAACAAGAAGCAAAGATGCTTTGGGCTGAGACCACCTTCCCTTTCAGCAGAGTAGGCCTCCTAAGCCGTTAGGGCGAGGTTGCCAGATTTAGAAGCGAACATGCCACACCCAGTTAAAACTGAGTTTGCAGTGGGGCACCTGGGTGGCTCAGTCCATTGGGCGTCTGACTTAGACTCAGGTCATTATCTCGCATCTCATGAGTTCGAGCCCCACGTCGGGCGCTGTGCTGAGCACTGGGAGCCTGGAGCCTGCTTGGGATTCTTTGTCTCCCTCTCTCTCTGCCCCTCCCCTGCTCACGCTCTGTCTCTCTCTGTCACTCAACAACAAATAAACGTTAAAAAAATAAATAAATAAAAAATTGCGTTTTCAGGAAACAATGAACGATTTTTGGCGAGAGTATGTTTTGTGCGATATTTGCGGTTTCTGACACTATACCCTGTTAGGGTCAAAGGGGACTTGGGCAAGGCATCCGGGGGCTGGCCTGCCATTCATAGCTGGGGCTTGGTGTTCTAGTCAACGGACAAACGGTTTCTCAGAACATCGCCATCAGACAAGGCCACTCTGTTCCCATGGCGACTACCAAAACAAAAACAGGATCCCTCAGTAACCACGTCTGAACAAGGACAATACGCGAGCCTTGTCCACACCTCCAAGTCCCACACACCCCTGTCACCCTCCTAATAGAAGTGGCTGCCACTGCTTCACCAATGACACAGCTCCTACCTCGCTCTGGTCTGCCCTCCCTAAAGAGACCATTTATTGAGATGCCCAATTATAGAATTACCCCACCTCCTCACAGCATCTAATTCAGGGCAAAGCCTCACTTCCTTAAGCTCTCCCCGCAAATCTCCTAACACAACCCTAAACCTCTTAAGAAGTTGCGTCTAACATCCGTGGCTCCTTAGCTCTTCAGGCAACTTCAGGTGCTTGATGTTCCTACCTGGTCCTGTGGTTGGCTCTCAGTCTCCAAGAAACAGCCAGAGAAATGCTCCACTGGAAAGACTCCCGATGAATGGAGATGCTGACCAAACATAACAATGATCAAGCAGCCATCACGGGGATGACTTATTTAGCCAGAGGAAGAAACCAGCAAAGAAGAGATAGAGGGTGGTCCCCAGGGCTGGCCTTGTTTCTGCCACGTGAGTCCCCGGCTTCCAGACCCCAAGGTCTATCTGCCACTGGATCCCAAACCACTGCGACGTGGCCTTTCCCACCATCGCCTGAAATCTGAACAGTTCTCAATGCTTTGGCTAACTACCTAATCACTGTTTTTTTTTAAGAGAACATTTTATTATGTTAACCAAACCTCTACTCTGCAATTAACTCTAATCACACAAGCAATTAAATTGGGAGTAAGATTATTTTGCAGCTTAAAGCTATTTGTGTCGACACTGGGTTTTTCTCTATCTAATTAATTCTTATTTCTTGGTTATAATTGTTATTTAATTAACAGACTTTCCGACTTTACCTGCGGGTTGGTTTTTGTTGTTGTGGTTGTTGCTGTTGTTGTTTAAACAACCGTCCGTCCCCGCACTCACACATCTGAGCACATCACATCTGCTCCTCTGGGGCGTCTCAAAGCAGGGACAGAAGCATCGGCCAATTCCGTTGAGCTACTTGGAAGGGAAACTGGGCTTGATTAATTTGTCACTCAAAGGTAGGGGGAGAGAGAGGAGAGAGGAGAGAGAGAAAGAGAGAGAGGACATGTGTGCACAGGCAGAGGAGGGGCAAAGAGAGAGGGCGTAAGAGAATCCCAAGCAGGCTCCATGCTCTACGCACAGAGTCCAACCCAGGACCAGATCTCACGAACTGTGAGATCACAACCTGAGCTAAAATAAAGAACCAGACGCTTAAATGACTGAGCCACCCAGGCGCCCCTCAAACATTTTTAAAAGCTCATTTTATTCCCTATTGTTAATATCTCTCTGCAATTGTTATTTAGCAGGTGCTCTAAAGATTATAATATGTACCTTTAACTTATCACAGTATACTTAATATTGTACCACTTTCACTAAAATGTAACCATCTTACAACTACATAATTGCATTTAATGTCCTCTATCCTTTGCCCTCTTGTCACATATATTTTTCTCATACATTGTAAACTACACAATAACATTAGTGGTATTTTTTATGTAGCAGTTAATTGTCTTTTTAAATGTTTATTTTTGAGGGAGAGGGAGAGGAAAAAGAGAGGGAGCAGGTGGGGGGAGGGTCAGAGAGAGAGGGAGACACAGAATCCGAAGCGGGCTCCAGGCTCTGAGCTGTCAGCATAGAGCCCGACGCGGGGCTCGAACTCATAGACCCCGCGAGATCATGACCTGGGCCACAGCTGGAGCTTAACCGACTAGGCCACCCGAGTGGCCCACTGTTAATTGTCTATTAAATAAATAAAGAGAAGGAGAAGAGATCATGTTTTCGATCTGTCCATACATTAACCTTTTCTGGTATTTATTTATTTATTTATCTGATATTTGAGTTTCCATCTTGTGTCACTTCCCTTCCAGAGAACTTCCTTTAGTATCTCTTATGGCGAAGTTTTGCTGGAAAAAAAAAATTCTCCTAAAGTTTGTTGTCTACACATGTTGTTATCTCAGCTTCCTTCTGAAAGATACTTTAATTGGAAATATTCTGAGTTAACTGATTTTTTTCTTTCAGTAATTTTGAGATGTTGGTTGTCTACTGTTTTCCCGCTGCTTCTGGTAGAGGGCAGTCATCATTCATTCGTGGTTCCCCTATTTGGAATGTGTCCTTTTTTCCTCTGGATGCTTTTTTTTGCAATTTCCTCTTTACCTTCTGCCTTCAGCAGTTTGATTCAATGGGCCTAGGTGTGCTTTTATCTGTTGTTATACTGCTTCAGGTTTACTGAGATGTTGGATCTGTAGGTTCACGTTTTCCACCAAATTTGGGAATTGGAGACCCAGGGAATCTTCTTGCAATATTTGTTCTGCCCACTGTCTCTTCTTCCTGTTCCTCTGGCTCTCCCATTACTCCTTTGTTAGATGACTTGATATGGTCCTACAGGTCACTGAACTTCGTTCACCAAGTTTTCAATCTTTTTACTCTCACCCTTGGCTGCTAATTCCAACATCTCAGTGTCTGTGTCCATTGACTGTTTTTTCTTCTGGATTATGAGCCACAGATCCTTCTTCTTTGCCTGTCTAAGAAAGTCTTCCTATTTTTTTAGACATTTGGGACATTGTGGTTGACATAGTGTAGGGAGTCTGGGTAATGTCCCTCTTTTTTAAAGGTGTGGGTTTTGCTTGAAAGCATGCAGTTAAAATACTTTCAGATTGCCAAGGAGTCTATCAAGGCTGATTTATTCTTTGACTTTGTCCATAGCCCTATGATGTGATCCTTCCTTTAGGACCTGGCCTTGACTTCTAAGACATGTCCTCTGAGGTCTTCACCAAACGTGTGGGGGTGCTTATGAGATCGATCCACTCGGATTGGCTAGAAGTCAAGCCACTCTCTAATAAGCCACGGGGAATCTTGCCTATGCATGTGAGGTCTAGTCACTGGCCAGAGAAAGCCCCACGCAGAATTCTGGGGCCTTGCTTCTACCCATCTTCCCCTCCTCTGGTACCCCTGGCATGCAAATTCCTGTCACTTGATAACACTGAACTCTGATCTCAATCAACTCAGTTCAGTCAGATTGCTTTGCCTCTTTGGGTTCCATGTATGATGGCCAAGAAGGTGACCCCACGCCAAAAGTCAAGGCAAACATAGGGCTTATCTTGTATGTCTTCCTTTTTTTCAAGGATCGAAATCTTGCATTGACGCTAGTCTGATGCCTGAAAAACAGTTGCTTCCTATGTTTCTCTACAATTTTATGTTTCTTAGTGACAGGAAGTCAATGGAATGGAAGTCTGGAAACTTCCAGAAATGGAAGTTTCCTCCTTGCTCTTTGGGATGTCATATCCAATCAGTCATGGAATCTGTAAATCATTAGTGCTCTATGCCATTTCTTCTGGTTTTCCACCTTCAGGGCACAAGATAGGATTGTACCTCCCTCTGCCCTTGAGTTGGCCACCAAGTCACTTGTCTAGGCTAGGTGTAAATACGTGAAAGTGACCTGTGTCTTTCTAGGTGGAAGCATTTAAAAGCCAGTGTGCATTTTGCCGCATTCCCGTCCCTTTTACTATGACTGGTCATATGCCCCAGAGTAGAAACACTATCAGCCTGTGTCTCTAAGTGAAGATGACACGAACAGAATCCCTTAAAAATGTGGGATGGACTGTAGTGGTGAGAACTAAATCTTTGGGTTTTTGGTTCTTTTTTAAGCTACCTGGGTTTGGAGGATTGTTCGTCCCTGCAGCAAAACGTAGCCTCTTCTAACTACTAGAAAGTCCCGTCATTTCAACTTCCCAAATTTCTCTCAACACATTTCTTCCCGTTCATCCCTACTTAACCCCCGTCATCTCCCTCCTACACTTCCTCCAGCATCTCCACCCCCTTCCGATCTTCACGAAGCCCTTCAGCAACAGTTGTTAAACGAATGCTGGTTGTATCATCCCCTTCTGATGACCAATCCAAGATGTCTCCCCACTTCCCTAAAAATAACACTTTTGCCCTGGCAGCGGGACTCTGGCTGCAACACACCATTTCAGCCTTGGGGCCAGCAAACCCACATATTCTCTGCCTAGGTCACATGAGTAATTGTGTCCTCCTCAGACAGGAGTGCCTTCCCTTTCACCTCACTGCACTTTGGCTTACGCGGTTCCTCGTGCCAGAAATGCTGTTCCTCTTACTTTTCTGCTTGACAAATTTGTCTTTCCGTTTCCAGCCCAGATATCACCTACACTGTGAGTTTCTCCTTCTCGCTAACCCATCCCTCGCCTTGTGGAATTCTGCCAAGCTCTCCTCCTCCTTTGCTACTCTGCATATTTTAGGATCTCAGAGGTTATTACTGGATGTGCTGGCTGAGTCGGGTCCTTGTTTGTATCACATTTGGCCTGCACACTAATTTAAAAAAAAAATGGAATTATTTGGCAAAAATGTCAGGATTAGGAAATTCCATACACACAAAACCACTTTTGGGTTGCTCTTGAAAAACCAGAAGATCTGGCCATCCCGCGCTGCGTTCCTACCTGGCAACAAACAGGCCTAGCGCCAAGTTCCCCGCTCGCCTCTCAGCTGGGCTCATGCACTCTGATTTGCAGGCCATCGCACTCGGTTCATTTCATGCGTGTGCGCCAACCCTATGCCATCCTTCTGGGAGCTGGCTTAGCAATTCCTGGAATCGAGTGACCTGTTCACGTGCCTGGCTCCTGCTCCACCAGACTGTTAACCCCCGCAAGGTGGAACTGTGTTTCATTCATGCTTCACCCCTTTTGGATCTATTAGGGTAAGTTGTGTTTAGCAGGTGTGCATGAGCTCGTGCAGGCCGCGCGCACACACACATCGCAAGCAAGGGCTAATTGTTGTCTTCACGGAGTACAGGCTCCACCAGGGGTTCCTCCCTGGTCACTTCGATATGTGGACGTAACCACGGTGAAATCTACGATGAGAGAGTATTAGAGGAAGCAATGTAAAAGGCAAACCGGGAAACACTTAGAGAGGACCCTCCAAGAGTGTTGCCTTTTTGTGTGTTAGTTATCGAGGAAGCCAGCATTCCGCACAGTGATCCAGGTTCTGAGGCTCAGCCTGATGGCATAAATGTACCTATATCTCTCTATGTGTCTGTCCCTTTATCTCTGTTCACCTCGCCTATGCAGGTAGCTAGCTACCTGTAACCTGTGTGCGATCTTGCACAAACAAACCCAACACTCTCTCAATTCCGCAAATCAGCTTTTGCCTGACGGCGTGTGTCATCTACGGCTATTTGCACAGTGGAGAAGAAAGGTGAACGACAGTTGATGAGCCAAGCTAGTTTTTAATCTCTCTGGCACCAAAAAGAAAAAAGAAAAAAAAACCCCACTAAACACAACCTTCACACGCCTAAACAGAGTCTAGACTGTGTGAGGAAGTCATTTGCGATATTAGGCACTTGGGTGACGGAATCCAACACGTCAACTTTGCATGCTATTAATGTTGGTACTTCTTGGTCGTTATTCAAGTTCACTTTAAATAACACCAGATTTTTTTTTTTTAATTACTCACTTTTGCCCGTCTGGATTTGGAGTCATGGAGAAAAACGAGACAGCAGCAGTTGGGTTTTTCTTTCTTTTTTTCTTTCTTTTTCTTCTTCTTTTTTTAAATCTCAGAATGTATTTTTTGCAGGCCTCCAAGGCAGACTTCTTTTTTTCTATTTTTTTAATAAAAATACATAAAAATATATTAAAAATATACATAATATACATAATAATATAATATAATATATTTATAATTATATATATAATTATATATTATATATTATATTATAATATATAATTATATATATTATATATTATATATATTATATATATTATAATATTATATTATAATATATATTATATATTATATTATAATATAATAATTATATATATTATATATTATATATATTATATATATTATAATATTATATTATAATATATATTATATATATTATATATTATATATTATATATTATAATATTATATTATAATATATATTATATATATTATATATTATATATTATATATAATATATATTATATATTATATATAATATATATTATATATTATAATATTATATTATAATATATTATATATATTATATATTATAATATATATTATATATTATATATGTTATAATATATATTATATATTATATATTATAATATATAATATATATAATATATATTATAATATATATAATATATAATATAATATAATATAATAATACATACATAATATACATAAAAAATACATTAAAAATATTTTTAAAAATTTTATATAAAATACACATGGCCTCTGCTTCCGATTCTGTGTCTCCCTCTCTCTCTGCCCCTCCCCCATTCATGCTTTGTCTCTCTCTGTCTCAAAAATAAATAAAACGTTAAAAAAAAAAATTAAAAAAAAAATACACATGGCCTCAAGTTTACCATCCTAACCATTTTTAAGTGGCCGGTTCATCACCATCCATCTCCAGAATGTTCCATCTTCCCCAACTGAAACTCTGTCTCCGGTTAAACAATAACCCTCCTTCTCCCTGGTACGATCCCTTCTTCTTTCTGTCTCTATGATGTCTGCTGCTCAAGGAACCTCATGTAAGCGGAATCATGCAGTATTTATCTTTTTGCAACCGGCTTGTTTCACTCAGCAAAATGTCCTCGAGTTCCACCCATGTCAGAGCGTGTGTTGGAATGTCCTTCCTTTTTAAGGTGGAATAAAACTCACAGGTGTTCATTATGCATACGCCGTATTTTGCTTATCCTGTCGTCTATCGATAGACACTTGGGTCACTTCCATTTTTTAGCTGTTGTGAACGATGCTGTTTTGTATAGACGTACAACGATCTCTTTGACTCCCTGCTTTCATTCTTGTGGGTACATACCCAGAAATGGAATTGTTGGATCATAGGAGAATTCTATTTTAACTTTTGGAAGACCTGTCCTACTGTTTTCCACAGCAGCTGTACCATTTTCCATTCCCAACAGCAATGCACAGGGTCCCAATTTCTCCACATCCTCGCCCACACATATTATTTTCTGGGTGTTGTTGATAAGAGCCACCATCATGGGTGTGAGGTGGTATCTCACTGATTTGACTTGCCTTTAATGATGAGTGATATCGAGCACCTTTTCATGAGCTTGTTGGCTCTCCGTATATCTTCTTTGGAAAAGGTCTATTCAAGTCTTTTGTCAAAGGCATATTTTTGTGATGAGATCCCTATTTTGGGGTAGGAGGATCACAAGAAAGGGGCACTCGTCACACCTCAGGTCCTGTGCCAGGCTTCAGAGTTCCGCGATGAGCTCATCAGCAGTGAGAGAGAGCGGGGGGGCTCTAGACAGGGAGCATCGTCCAGGTGGGGGGCAGGTAACACTTCAGATGGGATCGCAGTGACAGACACAGGAGAATCTCGGGGAGGGGGGCAATGCCTGCTTGGAAGGAAAGAGGTGGGGTGGAGGACAGGGCAGGGGGTGTCTGTCCGGAAGGAAGGAGGTGGGGTAGAGGACAGGGGTCCAGGACAGGGGTAAGCTCGTTGCAGAGTGAGCTTGCTTCGGGAGATAGTTGCTGCAGTGGGTAAGAGCAAAGGCTTTCTAGTCCTGTGCTGGACCCCCTGCGTCACAGTTTATGAGCTGCGTGACTTTGAGCAAGTCGCTTGACCTTTATAAGCCTCCACATCTTCGTCTGTAAAATAAGAAGAATAATGCCCACAATACACGGTGGTTCCGAAAACTAAATGAGCTAATGTCAATAAAATGCTTTGCAAATATCAGGCTAATAGCAGATGCTCAAGAAAAGGTAGTTTTTCTTAGTGTTTTCCAGAATGCTGGATTTCTAAGAACTGCAAGTTCAGGTCAGTCAGACTCCAAACGCTTTGTCATTTCCACCGTATATCCCGCAGAAATCTACAGTATCCGCGGAAGGCAATGCATACAGCTGTTCAGTACAGGTTCAAAGTTTCTCATGTTAGCGTGGCTGTCCTACAGTTTGCTGTAATCACAGCACAGCCTGAAGAATCCTGAGCCCAGATGTATCAGTCCAGAAGGAGATCCTCCGGATCAACGGTTTCAGTGAAACTGAGGCAAAGGAGAAACACCACCTTCCCAGAGTGGCTGTTATGTCCCAGGCGCTATACCGGCCCCCCATGCATGTGACCCCACCGTGATTCTCAACCTCCAACAGAGGTAAGGAATTTTACTTCCATTTTACAGATGGGAAAACTGAGACTCAGGGAGCGCTTGCAAAAAGGTTAATGGATGGAGGCAGTGGGACCGGGATTTGCCCTTGGTTCTGCCTTGACTTCTAACACCATGGATCTTCCCATTCGTCTGTTTTGCGTATTAGAAAAATCGTGTTTTAGGATTTATGTTAGACAGGGCACTTGGTGTCATGATGAGACTATAGGGCTCAGAAACACCCTTTTTGTTTGTTTGTTTGTTTGCTTCACCCCTACCTTTCTCCTTGAATATCCCTTTCTTTATTTACAACACTTCTGAGGGTCCCGTCCACCTTCCGGACTATTGATATGTGACTGTGGGGTCGCATTGCTTCACCCCAGGATTACCTCTGCCCCTACCGCTGACACATCCTCCTGATCTTCCGTCGTTGGCAGTGGCTCCTACAGAACAAGGAACACTATTTACTACTCTTTCCTTCTTCCAATTCTCCTTTCATTGTCTTCCATTGCCTCAGAGTTGACAGGAGATCACTGGCGCTTGTGACGGACCAGCACTTCCTCCCCAGCGTGGCTCTTTAAGAACCGTGTTTTCTCTTTCGTGTGAACACTTGTACTACTACTGTGCCTTTAGCATTATTCTCGAAATATACGCATTTTCTTATTGAAATAAACTTATCTCTTTTTTACTTTTTTAATGCTTTATGTATTTTTGAGAGAGAGACAGACAGACAGACAGAGAGCGCGAGCAGGGGAGGGGCAGAGAGAGAGGGAGACACAGAATCCGCAGCAGGCTCCGGGCTCTGAGCTGTCAGCACCGAGCCCGATGCGGGGCTCGAACCCATGAGCTATAAGATCACGACCTGAGTTGAAGTAGGACGCTCAACCGACTGAGCCACCCAGGCGCCCCTTAAATAAACTTAGTTGCAAGGAAACTTACACCATTGTCAAAAATGGACAACCAGCATCCTTTGTTATGTTTGTCAACATCTTACCCTCAGATCAGCTGCTGGGACAGACAGTCCCCAGAGCTCAGGGGCCACCCACAGTAAAAGTTTATTTTTACTTAACATTTTGAAAAGTCGTTCATGCCAAGTCCAAAGCAGTCGTTTCTGCCTCGGCCTTCCCCCTCCTTCTTGCGAAACGACCATCGCCACACTCGGGATCCAAGGAAAGAGAGTCAGTGGTGAAAGCACAGCGGACACGGTCCCCCGGACCCCAGAATGACATGCTTCCCTTCGCTAACATTTCACTCGGGTCAAAATTGATTGCATGGTCCATCCCAGATTCCAGGCGGCAGGGAACACACACACTGCCGAGGCAGTCACTTTCCAGCAACAACCCTGTACTGCGGGAGAGAAGCCCAAATCTGCCTCCCCTGCCATCGGAAGTAATTAGGAGGGGCGCCTGGGTGGCTCAGTCCGTGGAGCTTCCGACTTCGGCTGGGGTCATGATCTCACGGCTTGTGAGTTCGAGCCCCGTGTCGGGCTTGCTGCTGTCAGCTTGTCAGTGCAGAGCAGAGCCTGCTTCAGATCCCCAGTCCCCCTCTCTTGACCCCTCCCCCACTTGTGTTCTCCCCAAACTAAATGAATATTCGAAAGTCTTTGGGAAAGAAAAGACAGTAAGAGTCTTTCTACGGATTCCCCAGCCCCTCTGTCTGAAATCTGCTTGCATAGTGTTGCACGAGAGGAACACTAAAAAGAGCCTCCCCCTTGGCCCTGGTTCCCTTCCCCTAAGTCTTCCCGGGTTTCTGCTGTGTGGAGGTAGAAGCTGCCTTTGAAATGAGACTTCAGGCCATGAGGCAAAACCCGGCCAGGCTGGGCTTCCCTCCCCCCTCCCCCCCGGGCCCCCCACCATCGGCCCTCGGAGCACAGCACCGACCATCCGCTCCCTGTCACCAGCGGCCCCCACCACGCCCTGGGGAACATTCCTAGAGGCTGAGGAGCCTCCATGCTTGGTCCTCCGTTCAACTCGGTCAGTGATGCTCTGACATCAACCTTCCACCCTCTGCCAACTCTGCTTCCCCGAAGGAAACCCAAGGTGGGCCTGGGAGCATGGCCCCTGTGGGCCTCGTCTCCTGGAAGTTCTCTTCTCTCTTGAATTCCTTGATCTTTCCTCTCCTGGTTTCCCTTTGATATCAGTGCCTGAATGATCCCTCTCCTAGAAAAGGGGGTCTGTGCTAAAAAGGTGGAGGTCACAGATCTCATCCACTTCCTTCTGTAAGCGAAGAAACTGAGGGCACAGAGATGACTAAAAATGTGGTCTCCTTACCTGTAATGGACTGAACTGTGTCCCCCACCCCCAAATTTATTTGTTGAAGTCCTAGCACCCAAGGTGACTGTATTCGGAGCTAGGGCCTTTAAGGCATTGTTAAAGTTAAATGAAGTCATATGGGTAAGGCCCTAATCCCATGTGGCCGGTGTCCTTATCAGCAGGGGAAGAGACTGGTGTCCTTATAACCAGGGACAGGCACACACGGAGGGAAGACTATGTCAGGATGCAGTGACAAGACAGCCACCTGCAAGCCAAGGAGAGAGCCTGGGAGGCAAACAGCCCTGGTGATACCTTCTAAACGCATCCCGTTGTGTGTGGCAAAATATCCGGCCCCCCTACCGTGGTGTGGCCCCATCTAAGGCTTAGACCAGTCTGACACCCACTGCTCCTTTTGCCTAGAGTATTCTTCCGGAGTCTTCTGCTCAGAGCAGACTCCTTTCCCCTTCCTCGGGCCTCAGCTCGAATGTTACCTGCAGAGCCTGCCCCTGACCCCATCCAAAGCAGCCTGCCCCGTACCCTGTGATGGGAGCATGCTCTCTCTCAACCGTTCCCAATGTTCAAAACTCACAACACTTCTCGGAATCTGAGATCACTTGTGTGCGTATTGATTTTTGCTTCTTTTCTGTCTCCCTATTTAGAATCTGCACACTAGCTTCTCCTGCCCCCAGAACGGTCCCTGGAACAGAGGAGGTGCTCAGAGAACGATTGCTGAACAGGGGCATGAGTGAGAGAATGCACAGGTGAAGGAGTGACTCCCCTCTGAGGATCCGGTGAGGGAGGGTAGGTGTGACTGGGACGCTGTGGGATGAAACGCTCTTCTGATCTCCATACTCTTTCGCTAAAAGGTCAGGCGCTGGCTTCCTTCATCCTTCGTAGACTCCATTCGGGCGCAGAGACATTATAAATGACATGAAAAATGGCACAAAAATGAACTGTGGCAGAGGCTTTTAGTCAAATCCAAGGAAATAAGCATTTTATTTAAGGATGAGTGAAATCACTCAGGTAGATTGGGAAAAGACAAACAAAAAGCAAAGTAAAATAGATGATAGATAGATAGATGGATGGATAGATAGATAGATAGATAGATAGATAAAAAGGGGTGTGGGCCAGGTGGCTAAGTCATGTGATATATGTATCTTGGTTGTCTTTTAAAAATTTTTTTTTAATTTTTTTTTTTAACGTTTATTTATGTTTGAGACAGAGAGAGACAGAGCATGAACAGGGGAGGGGCAGAGAGAGAGGGAGACACAGAATCTGAAACGGGCTCCAGGCTCCGAGCTGTCAGCACAGAGCCCGACGCGGGGCTCGAACTCACGGACCGTGAGATCGTGACCTGAGCCGAAGTCGGACGCTTAACCGACTGAGCCACCCAGGCGCCCCTCTTTTAAAAATTTTTAAAAAAAAGTTTATTTAGGGGCGCCTGGGTGGCTCAGTCGGTTAGGCATCCGGCTTTGGCTCAGCTCACGATCTCGCGGTCCGTGAGTTCGAGCCCCGCCTCGGGCTCTGTGCTGACCGCTCGGAGCCTGGAGCCCGTTTCAGATTCTGTGTCTCCCTCTCTCTCTGACCCTCCGCCGTTCATGCTCTGTCTCTCCCTGTCTCAAAAATAAATAAACGTTAAAAAAATTTTTTTTTATATGTTTATTTATTTTGAGAGAGAGACAGAGCACGAGCAGGGGAGGGGCAGAGAGAGAGGGAGACACAGAATCCCAAGCAGGCTCCGGGTTCTGAGCTGTCAGCACAGAGCCTGATGCGGGGCTGACCACACCCTCTGCCATGTGACTGTCGAGTCTCCCACTCAAGGGAGAGGTCCTTCCTCACCCCTGCGACATGGGGCTTGGCCATGTCATACATACTCTGGCCAACGGATTGTTAGTAGAAGTGACACGATCAGGATTGCGAAGTGTGTTTGCACCCTGGGGCATGTTCTCTTATATCTCTGCCACCGCCATGAGAAGACAGGCCCAGGTTAGCCTGTTGGTCCCAAGAGGATGAAAGGCAGTTGGAACAGTCACCACAGCCAAGTCGAGCCTGACGTAACTGATCTCCAGCCCACCCACGGGTGCTTGGCACAACACAAAGAATTGTGGTTTTGAGTTGGGGAATGGCTTTTCACATAGCAGGAGCTGACTGATGTGGCCACTGGGTCCACACCCCTTGAAGAGGGGCCTCTGGGGCACACGACCCATGGCACCCGTTTTGAACCTCTGAGCTAGTCCACTTCAGCCTGCGCTTTATGACCTCTGCTCACCCTTCCTGGCCCTGACCTGGTGCTCGCCTGCTGCCCACCTGAACCATGATGCTGGCTTCTCCTTGGCTTTCTGGCTTTGCTGACTGTGGGGCAACACCCCAAGTCGGGGTCCCGGGTCGGAGCTCTGTGGGGCAGAACGGCTAGCCAACGCTTTCTCTTACCAACATGAAACACGAATAGAACCTACCTGACAACTGAGCTGTCACATGGGGGTCTGTCTGACGTGTCACTAACACAGCCAGGAAGAGCGCCCATCGAAACCTCTTTTTGGGGACCGGATCAACCTAATGCAGGTAAAGGACCTCACTGCTCACAGAGACATTTACAAAGGTAAGCGAGCCGGAAGACCGGTCCCATCTCCATTATGTTTCTCTGCGCCTTGAGCCCTGCTGACAATGTCCGGGGAGCATGTCGGATGCATTTGCATGTATCCTACTGCGTCCAGCCTGGGTCACGATCTGAGGAAAAGCAGCTTAACCGAATGGGCCAAGATCATGGGTGCCGGGGCCAGGCGGCCCTGGGTTCAAAGCCAGCCTGTGCTTCCCTCTGGGTGTAGACAGACCATTGTGCTATAGACAGGACGATGATTTCAAGTCTCTCCCATGCAAACAGGGACAATGCCACTTGCCCGGATTGAAAGAGACAATGCCTAACACGGAGTAAGAATGCAATAGA